>NC_092101.1:3742987-5166713 GCF_045679555.1 Salvelinus alpinus
CGTTACCCCAGCATGAATCAAAGGCAAGGGGAGCGATAACGTTATGATCACCAAAATATATTAATTTTTTCACTAACCTTCTCAGAATTCTTCCGATGACACTCCTGTAACATCATATTACAAAATACATATAGAGTTTGTTCGAAAATGTGCATATTTAGCCACAAAAAAACGTGGTTATACAATGAGAATACTAGCAAAACTGCCCTGAAAATGTCGGGCGCTATATTTGAGAGTGATCTAGTCTAATCGATAGCTAATCATAAACTTGACTAAAAAATACAGGGTTGACAGGAATCGAAAGACAAATTAGTTCTTAATGCAATCGCTGACTTACATTTGTAAAATTATCCTTACTGTGCAATACCGGGTCCGCCAAGCGAAGCTACACATAACAAAATGGCGACATATGCGTTTAAAATTTTTCAACAGAACAGCGATTTATCATCATAAATAGTTCTTACTGTGAGCTGTTCTTCCATCAGTATCTTGGGCAATGTATCCTTTCTTGGGTCTAATCTTCTTTTGGTCGAAAGCTGTCCTCTTGTCCGTCGAAATGCCCACTAACGTTCGACCGGGACCCCGAAACGTGCCCGGTGCTTCAATGTGCATCACAAAGCAATGCCTCAAAATCGCACTAAACGGATATAAATTGCTATAAAACGGTTTAAATTAACTACCCTATGATGTTTTTAACACCTATAACGAGTAAAAACATGACCGGCGATATATAAGTGGCTAAACCAACGCTTGGAAAGAGAGAGAGTCCGACGTCCATCTTGCGTGAGGCGCAGCAGGAAAAGAACTGTACATCCGGTCTTTTCTGTTTTATACTGGCCCTGATTGCGCAATCGACTCCATTCAAATTGTCACCTCTTACTGACATCTAGAGGAAGGCATGGGCAGTGTTTGTATCCTCATAGGATTTACAGGGACTTTAAAACTGACCTGGGACCAGAGGCCAAAATGTCTGAAATCTCACTCCATATCAGGAAAAGTGCTGTAGAATGAGTTCTGTTTCACTCAGAGACATAATTCAAACGGCTATAGAAACTAGAGAGTGTTTTCTATCCAATAATAACTATAATATGCATATTGTACGAGCAAGAATTGAGTATGAGGCAGTTTAATTTGGAGACGATAAATGCTAATGTTGAAACAGCACCCCCTATATTGAGAAAAATCAAAATATATTTTATATTTTATATTCTTCAAAGTAGCCACCCTTTGCCTTGATGACAGCTTTGCACACTCTTGGCACCTGGAATGCATTTCCATTAACAGGTATGCCATGTCAACATTTAATTTGTGTACATTTTTTCCTTCATGCGTTTGAGCCAATCAGTTGTGTTGTGTCGAGGTAGGGATGGTTAACAGAAGATTGACCTATTTGGTAAAAGACCAAGTCCATAGTATGGCAATAACAGCTCAAATAAGTGAAGAGAAATGACAGTACATCATTGCTTTAAGACATGAAGGTCAGTCTATCTGGAATATTCCAGAACTTTGAAAGCTATGATGAAACTGGCTCTCATGATGACCCCCACAGGAAAGGAAGACCCAGAGTTACCTCTGCTGCAGAGGATAAGTTCATAATTTTATTTTATAACTGTTTTATTAACCTTTATTTAATTAACTAGGCAAGTCAGTAAAGAACAAATTTTTATTTACAATGACGGCCTACCAAAAGGCAAAAGGCCTACTGCGGGGACGGGGGCTGGGATTAAAAATACAATTTTAATAAATAAATATAGGACAAAACACACATCACAACAAGAGAGACCCCACAACACTACATAAAGAGAGACCTAAGACAATAACATAGCATGGCAGAAACACATGACAATACAACATGGTAGCAACACAACATGACAACAACATGCTAGCAATACAACATGGCAGGAGCACAACAGGGTAGCAGCACAAAACATGGTACAAACATTATTGGGCACAGACAACAGCACAAAGGGCAAGAAGGTAGAGACAACAATACATCACGCAAAGCAGCCACAACTGTTAGAGTGTCCATGATTGAGTCTTTGAATGAAGATATTGAGATAAAACTGTCCAGTTTGAATAAGCATCAACCAGTGGGTCTTGCGACGGGTATACAGTAATGACCAGTTTACAGAAGAATATAGAGCGCAGTGATGTGTCCTATAAGGAGAATTGCTGGCAAATCTGAACATCTAGCCTCTCGAGAGCACCCTTACCTGCCGATCTATAAATTATGTCTCCGTAATCTAGCATGGGTAGGATGATCATCTGAATCAGGGTTAGTTTGGCAGCTGGGGTGAAAGAGGAACGATTACAATAGAGGAAACCAAGTCTAGATTTAACTTTAGCCTGCAGCTTTGATATGTGCTGAGCGAAGGACAGTGTACTGCCTAGCCATTCTCCCAAGTACATGTATGAGGTGACTACCTCAAGCTCTAAACCCTCAGAGGTAGTATTCACACCTGTGGGGAGAGGGGCATTCTTCTTACCAAACCACATGACCTTTGTTTTGGAGGTGTTCAGAAAAAGGTTAAGGGCAGAGAATGCTTGTTGGACACTAAGAAAGCTTTGTGGTAGAGAGTTTAACACAAAATCCAGTGAGGGGCCAGCTGTGTATAAGACTGTATCATCTGCATATACATGGATGAGAGAGCTTCCTACTGCCTGAGCTATGTTGTTGATATAAATTGAGAAGACAGTGCTGCCTAGAATTGAGCCTTGGGGTACTCCCTTGGTGACAGGCAATGGCTGAGACAGCAGATGTTCTGTCTTTATACACTGCATTCTGTGAGAGAGGTAGTTAGCAAACCAGGCCAAAGACCCCTCGGAGACACCAAAACTCCTTAGCCGACCAATAAGAATGGAACGGTCTACCGTATCAAAAGCTTTGGCCAAGTCAATAAAACTAGCAGCACAACATTGCTTATAATCAAGGGCAATGGTGACATCATTGAGGACCATTTAAGGTTGTAGTGACACATCCATAACCTGAGCGGAAACCAGATTGCATACCAGAGAGAATCCTATAGACATCAACAAAGCCAGTCAGTTGATTATTGACACGTTTTTCCAACACGTTTGATAAACACAGGGCAATATCGAAATAGGCCTATATTTAAAGGGGGATTAGCTTGATCTTCCCCTTTAAATAAAGGACGCACCATGGCTGCCTTCCAAGCAATGTGAACCTCCCCAGAGAGGAGAGACAGGCTAAAAAGGTCAGAGATAGGCTTGGCAATGATAGGGGCAGCAACCTTAAAGAAGAAAGGGTCAAAACCATCTGACCCAGATGTTTTTTTGGGGTCAAGTTTAAGGAGCTCCTTCAGCACCTCGGACTCAGTGACCGCCAGCAGGGAGAAACTTTGTAGCGGGGCAGGGGAAAAAGAGGGAGGAGCGTCGGGGCTCGTCACATTAGAAGGTGTCATGTCTTTGTCATCATTAAGGTGAAGACTGTTATTTTATCAAATCAATTCTCTGTATTTATTATTATGTGATCAAACTAATTATGTAAATGTAATTAACTAGGAAGTTGGGGCACCAATGAAAATCTTCAGATTACAAAGTTATAATTTTCCTAATATAACTCTTTATTTATTTTAATCTGATCAATTAGTCTTGTAATTAATGAATTATTCTTTACCTCACATTAGTCTCAATACAAATGTTGTAAATTGTTGGTTATCTGCACGAACCCAGCCTTTACTATGAATCATCCATACACCAATTGTCTTAATAATTGATTTGCTAACTAAATAATCACAGAAATGCTTAAACAAACAACGGTTATAGTTACAAGGAAATGATAGGGGGAGGTTCCCTAGTGGGCTAAACCGATATGACGGCTTGGTGGATAAAGGGAAGTGGGTGTGGACTGAGAATGGCGGGAAAGACAAAATCAGTCACTACACAGTTGATAATTATATTAATTGAAATGCTAATCCTTTGAACATGAACGCTCACTCATTCGGGAATAATTTCAAACAATATATATATATTTATTTATATATATTTATATATTTACAATATATTTATATTTAGTCCTTCTGTTGTAGAGTCAGTTCATCATCGTCTCTCTCTCTGCCTCCCCGAAGATCGAAAGTCTTTCGTGGTTAGAAGGGATACTTCAGAGTACCATTCAGAAATATTCTCATAGAATATATGTTTCGGCGGTTGTCGGTCTTCCATCTCAGGTTGACATCATTTCTAGCTGCAGACTAGTAATTAGTATCTAAGATTTGCTCTTATTCTGAAAATATACTATAGTGTACCTTAGTAGCGCTTCCCTTCCTCCTCTTTCTATATGATTATGTTAGTTCAGAGCCAAGTCAAAAAAACACACAGCCATTTTTCAAGCCAAAGATAGGTGTCACAAAAAGCAGAAATATAGACAAAATTAATCACTAAGCTTTGATGATCTTCATCAGATGACACTCATAGGACATCATGTTACACAATACATGTATGTTTTGTTTGATAATGTGTATATTTATATCCAAAAATCTCAGTTTACATTGGCGCATTACATGCAATAATGTTTTGATTCCAAAACTTTCTGTGTTTTTGCAGATAGCCACAGAAATCCCAGAAACACTCATAATAAACATTGATAAAATATAAAAGTGTTAATCACAGAATTAAAGATAGACTTCTCCTAAGCCAGGGAAAATGCAGAGCGCCATATTCAAATAAAATTATATAAAAATCAAACTTTCATTAAATCACACATGTAAGATACCAAATTAAAGCTACACTCGCTGTGAATCCAGCCAACATGTCAGATTTCAAAAAGGGTTTTCGGTGAAAGCATAAGATGCTATTATCTGATGATAGCACAACAGTAAACAAAGAGAGTGTAGCATATTTCAACCCTGCAGGCGCAACACAAAACACAGAAATAAAATATAAATCATGCCTTACCTTTGACGAGCTTCTTTTGTTGGCACTCCAATACGTCCCATAAACATCACAAATGGTCCTTTTGTTCGATTAATTCCGTCCATATATATCCAAAATGTCCATTTATTTGGCGCGTTTGATCCAGAAAAAAACAGCTTCCAATTTCCGCAACGTCACTACAAAATATCTCAAAAATTACCTGTAAACTTTGCCAAAACATTTCAAACTACTTTTGTAATACAACTTTAGCTATTTTTAAACGTTAATAATCGATCAAATTGAAGACGGGTCTATCTGTTTTCAATACAGGAGGACAACAAACTAACGCTACTTTTCTAGTCTTGCGCAACTCTCAAACAGTACACATAACGTTACTCTGATTCAAGATGGCCGTACTTCTTCATTGCACAAAGGAATAACCTCAACCAATTTCCAAAGACTGGTGACATCCAGTGGAAGCGGTAGGAACTGCAAACAGGTTGATTAGAAATCTAGTATCCCAATAAACTCATTGAACAGACAGTGACCTCAAAAAAAAAAAAAATCTGAATGGTTAGTCCTCGGGGTTTTACCTGCTACATAAGGTCTGTTATACTCACAGACATGATTCAAACAGTTTTAGAAACGTCAGAGTGTTTTCTATCCAAATCTACTAATAATATGCATATCTGGGGATGA
Source organism: Salvelinus alpinus (assembly GCF_045679555.1). NCBI lineage: Eukaryota > Metazoa > Chordata > Actinopteri > Salmoniformes > Salmonidae > Salvelinus > Salvelinus alpinus. The sequence continues at coordinate 3,748,559 of NC_092101.1, forward strand.
GTAGAAGGCAGTTGAAATTGGGCACGCTATTTATCCAAAAGTGAAAATGCTGCCCCCTATCCTAGAGAAGTTAATGAAGTGGTGATTAAAGAGCTCAGCCATGTGCTTCTTGTCAGTAACAACCTCATCATCAACATTAAAGGACATGGGCAGCTGTGAGGAGGAGGGTTTATTCTCCAGGTCTTTAACCGTTTTCCAGAAATTCTTGGGGTTAGACCCACAGAGAGAGAACTCCTTTAAGTAACTAACTTTGGCTTTCCGCATAACCTGAGTGCAAAACGAGCAATGGACATTAGACCGGTGGAAATCTGTCCTTTGGTCTGATGAGTCCAAATTTGCGATTTTTTATTCCAACCACCGTGTCTTTGCGAGACGCAGAGTAGGTGAACGGATGATCTCTGCATGTGTGGTTCCCACCATGAAGCATGGAGGAGGAGGTGTGATGGTGTGGGGGTACTTTGCTGGAGAGACTGTCTGTGATTTCTTTCGAATTCAAGGCACACTTAACCAGCATGGCTACCACAGGATTCTGCCATGATATGCCATCGCATCTGGTTTGCGCTTAGTGGGACTATCATTTGTTTTTCAACAGGACAATGACCCAACACACCTCCAGGCTGTGTAAGGGCTATTTGACCAAGACAGAGAGTGTTGGAGTGCTGCATCAGATGACCTGGCCTTCACAATCACCCGACTTCAACTCAATTGAGATGGTGGTGGATGAGTTAGACCGCAGATTGAAGGAAAAGCAGCTAACAAGTGCTCAGCAAATGTGGGAACTCCTTCAAGACTGTTGGAAAAGCATTCCTGGTGACTACCTCATGAAGCTGCTTAAGAGAATACCAAGAGTGTGAAAAGCTTTCATCAAGGTGGCTACTTTGAAGAATCTAAAATCTAAAATATATTTTGATTTGTTTAACACTTTTTTGGATACTAAATTATTCCATATGTGTTATTTCATAGTTTTGATGTCTTCACTATTATTCTCCAATGTTGAAAAAAGTAAAAATATAGAAAAACCCTTGAATGAGTAGGTGTGTCCAAACTTTTGACTGGTATTGTACAGTAGATCGGTGTGTGCCTTTCCAAATCATGTCCAATCAATAGAATTTACCACTGGTCGACTCCAATCAAGTTGTAGAAACATCTCAAGGATGATTAATGAAAACAGGATGGACATGAGCTGAATTTAGAGTCTCATAGCAAAGGGTCTGAATACTTATGCAAATAATGTATATCTGTTTTATATTTTTAATACATTTGCAAAAGAATGACTTTTTGTCATTATGCTGTATTGTGTTTAGATTGATGAGGAAAATTGTTTAATTTAATCCATTTTAGATTAAGGCTGTAACATAACAAAATGTGGAAAAGTCAAGGGTTCTGAGTACTTTCCGAATGCATTGTACTAGACAAAAATATGAATGCAACTTGTAAAGTACATAAATATATATGAATGCACAAAACATTAGGAAAACCTGCATCCCTGTGGAACGCTTTGGACACCTTGTAGAGTCCATACCCTGACGAATTGACGCTGTTCTGTATAGTACTCTTCAATATAAGTAACAAAGTGTTACTTGTATTGAAATAAAAAGTACTAACAAAGAAACAAAATCAAGAGGAATGAGAAATTTAAAAAAGACAGCTAATTAAAATCATACAATAAAATTATACATTCAAAGCAACTTCATAAAAGTGTCTTCAGCAGGGATATAAAAAGAGGCACTGGATCTGTAAGCCTGATCTTCTCTGGCAGACCATTCCAAAGTCTAAGGGCCCTAATGGCAAATGTCCGTTCTCCTTTCATTTTCAACCTAGACTGTGGAATGGTCAACAATGCCTTGCCAGAGGATCTCAGGCTGTGTCCTCGCTCATAGGGAGATTAAAGATCAGAGATATAGGATTGGGCCAAACCAAGCCTAGCCTTAAACGTGATTAATAGTTTTTTCAAATCTATTCTACTAGTGACTGTTAGCCAGTGTAGAGAAGCTAAAATAGGTGTGATATCGTTACATTTCCTAGTGCCTGTTAAAAGCCGAGCTGCAGCGTTTTGAACTAACTGTAGACGATGGAGTGATTTCTGACTGAGACAGGTGTACAAAGAGCTACAGTAATCTAGGCTTGATTACGTTTCTCTAGATCAGTGACAGAGATAAAATACTTGACTTTTGCTATATTTCTTAGATCATAAAAGCAGGACAACTTTTTTTTACATGCAGCTCAAGGTTTCGTTCAGGGTCAAAGAAGACACCAAGGTTTCTGGATGTAGGCTTTGCATTTGTGGACAAATGACCAAGGTTATCTACAATCTGAGTTCTAGCAAGTTAGGGGCCAAATACAACAACCTCAGACATCCAACGTTGTCATTGTCAGACACAGCATTTTTTGTCAGCAAGACACTTGTGAAGAGTAGTTACGCTAGCTTGGTCACTGGGTCTGATTGTTAAATAAGCTGTGTGTCATCTGCATAGCAGTGAAACTGAATGTTATAATTGCGGATGATGTCACCAAGAGGAAGCATATACAGTACAGGGAAAAAAGGATGTGGCCCAGATTGATCTCCATGGGACACCATTGTGAATAGGTGCTGGGGACGATACTGATCCCCCATGCTCACTGAGCCACACAGATATGACCTGAACCAGTCAAGGGCAACTCCGGAGATTCCCACCCACCTCGTCAGCTGGTCAACAAGGATGTTATGATCAATAGTGTCAAACGCGGCACTGAGATCCAAAAAAACTAGAATAGAGCATTCACCGCAATCGGGGGAAACAGAAGATGCTCTACAGGAAAGACGGAGTCCAACCAAATCATCTAGGTTCCTGGACTCCAAACATTTCAAGGCTGCGTTGAGACACAGACTTATCAATCACCCAATGCCACCTTAATTAATTAAAAAAATACAAAAAAGATTTCACCTTTATTTAGCCATTTAGGCAAGTTGAGAACAAGTTCTGATTTACAACTGTGCCCTGGCCAAGAATAAAGCAAAGCAGTTCAACAAATACAACAACACAGAGTTACACATGGAATAAACAAAACTTACAGTCAATAATACAGTTGAAGAAATTCTATATACAGTGTGTGCAAATGAGGTACGAAAAGGGAGGCAATAAATATGCCATGGTGGCGAAGTAATTACAATATACCAATTAGACACTAGAGTGATTGATGTGCAGAAGATGTATGTGCAAGTAGAGATACAGGGGTGCAGAGGAGCAAGATTGTCAGGTGTGTGCGTATTGGTAGCGAAGTCAGGTGCAGGAGAGCAGAGAGTTGTGAACAGGCGCAAACTTTATTGAGGCAGGAGAAACCAACAGACTGTGTCAAACCCTCCATCCAATAGGCAAAAGTGCAAAATGCGCAAAACAGTCACAATAATTTATGTTTAACAATAAACATCTTCATGAACAACACGGTATAAGCAAACCAGTCTGGCACGTCAACAATTAACACGTAGCACAAACAATTTCACACAAAGACATGAGGGGGAACAGAGGAATAAATACATGCAGTATGATTGGGGAATGAAAACAGGGTGTGCAGGGAACAAGACAAAACAAATGGATCAATGAAAAATGAGCGGCGATGGCTAGTGTAACGTCCTGACCAGAGTTATTATGTGTTTTGCTTGTTTAGTGTTGGTCAGGACGTAAGCTGGGTGGGAATTCTATGTTGTGTGTCTAGTTTGTCTGTTTCTGTGTCCAGCCTAATATGGTTCTCAATCAGAGGCAGCTGGTAATCGTTGTCCCTGATTGAGAATCATATCTAGGAGGCTTGTTTTGTGTTGGGATTTTGTGGGTGATTGTTTCCTGTCTTTGTGTTTTGTCTGCACCAACTAGGACTGTGACGGTTAGTTTGTTTTGTCATTTTGTATAGTGTCTTGTTTTGTGTTAATTAAATCATGGAAAATTACCACGCTGCACATTGGTCCTCAGATCCTTCTCGCCTCTCCTCGTCTGAGGAGGAGGACGACTTAGACTGCCGTTACAGCTAGAAAGCCGGCGACTACGACCGCCGAACGCCGCCCGAACAAGGAGAGGAGCTGACTTCGGCGGAAGTCATGACAAAGATAAATAAATACAGTATGGGGATGAGGTAGTTGGATGGGCTATTTACAGATGGGCTATGTACAGGTTCAGTGATCTGTGAGCTGCTCATACAGCTGGTGCTTAAAGCTAGTGAAGGAGGTAAGAGTCTCCAGCTTCAGTGATTTTTGCAATTCATTCGAGTCATTGGCAGCAGAGAACTGGAAGGAAAGGCGGCCAAAGGAGGAATTGGCTTTGGGGGAGACTCGAGAGATATACCTGCTGGAGCGTGTGCTACGGGTAGGTGCTGCTATGGTGACCAGTGAGCTGAGATAAGGCGGGGCCTTACCTATCAGAGACTTGTTGATGACCTGAAGCCAGTGGGTTTGTCGACGAGTATGAAGTGAGGGCCAGCCAACGAGAGCGTACAGGTCACAGTGGTGGGTAGTATATGGGGCTTTGGTGACAAAACGGATGGCACTGTGATAGACTGCATCCAGTTTGTGGAGTAGAGTTTTGGGGGATATTTTGTAAATGACATCGCCGAAGTCGGGGATCGGTAGGACGGTCAGTTTTACGAGGGTATGTTTGGCAGCATGAGTGAAGGATTTGTTGCGAAACAATCCCTACCATTGTTTTGCTGAGTTGTCATAATGCTGCAGAAAATTTACATTATCCCATGGGTGATGGCAGACACAATGTAAGTAACTTAATTTATGACCCTTTAACTGCCCTTAATGCCTCTGTTGACCCTACAGCAATTGTATGCAGTAATTGCGTGCCGATGAACCAGAGTCATACAGTTAGCACTGAGGTGGTGTGCCCTAGAAGGAAATCCACTGTGTACAGCTCACCCTGCACTATCAGCTCAAATATTAATAACATGAGCATGTCTACTTCTGATAAGCTTCCCAGTAAAACAATACAAACATTCAAGTTTTGCAGAAAAGTGCCTAAAATAGCCTCATTAACATATGTAGCCTAAGAAACAAGGTTCATGAAATCAATAACTTGCCAGCAACAGATGACATTCATATTCTGACTGTCTCTAAAACTCACTTAGATAATACCTTGGTAGCAATACATGTTTATAAGATCTACAGAAGAGACAGAAATGCCAATGGGGGCGGTGTTGCGGTCTATATTCAGAACCACATTCCTGTAAAGCTTAGAGAGGATCTCATGTTCAATACTTTTGAAGTAATATGGCTACAGGTTAATCTGCCTCACCTGAAGACCATTCTCGTTGAAAACTGCTAGAGACCACCAAGTGCTAACAGTCAGTATCTGAATAATACAGTTGAAGTCGGAAGTTTACATACACTTAGGTTGGAGTCATAAAAACTTGTTTTTCAACCACTCCACACATTTCTTGTTAACCTCTACTTAATCACCCTCCCGGATCCGGGATCCTCCTCATCAGAAACGCTGACTAGCATAGCCTAGCCTAGCGCCACAGGGAATATCATATAATATAATTTCATGAAATCACAAGTCCAATACAGCAAATGAAAGATAAACATCTTGTGAATCCAGCGAAAACACAACATATATTTATGTTAGCTCACCACAATAGCGCAACACACAACGCCATTTTTTCACCGCAAAGATAGCTTTCACAAAACCCACAAATAGAGAAAAAATTTATCACTAATCTTTGAACAACTTCATCAGATGACAGTCTTATGACATCATGTTATACAATACATTTATGTTTTGTTCGAAAATGTGCATATTTATAGCTACAAATCCTGGTTTTACATTGTGAACATGGCGCAAAAATGCTCCAAATTGTCAGGAGAAATTTTGGAGAGTCACATAATCTAAAAGAAAACCTCATCATAAACTTTGCTGAAAAATACACGTTGGACATATAATTAAAGATACACTGGTTCTTAATGCAACCGCTGTGTTCGATTTTTAAAAAATTTAGTAAAAAGCACAGCATACAATAATCTGAGACAGCGCTCAGCCATTCTCCGCCATGTTGGAGTCAACATATTCAACAAAAATCCGAAATAACATCATAAATATTCTCTTACCTTTGATGAACTTTCATCAGAATGCTGTGCCAGGAGTCCTAGTTCCACAATAAATCGTTGTTTTGTTTTAGAATGTCCATTTCTTCTGTCGAATTAGCAACTTTGGCTAGCATAGTGGGGCTCACGTGTCCATGAAAGTTTGACGCATGGAACGAAAAATTCCAAAAGTCATAATAAAAGTCGAATAAACTGGTCAAACTCAGTTGAAAATCTATCTTTAGGATGTTTTTCTCGTATGTATCCAATAACGTCCCAGACGGAGCATTTCTTCGTGTCTACCTAACGCATTGCAGAAAACGATATGGTGCACCCAGGTGCGCAGCAAAATACTGCCAATATGGCTGACCTGTCACTCCAAAAGCTCTCATTCGGTCCCACATCAGGCTAGACACCTCATTCAACATTCTACTGCCGGTTGACATCTAGTGGAAGGCGTATGAAGTGCATACATATCCATAAATACAAGGCAATTGAATAGGAGCAGCCCTTCACAGAGACCCATTTCAGAATCTTCACTTCCTGTTTGGAAGTTTGCCTGCCAAATGAGTTCTGTTTTACTCACAGATATAATTCAAACAGTTTTAGAAACTTCAGAGTGTTTTCTGTCCAATAGTAATAATGATATGCATATCATATGATCTAGAACAGTACGTACTATTTTTTCCCAAAGTGGAAATGGCGCCCCCTATTAAGAAGAAGTTTTAACAAACTATTGTTTTGGCAAGTCGGTTAGGACATCTACTTTGTGCATGACACAAAATCATTTTCCAATAATTGTTTACAGACAGATTATTTCACATATAATTCACTGTATCACAATTCCAGTGGGTCAGAGCTTGGACTATTACAAAAAATTATGTCATGACTTTAGAAGCTTCTGATAGGCTAATTGACATAATTTGAGTAAATTGGAGGTATACCTGTGGATGTATTTCAAGGCCTACCTTCAAACTCAGTGCCTCTTTGCTTGACATCATGGCAAAAATCAAAAGAAATCAGCCAAGACCTCAGAAAAAACATTGTAGACCTCCACAAGTCTAGTTCATCCTTGGGAGCAATTTCCAAATGCCTGAAGGTTCCATGTTCATCTGTACAAACAATAGTACGCAAGTATAAACACCATGGGACCACGCAGCCGTCATACCGCTCAGGAAGGAGACGCCTTGTGTCTCCTTTTATTTATTTGTTTTATTTCACCTTTACAGGTGAACTTCGACCTGGCCAAGATAAAGCAAAGCAGTGCGACACAAACAACAACACGGAGTTACACATGGAATAAACAAACGTACAGTCAATAACACAACTGAAAAGTCTATATACAGTGTGTGCAAATGAGGTAAGATTAGGGAGATAAGGCAATAAATAGGATGTAGTGGCGAAGTAATTACTATTTAGCAATTAAACACTGGAGTGATAGATGTGCAGAAGATGAATATGCAAGTAGAGATACTGGGGTGCAAAGGAGAAGAAAAAAAACAATATGGGGATTAGGTAGTTGGATGGGCTATTTACAAGTGCAATGATCTGTAAGCTGCTCTGACAGCTGGTGCTTAAAGTTAGCGAGGGATATATGAGTCTCCAGCTTCAGTGATTTTTGCAATTCGTTCCAGTCATTGGCAGCAGAGAACTAGAAGGAAAGGCGGCCAAAGGAGGAACTGCTGGAGCGCGTGCTACGGCTGGGTGCTGCTATGGTGACCAGTGAGCTGAGATTAGGCGGGGCTTTACCTAGCAAAGACCTATAGCTGACCTGGAGCCAGTGGCTTTGTTCATCCTAGTGATGAACGTACTTTGGTCCAAAAAGTCCAAATCAATCCTTGAACAACAGCGAAGGACCTTGTGAAGATGCTGGAGGAAACAGGTACAAAAGTATCTATATCCACAGTAAAACGAGTCCTATCGACATAACCTGAAAGGCTTCTCAGCAAGGAAGAAGCCACTGCTCCTAACCCGCCATAAAAAAGCCAGACTACGATTTGCAACTGCACATGGGGACAAAGATCGTACTTTTTGGAGACATGTCCTCTGGTCTGATGAAACAAAAATAGAACTGTTTAGCCATAATCACCATCGTTATGTTTGGAGGAAAAGGGGGGTGGCTTGCAAGCCAAAGAACACCATCCCAACCGTGAAGCACAGGGGTGCCAGCATCATGTTGTGGGGGTGCTTTGCTGCAGGCAAACCGTACACTTCACAAAACAAATGGCATCATGAGGAAGGACAATTATGTGGATATATTGCAGCAACATCTCAAGATATCAGTCAGGAAGTTAAAGCTTGGTCACAAATGGGTCTTCCAAATGGACAATGACCCCAAGCATACTTCCAAAGTTGTGGCAAAATGGCATAAGGACAACAAAGTCAAGGTATTGGAGTGGCCATCACAAAGTCCTGACTTCAATCCTAACTCAGTTACTCCAGCTCTGTCAGGAGGAATGGGCCAAAATGTACCCAACTTATTGAGGGAAGCTTGTGGAAGGCTACCCGAAGCGTTTGACCCAAGTTAAACAATTTAAAGGCAATGCTAGCCAATACTAATTGAGTGTATGTAAACTTCTGACCCACTGGGAATGTGATTAAATAAATAAATCTGAAAACTGAAATAAATCATTCTCTGTACTATTATTCTGACATTTCACATTCTTAAAATAAAATGGTGATCCTAACTGACAGGGAATTTTTCTAGGATGAAATGTCAGGAATTGTGAAAACCTGAGTTTAAATGTATTTGGCTAAGCTATATGTACACTTCCGACTTCAACTGTGTCCCAAAAGAAAGATATGATCTTACTACAAAACATTTTAATACAAAGCAAGCAAAAATATATATGATTTTGCTACCATGGAAAGGAACATACCTGTCTATTGTAGAAAAATCACCTTGATTAACTCTTTAGTCATATCCCAGTTTACCTATTTACTTATGGTCTTGCCTACACCTAGCAACCTTTTTTAATTTATATGAGCAAAAAATATTAAATTTTATTTGGAAAGGCAAGCGAGACAAAATTAAATGGGCCTATTAATATAACGAATATGAATTTGAATGTCAGAAATGATTAAATATTAAAGCAAACCAAAGTTATATTTAAATCAGAACTGGTACTCGAGCAGATTAGTAAGAATGTCTCACCCCATGTTCAAGAATGGCCTTTTTCCCTTTATTCAGATTACAACCTCTCACTCTTGGTTATTTGAAAATGAAATAATGTCCAAAATATCAAAATAAACAAGCCATAGAAGATGGATGCAATTTCAGTTTAATTCACCAGAAAAGACAGAACAAATAATACAACAAATATTGTGGTTAAACTCAAATACGAACACTAATTAATAGAAAAACACGATATTTAAAAAAAAAAAACTTTGTAAATGATATCTTAAATAGGACAGTGTAGTTGTCACGAATATCCCCGAAGGTGGCTCCCCTTCCTATTCGGGTGGCGCTCGGCGGTCGTCGTCGCCGGTCTACTAGCTGCCACCGATCCCTTTTTCCTTTTTGTTTGTTTATGTCTAATTGGTTTCACCTGTTCCTTGTTGGGTTTTTGGGGTGGGTACTATTTAAGTTCATTTAGCCCGCTAGTGTTTGTGCGGGCTTGTTGTTACTGTACGTAGGAGGTGTATTGTTGATTTTGGGTTTTCGCTGTCCGGTTTATGTAACAGTAGTCTTTGGGTTGTGTTTGCGCCTGTGTTTTGGCTTCACCCATTTTTGTACCTGTTCCTGTTTACTGTGGACATTAAAGCGTTTTTTCCCGTGAAACTTCTGCTCTCTGTGCCTGACTCCACACCCATCATTCTCCTGACGTTACAGAAGCCCCCACCAACATATATGGAGTCAGCAGGAGCAGCGACCACCCCTCTCGCCATGATGGAGGAGAGAGTCCTTCATCACACGTCCATCCTTCATCGCGATGGATCAAATGATGGAGAGGATGGACCGTTGGGAGAGGAGTGGTCTCCCTACTACCCCACCTACCCTCCCACCAGCAACTCTACCATCTCCTCCAGCGGAATCCGGTGCCAGCGCTCTGCGTATTACGCCTCCGAGGGAGTACGATGGAGCGGCAGCGGGGTGCCAGGGATTCCTGCTACAACTAGAGCTCTACCTGGCCACCGTTCGGCCGGCTCCCTCGGACGAGGAGAGCGTGAGTGTCCTCGTCTCTTGCCTGACGGGTAGAGCCCTAGAGTGGGCCAATGCCGTCTGGAACGGGCCTGACTCAGCGAGGGGCCACTACCCGGAGTTCACCCGCCGTTTCCGGGCCGTGTTCGATCACCCTCCGGAGGGCTTCGTGCTGGAATTCCGGACCTTGGCCGCTGGAGAGGGGTGGAACAACAGGGCCCTGATAGACCATTACAGGTGTAGCCTGAGAGAGGACGTCCGCAGGGAGCTGGCTTGTCGGGACACTACGCTCAGCCTGCATGAGCTAATAGACATGTCGATCCGGCTAGACCATCTGCTAGCTGCTCGCGGACGTTCTGAAAGTGTCCTGTCAGTTCCACCTCCTGGCCCTCCCGCTCCCATCCCGATGGAGCTAGGGGGGGCTGGATCTAGGGAGACCGGAGGAGGAGGCTCCTCCTGTACCAGTTGTGGCCGGAGAGGGCACACTTCCGGTCGGTGCTGGAGGAGTCCATCTGGGAGTCGAGAGGGCAGGCAGAACACTCCTCAGTCACCCCAGGTGAGTCAGCACCACACTCTCCCAGAGCTTCCTGTTGGTCACATTTTTATTAATTTCTTTCCTTACATTTTTTCTCTCTCTCCAGCATAAGGCGCTAGTCGATTCAGGCGCAGCGGGAAACTTTATAGATCGCGGACTCGCCCAGAGGTTGAGGATTCCGTTAGTTAAGGTAGACCCCCCCCTTCCCCGTGCACTCCTTAGATAGTCGACCGTTAGGGTCAGCTAGGCCACGATTCCTCTGGAGATGATTACGCAGGGGAATCATAAGGAGCGGATTAGTCTGTTCCTTATCGATTCACCTGCGTTTCCGGTGGTGCTGGGGATTCCCTGGCTGGCTATTCACAATCCTAAGATTTTGTGGAGACAGGGAGCTCTCCAGGGGTGGTCTGATGAGTGTTCAGGCAGGTGTGTAGGAGTTTCCATCGGTGCGACAACGGTGGAGAGTCCAGACCAGGTTTCCACCGTGCGCATTCCCGCTGAGTATGCCGATTTGGCTATCGCCTTCAGTAAGAAGAAGGCGACCCAATTACCACCTCATCGACAGGGGGATTGCGTGATAAACCTCCAGGTAAACGCTGCACTACCCAGGAGTCACGTGTATCCTTTGTCCCACGAGGAGACGTTGGCTATGGAGACATATGTCACGGAAGCCCTGGGACAGGGGTACATTCGGCCCTCCATGTCACCCGTCTCCTCGAGTTTCTTTTTCGTGAAGAAAAAGGAGGGTGGTTTGCGTCCGTGTATTGAATATCGAGGTCTCAATTCCATCACTGTGGGTTTTAGTTACCCACTACCTCTCATTGCTACGGCGGTGGAATAATTTCACGGAGCGCGGTTCTTCACGAAACTGAACCTCAGGAGCGCGTATAATCTGGTGCGTATTCGGTAGGGAGATGAGTAGAAAACCGGGTTTATTCATGCCGTACGGGTTAAAGAATGCTCCAGCCATCTTTCAATCCTTCGTCGACGATATTCTCAGAGACCTGCACGGACATGGTGTGGTGGTGTATATTGACGAGATCTTGATCTACTCCGCTACACGCGCCGCGTATGTGTCTCTGGTGCGCAAGGTTCTTGGGCGACTGCTGGAGCATGACCTGTACATGAAGGCGGAGAAATGTGAGTTATCCAAACGAGCCGTTTCCTTCCTGGGTTATCGCATTTCCACCTCGGGGGTGGTAATGGAGGGTGACCGCGTCAAGGCCGTGCATAATTGGCCGACTCCGACCACGGTAAAAGAGGTGCACCGGTTCTTAAGGTTTGCCAATTACTACCGGAGGTTTATCCGGGGTTTTGGCCAGGTTGCAGCTCCTATTACCTCACTGCTAAAGGGGGGGCCGGTGCGTTTGCAGTGGTTAGCAGAGGCGGATGGAGCTTTCCGTCGTTTGAAGGCGCGGTTCACCGACGCGCCAGTGTTGGCGCATCCAGATCCTTCTTTGTCGTTCATAGTAGAGGTGGACGCATCCGAGGCTGGGCTTGGAGCCGTGCTCTCACAGCGCTCGGGTACGCCCCCGACGCTCCGCCCCTGTGCTTTTTTTTCGAAGAAGCTCGGGCCAGCGGAGCGGAATTATGATGTGGGGGACAGGGAGTTGTTGGCTATGGTTAAGGCCCTGAAGGTGTGGAGACACTGGCTTGAGGGGGCTAAGCACCCTTTCCTCATCTGGACTGACCACCGTAACCTGGAGTATATCCGATCAGCTAGGAGACTGAATCGTCATCAGGCAAGGTGGGCCATGTATTTCACCCGATTTCGTTTCACGATCTCGTATCGACATGGTTCCCTCAACACTAAGGCCGATGCGCTGTCCTGCCTCTACGACACTGAGGACCGGTCCATCGATCCTACTCCCATCATTCCAGCGGCTAAGCTGGTAGCACCGGTAGTCTGGGAGGTGGACGCGGACATCGAGCGGGCGCTAAGGGAGGAACCTTCGCCTCCACAGTGCCCGGAGGGTCGTAGGTACGTGCCGCTCGCTGTTCGTGATCAATTGATTCGGTGGGCTCATAGTCTACCCTCGTCAGATCAACCAGGTATTTCGAGGACGGTGCGAGGTCTTAGAGGGAAGTACTGGTGGCCTACCTTGGTGAGGGCCGTGCGATTCTATGTCTCCTCCTGTTCGGTGTGCGCCCAGAGTAAGGCTCCTAGGCACTTGCCAAGAGGGAAGTTACAACCCCTCCACGTTCCACAACGGCGGTGGTCCCATCTATCGGTGGATTTTCTCACTGATCTTCCCCTGTCTCAGGGGAACACGACGATCCTGGTCGTTGTGGATCGGTTCTCGAAGTCCTGCCGTCTTATCCCGTTGCCCGGTCTCCCTACGGCCCTACAGACTGCGGAGGCGCTGTTCACCCATGTCTTCCAGCACTACGGGGTGCCCAAGGACATCGTTTCTGATCGGGGTCCCCAGTTCACGTCCCGAGTGTGGAGGGAGTTTATGGAGCGTCTGGGGGTCTCGGTCAGCCTGACCTCGGGGTATCACCCGGAGAGTAATGAGCAGGTGGAGAGAGTGAACCAGGAAGTGGGTAGGTTTCTGCTGTCGTATTGCCAGGACCGGCCAGGGGAGTGGGGGAGATACATCCCCTGGGCTGAAATGGCCCAGAATTCACTAAGCCACTCCTCTACCAACATGTCACCGTTTGAGTGTGTGTTGGGGTACCAGCCGGTTCTGGCACCATGGCATCAGAGCCAGTCCGAGGCTCCTGCGGTGGAGGAGTGGGTGCAGCGCTCTAAGGAGACCTGGAGAGCCATCCAGGAGTCATTGCGTCAGGCGAGTGGACGGCAGAAGAGGAGCGCTGACCGTCACCGCAGTGAAGCCCCCGTGTTTACACCGGGGGACAGGGTCTGGCTCTCGACCCGAAACCTGCCCCTCCGAAACCTGCCCCTCCTGCTGGAAGCTGGGTCCGCAGTGTGTGGGGCCATTTAAAGTCCTGAGGAGAATAAACGAGGTGTGTTATCGATTGTTACTTCCTTCGTATTATCGTATTAACCCCTCGTTTCATGTGTCTCTCCTCAGGCCGGTGGTAGCTGGTCCCATGCAGGAAGGTGATGTGCCGGAGGTCCCTCCGCCCCCTCTGGACATCGTTAAAAATCATACAATGTGATTTTCTGGACTTTTGTTTTAGATTCTGTCTCTCACAGTTGAAGTGTACCTATGATAAAAATTACAGACCTCTACATGCTTTGTAAGTAGGAAAACCTGCAAAATCAGCAGTGTATCAAATACTTGTTCTCCCCACTGTATGTATTTGGCTAAGGTGTATGTAAACTCTGACTTCAACTGTATATGTTAAATGTTTGATAATGCATGTGATATCAATAGAGAGGTAAATTGCCTGGGTGATTTTAATATTGACTGGCTTTCATCAAGCTGCCCACTCAAGAAAAAGCTTCAGTCTGTATCCAGTGCCTGCAACCTGGTTCAGTCAACCTACGAGGGTAGTTACAAACAGACAAGGAATGAAATCATCAACATGTATTGATCAAATCTTTACTAATGCTTCAGAAATTTGCTTTATAATGTACTTTCTGTACATTCAGTAATCTTGCTCTAATTTGTCATCCTGAGGGTCCCAGAGATAAAATGTAGCATAGTTTTGTTTGATAAAATCAATTTTTATATTAAAATGTAGGATCTGGATTTCTGACCCCACACCCACATCCATCTAGATGTATGAAAGTTAGTGTCTTTTCTGTAGGGAAGCTAATTTTCCATCATGTGTGACCTTCCTGGGAGTGTGTAAACATTTTTTTTATTACCATATCATTTTTGTATGTTCTCTCATTATGTACACTCATTATGTACTTGAATATTGACCAATTCGGCACATTTGGGCAGACATGATACAACATTTTGTGCAGCAATGCAATGCTTCACTGGATCAGTCTGAAACTTACATATCCAAGTATACCTGACTAAATGATGAAAGACAAGAACTGTAATTTTGAATTCTGTAAAGTGAGTGTGGAAAAGGTGAAAAAAGTATTGTCTATCAACAATGACAAGCCACCCGGATCTGACAACTTGTTTGGAAAATTACTGAGAATTATAGCGGACGATATTGCCACTCCTATTTGCCATATCTTCAATCTAAGTCTACTAGAAAGTGTGTGCCCTCAGACCTTGAGCTGTCACGTCTTGCCTTTAGTTCCTTTGTTATGTCTTTATTTTAGTTTATTCAGGGCGTGAGTTGGGGTGGGCATTCTATGTTGTTTTTTCTATGTTTTGTTCTATTGTCCTTTTCTATGTGTTTGGCCTAGTATGGTTCTCAATCAGAGGCAGGTGTCAGTCGTTGTCTCTGATTGGGAGCCATATTTAGGTAGCCTGTTTTTCATTGTGTTTTGTGGGTGATTATTTTCTGTGTAGTGGATGTCACCTTACTGAACTGTTGCGTTTCGTTCTCCTTTGTTATTTTGTTTAGTGTTCTATGTTTAATAAATATAATGATGAACACTTACCACGCTGCGCTTTGGTCCTCACCTCATTCCAACGACGAGCGTTACAGAAGCAAAACTCATTCCGCTACCAAAGAATAGTAAAGACGCATTTACTGGCTCTAATAGCCGACGATTACCCTCTGTAAACTTTTGGAAAAAATTGTGTTTTACCAGATAAATGTAACCTTTATTTAACTAGGCATTTTACAGTAAACAAATTGACAACAGGCTTTCAGCACGCTAACAGGAAAGGACATTCAGCAAGCACAGCGCTGAGAGAAATGTATGATAAAAAGATTGTGGGGGCTGTGTTAGACTTCAGTGCGGCTTTTGACATTGATCATAGTCTGCTGCTGGAAAAACGTACAGTATGTGTTATGGCTTTACACCCCCTGCTATAGTATGGATAAAGAACCGAAGACGCTAAAGTCCCGAACTAGTGAACACAGAACAGATGAACACACGAACAGGAACAATCACCCACAAAACACACTACAAAAACAGGCTACCTAAATATGGTTCCCAATCAGAGACAATGACTAACACCTGCCTCTGATTGAGAACCATATCAGGCCAAACAAGAAACCCCACATAGAAACAGACAACATAGATCATACCAACTAAATAAAGACTAAACAAAGGAAATAAGGTCAGAAACGTGACAATAACAACACTATCAACAAGGCAGGTCCTACAGGCACTAGTTTTGTCACAGCTGGACTACTGTTCAGTCGTGTGGTCAGGTGCCAGAAAGAGGATCCTCTGAAAATTACAATTGGCTCAGAACAGTTTAACACGGCTGGCCCTAAAATGTACACATTTTAGCTAACATTAATAGTATGCATGTAAATCACTCATGGCTCAAAGTGGAGGAGAGCTTGACTTCATCACTACTTGTTTTTGTATGAAGTGTTAACATGCTGAATGCTGAATCTGTTTAAACTACTAGCACACAGCTCAGACACGCATGAATAAACCACAAGACATGCCACCAAAGGTCTCTTCAAAATCCCCAAGTCAAGAACAGACTATGGGAGGCAAACAGTACTACATAGAACCATGGCTACATGAAACTCTATTCCACATCAGTTAACTGATGCAAGCAGAATAATTATATAAAACAAGATAAAAATACACCTTATGGAACAGCAGGTACTGTGAAGAGACACACACACAGGCACAAACACACGCATACACACACAAACGCTAGCACACGCACTCTACACACATGTACATTGTAATATTGTTGTATGGTGGTATTGTAGATATATATGAGGTTTTTTCTTGGTTAATGGCTATCAATATCTTAGTTTAGCCGAATTGGTGATAGCTACTGGTGGAGAGAAAAAATGGTGGACAAAGAAATTGTGTATTTTGCTAACGTGTTTAGCTAATAGATTTACATATTGTGTCTTCCCTGTAAAACATTTTAAAAATCTGAAATGGTGGCTTTATTCACAAGATCTGTATCTTTCATTAGGTGTCTTGGACTTGTGATTTAATGATATTTAGATGCTACTATTTATTTGTGACGCTATGCTAGCGATGCTAATCAGTGTGGGGGGGGGTGGGGGGTGATCCCGGATCCGGGGTAGAGGCTCGTGAAAGGTTAATGTGTTTGGACCCCAGGAAGAATGGGGATCCCTAATAAATACAAATACAAACAGAATGTAATTACTGACTTGCAATGAGTTAGTGTCCATGCTGCAAAGTGATCGGAAGCCAGACTGGATTTTTTAAAATAAGTTATTCATACTTAAATGAGCCATCAATTGCTTAAAAAACAAATTTTTCTAAAATCTTGAATATAAAGGAAGCTTTGATTTGGGTCTTAAGGAAGAGCGGGGACTGTGAAGAGACATACACACAGGCACAGACACACATACACATGATAAGACAAGCATTCTACATACACGTACACATGGATTTTGTATTGTAGATATGTCGTAGTAGAGTAGTGGCCTGAGGGAACACAATGTGTTGTGAAAAGGGTTATGAAATGTAATGTCATGTAATATTTTAAATTGTATATAACTGCCTTAATGTTGCTGGACCCCAGGAAGAGTAGCTGCTGCCTTGGCACCAGCTAATGGGGAACCGTAATAGATACAAATACAAACTGGACAGTTTTATTTCCCTCTCTACATTCAAAGACTCAATCATGGATACTCTTACTGACATTTGTGGCTGCTTCGTGTGATGTATTGTTGTCTCTAACTTTTTGTTCTTTGTGCTGTTGTCTGTGCATAACAATGTTGGCACCACATTTGTGCTGCTACCATGTTGTGCTGCTGCCATGTTGTGTTGCTACCACGTTGTTGTCATTTTGTGTTGATACCATGCTGTGTTGTCATGTGTTGCAGCCATGCTGTGTTGTTGTCTTAGGTCTCTCTTTATGTAGTGTTGTGGTGTCTCTCTTGTTGTGATGTGTGTTTTGTCCTACCTTTTCATGTTTTATCTCAGCCCTGTTGCCCGCAGGGGGCCTTTTTCCTTTTGGTAGGCCATCATTGTAAATAAGAATTTGTTCTTAATTGACTTGCCTGGTAATAACAAAGGTTAAATAAAATAATGAAATAGTTAGTTCCTGAACAAACGGAGTAAAAACTCAAACGGGCGACTAGAAAAAGCTTAAACCAATTTTATTCACCCACTGGGTCATACAGCTGTAAAGACAAGGCATGATTACACTAGTACGTACAGTATATTTATAACCATCTAATAGGCGTGGTGAACTCCTTATACATTTTTTATTTATTTAACTAGGCAAGTCAGTTAAGAACAAATTCTAACACGGACGACACTGGGCCAATTGTGCGCCGTCCTATGGGACTCCCAATCACAGCCGGTTGTGATACCAGGGTGTGTAGTGACACGAACTAGGGTCTGTAGTGACACCTCTAGCACTGAGTTGCAGTACCTGAGACCGCTGCGCCACTTGGGAGCCCATCTAGACAGCCAATACATCTCTGTTGCTAGGCAGGAACTTAATTGGTTCCTCTCACTGGTGTAGTCATAGCCCTGCCTGATACTAGAACCTTTGTGGGCGTGGAAGTGTATGTGTGAGATAGGGCTGTAGTAGGAGAGTCGTTGTGGTGGCCCTCTCTGGCCCCCCTCCCAGAGGTTTCTTCTCACTTCATCTGTTGACTTGACCTCGAGACGCATTCCTCGCTCCTCCCTATTTCCTCAGCTGGCCTGCCTTATCAGAGACTAACTATTTCCCTTCGCCTCCCTCGTTAGAAACATGGAACAGAGTATGAACTTTCTGCACTTAGGGACTGGGTGTATGGAAAGTTACTATCTACCCTTCATTGACCCCATCATATACATGCCTTATACATGTAAAGTAATCAATAAGTTCTGGTATGGTAAGATGAATAAGTATATTTCAAGCTAGAATCGAACAAAATGTATTCATTTTCCGTCCTGTGGCCTTCACCAAGTGAGTTGCTAGGCAAATATTAAAATTAAACTCTTTATGATGGTTTTTATACCTTACATATCTCACCAGGCCTTATTTTGAGGCCTACATTTACACAAATTCTGTGGCCTGAAACTCATGGTTTTACAGGCCACAACAGGCCTGCAAGTAGGGTTGCACAATTCCAGTTTTCCCAAAATTCATTGGTTAAAAAAAAACTACATTTTTGGAGGATTTCCAGGAATATCCCATCCGGGTTTTCTAGAAAACTTGGAAAATGCACCAGAATTTTGCAACCCTACATGCAAGTCACTTTATGCTGGCTTGCAAAGTGATATATATTCCTATTGGAATCCAGCCAGAGTCAGGAAATAAAACAGTTTGAATTGTTATTCACCCATGACCTGCATCCATAATGAGGCCAGGGTTAGGAACAGTGTGAGGAGACTGCCTAAGACATTTAAACTGGAACAACCATGTCAGTAACAGGTGCAAAGAATCTAACTAAATGATTGGATTTGTTATGTATCTTTGTGCAGCATAATATTATTCAATCAATCACTCAATGTACTTGCAAAAGCACATATATTAAAAACGACCTGCAGTAGAGCATGCTGGGTAAAAAAGTACATTTGTTATCATAACTTAAAAAAATAGAGTTGATGTGACTTCTCATTTCATTTTGAGTCCGTACCACATAAACATTTCAAGTAATTATTACTTTTCATTGATTTTGAGTTCAACCTACTAGAAGTATTTCAGTTAAAAATACTTTGGAGTTTAGGGTGTAGTTGCCTCAAGTGCCTCCTGACCAGAAATGCTGGTATGGGGCAGCTTACTGTCAATTTGGGATCTAATATTTTCGATATTTTCTGTAAAGAATCGTAAAAACTGTTCACAGAGATCAGGGAATGCGAGCATGTCATTGTAATTTGTCATCCGATCATCAGTTTGCAGGCCTTCAATTTACATTCAGCCTTTCTAAGTTAACTTTTTAAAGCACAAGTGTGGTCATTTAACCAGGGTGAGATACTGGCAGACAATCTATTCTTAGTTTTAACTGGTGCCACTGAATCTAAAGTAGCCTGACATATGTAATTGAAACTGTTCAACAAATCATCGTTGTGAAGACAAAGAACAGCATCAGTGGTAGGGGATAGAAAAGCATTCATAAATGTACTAGCAGTTGTCGAGTTAATGATGCGAGAGCGAGTGGGGGACAGACGCATTTTTAGGAGGTAGAGGAGAAAGCATTTGAAAAACAATACTGAGATGGTCAGAGACACACACATCAATGATTTTCAAGTTATCAATATTCAGACTATAGGACAGCATGAGATCAAGAGAATGGCCTTTGTTGTGTGTAAGCCCTGTGGCATGTAGCACAGAGTTAAAGGATTCTAAAAGGTTAATAAACTCCCCAGCTGGTAGCATTGTTTAGGCAACACATTGTTTAGTTCTCTAAGAATAACAACCCTGTCATATTTAGGAGTAACCAAAGAAATCAGGTCAGACAATTCTGCAATTAACAAAATATTAGGTATAGGCGGGTGGAACACAAGAATATACAATGCGGGCTGTTTCTTCTTCAAGCTAAAGACAAGGCTCTCAAATGAGGAAAATTCACAACATGACACAGGGCTACATATAAACTTGTCTCTATGAATGACGGTTACCCAACCACCGTGGCCAGACGGTCTGGACTCCTGTAGATAAGAAAAGGCTGGAGGGATAGTTTAATTTAGAGAACTAAAATCCTCGGTTTTAAGACACGTCTCATTTAACATGAAAATATCAATGTCACTGGAAATAATAAAATCATTGAATATGAACAAATTATTTTTTTGAGATCTTAGATTCAATAAACCAATCTCGACATGGATAGCTGCTGGATTTACAGAGTTATTCAGGGGAGTTAAAGGAACATAAATTAACCGCACCACGGGACAAAATATGCATTCCGTGTCCTCTGTTGCTAATTATGACAGGGAGGACTGGAACACTACCAGACCCAGGCTGTTTATGTCTTTCATTTCCCCCCAAAAAACACCCTGTTTTGCTTTTTACTTTGAATGCAAGAACGGCCAAATCTGTGGACCATTTTCACGTTGCCACAATACAAATGGATCTTTCTTTTGCAGCTGCCAAAGAGATTTTTTCTCTACTTGAGGCACTAAGAATGGAATGGAAGAATGGAATAATATGTAAAAGTAAGCATTTGGATGCAAATCTGCATGAACTATCAATTCACCCCTCCACGTTTTGAAAATAAAGGTTTTGAGGGAAATGGGAGGATACAATATGGCAATTATTTGAGGTTACCGTATAATATAAAATATTTTCTGAGAGTTAATAAACAAATTGTGAGGAGTGTTATCATAATTATCTTTGAAAACTTAAATATGTAACAAATTTAGTATGTCCTGGTGATATAATTTAAAAAAAAACTGCAGTTTTGAGGTTACTCTGGTCAACTGTCAAATTAGTATGCTGATTCATGTTTTCCAGAGCATCCCCAGAAAAATTACCATGACAACATTGTGTGCATAACACAAAGTGTCAACAAAACACTTGAATATGTAGGTTCTCCAAAACATGAACTAGGGAGGTAGTACCACTTATAAAATCATTTATAGGAGGACACTGCCCTCTGATGGTCACTGTCAAGGCATAGATGCATTTTCTTTATAGATATGGAATTCAATTGGTACATACAGTGGGGAGAACAAGTATTTGATACACTGCCGATTTTGCAGGTTTTCCTACTTACAAAGCATGTAGAGGTCTGTAATTTTTATCATAGGTACACTTCAACTGTGAGAGACGGAATCTAAAACAAAAATCCAGAAAATCACATTGTATGATTTTTAAGTAATTCATTTGCATTTTATTGCATGACATAAGTATTTGATCACCTACCAACCAGTAAGAATTCCAGCTCTCACAGACCTGTTAGTTTTTCTTTAAGAAGCCCTCCTGTTCTCCACTCATTACCTGTATTAACTGCACCTGTTTGAACTCGTTACCTGTATAAAAGACACCTGTCCACACACTCAATCAAACAGACTCCAACCTCTCCACAATGGCCAAGACCAGAGAGCTGTGTAAGGACATCAGGGATAAAATTGTAGACCTGCACAAGGCTGGGATGGGCTACAGGACAATAGGCAAGCAGCTTGGTGAGAAGGCAACAACTGTTGGCGCAATTATTAGAAAATAGAAGAAAATAGAAGAAGTTCAAGATGATGGTCAATCACCCTCGGTCTGGGGCTCCATGCAAGATCTCACCTCGTGGGGCATCAATGATCATGAGGAAGGTGAGGGATCAGCCCAGAACTACACGGCAGGACCTGGTCAATGACCTGAAGAGAGCTGGGACCACAGTCTCAAAGAAAACCATTAGTAACACACTACGCCGTCATGGATTAAAATCCTGCAGCGCACACAAGGTCCCCCTGCTCAAGCAGGCGCATGTCCAGGCCCGTCTGAAGTTTGCCAATGACCATCTGGATGATCCAGAGGAGGAATGGGAGAAGGTCATGTGGTCTGATGATTCAAAAATAGAGCTTTTTGGTCTAAACTCCACTCGCCGTGTTTGGAGGAAGAAGAAGGATGAGTACAACCCCAAGAACACCATCCCAACCGTGAAGCATGGAGGTGGAAACATCATTCTTTGGGGATGCTTTTCTGCAAAGGGGACAGGACGACTGCACCGTATTGAGGGGAGGATGGATGGGGCCATGTATTGCGAGATCTTAGCCAACAACCTCCTTTCCTCAGTAAGAGCATTGATGATGGGTCGTGGCTGGGTCTTCCAGCATGACAACGACCCGAAACACACAGCCAGGGCAACTAAGGAGTGGCTCCGTAAGAAGTATCTCAAGGTCCTGGAGTGGCCTAGCCAGTCTCCAGACCTGAACCCAATAGAAAATCTTTGGAGGGAGCTGAAAGTCCGTATTGCCCAGCGACAGCCCCGAAACCTGAAGGATCTGGAGAAGGTCTGTATGGAGGAGTGGGACAAAATCCCTGCTGCAGTGTGTGCAAACCTGGTCAAGAACTACAGGAAACGTATGATCTCTGTAATTGCAAACAAAGGATTCTGTACCAAATATTAAGTTCTGCTTTTCTGATGTATCAAATACTTATGTCATGCAATAAAATGCTAATTAATTACTTAAAAATCATACAATGTGATTTTCGGGATTTTTGTTTTAGATTCCGTCTCTCACAGTTGAAGTGTACCTATGATAAAAATTACAGACCTCTACATGCTTTTTAAGTAGGAAAATCTGCAAAATCGGCAGTGTATCAAATACTTGTTCTCCCCACTGTAGGTTTGTCAATCAGGAGTTCCAGGCATTGGCCTGAACATTTTGTGTGGGAAGAACTTTCATTTGTAATGCGCTTATTAAATTGTCAGCTTTGCTTTTAGATTTAGAACACAATTTGAAATGGACCATCCTATTTCTCCTCTTAGGAGCTTACTAAAACGTGTGTCTTCCAATTGTAGATCAGCAACCCTACCTCAGAGCCTGCTGGTGGAGAATGACAAACAGATGTCAGGAGAGCTGTCCTCAGTGGATGTGATCTCCTATGTGAAGGCCCTCTCTCCATCAGCCTCGCTGTTGAGCTGTAGGGAGAATAATAAAACCCCCAAACTGGCAGTGACCAAAGCGAGTCTCAGAGTAATCTTTATTTCCACTAGCATTGCTATTACTCTTTTTTTACTCGAACCTGCGGTCCATCAGCCACCGGCCCAAGCTCCCAACCGCCAGGCCACCAGCCCTCCAAGATCCCCCCCACAGTTCCCCAAAAGATGCCCCTCACCTATCAAAGACACCCCCCACAGTGACCCCCCAGAAAAAATAAATAACTAAAAAGAATAATAATAATTCCATTCCCCACACCCCAATGCACCAACAAAAAACAACAATGCAAAAAACATCAAGGACAACAAAAATCATAACAGCAAGGCCAACTGAGTATGTTTGAGTGCATGTATTGCACTATTAACACATCTGTGTGTGTCCGTGTATGTGCACATCAAAATCAAATCAAACTTTATTTGTCACATGCGCCGAATACAACAAGTGTAGACTATACCGTGAAATGCTTACTTAAAAGCCCTTAACCAACAGTGCAGTTCAAGAAGATGAAAATATTTACCAAGTAGACTAAGATAAAAAAGTAATAATAAAAAGTAACACAATAAGAATAACAATAACAAGACCATATACAGGGGGCACCGGTACCATGTCAGTGAGCCTTTTGGTCCTAGATTTGGCGCTCCGGTACTGTTTGCCTTGCGGCAGCAGAGAAAACAGTCTTTAATTTGGGTGACTGGAGAATCTGACAATTTTATGGTCTTTCCTCTGACACCGCCTATTATATAGGTCCTGGATGGCAGGAAGCTTGGCCCCAGTGATGTACTGTGCCGTTCGCACTACCTTCGCGCCTTACGCTCAGGTGCCGAGCAGTTGCCATACCAGGCGGTGATGCAACCGGTCAGGATGCTCTCGGTGGTGCAGCTGTAGAACCTTTTGAGGATCTGGGGACCCAAATCTTTTCAGTCTCCTGAGGGGGAAAAGGTTTTGTCGTGCCCTCTTCACGACTGTCTTGGTGTGTTAGGACCATGATAGTTCGTTGGTGATGTGGACACCAAGGAACTTGAAACTCTCGACCCGCTCCACTACAGCCCCGTCGATATTAATGGGGGCCTGTTAGGCCCGCCTTTTCCTGTAGTCCATGATCAGCTCCTTCGTCTTGCTCACATTGAGGAAGAGGTTGTTGTCCTGGCACCACACTGCCAGTGCTCTGACCTTCTCCCTATAGGCCGTCTCATCGTTGTCGGTGATCAGACCTACCACTGTTCTGCTGTCAGCCTAATGTGTACAAACACCTGCACGGCATCAGCCTCAGGCAAACCTGCATTAGCTGTAACAACAGTGCCCCTTAGTGTCATTCAAACGTACTTTCTATTATATTTTCTACTTGTATCTTTTACCATCATTCTACCCCCCGCCCAGCAACTCTACTCTCCAATTCCACATCCCAACCCTCAGCTATTACTATTTTTAGGAGTAGCATATTAAAATGTTCTAGGCCTAGGAGTATGTACAGTATATGTTTTCATGTTCCTCATTGTCATCATCACAGTATGCATTGTCTCGTTCCCTCATAAATGATGTTGTTGCGTTAATTAACTGCCTTCCTTTTGTTTCCACAGTCATTTGTAAATGTGGCAAACAATCTGGTTGAGAAGGATGAGTTTGTGTCATTAAACATAATCAAAGAGGAGCACTGGGGCTACACCATCACCAAACTCTTATACACATTGTAGGAAAGTAATCTGACCTTGGCCAAAAATGACAACTGAGATTGAGATCAAAGAGAGTGAAATTGGTAAGAAGACGGCAATCGTGTCTTTTACATTTGACTCCAACACCCAAAGCTATTCAATGCCCACTTTTGATACTTCCTGTATACTGAATTGTTAGACAAGGTCAATTATTGATTTTGGAAAGTATGACGCTATATAGATTTATTTTTTGTATTTTATTCTTCATTGTAACATTTCTCTGTCCACACTCTAAACTGCCCCAGGGACACAAAGGCATCTATGTGTACTGTTTTCTTTAGAGATTATTCCAAAGATATGGAGGAGAAAAACTCAAATTTGATTTACCTAACTCTGAAGACACCAAAGGAGTCTCCAGAGTTAACAAACCCTGTGAACTGGTTTTGATAACTTGTCATTTCAAATCTTAATAGTGAAGTTAGGTAAGTCGGAAGCTTGTGGAGCAGGGCTTTGTAAAAAATTTAAAAAATAGAAAAAATAAAAAGAGCGTAATGATGTGATCTACTTGACTTCAAAGATGTCCAGGCAACCTTTTGGTAAATAATACAGTGATGAGTAATAAAACTGTCTACTGTCATTAAACGGAGGCCACTGTGTTCTTGGGGATACCCTTCCCCAGATCTGTGCCTCGACATAATCCTGTCTCGGAGCTCTACAGACAATTCCTTCAACCTCATGGCTTGGTTTTTGTTCTGACATGCACTGTCAACTGTGGGACCTCATATAGACTGGTGTGTGTCTTTCCAAATAGTGTTAGCATTGAGGTGGTGTGCCCTAGTAGGAAGTCCACTGTGTGCAGCTCACCTTGCACTAATGAAAATAACCTGAGTATGTCTACTAGAGAGTTGAAAACAGCAGGTCTGGGACAGGTAGCACGTCCGGTGAACAGGTCAGGGTTCCATAGCCACAGGCAGAACAGTTGAAACTGGAGCAGCAGCACGGCCAGGTGGACTGGGGGCAGCAAGGAGTCATCATGCCAGGTAGTCCTGAGGCATGGTCCTAGGGCTCAGGTCCTCCGAGAGAGAGAAAGAAAGAGAGAAAGAGAGAATTAGAGAGAGCATACTTAAATTCACACAGGACACCGGATAAGACAGGAGAAGTACTCCAGATATAACAAACTGACCCTAGCCCCCCGACACATAAACTAATGCAGCATAAATACTGGAGGCTGAGACAGGAGGGGTCAGGAGACACTGTGGCCCCATCCGATGATACCCCCGGACAGGGCCAAACAGGAAGGATATAACCCCACCCACTTTTCCAAAGCACAGCCCCCACACCACTAGGGATATCTTCAACCACCAACTAACCATCCTGAGATAAGGCCGAGTATAGCCCACAAAGATCTCCGCCATGGCACAACCCAAAGGGGGGCGCCAACCCAGACAGGAAGATCACGTCAGTGACTCAACCCACTCAAGTGACGCACCCCTCCTATGGACAGCATGAAAGAGCACCAGTAAGCCAGTGACTCAGCCCCTGTAATAGGGTTAGAGGCAGAGAATCCCAGTGGAGAGAGGGGAACCGGCCAGGCAGAGACAGCAAGGGCGGTTCGTTGCTCCAGAGCCTTTCCGTTCACCTTCACACTCCTGGGCCAGACTACACTCAATCATATGACCTACTGAAGAGATGAGTCTTCAGTAAAGACTTAAAAGTTGAGACCGAGTGTGCGTTTCTCACATGGGTAGGCAGACCATTCCATAAAAATGTAGATCTATAGGAGAAAGCCCTGCCTCCAGCTGTTTGCTTAGAAATTCTAGGGCCTGCGTCTTGTGACCGTAGCGTACGTGTAGGTATGTATGGCAGGACCAATTCGAAAGATAGGTAGGAGCAAGCCCATGTAATGCTTTGTAGGTTAGCAGTAAAACCTTGAACTCAGCCCTTGCCTTAACAGGAAGCCAGTGTAGGGAGGCTAGCACTGGAGTAATATGATCAAAAAATGTTGTACATTAACATTATACATGATATTATGTTGAACAACATTTCACTCACAATACACCTTTGTAACTGTATGTACAGTGTGTGCAAATGTAGAAGAGTAGGTGAAGTAGGCAAAAAATAGGCCATAGAGGCAAAATATTTTTACAATTTAGCATTAATAAAGGAGTGATAGACGTGCAGATGATGATGTGCAAGTAGGGATACTGGGGTGCAAAAGAGCAAGAGGGTAAGTAATAATATGGGGATGAGGTAGTTGGGTGTGCTATTTACAGATGGGCTGTGTACAGGTGCAGTGATCGGTAAGCTGCTCTGACAGCTGATGCTTAAAGTTAGAGAGGGAGATATAAGTCTCCAGCTTCAGTGACTTGCAATTGGCAGCAGAGAACTGGAAGGAAAGGCGGCCAAATTAAGTGTTGGCTTTGGGGATGACCAGTTCAATATACCTGCTGGAGCGTGTGCTACGGGTAGGTGTTGCTATGGTGACCAGTGAGCTGAGATAAGGCAGGGCTTTACCTAGCAAAGACTTATAGATGACCTGGAACCAGTGGGTTTGGCGACGGATATGTAGTAAGGGCCAGTATATGGGGTGGGTAGTATATGGGGCTTTGGTGACAAAATGGATGGCACTTTGATAGACTACGTAGAGTGTTGGTGGCTATTTTGTAAATGACATCGCCGAATTCAAGGATGGGTAGGATAGTCAGTTTTACGAGGGTATGTTTGGCAGCATGAGTGAAGGAGGCTTATTTGCAAAATAGGAAGCCGATTCTAGATTTAATTTTGGATTGGAGATGCTTAATGTGAGTCTGGAAGGAGATTTTACAGTCTAACCAGACACCTAGGTATTTGTAGTTGTCCACATATTTTAGGTCAGAGCCGTCCAGAGTAGTGATGCTAGTCGGACGGGAGGGTGCGGGCAGCAATCGGTTGAAGAGCATGCACTTAGCATTAAAAAGCAGTTGTAGACCACGGAAGGAGTATTATATGGCGTTGAATCTTGTTTGGAGGTTTGTTAGCACAGTGTCCAAAGAAGGGCTAGATGTATATAGAATGGTGTCGTCTGAATAGAGGTGGATCAGAGAATCATCAGCAGCAAGAGCCACATCATTGATATATACAGAGAAAAGTCGGCCCGAGAATTGAACCTTGCGGCACCCCATAGAGACTGCCAGAGATCCGGACAACAGGCCCTCCGATTTGACACACTGAACTCTATCTGAGAAGTAGTTGGTGAACCAGGTGAGGCAGTCATCTGAGAAGCCAATTGAATTTACCACAGGTGGATTTCAATCAAATTTCTAAATAATGCTGTAAATTAAATAAATGTGGAAAAGGTCAAGGGGTCTGAATACTTTCCCAAGGCACTGTACATAAAATCTTGCTATCATGGAAAGAACAACACCTTTCTATTAGTCATATCCCAGTTTAACTGTTTACCTATGACCCTGTTTAAACCTAACAACTTGTTTTTTAAATTTATATGAACAAAAAATATTCAATTATATATTCAATATAATAATAATATATATTGCACTACCAACATTGAAACAAAGTCAAATAAAATATGTCTAATTCAATTTAAAATTCGACATAATTTCTTTACTATCAAACAGAGACAGATAAAAACTTTACACACGAGTCAGAGTTATACTTAAACTAAATCTTTAATAATAAGAGCTTTGCAATAGCAATGACTTTCAACGATCGCCATTTCTAATGAACCGTTGAGAGTGAAAACCCAATGGCTACTGAGATCTTTTATAGCAAAGATCCACCCCCTAGTCGACATAACAAACCACAGATATTAGGAACAGTTCACAAAGGAAGACTTTATAAATGAGAGAGGAGTATCCCGTAGCAAGATAGCATTCGCTATAAATTATCGTTCAGTTTGATCCCTAAAATAAGGTTCTAATCTCGTTCCTGGTACTTCATAGCACAAAAACACCAACTCATCCAATGGCATAACTCAATTGTCAACTCTAGATACTCCCATCTCAAGTAAAATCCCTTCTTGACCCCACTCCTGGACAAGTTCACTGAGGGGAGTGAGCCTCTAGGTCATACCCTATCCCAGGATAAGTGGAACTTCAGAGAGGACATACAATGGTTCCAGACACTGCCATACACCTTCCCCCAATGTAAAGGAGGGAGTGACTTGCGCACAGACATTGTGGAGACAAATAATTGGTTCCCCATTAATCACGCCATCCCTTCACATGGTTTAAGAATAGGTAAAGACATATTCAGATATGAAAACAATGTTCCATCCTGTTCTCTTCCCTTTCTGATATTCTGCATATCACGAGGGTCATGTGAAAGACAAGCCTGACCTCTCCCCTCTCTGGGCCCCAAGTAACTGAGCCCCAGCTGAGGGAAGAAGTGCAACTGCCAACACCAGAGTCCAAAGGGATACATTCTAATAACAAGTATATCACATAAGCATATTATGCAGATAAGACATCTGAATTATCTACGTTACCCAACTAATTCTGATTCATCCGCCACACCACCCAATATGAAAAGGATTTGTAACGTTTCTATGTGTAATTTTATACTCAACTTCAATGTATACATAGTTTTGATGATTATGTTGAAATCAGATTGATATAACAACCTTTTAGTCAGGGTAAGTCATTGCATGTAAGTTGAAGTTTTACCATAATTTCAATGTTTACAACGCTGGTTGAAATTAGATGAAAACAGTACTGGTTGACTACTTTTTGCAAATCCAAATGTGTATTCTACGTAGATTCCACATCATAATAGGTTGACAAATGACGTTGAGACGACAACAACCCCAGGTGCGAGTCCGCTATGATAAGGTACTGGAGGAGGTGATCAACTTTACCCCTCACCACATTACTAATTAGGGATTGGTTTGTTAATTGTTTGTAGATAGTGTTAGTGTATGGTTTATTTACATTTATGTGTGTCTCTGTGTGTGTGTGTGTGGATGGATGCATGTACTGAAACAGTGATTAGCTTGTTGAGTGTAAACTGGGACCGAGGAGAGGCGGGACAGAGGAGATGGCAACAGAGAGGGCTTCGTCCTAAACGCTACAGTGGTTCCTCCTTTAAAAGTTGCGTCATTCCCCGGTTCACCTTGCGTGCTGCCGCAGCGTTCTGTGGCACGTCATTTAATTCTCAGCCATTTTTTCTGTTACTGCAAGTTATTGCTAG
Source organism: Salvelinus alpinus (assembly GCF_045679555.1). Lineage (NCBI taxonomy): Eukaryota > Metazoa > Chordata > Actinopteri > Salmoniformes > Salmonidae > Salvelinus > Salvelinus alpinus. Next base: position 3,778,643 of record NC_092101.1, read on the forward strand.
TTTGACCACCTGAGGGATTCTTTGAGAAGCATTTGATAGTATTCCATATTCCATTTCTATTCAGAGATAAACGAAAAACGAAACCCTCAGTGTTTCCATTAGGATGGAATGGAAAATGTTGCGCTGTACAACATGACGGTCGGGAGTAGGCTATAGGATTGGACAATTATAAATTGTTTGCCTTCATTAGACAACTTTGTTCCAATATTTCTGTAAATCAGTGATATTTATTCCCATAGTAATTCGTTATGGATCCATAACTAAATCAACATCTGCAATTTGAAATAATATTTTTTGATCATTATTTTATAAACAAAATGTGTTTATTTGTTTATTAGGCTACTGTGCAGTCTGACAAGTAAACATAGCCTACAATACATACTGTAGTTAACCTCTCGAGGGTATGTGGGACGGTAGCGTCCCACCTCGTCAACAGCCAGTGAAACTGCAGGGCGACAAATTCAAAACAACAGAAATCCCATAATTTAAATTCCTCAAACATACAAGTATTTTACACCATTTTAAAGCTACACTTGTTGTAGATCCAGCAAAGTGTCCGATTTCAAAAAGGTTTTACGACGAAAGCACACCAAACAATTATGTTAGGTATGAGCCAAGTCACAGAAAAAGACAGACATTTTTCCAGCTAAAGAGTGCAGTAACAAAAAGCAGAAATAGAGATAAAATTCATCACTAACCTTTGATAATCTTCATCAGATGACACTCATAGGACTTCATGTTACACAATACATGTATTTTTTGTTTGGTAAAGTTCATATTTATATCCAAAAATCTGAGTTTAGGCAAGACACTACTGTATCACTTGGCAAAAAGCCTGAGAAAATGCAGACCACCAAATTAAAATTAATTACTATGAAAATTACTATAAAATCAAACTTTCATTAAATCACACATGAAAGATACCAAATTAAAGCTACACTGGTTGTGAATCCAGCCAACATGTCAGAAGTCAAATAGGCTTTTCAGCGAAAGCATACGATGCTATTATCTGAGCATAGCACCATAGTAAACAAAAGAGAGAACACATTTCAACCCTGCAGGTGCAACACAAAACGCAGAAATAAAAATATAATTCATGCCTTACCTTTGACGAGCTTCTGTTGTTGGCACTCCAATATGTCCCATAAACATCACAAATGGTCCTTTTGTTCGATTAATTCAGTCGATATATATCCAAAATGTCCATTTATTTGGCGCATTGATCCAGAAAAACACCGGTTCCAACGTGCTCAAAAGTGACGACAAAATATCTCAAAGGTTACCTGTAAACTTTGCCCAAAAATGTCAAACTACATTTGTAATACAACTTTAGGTATTTTTAACATTAATAATCGATAAAATTGAAGACAGGATGATATGTGTTCAATACAGGATTAAAACTAAATGTAGCATGCCTTCTGTTTGATTGAAGCGCATGTCTAGGACACCAGGAGTGCCTCAACTTCAAGATGGCCGTATTTCTTCATTACACAAAGGATTAACCTCAACCTATTTCTCAGGACTGTTGACATCTAGTGGAAGCCATAGGAACTGCAAGCAGTTCTCTTAGAAATCTGGTTTCCCAATGAAACCTCATTGAAAAGACAGTGACCTCAAAAAAAATACGTAATGGTTTGTCCTCGGGGTTTCACCTGCTAAATAAGTTCTGTTATACTCACAGACATGAAAAAGTTTAAAAACTTCAGATTGTTTTCTATCCAAATCTACTAATAATATGCATATATTAGCAACTGGGGATGAGTAACTGGCAGTTGAATTTGGGTATGCTTTTCATCCAAACGTGAAAATGCTGCCCCCTACCCTAGAGAAGTTAACATGGGAAAGTGCCTAATTCCTTACACAAGGGAGAGCAGGCCATGTCTGTCCTACAGAATGCTGGGCACGCGGGATCCCCGTTGGGGAGGAAGGAGTAGGCTGTCCTTGTAAATCGGGAATTTGTTCTTAACTGATTCCATATGTGTTATTTCATAGTTGTGATGTCTTCACTATTATTCTACAATGTAGAAAATAGTAAAAAATATAGAAAAATCCTGGAATGAGTGGTGTCCAAACTTTTGACTGGTACTTGCTGGAACGGAAAATGATGGTCGGCAGTACAGTACTGGGCTATTTATGAGGAAGGAATAGGCTGTTCTTGTAAATAAGAATTTGTTCTTTAACTGATTTGCCTAGTTAAATAAAGGGTACACTAAGAGCAAAATATTTCTGCACTCTAATTATCTAATTCTTGTCTAACCAATACCCAAAAGGAGATTAAGTGAAATATAAACATCCGCATTTGAATGTCCTTGTTTCTGGTTATTTTATTTTATTAACAAAAGCATAAAGATGTTGATGAACAAATACTGTACTGCTGTTTTGAGTTAAAAAATGTAACACTTTAGAGGACTTAAACATCCAATACATTTCAACTTTAGGGATTTTCACAACAGTAGCCGGGTTATAAAAAGTATATTGTGCCAATAATTACATTTAGAGGATTGGAGGACTCTGTATTAATATCTAAGGGGCATTTTCCATTAGGATCCTTGAGAATATCTGAGAATATCTAATGGGCTTTTATATCATTCTAAATTAATTAATACTAGTAATCGCTATGTTTAAAAAGTAACAATATTTTGGAGATTTCGTTTTCATTTAACCTAGAGTGAGTGAGAAAAAGTCAATTCTTGAACATGGGGTGAGACATTCTCACTAATTTGTAAATAAAGCCAGTTATTTAGAATGATTTATTTCTGGAGAAACCTAACGTCATTATTTCGCAGACATCAATTGCTTATATTCAGTCAACAGATATCTTAAAAATATCATGGAATATTTGAACATTTTCATTTCTCCATGCTTGTCTCAGAGCAACGCGAAACGGTGCTAAAATAGACATCCACAGCGGGAAGGTTATGTATTCTGTGCCCACTTGTGGTATCTCTTCGGTTACACATCCTTGGAATAGCAGAACAGCATAACGGGCCGGGCGGCCCTTGCTGTGGCTGGTGACCAGTTGGTCAAGTTCTGTTGTCAGAATAGAAATGGAAATGTCAGGGTGAACCGAAAACCTGACGAACCCGCCACGTATGTTGACTCTGCCTGTCGGAGGTGGAGTTCCAGAGCTCACAGGTGTGCCTGGCATGGATATATACAGTGGGGAGAACAAGTATTTGATACACTGCCGATTTTGCAGGTTTTCCTACTTACAAAGCATGTAGAGGTCTGTAATTTTTATCATAGGTACACTTCAACTATGAGAGACGGAATCTAAAACAAAAATCCAGAAAATCACATTGTATGATTTTTAAGTAATTAATTTGCATTTTATTGCATGACATAAGTATTTGATACATCAGAAAAGCAGTACTTAATATTTGGTACAGAAACCTTTGTTTGCAATTACAGAGATCATACGTTTCCTGTAGTTCTTGACTAGGTTTGCACACACTGCAGCAGGGATTTTGGCCCACTCCTCCCTACAGCTCTTCTCCAGATCCTTCAGGTTTCGGGGCTGTCGCTGGGCAATACGGACTTTCAGCTCCCTCCAAAGATTTTCTATTGGGTTCAGGTCTGGAGACTGGCTAGGCCACTCCAGGACCTTGAGATGCTTCTTACGGAGCCACTCCTTAGTTGCCATGGCTGTGTGCTTCGTGTCGTTGTCATGCTGGAAGACCCAGCCACGACCCATCTTCAATGCTCTTACTGAGGGAAGGAGGTTGTTGGCCAAGATCTCGCGATACATGGCCCCATCCATCCTCCCCTCAATACGGTGCAGTCGTCCTGTCCCCTTTGCAGAAAAGCATCCCCAAAGAATGATGTTTCCACCTCCATGCTTCACGGTTGGGATGGTGTTCTTGGGGTTGTACTCATACTTCTTCTTCCTCCAAACACGGTGAGTGGAGTTAGACCAAAAAACTATATTTTTGTCTCATCAGACCACATGACCTTCTCCCATTCCTCCTCTGGATCATCCAGATGGTCATTGGCAAACTTCAGACAGGCCTGGACATGCACTGGCTTAAGCAGGGGGACCTTGCGTGCGCTGCAGGATTTTAATCCATGACGGCGTAGTGTGTTACTACTGGTTTTCTTTGAGACTGTGGTCCCAGCTCTCTTCAGGTCATTGACCAGGTCCTGCCGTGTAGTTCTGGGCTGATCCCTCACCTTCCTCATGATCATTGATGCCCCACGAGGTGAAATCTTGCATGGAGCCCCAGACCGAGGGTGATTGACCGTCATCTTGAACTTCATCCATTTTCTAATAATTGCACCAACAGTTGTTTCCTTCTCACCAAGCTGCTTGCCTATTGTCCTGTAGCCCATCCCAGCCTTGTGCAGGTCTACAATTTTATCCCTGATGTCCTTACACAGCTCTCTGGTCTTGGCCATTGTGGAGAGGTTGGAATCTGTTTGATTGAGTGTGTGGACAGGTGTCTTTCATACAGGTAACGAGTTCAAACAGGTGCAGTTAATACAGGTAATGAGTGGAGAACAGGAGGGCTTCTTAAAGAAAAACTAACAGGTCTGTGAGAGCCGGAATTCTTACTGGTTGGTAGGTGATCAAATACTTATGTCATGCAATAAAATGCAAATTAATTATTTAAAAATCATACAATGTGATTTTCTGGATTTTTGTTTTAGATTCCGTCTCTCACATTTGAAGTGTACCTATGATAAAAATTACAGACCTCTACATGCTTTGTAAGTAGGAAAACCTGCAAAATCGGCAGTGTATCAAATACTTGTTCTCCCCACTGTATATATATATATATATTTTAATTCTCCGAACATTAACCATGTGTGTTCGCTTGTTTTGTACTGTTCTGTAGTTTTAATCCAATGATTCGTCTGACAAACAAAGAACTTCATGTCCTGCAGGCCCAGTCATGCTGGCGAGACATTCAATAATGTCATCTTCACAGACTAATCAACCGTGGCCCTTGTGCAATTTGCTCAGAATTGCGACAGAAAAAGAGAATGAAGATCAAGAACATTAACGAAAGCATAAAGATGTTGATGAAGAAATACTGTTTTGAGTTAGAAATGTAACACTTTAGAGTACTTAAGCATCAAATACATTGCAAGTTGAGGGATTTTCACAACAGTAGCCAGGATATAAAAAGTATATTGTCCTGCTAATAGGAATCATTTGCATGATGGGCTTCATTCTTTATTGTAACACACAGTGTCACACATAATGTGTAATTTTGTCTACCTTTCCAATTACTTTTAGAGTTTGGGAATTACAAATGTGTGCTTTCTTTTTAGTTACTTTGTTTTAGTTTGAATGTGCATACTTTTTTTCTTAAAATTATTGTTTTATGTAGGATGCTACATTTTTGACCAGCTGCAATTGTAAGTAGGCCTAATTAAACAAATCCTACTTCTATTAGGCTGTTAAAACCTTTTCTCAATAGAGGGGCGCCATTTCGACTTTGTAAAAATTCGTTCCCAAATTAAACTGCCTCGTACTCAATTCTTGCTCGTACAATATGCATATTATTATTACTATTGGATAGAAAACACTCTCTAGTTTCTAAAACCGTTTGAATTATATCTGTGAGTAAAACAGAACTCAAGTTGCAGCTAACTTCCTGTCAGGAAGTGAGACATCTGAAATCGATGCTCTGTTCCAGGGTCAGTTTATTAAATTGCATGTGATCTATGAGTCGACATGCACTACATACGATTTCCCCTAGATGTCAGTAAGCAGTGAGAATTTGAATGGTGTTGCTAGGCAGATCTGAGGCCATATAAAGGCTCATGGAACTGGGGGTGCCCTCTTTTCAACGTTCGTCATGGATGGCATGGCATTCAGGATGGCATTCTGAAAAGCTCTCGTTATAGGCCTTAGATATATCCGGCTCTGATTTTATTCGATAAAAGTGTTAAAGACATCATAATGTAGTTATTTTAAACCGAGTTATATCAGTTTATATCAGTATATTGCGATTTTCTGATATTTCTTTGTCCTGCGTTATGAAAAGAGTTGGGCACGTCTGGGCCACATAGCTAATGTTTGCTGCTAATTCCTAAGTTGAAGACGGCAATCTACAACCGAGCAACGATGATTCTGGACAAAGGACCACTTGCACAAGATTCTGATGGAAGCTCATCAAAAAGTAAGAACTATTTATGATGTTAATTCGTTGTTCTGTTGAAAAATGTAAAACTATTATTCGGCCATTAATTTCGGTGCGGTCTCGCTTTAGCGCACGCTGTATGTCGTAGTAACGTTAATTTCAAAAATCTAACACAGTGGTTGCATTAAGAACTAATGTATCTTTCATTTGCTGTCCAACCTGTATTTTTTAGTCAAGTTTATGATTAGTTATTGATTAGATTAGGTGCCTCTCCAAGATGGCGCCGGTCAGATTGCTTGAAGTTTGGCTACTATTCACATTGTATAACCACGATTTGTGCCGCTACATATGCACATTTTCGAACAAACCCTGTATGTATTGTGTAATATGATGTTACAGGACTGTCATCTGATGAAATTTATGAAGGTTAGTTAGTCAAAAATTATATATCTTTTGCTGGTTTGTTACGATCGCTAACCTTTGCTGCTGGTAAATGGCTTGTGTTTCTGGCTATTGTGGTAAGCTAATATAATGCTATATTGTGTTTTCGCTGTAAAACACTTAAAAAATCGGAAATATTGGCTGGATTCACAAGATGTTTGTCTTTCATTTGCTGTACACCATATATTTTTCAGAAATGTTTTATGATGAGTATTTAGGTATTTGACGTTGGTCTCTGTAATTATTCTGGCTGCTTCGGCGCTATTTCAGATTGCAGCTGCAATGTAAAACTATGATTTATACCTGAAATATGCAATTTTTTCTAAAAAAACATATGCTATACAATAAATCTGTTATAGGACTGTCATCTGATGAAGTTGTTTCTTGGTTAGTGACTATTTATTGTCAGGATTTGGCCAGGATTGTTCAGGTTTTTGGTCACTAGATGCCCCCATTGCGCCTTTTTTGAACCTTTTGTTTTTCCCTTGTTCTAATTATTATTTGTACCTGTGTGTCATTTCCTTGTAGGTATTTAATCCCTTTGTGTTCCTCAGTTCTTTGCGCTGTGTTTGTATGTTAGCACCCAGCCCCAGCCATGCTGTGAACATATATTTCTCTTGTTGGATTTTCCAGAGGTTCTCTGGTTTGTTCTTGTTTATTTTTGATTAGTCTTTTGAGGTTTGTTTTTTCCCTGCTGTTCTTACCCCTTTGTGGATTTTCTTTGTATTTTGGAGGATATCCATTTTTTCTATTGGCTTTACTTTTGACGTTGTGGATTTATATTTTTGCCTGAAGATCTTTTACCTTGATTAAACCACCGTCTCTAGTACTGCTGTGTCTGCCTCATCTTCTGGGTTCTGCCGACTATTAGTGACTGTTTCTCACACCGGGTCCTGACAATTTATATCTTTATTTGGTCGAATTTGTGATAACTACCTATGCAGGAAAAAAATGGTGGAAAAAAAAAGTTGTCTCTTTTGCTATCGTGGTTAGCTAATAGAAATACATATTGTGTCTTCCCTGTAAAACATTTTAAAAATCAGAAATGATGGCTGGATTCACAAGATGTGTATCTTTCATCTGGTGTCTTGGACTTGTGATTTCATGATATTTAGATGCTAGTATTTACTTGTGGCGCTATGCTAGGCTATGCTAGTCAGCTTTTTTACTGATGAGGGTGCTCCCGGATCCGGGATTGGGACCAATTAGAAGTTAAGTCTCATAGCCTACCTCAGCCAGTTATTTTATATAGGTCTAGGCTCCGAAAAAATAGACTCCAATTAAGCCCTCTTGTTGCTTGTAAAGTCAAATTCAAAATTCAAAAGGCACTCGCACATCTGGACTATCTTTTTTGCAGGTGCATGGCAACAGCCCTTGACGTATCACTGATCTTTAATAAGCTTTAGGTATTGGCATCATGGCTAGGCCCCTTTTTTCTACACTTCCTGTCTGAATGACATGCCCAAAGTAAACTGACTGTAGCTCAGGCCCTGAAGCCAGGATATGCATATAATTGGTACCATTGGAAAGAAAACACTCTGAAGTTTGTGGAAATGTTAAAATAATGTAGGATAATATAACACGATATATATGGTAGGAGAAAATCCAAAGAAAAACCAACCAGAATCTTTTTTTTGAGAGACCATGCTCTTAGAAAGGCAAGTAAAAGGTCATATTGATAATTAGCTCCCTGGATGCAATTCATCTGGTTTCCACAGGGTGTCAGCAGTCCATGTTCAAGGTTTCAGGCTTGTAACTTCAAAAACAAATAAGAAATATCAGTTTTAGCAGAAAGACACAGTCTTGGAAATTCGTGTTTGCACACACCCTGAAGAAATTACGCACCTGCTAAAATCGGTTTCCTATTGAACATACTTCTTTCCATAAGAAATATTATAGTTAGATTACATTTTAGGGTTTCTTAGAAGTAAATAAAAAGGTATTTTGACTTGTTGAAACAAAGTTTAGGGGTAGATTTCTGGATTCCTTTCTCTGCATGTTGAACGGGTGGATTACTTATATCAATGGTGCCAACTAAACTGACTTTTTGGATATAAAGAAGGATTTTATCTAACAAAACAACGCTACATGTTATAGCTGGGACCTGTTGGATGACAAATCAGAGGAAGATAGGTAAGTGAATATTTGTGAATGTATGAATCCTGTGCCGGTGGAAAAATATTTTGATGTGGGGCGCTGTCCTCAAACAATCGCATGGCATGTTTTCGCTGTAATAGCTACTGTAAATCAGACAGTGCAGTTATATTAACAAGAATTTAAGCTTTCAGCCAATATACATATACATAAATATTTTAAATCCATATTGTTTATGATTATTTATTTGAATTGCGCACCCTCCAGTTTCACTAGCCCATTCGTTCCACGCATCGAAAAGGGGTTGGGGGCAAGGGAAAACAAATAAGTGCTACCAAATATAACAATATGCATAAAAAAATGTAAACTCAGTCATGGGAAGCACAAATAAAACATCATCAATCAACCAGAAAAACAGATCCATTCCTCAACAAATAAATCCCCAATCAATGCTTGAAATTACCTGAACGGCACAAGAACATCATGACGAAATATGTTTTGAATTTTGTTCGACCAATACGGTGCATTAAAACTAAAAGTGTCACACCCTGATCTGTTTCACTTGTCCTTGTGCTTGTATCCACCCCCCTCCAGGTGTCACCCATCTTCCCCATTTTTCTCCTGGGTATTTATACCTGTGATTCTGTCTCTGTGCCAGTTCGTCTTGTTTGCCAAGTCAACCGACGGTTTTCTCTTAGCTCCTGTTTTTTTCCCAGTCTCTCTTTTTCTCGTCCTCCTGATTTTGACCCTTGCCTGTCCTGACACTCAGCCCATCTGCCTGACCACTCTGCCTGCCAGTGACCTCGAGCCTGCCTGCCACCCTGTACCGTTTTGGACTCTGCCCTGGTTATGAACTCTCGCCTGTCCCTGACCTGCCTTTTGTTTATCCCTTGGATTATAATAAATACCAGAGCTCAAACCATCTGACTCATGTGTCTGCATCTGGGTCTCGCCTTGTGTCGTTATAAAAAACAGATTGACCTAGCTCGGTGAAGTCTTAGGAACCTCAAGAGTTAACCAATCCTGTGAATGGGTTAGGCAACTCAGGTGTCTATACTTCAACAGCAAAGTTAGATAAGATGGACGTTTATGAAGTTGGGCCTTGTAAACAAAAAGGGAGTAATGTAGAAATCTACAGGTCCTTAGCAAAATCCAGCCAACCTTTTGATACAGGATGCAATGGTGGGTATCAAAACTGTTACCTGTAACAAAACAAAGTGCACTATGATAGATGGCATCCAAAGGTTTAAGAATAGTAGCAGCTGCGCTTTGATAAATAATATCACCATAATCAAGAACAGATAAAACAGTTGACTGAATAATCTGCTTCCTACTTCTTAGAGAGAGGCACGATCTGTTACTGTAGACAAATACAACTTTAAATCTTAGCTTCTTAACCAGCTCATCTACATGGGTTTTAAACGTCAAATCCATATCAATCCAAATGCCTAAGTAAGACATACACTGTGTGTACAAAACATTAGGAACACCTTCCTAATATTGAGTTGCACCCCCTTTTGCCATCAGAACAGCCTCAATTTGTCGGGTATGGACTCTAAAAGGTGTCGAAAGTGTCCCACAGTGATACTGGCCCATGTTGAGTCCGCTGCTTCCCACAGTTGTGTCAAATTGGCTGGTAGTGGATCTCTAAGTTAGCTTGTTCCATCTCATCCCACAGATGCTCAATTGGATTGAGATCTGGTGACTGGGTAGGCCATTGCAGTAAGCTGAATTCACTGTCATGTTCGTGGAACCATTCCTGGACAATCCTAGCCTTCTGGCATGGAGCATTATCCTGCTGAAAAAATTCTAATTTGCAGATGGATACACTGCACCTGATTGGCAATGATGTTCAGATATCCTGTGGCATTCAAATGTTGCTCTACTTTTATCAAGGGGCCCAATTCGGCCTTGAAAACACATCATCTCACCAACAGCCTTTAATGTTGACAAACGGCATGATGGATGCATGTACTCATGGGGTTTTCTCCGTACCCTAGTCCTTCCATCAGCGTGAAACAGCAGGAACTGGGATTCATCAGACCAGGCAATGTTTTTCAAATTCTCCCGTGTCCACTGGTTTCATTCCTAAGCCCACTGTAACCTCTGTTGTTTTTTGCTGAAAGAAGTGGAACTCTGTAAGGTCGAAGGCTGCCATACCACATTCGTGTCAATGTACGACGAGTTGTGCATTCTTTTATTGGTCTTTGGCCACCAATGTTGTACACAAAATGACGCCGGAGAGGATGGCTGATGTTTTACATGCTCCTAACCAATTGTGCTATTTTGTTAGGTTTCTTTGCATTTTTTATAACTTATTTTGTACATAATGTTGCTGCTACCGTCTCTTATGACCCAAAATTACTTCTGGATCAGAACAGCGATTACTCACCTCAAACTGGAAGAAGCTTTCTCCTTTAACGAGTTCGACGCGAAGGATATACTGCTTTCACGGGAACAGGCCCAAATCCTGTAATTACTTGAAGAAAATACGGATAAAAAGAGGGCGGAGGTCGGGCTGCCTTCTGAGAATTCGTAGGAGAGCGAGTAAACCCCCACTGCCATCCGTTCTATTGGCCAACAAGCAATCATTGGAAAATAAAATCGATGACCTACGAGATTATCCAACCAACGGGACATTACAAACTGTAACATCTTATGTTTCACTGAGTCGTGGCTGAACGACGACATGGATAATATAGAGCTGACGGGATTTTCCATGCACCGGCTGAACAGAGAAGCTACGCCTGCTAAGACGAGGGGTGGCGGTGTGTTTATTTGTCAATAACAGCTGGTGCGCAATGTCTAATATTAAAGAAGTCTTGAGATATTGCTTGCCTGAGGTAGAGTACCTTATAATAAGCTATGGACCACACTGTCTACCAAGAGAGTTCTCATCTATATTATTCATAGCCATCTATTTACCAACATAAACTGATGCTGGCACTAAGACCAACTCTATAAGGCCATAAGCAACAACAAAAATGCTCATCCGAATACGGCGCTCCTAGTGGCCGGGGACTTTAATGCAGGCAAACTTAAAAACAGTTTTACCTCACATTTCTACCAGCATGTTAAACGTGCAACCAGAGGAAAGAAAACTCTATGCCACCATTACTCCACACACAGAGATGCATACAAAGCTCTCCCCGTTCTCCATTTGGCAAATCTGACCATAATTCCATCCTCCTGATTCCTGCTTACAAGCAAAAACTAAAGCAGGAAGTACCAGTGACTCGTTCAATACGGAAATGGTCAGATGACGCGGATGCCACGCTACAAGACTGTTTTGCAAGCACAGACTGGAAAATGTTCCAGGATTCATCCAATGGCATAGAGGAGTATACCACCTCAGTCATCGGCTTCATCAATAAGTGCATCAACGACGTCGTCCCCACAGTGACCGTACGTACATATCCCAACCAGAAGCCATGGATTACAGGCAACATCCGCATCGAGCTAAATGCTACAACTGCCACTTTCTAGGAGCTGGACACTAATCCGGACACATATAAGAAATCCCACTATGCCCTCAGACGAACCATAAAACAAGCAAAGCGTCAATACAGGATTAAGGTTGAATCCTACTACACTGGCAATGACACTCGTCGGATGTGGCAGGGCTTGAAAACTATTACGGACTACAAAGGGAAACCCAGACGCAAGCTGCCCAATGACGCGAGCCTACCTACTAAATGCATTTTATGCTCGCTTCGAGGCAAGCAACACTGAAGCATGCACGAGAGCACCAGCTGTTCTGGACGACAGTGTGATAACGCTCTCGGTTGCCGATGTGAGCAAGACCTTTAAACAGGTCAACATTCACAAAGCCGCAAGGCAAGACAGATTACCATGACGTGTACTCAAAGCATGTGCTGACCAACTGGCATGCGTCTTCACTGACATTTTCAACCTCTCGCTGACTGAGTCTGTAATACTTGCATGTTTAAGCAGACCACCATAGTCTCTGTGGCTAAGGAAGCGAAGGTAACCTGCCTAAATAATTACCGCCCCGTAACACTCACGTATGTAGCCATGAAGTGCTTTGAAAGGCTGGTCATGGATCACATCAATACCATTATCCCAGAAACCCTAGACTCAGCGTTCAACACCATAGGGCCCACTAAGCTCAGCACTAAGCTGAGGACCATGGAACTAAACACCTCCCTCTGCAACTGGATCCTGGACTTCCTGACGGGCCACCCCCAGGTGGTAAGGGTAGGCAACAACACGTCTGCCACGCTGATCCTCAACTGTGGGGCCCCTCAGGGGTGTGTACTTAGTCCCCTCCTGTACTCTCTGTTCACCCATGACTGCGTGGCCAAACACGACTCCAATACCATCATTAAGTTGGCTGACGACAGAACAGTGGTAAGCCTGATCACCGACAATGATGAGACAGCCTATAGGGAGGAGGTCAGAGACCTGGCAGTGTGGTGCCAGGACAACAACCTCTTCCTCAATGTGAGCAAGACAAAGGAGCTTATCGTGGACTACAGGAAAATGAACAAACCAACAAACCAACAAACGATCACGGTTGAAACACACCAAGACAGTCGTGAAGAGAGCACGACACCACCACCTCAGGTCACTGATTTGGCATAGGTTCCCAGATCCTCAAAACATTATACAGCTGCACCATCGAGAGCATCCTGACCGGTTGCATCACTGCCTGGTATGGCAACTGCTCGGCATCTGACCATGAGGCGTTACAGAGGGTAGTGCGTACGGCTCTGCTACCACACAGCAAGTGGTACCAGAGCGCCAAGTCTTGGACCAAAAGGCTCTTAATAGCTTCTACCCCCAAGCTATAAGACTGCTGAACAATTAATCAAATGGCCACTGGACTATTTACATTGACCCCCCTCTATTTGTTTTGTACACTGCTGCTACTCGCTGTTTATTCTCTACGCATAGTCACTTCACCCCCACCTACATGTATAAATTACCTCGACTAACATGTACCCCCGCACATTGACTTGGTACCGGTACCCCTTGTATATAGCCTCATTATTGTTATTTCATTATGTTACTTTACTTTCTTTTTTACTTTAGTTTATTTGGTAAATATTTTCTTAACTCTTCTTGAACTGCACTGTTGATTAAGGGCTTGTGAGTAAGCATTTCATGTAAGCATGTAAGGTCTACACTTGTTGTATTTGGTGCATGTGACAAATATAATTTGATTTGATTTTGACTGTCAGTTACTCTGCAAAATTTGTGTCAGAGTCCTTTATCCTCTTTCATCAATGACCCGTTTTCGACAACTGGCCTGAAATTGTCTGGATGTCTTTTGGATGGTGAACCATTCTTGATACACAGAGGAAACTGTTGAGCGGGAAAAAACTCTGCACCTGGCATCTACTAGCATACCCTGTTCAAATGCACTTAAATATTTAGTCTTACCCATTCACCCTCTGATTTGCACACAAGCACAATCCATGTCTCAATTTTATCTAGGCTTAAAAAGCCTTCTTTAACCTGTTTCCTCCCCTTCATTACACTGATTGAAGTGGAATTAATACCAATAAGGGATCATAGCTTTCACCTGGTTAGTCTATGTCATGGAAAGCACAGGTGTTCCTAATGTTGTGTACATTCTGTGAATATATAATTTGTGCATTCAAATAAGGTCAAAGATGTTGAATTTTAAACAATTCTTTGTAATATACAATATGTGAGTTTCACAAAGCACTGATTATTAGTGTCCATTTTAGGTCACTGTTTATTTTTCCTGAAATGTCCTCCTTTTGCATGTCATACTGACCACTGTCAATGTCACTGGTTACACTCATCTGACACACCTTTGCCCCCTTGTTACTTTATGTCCCTCATTGTTGCCAAAGATGTGCTGTGCAGAAACTGGGTCATGTACTCGTTTAGTCATTGTGAACATAGCATTGCATATAAAAGGAAACGCTGAGCTGCAGGATCCCACTCCTGCATTTCACCATGTGGTGGTTCTTTCTTTGTCACCTTGTGGCCTTGGTCGGTAAGTGTGTTAAAAATATGAAAATTATTTTTAATTAGCTAATTATGACACTTTTTGAATCTTTTTTTTCATTTTTTCATTTCAGCATGTGACCATATCAGTTATGGTGAGTTCTTTATCAAGTGATTTGAAATGTATCATTTAAAACTAACGCTACATTCAAATGAGCATGTTTTCATGAATAATTCTATATCAATGATGTATTGTAGAGCCTGGCTTGAACCCTAAGAAAACCTATGAGTACAAATATGAGGGAATGGTGAATATTGGGCGTGGCATGCCAAACCTTGCAGAGTCTGGTGTGAGACTCATGTGCAAAGTCAAGATCATTGGTGTATCAGCACAAAAATTCCTTCTCCGGGTATGCATTCAATTAAAATTACCAATGCAAGGTTCTTCATAGGCCTTTACCTCATTTTTCAGAAGCGAAATATACTGCATGTGTTATTTTAAGGATCTACATTTCTTTTGATGAACATAAAATGTGTCAATATCCTGAGAATTTAAACAAACTCATTTGAAAATGTTTTATTTAATCGTAAATAAACAATTCATTCTACCTGGAGATCCAATTATATTTTCTTGTTTTAAGGTTTCAAACTTGAACTTCGAGGAGTTCAATGGCATCCCAGGGAAGAATGCATTTGTTACGTCACCAAAGCTTACCAAACGGATTGCTGCCGAGCTCAGCAAACCCTTCATGTTCGAGTACGCCAAGGGACGGGTTGGTGACATTCGCACCTCTGCTGAAGTATCTGACACCATCGTCAATATTGTGAGAGGCATACTTGGGTTTTTCCAAGTCACAGTCAAGACCACCCAAAGAGTGTATGAGCTGGAGGAGGTAACTAAAACAGGTTTTACATAAACAATGCTTACGTTATATTGCATTTTCATCTGTAAAGAAATTGCAGAGAGCACTGTTAATGTGAGGTTTATTCTACGTATTTGTTATCAGGTCGGGATCCATGGATTGTGCCAGAGTACCTATGCCAATGAGGAGGATGCCAACTCCCAAGAATTGTCAGTCACCCAAATTGTTGACATTAATAACTGCAAAAAAAAGGCAGCCATTTACAGAGGAATGGCACTTGCTGTCGACAACAAACTTTCCAAAGAGGTTTGTCTTTCCAATCCATAAACCTATATGTGAACATGCACAATTCTATTTAAATGAGTATACAGTGCCAATACTACAGAGACCATCGAGGTAAATTGTATACTTTAACAGTCACTCACTTTCAATAATTTTTGTATTCTTTTACGTCATCTAGAGAGGTGACTCTGTCATTTCAACAGTGAGATATGTCTACACAGTGAAACCAACAGTTGACGGAGGCCTGATCAAGAAGGCTCATGCCTTGGAGCGCCAGCATTTCTCCCCATTCAACGTGAAAGGGGGGAACTCCAAACTGCAAGCCATGTATGACAAATCTCATTGTTTTCTTTCATTTCACTATATAAAATTGGGTGTCTGAAAATGAGAACCACCTGGTAGTTGGAGGACTCGAAAGAGATGCCACGGTTAGAGGCATAATGACTAAACACCAACATACAGAATAATAGGTGAAAGTGGTTTATTTGCCATGTACACACTAAGGATGCGTTTACACAGGCAGCCCAACTCTGATAATTTTTGCCAATAATTAAGCAAACAATAACAATTGGGCTTCCTTAGTGAAAACACAGCCTACCACTAAGTTATGTGAAGGAATGTCCAGAAGGAGATGTCCAGACATGAGTTATAGGGCTGCAATTACACAGGCAGCCCAATTCAGATTTCTTGCCCGATTATTGGCAAAAGAGCTGATCTTATTGGTCAAAAGACAAATTAGTGATAAAAAAAGATGAGAATTTGGCTGCCTGTAAACACAGCCTTAGATGAAATGCACCGAAGAGGTTCTCAGTCTTGGGGCTACAGTGAGGAACAAACCAGGATGACCAATTACCTGCCAAAATGTGTATGTGTAAGGTGCTATTCGTGTTGACTCTCCTTTAGGAAAGAGCTTGTGCTGCTCAGGGTAACTGACACAGTGGTGACCCCTACTGTTGGTCCCATGATTAGCCGAGGGAATCTGATTTACAAGTTTGTGAAAGCGTTGGCCCAAATCCCCATTTTGATGAAGAAGTTGGATGATCCAGTGCCCAAGGTAAAGAACAGCGTATCAATAATACTCAAAACTTGCTCGAAAATGTTTTTTTCCAACCTCACCCTGTCATGAAGATGTTTATGGCTCATGATTATTTACTGCTAACATGTGATATGCCACAAACACATGCAACCACATTGTTGTTCACAGATTGCAGACATGATCAAACGTTTGGCCCAAGCGAACATCTACCAGACAGACAGTGCAACAAGTGAGGATGTTGTTTTTCTTTACCAACTCCTGCGTGTGACATCGCTAGAAAACCACGAGGTTCTGTGGAAACAGCTCTCAGGGAATGATGAACACAGGTGCATATTCATGTTTATTAAATGTATAATCATATTTATGACACTACCGTTCAAAAGTTTGGGGTCACCTAGAAATGTCCTTGTTTTTTTGTCCATTAAAATGACATCAAATTGATCAGAAATACAGTGTAGACATTGTTAATGTTGTAAATGACTATTGTAGCTGGAACTCTGGGATGCTGGCCTTCTAGGCAGAGTTCCTCTGTCCAGTGTCTGTGTTCTTTTGCCCATCTCAATCTTTTATTTTTATTTGCCAGTCTGAGCCATGGCTTTTTCTTTGCAACTCTGCCTAGAAGGCCAGCATCCCGGAGTTGCCTCTTTGCTGTTGACGTTGAGACTGGTGTTTTGCGGGTACTATTTAATGAAGCTGCCAGTTAAGGACTTGTGAGGTGTCTGTTTCTCAAACTAGACACCGTAATGTACTTGTCCTCCCGCTCAGTTGTGCACCGGGGCCTCCCACTGCTCTTTCTGTTCTGGTTTGAGCCAGTTTGCTTTGTTCTTTGTTTCTTGGCAATTTCTCGCATGGACTAGCCTTTGTTTCTCAGAACAAGAATAGACTGACGAGTTTCAGAAGAAAGGTCTTTGTTTCTGGCCATTTTCAGCCTGTAATCAAACCCACAAATGCTGATGCTCCAGATACTCAACTAGTGTAAATAAGGCTAGTTTAATTGCTTCTTTAATCAGAACAACAGTTTTCAGCTGTGCTAACATAATAGCAAAAGGGTTTTCTAATGATCAAATAGCCTTTTAAAATGATACACTTGGATTAGCTGACACAACGTGCCATTGGAACACAGGAGTGATGGTTGCTGATAATGAGCCTCTGTACGCCTATGTAGATATTCCATTAAAAATGTACCGTTCCCAGTTACAATAATCATTTACAACATTAACAATGTCTACACTGTATTTCTGATCAATTTGATGTTATTTTAAACAAAACAAAAATGTTTTTCAAACAAGGACATTTCTAAGTCGCCCCAAACTTTTGAACGGTAGTGTGTAGATATAGGCACATTTTTATATTAATTTAAACATTCTATGGTTTCCATTGTAAACATTTCTATGTTAAGTGTAATATATCAAAGGATTGCCTATGTTTCCTACAATGTGAGTTTTTTTTAAATTGTCATCCTTCTCTCTTGTCAGACGGTGGCTTTTGGACACGATTGTTGAAGTTGGAGACGCAAGAGTTCTCAAATTCCTGGAGAACAGATTCAAAGCCGGTGATGTATCAGCCAACGAGGCTGGACAAACACTTCTGATCGCATTTAATCATTTAGCAGCAGAGACCGACTTGCTGGAGATGGCCAAGGTGATTGTCTTGGTTGGAGGTGTAACATACAGTTATTTAAATTGCATATGTTCACTATATTACAGGAGGTATTATTGTTATACGGTAGAAAGACAAAGAGTACATTGTCCCTACATGGGCCTATGGACCATTTAACTTTTTTTTTTACACTAGATAACAAAATCATGTGGTCGATGTGATGTGTTCAGAGTGATTCATAATCTATCAATCGTCCCTTTGTAGGAGTTTCTGTTCATGCCCTTCAGTAAGTCCCACCCAATGCTGTGGAACACTGTGGTGCTGTCCTATGGATCACTGGTCTACAGGTACTGTACCTATGAGTATGGTCCGTCTTGCCCGGTGGCAGTTGTTCAGGTAATAGGCTACATTACCATTGCATTACTTACTGGTAAAGAAACCAAATGCATAAGCTATGTTCCAGTTTATTCTGGTTATATGACAGAAGATGGAATTGTGAATGTTATGACTACTGCTGCGTTAATCTTGTGTAGCGTTGCTGTTGTTCAGACTCTTTCTGTATAGATATTAGCTGCAAATCACTGCGGATTAGAGAATTCAAGATGTGACACGTCTGTTTCAAACAGCCCCTGTTGGACATGGTGATCGATGGCCTGAAGAGAAACAGTGAACTGGACATGTTGCTAGCCCTGAAGGCCATTGGGAATGCTGGCCACCCCTCCAGCATTAAGACCATCAGGCGCTTCCTCCCCGGAGTGTCTGCCACTCCTGTGACCCTCCCAGCCCGTGTGCTAAGTGCAGCCGTGCAGTCTCTGAGACACCTGGCAGTCAGAGACCCCCACAGCGTTAGTAGTAGCAGTAGTTTGGTTTATTTCATTGTGTACACATTCACAACTAAAAGCTGAATTCCAGAATACAAACAAGAAAAGAAAAAGGTGATAATATTTAGGAAGTGCGTCATAGATATTGTGGTTCTGGTGTCAGAGTTGAATTGGTGTCAGTAACATTTCGACATACTCACACTCACATTAGGATATCAAGTCAATTCCCAAAGTGAAAATTAATTAAATACCTCATTGACAAATATGCAACTGAGTATCTATTGATTTACTAAATTGACTTTATATCAGATGAAATGATAACCAGTTGACATACAGTCGGATTTTGTATTAGTCCCAGTCTAATCTCTTTGATAATATGACTTTAGCTACTGTATGTCTTACGTATGTGCTTTCAGGTCCAGGACATCACAGTGAGCCTGTTTGTGCAGAGGCACCTTCCCACTGAGATCCGTATGTTGGCATGTATGATCCTGTTTGAAACTAAGCCACCTTTGGCTTTGGTGTCTACAGTGACTGAATTCCTATTGGAGGAGGCTGACATGCATGTGGCTAGCTTTTCTTACTCTCTCATTAGGAGCATTGCCAAATCAAGCACTCCGGACAACCACTTCCTGTGAGTGTTTTTATCTGGGCAGAGTGACATTTGTTCTGTCAATGCTTCTGATTATGCATTTCAACTGTGGCTGTTTTGTTATCTTTGTTAAAGCTCAACAGCCTGCAATGTCGCTGAGAAAATCCTGGCCCCTAAATTTGGTCGTGTCAGTTACCACTACAGCAAAGCTATGCGCCTAGATTGGTTTAATGGTAAGTTCAAAGGACCTGTAAGCGGCATGGGTTTACTTTGAGAACATACAGTATGTGAAAGGCTGAGGAAACTGTTTTCTTCGCTCATCAGCAAAAAAACATTGACTGACCACATATCTCTTGAATATCCAGACGACTTCTTGATTGGTACAGCCACTGAGTTCTTCATGCTGAAAAATGCTGCAAGCTACATCCCAACAGAAATAGTGACTAAAGGGAAATTCCATTTCATTGGCAAAATATTACAACTTGTGGAGGTAATGTTCATATTAATTGTTTTGTACTTGTTCTGTTTCATGCTGAAGTAAAACGTTATTTGACTATTGTTTGTGTCATAAAGCTTGGTTTCCGTGCTGATGGAATTAAGGAACTGTTTAGACAGAACATTCAAGTTAACGGCCATCTCAGCTACACTGACTTCGAGGCCATATTCAAAGTGGTGAGTTCATGACTTTTCAAAACGCATACTGTACTGTTGAGGGCACTAAAAAAGTGCCCTCAAATGTACTGTATCATCCCTTCAAACTAAACTTTGTTCTATTGAATCATCTTCTTTCAGCTGCAAGATTGGCAGACATTGCCCGAGGATAAGCCTCTTTTGTCTGCCTATACACGAATCTTTGGTCAAGAGTTCTTCTTCGCGGATTTGAGCAAGGACTTAATTCAGAGTATTATCAAGGTGAGATTTCTACAGTCAATCAAGTACTGCATGTTACTCAGTATAACATCATGTCCCTCTCTATCCACTCTGGGCAATAACAAAACCTCATGATACACATTTCCTGTGGTCTCCATAAGCTGTTACACACTGTGCTCTTCTGCCACGGTATCTCCATGCAGACTGTCAGTCCATCTGCAGGCAAAAAGAACCCAGCCTGGAGAATGATTGAAAATCTTCAGAAGGGGATGTCATGGCACTGGACCAAGGCCTTCCTTATGTTTGAGACCCGTTACATCCAAGCCACCTCCCTCGGTCTCCCACTGGAAATCAGCAAATATTATAACACAGTAACAACCATTACCGTCAATGGTAAACATTGAATACCAAGGCCATTTGAATTCCAAAGCAGAATACCATTTTTTAAATAAATATATACATAATCAATAAAACGCTAACATTTTCTCTTATGTAGCTGAGGCTGCAATCAGCCCACCACTGACTGATCGCCTGGGACAACTGTTGACCTCAGATGTTTCACTAGTGACTGATGGATTTGCTGGGTAATATATGTATTTATGTTTTGGTAGCTGGGGCAGTCAAAGTCCTTGCATAGTTGTATGTTTCTTGTAAAGGATTGTGAGAAAAGAGAGGTAGTGCTAGAGCAGTGGGTTGCTTGCAGCACTACCAAGTAAGTGTGATCGGGAGGCACTGAGGGCAGCGGCTTACACAGCTTGACCACCCCAGGCCTCGGCAAGTATTTATTCAATATTTTACATCATATTATCAGAAGAACAATACTATGAGGAACCCTCCCAGATCAATGGCTTCATGGCTCAATTATTGTTCAATGCTAATACAGTGAGGGGAAAAAAGTATTTGATCCCCTGCTGATTTTGTACGTTTGCCCACCGACAAAGAAATGATCAGTCTATAGTTTTAATGGTAGGTTTATTTGAACAGTGAGAGACAGAATAACAACAAAAATTCAGAAAAACGCATGTCAAAAATTGTCTAAATTGATTTGCATTTTAATGAGGGAAATAAGTATTTGACCCATCTGCAAAACATGACTTATTACTTGGTGGCAAAACCCTTGTTGGCAATCACAGAGGTCAGATGTTTCTTGTAGTTGGCCACCAGGTTTGCACACATCTCAGGAGGGATTTTGTCCCACTCCTCTTTGCAGATCTTCTCCAAGTCATTAAGGTTTTGAGGCTGATGTTTGGCAACTCGATCATTCAGCTCCCTCCACAGATTTTCTATGGGATTAAGGTCTGGAGACTGGCTAGGCCACTCCAGGACCTTAATGTGCTTCTTGAGCCACTCCTTTGTTGCCTTGGCCGTGTGTTTTGGGTCATTGCCATGCTGGAATACCCATCCACGACCCATTTTCAATGCCCAGGCTGAGGGAAGGAGGTTCTCACCCAAGATTTGACGGTACATGGCCCCGTCCATCGTCCCTTTGATGCAGTGAAGTTGTCCAGTCCCCTTAGCAGAAAAACACCCCCAAAGCATAATGTTTCCACCTCCATGTTTGACGGTGGGGATGGTGTTCTTGGGGTCATAGGCAGCATTCCTCCTCCTCCAAACACGCGAGTTGAGTTGATGCCAAAGAGCTCCATTTTGGTCTCATCTGACCACAACACTTTCACCCAGTTGTCCTCTGAATCATTCAGATGTTCATTGGCAAACTTCAGACGGGCATGTATATGTGCTTTCTTGAGCAGGGGGACCTTGCGGGCGCTGCAGGATTTCAGTCCTTCACGGCGTAGTGTGTTCCCAATTGTTTTCTTGGTGACTATGGTCCCAGCAGCCTTGAGATCATTGACAAGATCCTCCCGTGTAGTTCTGGGCTGATTCCTCACCGTTCTCATGATCATTGCAACTCCACAAGGTGAGATATTGCATGGTGCCCCAGGCAGAGGGAGATTGACAGTTCATTTGTGAATAATCGCACCAACTGTTGTCACCTTCTCACCAAGCTGCTTGGCGATGGTCTTGTAGCCCATTCTAGCCTTGTGTAGGTCTACAATCTTGTCCCTGACATCCTTGGAGAGCTCTTTGGTCTTGGCCATGGTGGAGAGTTTGGATTCTGATTGATTGATTGCTTCTGTGGACAGGTGTCTTTTATACAGGTAACAAACTGAGATTAGGAGCACTCCCTTTAAGAGTGTGCTCCTAATCTCAGCTCGTTACCTGTATAAAAGACACCTGGGAGTCAGAAATCTTTCTCATTGAGAGGGGTCAAATACGTATTTCCCTCATTAAAATTTAGAACATTTTTGACATGCGTTTTTCTGGATTTTTATGTTGCCATTCTGTCTCTCACTGTTCAAATGAACCTACCATTAAAATTATAGACCGATCATTTCTTTGTCAGTGGGCAAACGTACAAAATCAGCAGTGGATCAAATACTTTTTTCACTCACTGTATAACTGATTGTGTTTTATATGTAATTTTGCTGCAGTTTCTCAAAGGACCAATTTGTCTTCCATGGGATAAACACTGACATGTTCCAGTGTGGTGTGGAACTGAAGAGTAAAACAGTAGTTGCCATGCCATGGGAAATCAGCATGAAAATGAACATCAAACAAAATACATTTGAAATTGACCTTCCTGCTTGCAAAGAGGAGACTAAGCTTTTCTCAGTCAAGTATGTTTCTCACATTTCATTACACCTGTCAAAAACAATATTTTAAGTGTCGAAATGGATAGTAATTTAACAGATGCTAGATTTCTTTTTGTTACAATAGGTTTGACGTATATGCGGTCTCAAGGAATATTGAGGAGCCATCACTTGCTAAAATGACCCCAATGATGCCTGACTCTATTGAGGCTAATGAGGATATAGAGCCACCTAAGCAAAGCTATTTGACCTCTGGACAAAAGGTACAACCACTCTCCAAGGCAAAGATTATTACACGCAAAGTAAGATAGATATGTGTGCACTCCTAATATGCTTTCTTTTTTGCTAAATAGATTGTCAAATTTGACACTTACCATCCACAAGTAAAGGTGTGTGCAGAGGCTAACATCTATGGGGCAGCTTTCTGTGTTGACTCAGAGGCAACGAGATCACACTACATTGATGAATACCCCCTTTACTACTTCTTGGGATACACCAACTTTGCATATACAATTCAACCAGGTAACAGCATATACAAGTATAAAGTATGACATAATATGCTTTTTCTTGGACATTGTTTTGGACTGTCATTTATTAAGCCTTATTGGATGTGCCAGGAACTGGTCCAGTGGTAGTGCTGCCGACCCCGGACGGCACATCAGCCCAGTGGCAGGGTTCAGTCCTTGCTTACACCTTACTTAACTGGACCTATTCTATACATCCCTCTAATCTTTGACTTTCATTCTTTCACAATAAAGCAAAAAACATTTGAAAAGAAAATGGAATTCCATAAAAAACAAAAGCCTCATTAGATTTCATAAGTGTGACTATATAATCGAATTCCTCTTTCATTATCAGTCCAGTCCAACAAACCTGTTGACAAGATTCACATTGAGATGAACGCCAGCCCAACCAAGGACCCAGTTAGTGTCCGCCACCTGCTTGACACCCTGCGGAGGCTTTCCAAGGTACTTGGTCATGGTTGTACTGTCATGATCTGCACACATGCATTGCTAAGTTCATACAGTATGTGACCATTTCTACTCTATTTTTGTGTTTGCAGGACGCAACCAATAGTTTCCATCTCTCCTCTGGTTCCTCAAGCAGCAGAACGTCTCATCAAGCAAGCTTCAAAGCCAAAGAAGCTTCTGCTTCTGAGGTAGGGCTATGGCTGAAGTGCACCACTGACTACTGTAACTTGTTGTTGTGGTTGTTGTTTTAAGGGGGGGTGTATTCAATCTCAATCAATATTCAAAGACAGTTTCATTACTGTCTGCATTATTTCAGACATGGCGACAGTATTATGTATTTCACTCTGAAACCTAGTTGTGTTTACAAAACAGTGATGGCGGTATAAAGACCTTTGCGCCTTCTTGTACTCCTCCTCAGGCTTGGAATGCCAATCCTGAACCATTGTTCACCATCAAGGTTCTGGCCATGAGTGGCAAGACAAAGCCAGAGGGTTACGAAGCAGCTGCTTACTACACTCCTGCTGCCCAGATGGACAACACCCAGTTGATCGTGTCTCAGGTTGGGGAGGATGCCAACTGGAAGTTGTGCACAGATGCTAATGTGGATAAGGTCCGGCAGGAGCAGCTAAAGGTAATCAGGGTTGGGTAGGTTACCTTCTAAATGTACTCTGTTACTAGTTAACAGTCCAAAATTGTAATCAGTAACTTAACTTTTGGATTACTCAAACTCGGTAACGTAATCTGATTACATTGAGTTAATTTGAGATTACTTTCCCCGTAAGAAGCATTAGAAGAAGACAAAAATGTATGCTACCAATTGAACAACATCTATTGCAGGATAAATCAATGTTAAAGTTTACATAGCTGGCAATACATGGAAGTTAAATATTACTTTACGGGTTGGTAATGTAGGCTTATTCTAACCCATCGCTTTCTACTACATATAAACTACACGTTTAAATTATATCTTTACATTGAAAACCAAAGTCTATCAGAATTCCAGTCATTCCAATAAATGATATGCTCCTTGATAGATTAGCCAAATTGTTCATATTTTTTTATTTCACATTTATTTAACCAGGTTAGCCAGTTGAGAACAAGTTCTCATTTACAAATGCAACCTGACCAAGATAAAGTAAAGCAGTGCGACAAAAACAACAACACAGAGTTACATGTCAATAACACAATAGAAAAATCTATGTACAGTGTGTGCAAATGTAGAAGAGTAGTGCAAGTAGAGATACTGGGGTGCAAAAGAACAAGAGGATAAATAACAATATGGGGATGAGGTAGTTGGGTGTGCTATTTACAGATTGGCTGTGTACAGGTACAGTGATCGGTAAACAGCTGATGCTTAAATTTAGGCAGTTTAAATTTGCATCGTGCAGCACAATCTCCAAAAAGTTCTGGGACACTGTAAAGTCCATGGAGAATAAGAGCACCTCCTCCCAGCTGCCTACTGCACTGAGTTTAGGAAACACCGTCACCACCGATAAATCCACGATAATTGAACATTTCAATAAGCATTTTTCTACGGCTGGCCATGCTTTCCACCTGGCTACCCCTACCCTGGTCAACTGCCCTGCACCCCCCACAGCAACTTGCCCAAGCCTCCCCCATTTCTCCAGCACCCAAATCCAGATAGCTTATGTTCTGAAAGAGCTGCAAAATCTGGACTCTTACAAATCAGCAGGGCTAGACAATCTGGACCCTCTCTTTCTAAAATTATCAGCCAAAAACATTGCAACCCCTATTACTAGCCTGTTCAACCTCTCTTTCGTATCGTCTGAGATCCCCAAAGATAGAAAAGCCACCGCGGTCATCCCCCTCTTCAAAGTGGGAGACACTCTAGACCCAAACTACTACAAACCTATATCTTTCCTACCCTGCCTTTCTAAGGTCTTCGAAAGCCAGGTTAAAAAACAGATCACAGACCATTTCGAATCCCACCATACCTTCTCCGCTATGCAATCTGGCTCCCGAGCTGGTCATGGGTGCACCTCAGCCACGCTCAATGGACCTAAACGATATCACAATCACCATCGATAAAAGACAGTACTGTGCAACCGTCTTCATCAACCTGGCCAAGGCTTTCGACTCTGTCAATCACCACATTCTTATCGGCAGACTCAACAGTCTTGGTTTCTCAAATGACTGCCTCGCCTGGATCACCAACTACTTCTAAGACAGAGTTCAGTGTGTCAAATCGGAGGGCCTGTTGTCCAGACCTCTGGCAGTCTCTATGGGGGTGCCACAGGGTTCAATTCTCGGGCCGACTCTTTTCTCTGTATACATCAATGATGTCACTCTTGCTGCTGGTGATTCTCTGATCCACCTCTACGCAGACGATATCGTTCTGTGTACTTCTGGCCCTTCTTTGTACACTGTTAACTAACCTCCAGATGAGCTTCAATACCATACAACTTTCCTTCTGTGTCCTCCAACTGCTCTTATATACAAGTAAAACTAAATGCATGCTTTTCAACCGATCGCTACCAGCACCTACCCGCCCGTCCTGCATCACTACTCTGGACGGTTCTGACTTAGAACATGTGGACATCTACAAATGCCCAGGTGTCTGGTTAGACTGTAAACTCTACTTCCAGACTCACATTAAGTATCTACAATCCAAAAGTACATCTAGAATCTGCTTCCTATTTCGCAACAAAGCCTCCTTCACTCATGCTGCCAAAAATACCCTCGTAAAACAAATTATCCTACCGATCCTCGACTTCGGCGATGTCATTTACAAAATAGCCTCCAACACTCTACTCACAGTGCCATCCGTTTTGTCACCAAAGCCTCATATACTACCCAGCACTGCAACCTCTATGCTCTCGTTGGCTTGCCCTCGCTTCATATTCGTCGCCAAACCCACTGGCTCCAGGTTATCTATAAGTCTTTGCTAGGTAAAGCCCCATCTTATCTCAGCTTACTGGTCACCATAGTAGCACCCACCCGTAGCACGCGGTCCAGCAGGTATATTTCACTGGTCACCCCCAAAGCCAATTCCTCCTTTGGCCGCCTTTCCTTCCAGTTCTCTGCTGCCAATGACTGGAACGAACTGAAAAAAGCTGGAGACTTATATCTCCCACACTAACTTTAAGCACCAGCTGTCAGGGCAGCTCACAGATCCCTGCACCTGTACATAGCCCATCTCTAAATAGCCCATCCAACTACCTCATCTCCATACTGTTATTTTATTTTTTTTGCTCCTTTGCACCCCAATATCTCTAGTCGCACATTCATCTTCTGTACATCTTTCACTCCAGTGTTTAATTGCTCAATTGTAATTATTTCAACGCTATGGCCTATTTATTGCCGTACCTCCCTTGTCTTACCTCATTTGCACACACTGTTTATAGACTTTTTTTTCTATTGTGTTATTGACTGTATGTTTTATTCCATGTGTAACTCTATGTTGTTGTTTGTGTGTCGCACTGCTTTGCTTCATCTTGGCCAGGTCGCAGTTGTAAATGAGAACTTGTTCGTTGGATAATCTTTTTCTTTTTTTAATCTTTTTATGCCGGCAGTAGTCACACCATTGGAAGACATAGCTTGGACTGTAGACTACAAAAGTCTATTCCTGCTCTTTTCCCGCGATCCATCAAACACATTTGGTGTGTCATCATAGTGGTCTCGGACTTGTGGTCAGACACAGGTGGAACAAATGTACATTTGAATGTCAATTTAAAAAACACAGAAGTGACAAATATGTTTTTGCAAACATAATTTTTGAATTTAAAAGTGATCATCGAAGTAATCTAGTTTTTCAAAAGTATCTGTAATCTGATTACAATATTTTTGCTGGTAACGTAACAGATTACAGTTAACATTTTTTGTAATCCTTACATGTTACAGATTACATGTAATCTGTTACCCCCCCCCCCCCCCCCCAACCCTGAAGGTTATAGGCAGTACAATCTAAGAAAAGAAGGTACTAACTAGAACCTAAAAGGTTCTTCAGCTGTCCCCAAATGAGAACCGTTTGAAGAACCATTTTTTGGTTCCAGGTAGAACTCCTTTGTGTTCCATGTAGAAATATTTCCCCAGAAGGTTCTACATGGAACCAAAAACAGTTCTACCTGGAACCAAAAAGGGTTCTCGTATCAGGAGAGCGGCAGAACCCTTTTCGAACTCTTTTTTCTAAATAGTGTAGATACAAGGTGGGAAGAGATATCTCTCAATAGGGATTGGAGAAACATGACATGTTAATTCAATGTGATGGCTTCATAAGTGTTCTCTTTTTCATGTTAGATGCACGTAAGATGGGGAGATGAGTGTCAGTCATATGAGATGTCTATGAAAACTGCCACCGCACATCTGCCTGGGTCCAAACCCACTCTGAAGGCCAAGATTCACTGGAAGACTGTTTCAGGGTACATGACAGAGGTTGGAAAAAGGTGAGACAAGCACACATTCAGTACACTGAAAAGTATATTCAGTTTCCCAAACCTACTGCAATCAGAGTAATGTATTAGCAGGTCGTGTGACTATTCACATTGTATATAAACGCTATTGGTTCCTTAATGAAAAACAACTTCACTTTTATGCTGATGACACTGTGATGTACTGACTCCTCTGTGAACCAGGCTATAGCCGATCTACAGACTGCATGTAATGTTGTTGACCTTAAACAAGTAGTTTGGAAAAAAGTTGTTTTCTAGAGAGCCCACAACATTGACTCCACTGATTTAACCCTTTGGACCCCAATATAATTATAGAATGCTGCTGTAGATTACTGAGCATTTTCAAATAAACAGACATAGCTCAAGAACAAAAAACAAATGACAATCACAAGTCAACTTAGGTTAAATATGATACCACATTCATGTCAATAGGAATAACACCAATTTTGTCTCCCATTGTGTAAAGACACTCACTATCAAAAAACAATTAACACTCGAGTATTTAAATTGTACAACATTTCACCAAATTACTCATTCAAACTGTACCGACTATGATATATTATATTTATATTATTTATATATACAGTAACAGTCAAAAGTTTGGACACCTACTCATTCAAGGGTTTTTCTTTACTACTTTCTACAATGTAGAATAAAAAGTGTTAAACAAATCAAAATACATTTTATATTTGAGATTCTTCAAATAGAAATACGTTGCCTTGATGACAGCTTTGCACATTGGCCTTGGTCTGGAAGGTGACCAAGAACGTGATGGTCACACTGACAAAGCTCTAAAGTTCCTCTGTGGAGATGGGATAACCTTCCAGAAGAACAACCATCTCTACAGCAGTCCACCAATCAGGCCTTTATGGTAGTGTGGCCAGACGGAAGCCACTCCTCAGTATAAGTCACGACAGCCTGCTTCGTTTGCCAAAAAGGCACCTAAAGGACTCAGACCATGAGAAACAAGATTCTCTGGTCTGATGAAAACAAGATTGAACTCTTTGGCCTGATAGCCAAGCGTCATATCTGGAGGAAACCTGGCACCATCCCTACGGTGAAGCAAGGTGGTGGCAGCATCATGCTGTATGGACTGGGAGACTAGTCAGGATCGAGGCAAAGATGAACAGAGCAAAGTACAGTGATCCTTGATGAAAACATGCTCCAGTGTGCACAGGACCTCAGACTGGACACTGAAAGGTTCACAGCAAAGGTTCACCTTCCAACAGGACAACGACCCTAAGCACACAGCCAAGACAACACAGGAGTGGCTTCGGGACACGTCTCTCAATGTCCTTGAGTGGCCCAGCCAGAGCCCGGACTTGAACCCGATCAATCATCTCTGGAGAGAGCTTAAAATAGCTGTGCAGCAACGCTCCCCATCCAATCTGGCAGAATTTAGCCAAGAAGACTCAAGGCTGTAATCGCCAAAGGTGCTTCAGCAAAGTATTGATTAAAGGATTGGTCTGAATACTTAGTATGTAAATGTAATATCTGTTTTTAATACATTTTCACACTAAAAATATATTTTTTGCTTTGTCATTATAGGGTATTGTGTGTAGCTTGATGAGGAAAAAAACTATTTAATCAATTTTAGAATGAAGCCGTAATGTAACAAAATGTGGAAAACATCAAGGTGTACGAATACACTGTATATGTTATGGACAAAGTATATTTTACTTCAGTTATCTTTTTTTTTGTCCAATCCTTCAGCTACCCACATTCCCTTCCATCTAGGTGCCATATATTTTTCAACTGTGTTGTGATGTTTCACTAAAGATTTGAACCTTTCTATTCTTATAGTTTCTATGGAAATGAAATAATTTTTTTTGCTATTATATTATTGATTGTGTTGTGACTTTACTTTCATTAATCTGAAGACTGTTATTTATCTAATCAACCTAAATATATTTTATTGTTATTGATTAAATGAATGATGTAACAATTAACTCATTAAGATCTGGGGCACAACGAGGGCGGTTCTTTAGAGTTTAATTTGTGAGATGATAACTCTATAAAGGTTTTCATAAACAGTCAACTTATTAAATCATAACCTCGTATCATATCATAATTCAGAACAGTCGTAACCTCCTTTTATCTGCAAAAACCCGAGTCTTACTTATGATTCAGTACTACACAAATTGGAATAATTATTTCTTTACTAGCTAACAGACAGAGACACTTCACGTTGTTACATTTAGAAACTACTCTCAATTATAGTACTCCTGTACTTTGCACACAAACCGCCGCCCGCTTTGGAGTAAAAAATCATTAATTTATTTACGTGAAAGGTCATATCTGTCAGAACCGGGCCACATTGGAAAGGGGGTTGGGTCTTTTCGTGGCATGCTTGTAAGGCTCTTATTGTCCAAAATGGTTCCGACAAGTCTCATACTGTTTGTAGTTGTTATTTAGTCCTGAACAGAACTACAGAGTTGATTCTCCTTCCGTTCGCTCTGGAGGATGCTTCTTTGAAGATAGGCTAGCCAGCCGTGTCAATGGTTCCCAGTGGGGTGATGAGAATAGCGTAATATGATGATTTGAACAGAGTAATGGAATGGTCCCACTTAAATTCGCTTTTCTAGATACTTTACTTAGGACAGCTAATCAGCCATACCAGTGATTGTCTGAGAGGTGACATTATCGTCTCTACCTCGTGTTGAGATTCAGAGTTCGAACCACTTTAAACATGAGCTGCAGCTCTACATCTCTCTGGTCTGATATGTTCATTTTCGTTACCCATCATTTATGCAGTTTGTTCGAGAGGGGCGGTTCCGTCAGGCTGACACGCTCTCTGACCTCACTCAGGGGCGTGACTTGTCACTTGTAGAAAGTTATGTACAACTATTATCTCTTATGGCTCCTAAACTCATTACATTTGACATTTTAGTCATTTAGCAGACGCTCTTATCCAGAGCGACTTACAGTAGAGTGCATACATTTTATTACATTTTTTACATACTGAGACAAGGATATCCCTACCGGCCAAGAGCAGACGCTCTTATCCAGAGCGACTTACAGTAGAGTGCATACATTTTATTTTTTATTTTTTTTACATACTGAGACAAGGATATCCCTACCGGCCAAACCCTCCCTACCGGCCAAACCCTCCCTAACCCGGACGACGCTATGCCAATTGTGCGTCGCCCCACGGATCTCCCGGTTGCGGCCGGCTGCGACAGAGCCTGGGCGCGAACCCAGCCCAGCCTGGGCGCGAACCCAGAGACTCTGGTGGCGCAGCTAGCACTGCGATGCATTGCCCTAGACCACTGCGCCACCCGGGAGTACGGGTGTCCCACCCTTCACAAAAACAATTTCATAATTTTTCATGTTTCATGCGCAACGCATGGGATGGACACTTTCCAAGTTAGTATTTCCTTTAAAACATTTTTTTTTACATCACAAAATAACAACCAAAATGTAATTATTGTTCTTTAGATTGCCTCTGACCATATCCCTCGTTCAATGTTAGAAATATTTAGTCGGGAGTATGTGAAACAAAGTCACATTCCTCTGGTAAACATTGGAGAGAGATGCTGACTGTTGATTTACAACAGCGTGTGAGGTGTTAACCCCCACCAGCCCCCCCCCCCCCTCTGCAGGTGAGAGGGGGTTTGGTTGAAGTTATTTATTGCAAAGCTGATCTGACCTATTTGGATCCTCACACAATAGTCATGACAGTCCCCACAATAGTCATGACAGGTTCAATCTTGGAAGGATTCTACAAGTTGCAACCCACCAAAAGAATGGTCATGGGATGGCCTGGTTGTGGATCATCATTCCGGACCGGTCGTCCAGTTGTCCAGACTGGTGGATCTAGGCAGTAACTTTGACAGACGTTAATAATGCACAACACTCACGCAATATGGTATTACATTTCTTCCCCAAATGAGCGGCGTCGGGGCACTTGTTTGTGGCAGTATCACTTCCTAAGTGTCAAAGAAAATGAAAATGAAATTAAGAATAAAACAAAAACAAAAAGATATACAAAACATAGTTACCACACCTTAATCATCTAATTGGACTCTATTCTATATACGTCCACGATCTTGTCATATCTAGGGTGATTCTACTTAGTGGTGTGTTGCCTAGGGCGCTATCCTAAGTTGGTAACTACATGATAAGTTATTACCAGCATGTGTGTTAACCATCAGAAGAGTGTTTTGGAGATTCGCTTCCACCAAGTGACTACTAACTCCTCTGTCGCTGTTATCAAGGGCAATTCGAATTGTTAGGTCTCAAACCTTCTTGCTGACTGTGGCTGGACTGACCGTTGCTGGCATTGATATTAGTATCCAAGGGGACCAGCTAAGCTACCAATTTATTCCGTAATGTTATCCTACACATGATTAGAGCATTTAAATAGTTGCATTGTAGTTGAGACTATGCATGGCAAGGAAGGATTATTGTTACCATTTTTTCGGGGAGTTGCAAAGTCCACTGGACTTCTTTTATGACCAGTGTGGGACACCTCAGTGATATGGCAGATGTATTCTAAGGTTATCCCCGTCGAGAGGCTTGTCCACTCCTCTCTGTTCTCGTGGGGAAGTTTACAACTTGATTTGTTTCCTGATCGGGCGGCCTCGTACAGTGCTGCAAATAGCCCCGATCCACCCCCCACTGGCCTTGACGACGCTTACCATGAGTCTGGACTAGTAATCCCGCCCGTTGTGTCTCGGGACCTCCCCACCAGCGGTTGGTGTTGGTGTCCGAGGCACAAACGAAAAGATTGTGCCCTTTGTACGAGTTGTCAGCAGCCGCATTTTTAGTAGATTGGCTGTAACTCTTCTACCAAATCTCCTAGTGTTTGTGCTTCAAAACACTCAGTGGCTGACGTGGCCTGCCATTCGCCACAACATCTGCATGTGGCAACCGTTCCAGCACCTGCGAACTGAGACAAGGATATCTTTCGGGCAATATTGCAGTTTTTCACCAGTTGGAGTCACCGGGTCAGTGGTGGGACTGACACCGTTAGTTTTATTGTAAGGGGTTTCAGTCCCACTCCAAGCAGAAAGCGTATCATCGGAAGCAGAGTCCACTCTGAAAGTTGATGCTTTGTTTCCTGATACGACCACAGTGCTTGTGGAAGTGTCTGAAGGACAAGAGAAGTTCATCTTAGCTATGGTATCGCATGACTCCAAGGAGGAGGGAAGTTGCTCACTCACAGAGAATGTTGGCTCAAAATCTTGAAAAGAATAGTCTATCAGGTTTGCTGATTGAATGTGACGAGATATCGTCATATCTGCTTGAGTCAGATTCTGCACCAAGAGGTATCGAAATGTCTTTTTCCCAAGGGGTCCTGTCAACAGATGCTCCTTGTGGATGACTGTGTTACAGCCAGCGTTAGGAGAAGACAGTGTGGTCAGTGGAGACGGCACGGTTACCTCTGACCACAATTGGTTGTTTTTCCAATCCATCAGAGAAACCAAACGATCCATCAAGTCTGCTCCGAGTAGCAGGTGTTCAGTGTTGAGGCTGGTAACATACACAGGGTGAATAAGCGAAACATCTTGGAAGTATACTTTTAGCGTTAGTCGCATTGTGAGAGGCGAGGTAGTCTGAGTTAACCCTCAAAGTTTGTCTTATCGTTCTGTTCTTAACCAACGTTACCTGGGTTCACAGCACTTTTGAGATCATTGTCAAGCCCGAATCAATTAGCGCATCATGGGTTAAGTGTTTTACAGCGAAAAAACAATATAGCATTATATTAGCTTACCACAATAGCCAGAAACACAAGCCATTTACCAGCAGCAAAAGTTAGCGATCGTAACAAACCAGCAAAAGATATATAATTTTTTACTAACCTTGATAAGCTTCATCAGATGACAGTCCTATAACATCAGGTTATACATACACTTATGTTTTGTTCGAAAATGTGCATATTTAGAGCTGAAATCAGTGGTTATACATTGTGCTAACGTAGCATCTTTTTCCCACAACGTCCGGATATTTTTCTGACACTCACATATTCTGACCAAATAACTATTCATAAACATTACTAAAAAATACATGTTGTATAGGAAATGATAGATACACTAGTTCTTAATGCAATCGCCGTGTTAGAATTCTAAAAATAACTTCATTACGACATGCAGTTTACGTTATGGCGAGAGCGTGCCCAAAATCTGGGCGCAAACTACTAGTTCACATGTTCGACAGATATATGAAATAGCATCATAAAATGGGTCCTACTTTTGATGATCTACCATCAGAATGTTGTACAAGGGGTCCTTTGTCCAGAACAATCGTTTTTTGGATTTAGAATGTCCTCTTCTCCAGTCAATTAGCACGGAAAGCTAGCAAAGTGGCGCGAAGCTCTCCTTCCTGAACATACGCAGACAAAGCAACACGCCTAACGTCCCGAAAAAAATTCAATAATCTAATAAAACTATATTGAATAAACATACTTTACGATGATATTGTCACATATATCAAATAAAATATCAAGCACATTTATAGGCAGGCCCTAGAACAGAGCATCGATTTCAGATTTACCACTTCCTGTCAGGAAGTTTGCTGCAAAATGAGTTCTGTTTTACTCACAGATATAATTCAAACGGTTTTAGAAACTAGAGAGTGTTTTCTATCCAATAGTAATAATAATATGCATATTGTACGAGCAAGAATAGAGTACGAGGCCGTTTAAATTGGGCACGATTTTCCCCCAAAGTGTAAATAGCGCCCTCTATCCTCAACAGGTTAAGCAGTCTTTGAGTTCCGTCTTGTGGTCATATTCCCCACACAGTTGAGTGATTGTTCGCAATGGCGTAATGTATCATTTGTCTTCATGGTGAAAACAGATTGACTTATCAGAGTTTGAGTGGAGTTGGCTATTGCGATGTTGTTTACATTGTGCGTAGCTACATTTGTATCTGAGTATATAGTCAAAGCCTGTAGGCTTGTTTCTTGATTGAGCGGGCCCTGGATAGGGTTTTGAGTCAGAGCGGGGGTAATTTAATAGTTTACGTCCTCGCTAATGGTGTTAAATTCGGCTGACCTGTTCTCCGGGAAGTCCACGCCTAGTCATGGTGACGTATCTTTTTCGTCTTTCTCAAATGTTGCTGCTTTTGTATTTCTCTTAGCAGAACGTCTTGAGAGCATCGGTCTACGATTTGATCGTCATTGAAGCCTTTTGACCCTTGTGCCCTGACACTTTGTGTGGGTTGGGTGCAGCAAAGTAGCTGTTTTGTCATCCGACTTGGTCATTGTGTTCATTACCTGATCATCTTTGGTCTGCAGCATTTGGACAGCATTATTGCTTTCAGTGTTGTTAATCAAAATGGCATACATGTTATCAATTTGCCCGCCCCTGTTTGTAGCGAACTCGCACGATTTATATAGATTTGCTTGGACTTCGTCGTATTTACTTTTGGCTAAATCGAGTTGTTCCTGTAAAATACAATTTTGTTCCTGTCGAAGATGATTTTGTTCAAGAGTTTGTGCTAGTTCGTCGTCATAAGTTTTTGCCAATTCTTTTAATTGTTCAGTTCTCAAATGCAGTTCTTCGTCTAGCAGTATCTTTTCCTTTTCTGCTTTTGTCATTAGTTAACTGGTTCTCTCCACCTGTCCTTTCATCTCAACCGTTTCTTGCTCGTGCTTCTGCTGTGCACTGCGGAACTTGACCGATGTCAGTCTCTGCTGGCGGCCATACCTCAGAGCTAAATTCAAGAGAACCGTACAAGGCCTGCGCCTGTTGGTTTATCTTGGAGTCCGTTTTTGGCATTTCTGCAGTTTTTTCACTTATTGCATTGTGATCTAACATTCTCAGCCCTTTGGCATAGTTTGGGATAATATTGTTGCTGATTTCAGCAATCATCCTTTCCATGGGTGAGGGTTCACTAATTAGCAGGGGAATGGGGACCACCCCCTCTGATAGCTTGCTCATCATTATTATAATTATAATTATAATTATTATGTTTTGTAAAGTTTGGGATTTGAGACGATGGATTTTAGAAGAAAAAAATATATATAGACGTTAATGAATCATCAATACTTAATCAGTAATGTGGGAGTTGGACATCAATGAACTTGCAAAAGCAAATCGTATTGATTTAGTAATGTTATTCAAATCACAATGCATAGAGTGGGTAGCCATTTGATTAGCTGTTCAGGATTCTTATGGCTTAGGGGCCTTTTGGTCCTAGACTTGGCGCTCTGGTACCGCTTGCCATGTGGAAGCAGCGAGAACAGTCTATGAGTGGGGTGGCTGGAGTCTGACAATTTTTAGGGCCTTTCTATGACACTGCCTGGTATAGAGGTCCTGGATGGCAGGCAGCTTAGCCCCAGTGATGTACTGGGCCGTATGCACTACCCTCTGTAGTGATTTTGCAGAGAGCCACATCAATTTACAGAAATACTCATAATAAACATTGATAAAGGATACAACTGTTATGCACT
This sequence comes from Salvelinus alpinus, assembly GCF_045679555.1. Lineage (NCBI taxonomy): Eukaryota > Metazoa > Chordata > Actinopteri > Salmoniformes > Salmonidae > Salvelinus > Salvelinus alpinus. The sequence goes on from NC_092101.1 coordinate 3,815,701, forward strand.
GAATTTTAGATCCACTTCCCCTTAATGCAACCACTGTGTCAGATTTCCAAAAATCTTTACGGAAAAAGCAAACCATGCAATAATCTGAGTACGGCGCTCAGATGACAAATCAACCCAAAGAGATATCCACCATGTTGGAGTCAACAGAAGTCAGAAATAGCATTTTAAATATTCACTTACCTTTGATGATCTTCATCAGAATGCACTCCCAGGAATCCCAGTTCCACAATAAATGTTTGTTTTGTTCGATAATGTCCATCATATATGTCCAAATTCCTCCTTGTTGTTCGCGCGTTCAGTACACAATCTAAACTCACGACGCGCGTGCAAGTCCAGCGGAAAGTACGGACGAAAAGTCCAAAAAGTTATATTACAGTCCGTAGAAACATGTCAAACGAAGTATAGAATCAATCTTTAGGATGTTTTTAACATAATCAATAATGTTCCAACCGGAGAATTCCTTTGTCGCTCTCAAGTGAACGCACGAGACTGAGCTCGTGGCTCTCTGGCAGACCTCTGACTCGTTCCCCTCTCATTCGCCCCCAGTTCACAGTAGAAGCATCAAACAAGGTTCTAAAGACTGACATCTAGTGGAAGCCTTAGAACGTGCAATTTGACCCCACCCCTGTGTATTCGATAGGCCAAGAGTTGAAAAACTACAAACCTCAGATTTCACACTTCCTGGTTGGATTTTTTCTCAGGTTTTTGCCTGCCATATAACTTATGTTATACTCAGACATCATTCAAACAGTTTTAGAAACTTCAGAAGTTTTTCTATGCAAATCTACTAATTATATGCATATTCTAGCTTGCATATTCTAGCTTTTTTTTGACGGCACCTAACGTGCCTTACAATCAGCGATTTCCCCTTATAGAATGCTAGCACAAATGAGGGTTTAGTCAGGAATAGCCATTGATCATCATGCGCAAAAAAGTCATTCCGGTCTCTGAAAACTCTCTCCCTTCTGAATGCACGGTTTTCAATGTCTTCCAATAACGCAAGAACAGCCACGGTTTATTTTTTCCAATTTGAAACACTATTTATAGAACATCGCATTCTGTTTTTAATTCAAAACACCTTGTGTCCGGCAATTAATTCCTCACAGCTTTAATTGATCATTTCTAACAAATTGTTCATTAAGCTAATGTAAAGTTCACCACAGGCTTGGATGCATATGTGTCCCAAACGGCAATACCCCTACATAACAAGGAGGAAAATAATTTATGTCAAGTCTAGACTTTGCATAGAGATAAGATCATTTCCACGTCAAAGTAAGATTTTATAAATAACTACTTACACATGGTTTTCTGCGTAAGTCATACTTAAGGTCAAAATTGATCATAAGTCCAATTTATAAATGATACCCCAGGAGTACCCAAGAACTATTTGAGAATGTCTGGTTACACACCTAGGTGGCAAAGGTCCGGATGGATAATGTAATTTATCGGCGTAGTAACAAACACCCACCTCACAACCCAAGCAACCCCAAACTGTTCACACTCCTCTTGTTGTTGGAGAGAAAATATTGCACACCAACCGATTATGTTAGGTATGAGCCAAGTCACAGAAAAAGACAGCCATTTTTCCAGCCAAAGAGAGCAGTAACAAAAAGCAGAAATAGAGATAAAATGAATCACTAACCTTTGATGATCTTCATCAGATGACACTCATAGGACTTCATGTTACACAATACATGTATGTTTTGTTCGGTAAAGTTCATATTTATATAAAAAAAATATGAGTTTAGATGGGACGCTACTGTCTCACTTGGCAAAAAGCCTGAGAAAATGCAGAGCGCCAAATTAAAAAATTACTATAAAATCTAACTTTCATAAAATCACACATGAAAGATACCAAATTAAAGCTACACTGGTTCTGAATCAAGCCAACATGTCAGAATTCAAATAGGCTTTTCGGCGAAAGCATACGATCCTATTATCTGAGGATAGCACAATTGTAAACAAAGAGAGATACGCATATTTCAACCCTGCAGGCGCGACACAAAACGCAGAAATAAAAATATAATTCCAATATGTCCCATAAACATCACAAATGGTCCTTTTCTTCGATTAATTCCGTCGCTATATATCCAAAATGTCCATTTATTTGGCACGTTTGATCCAGAATAACACAGGTTCCAACTTGCTCAAACGTGACGACAAAATATCTCAGGTAAACTTTGCCAAAAAATGTCAAACTACTTTTGTAATACATCTTTAGATATTTTTTAACGTTAATAATCGATAAAATTGAAGACGGGATGATCTGTGTTCAATACAGGATTAAAACCAACTGTAGCATGCTTTCTGGTCTCGTGCCTCTAACAAACCTGACACGTCGAGTGACTCGACTTCAAGATGGCCGTACTTCTTCATTACACAAAGGAATAACCTCAACCAATTTCTCAGGACTGTTGCCATCCAGTGGAAGCCGTAGGAACTGCAAGCAGGTCGCTTAGAAATCTGGTTTCCCAATGAAAATTTATTGAAAAGAGAGTGACCTCCAAAAAAAAGACATCTGAATGGTTTGTCCTCGGGGTTTCACCTGCTAAATAAGTTCTGTTATACTCACAGACATGATTCAAACGGTTTTAGACACTTCAGAGTGTTTTCTATCCAAATCTACTAACAATATGCATATCTTATCTTCTGGGGATGAGTGGCTGGCAGTTGAATTTGGGTATGCTTTTCATCCAAACGTGAAAATGCTGCCCCCTACCCTAGAGAAGTTAATAACGCAGGGCAGACAGACAAGTTCAATACTTTCTCCCCCTTCCACCTGCCTCTTACATTTTTGCGGTAATGCTGCAATCAGTTGGTTGTAATTTTGGATAGAGCAAACATTTCCATCTATTTTTGTCAGCTGCATGTGTGACATGTTATAATATCATACTGTTTCCTATTTTTATTTTTGTATATATTTTTTAAAATCAATAATAGTATATTTGAGTTTAACCATATTATTTGTTCTTTGTTTTCTGATGAATTAAACTTTCTACGGCTTGTTTTAAAAACAGAGATATTCTGGAGATTATTTCATTTTAAAATAACCAAAAGTAAGAGGTTGAAATCTGAATTAAGTGGAAACGGGGTGAGCCATTCTTACTAATCTGCTAGAGAACCAGTTTGGATTTAAGTGTAGTTTTTGCATGACTGAAGCCTTTAGTGAGAGGTCCAATGCTTCAATAATTTTTTTGCCAGTTTAATTTTGTCTGGCTTGCCATTCCAAATAAAATGTATTTTAAATTTTTTTGCTCACATAATTTGAGAAACATGTCGTTAGGTGTAGGCAGGGCCATAAGCAAATAGGTCAACTGGGATATGAGTAAAGAGTTAATAAGGGTGATTTTTCTACAAATGGACAGGTATTTTCCTTGTCATGGTATACATTTACATTTAAGTCATTTAGCAGACGCTCTTATCCAGAGCGACTTACAAATTGGTGCCGATATGGTAAATGTTTTATTGCTATCTATCTGTACTGTTAGCCACTCGATTTCCTTTGTTAATTAATATGAACTCTTCTGACCTAAATTGCTTTTTTAAAAAGATGAGTATTGAATTACATGGCCTCTAACGGCACATTTAAACATGTCCCTTAAAATAAGGGAATCTGCTGTACCTATGTTATGTTGGAATAAGTCAGTTATAAATGATTCTGTCCTGGTTAAAAACAAGTTGTCATCCAATAGGCTTTGATGCAATTTCCAATAACCTCGCCCATGTGGAAATTCTGGAAGAGTAATGTATATGCCTATTATTTTATGGGTGACCACATTCTCTCCCTTTTCAACACTTTTTAAAACGTTTGGTGCCAGTGAGAATGACATAAGAAGGTTTTCAAGACGACTAGCTTGATTGAGCCTTTGCCATGTATACCTCACTAGGTCAGGATATGTAAAAACTGTTTGTCTTTTACTATTATCTGCTAAGCCATTCCAATTATAACTGGCTATACTTATTTCACCATTTACCATAATAAGATACACATTTCAATTATATTTATCATAATATATGTTTGTAAACTTACCATTACAAAAGTACCATGATGATTGAATGTCCATATAGCTGTACCATGATATTTGCGCTAGTACTGAATAAACCTCCTGTTTGCCACTATTCCACCTGTTAAAACCTCCCCCCATCCTAAATTGGGTTGTCGTCCCAGTGACTGGCAGACCTCCTCTGTCCACCTGGATCATAGGGCCTTTGAGAGATTGGGACCCATCCTTTAAAAAGAGCACACACTTCCACCTACAGAACAGAAGCAGATTAACAGCAAACAGCATGTCCAACGCCCTCGCCTCGATTGTATTGTATACTTTTAATATAAATGTATTTATATAAAAAAATATTGCATATCTTAATTTATTTTCACGATTAACAAATAATATGCATAATAATTTAGGCACTTCATACGAAGGATTGTTACCTATAACCAAGACTGGCATTATAAAAAAGCAAATTGGGGCCAATAAATTATTATCTTGGGAAACAATTATTGTTAATCATCCTATACTCTCCCTAACATCATTACCCCTTAGCAACAGATATGGGATATATACATACTCTCCCCACCCTTTCCCCCAAAACAACCACAAGCTTAGATGTTCCAGTTGTTCCATCCTAGAGCCCAACTCAAGAGAATACTTAAAAAAAATATATATTGAATATTAAAACATATCTACTTGCAGTGAAGCAGCTCAATATTTACATTACGTTCAGTCATCTAACAGAGCGAACCACAGAAACAACCAGGGTCAACGCCCTGCTCAAGGGCACGTCGACAGATCTCCCACAAGGTCAAAAATAGGGGGGCGAACCAGCGACCTATCAGCCACCGGCCCAAGCTCCCTTCCACCAGGCCACCAGCCCTTCAAGATCCCCCCATAGTTCCCAGAGAGCTGCCCCTCAACCATCCGTTTCCTGTAGTCCACGATCAGCTTCTTTGTCTTGCTGAAGTTGAGGGAGAGGTTGTTGTTCTGGCACCACACTGCCAAGTCTCTGACCTCCTCCCTGGAGGTTGTCTTATCGTTGCTAGTGATTAGGCCTACCACCGTTGTGTCATCATCAATGGTGCTGGACGTTTTATGGGCTCCGTTTTGCGATGATCTTAAAAAAAAAAAAATAGAATAATAATAATGTTTCCTCCATCATTCTCTATGACCAAAAATTGCTTCTGGACATCAGAACAGCGATCACTAACCTCAATTTGGATGAAGAATTCTACTTCAATGACAGGACATATTGCTCACCTGGGACCAGGACATTATCACCGACACTCGGAAGTGTAAGGCCGACGTGGGGGCAGCCTGATAAAACTACGGAGGTGTTCTATTGGCAAATGTACACTTACTGGAGAACGAACTAGACAAGCTCCTTTCCAGACTATCCAATCAACGGGACCTGAAGAACTGTAATATCCTATGCGTCAGTCGTGGCTGATCAAGGACAGCAGTTGCAAAATCTCTAATTATAAGTAAGTATCGAGATTCTGCTCGCCTGAGTTAGAATACCTCCTGATAAGCTGTAGAACATACTATTTACCAATAAAGTTTATATCTATATTTTTCGTAGCTGTATACTGACCACCGCAAACCGATGCTGGCAGTAAGACCAGACTTCTCGTGGCTGGTGATTTTAATACAGGAAAACTGAAATTCGTTTGATACATTTTTTTAACCAGAATGTGACATGTGCAACTAGAAAAAAAATGCTATATCTTCTTTATTCCACACACAGAGATGCATACAAAGCTCTCTCTCACCCTCCATTTGGCAAATCTGACCATAACTCTATCCTCCTATTCCTGTTTACAAGGAAAAACTCAAATGGGAAGTACCAATGACACGCTCAATTTGGAAGTAGTCCGATGAAGCGGATGCTAAGCTATAAAACTGTTTCGCTAGCACAGACTGGAATATGTTCCTGGGTTCATCTAATGACATTGGTATCAATGACATTGTCCCCTCAGTGATCATACATACAGTACCAGTCAAAAGTTTGGACACCAACTCATTCAAGGCTTTTTCTTTATTTGTATTATTTTCTACATTGTAGAATAATTGTGAGGACATCAAAACTATGAAATAACACATATGGAATCATGTAGTAACCAAAAAGGTGTTAAACAAATCAAAATATATTTTAGATTTAAGATTCTTCAAACTTGAGATAATATGTACATGTAGGTATAGTAATTAAAGTGACTATACATAGATAATAACAGAGAGTAGCAGCAGTGTAAAAGAGGGAAGGGTGGGGGCAAAGCAAGTAGTCTGGGAAGCCACTTGATTAGATGTTCAGGAATCTTATGGCTTTAGGGGTAGAAGATGTTTAGAAATCTCTTGGACCTAGACTTGGCGCTCCGGTACCACTTGCCATGCGGTAGCAGAGAGAAAAGTCTATGACTAGAGTGTCAGGAGTCTTTGACAATTTTAGGGCCTTTCTCTGACACCACCTGGTATGGAGGTCCTGGATGGCAGAAAACTTGGCCACAGTGATGTACTGGGCCGTATGTACTACCCTCTGGTGTGCCTTGCGGTCAGAGGCTGAGCATTTGCCACACCAGGCAGTGATGCAACCCATCAGGATGTCTCGGGGGTGCAGCTGTAGAACCTTTTGAGGATCTGAAGACCCATGCCAAATCTTTTCAGTCTCCTGAGGGGCAATAGGTTTTGTCATGCCCTCTTCACGACTGTCTTGGTGTGCTTGGACAATGTTAGTTTGTTGGTGATGTGGACAGCAAGGAACTTGAAGCTCTCAACCTGCTCCACTACAGCCCCATCGATGAGAATGTGAGCATGCTCGGTCTTCCTATTGCTGTAGTCCACAATCATCTCCTTTGTCTTGATTACGTTGGGGGAGAGGTTGTTGTCCTGGCGCAACACTGCCAGGTCTCTGACCTCCTCCCTATAGGCTGTCTCGTCGTTGTCATTGATCAGGCCTACCACTGTTGTGTCATCGGCAAACTTAATGCCGATGGTGTTAGAGTCATACCTGGCCGTGCAGTCATGAGTGAGCAGGGAGTACAGGAGGGCACTGAGCAAGCACCCCTGAGGGGCCCCCGTGTTGAGGATCAGTGTGGCGAATGTGTTGTTACTAACCCTTACCACCTGGGGGCGGACCGTCAGGAAGTTCAGGATCCAGTTGCAGAGGGAGGTGTTTAGTTCCAGGGTCCTTAGCTTAGTGATAAGCTTTGAGGGCACTATGGTGTTGAAGCTGAGCTGTAGTCAATGAATAGCATTCTCACATAGGTGTTCCTTTTGTCCAGGTAGGAATGCAGAGATTATCCATTCACCTACTCTGCATCTCACAATGACACGGCGGTAGGAACAAAAATCTCAAATTTGGACACATCAGACCAAAGTACAGATTGCCACCGGTCTAATGTCCATTGCTCAAGTTTCTTGGCCCGAGCAAGTCTCTTCTTATTATTGGTGTCCTTTAGTAGTGGTTTCTTTGCAGCAATTCGACCATATAGGCCTGATTCACGCAGTCTCCTCTGAACAATTGATGTTGAGATGTGCCTGTTACTTCAACTCCGTGAAGCATTTATTTGGGCTGTAATCTGAGGTGTAGTTAACACTAATGACTTTATCCTCTGCAGCAGAGGTAACTATGGGTCTTCCTTTCTTGTGGCGGTCCTCATGAGAGCCAGTTTCATCATAACGCTTGATGGTTTTTGCGACTGCACTTGAAACTTTCAAAGTTCTTGACATTTTTCAGATTGACTGACCTTTATGTCTTAAAGTAATGATGGACTGTCATTTCTCTTTGCTTATCTGAGCAGTTCTTACCATAATATGGCTATCTCCTGTATACCACCCATACATTGTCACAACACAACTGAGTTGCTGAAACGCATTAAGAAGAAGTACATTTCACAAATTAACAAGGCACACTTGTTCTTTGAAATGCATTCCAGGCGCCTACCTCGTGAAGCTGGTTGAAAGAATGCCAAGAGTGTGCAGAGCTGTGATCAAGGCAAAGGGTGGCTACTTTTAAGAATATCAAATATATATTTTGATTTGTTTAACACTTTTTTAGTTACTACATGATTCCATGTGTTATTTCATAGTTTTGACGTCTATACTATTGTTCTACAACGTAGAAAATTGTAAAAAAATTAAGAAAAACACTTGAATGAGTAGGTGTGTCCAACCTTTGACTGGTACTGTACATATCCAATCAGAAGCCATGGATTACAGGCAACATCTGCACTGAGCTAAAGACAAGCGCTGCCGCTTTCAAAAAATGGAGGACTAACACAGACGCTTAGAAGAAATCCCGCTATGCTCTCTGACGAACTATCAAACAGGCAAAGAATCAATACAGGACTAAGATTGAATTCTACTGATGCTCGTTGGATGTGGCAGAACTTGCACACTGTCACGGATTACAAAGGAAATCCAGCCACGAGATGCCCAGTGACACAAGCCTACCAGATGAGCTAAATGCCCTCTATGCTCGCTTGAAGGCAAGCAAAACTGAACAATGCGTGAGAGCACCAGCTGTTCCGGACAACTGTTTGATCACGCTCTCTGTAGCTGATGTGACTGAGACCTTTAACATTCACAAGGCTGCAGGGCCAGACGGATTACCAGGATGCGTACTCAGAGCATGCGCTGACCAGCTGGCAAGTGTCTTCAGTCATTTTCAACTTCTCCCTAACCCAGTCTGCAATACCTACATGTTTCAAACAGACCACCATAGGTCCTATGCCCAGGAACACCAAGGTAACCTGTCTGAATGACTATCGCCCCGTGCCATTCACATCTGTTTGCCCTGAAATGCTCTGTCATGGCTCACATCAACACATCATCCCAGACACCCTGGAACCACTCCAAATCGCATACCGCCCCAACAGATCCACAGATGATGCCATTTCTATTGCACTCCAAACTGCCCTTTCCCACCTGGACAAAAGGAACACCTACGTGAGAATGCTCTTAATTGACTACAGATCCAACACCATTGTGCCCTCCAAGCTCAACACTAAGCTAAGGTCCCTGGGACGGAACACCTCCCTCTGTAACTGGATCCTGGATTTCCTGACGGGCCGGTCCCAGGTGCTGAGGGTAGGCAACAAAACATCAGCCACACTGACCCACAACATGGGAGCTCAGTCCCCTCCCATGTTCTGGGATTAGGGCCTGGTCCGGGGTGAGCAGTATGTCCTGCTTCTCCGACTCGTTGAAGTAGAAATCTTCATCTAAATCGAGGTTAGTGATCGCTGTTCTGATGTCCAGAACCTCTTTTCGGTCATAGATGGCCATTATTGGCAACTCGTAGATCTGAACATGGCATCCTGTTAATTTATAAAACTCTTATGCACAAACTCCCGTGTTACCTTATATCATTGCTAATTTACAGAAGTACGAGATAGCCATTGCTGTGAGCGGGTATGGGAACTCTTCAAATTCCTTCCGTTACTACAGATTTAGATTATTTTTACACACCACACATGGAACAGATTTTAAAATACTTCACACTTTGATGCATTAGTGCCCTTTTGGGCAGTTCAGAGTAATGTGCATGTTTTGTGTTTTTGTGTTTGCTGTGCTCCCGCCTTGATTGATTGATTATCGTGTCACTAACTTCTTGCTGATTTTGTAATGCAGGGCTCCCTTGTAAAAGAGGCATTGGTCTCAATGGGATTTCCCCCTGCTTAAATAAAAGTTAAATAACTAAAATAACTACATTATCTCTTTCTCCTTTAGTATTGAGAAGTACATTCCAGGCATGGCATTCCTTTTGGGGTTTTACCAGGAACATGACACAAATGCCAAACATGAAGTTTCTGCATCAGTTGTTGCAGCAACAGGAGGCAGCATTGCTATGACGATCAAGCTCCCTGATGTGGGTAATACACTAAGCTATCAATACATTGGTTATAAATCTGTTTTTTATCCATAGTAATAATTTCTAAGACTCACTTTATAAAACGTTATAATGGCTTATAGAAAAATATAAGTGTATAAATGCTTTATGAATTGTTATAAATGTTAACCATTTAAATGTAATTGTAATCCATTGTAATAAGGGCTGCACGATTAATACAATTGTTGCATGCTCAATATCCATATAGGAAGAGGCTGCGATATTTTGAAACACCCCTTCTGTAACAATTTTTTTTCTTTTGATTTATTGTTCGTCTTTTGGCCGCTTCCCAGTCCCAATCCCACACACCAAACCCACACAGTCAATCATGCAGATAGTTCCTCGTGCTCGAGATTCACTCTGCATGCATGGACCAAACAACAGCATACAGTCAACAGATTTTTCCAAACATGCTTACCACTTTGCTTCTTAAAACTTCTTATGGCTTGGGGGCAGTATTTCGACGTCTGGATGAGAAGTGTGCCCAAAGTAAACTGCCTGTTACTCAGGCCCAGAAGCTAGGATATGCATATAATTGGTAGATATGGATAGACAACACTCTACAGTTTCCAGAACTGTTTAAATAATGTATGTGAGTATATCAGAACTGATATGGCAGGCAAAAACCTGAGGAAAATCCATCCAGGAAGTGGGATTTTTTTGATGTTAGGTATTTTCAATTGAATGCCTAAAGAGTATCTACTGGGATTGGAGCCAGATTGCAGTTCCTATGGCTTCCACTAGATGTCAACAGTCTTTAGACATTGTTTCAGGCTTGTTTTAAAAAAAAATTACGACCTGAGGATTAATTATAAACATCGTTTGACATGTTTCGACAAACTTTACCAGTACTATTAGGATGTATTCGTCTGCATGTTTTGACCGCCTTTGAGCCAGTGGATTACTGAAAAAAACACGCCAACAAAGCTGAGTTTTTGGGACATAAAGAGGTGTGTAGCATTTGTGTAGCTGGGACTCTTGTGACTGCAACCATATGAAGATCTTCAAAGGTAAGTGATTAATTTTATCGCTATTTCTGACTTTTGTAATTCCTTTACTTGGTTGTAAAATTTGTGTATGCTTTTGTAAGCGGGGCGCTGTCCTCAGATAATCCCATGGTATGCTTTCGCCGTAAAGGCTTTTTGAAATCTGAAAAAGCGGCTGGATTAACAAGAAGTTAATCTTTAAGCCGATGTATAATACTTGTATTTTTTATGAATGTTAATTATGACTATTTCTGTATTTTGAATTTGGCGCTCTGCAATTTCACCGGATGTTGTCGAGGTGGGTCGCTAGAGGAACGCCTGCGCCAGAAAAGTTAAATAATTCCCCTTATCAAACCACTTGAGTGTTGCTTTAGCAGTATGCTTAGGGTCATTGTATTGCTGGAAGGTGAGCCTCCCTTGCAGTTTCAAATCTCTTGAAGACTGAAACATGGTTCCCTCAAGAATTTCCCTGTAGTTAGCACCATCAATCCTTCAATTCTGACCAGTTTCCCTGTCCCTGCCGATGAAAATCATGGTTTTCTTGGGGTGATGAGACATGTTGGGTTTGCGCCAGAGATAGCGTTTTCCTTGATGGCCAAAAAGCTAAATTTGAGTCTCATCTGACCAGAGTACCTTCTTTCATATGTTTTTGGAGTCTCCCACATGCCATTAGGCGAACACCAAACATGTTTGCTTATTCTTTTCTTTAAAACCTCTTTGGGCTAGGGGGCAGTATTTTGTGTTATACATCAGTTTAAAGCTTAAATTCTTGTTCATCTAACTGCATTGTCCGATTTACAATAGGTTTTACAGCAAAAGCTTGCCATGCGATTGTTTGAGGACGGCGCCCCATATTAAAAATATTTTTCAACCAGCAAATGTTTCATAAAATCACAAATAGCAATTAAATATTCACTTACTTTTTGAAAATCTTCCTCTGATTTGCAATCCAAAGGGTCACAGCTACAACATGCATGGTTGTTTTGTTAGATAAGATCCTTCTTTATATTCCAAAAGTATGTTTAATTGGCGCAATCGATTTGTGTAATCCACTCATTCAACATGCAGAGAAAATAATCCAAAAAGCTACCGCTAAACTTTGTTAAAACAAGTTAAAATACGTTTCTATTGAATCCTCAGGTACTCTAAAATGTAATTACACTATAATATTTAATACGGGAAAAAGTATGTTCAATAAAAAAGCTAAATAAGCAGGTGCGCGTCCTCTTCATTACGCGCACACAGACTGATTAACCAACTCTAACTCCCAGTTCCAAAGCTCAAAATTCATCCTCGTTTGGGAATAAACAAGCCTGAAACCTTTAACCTTTTGTCATTAGGGGGGCGCTATTTTCACTTTGTAAAAAATCGTGCCCAAATTAAACTGCCTCGTACTCTATTCTTGCTCGTACAATATGCATATTATTATTACTATTGGATAGAAAACACTCAAGTTTCTAAAACCGTTTGAATTATATCTGTGAGTAAAACAGAACTCATTTTGCAGCAAACTTCCTGTAAGGAAGTGAAAAATCTGAAATCGAGGCCCTGTTCCAGGGCCTTCCACTAGATGTCAACAGGCAGTGAGAGGTGGAATGGGGTGTCTAGCTTGATCTGAGGCCGAACAAGAGCTTTTGGAATGACGTGTCTGGAAATTTCATTGTCTTCGAAGGCGCGAGAAGGAACCCAAGATTGACTTCTGAAAAGCTTTCGGTATACACGTTAGATATCTCCGGCTCTGATTTTATTTGATAGATGTGATAAAAACATCATAAAGTAGTTTTTTTCAACCGAGTTGTATCAGTTTATTGAACGTTAAATTGCGAGTTTTGGAATTTTCTTTTCTTTGCGTGAAGTGAAGTTGGGCACGTTTGCGTCACATGGCTAGCTATGGTTGCTAATTCGACAGGCGAAGAGGACATTCTAAAACCAAACAACGATTTATTCTGGACAAAGGACTCCTTGTACAAGATTCTGATGGAAGCTCAGCAAAAGTAGGAACCATTTATGATGTTATTTCGTATTTCTGTGGAAAATTTTTAGTTCTATTTTCCGCCCTCATTGCAGGCGCTGTCTCACTATAACGTAAGCTGTATGTCGTACTAAAGTTATTTAAAAAAATCTAACACAGCGATTGCATTAAGAACTAGTGTATCTTTCATTTGCTGTACAACGTATTTTTTAGTAAAGTTATGATGAGTTCTTTGATTAGATTAGGTGACTGTCCAAAATATCTCCGGATAATTTTGTGCCGTTTGGCTACGTATTCACATTGTAAAACCACGATTTGTACCGCTAAATATGCACATTTTCGAACAAAACACATATGTATTGTGTAACATGATGTTATAGGACTGTCATCTGATGAAGTTTGTCAAGGTTAGTGAATAATTTTATATTTTTTGCTGTTTTTTTGCGATCGCTACCTTTGCGGTGAATGAATGCGGTTGTGTGGTTGGCTATTGTGGTAAGCTAATATAATGCTATATTGTGTTTTCGCTGTAAAACACTTAAAAAATCTGAAAATTGGCTGGATTCACAAGATGTTTATCTTTCATTTGCTGTACACCATGTATTTTTCATAAATGTTTTATGATGAGTATTTAGGTATTTGACGTTGCTCTCTGTAATTATTCCGGCTGCTTTGGTGATATTTTTTATGGTAGCTGCAATGTAAAACTATGATTTATACCTCAAATATGCACATTTTCAAACAAAACATAGATTTATTGTATAACATGTTATAAGACTGTCATCTGATGAAGTTGTTTCTTGGTTAGTGACTAATTATATCTCTATTTGGTCGGTTTTGTGATAGCTAACTATGCGGTAAAAAAATTGGTGAAAATATGCGAGTCTTTTGCTATTGTGGTTAGCTAATAGAAATACATAATGTTTTCGCTGTAAAACATTTTAAAAATCGGAAATGATGGCTGGATTCACAAGATGTGTATCTTTCATTTGGTGTCTTGGACTTGTGATTTCATGATATTTATATGCTAGAATTTACTTGTGGCGCTATGCTAGGCTATGCTAGTCAGCTTTTTTACTGATGAGGATGCTCCCGGATCCGGGATGGTGACCAAGTAGACGTTAACAAAGACTGTTGACATCTAGTGGAAGCAACAGGAATTGCAATCTGGGAGGATATGGAATTGCATATGCCACATAGCTTTCCATTGTAAGAGCATGGGCTCTCCCCCCAAAAAAATTCTGTTTGGTTTTCTTTGACTTTTCTCCTACCATATCAATTGTGTTATATACAGGCCAGTACCAGCGGTGGAGTATATCAGCATTAGTTAAACAGCTTGTTTTTAACCAGAGAGGAAAATACAATACTTGGTGAATGTACCATTTCAATTTGTTCCTACTCTGTCACAACCATCTCCTCCCTTAGTTCCGCTGTCATGCCAAACAAAACTGATTTCCAAGTGCTCACTGTATTGCAACAATGCAATTAGAATGATCAATCAAATGTCATAATAAAGCCCTTCTTACATCAGCTGATGTCACAAAGTGCTGTACAGAAACCCAGCCTAAAACCCCAAACAGCAAGCAATGCAGGTGTAGAAGCACGGTGCCTAGGAAAAACTCCCTAGAAAGGCCGGAACCTAGGAAGAAACTTAGAGAGGAACGAGGCTATGAGAGGTGGCCAGTCCTCTTCTGGCTGTGCTGGGTGGAGATTATAGCAGAACATGGCCAAGATGTTCAAATGTTCATAGGTGACCAGCAGGGTCGAATAATAATAATCACAGTGGTTGTAGTGGGTGCAACAGGTCAGCACCTCAGGAGTAAATGTCAGTTGGCTTTTCATAGCCGATCATTCAGAGTATCTTTACTGCTGTCTCTAGAGAGTTGAAAACAGCAGGTCTAGGACAAGGTAGCACGTCCGGTGAACAGGTCACGGTTCCATAACTGCAGGCAGAACAGTTGAAACTGGAGCAGTAGCACGACCAGGTGGACTGGGGACAGCAAGGCGTCATCAGGCCAGGTAGTCCTAGGGTGCAGGTCCTCCGAGAGAAAGAGTGAGAGAGAGAGAGAGAAAGAGAGAAAAAGAGAGAGAATAAGAGAGAGCATGCTTAAATTCACACAGGACACTGGATAAGACAGGATAAATACTGCAGATATAACAGACTGACACTAGCCCCCCGACACAAACTATTGCAGCATAAATACTGGAGGCTGAGACAGGAGGGGTTGGGAGACACTGTGGCCCTGTCCGACGATACCCCCGGACAGGACCAAACAGGCAGATATAACCCCACCCACTCTGCCTCCAGCTGTTTGTTTAGAAATTCTAGGGACAGAAAGGAGACCTGCGTCTTGTGACTGTAGCGTACATGTAGGTATGTACGGCAGGACCAAGCCCATGTAATGCTTGTAGGTTAGCATTGAAACCTTGAAATCAGCCCTAGCCTGAAGTTTATTTTGTGCTTTATCCGGGTAGCTGGAAAGTAGAGCATTGCAATAGTCTAACCTAGAATTGACAAAACCTTGGAATAATTTTTCAGCATAATTTTTGGACAGAAAGATTTGAATTTTTGCAATGTTACGTAGATGGAAAAAGCTGTCCTTGAAACAGTCTTGATATGTTAGTCAAAAGAGAGATTAGGGTCCAGAGTAACACAGAGGTCCTTCACAGTTTTATTTGAGACAACTGTACAACCATCAAGATTAATTGTCAGATTCAATAGAAGATATCTTTGTTTCTTGGGACCTAGAATTAGCATCTCTGTTTTGTCCAACATTTCCCACTTTCCACTTCCTTATGTCTGAAACACAGGCTTTTTGGGAGGGCAATTTTGGACCTTCACCATGATCATTCTAATGATCATCCATTTCTATGATTCCAAAAGTTTACTGAAGTGTTTTGATCTACACTGAACAAAAATATAAACGAAACATGTAAAATAAAAGATCCAAGAATGTTCTATATGCACAAAAAGCATATCTCTCAAATTTGTTCACAACCCTGTTAGTGAACATTTCTCCTTTGCCAAGATAATTAATCCACCTGACAAGTGTGGCATGTCAAGAAGCTAATTATACAGCATGATCATTACACAGATTAACCTTGTATAAAGGCCACTAAAATGTAAAATTTTATCACACAACAAAATGCCACAGATATTTCAAGTTTTGGTCACAGATACCTAAAAAAATTGCCCTCACAATGGGCCTCAGGATCTCGTCACGGTATTTTGGTGAATTCAAATTAAAATCCAATTGTGTTTGTTGTCCATAGCTTATGGAGCGTGCAATTGGCATGCTGACTGCAGAAATGTCCCCAGTGCTGTTGCTAGAGAATTGAATGTTAATTGCTCTACCATAAACCGCCTCCAACGTTGTTTTAGAGAATTTGGCAGTACATCCAACCGGCCTCACAACCGCAGATATTGAAATAGATTCATTAGGCCCTAATCTATCAATTTCACATGACTGGGAATACAGATATGCATCTGTTGATCACATCGTGTAGGTGAGCGGTTTGCTGATGTCTGCCAAATTTTCATTGTGAACAAAAGTACCCCATGGTGGCGGTGGGATTATGGTGTGGGCAGGCATAAACTACAGACAATGAACACAATTACATTTTGTCAATAGCAATTTGAATGCACAAAAATACCGTGACGAGATCCAGAGGCCCATGTTTTTAAGGTATCTGTGATCAACAGATGCATATCTGTATTCCCAGTCATGTGAAATCGATATATTAGAGCCTAATGAATCTATTTCAATTGACTGATTTCCTCATTTGCCCTGTAACTCAGTAAAATCTTTGGAATTGTTGCATGTTGCGTTAATATTTTTGTTCAGTGTAAAATTGCAATATTTGGTTAAAAAAAAAATGCAATTCGATTTGTTGCCAATATTGTGCTGCCCTAATTGTAATACAAAATACATGCTTACTATTTATTCATATTTTGAATGCTTGCTCATGACCTTTATTATGATGTGTTTCTTGCTGTTTTTGGTGCTTTTCTAACATTATGTATTTCTAATTACATCAGTTGACAGTATATCATCAGGCGATCGCTATTCCAATCCAAGTGACCGATTTTGAGGATGGTCAACAGTACATGGGAAACTCAACATTGGAGATGGATAGAGAGCTATAAGGTAAATTACAATACATGTTTTTGGTTTGAAAAAAGTGTGTACTGAGCTCAGTTTATAAATGTACAGGTGACTTTTATATATTTGATATGGATTGTTCTCAACGCCCCATTATTCCCCCATCTTACTTCATTAGGTGTTGTGCTCAAAACATCAGGGGCCTTTGTTTTTTAGCATAAAGGTTATGAATCATGTTGATTGTTTTACTAGTCTTACCATTGCCATTGTGCACTGCAGAAGGACAACGAAAGGAACAGACATCCATGACCATGCAGTGAATCTTTTCATCAGCAATGAAGCAAATTGCATACATTCCCATTTCTAAAAAGTGAAGATCTGGAGAAGGCATCCTACAAACCGACCCTAAGTCTTATTTGTACAAAAATATGTGTTAGACTTTCATTTGGATATCATATCTGAAATCAATATTTTCAAATGTCTACCTTCTTTCACTTGACAGTTTGCCTATTGATGTGAAATAAAATGGTATTCT
The DNA here is from genome assembly GCF_045679555.1 of Salvelinus alpinus. Lineage (NCBI taxonomy): Eukaryota > Metazoa > Chordata > Actinopteri > Salmoniformes > Salmonidae > Salvelinus > Salvelinus alpinus. The sequence continues at coordinate 3,833,179 of NC_092101.1, forward strand.
GCATCATTCAAATTCATTGAACATTCATTATTTGAAAGAATGTCGGTTTCATGAATATGTAAACATTCCCAAAATTATATTATTCACAGATATTGTGAATTTGAATAAAAATTAGATCCCAAAATATAACTAGAAGATTTGATTCCATCCTAATCCTCAAAAATTGCATTTAGGGACATTTTTGATATACAGCAATTGTCAAAAGTTTGGACACACTTACTCATTCAAGGGTTTTTCTTTCTTTTTACTATTTTCTACATAGTATAATTAATAGTGAAGGCTTAAACTATGAAATGACACATATGGAATCACGTAGTAACCAAAGAAGTGTTAAACAAATCTAAATATATATTTTCGATTTTCGATTCTTCAAAGTAGCCACCCTTTGCCTTGATGACAGCTTTGCACACTCTTGGCATTCTCTCAACTAGCTTCACCTGGAGTGCTTTTCCAAAAGTCTTGAAGGAGTTCCCACATATGCTGAACACTTGTTGGATGCTTTTCCTTCACTCTGCGGTCCAACTCATCCCAAACCATCTCAAGCGCAAACCAGATGGGATGGCGTATCGCCGCAGAATGCTGTTGTAGCCATGCTGGTTAAGTATGCCTTAAATTCTAATTAAAATCACAGACAGTGTCACAAACAAAGTAACCCCACACCATCACACTTCCTCCTCCACGCCTCACAGTGGGAACCACACATGCGGAGATCATCCGTTCACCTACTCTGCGTCTCACAAAGACACGGCGGTTCGAATCAAAAATCTCAAATTTGGACACGTCAGACGAAAGGACAGATTTCCACCGGTGTAATGTCCATTTCTCACGTTTCTTGGCCCAAGCAAGTCTTTTCTTCTTATTGGTTTCCTTTAGTAGGGGTTTCTTTGGAGCAATTCAACCACGAAGGCCTGATTCACGCAGTCTCCTCTGAATAGTTGATGTTGAGATGTGTCTGTTACTTCCTCTTTACCTACTGTATTTATTTATTTATTTTGCTCCTTTGCACCCCATTATTTCTATCTCTACTTTACACTTTCTTCCACTGCAAACCAACCATTCCAGTGTTTTTATTTTATTTTTTTACTTGCTATATTGTATTTACTTCGCCACCATGGCCTTTTTATATTTTTATTTATTTATATATATATTTTGTTTGCCTTCACCTCCCTTATCTCACCTCACTTGCTCACATTGTATATAGACTTATTTTTCACTGTATTATTGACTGTATGTTTGTTTTACTCCATGTGTAACTATGTGTTGTTGTATGTGTCGAACTGCTTTGCTTTATCTTGGCCAGGTCGCAATTGTAAATGAGAACGTGTTCTCAATTTGCCTACCTGGTTAAATAAAGGTGAAATAAAAAACTTGAACTCTGAAGCATTTATTTGGGCTGCCATTTCTGAGGCTGGTAGCTCTAATGAACTTATCCTCTGCAGCAGAGGTAACTCTGGGTCTTCCTTTCCTGTGGCGGTCCTCATGAGAACCAGTTTCATCATAACGCTTGATGGTTTTTGCGACTGCACTTGAAACTTTCAAAGTTAATGAAATTTTCCGAATTGACTGACATTCATGTCTTAAAGTAATGATGTACTGTCATTTCTCTTTGCTTATTTGAGCTGTTCTTGCCATAATATCAACTTGGTATTTTACCAAATGAGGCTATCTTCTGTATACTACCCCTATCTTGTCACAACAGAACTGATTGACTAAAATGCATTAAGAAGGAAAGAAATTCCACAAATTAACTTTTAACAAGGCACACCTGTTATTTGTGTGACTACTTCATGAAGCTGGTTGAGAGAATGCCAGGAGTGTGCAAAGCTGTCATTATTGCGTTTTTTTTGTTATAACAGTAGTATTTATCGAACAAAAATTACATTTGTGCAACTGGGAGTCTCGTGAGTGCAAACATCCGAAGATTATCAAAGGTAAGCGATTCATTTTATTGCTTTTCTGACTTTCGTGACCATGCTAATTTGGGGCTAGCTGTTGTAGCATTGATTGATACACTCACAAAAGCTTGGATTGCTTTCGCTGCAAAGCATATTTTCAAAATCTGACACGATAGGTGGATTAACAACAAGCTAAGCTGTGTTTTGGTATATTTCACTTGTGATTGTATGATTATAAATATTGTTAGTAATATTTTGCGCCCTGCAATTCAGCGGTTGTTTAGGAAAATGATCCCGCTAAAGGGATCCGTAGCGCAGAGAAGTTAAAACTTTTAAATAAAAGTGCACAGAATTTGAAAGATATGTACATTCCCTGGTGTGTAAAATTAAAATATTCTTTAATAATTTTCCTCAACAGAGAATGAACGTATTCAAATTCTTTGCACTTTATTTTATAGTTATGTTAAAAACAACCAACCAAGGATATCCAATATGTTTAGAAAATTATATTTCAAAAATTATCCAGCCATTATTGTGTTATAAGATCATTGCAGTGCAGTTTCATTTTTTCAAGGGAGCGGGCGGTCAGACAACTTTAGGATGAAAATGTTTTGCTGTCCCTCAGATTATTTAAATGTTTGGCTTTGTATGCGTTAGCCTAGGCCTACCTATTCTAATAAAAACACATCTTTGTCGCATTATTCACAGACTCTCAGAATTCGCTGCTTCAAGTTCGTAGCCTACGTCTCCTTCTACTTTTAGTTGGGCGTGGGAGATCTGTAACGATTGTCGTCTGGAGAAGGAGAGGAGGACCAAGCTGCAGTGTGGTAAGTGGTCATATTTTTTTATGAAATACGAAAACACTTGACAAACAACAAAAAAACGACAAACGAACAGTCCTGAAAGGTGAAACAAAACACTTAACAGGAAACAACCACCCACAAACAAAAGTGGGAAAACAGGCTACCTAAATATGGCTCCCAATCAGAGACAACGATAGACAGCTGCCTCTGATTGGGAACCACACCAGGCCAAACACACAGAAACAGAAACAGAAAACCTAAACCTACAACATAGAATACCCAGACATAGAATACCCACCCACATCACACCCTGACCAAACTAAAAATAGAAACATACAAAGCAATCTACGGTCAGGGCGTGACAAGATCAACTGTGCCCAGTATACAGGAGGTGTGGTCTCAATGAAATAGAGTAGGCTGCCTATACATGGGTGGGGAATCTAGGCAGAGAATCACGTGGCAGTTATCTTTACAAGGAAATGTAATTAAATATGATTAGACTGTAGTTTACTACAGTGTCTGTAAATATATATTGGTAAATGGAAAGAAGTGGAGTGCGCTCAACCAATGTGAGTCGAGGTGCAATCCCAAAAATTGATCACCATTAACCAGGTTTCAAACCAACATTTTATGAGCATAAAGTACATGGCGTATAAAAAAAATTCATGATAGGCCTGATGGAAACAGTTAATTTATCGGTAAACTTAAAAATGTTGACAAAACAAAATACACTAGACAAGGAGGGATCTTTTTGTGGCGGTAAAATGTATTACAACAGAAATGGCGGCAGAAACACTTTTTTCCGCAAATATTGATATAATAAACATCCCATCGAAGTAAACTTGGAGTCGCACGATGACATGCCGTGTGGTCCTCCCACAATGACTCTGGAAGATATTCAGTTCATTAGGCTACCGATTAAATAAATGATGATGAACTTCAACAGGGTGGTGAAAGTGCAACGTGATGATCTTGATACTAATTTTCAATAAATATCGAGGGTATTATCTTGCTCTTTTGTCCATAATAATCTCATCATATAGGCTATACCGGCACTGTATCTGCAAACTGTTGGCTAGAGCGCAAGTGCCAATACCAGAATGGGGACATTCGCTATATAACGCAAAAAAAAACGTTTTATTTGATACATGGATATTTAACCACAAATGAAATGTCATCATGCACAGACTTTTATCCGTAACAAGTAAATTCGATGGTGGGGAAAATGCGCATATTTTATTTATGGAGATTTTCAAATATTCTCATGAAAATCTGTCGCCAATTGGATGGAAACCTAGCTATTGAAAAGAAGGTGCAACGCACACATAGGCTAGCTTGGTGAGCAAGCGTTGCGCCTTTTCATTTTCAATAAATATTGATTACCCATTTACTTGTTTCAGCCTGAAAATCGTTCGCCTAAAAAGGTCAGCTATATTTTATATAGTTTAGGCGATATAATGTGCCACTTGAATGTGAGAAAATCTGGTAATTTAACTTATTTCGTAGGTCGTTTTTTATATTGCCTATATGGTGCCACATTGTTGGGACCATGGCTGGCAATTGAGCTGCTTCACATACAGTCTAAAATAACATTGCAGGACTGCAGTCCGGTTCAGGACCAGTTCTTGCAGTAGTAGGTGGGAGTTGGACAGAATGTCAGGGTGTGGGTGTGTGCGGTATGAAAAGCTGATGGCAGGAGAGGGATGAATAAATCAGTCCCGCCCAGACCTCTACCATCCCAGACCTTCCTACACCTTATAAACCTTCCTGTCTATTTGACATGTTATGGTTATTTTGCTCACTGCTCACTGCAAATGCCCAAAATGTTGCATGACATGTCAAGCATTGCCAATGGTCCATCTTCAAGTGATGACAAACATGATTTTCTACACCTTATAAATTCTCCTCCCAATGTGACCAGGAGACCCCATTAAGCACCCACCACTCCACCAGAAGACAGTGTTGAAGGGATGGTTCAACCAAATTTAGGACATGCTAACATTCCCTCAGTTGTGTAGCCTGCTCAAATCAAATCAAAATTGTATTTGTCACATGCGCCGAATGCAACCTTACAGTGAAATGCTTACTTACAGGCTCTAACCAATAGTGCAAAAAAGGTATTAGGTGAACAATAGGTAAGTAAAGAAATAAAAACAACAGTAAAAATACAGTGAAAAATAACAGTAGCGAGGTTATATACAGTAGCGAGGCTATACAAGTAGCGCGGCTACATACAGACACCGGTTAGTCGGGCTGATTGAGGTAGTAGGTACATGTAGATATGGTTAAAGTGACTATGCATATATGATGAACAGAGAGTAGCAGTAGTGTAAAAGCATGGGTTGGCGGGTGGTGGGTGGCGGGACACAATGCAGATAGCCTGGTTAGCCAATGTGCGGTAGCACTGGTTGGTCGGGCCAATTGAGATAGTATGTACATGAATGTATAGTTAAAGTGACTATGCATATATGATAAACAGAGAGTAGCAGCAGAGTGAAAGAGGGGTTTGGGGGCGGGGCACACAATGCAGTTAATCCGGGTAGCCATTTAATTACTGGTTCAGGAGTCTTATGGCTTGGGGGTAAAAACTGTTGAGAAGCCTTTTTGTCCTAGACTTGGCACTCCGGTACCGCTTGCCATGCAGTAGTAGAGAGAACAGTCTATGACTGGGGTGGCTGGGGTCTTTGACAATTTTTAGGGCCTTCCTCTGACACCGCCTGGTGTAGAGGTCATGGATGGCAGGCAGCTTAGCCCCAGTGATGTACTGGGTCGTACGCACTACTCTTTAGGTATGGTATCTGAATTTAGGAATAAAGAATCAGCAAAAACATAGTTATGAGAAGAATGGATGTTCAGGGTGCTACAATTAACAAAAAATTTTTTTTTTAAGAAAAAAAAATTCCCACACAATTTGTGCATATGGCCTTTATTACTGCTGTTTGAGCGTCAACAGAACCTTTCCGCAGCAACCCCAACCCAATTAATTTCACAATCTCACACGCAGGCATACACACATACCCATGGATTGAAAATACATAAAATGGTACAGCAATCAAAGGCTTCTAGCAACAGGGGAAGTGAACAACTGCACACTTCTGGGAGTTAAGGTTGGAGAAGCCGAGCTCTCTTAATTATACAAAAATGTGTTCTGAACATGTGCTTTGAAAAACACATGAAACAAAACCAGTGCAACATTTAACACATGAAAGCATAACCAAAACTGTCCCAAAGTCAGCATTTTACAATCTCTCACACACACACACACACACACACACAGGTACACTGTGGTCCAATCCCAAATCTTTCCATAAACCCTATGCACTTGTGGAGATCTGAAATTATTTGACAGGTGCAATCAATCTGGTAATAGCTCAACATTGCTTATACCAATCAAAACCTCTCAGATCTTCACAAGTGCATAGGGTGTAGGGCAGGGTGGGCAACTCCAGTCCTCGAGGGCCTAATTGGTGTTACACTTTTTCTCCATCCCTAGCAAACACAGCTGATTAATCAAATTGCATTCTAAACTGAAGATCATAATTAGATGTTTATTGGAGTCAGGTTAGCTGGGGCTGGGGAAAATCAGGCCCTCGAGGACTGTAATTGCCCACTCCTGGTGTAGGGTTTAGGGGATGATTTGATATTGGCCCACATACTCATGGATTGAAAATGTATAAAATGGAATATGGTCCAAAAAATCCTTGAGCCATGCTGTCAACAATCAAAGGCTTTTAGCAACAGGGAGAGTGAACAAGTCGCACACTTCTGAATTAAAGGTGGAGTGTCACGACTTCCGTCGAAGTTGGTGCCTCTCCTTGTTCGGGGGGCGTTCGGCGGTCGTCGTCACCGGCTTTCTACTGTGCGAGCCATCATGAACTCAAGGCGTCGGGCGAGGGGCCTTCAGTACCTCATGGAGGACATCCTGGACCCTTCCTTACTGCAGGAATTTCACCGTCTCCACCCGGTTCGCCCTGTGCCTCGTCCTCCGGGTCGCCCCCGAGGCCAGTGTCAGCGCGCTGCTGGAGCCGCTCGTCTGGTGGGGTACTGTCACGACTTCCGCCGAAGTTGGTGCCTCTCCTTGTTCGGGCAGCGTTGGGCGGTCGTTGTCACCGGCTTTCTAGCTGCCACCGATATACGTTTCTTTTTCCATTTGTTTTGTCTTGATTGTACACACCTGGTTCCCATTATGTTATAATTTATTCCCTATTTAACCCTCTAGTTCCCACATGGTTTTGTGTGTGTTTGTTCTTTGTTTAGTGTTCAAGACTTCTGTGAGCTGGTGTGTTTTCCCTGAGTGGAAATTTTGTTGTTTCTTTTCGAGTAAAGTACGTCTTTTACTCAGTTCTGTGTCCTGCGCCTGACTCCGTCCCAAACCGCTGCACATTGACGCATGACATGGAGACGCCGAGCTCACTCATTTAACTTCTTGCCGCACGGATCCCTTTAGCGGGATCATTTTCGTAAACAACCGCTGAATTGGAGCGCCAAATTTAAAAAAGAAAATATTTATAATCGTGAAATATACCAAAACACCATTTAGCTTGTTGTTAATCCACCTATCGTGTCAGATTTTGAAAATATGCTTTACAGCGAAAGCAATCCAAGCATTTGTGAGTTTATCAATCACTAGACAAAACAGTAGGAACAGCTAGCCTCAAATTAGCTTGGTCGCGAAAGTCAGAAAAGCAATACAATTAATCGCTTACCTTTGATAATCTTCGGATGTTTGCACTCACGAGACTCCCAGTTACACAATAAATGTTATTTTTGTTCGATAAAGATTAGTTTTATAACCAAAAACCGTCATTTGGTTTGCGCGTTATGTTCAGAAAACCACAGGCTCGTTCCGGTCCTGAAAGGCAGACGAACATTCCAAAAAGTATCCGTAATGTTCGTAGAAACATGTCAAAGTTTTTAATAATCAATCCTCAGGTTGTTTTTAACATACATAATCGAACATATTTCAACCGGACGGTAACCTATTCAATACTACAGAGAAAGAAAATGTCGAGCTACATCTTTCACTAATCACTAACTAATCAAAGGACACTTGACGCGTTTTGAAAAATCTCGCTAATTTTTCAAAATAAAATCTTGAAACTATGTCTAAAGCCTGGTCACAGCCTGAGGAAGCCATTGGAAAAGGAATCTGGTTGATACCCCTTTAAATGGAGGAGGGGCAGGCAACGGAGGGATTTTTCCAAATAAAAGGCACTTCCGGGTTGGATTTCCTCAGGTTTTCGCCTGCAAAATCAGTTCTGTTATTGTACTCACAGACAATATTTTGACAGTTTTGGAAACTTTAGAGTGTTTTCTATCCTAATCTGTCAATTATATGAATATTCTAGCATCTGGACCTGAGAAATAGTCTATTTACCTTGGGAATGTTATTTTTCCAAACATAAAAATTCTGCCCCCTAGCTGAAAGAAGTTAAAAGCATCAACATGAAGTGCTTCGATAAACGCATGTCCAAAACAAACAGTAGGTCAAGGCACCTCTGCATTGTCTGAAAATAGAGACCTGAAAATGACAGTTCTTAAAATATAAGGTTCTGCTCATAATGAAGTGTCTCATTAGCCCCGGTCAAGCTCTATCTCCGTGTCATAGGAGGAATGCTATCTCCGTGTCATAGGAGGAATGGGGTACACAAAAGACATCTGGCCATGCAGTGGACTCGGAGGAAGACAGTACGGTCATATCATCAGTGTCATAAGGAATTATGAGGAGTCATCCAACAATAGCATTACAAGGGATGGGCGAATCAGGCAAAGATATCACGTTGATAGTACCTTTGTCCTGGAAATCTGCTGTTGACAGTGACGGATTTAGGTATGGCGGCATCTTGCTGGGGGTGGCACGGGGCACCCGCACAAATGTTGTATTTTTTTAAATTAGAAACATATTCGGAATGGTGACATTTGCACGATCGGTTTTCTATCGCTCATTTGCATATCATGTGAAATATCATGTCACAGTGTGGGACTGTGGGTCTTTTAACCTTGTCGGAGTGGACGCCCTGATTCTAGTTTGTGAGCTAGGCAGGCTACTGCCTGGGAAGGTCTCCCCCTCAAAATTACGAGATGGGGAGTTGACCTCAGGTCTCCCCACTGGAAGCCCGAGGTAGGGGGAGTAGGGGAATCTATCAAATAGCGCACCTCTAACTTTGTAGAGTGCTAATGCAATTAGTAATGCAATTAGTTGTGCAATTGAGTTTGTGTGTTTCTTGTTTGAAGTGCAATAGTGTAATAATCAGGTGCTCTTCTTTATAAGTGTGTTACTCTATTTGTGTATTAGTGTGATATAGGATTTGTGCAATTTAGTTTTATTTGTGTGTTTTTGTTAGCAATAGGGTAATAGTGTAATAATTTGATTCTCTTGAATTGAAGCCTAAACTTGCCTTTCAGTCTCATCTGCCTCTTCATCTTATTTGAAAGTTAATTCACAGACGCATGTATTCCAGACGGAAGAGTCGATTGCTGCAAGTCATTTTCTCCAAAGAGGATTCTGAACTTAACTTGAGACGTCAATTTTCCAACTTGTTCTGAGAAAGAAGAAGCAGGGGAAAATTGTGTTGCAAAATCATCCAAGCATTCAACTTTCAAATCCTGAACCAAAAGTGTTGCAAACACGATTTCCAAGCACATCTCACTACTGTGCATGTGTGATGGCACGAGTAAAAATGGTGCTAGAAATTTCCATCCCTAACTATAACATTTTCCGACAAGATAGAACTACCAAAGGGGGCACAGTTGCAATCTACTGCAGAGATAGTCTGCAGAGTTCTGTCTTACTATTCAAGTCTGTACCCAAACAAATTGAGCTTCGACTTTTAAAAATCCACCTTTTCAGAAACAAGTCTCTCACTGTTGCCGCTTGCTATAGACCACCCTCTGCCCCCAGCTGTGCTCTGAACACCATATGTGAATTGATTGCCCCCATCTATCTTCAGAGTTCGTGCTGCTAGGTGACCTAAACTGGGACATGCTTAACACCCCGGCCATCCTACAATTTATCAATGAACCCACCAGGTACAACCCCAAATCCGTAAACACAGGCACCCTCATAGATATCATCCTAACCAACCAACCCTCCAAATACACCTCTGCTGTTTTCACTGCCTCATTGCCTGCATCCCTAATGAGCCTGCGGTGAAACGCTCCCTAAAACACTTCCGCGAGCAGGCCTTTCTAATCGACCTGGCTATCTGGGTATCCTGGAAGGATATTGACCTCAACCCATCAGTAGATGATGCCTGGTTATTCTTTAAAAGTGCCTTCCTCACAATCATAAATAAGCACGCCCCATTCAAAAAATGTAGAACCAGGAACAGATATAGCCCTTGATTCACTCGAGACCTGACTGCCCTTGACCAGCACAAATACATCCTGTGGCGTACTGCATTTGCATCGAATAGCACCCGTGATATGCAACTTTTCAGGGAAGTTAGGAACCAAGATACACAGGCAGTTAAGAAAGCTAAGGCTAGCTTTTTCAAGCAGAAATTTGCATCCTGTAGCACAAACTCAAAAAAGTTCTGGGGCACTAAAGTCCATGGTGAATAAGAGCACCTCCTCCCAGCTGCCCACTGCACTGAGGACAGGAAACACTGTCACCACCGATAAATTCACTAGAATTGAGAATTTCAATAAGCATTTTTCTACGGTTGGCCGTGCTTTCCACCTTACTACCCCGGTCAACTGCCCTGCACCCCGCACAGCAACTCGCCCAAGCCTCCCCCATTTCTTCTTCAACCATATCCAGATAGCTGATGTTCTGAAAGAGCTACAAAATCTGGACCCCTACAAATCAGCCGGGCTATACAATCTGGACCCTCTCTTTCTAAAATGATCTGCCGAAATTGTTGCAACCCCTATTACTAGCCTCTCTTTCGTATCGTCTGAGATTCCCAAAGATTGGAAAGCTGCAGCGATCATCCCGCCTCTTCAAATGGGGAGACACTCTAGAACCAAACTGTTACAGACCTATATCTATCCTACCCTGCCTTTCTAAGGTCTTCGAAAGCCAAGTTAACAGATTACCGACCATTTTGAATCCCACCATACCTTCTCTGCAATGCAATCTGGTTTCAGAGCTGGTCATGGGTGAACCTCAGCCACGCTCAAGGTCCTAAATGATATTATAACCGCCATCGATAGGAGACATTACTGTGCAGCCGTATTCGTCGAGCTGGCCAAGGCTTTCGACTCTGTCAATCACCACATTCTTATCAGCAGACTCAACAGCCTTGGTTTCTCAAATGACTGCCTCGCCCTGGATCACCAACTACTTCTCTGATAGAGTTCAGTGTGTCAAATCGGAGGGCCTGTTGTCTGGACCTCTGGCAGTCTCTATGGGGGTGCCACAGGGTTCAATTCTCGAGCCGACTCTCTTCTCTGTATACATCAATGATGTCGATCTTGCTGCTGGTGATTCTCTGATACACCTCTACGCAGACGACACCATTCTGTAAACATCTGGCCCTTCTTTGGACACTGTTAACCTCCTTTGGGTAGAGGGCAGTATTTTCACGTCCGGATGAAAAGTGTGCCCAAAGTAAACTGACTTTTACTAAGGCCCAGAGGCTAGGATATGCATATAATTGGTAGATTTGAATAGAAAACACTCTAAAGTTTCTAAAACTGTTACAATTACGTCTGTGAGTATAACAGAACTGATATGGCAGGTGAAACCCCGAGGACAAACCATCCAAAAAATAATTTCAGCCTGCCACTGTTTCCAATGGCTTTGATGTTTATTATGAGGTGAAGTACTCCCAGATTGCAGTTCCTAGGTCTTCCACTAGATGTCAACAGTCTTTAGAAAGAGTTTCTGGCTGGTTTTTGGAAAAAATTAGCTAGAAGTTGTAGTTTTTCTAAGTGGCTCCCGTTTTGGCTGTAGTGTTTCCATGCGTTCTTATTTATCTCTGGTAATGAACATACAATTCTCCGTCTTAAATTGTATCATTTATTTACATATTAGGGTACCTGAGGTTTGATTATAAACGTTGTTTGACTTGTTTGGATAAGTTTATTGGTAACGTTTGGGATTCATTTTGTATACATTTTGAAGGAGGGAAACAGTTGATTATTGAATGAAGCGCGCCAGCTAAACTGAGTTTTTATGGATATAAAGAAGGACTTTATCGAACAAAAGGACCATTTGTGATGTAACTGGGTGTCACGCCCTGACCATAGTTTGCTTTGTATGTTTTGTTTGGTCAGGGTGTGATCTGAGTGGGCATTCTATGTTGTATGTCTAGTTTGTCTGTTTCTGTGTTTGGCCTGATATGGTTCTCAATCAGAGGCAGGTGTTAGTCGTTGTCTCTGATTGGGAACCATATTTAGGTAGCCTGTTTTGTCATTGTGGGTGATTGTCTATGTTAGTTGCTTGTGTCAGCACATTTCTTATATAGCTTCACGTTCGTTGTTCATTTATTGTTTTGTATAGTTTTTTCAGTGTTCTGTTTATTAAATTCATGATGAACACATACAACGCTGCATTTTGGTCCTCCGATCCTTCCAACTACGAGCGTGACACTGTGACCTTTTGGAGTGCCAACAGAAGAAGATCTTCAAAGGTAAGGCCTTTATTATATCGCTATTTCTGACTTTCGTGTCGCACCTGCCTGGTTGAAAAATGTTTTTCATGCTTGTATATGTGGGGCGCTGTCCTCAGAGGATTGCATGGTGTGCTTTCGCCGTAAAGCATTTTTGAAATCTGACACAGCGGCTGGATTAACAAGAAGTGAAGCTTTATTTTGATGTATAATACTTGTATTTTTATGAATGTTAAATATTTATATTTCTGTAACTTGAATTTCGCACTCTGCAATTTCACCGGATGTTGGCCAGATGGGACGCTAGCGTCCCACCTGCCAACTTAACTAACCTCCAGAAGAGCTTCAATTCCATACAACTATCCCTCCGTGGCCTCTAACTGCTCTTATGGAAGCAAAACTAAATGCATGCATTTCAACCGATCGCTGCCCGTACCTGCCCGCCCGTCCCGCATCACTGCTCTGGATGGTTCTGACTTAGAATATGTGGACATCTACAAATACCTAGGTGTCTGGCTAGACTGTAAACTCTCCTTCCAGACTCACATTAAGCATCTCCAATCCAAAATTAAATCTAGAATAGGGTTCTTATTTCGCAACAAGGCATCCTTCACTCATGCTGCCAAAGATACCCTGATAAAACCGACCAACCTACCCATCTTCGACTTATGACGGTGATGTCATTTACAAATAGCCTCCAACACTCTACTCAACAAACTGGATGAAGTCTATCACAGTGCTATCCGTTTTGGATAGCAAAACGCCCCATATACTACCCACCACTGCGACATGTACGCTCTAGTTGGCTGGCCCTCACTTCTTACTCGTCGCCAAACCCACTGGCTCCAGGTCATCTACAAGTCTTTGCTAGGTAAAGCCCAGCCTTATCTCAGCTCACTGGTCACCATAGCAGCACCCACCCGTAGCACGCAATCCAGCAGGTATATCTCACTGGTCACCCCCAAAGCCAATTCCTCCTTTGGCCGCCTTTCCTTCCAGTTCTCTGCTGCCAATGACTGGAACGAACTGCAAAAATCACTGAAGCTGGAGACTCATATCTCCCTCATTAGCTTTAAGCACCAGCTGTCAGAGCAGCTCACAGATCACTGCACCTGTACATAGCCCATCTGTAAATAGCCCATCCAACTACCTCATCCCCATACTGTATTTATCTTGCTCCTTTGCACCCCAGTATCTCTACTTGCACATTCACCTTCTGCAAATCTATCACTCCAGTGTTTATTTGTATATTGTAATTACGTCGCCACCATGGCCTATTTATTGCCCTACCTCCCTTATTTTACCTCATTTGCACACACTGTATATAGCCTTTTTCTACTGTATTATTGACTGTGTTTGTTTATTCCATGTGTAACTCTGTGTTGTTGTATGTGTCGAACTGCTTTGCTTTATCTTGGCCAGGTCGCAGTTGTAAACGAGAACTTGTTCTCAGGTAGCCTACCTGGTTAAATATAGGTGAAATAAATCACATTTTCTAAAAATGTATAAAATACATGCAACACAGACCTTTAATATCTAGCTAGCTACATGTCTTAAAAAAATACTCCACTGTGCAAGTAACCTTTTTGGGTGCGTTCATAAATCCAGTCTGGCCATCTACTCTGATTTCAGAGCACTCTCGTCTGAGTGTACCAGAGCGCAGAATAACTGAAGAATTTACTATTGGTCAACACCCGTTGAATATGGCCGGTGTAAAGAAACTTCAGCCAAAAAAGCTAATTTAAGTTGTGCCAGCAGCACAGTTAGTCACCAATGCTCTGGATAACATGAAAAAACACCCTAACCAGCTCTGCTAGGATGAGTAAAATGGTCAGCGTGGTATGTTCTCTCATTTGTGTCTGGAAGTAGCTAGCAAGCTACTTGACTGCCGTTGTGAGGTCAGAACGTTCTGGTCAACCCTAATCATCAGCCAGAGCATCCAGTTTGCGTTTTGAACGCTCCGAGAGCAGAACGTTCTGAACTTACGAACAAACAATCTGACAGCACAGTTGCAGTCACCAATGCTCTGTATAACATAACATCCTAACCAGCTCTGAGAGGGTGAGTAATGTTCAGTGAGCTCTTCTCTCTGGAAGTAGCTAGCAAGTTATTTGGGTGCTTGACTGCTGTTAGTACAGAATGCTCGAATCAACCCGTAAAGAGATGGGTGGAGCTAAAACGTAATAGGGTGTGAACAGTGCTGAATGGGTGTAGACAAAGAAGGGCTTTCCAGTATTAGTACCAAAAATATTCAAAGGCCATTTTCTCAAAAGTGAGTTTACAAGGTTATCAACTTTCAAAGCAGAATTACTTTCCCATTGTACCTCAACTGTAGTACCATTCTGTAGCTCTGCGTCTCTACTCCAATGTAAAAAACACATTTTTAAATGTTGATACATAAGACCGATTTAAGCTGGTCCATCACATTTTGTTTTTCTTCTTCTAATAGCAGTAAGGCCAAATAAAAAAAAATACAGCTTTTGACAATTGTTTACACATGATTTCTGAAACTATGGCTCCTTTTCTCTAGACTCTACACACAAAACTCGGAAATGCACGCACAACATGCAAAACGTCACACGTCTTTTGCAAAACCAAACACTTAATTCAAAACTACACCGATGTGACAAATGTAAAACACTACTATCTTATGTCTTTTGCATGTTCAGTGGAGTCCACGGCAGTTTGTTATAGCACTCACACGTACATGTATGTGGACAAATATATACAGTATGTATGCATATTCAGTATATACTTACACTATAAACAGAAATGCAAGGGGGGGAAAAATTTAATTTATTTCTCAAAACATTGTATTTTCATCCAGATTTCAGGATTAACAGTCACAGACAAAACAAATACAGTAGAAGATAAACAAATAGGCTTGTCTTGTCCTCCTCTTCCCCCTTGTCCTCATCCCCCTCTTACTCACAATCCTCTTCCTCTAACTCTCTGTCTAAAATTGGCCCCCATTGTTGTCCAAACCAAGAAAGCCAACTTATGCCTATTTATAGTGCTCAAGCTCTGATTTCTAAGTGAAGAATTTAGCTGCAAGTATTTTCACATGTCAGCACTGGGTTTAGATAATCGGTAAATGAATGTGTCATTTTGAATGGCGGCGTTTTCCAAACGAAACACAAGACCTATTCGTTTTGAATGATGTGTCTAATGTAGTGAACTGGGTTTAGTGTTTTGCAGAAAGTGTGTTTTACAATTGCAAACTGAGTGTAAAGCAGATGTGCTTGCAGTTTTGCAGACTTAGTCTGAAGATTAGGTACACGAGTTAATGGTTTCACTGAGTGTGTCTCAAGTACCACTTTTAGTGTGTTTAGTGTATTGTAAAAAAAACTGTAATACAGTCTATACCTACTGAATCGTAAAATGAAACAGCAAAATGATCCATGGTATGACCATCTTCAAACAATTCCGTAGTCTCTTAGGGGTTAACAAAACTTTAGCAGGAGAGTAACCATGCTGCTTTTCATTGAAATATGCCGAACGTTCATCATGACCCTCTGCAAGATATGTCATGTCAGTCTATCAAAGAATTATGTGTTCAAGCCAAGGCCTTGTTGACATGTTCTGTTTGAGAGACTGATAGTGACTGTCACGATTTGGTAATAAGTAAATGTTATCCAAGTTCCTGAATGTTAGCCTTTGGTCTTGTTTGCTCTTAAACCCCACAAACGGACCAAAAACACTTTCGCATTATTAATTTGTCTATTGGGTTTCTTTCAGGAAATGTAACATACACTTGTTGATTGGGTGAATCAGATACGTGTAAAATCATTATTAAATGGACTATTTTTAAACAATTCACTTTGTCTGATCAAATTAATCGAGCACAGTTGTATTTTGAGTGCTCGTTCAATGTAAGACAGACAGACAATAAAAAGAGACAACTGAGTAGGGTGCAAATACTAGGGGTTCTATTTTACCAAATTGACGTTGTTGACAAAGAGAATTCAAACCATAAGGTGCATTAAATAGAGTAAAGTGTTCTAAAACCTCAACATAGATAAATGTATAACCGAGGTCTACATAACAGAACAGAGTGAGCAACTCAAGTAAAGGGTTAACGGAAGCCATAAGGTTAGCACACATAATATGAAGGGAGTGCGCTGGCCAGGAACCGGTTTCTTGATAGCAATGGAATTAAGCTGCAAAGTGTTTTAACGATGCATCATTTCCATAACAGCTGAAAAAGTAACGTGTTTCCCAAAACACAACGTAGACAGAACGATCACGAAGTGAGTCGTCTGAGCATGTGTCCGATAGAATCGAAGGAAAGGTACCGCTGCTCACAGAGGAGCTTTCTCCATTCAAATCTTACCATTAGAATTATTACACAATACTGACAACGGATCAGAGCCGAGAAAATACTACTCTTATGCTTACCCTATAATAATGCATTCAATGACAGATTTGGCACATCATTCCGCACCTGTTGTTACACATCATGAAATAGACCTATTGAGGCAAAAAGCCTAAGACTTTAGCACAATATATCTAAGGTGATTTAGCTATATTATGCAACTGAAATATAAAGGCCTATGTAGCCTAAACTGTATTTATCTTTTAGTGCAGAGATCTCGATATACATTTGAATCTGTTAGTAACATTGCAAAAAATAGCAACTTTGTATAAGTTATCAACTTTGCTCTGAAGTAATTGGCGGTCACAGAGATAAAGATAAACATCTTGATTCTATGTTAGTGCATATCTTCGGTGTATTAACTGGCAAAGAAGACTAACGACACACTTAGCTGTTCTATGAGTGGTCCGAGGCAGTCAGTAAATAATTAGTGTTTTCAAGTGTACTGTAAAAAAGCCAACTTAACCAATTACTTAAATCAATATTATTCTGTGAGTTGATTAGACTTCAAAAATACAATAATTTGAGTTTGTGTTCAAATGCGTTTACTCAACAAACTCTGCTCGAAGTCATCTGAATTTGAACAGGCATGTTGTGTAAAATTAAATAGTCATGTTTGTTCAAAACAATTCAAATCCACGACGATCATTATCATATTTCCAAGCATGTGCTCTTGCAGCTTGATTTTCAGAATTGTTTGTTTCAATACCTGTGTTTTGCATGTATATACTTTGATTGGTTGATTTATTTTATCCTACACAAACATAAATAACATATATTTTTCTATACTAATCTAATCTTTTAGTAGTTAGACGTATTGCACCCGTAACTGAGATGGCTGTTCCAGTAGTTATGATTTAGGTATTCCCTATGATCTCAACAATCTTCCCTACCCTGGCAGTCATTCTGAATGCAGAATGACTGATATCCTCACTACGGCTGGAATCCAATAAGAATTACACATCACATTGCAAGCCAGCATGATGTGACTTGCAGGTTTGATGTGGTATGTAAACCAGGAGTTTCAGACAGCTATGTTAGGGTGAAATTAGTCCATAAAAGAAAGGACTTATGATATACAGCGAGCTCCAAAAGTATTTGGACAGTGAAATTGTTGTATATATTTGTTGCCTCTGTACTCCAGTAGTGATACAATGGCTAAGGTTAAAGTGCAGACTGTCAGCTTTAATTTGAGGGTATTTTCATCCATATCGGGTGAACCATTTAGAAATGACAGCAATTTTGTGTTAAAATGGCGCCGGAAGAAATGGCAGCAGTTTTACGGGCGCCCAACCAATTGTGCTATTATGTGTTTTTTTGTAGCATTATTTTTTACTTATTTTGTACATAATGTTTCTGCAACCGAATCTTATGGCAAAAAAGATCAGGACAGCGATCACTCACCTCGGATTAGACAAAGATGTTTTCTTCAACAAGAAAGACGCACAGGACAATCTTCAAACACCCGACAGGGCCAACATCCCCGTTATTTGCAAGAGGAAGAAACGCAGGTACAGGGTACACAGAGCAGGATGGCCCGTTGAGGACCCGCAGAAGGCGAGTGGGAAAGCTGCCGTTACCGTCAATATTACTCGCCAACGTGCAATCATTGGACAATAAATTAGACGAGGTACGATCACGAATATCCTACCAACGACACATCAAAAACTGTAATATCCTATGTTTCACGGAATCGTGGCTGAATGACGACATGGATATTCAGCTAGCGGGATATACGCTGCAACGGCAAGATAGAACAGCACACTCCGTAAGACGAGGGGGGGGCGGGCGGTCTGTGGATATTTGTAAACAACAGCTGGTGCATGAAATCTGAGGAAGTCTCTAGATTTTGCTTGCCTGAAGTAGAGTATATTGTGATAAATTGCAGGCCACACTACTTGCCTAGAGAGTTTTCAGCTATACTTTTCGTGGCTGATTATTTACCACAACAGACAGATGCTGGCATTAAGACCGCACTCAGTCAGCTGTATAAGCAAACAGGAAACCACTCACCCAGAGGCGGAGTTCCTAGTGGCCAGAGACTTTAATGCAGGGAAACTTAAATCAGTTCTACCAAATTTCTATCAACATGTTAAATGTGAAACTAGAGGGGGAAAAAATCTAGATCACCTGTACTCCACACACAGAGACGCCTAAAAAGCTCTCACCTCGCCCTCCATTTGGTAAATCCGACCACAACTCTATTCTCCTGATTCCTGTTTACAAGCTAAAATTAAAGCAAGAACCACCAGTGACTGGGTCTATAAAAAAGTGGTCAGATGAAGCAGAAGCAGATGCTAAACTACAGAACTGTTTTGCTATCACAGACTGGAACATGTTCCGGGATTCTTCCGATGGCATTGAGGAGTACACCACATCAGTCACTGGCTTTATCAATAACTGCATCGAGGACATCGTCCCCACAGCGACTGTACGTACATACCTCAACCAGAAGCCATGGATTACAGGCAACATTCGCACTGAGCTAAAGGGCAAGGTGCGGGACTCTAACCCGGAAGCTTACAAGAAATCCTGCTATGCCCTGCGACGAACCGTCAAACAGGAAAAGCGTCAATACATGGCTAAGATTGAATCATACTACACTGCCTCCGATGCTCGTCTTATGTGGCAGGGCTTGCAAACTGTTACAGACTACAAAGGGAAGCACAGCCGCGAGCTGCCCAGTGACACGAGCTTACCAGGCGAGCTAAATCACTTCTATGCTCGCTTCGAGGCAAGCAACACTGAGGCATGCATGAGAGCATCAGCTGTTCCGGACGACTGTGTGATCACGCTCTCCGTAGCCAGCGTGTGTAAGACCTTTAAACAGGTCAACATACACAAGGCTGCAGGGCCAGACGGATTACCAGGACGTGTGCTCCGGGCATGTGCTGACCAACTGGCAGGTGTCTTCACTGACATTTTCAACATGTCCCTGATTGTGTCTGTAATACCAAAATGTTTCAAGCAGGCCACCATAATCCCTGTGCCCACGAACACAAAGGCAACCTGCCTAAATGAATACAGACCCATAGCACTCACGTCTGTAGCAATGAAGTGCTTTGAAAAGCTGGTAATGGCTCACATCAACACCATTTTCCCAGAAACCCTAGGCCCACTCCAATTTGCATACCGCCCAAACAGGTCCACAGATGATGCAATCTCTATTGCACTCCACGCTGCCCTTTCCCACCTGGACAAAATGAACACTTATGTGAAAATAATATTCATTGACTACAGCTCAGAGTTCAACACCATAGTACCCTCAAAGCTCATCACTAAGCTAAGGATCCTGGGACTAAACACCTCCCTCTGCAACTTTATCCTGGTTGCTGACGGGCCGCCCCCAGGTGGTGAGGATAGGTAGCAACACATCTTCCACGCTGATCCTCAACACTGGAGCCCCCCACGGGTGGGTGCTCAGTCCCCTCCTGTACTCCCTGTTCACCCATGACTGCATGGCCAGGCACGACTCCAACACCATCATTAAGTTTGCAGATGACACAACAGTGGTAGACTGATTACCAACAACTACGAGACAGCTTATAGGGAGGAGGCCAGAGACCTAGCCGGGTGTTGCCAGAATAACAATGTATCCTTCAACGTAACCAAGACTAAGGAGATGATTGTGGACTACAGGAAAAGGCGGACCGAGTACGCCCCAACTCTCATCGACAGGGCTGTAGTGGAGCAGGATGAGAGCTTCAAGTTCCTTGGAGTCCACATCACCAACAAACTAGAATGGTCCAAAAACACCAAGACAGTCGTGAAGAGGGCACGACAAAACCTATTCCCCCTCAGGAAAATAAAAAGATTTGGCATGGGTCCTCAGATCCTCAAAAGGTTATACAGCTGCAACATCGAGAGCATCCTGACGGGTTGCATCACTACCTGGTACGGCAATTGCTCGGCCTCCGACCGCAAGGCACTACAGAGGGTAGTGCTTACGGCCCAGTACATCACTGGGGCTAAGCTGCCTGCCATCCAGGACCTCTACAGCGGGCGGTGTCAGAGGAAGGCCCTAACAATTGTCAAAGACCACAGCCACCCCAGTCATAGACTGTTCTCTCTACTACTGCATGGCAAGCGGTACCGGAGTGCCAAGTCTAGGACAAAAAGGCTTCTCAACAGTTTTTACCCCCAAGCCATAAGACTCCTGAACAGGTAATCAAATGGCTACCCGGACTATTTGCTTTGTGTCCCCCCAACCCTCTTTTACGCTGCTACTAATCTCTTTTATTCTGCTGCTACTCTCTGTTTATCATATATGCACAGTCACTTTACCTATACATTCATGTACATACTACCTCAATTGGGCCGACCAACCAGTGCTCCTGCACATTGGCTAACCGGGCTATCTGCATTGTGTCCCGCCACCCACCAACCCCTCTTTACGCTACTGCTACTCTCTGTTCATCATATATGCATAGTCACTTTAACCATATCTACATGTACATACGACCTCAATCAGCCTGACTAACCAGTGTCTGTATGTAGCTGCGCTACTTTTAAAGCCTCGCTACTGTATATAGCCTCCCTACGTTTTTTACTGTATTTTTATTGTTGTTTTTATTTCTTTACTTACCTATTGTTCACCTAATACCTTTTTTTGCGCTATTGGTTAGAGCCTGTAAGTAAGCATTTCACAGTAAGGTCTACACCTGTTGTATTCGGCGCACATGACAAATAAACTTTGATTTCATTTGACTTTTTGTACATAGTAAACCCTTTTTAGGGGACCAAAAGCGTTATTGCTCTACGACAATATGTATTCCAAATCCAGTTATTCACATTGGGGGCAGTTATTTGACCTTGGAACATGTTTTAAAATCCACATTTAATGCAAATGTCACTTAAATATGAACACATATGCATCACTGTTAAAGTTCAGACAATTATTTTTCATATATCATGAATGTTTATTGACACTTTTCTACTATTACGTGGGGGACCCGGAAGTACTTTTTTAGTGTTGATGATTATGTGATGAGTTATCAAATCCTTTCTGCCACTGGACAGCGAAAAACCTATTAATTTAACCTTTATTTATTGAAATTTAAATTAGTTTGTAGTAGTTAAGTGTTGAGTTACATTACATACTGTAGCTACCTCAATTGTTATTTCAAATAATTTTGGTGACTTCACAGCAATTGCTAGACTAAATTTAGCTAGATAGCAGGCTCAGCTAAATTACAGCCATGTCTCATAGTCACATCATGATATTTGTAAATGAAAAAGGACTATAATAACATGAATTTAATGGAGTTTCCCATCTTCCCATTTAGTTTCTGGCGCAGCACATAAATGCCCTTATCCAGATGGTGTAACAAAGGCATTTCCTAACAGACCTGCTAACTTTGTTTGTTGTTACTTTAAGGTTGGAACCAACATGCAGTAGATACGGTAGGAAGAGAGGCAAGAACCAATAGGTCTATCTTCTGTTTACCACCCCTGCCTTGTTACAACAGAACTGATTGGCTCAAATGCATTAAGGAAAGAAAATCCACAAATTAACTTTTAAGGAGGCACACACTTTTTTTTAAATTTTTTATTTATTTCACCTTTATTTAACCTCTAACGAGCCTCTACCCCGGGTCCGGGAGCACCCCCCACCCCCCCACACACTGATTAGCATAGCTAGCATAGCTTCACAAGTAGATAGTAGCATCTAAATATCATTAAATCACAAGTCCAAGACACCAGATGAAAGATACAGATCTTGTGAATAAAGCCACCATTTCAGATTTTTTAAATGTTTTACAGGGAAGACAAAATATGTAAATCTATTAGCTAAACACGTTAGCAAAATACACCACTATTCTAACTCCATCAGTTTCTTACTCCTTCAGGTGCTATCACCAATTCGGCTCAACTAAGATATTGATAGCCAATAACCTATAAAAAAAAACATCAGATGACAGTCTGATAACATATTCATGGTATAGGATAGTTTTTGTTAGAAAAAAGTGCATATTTCAGGTAGAAATCACAGTTTACAATTGCACCGACCATCACAAATCGACTAGAATTACTAGATAGAGCAACGTGTATGACCAATTTACTCATCATAAAACATTTCATAAAAATAGACAAAGCATAGCAATGGAAAGACCCAGTTCTTGTGATTTCAGACCATATTTCAGATTTTCTAAGCGTTTTTCAGCGAAAACACAATAAATCGATAAGTTAGCATACCACATGTGCAAACGTTACCAGAGCATCGATTCCAGCCAAAGAGCGCTATAACGTAATCACCGCCAAAATATATTAATTTTTTCACTAACCTTCTCAGAATTCTTCCGATGACACTCCTGTAACATCATTTTACAACATACATATACAGTTTGTTCGAAAAGGTGCATATTTAGCCATACAAAACCGTGGTTATACAATGGAAATAGTCACAACTCAAGCCTCAAAATGAGGAACGTCAGCTTTCAGAGTGATCTAGTTTAATCGAAAGCTAATCATATACTTGACTAAAAAATACAGGGTTGACAGGAATCGAAAGACAAATTAGTTCTTAATGCAACCGCTGATTTACATTTTTAAAATTATCCTTACTTTTCAATACAGGGTTCGCCAAGTGAAGCTATACCAAACAAAATGGCGAAATATGCGTTTAAAATATTTCGACAGAACAACGATTTATCATATTAAATATTGCTTACTTTGAGCTGTTCTTCCATCAGATTCTTGGGCAATGTATCCTTTCTATGTTATAAACGTCTTTTGGTCGATAGATGTCCTCTGTCCTTCGAAATATCCACTAACGATCGAACGGGACCCCAAAACGTGTCCAAAGTTTCAGAGTGCACAACAAATAAATTCCTCAGAATCGCACTAAACGGATATAAATTGCTATAAAACGGTTCAAATTAACTACATTATGATGTTTTTAACAACTATAACGACTGAAAACATGACCGGAGAAATATTGCTGGTTAGACAACGATTTGGAATGAGGCAAGTCCGATGTCCTTCACGCTTCAGGCGCGCGACGAGAAAGGGCGGTCCCTATACATTTTGTGGTTTTATAATGGCTGGGATTGTGCAATAGACTCCATTCAAAACGTGATGACGTACAGACACCCAGAGGAAGACGTAGGCAGTGTCGGTTTCTTCATAGCATTCACTGTCGCCTTAAAAACAGACTCCAGATCAGGGGTAAAAATTTCTGAAATCTGACCCCTGTCATGAAAAGTGCTGTAGATATTGTTCTGTACCACTCAGAGACAAAATTCCAACTTCTATAGAAACTAGAAGGTGTTTTCTATCCAATAATAACAATAATATGCATATTGTACGATCAAGAATTTAGCACGAGGCAGTTTAATTTGGAGACCCAAATATGCTAATGCGGAACAGCACCCCCTATAGTTGCAAGACCAGGTAGGCTAGTTGAGAACAAGTTCTCATTTGCAACTGCGACCTGGCCAAGATAAAGCATAGCAGTGTGAACAGACAACACAGAGTTACACATGGAGTAAACAATAAACAAGTCAATAACATGGTAGAAAAAAAAGAGAATCTATATACAATGTGTGCAAAAGGCATGAGGTAGGCAATAAATCGAATAATTACAATTTAGCAGATTAACACTGGAGTGATAAATCATCAGATGATCATGTGCAAGAAGAGATACTGGTGTGCAAAAGAGCAGAAAAGTAAATAAATAAAAGCAGTATGGGGGGTGAGGTAGGTAAATTGGGTGGGTAGTTTACAGATGGACTATGTACAGCTGCAGCGATCGGTTAGCTGCTCGGATAGCAGATTTTTAAAGTTGTTGAGGGAGATAAAAGTCTCCAACTTCAGAGATTTTTGCAATTCGTTCCAGTCGCAGGCAGCAGAGAACTGGAAGGAAAGGCGTCCAAATGAGGTTTTGGCTTTAGGGATGATCAGTGAGATACACCTGCTGGAGCGCGTGCTGCGGGTGGGTGTAGCCATCGTGACCAGTGAACTGAGATAAGGCGGCACTTTACCTAGCATAGCCTTGTAGATGACCTGGAGCCAGTGGGTCTGACGACGAACATGTAGCGAGGGCCAGCCGACAAGGGCATACAGGTCGCAGTGGTGGGTCGTATAAGGTGCTTTAGTAACAAAACGAATGGCACTGTGATAAACTGCATCCAGTTTGCTGAGTAGAGTATTGGAAGCTATTTTGTAGATGACATCGCCGAAGTCGAGGATCGGTAGGATAGTCAGTTTTACTAGGGTAAGTTTGGCGGCGTGAGTGAAGGAGGCTTTGTTGCGGAATAGAAAGCCGATTCTTGATTTGATTTTGGATTGGAGATGTTTGATATGAGTCTGGAAGGAGAGTTTGCAGTCTAGCCAGACACCTAGGTACTTATAGATGTCCACATATTCTAGGTCGGAACCGTCCAGGGTGGTGATGCTAGTCGGGCGTGCGGGTGCAGGCAGCGACCGGTTGAAAAGCATGCATTTGGTTTTACTAGCGTTTAAGAGCAGTTGGAGGCCACGGAAGGAGTGTTGTATGGCATTGAAGCTCGTTTGGAGGTTAGATAGCACAGTGTCCAAGGAAGGGCCGGAAGTATATAGAATGGTGTCGTCTGCGTAGAGGTGGATCAGGGAATCGCCCGCAGCAAGAGCAACATCATTGATGTATACAGAGAAAAGAGTCGGCCCGAGAATTCAACCCTGTGGTACCCCCATAGAGACTGCCAGAGGACCGGACAACATGCCCTCCGATTTGACACACTGAACTCTGTCTGCAAAGTAGTTGGTGAACCAGGCAAGGCAGTCATTAGAAAAACCGAGGCTACTGAGTCTGCCGATAAGAATATGGTGATTGACAGAGTCGAAAGCCTTGGCCAGGTCGATGAAGACGGCTGCACAGTAATGTCTTTTATCGATGGCGGTTATGATATCGTTTAGTACCTTGAGCGTGGCTGAGGTGCACCCGTGACCGGCTCGGAAACCGGATTGCACAGCGGAGAAGGTACGGTGGGATTCGAGATGGTCAGTGATCTGTTTGTTGACTTGGCTTTCGAAGACCTTAGATAGGCAGGGCAGGATGGATATAGGTCTGTAACAGTTTGGGTCCAGGGTGTCTCCCCCTTTGAAGAGGGGGATGACCGCGGCAGCTTTCCAATCCTTGGGGATCTCAGATGATACGAAGGAGAGGTTGAACAGGCTGGTAATAGGGGGTGCGACAATGGCGGCGGACAGTTTCAGAAATAGGGGGTCCAGATTGTCAAGCCCAGCTGATTTGTATGGGTCCAGGTTTTCCAGCTCTTTCAGAACATCTGCTATCTGGATATGGGTAAAGGAGAGGCTGGGGAGGCTTGGGCGAGTAGCAGCGGGGGGGGGGCGGGGCTGTTGGCCAAGGTTGGAGTCGCCAGGAGGAAGGCATGGCCAGCCATTGAGAAATGTTTGTTGAAGTTTTCGATTATCACGGACTTATCAGTGGTGACCGTGTTACCTAGCCTCAGTGCAGTGGGCAGCTGGGAGGAGGTGCTCTTGTTTTCCATGGACTTTACAGTATCCCAGAACTTTTTGGAGTTAGAGCTACAGGATGCAAATTTCTGCTTGAAAAAGCTGGCCTTTGCTTTCCTGACTGACTGCGTGTATTGGTTCCTGACTTCCCTGAACAGTTGCATATCGCGGGGGCTCTTCGATGCTATTGCAGTTCGCCACAGGATGTTTTTGTGCTGGTCGAGGGCAGTCAGGTCTGGAGTGAACCAAGGGCTATATCTGTTCTTGGTTCTGCATTTTTTGAACGGAGCATGCTTGTCTAATATGGTGAGGAAGTAACTTTTAAAGAATGACCAGGCATCCTCAACTGACGGGATGAGGTCAATATCCTTCCAGGGTACCCGGGCCAGGTCGATTAGAAAGGCCTGCTCGCAGAAGTGTTTTAGGGAGCGTTTGACAGTGATGAGGGGTGGTCGTTTGACCGCGGACCCGTGGCGGATACAGGCAATGAGGCAGTGATCGCTGAGATCTTGATTGAAGACAGCAGAGGTGTATTTGGAGGGCAGGTTGGTCAGGATAATGTCTATTAGGGTGCCCATGTTTACGGATTTAGGGTTGTACCTGGTGGGTTCCTTGATGATTTGTGTGAGATTGAGGGCATCAAGCTTGGATTGTAGGACTGCCGGGGTGTTAAGCATATCCCAGTTTAGGTCACCTAACAGAACAAACTCTGAAGCTAGATGGGGAGCGATCAATTCACAGATGGTGTCCAGGGCACAGCTGGGAGCTGAGGGGGGTCGGTAGCAGGCGGCAACAGTGAGAGACTTATTTCTGGAGAGATTAATTTTTAAAATTAGAAGTTCGAACTGTTTGGGCATAGACCTGGAAAGTATGACAGAACTTTGCAGGCTATCTCTGCAGTAGATTGCAACTCCTCCCCCTTTGGCAGTTCTATCTTGACGGAAAGTGTTATAGTTGGGTATGGAAATCCCAGAATTTTTGGTGGCCTTCCTAAGCCAGGATTCGGACACGGCAAGGACATCAGGGTTGGCAGAGTGTGCTAAAGCGGTGAGTAAGGCAAACTTAGGGAGGAGGCTTCTGATGTTGACATGCATGAGGCCAAGGGTTTTTCGATCACAGAAGTCAACAAATGAGGGTGACTGGGGACATGCAGGGCCTGGGTTTACCTCCACATCATCCGAGGAACAGAGGAGTAGTAGGATGAGGGTGCGGCTAAAGGCTATCAAAACTGGTCGCCTAGAGCGTTGGGGACAAAGAATAAAAGGAGCAGATTTATGGGCGTGGTAGAATAGATTTTGGGCATAATGTGCAGACAGGGGTATGGTGGGGCACGGGTACAGCGGAGGCAAGCCCAGGCACTGGGTGATGATAAGAGAGGTTGTATCTCTGGACATGCTGGTCTCAATGGGTGAGGTCACCGCATGTGTGGGGGGTGGGACAAAGGAGGTATCAGAGGTACGGAGAGTGGAACTACGGGGTCCATTGCAAACCAAAACAATGATAATGATAACTAGCCTGAACAGCAGTATGCAAGGCATATTGATATTTGAGAGAGACATACAATAAGGCATAAAGTGATTGCAGGTCTTGATTGGGAGAGCTAGCTAAAACAACAGGTAAGATAACAGCAGCTAGTCCACTAACACAGCAACAACAGGTAAAAATGGCGACGACTAGGCAGAGAGGGTCGGATTAACTACACACAGATCCTGAGTTAAAGCACAGAGCCGACAGATAAAACACAAATAAACAGAATGGAGTACCGTGAATTAATGGACAGTCAAGCAGGCATCAGCTATGTAGCCAAGTGATCATAGTGTCCAGGGGGCAGCCGTAGATGGAGCAGGGAGGCCTCCACTAAGCTAGCACGCGGCGTTTAAAGTTAGTAGCCCGGGGGGTGGTCTGCTCAGACGGAGGGGGTCTGCTCAGACGGAGGCCGGTTGAGGGCACAGCGGATGGGGTATTCGTCTGCAGACCAGACGTGGTCGTGTCGACAGAGAATCCAAGCCGGATGGCGATGGCGAAAGAGAGGTTGTGAATTGTAGAATTGTGTTTGCTAACTGGTGCTAGCTTCGTGGCAGTGGCGCTAGCTGCGCTAGCTGCAAGCTAGCTGTGAGGATCAGAAGTAGTGGCTCAGGGATTACGGCAGGAATCCGGCGTTGTTGTCGAGAGACAGTCCGATGCTGGTAAATTGGTGAGTAATATCCAGGCTAATAACAGGGCTGGTGTCTGTGCAGAAGGTAAAAGCTGCTAGCAGCGGCAAAAAATGGCTAAATTAGCTTGTAGCTGATTAGCTGGTTAGCTACTGGGGGTTCTTGAAAGTGTTCCAAAGTTAAAAAATAATAGCGATTCCGTATCACATTGGGTGAGGTAGGTTACCGGAAGGTATAATCGAATTAAAAATCTAAAAGAGATAGAAAAAAAATGTTAAAATATATACAAGAAATACGAAAAAATACGAACGTACACGAGAGGACTAAAGAAACACGTCTACACTGCTACGCCATCTTGGATTTCTTGGACACTAATTTAAATGATTTCCAGGTGACTACCTCATGAAGCTGGTTGAGAGAGTGCCAAGCGTGTGCAAAGCTGTCATCAAGGCATAGGATGGCTACTTTGAGTCTCAAAAAATATATATATTTAGATTTTTAACACTTTGTTTACTACATGATTCCATATGTATTATTTCATAGTTGGTGTATTCACTATTATTCTACAATGTAGAAAATAGTAACAATTAAGAAAAACCCTGGAATGAATAAGTGTGTCCAAACTTTTGACTGGTGTTATAAATTACCAAATAGGTCTGAATTTATTGTAAGTACAGCGTCATATGATAGAATACATTTATGGATGTGTTATGAATGACTGAAGGTGTCTCACTTCAAACTAAGCATTACAGGACATGACATTAAGTGTCAATAAATAGGTTATTAACGTTCTGCTGATTTATGAAGGTTCTCTCATGATCCATGGGTTACTGTAGGGTGTGAAGTATTCAAATAGGCTGATGGACCTGCAAAGGTTGCATTTTGTAGGTGTGTGAATGTATCAGAACTAAGATCATTTGTAGTAGTCCAACCTGAGACTACTGCATTAGATATTCCTCTTCTGTTACCGCGCTGGAGACGAGGGCTTGATTACAACCTGTTACAATGGTGCCAACATTTTGTGGGGGAGAGGGTGAATGTGTCAAAGACCTGACTGGGCCAAAACACTGTGCAGTATGGCTCGTTCTTTTGTTGTGTGCATGTTTGCGTACTGAGGAACATGTAACTTGGTTCCAGAGGAAAGAAACTTTCAATGTCTTTAGGTTGGGGGCTTTCATCAAGGTAAGTGTTTCTTGCTGTAACGTTGTCCCCAGGCTATTGCACAAACAGCACATATAAGCCTGGGATATCAACCATTTAAAGTTGGCCTTAGTGGGAGTGACGATAGCATTCTATAGGAGTGACCTTACCGAGTAAAGTATTTATCATCATCACTACTTAACACAGTTAAAAAGTCATTATTGCTAAACCCTGCCCATTTACACAATTTATCTTCTTAAAATGTAATTGTAAACCTAACCCTAACTAATGAAGGCCATGTTTGATGCGTTGTTCCACCAGACCTTCTGCACATTTGGGCGGAAGTGTCTGGGAATGAGATTAGGTGTAATGTGACATCACTTTAGAGCATGTCACCCTTTATAAAGCACATGTTCATATCATATTTGACATTGGTGATTATGTCACACGGTTATGCCATATTTATAAACCCTTTGTAAAGCATGACATATGGTTATAGATGCTTTGTAACGTTTATGTAGCACTTGTGAAGGCATTAAGAAGGCTTTATGCAGCCTTATAAGCTGAACATCATTTAAAGCGGGACCCAAAAATGTAATAAAGTTATGCTTGTGATATTTGAAATTAAAACCATTTGTGGAGTCGTTCCGCCCCCCTTTCCCTTAATTGTTTGGTCACTAAAATGTTTGGTACAAATTAATGTTGAAGTGCAAAGGATATGGGATATTTACGCTGCGTGGCCATCACATTCACATTTGATTGAATACTGTCTCAGGTGTGGTTGGTCACAGTAATGTAACATAGTTCCATGACGATGATTTGGCTGCCTTACCATAAAGTGATAGCCTCATTACGTATTATCATATTTGTGACTGAACAAATTGACATTGTCATCAGTAACATTGGCAGCCATAGACCGTTACCACATCTTAACCCATGACTTCACCTATGGCTTCAGTTATCATGAGATAATTTAGCCAGATGGTGCTAAGCTTAGAAAATATATCACCATCCAAACAACAGGGTGAGTATAATCGGGAACATTGGCTGCACTATTATGTTCAAGTTTACATATCTAACATCACATTATGATTTACCTAATGTCCCAATGCTGTTCTTCCTGAATGCACACAATCTGTTACAGATCAGTCGACATGTCACATCAGAAAGGACAAGGGTAACCAGACCTTGTACTGATCTCATTAGGCAGAGAGGTGTGACAATGACTTTTGAACAAAGGCATTAGCAAATGAAAAATCTAATGATTCAGAAGAATAGGCCTACCCCTCGCTTCTCTCTTTCTCCTATTCTCACTTACTCCGACTGAGACACAGCTCATTAGGGAGCCTAAATTAGCCAACCCAAAAGCCATCTGAGGTTGGCCATTTACAAGAGCGTTGCCACAGGAATCTCTATCCACTCTACAGGTTTCTACGGGAATCTCTATCCACTCTACAGATTTAGTCTCACGGTCGTATTCACACACTGCCATCAAGGGTTTCACAGAATATAATTCGTTCACACGCATTTTGTCCATGACAAAACAATAGATATACAAACAATAACCACGAATATATATATTTTTTTTAAGTACAATTTGCACTTCCTCCCATTGAACCTTCAGATAGTAGAATGACTTCTCATCATGTATCATGCTATGGGCCTGGCCAATATCTTTACTAAAATACAGCACTCCTGTGTGTATCATGTCTGAGCGTTAGGGGGCACTGTAAGCCTAACTTTGAAGGAATATTGGAACACTAACCTTGGTTTCACAGATACTATTACTTTGCTACATGTTTTATGCATGTCATATGAAGTTGCTTAGGCAAAAATGCATATGCTATTATTACAGTATGCGGTTTTAGTCTGGTGAAGTGCATATACACACTCATACACAAAAAAACGGTGTGTTTGGCACTGGCATATGCAGAAATTGCTAAGTGGCTGAACATACATTTTCCAGCAAAAATATGACCAAAAACACCACAAATTTCCTTTGACAAACAAGCACGTTATTACTGCTAAGTAAGCAGCGCAAATAAAAAAACGCTTACAACAACACCGCTGACAACACAGGCTGACTGTCCGAGAGAGAGAGAGATTCTACAAAAGCAGGCCATTGCAGTGACAAAATGGGAAAAAGTATACCATATATATGGTAAAATATATATGGATAAAGTGTTCAATCCGACAGTCCAACCTCATGAAATAATCAGTATATTATCAGATCGACCACTCCCAATCAAAGCAGCGCTCTACTATACAGGTACAACAGCTCGGAAATATGAAAATATAAATACTGAATATATGCAAAAACAGCTTATTGAACAAAAACGCAAGGAAGAACAGAAAACGAAAGCTGTGAAAGTGTTTTCATTAAGCCCAAAAGTGTACACTTTTTGCCATATGAAAACAGCCACACAATACAATACAAACACTTTAGGCCTATACATATTGTTTGGTACGGCCTGTAGTGGAGAAGAGTCTCTCAACAGTACATGAAGTCATAGGAAGGGTGATGGTGGCCCTTAGTAGTCTATTGATGTTAGGGGAAATGTCTTGACTGCAGCTGTGTAAAACTTCAATAAGGGATAGCAATTCCTGACACAGTTGCTGAATAAACATGGTTAATTCGGCATCTAGTGCTAAGCAATTATTTTCAATTTTTAAGTAACTAGGTCAATGACGTCGGGTCAGTTAGGCCTATTTGAATACCATGTAGTTTTTTTGCTCAACGCGCCATTTCTCTACAGAGAATTCTAATGAAGCATGAGCTGTGGGAACTTGTAGGGAGGTGAAGTTTTCAACACACCAATATTCATCGAAGTAAAGCACAGAATGTGGCAATTAACTACAATGACCAGAATTCATTGCGCCTACAGCTGCCTGTTCTCACTGGTTTTTGCCTGAACACGCCTGGGCCTTGCAAAAGTATTCATCCCCCTTGGCGTTTTTCATATTTTGTTGAATTACAACCTGTGATTTTTATTTGGATTTCATGTGATAGACATACACAAAATAGTCCAAATTGGTGAAGAGAAAAAAATTACTTGTTTAAAAAAAACTGAAAAGTGGTGCCTGAATATGTATTCAGCCCTTTGCTATGAAGCCCCTAAATAAGATCTGGTGCAACCAATTACCTTCAGAAGTCACATAATTAGTTCAATAAAGTACAAATGTGTGCATTCTAAGTGTCACATGATCTCTGTATATATATACACACACACACACCTGTTCTGAAAGGCCCCAGAGTCTGCAACACCACTAAGCAAGGGGCACCACCAAGCAGGTGGCACCATGAAGACCAAGGAGCTCTCCAAAACAGGTCAGGGACAAAGTTGTGGAGAAGTACAGATCAAGGTTGTGTTATAAAAAAACTATACGAAACTTTGAACATCCCACTGAGCACCATTAAATCCGTTATTAAGAAATGGAAATAATATGGCACCACAACAAACCTGCCAAGTGAGGGCTGCCCACCAAAACTCACGGACCAGGCAAGAAGGGCATTAATCAGAGAGGCAACAAAGAGACCAAAGATAACCCTGAAGGAGCTTCAAAGCTCCACAGCAGAGATTGGAGTATTTGTCCATAGGACCACTTTAAGCCAAAAACTCCACAGAGTGGGCTTTATGGAAGATTGTCCAGAAAAAAAGCCATTGCTTAAAAACCTCTTGACGCTAGGGGTCCGATTTTTTATTTATTTTTTAAATAACGTTCCCAAGGTAAACGGACTATTTCTCAGGTCCAGATCGTAGAATATGCATATAATTTACAGATTAGGATAGAAAACACTCCAAAGTTTCCAAAACTGTCAAAATATTGTCTGTGAGTATAACAAAACTGATTCTGCAGGCGAAAACCTGAGAAAATCTAACCCGGAAGTGATTTTTTAAATTTTGTATCTGTGTTTCCTGACCCGTCTTTCTTCCATTTAAAGGGGTATCAACCAGATTACTTTTCCACTGGCTTCCTCAGGCTGTGGCCAGGCTTTAGACATAGTTTCAGGCTTTTATTTTGAAAAATGAGCGAGATTTTTCAAAACTAGTCAGGTGTCCTCTGATTAGTTACTGCGCGCGAGAGGGGTAGCTCTCCATTTTCTTTCTCTCTTTTATTGAATAGGTTACGGTCCGGTTGAAATATTATCGATTATGTTTGTTAAAAACAACCTTAGGATTGATTATAAAAAACATTTGACATGTTTCTACGAACATTACGGATACTTTTTGGAATTTTCGTCGAACGGAACGAGGCTTTGGTTTTCTGAACATAACGCTCAACCCAAATGGCGTTTTTTTGTTATAAAAGTAATATTTATCGAACAAAATGAACATTTGTGTAACTGGGAGTCTCGTGAGTGCAAACATCCGAAGATTATCAAAGGTAAGCGATTAATTTTACTGCTTTTCTGACTTTCGTGACCATGCTAATTTGGGGCTAGCTGTTGTAGCATTGATTGGTACACTCATAAAAGCTTGGATTGCTTTCGCTGCAAAGCATATTTTCAAAATCTGACATGATAGGTGGATTAACAACAAGCTAAGCTGTGTTTTGGTATATTTCACTTGTGATTGCATGATTATAAATATTGTTAGTAATATTTTGCGCCCTGCAACTCAGCGGTTGTTTAGGAAAATGATCCCGCTAAAGGGATCCGTAGCGCAGAGAAGTTAAAGAAACAACTAAGCAAACACGTTTTGTGTTCCCCAAAAGGCATGTGGGAGACTCCCCAGACATATGGAAGAAGGTACTCTGGTCAGATGAGACAAAAATTTAGCTTTTTGGCCATCAAGGAAAATGCTATGTCTGGCATAAACCCAACTCCTCTAATCACACCAAGAAAACCATCCCCACTGTGAGACATGGTAGTGGCAGCATCATGCTGTCGGGATGTTTGTCATTGGCAGGGAATGGGAATGGGAAACTGGTCAGAATTGAAGGAATGATGGATGGCGCTAAATACAGGGAAATTCTTGAGGGAAACCTGTTTCAGTCTTCCAGAGATTTGAGACTGGGACGGAGGTTCACCTTCCAGCAGGTTTAAGGGGAAACATTAAAATGTCTTGGAATGGCCTAGTCAAAGCCCAGACCTCAATCCAATTGAGAATCTGTGGTATGACTTAAAGATTGCTGTACACCAGCGGAACGCATCCGACTTGAAGGAGCTGGAACAGTTTTGCCTTGAAGAATGGGCAAAAATCTCAGTGGCTAGATGTGCCAAGCTTATAGAGACATACACAAAGAGACTTGCAGCTGTAATTGCTGCAAAAGGTGGCTCTACAAAGTATTGACTTTTGGGGCGAGAATTGTTATGCAAGCTCAAGTTCAGTTATTTTTTTTTCTTGTTTGTTTCACAATAAAAAGTATTTTGCATCTTCAAAGTGGTAGGCTTGTTGTGTAAAGCAAATGATACCAACCTCCAAATTCGGGTTGTAAGGCAACAAAATAGCAAAAATGCCAAGGGGGTGAATACTTTCGCAAGCCACTGCAGCTCTACCTGACAATACATCTAATTGATTGATAGTTGTTAAATCAGCCATCTTAAAATGATGCCTCATCTACTTTAAAGAACTGCTGCTGCAGTTGTGATTTTGTCAGACACAGGTTTGGCGCAAGAATGAATCAGTTGGACGGGCATTTGATTTCTATAGGGGGGGGGGGGGGGGGGGGGGTCTTTTTTTTTTTTTTTTTACATGGGACCTCCTATAGGTTTTGCACCCGCCAACTTTCCTTTAATTTCAATGGTGTAGTGCTATTTTTAGGTGCGGGAGAGCAAAATAAATTGTTTAAATGATGTCTTCACTTCTTAAAAACAGCTTCTATCTCAAGGCCATCAGACTGTTAAACAGCTATCACTAACACAGAGAGGCTGCTGCCTACATACAAACTTGAAATCATTGGCCACTTTAATAAATGGATCACTAATCACTTTATTAATAATAACACTTTAATAATGTTTAAATATCTAGCATTACTCATCTCATATGTACAGTTGAAGTCGGAAGTTTACATACACCTTAGCCAAATACATTTCAACTCAGTTTCACAATTCCTGACATTTAATCCTTGTAACAATGACCTGTTTTAGGTTAGTTAGGATCACTACTTTATTTTAAGAATGTGAAATGTCAGAATAATAGTATAGAGAATGATTTATTTCAGCTTTTATTTATTTCATCGCATTCCCAGTGGGTCAGAAGTTTACATACGCTCAATTAGAATTTTGTAGCATTGCCTTTAAATTGTTTAACTTGGGTCAAACGTGTCGGGTATCCTTCCACAAGCTTCCCACAATAAGTTGGGTGAATTTTGGCCCATTCCTCCTGACAATGCTGGTGTAACATGCTTTTTCAGTTATGCCCACACATTTTCTATAGGATTGAGGTCAGGGCTTGGGATAGCCACTCCAATACCTTGACTTTGTTGTCCTTAAGCCATTTGCCATAACTTTGTAAGTTTGCTTGGGGTCATTGTCCATTTGGAAGACCCATTTGCGACCAAACTTTAACTTCCTGACTGATGTCTTAGTTTGTTAACATGAATTTTGTGGAGTGATTGAAAAACACATTTTAATGACTCCAACCTAAGTGTATGTAAACTTCCGACTTCAACTGTATATACTGTATTTTATACATTCTATTGCATTTTGCATATGCCACTGATGTATTGAGCTGTTGCTTCAATATATCTACATAATGTTCCTTCCTCATGATGCCATCTATTTTGTGAAGTGCACCAGTCCCTCCTGCAGCAAAGCACCCCCACAACATGATGCTGCCAACCCCGTGCTTCACGGTTGGGATGGTGTTCTTTGGCTTGCAAACCTCCCCCTTTTTCATCCAAACATAACAATGGTCATTATGGCCAAACAATTGTATTTTTGTTTCATCAGACCAGAGGACTTTTCTCCAAAAAGTACGACATTTGTCCTCATGTGCAGTTGCAAACCTTTGTCTGGCAATTTTTATGGCGGTTTTGGAGCAGTGGCTTCTTCCTTAAGGAGCGGCCTTTCAGGTTATGTCGATATAGGACTCGTTTTACTGTGGATATAGATACTTTTGTACCTGTTTCATCCAGCATCCTCACAAGGTCCTTTGCTGTTGTTCTGGGATTGATTTGCACTTTTCGCACCAAAGTACGTTCATCTCTAGGAGACAGGCCGCTTCTCCTTACTGAGCGGTGTTTATACTTGCATACTATTGTTTGTACAGATGAGCGTGGTACCTTCAGGCATTTGGAAATTGCTCCCAAGAATGAACCAGACTTGTGGAGATCTACAATTATTTTTCTGAGGTCTTGGCTGATTTCTTTAGATTTTCCCATGATGTCAAGCAAAGAGGAACTGAGTTTGAAGGTAGGCCTTGAAATACATCCACAGGTACACCTCCAATTGACTCAAATTATGTCAATTAGCCTATCAGAAGCTTCTAAAGCCATGACATCATTTTCGGGAATATTCCAAGCTGTTTAAAGGTACAGTCAACTTAGTGTATGATACTTCTGACCCACTGGAATTGTGATACAGTAAATTATAAGTGAAATACTCTGGCTGTAAACAATTGTTGGAAAAATTACTTGTCATGCACAAAGTAGATGTCCTAACCGACTTGCCAAAACTATAGTTTGTTAACAAGAAATTTGTGGAGTGGTTGAAAATCAAGTTAATGACTCCAACCTAAGTGTATGTAAACTTCCAACTTGTACTGTAGTTGACTTGTTGTGGTATTCCTTCAAAGCAAACAAGCCACACTTGCGAGGAGTAAAACAGTAGATGGGACCTGGCTGCATAGGGTCAGAAAGATAGTGCACCTGCAAACAACAAAAGAAAATTAAGATATTTCATGAAAAGAAAATGTAACGTAAAATGTAATATCATTTTTTTATGCATCATTAACAGGTAAGTTTCATTTACCTACAAATGTGTAGAGCAGCAACACTGCATACACAAACATAATTTTGGAAACTGGAAGTTAAAATGCTAACACACAGCATCTACTGACCCTGAAAGACAAATGCCAGATACAAATATTTTGGTATTATTATACAATAGATAGCCGTAATCACCATCTGACACACTTGGCTAACTTGATGGGTCATGTAATCATCTGGCGAAGTGGAGTCTTTTGTTTAGACTTGCTAGCTAAACAATGAACCATAATCCTAATCCGTATTGTACTTGCAATAAAAAAAGATTGTCATAGCTAGCTAAAGCTAACCAAATAGGTTCAACGTTAGCTAGTTAACATTAGGCCATAACAAGCAATGCATATGGAAATCTGAGTGTTACTCGACACAGATAAACGTAATGTTAGCTAGCAAGCCAGCCATCTAACGTCAGCTAGCAGTAAGCTTTAACTTGGGGTATTTGTTTAGACATGTAGCTAGCTAGCTTGCTAAACAATGAACCAACATAATCCCTATCCATAGAGCACTAGCAATACAAACCGATTGTTATAGCTAGCTAAAGTTAACCAAATAGATTCAATGTTAGCTTGTTAATTAGTTAACATTAGGCTATAACTAGCAATGTGAAAGGGCATTCTGAGAAAACATTACTACACACAGATCATAAACGTAATGTTAGCTTGCGAGCCAGCCATCTAATATCAGCTAGCTAACTAACAGTAAGCTTTAGAGTGTTGGGCCAGTAACCGAAAGGTTGTATGATCAAATCCCCGAGCTGACAAGGTAAAAATCTCTGTCATGTGAGCAAGGCAGTTAACCCACTGTTCCCCGGCTGCCGAAGATGTGGATGTCGATTAAGGCAGCCCCCCTCACCGCTCTGATTCCGAGGGGTCGGGTTAAATGTGGAAGACACATTTCAGTTGAAGGCATTCAGTTGTACAACTGACTAGATATCCCCCTTTCCCTTTCCTTTATAATATCTGAAACTGTAGCTAGACTCTTACCCGTATACATGGATGAATGCTTCACGGCATTCTGCAACCCATTTCATTAAATAAGACGTCCTGTGTCATTTCCATTTTGTATGTACAACTTGCTTGGCCAGTTGTTGTGTCAAGTCACCCTGGGTCACACTGACCGTGTGCAATGCCATAAGAATCATCTTAAGCTTTAACCCCCACCCAAACTCTGACCATTTTACCCACCCTAACAGAGCTGGTTAGGCTGTTTTAATGTTATTCAGAGCGTTGGTGACTGTAACTGTGCTCCAGGCAACATTTTCATCACGCTTTTTTGCCGGCCTTTACTAACACCGGCCATATTCAACCGGTGTTGAGCGATTGTAAATTCATCAGTTATTCTGCTCTCTGGCACACTCAGACGAGAGTGCTCTGAAACAGTTGATGCAGTGGTGTTCTATTGAAATGGATACTTGCATAGTTGAGTCTTTTGTTACATTTTACTACACGATCCATTTTAAAAAAAGCAGTGTTAGACAGGATTACCTACACATACTGACCATCTCAAATAGACAGAAGTGTGCTATATGGAAGACCAATCCAAACTCATCTCTCGGCCAATCATGGGTAGCGGGAAGGTTGCCCACTTTTTCTGTGGCTTAACCAAATACGCTTTGTATTTAACAATTGTATTCATATTTACAGATGGCATACAAGTTTGTTATTAAGGCACATGAAAATTCACATGTTCATGAAGGCATTTACGCAAAAAAAAATGTTTTATGAAAATAAAAAAGTTTACGTTCAAATGGCTCCCCTGTGAAGTAGTGACCCACGACATACGCCTAGTTTCCTGAATCGGGTCAGAAACATTGATACGAATACCTGTCTTTGAAATTACAAAGTCATTTGTGGAATATAAGGTTTCTACATTGTGTAAAAAAAAATAATTGACATGCATTACATTGAAAATGGTACACTGTCTCTTTAAAAATGTAACGTTTGTGATGACAGCGTGCAAGAGATCTGTTATACATTTCTTGCTATGCTGTGATCATTGATCTCCTGAAGAAGCTATCCCTTTTCCTTCCTTTCGGTGCCTCAAAGTTAGCTGTCTAACCAGTGATGTAACATGACTGAACAAAGTGTTAACAGCAGGCAGTTTTAGAATGGCACGCGACATGGTTTATGAATGTAAAAAGCTGTTCTTATGCATAACACAACGCCTAGTTCCTGGATACAGCACTTAGCCATGGAATATTTGCCATTTATCACAAACCCCAGAGGTGCCTTATTGATAATATTAACTGGTTACCAACGTAAATAGAGTAATAAAAATAAATGTTATGTCTCAGTGAAGGGACTCGGCTCCACTTTGTCCCACTGCGTCTTCCATTATTTCAAAGATAATGTACAGAACGGAGACATTTATTCCTTACATAATAAAGTCATCGTCATAATAAAAACCAATCAAAATATTTTATTTAAGTAAAGTAATGTGACTAAATGATGGTTAGAGCATAATTAGGGATAGTTATGTCAGTCACTACTATCAATTGTTTAATTCTGTGTTATACAGCATTCAACCCACAAAATGCAAAATCGAAAACAGTGATTCTTTTTCAAAAAACAACCCGAAACCTAGGGCAAAAGTTATTCTTTTAGTACAAAAGTCCTACCCAGTAAAATCGCAAGAGTTAATTCAACTTCTATGGAGTCAAATGTAACACTATTTTGGGGGTTTATATGGCCCCATCCCCAATTTTTGTTTAAAGTATTCTGGTCATGGTATTGATATTTTTGAAGTTAAAACGACACAAATTGGAGTAAATATCCAGCACAGAGTATTTATTATTTTCAGTGTGGTTTTTAATCATCTCCCTTGGCATTTTTCACTTTTCTGTGTTGTTATGAATTAACAATCAACTACAGCACAGTACATTCCTTTTTGAGTTTACTTCCTTTGAGTAAAAAGGGTGTAACATGCTGACCAGACCGCCCACATTGTGCGCAAGCATTGCAAAATAAACGTACACATACATGTTATTCACTCATGTCACCCAAACTGCTCGAGCGCGTTAACAGGCGTTTGCGTAGCCAGGCGCTAAAATAGAACAAGTCATGCCTCTCCCATCTACTCATTGGTTTTTACGAGCATGTACCCACATGGGTGATTTAAAGATGAGCGACATCCACACTCCTGTCCAGTTGGAGGCGGTAATGCACCTCAAAGTTGGTTGCCAACCACCATATAAAATCCACAGAAGAGGTTTTATCAAAGAAAACAAACTAAAAACAAACTGTTTCCCCTTTTTATCTGTGGATTAATTGTAGAGTAATAATGTTATATGATGTACTGTTTTATCTTTTGATTTATATGTAATGTAAGTGCTTTAAACTTGGGCTCCTGAGTGGCGCACTGGCACTACACTGCATCTCAGTGTTTGAGGTGTCACTACAGACACCCTGGTTCAAATCCAGGCTGTATCACAGCTGTGATTGGGAGTACCATAGGGCATTTAAAAATATATATATATATTTTTTTATTGTTTTATTTAACTAAGCAAGTCAGTTAAAAACAAATTATTATGCCAAGGCAGCAGCTACTCTTCCTGGGGTCCAAACATGTGTGTGTATATATATATACACATATGTTTGGACCCCAGGAAGAGAAGCTGCTGCCTTGGCATGGGGATGTCAAGGGGATCCCTAATAAATACAAATAGAGAACACGATTTTGTATGACATGGGTCAAACTTCTACAAAGATTCAGGTAAAATAACAACCCAAAGTTTACTTTCCAGGACAAATTACCTAGCAACCAGTGGAGGCTCCTCAGAGGAGGAAGGGGAGGACCATCCTCCTCAGTGAAATTTCATAAAAATAAAAAACTGAAACATTTTTAAAAAGTTATCCTTTTTGACGAAACTGTACTAAATATATATATATATATATGTCTCCAAATAATATATTAAAAGACACTGTTTTGCAATAAAGGTCTACATTAACTTCAACAGCACTGTCTGGGGTAGTACCATGGTGTAGCCGGAGGACAACTAGCTTCTTTCCTCTTCTGGCTACATTGACTTCAATACAAAACCTAGGAGGCTCGTAGGCCTCACCCCCTTTCATAGACATACATGGTAATTATGACCACTTCCGGAAGACGTCCTCCAACCAATCAAATCTTTTGCAGGATAAACTGCCATGTTGTCCATCCAATCATAGAATTAGGATCAGAGAACTAACCTGGTGAGTTGTATTGGGATTGTGCCACAGAGCATTAAATGGGAGTTCTATGTGTTGAGAGGCTTGGTTACATTGTTGGATAGAGATTAACAGTGAATTAAAAGCGAGGGTCGACCTCTGTCTGAGTTCAGTTTCATGAAGGATGAAAAGGAGAAAGCGTTCAATACCAACTGGTATCGAAAGTATAGCTGGTTAACAGGGAACATTTCATCAGCCCGCCTGTATTGCTGGCCTTGTCTGCTTTTTGGAAAGTCTGAGCCTTGGTCGAAAGGTGGGTACAGTGACCTGTAGAACATCGATCGTTCCACTAAATGAAAAACAAAAGCAGGGCATGCAAGAATTTGCTTTTAAAGGACACAACGAAAGGGAAAGTTCTACCAATAAGGGCAACTTAATTTGTTTATTTAACCTTTATTTAACTACAAGGAGCTTGCAGAGGGAATTGCACGTTATGAGGCTTTACTTGCTGAACATATCGAACTTTCGACTGTCTTTTCAGCGATGTCAAAAACAATTCTGAATGATTTGAAAGCTTCCATCACATCATCCATTAAAAATTTGATTAAAGAGAGAGGTTGATGCAGTGCATTTTTTTCGCGTGCGCTCAAGTAGGCTTTCCACTTTCTTCGGGTATTTATTTATCAAAAGGTGAAAACACAATCACTCCAGACAGACACAAGCAAAATCTCATGACATAAATGTTGCAGCAGCCTAGGCTACACCTAAGCATTAGAAATCTGACATGCTGTATGGGATAAAAATTTGATGATTTTTATGTCTGATCAACTGCTAAAAATTGCCCCACCGCTCTGAGACCTATGGTGCCACCAGTCTGCTTGCAGTTGTCAGTTTTCGTCAGGTATGTGGATGATCAGGGCTTTAGTCAGGAACGTTTCTTGGGATAGTTTGATGTGTCAAGTGGGCGAGATGCGCAGTCTGTTTGACTTTATGAATTTTGAGATGTCTGAGTTTAAGTTCATAGAGAAACTTGTCCAAACCTACGATGGCACAGCTGTAATGTAATGTATCTGCTATTTGTATTTACAGCTAAGTCCCCTACTGTTCCCTAATCAAGAGGTGATGACTACTCCACTACCATTGTCAACTTTCTCCTGACATGAACTGAAGTCATGTCTTATGTGCCCGCTCATCCACTGGCACATTGAATGTTTCCACTCCTAGCACTGTCAGTACTCCTATCAATTTTCTCTCATTACTGTATGTAGAGTCAATCACATACACAATCACATTATTACACATACATAATTTTACTTATTGCATGGACCAACTCATTCTTTGCTCTCTTTTTTCTAACTGTGTAGTGTGTTGTGCTATTGTTTTTTTGTCTTCCCTGTCAAATCCTGTCATGCACTGGTCAAGCCTCTGAACACCTCAACTCATGCCTCATACCCTCATTCAATCACTGCTGTGATCCCTTTCCAACACGGTGTAAGTACCCCTCTCATTCCCCATAATATTGTACTATAATGTCTTCATTTTTTTATTTTACCTTTATTTACCAGGTAGGCCAGTTGAGAACAAGTTCTCATTTACAACTGCGACCTGGCCAAGATAAAGCAAAGCGACAAAAACAACAACACAGACTTACACATGGGATAAACAAACGTACAGTCAATAACACAATAAAAAAAAACTGTATACAGTGTGTGCAAATAAAATAAGGAGGTAAGGCAATGAATAGGCCATAGTGGCGAAGTAATTACAATTTAGGAATTAACACAGGAGTGCTAGATGTGCAAATGAGGATGTGCAAGTAGAAATACCGGTGTGCAAAAGAGCAGAAAAACTAAAACAAATATGAGGATGAGGTAGGTCGTTGTTTGGATGGGCTATTTACAGATGGGCTGTGTACAGCTGCAGCAATCGGTAAGCTGCTCTGACAGCTGAT
The DNA here is from genome assembly GCF_045679555.1 of Salvelinus alpinus. Lineage (NCBI taxonomy): Eukaryota > Metazoa > Chordata > Actinopteri > Salmoniformes > Salmonidae > Salvelinus > Salvelinus alpinus. Next base: position 3,876,583 of record NC_092101.1, read on the forward strand.
GCTTGAAGTTAGTGAGGGAGATAAGTCTCCAGCTACAGTAAATTTTGCAATTCGTTACAGTCATTGGCAGCAGAGAACTGTAAGGAAAGGTGGCCAAAGGGGGTGTCGGCATTGGGGATGACCAGTGAAATATACCTGCTGGAGCGCGTGCTACGGATGGGTGTTGCTATGGTGACCAGTGAGCTGAGATAAGCTGGAGCTTTACCTAGCAAAGACTTATAGATGAACTGGAGCCAGTTGGTTTGGCGACAAATATGTAGCGAGGACCAGCCAACGACAGCATACAGGTCACAGTGGTGGGTAGTATATGTGCCCTGCTACACACAGGGCCTGAGTTCGAGGCTGGGGCCAACAGATAAACCAAATGACGTACCATGTTATTGAACAGTCCAGCAGGCATCAGCTGTGTAGCCGAGTGATCATAGGGTCCAATGATCAGCAATAGTTGCAACAGGGAGCCGTTCGGTAGTCGTTACTCCACTAGGCGAGCGGGAGACATGGCGTTCAGATATCTAGCGGTCCGGGGCTAGCAGATGGGTCTTCACAGACATCAACGACGCAGAGGCCGGTTGAGAGCACATCGGCCGAATTACGTCAGCAAACCAGCAGACCAGTCGTGATGGATCGGCGAGGCTCCGTGTTGACAGGCCAAATTGCAAGAGAGGTATTGTAGTTGGTGTACTTCGTTTGCTAGCCAGGAGTTGGGCCTAACGCGAGGCTAGCTCCCCCTCAGCACTGCCTGGACTGCGCCAAAATGCAAACTCCTCCCGTTTGAGTTATGTTATAATATTTTTTTCTGGACAACCGCGTTAGCCACAATAACCACTCGGTAGCAGCTAGCTAGCTGCGATGATCCGGTGTGATGGTCCAGAGCTTGCGGCAGGAATCTGGTAATGTAGTGGAAAAAGGAGTCCGATATGCTCATGGCTGATGTTGCGCTGTGCAGACTGGCAGGTATTATCCGGGCTAAAGCGGCTGGTGTCTGAGCTAAGGGTAAAGACCGCTAGCAGTGGCTAACAATGGCAAAGAGCCGGATGCCTGGTCAGGACCTGGAAAAGGCGAGTGGGAAAGCTGCCGTTACCGTCAATATTACTCGCCAACGTGCAATCATTGGACAATAAACTAGACGAGGTACGATCCTACCAACGGGACATCAAAAACTGTAATATCCTATGTTTTACGGAATCGTGGCCGAATGACGACATGGATATTCAGCTAGCGGGATATACGCTCTAAGACGAGGGGGGGCTGTCTGTGGATATTTGTAAACTGCTGGTGCACGAAATCTGAGGAAGTCTCTAGATTTTGCTTGCCTGAAGTAGAGTATATTGTGATAAATGGCAGGCCACACTACTTGTAGAAAAGGCCCATGGAGTTGGTGGAATAATCCTTTAATTCATGGCCACTTACGCAGCTGGGCCAGGGGTGCTTTAATAAGGTCAGGTGGCAATGACCGACAGATCTCATCCCCATAAAAGGAGGAAAACGCCATCGCCTGATCTCGCTGCTTTCTCTTCCTTAACTCCGTCTGCTCCAGATGTTCTGTGTGTCCATAAGTCCACCGACTCTGTTACCTTTCATCTGAACTATCTGTTGCGATCGGGAGAGTGGACCATCAGTTGTTGTTTATAGTTATTACCGTGGAGCACGGCTTGGAGCGCACGCTTCAAACATATTGTGTAATGTGAATGGTCAATGTTCACGGCCCTACGGATCCTCATAGGCCAATTATGCAATCAATATGGTTAATATGTACTGAAATGAATTACATGTACACATGAAGACAATGGAAAGGGTGAAATGAGAAACGTCATTGTTTGCTAACTGATCGACTTTGATATCAAACTAAAGGGGATTATAGATTGAATAACCATTCACTGTTTGTATTCTTTCATGATTTATGATAAATAGTTACGAGCCTAAATGACTCACGGATGATTACTATTGACTTCTTAATGAACTGGATTGTTGAAGTCCCTAAATTATGTTAATAATGAATGATTGTTATGATTTGATCTTTGTGATTATGAATTTGATTGGATACATGTTATTTTGTTTCCTTTGTTATGCAGCACAGACTACATAAATATACAATTTTATGGTTAAAGGAATTCCTGCCTCAGTCTCATCCATTCCTCTGTCACCTGACATGTGACCACCTGTTCACCTTCACTGTCCGTCATCCCACCTGTCAAACTACCCACACAGATTCCACCAATCTTTCACTACTTGCCTAGAGAGTTTTCAGCTATACTTTTCGTGGCTGATTATTTACCACAACAGACAGATGCTGGCATTAAGACCGCACTCAGTCAGCTGTATAAGCAAACAGGAAACCACTCACCCAGAGGCGGCGCTCCTACTGGCGAAAGACTTTAATGCAGGGAAACTTCAGTTCTGTCAATATCAGTTCTACCAAATTTCTATCAACATGTTAAATGTGCAACTAGAGGGGAAAAAATTCAAGATCACCTGTACTCCACACACAAGAGATGCATACAAAGCTCTCCCTCGCCCTCCATTTGATAAATCCGACCACATCTCTATCCTCCTTATTCTGGCTTACAAGCAAAAATTAAAGCAGGAAGCACCAGTGACTGGGTCTATAAAAAAGTGGTCAGATGAAGCAGATGCTAAACTACAGGACTGTTTTGCTATCACAGACTGGAACATGTTCCGGGACTCTTCCGATGGCATTGAGGAGTACACCACATCAGTCACTGGCTTTATCAATAAGTGCATCGAGGATGTCGTCCCCACAGTGACTGTACGTATATACCCCAACCAGAAGCTATGGATTACAGGCAACATTCGCACTGAGCTAAAAGGCTAGGGCTGCCGCTTTCAAGGTGTGTGACACTAACCCGGAAGCTTACAAGAATTCCCGCTATACCCTGCGACGAACAATCAAACAGGCAAAGCATCAATACAGGCCTAAGATTGAATCATACTTCACCGGCTCGGATTGCAAACTAATACAGACTACAAAAGGAAGCACAGCTTCAGTGACACGAGTTTACCAACGAGCTAAATCACTTCTATGCTCGCTTCGAGGCAAGCAACACTGAGGCATTCATGAGAGCATCAGCTGTTCCGGACAACTGTGTGATCATCCTCTCCGTAGCCGACGTGAGTAAGACCTTTAAACAGGTAAACATACACACACTGCGCCGCGGGGCCAGACGGATTACCAGGACGTGTGCTCCGGGCATGTGCTGACCAACTCGGAGGTGTCTTCACTGACATTTTCAACATGTCCCTGATTGAGTCTGTAATACCAACATGCTTCAAGCAGACCACATTAGTCCCTGTGTCCAAGAACACAAAGGAAACCTGCCTAAATGACTACAGACCCATAGCACTCACGTTACTTACAATGAAGTGCTTTGAAAGGCTGGTAATGGCTCACATCAATAACCATTATCCCAGAAATCCTAGACCCACTCCAATTTGCATACCGCCCAAACAGATCCACAGATGATCCAAACTCTATTGCACTCCACACTGCCCTTTCCCACCTGGACAAAAGGAACACTTATGTGAGAATGCTATTTATTGACAACAGCTCAGCGTTCAACACCATAGTACCCTCAAAGCTCATCACTAAGCTAAGGATCCTGGGACTAAACACCTCCCTCTGCAACTAGATCCTGGTTCCTGACGGGCCGCTCCCAGGTGGTGAAGGTAGGTAGCAACACATCTGCTACGCTGATCCTCAACACTGGAGCTCCCCAGGGGTGCGTGCTCAGTACTCCCTGTTCACCCAAGACTGCATGGCCAGGCACGACTCCAACACCATCATTAAGTTTGCTGATTACACAAGTGGTAGGCCTGATCACCAACAACGACGAGACAGCCTATAGGGAGGAGGTCAGAGACCTGGCTGTGTGGTGCCAGGACAACAACCTCTCCCTCAAAGTGAGCAAGAAAAAGGAGCTGATTGTGGACTACAGGAAAAGGAGGGCTGAGCAAGCCCCCATTCTCATCGACGGGCTGTAGCGGAGTGGGTCAAGAGCTTCAAGTTCCTTGGTGTCCACATCTCTAACAAATAATCACAGTCCAAACACACCAAGACAGTCGTGAAGAAGACACGACAATACCTATTTCCCCTCAGGACACTGAAAAGATTTGGCATGGGTCCTCAGATCCTCTTAAAGTTCTACAGCTGCACCATCGAGAGCATCCTTACTGGTTGCATCACCACTTGGTATGGCAACTGCTTGTCATCCAACCGCAAGCGCTACAGAAGGTAATGTGTACGACCCAGTACATCACTGGGGCCAAACTTCCTGCCATACAGGACCTCCATACCAGGTGGTGTCAGAGGAAGGCCCTAAAAATTGTCAAAGACTCCAGCCACCCAAGTCATAGAGTGTTCTCTCTGCTACAGAATGGCAAGCTGTACCAGAGAGCCAAGTCTAGGGCCAAAAGGCTCCTTAACAGCTTCTACCCCCAAGCCAATAGACTGCTAAACAGTCAATCAAATGGCTACACAGACTATTTGCATTGACTCCCTTTTTTACGCTGCTGCTACTCACTGTTTATTATCTATGCATCGTCACTTTATCCCTACCTACTTGTACATATTACCTCGACTAACCTGTACCCCTGCACATTCACTCGGTTACACAACAGTTATTGTTATTTTGTTGTGTTACTTTTAATAAATTTTAGTCGTTTCTTACATACTTTTTTTGCATTGTTGGTTAAGGGCTTGTAAGTAAGCATGTTACGTTAAGGTTTGGTAATATTTTATATTCTGTACAGGCTTCCTTCTTTTCACTCTGTCAATTAGGTTAGTTTTGTGAAGTAACTACAATGTTGTTGATCCATCCTAAGTTTTCTTTTATCACAGTCATTAAACTGTGTTAAAGTCACCATTGGACTCATGGTGAAATCCCTGAGGAGCTCCCTTCCTCTCCAGCAACTGAGTTAGGAAGGACGCCTGTATCTTTGTTGTGACTGTGTATTGATACACCATCCGAAGTGTAAATAATAACTTCAACACGCTCAAAGGAATATTCAATGTCTGCTTTTTTTTTTTTTTTTACCCTTCTACCAATAGGTGCCCTTTGCGAGGCATTGGAAAACCTCCATCGTCTTTTTGGTTGAATCTGTGTTTCTGTGTGGGGGGGGGGGGGGGTACAGATATGAGGTAGTCATTCAAAAATAATGTTAGATTGTAATGGACACATTTGATGTGTGTAAAATACTTTTTGGTAGGTTGTACTGATTCTGATGAGCTAATGCTAAGCTAAATGACAGATATTTGTGGCGCCATGTTTGTTGACAGCATACAATGCATTCTGGTTGTTACGTAAACGTCTGTCAGGTCAAAGATGTTATAACAAAACGAAGTGAAGGGATGGTTCACTCGACTGACTTAGATTGTAACTATCATTACTCAGGGTTGCCAACTTAGACCTCCCTTTCCAGGTGTTATATTTGCATTCAGCTTATAAACTTCTGTGTTTGCCCGCCATTTATTGATAAATTCCCCATTATAGTAGTATTTCCTGCATCATATGTCACCACAATACCTCCCCCCCCCCATGAACTTGAAATCCACTACAAATTAAATGAACCCGCACCCACAAACCCCCTAAATTGTTTCTTCCCAAATCTGGCAACCCTGTTTAGCTTTCGCACTATGGTTAGGCTAGGCAGTAGGCTTGTATTTGCGGTGATGCTTTGTGAGGTGATAACATTTATTTGCTTTTTGATTTGTCAAAAACTGTAAACGTCTTGTCAAGTCATTTCCTCCGGCTCTTGTGTACACTGTAACAAGTACATCGAAGATTTGTAATATGCTGAACAGTTGGCAAACTAAGTTAATATTTTTCAGGCAATAGGCACAGCCATCTTTGACTTTGTTTATTTGCGTCTTACAGTGAATGGCGTTCTGGGATTAGGGAGTTTTCGTTTGTCAAATATAAACAAACATGGCTGCCATCATAAATAATATAGCTGCTGTTAGCTTAGCTGACATAGATCTCTTTTCTAAACAATATTACATATACTCCCTTGTGCTCACCAGAGATGTGGTACATTGTAAACAAGCCTAGCTGTTAGGCCGCTAATTTATGTTATTTAACCTGTTATTTAGACCGGTTTATGGAATGAGTTTGGCTGTAGATTTCTTCCGTGTACTTCTTGGATGATGAAGTTCGCATTTATCTTTTACAATAAAAGGTGAAATTCAGCAATACAACTGTGAAAACCTTTATTTCCCATTCGTAACATATTGTTTAGATGCTTTTCAAACAACAATGCTGTTTAGAGTAGTTTGTTGCATTTTACACAAGCTCCAACCCAACTTTGCTATTTTGTGATTATTTTGTGATTTATTTCACTTTATTTTCACGAAATGTAACCGCTATAATTTCTTACAATTGACAAGAACTTTTGGACACCAATTCTGGCTTCAACTTCGACTCATCTGCCCCGGGCTTGGCGAAATCCAACTTGATGGATTCACCAGGTAGACAGGACAGTGGAGTGGGGGGGGGGGGGGGGGGTTGCCTCTTTATCAACACCAACTGGTGTGCTAACTCCAGCATGGTGGAAGTGTCAACCCGTCTTGGAATACCCTTCTACCTTCCGAGGCGGTTTTCGACTGTTATCGAGACTGTTGTGTACAGTCCACCTCAGGACAAGAAAAATAACAAGCTGGCACTTATCTAACTGTACTAGGCTATAAACAAGCCAGAAAACATACATCCAGAGGCCGTTTCCTGGTTGCCAGAAATGTGAATTCCGCGTCACTAAAACACGTGATATCCAATTTCCATCAAAACGTCTCCAATGCCACTAGGGGCAAAAAAGTCCTAATTCATTGTTATTCTACACACAAGCAAGCATACAAGGCCCTTCCTCGTCCGCCATTCAGAAAATCAGATCATGATTCCGTAGTCCTGCTTCCTGCTTACAAGCAGAAACTCAAACAGGAAGAATCCGTGACTCGCTCCATTGAGAAATGGTCACCAGAATCAGAGATTATGCTCCTGGACTGCTTTGCTAGCACTGATTGGAATATGCTTTGAGACTCCGCTGATAACATTGATGAGCTAACCACCTCCGTCAACGGCTTCATTATGCATCGGAAATGTTGCATTATGCATCCCCATGGTGAGGGTTTGCTGTTTCCCCAATCAAAAGCCCTGGATTAACACAGAGGTTGGCACAAAACTAAAGGAAAGGGCTAGCACACGCAGAGACAACCCTGAGGCTACGGCCAAGGACAAGAATAAGTACAAGAAGTTCCGCTACGGCCTACACAGAGTCATTAAACGAGCAAAAGGGCAATATACAAATAAGGTGGAATCATATTACACAGGTTCCGATGCCCACCGCATATGGCTACAGTCCATTACGGAAGACCCAACGATGCCTCTCTACCAGATGAACTCAATGTATTTTATGCTCATTTTGACAACAACAACAACATCGTGCCGGGTGTGAGGTTCGGCAACAACCCGAGGTCGACGTGAGAAAAGTCTTTAATCAGGTCAAAAGCCATGCTCAGAACAGCTGGCAGGCATATTCACGGTAATTTTCAACCTCTCCTTTTCCCAGTCTGTAAAACCCACATTTTAGGATGACCACCATCATTCCTGTCCCCAAGAAATCTAAGGCTTCATGCCACTGCCCTGTAGCACTCACTTCTGTAATCATGAAGTGCTTTGAGAGGCTGATTATGGCACACAGTAGCTCCACTATCCCAGACACCCTATACCCACTCCAATTTGCATAGCGCTCCAACAGATCCATAGATGACGCAATCTCAATTGCTCTCCACACTGCCCTCACCCACCTAGATAAGAGGAATACCTATGTGAGAATGCTGTTCATTGGCTGCAGTCCAAATTCAAAGTCTTCATAAAGTTTGGCATGGGCCCTCAAATTGTTAAAAAGTTATACAGCTGTTGAGAGCAACTTGACTGGCTGCATCACTGTGTGGTATGGCAATAGCACCACCCTCGATCGCCTGGCGCTTCAGAGGGTGGTGCAGACAGCCCAGTACATCACTGGGGCAGAGCTCTCTGCCATCCAGGACCTCTATATCAATCGGTGTGGAAGGAAGGCCCAGAAAATCGTTAAAGACTCCAACCACCCAAGCAATAGATTATTCTCTTTGTTTCCACACGGCAAGCGGTACCGGTACATCAAGTGTGACACCAACAGGCTCTTGAACATCTTCTATCCCCAAGCAATAAGACTGATAAATAGCAAACAAAATAGCGACACAGACTGAGCTAACCTTGTATCTTTATTGACCTTTTATTTTTTGCACTGTCTCTATGCACACTCACGTGGCCCTACACACTCACACACACACACATTCACTCCATCTGCTCACTCACACGTAATATGCACATACAGTACATTTATACTGACTCTACACACACGCACACCAACTCACATACAAGCTGCTGCTACTCTGTTTATCTTATATCCTGTTGCCTAGTCACCTTACCCCTATGTAGAGATCTACTTCCATCACTCCAGTATCCCTGCACATTGTAGATATGGTATTGGAACGGACCGTGTATATAGTATGCTTACTTATTGTGTTCTTCATATTGTGTTTTTCTAGTATTACATTGTTATTGGTTATTATATTGTAGGGTTTTGAGTTTAAGGAAGGCATTTCACTGTAATTGTGCATGTGACATTAAAAACTTGAAACTTGATACGTTCTGTTGCTACATTTCTAATCACATATTTGCAATAGTACGCTGCTGGGATCACCCAATAATGTTCACAAATCTGTGATTGAACGCATCAAAAGCCTTGAGACAACTGTGACATGGATTATGTACTGTATGTGTCCAAATTTGAGATTTTTGGTTCCAACCACCGTGTCTTTGTGAGACACGGACTAAGTGAACAGATGATCTCTGCGTATGTGGTTCCCACCATGAAGCATGGAGGAGGAGGTGTGATGGTGATTTTCTGGTGACACTGTCTGATATATTTAGAATTCAAGGCACACTTAACCAGCATGGCTACCACAGCGATACGCCATCCCATCTGGTTTGAGTTTAATGGGACTGTCATTTGTTTTTCAACAGGACAATAACCCAACACACCTCCAGGCGATGTAAGGGATATTTGACCAAGAAGGAGAGTGATGGAGTGCTGCATCAGATGACCTGGCCTCCACAATCCCCCGACCTCAACCCAAACCCAATTGAGATGGTTTGGGATGAGACCGCAGAGTGAAGGAAAAGCAGCCAACAAGTGCTCAGCATATGTGGGAACTCCTTCAAGACTGTTGGAAAAGCATTCCAGTTGAAGCAGGTTGAGAGAATGCCAAGAGTGTGCAAAGCTGTCATCAAGGTAAAGGGTGGTTACTTTGAAGAATATAAAATATATTTTGATTTGTTTAACTTTTTGGGTTACTACATGATTCCATGATTCCATGTGTGTTATTATATGATTCCATGTGTGTTATTTCATAGTTTTGTAGAAAATATAAAACAATAAAGAAAAACCCTTGAATGAGTAGGTGTCCCAACTTTTGACTGGTAATGTATATAAACAGGATACTCCCTTTAAAATATAATTTCTGAAAACTTCAGGTCAAATTGTTTTAATAACATTTCTAAATGATGTTAAGTCAAATCAAATCAAGTTTATTTTATATAGCCCTTCGTACATCATCAGCTAATATCTCGAAGTGCTGTACAGACACCCAGCCTAAAACCCCAAACAGCAAGCAATGCAGGTGTAGAAGCAAGTGTTCTTGAACCTCTACGGTGTCCGTCCCATGGGACGATTGAGCTAACGTAGGCTAATGTGATTAGCATGAGGTTGTAAGTAACAAGAACATTTCACAGTACATAGACATATCTGATATGGTCAGAAAGCCCACTGTCCAATTTACAGTAGCTATTACAGTGAAATAATACCATGCTATTGTTTGAGGAGAGTGCAGAGTTATGAACCTGAAAATGTGTTAATAAACCAATCTCCACCCGGCACAGCCAGAAGAGGACTGGCCACCCCTCATAGCCTGGTTCCTCTAGGTTTCTTCCTAGGTTTTGGACTTTCTAAGGAGTTTTTCCTAGCCACCGTGCTTCTACACCTGCATTGCTTGCTGTTTGGGGTTTTAGGCTGGGTTTCTGTACAGCACTTCGAGATATTAGCTGATGTACGAAGGGCTATATAAAATAAACTTGATTTGATTAGGCACATTTGGGCAGTCTTGATACAACAATTTGAACAGAAATACAATGGTTCATTGAATCAGTCTAAAACGTTGTGCATACACTGCTGCCATCTAGTGGCCAAAATCTAAATTGCACCTAACCTGGAATATTACATTTTGGCCTTTCTCTTGCATTTCAAAAAAATATATATGCATGTTTTTTTCTTTGTATTATCTTTTACCAGACCTAATGTGTTATATTATCATTCATTAATGTCACATTTCCACAAACTTCAAAGTGTTTCCTTTCAAATGGTATCAAGAATATGCATGTCCTGAGCTATAGGCAGTTAGATTTGGGTATGTCATTTTTTGCAAAAATTGAAAAAAGGGTCAGATGCTTAAGAGGTTCCTTAATTGCTCCATACTTGACCACGGTTGGTTGCTTGGGCTCCCGTGTACTGTTGCAAGTGTAATTGGGCTAACTGATCTGATAAGATTAGGTGAAGTGGGTTTTGTAGTGGAACTCTAGACCACCAAACAGCATGACAAGTTATTAACTGTAGCTACTCCTCCAATGGGAATTTAGGCACACACTCTATACAAGGCCAGATATCAATCTGTCATGATTGCTTTGACAAGCTTTTTTGTCACTCAAGTAAAGTGTGCCAATTTCAGGTGCCAAGGATAATTTAGCACCCTAATATGCCATCTGTCCATTAAGCACTGTTAGAGAGTTGTTTTCACTGCCTATTATCCCCAAGTTTCAATTCCTTGGACAGGAGTGACAAATCAGAGATGGCTACATCTATATTTTCAAGATGATTATTTGTGATTTTAAAAAAACACTACAATGACAATGTTGAAGAAAAGCAAAAGACTCACCCGTTTCTCTGAGCTGAAGTCTTAAGAGGAATGAATATTTTTTCCATACAGTTTCTCGACTTCAGGGTATGGTATTGATTCAAATGCAAAAGACCCCAGGTCTCCCTGTAAGGTTGTACGAGTTTGAAGAACTCTGACCTACCAAGACAAATGAAATCATACTGTGTGAGTGAAAACTATTGATTCCATAAAGTACATGGACAACCAATTGTTAACAAGATGATAGGCTACTCATGTGTCCAATGCTATAATCTATAAAGAGAGAAAAAAAAAACGATATTTCCTTTGATCTAGTGTGTTCATCATGATGCAACTTGGGAAACTGTGTGCAACTTCACAGAATTGAACAGATTTTAAAATGAAAAACTAGATGGCCAGGGGGGGGTTGAACATATGGTATAATACATTTCTGTAATATTTTAACTATATGGAATGCAAAAAAAAAGAACATTGGTTGACTAATTCAATAACAATTAATCATGATAGGGACTATACCAGGGGTCTCCAAAACTCCAACTCCAGACGACAGAGTATGCAGTATGCAGGCTTTTATTCCAACCCAACACACCGAATAATCAACAAAATAAACAATCTTGATTAGTTGAATCAGTTGTGTTAAATATTTTGTCCAGCATTAATGCAAGTATTGCTCTTACACAAACTACACTGAACTGGTAAAATAACATCTTTATATACTGTATGTTAGTGATGAGGAACTAAGTGCAGAAGTACATTTCTGGTTGAGAACAGCATGCTGTAAAAATATAATAACTACTTTGCTTAAAAAAACAAATTGGCAGGACTTCGAATTGGGAAATTGTTGAGCTGACATGGAATACGTCACTAACCCAATGATGTTTGCTCAGTCTGAGAACAATTTTAAAAACACTTTTGAGTGAACTCAAATATTGACGTTCGCCATTGCAACACAAATAGCTCAGTTGATCACAAAAGAGACTTTAGTTTGCTGAGACTCGCAACCTAAAAACATACTGTTGGCTTAAGAAATGTATCTCATTAACATATTACATATTGTTTTACCTGTTTATCTGGTCTGCTGTTAGTCAGAGCAGAGTCAAAGGGGACTCTAAGTACATCATTATTAACATACTTGTCTCAATCAAAATAAAAAATACAACAGCCATCTCTCAATTACAAATTATTGCCCAGTTGATGATAATCTTACATCTTTAAGGAGAGAGGACTTAAAATCAGAAGTTGAGTCTGTCACACCCTGATCTGTTTCACCTGTCTTTGTTTTTGTTTCCACCCCCCTCCAGGTGTCGCCCATCTTCCCCATTATCCCCAGTGTATTTATACCTGTGTTCTCTGATGGTCTGCTGACAGTTTGTTTTGATTTGTCAAGCCAACCAGCAGTTTCCTGTGCGCCTGTCTTGATCTAATGCCTGTTTTCCTGGTTTGGACCATTCTTCCTGCCCTGAGCCTACCTGCTGTTCTGTACTTAGTCACACCACCCTGGATTACTGACCTCTGCCTGCCCTGAGTCAGCCTGCCATTCTGTACCTTTTGGACTCTGCTCTGGATTACTAACCTCTGCCTGCCCTTGACCTGTTGTTTGCCTGCCCCCCTGTTTTTGTAATAACCTTTTGTTACCTCGAAACTGTCTGCATCTTGGTCTTCTCCTGAGCCTTGACAGAGTCAACGTAAAAATCAAGGCAACCAGCTGCAATACGATTTCTAGTTTACTCAACCCTTGGCAAATGTGTTGAGACAACTCAGGAATTTATGTCAGCAGAACTTTTCTGCGCCAAAGATGAGTGAACTATAGTAGAAATCATATTGCATCTAATTACCTAGATTTTTAAAAGTTTACTTAACTTTTTTTTTTTTTTACATTGCAAGCTTGATGAGCTCTTACCTAAACACAGATAAATATTTAGATGATCAATTACCTCATAAAATTACTAAATGAGTTATTACAATATGAGGTTGATCTAATTTCCATATACTGTAGATATATTTCAATACATTTGATATTGACATACTTTTATAAAGATATATCAGCAGTGTTTTGGGATCATCAACCGGCATGACAGTGGGAATATTTCCCAATATTATTGGCAAGAATGAAGAATCTTAATCGACCAAGACCCCCAGATGACCAACAAGATTGAAATCATTGCATTTATCTTATCTCTATTTCATTGTAAGACTATTATGACCTCCATTTAAGTTGCCCCTTTAGCTACCTCCCCGTAGCTCTCTCAAGAAAGAAAGAAAGGAAAAATAAAGAAATGATTACTGTAGAGTCCGTGCGCTTCAATGAACAGTCCTGCGGGAGGCTCAATATTTAGAGGATAAAAATGTGAAGATGGATTAATTACAACGGTCACTTTCCGCTGAGGCACAGGGGACTCACCGCAGGACTGAGGGTCCACCTCATCTCCCACTGCTCCCTCCATCTGTCATGTCTTCCCTATGGTTCACACCTAGCCCAGCACAGCCACTAGTCCACGGCTCTTTATTAGAATAGACAGGCTGGCATGGAACTCAATTAACAGAGTGACATATCAGAGGGGGTGTGGGTGTGGCCTCTTTTCATACTGTACCACGTACGGTTAGGGTTAGGAATAGAGGTGAGATTAAAGTCCTCTGACGGGGTACATTCAAATTCCCAGCCATACGTGCCTATCTGTCACGGCCGTCGTAAGGAGCAGACCAAGGTGCAGCGTGATAAGCGTACATTCTTCTGTATATAAAGAATGAACACTGAACAAAACGAACAAAGTAACAAAACGAACCGTGAAGCTAATATGGCTAGTGCAGACAGGCAACTAAACATAGAATAAGAACCCACAAAACCAAAAAGGGAAAATGGCAACCTAAATATGATCCCCAATCAGAGACAACGATAAACAGCTGCCTCTGATTGGGAACCAATTCAGACCACCATAGACATACATATGCCTAGACTTACCAACACCCCTAGACATACAGTGGGGAGAACAAGTATTTGATACACTGACGATTTTGCAGGTTTTCCTACTTACAAAGCATGTAGAGGTCTGTAATTTTTATCATAGGTACACTTCAACTGTGAGAGACGGAATCTAAAATTCCAGAAAATCACATTGTATGATTTTTAAGTAATTAATTTGCATTTTATTGCATGACATAAGTATTTGATCACCTACCAACCAGTAAGAATTCCGGCTCTCACAGACCTGTTAGTTTTCCTTTAAGAAGCCCTCCTGTTCTCCACTCATTACCTGTATTAACTGCACCTGTTTGAACTCGTTACCTGTATAAAAGACACCTGTCCACACACTCAATCAAACAGACTCCAACCTCTCCACAATGGCCAAGACCAGAGAGCTGTGTAAGGACATCAGGGAAAAATTGTAGACTTGCACAAGGCTGGGATGGGCTACAGGACAATAGGCAAGCAGCTTGGTGAGAAGGCAACAACTGTTGGCGCAATTATTAGAAAATGGAAGAAGTTCAAGATGGCGGTCAATCACCCTCGGTCTGGGGCTCCATGCAAGATCTCACCTTGTGGGGCATCAATGATCATGAGGAAGGTGAGGGATCAGCCCAGAACTACACGGCAGGACCTGGTCAATGACCTGAAGAGAGCTGGGACCACAGTCTCAAAGAAAACCATTAGTAACACACTACGCCGTCATGGATTAAAATCCTGCAGCGCACGCAAGGTCCCCCTGCTCAAGCCAGCGCATGTCCAGGCCCGTCTGAAGTTTGCCAATGACCATCTGGATGATCCAGAGGAGGAATGGGAGAAGGTCATGTGGTCTGATAAGACAAAAATAGAGCTTTTTGGTCTAAACTCCACTCACCGTGTTTGGAGGAAGAAGAAGGATGAGTACAACCCCAAGAACACCATCCCAACCGTGAAGCATGGAGGTGGAAACATCATTCTTTGGGGATGCTTTTCTGCAAAGGGGACAGGACGACTGCACCGTATTGAGGGGAGGATGGATGGGGCCATGTATCGCGAGATCTTGGCCAACAACCTCCTTCCCTCAGTAAGAGTATTGAAGATGGGTCGTGGCTGGGTCTTCCAGCATGACAACAACCCGAAACACACAGCCAGGGCAACTAAGGAGTGGCTCCGTAAGAAGCATCTCAAGGTCCTGGAGTGGCCTAGCCAGTCTCCAGACCTGAACCCAATAGAAAATCTTTGGAGGGAGCTGAAAGTCCGTATTGCCCAGCGACAGCCCCGAAACCTGAAGGATCTGGAGAAGGTCTGTATGGAGGAGTGGGCCAAAATCCCTGCTGCAGTGTGTGCAAACCTGGTCAAGAGCTACAGGAAAAGTATGATCTCTGTAATTGCAAACAAAGGTTTCTGTACCAAATATTAAGTTCTGCTTTTCTGATGTATCAAATACTTATGTCATGCAATAAAATGCAAATTAATTACTTAAAAATCATACAATGTGATTTTCTGGATTTTTGTTTTAGATTCCGTCTCTCACAGTTGAAGTGTACCTATGATAAAAATTACAGACCTCTACATGCTTTGTAAGTAGGAAAACCTGCAAAACCGGCAGTGTATCAAATACTTGTTCTCCCCACTGTACATAAAACCATAGACAATACAAAACAAGCATACCCACCCTTGTCACACCCTGACCTAACCAAAATAATAAAGAAAATATAGATAACTAAGGTCAGGGCATGACACTATCTCTCCCGGTGACATCCTAAAGGGAGCTGTCACATAGGCTACTTGCCATTCCGTCTCTCAAGGGGCAATGTTAGAGTGATAGTAAATGTGACCCATTTCAAGAAGCTATGTCGCACGTCACTGCTTCACAGGAGATGCATTATAATGTAAAACATTATCAAAACATTTATCAAAATGTGTTTTTTGGCAGAAATGCATTCTGTAACGTGAACTTTCATGTGCTTTAATAACAAACGTGTATGCCATCTGTAAATAAGAATAAATTGTTCAATTATGAGCCTAGTTTGTTTAGCCATCACTGGCCATGATTGGCTGAGATAATAGAGGCGATGGAAATGCCGAGAGTTGAGTTCGGATTCTGTCTATAACATGAACTGCTCATTATGTGTAGATAATCCTTGCTACCGCGGCTTATTTGAAAGATATAATGGATAACTGAAAAAGTGTTGCTACTGCTCTCAACATTGCTGTCGTGAATTTAACAGGCGCTATCAAAAAAGATCAGTGGGAAAAAATTATGATGGACCACTTTCTGGAGGACGATGGAGCCATGATGACTTTCTCTGATGATGAGGAAATCTCTGATTTACAGAACCAGTCAAAAGTTTGGACACACCTACTAATTCAAGGGTTTTTATTTATTTTTACAATTTTATAATAACGGTGAAGACATTAAAACTATGAAATAACACATATGGACTCATGAAGTAATGAAAAAAGTGTTAAACAAATCAAAATATATTTTAAATTTGAGATTCTTCAAAGGAGCAACCCTTTGCCTTGTTGACAGATTTAAACACTCTTGGCATTCTCTCAACCTGTTTCACATGGAAGGGTTTTTCAAAAGTATTTAAGGAGTTCCCACATATGCTAGGAACTTGTTGGCTGCTTTTCCTTCACTCCGCGGTACAACTCATCCCAAACCATCTCAATTGGGTTGAGATCGGGTGATTGTGGAGACCAGGTCATCAGATGCAGCACTCCATTACTCTCATTCTAGGTCAAGTATCCCTTACGCAGCCTGGAGGTGTGTGTTGGGTCATTGTCCTGTTGGAAAAACAAATGATAGTCCAACTATGTTCAAACCAGATGGGATGGTGTATCGCTGCAGAATGCTGTGGTAGTACTGCTGGTGTGCCTTGAATTCTAAATAAGGCACTGACAGTGTCACCAGCAAGCACCCCCACACCATCACACCTCCTCCTCCATGCTTCATGGTGGGAACCACACATGCAGAGATCATCCATTCACCTACTCTGAGTCTCACAAAGACACAGAGGTTGGAACCAAAAATCTCAAATTTGGACTCATCAGACCAAAGAATAGATTTCCACCAGTCTAATGTCCATTGCTCGTGTTTCTTGGACCAAGCAAATCTTCTTGTTGGTGTCATTTAGTTGGGGTTTCTTTGCAGCAATTCCATTATGCAGTCTCCTCTGAACAGTTGATGTTGAGATGTGTCTGTTACTTGAACTCTGTGCAATTTCTGAGGCTGGTAAATGTAATGAACTTATCCTCTGCAGCAGAGGTACCTTTGGGTCTTCCTTTCCTGTGGCGGTCCTCATGAGAGTCAGTTTTATCATAACGCTTGATGGTTTTTACGACTACACTTGAAGAAACTTTAAAAGTTCTTGAAATTTTCAACATTGACTGACCTTCATGTCTTAAAGAAATGATGGACTGATGTTTCTATTTGCGTATTTGAGCAGTTCTCGCCATAATATGGACTTGGTCTTTTACCAAAAAGGGTTATCTTCTGAATACAGTGCCTTGCAAAAGTATTCATCCCCCTTGGCATTTTTCCTATTTTGTTGTATTACAACCTGTAATTTAATCAGATTTTTATTTGGATTTCATGTGATGGACATACACAGAATAGTCCAAATTGGTGAAGTGAAATGAAATAAATGACTTGTTTAAAAAACAAAAAAGTAGTGTGTGCATATGTATTCACCCCCTTTGCTACGAAACTCCTAAATAAGATCTGGTGCAACCAATTACCTTCAGAGGTCACATAATTAGTTAAATAAAGTCCACCTGTGTGCAATCTAATTGTCCACTAAGATTGCACACTAAGCAAGGGGCACCACCAAGCAAGTGGCACCATGAAGACCAAGGAGCTCTCCAAACAGGTCAGGGAAAAAGTTGTGGAGAAGTACCGATCAGGGTTGGGTTATAAAAAAAAATCAAAATGTTGAACATCCCACGGTGCACCATTAAATCCGTTACTAAATTTTTTTAATAATATGGGAAAACAACAAACCTGCCAAGAGAGGGCCACCCACCAAAACTCACAGACCAGGCAAGGAGGGCATTAATCAGAGGCAATAAAGAGACCAAAGATAACCCTGAAGGAGCTGCAAAGCTCGACAGTAGAGATTGGAGTATCTGTTCATAGGACCACTTTAATCCATACACTCTACAGAGCTGGGCTTTACAGAAGAGTGGCCAGAAAAAAAGCCATTGCTTAAAGAAAAAAATAAGCAAACATGTTTGGTGTTCGCCAAAAGGCATGTGGGAGACTCCCCAAACATATGGAAGAAGGTACTCTGGTCAGATGAGACTAAAATTTTGCTTTTGGCCATCAAGGAAAATGCTATGTCTGGCGCAAACACAACACCTCTCATCACCCCGAGAACACCATTCATCGGCAGGGACTGGGAAACTGGTCAGAATCGAAGGAATGATGGATGACGCTAAATACAGGGAAATTCTTGAGGGAAACCTGTTTCAGTCTTCCAGAGATTTGAGACTGGGGTGGAGGTTCACCTTCCAGCAAGACAGTGACCCTAAGAATAGTGCTAAAGCAACACTCAAGTGGTTTAAGGGGAAACATTAAAATGTCTTGGAATGGCCTAGTCAAAGCCCAGACCTCACTCCAATTGAGAATCTGTGGTATGACTTAAATATTGCTGTACACCGGCGGAACACATCCAACCTGAAGGAGCTGGAGCAGTTTTGCCTTGAAGAATGGGCAAAAATCCCAGTGGCTAGATGTGCCAAGCTTATAGAGACATACCCCAAGAGACTTGCAGCTGTAATTGCGGATCTACAAAGTATTGACTTTGGGGGGGTGAATAGTTATGCACGCTTAAGTTTTCTGTTTTTTGTCCCATTTCTTGTTTGTTTCACAATAAAAAATATTTTGCATCTTCAAAGTGGTAGGCATGTTGTGTAAATCAAATGATACAAACCCCCAAAAAGTCTATTTTATTTCCAGGTTGTAAGGAAACAAAATAGAGAAAATACCAAGGGGATGAATATTTCCGCAAGCCACTGTATTCTTTAACCTCTTGAGAATACAGGGGGTGCTATTTTCGCATTAGCATAATTTGCTCTACAGATTAAACTGCCTCTTATTCAATTATTGCTCTTACTATATGCATATAAATAATACCATTGGAAAGAAAACAATCCCTAGTTTCTAAAACCGTTTCAATTTTGTCTCTGAGTGATACAGAAGTCATACCACAGCAATTTCAATGACCAAGAACATAAAATCAAGATGTGTTATGCTGGCTTCAAAGCTCTGCCTATATATGGTCGTGCCCCCTATGACCAGAAACACACTTCATTCGCCTTCCTCTGGTTGTCAAGAGGACGTCAGAGGAGAAATTCTTTGTTTATCTGGGACTGACGTGAAATAGGACTCATTTCTTTGGCGTGACCGACAACTTCCGGTTTACTGAATCGCTCGAATTTGAGCTGCGATTGTGTACTGTTTTGCTGGCGTTATGTATGAAAACTATCTCCGTGTCGAATTTTGTTTGATACATGTGACCATATCATCGTAATGTATGTTTTTTCAATATAGTTTAATCAGATTATTGTGAATTTTTCCGGGAGTTTTGCGGTGTTCCGTTGTCGGATTGTATTTACGTTTGAGAAATCCGTGCCACTCGACCGGTACCTGTGCTAAATGGAGTGGGCAAGGAACATTTCTGAACGGAACCAACGACTCATCTTGACAAAGGACACTTTGATCAACATTCTGATGAAAGATCAGCCATAGTAAGACCCAATTTACGATGTTATATCATATCTGTTGTGCATGTGAACTGGCCGTGGGCGCCTAGCCGAATCTGCCTGGTAAAAATATCGTGTCCTTTGCTAACGTGGTTAGCTAATAGATTTACATATTGTGTCTTCCCTGTAAAACATTTTAAAAATCTGAAATGGTGGCTTTATTCACAAGACCTGTATCTTTCATCTGGTGTCTTAGACTTGTGATTTAATGATATTTAGATGCTACAAGTTACTTGTGACGCTATGCTAGCTATGCTACTCAGTGGGGTGGAGGGTGGGGGGTGCTACCGGATCAGGGTTGGTGACTCGTGAGAAGTTTTAAGTACTAACGGATACTTTCAACTGGTTGGATTACCAAAATATTGTTCCGTTCCCAACCTTTTGATGTTACCATACTCTCTCTATGTTAACAAAGTGATTTCCAAGAGTCCATTCTGTAGAGTAGAGAGATAAAAGGGGGAAATGTATTTAGGAGGGTCATAAACCTCACCAACAGGGCAACGTCATGACAAGTGTGTGTTTAGCCAAAGACGGTAATGTTTGTCCAATGGCGCCGGAGGAGATGGCTGACGTTTTACATTCTCCTAACCAATTGTGTTATTGTGTGTTATTTTAACTTATTTTGTAACTTATTTTGTGCATAATGTTTCTGCCACTGTCTCTTATGACCGGATAGAGCTTCTAGACATCAGGACAGTGATTACTCACCTCGTACTGGACAAATATTTTTTCTTTAACATGTCGTACGTGAAGGATGTACTTCAGACACGTGACAAGGCCCAAATCCCACTGATTCACATGAGAAAGAGACGGAGATATCGGGGATGTAGTTCGGGGTTCCTTGTAAGGATCCGACGGCGAGTGGGTCATCTGCCTCTACCATCAGTTCTATTAGCCAACGTACAATCATTGGATATCAAAAAAGACAATCTACGATCAAGAATATCCTACCAACGCGACATTAAAAACTGTGATATCTTATGTTTCACAGAGTCGTGGCTAAACAACGGCATGGATAAAATACAGCTGGCGGGGTTTACGCTGCATCTGCAAGATAGAAAAGCCGCCTCTGGTAAGAAAAGTGGTGGCGGTCTATGTATACTTGTAAACAACAGCTGGTGCACAAAATGTATTGTAAGGAAGTCTCAAGGTTTGGCTCGCCTGAGGTAGAGTTATCTCACGATAAGCTATAGACCACACAATTTAACAAGAGAGTTTTCATCTACAGTTGAAGTCGGAAGTTTAACATTTAAGCATTTAACATTAACATTTAAGTCATTTAGCAGACGCTCTTATCCAGAGCGACTTACAAATTGGTGCATTCACCTTATGATATCCAGTGGAACAACCACTTTACAATAGTGCATCTAACTCATTTAAGGGGGAGGGGGGGGGTTAGGAGGATTACTTTATCCTATTCTAGGTATTCCTTAAAGAGGTGGGGTTTCAGGTGTCTCCGGAAGGTGGTGATTGACTCCGCTGACCTGGCGTCGTGAGGGAGTTTGTTCCACCATTGGGGTGCCAGAGCAGCGAACAGTTTTGACTGGGCTGAGCGGGAACTGTACTTCCTCAGAGGTAGGGAGGCGAGCAGGCCAGAGGTGGATGAACGCAGTGCCCTTGTTTGGGTGTAGGGCCTGATCAGAGCCTGAAGGTACGGAGGTGCCGTTCCCCTCACAGCTCCGTAGGCAAGCACCATGGTCTTGTAGCGGATGCGAGCTTCAACTGGAAGCCAGTGGAGAGAGCGGAGTTTAGTGGAGAGAGAGAGTTTACATAGACTTAGGTTGGAGTCATTAAAACTTGTTTTTCAACCACTCCACTAATTTCTTGTTAACAAACTATAGTTTTGGCAAGTAGGTTAGGACATCTACTGTGTGCATGATGCAGTAATTTTTCCAACAATTGTTTACAGACAGATTAATTCGCTGTATCACAATTCCAGTTGGTCAGAAGTTTACATACACTAGGTTGACTGTGCCTTTAAACAGCTTGGAAAATTCCAGAAAATAATGTCATGGCTTTAGAAGCTTCTGATAGGCTAATTGACATCATTTGAGTCAATTTGAGGTGTACCTGTGGATGTATTTCAAGGCCTACCTTCCAACTCAGTGCCTCTTTGTTTGACATCATAGGAAAATCAAAAGAAATCAGCCAAGACCTCAGAAGAAAAATTGGAAACCTCCACAAGTCTGGTTCATCCTTGGGAGCAATTTCCAAATAGTACGCAAGTATAAACACCATGGGACCATGCAGCCGTCATACCACTCAGGAAGGAGACGCATTCTGTCTCCTAGAGATGAACGTACTTTGGTGCGAAAAGTACTGGTCAATCCCAGAACAACAGCAAAGGACCTTGTGCAGAAGGCCGCTCATTCAAGGAAGAAGCCAGTGCTCCAAAACCACCATAGAAAAGCCAGACCACGGTTTGCAACTGCACATGGGGACAAAGATCGTACTTTTTGGAGAAATGTCCTCTGGTTTGATGAAACATAAATAGAATTGTTTGGCCATAATGACCATCGTTATTTTTGGAGGAAAAAGGGGGAGGCTTGCAAGCCGAAGAACACCATTCTAACCGTGAAGCACGGGGGTGGCAGTATCATGTTGTGGGGGTGCTTTGCTGCAGGAGGGACTGGTGCACTTCACAAAATAGATGGCATCATGAGGGAGGAAAATGGTGTGGATATATTGAAGCAACATCTCAAGACATCAGTCAGGAAGTTAAAGCTTGGTCGCAAATGGGTCTGCCAAATGGACAATGACCCCAAGCATACTTCCAAGATATGGCTTATGTACAGCAAAATCAAGGTATTGGAGTGCCCATCACAAAGCCCTGACCTCAATCCTATAGAAACATTTTGGGCAGAACTGAAAAAGCATGTGTGAGCAAGGAGGCCTACAACGTGACTCAGTTACACCAGCTATATTAGGAAGAATGGGCCAACATTTACCCAACGTATTGTGGGAAGCTTGTGGAAGGCTACCCGAAATGTTTGACCCAAGTTAAACAATTTAAAGGCCATGCTACCAAATACTAATTGGGTGTCTGTAAACTTCTGACCCACCGGGAATGTGATGAAAGAAATAAAAGCTTAAATAAATCATTCTCTCTACTATTATTCTGACATTTCACATTCTTAAAATAAAGTGGTGATCCTAACTGACCAAAGACAGGGAATTTTTCTCCGATTAAATTTCACAGGAAATGTGAAAAACTGCGTTTGGATCTATTTGGAAAAGGTGTATGTAAACTTCCGACTTCAACTGTATATTCTTTGTAGCTGTTTATTTACCACCACAAACCAATGCTGGCACTAAGACCGCACTCAATGAGCTGAATACGGCCATAAGCAAACAGTATAACGCTCATCCAGAGGCGGCGCTCCTAGTGGCCGGGGCCTTTCTACCAGCATGTTAAATGTGCAAGCAGAGGAAAAAAAACTCTAGACCACCTTTACTCTACACACAGAGACGCGTACAAAGCTCTCCCTCGCCATCCACTTGGCAAATCTGACCATAATTCTATCCTCCTCATTCCTGCTTACAAATATTTTATTACCTCAATTACCTCGACTAACCTGTGCCCCCGCACATTGACTCTGTACTGGTACCTCCTGTATATAGCCTCACTGCTTATTTTACTGCTGCTCTTTAATTATTTTAATTTTTTACTTAAAAACTTCTTGGAACTATAGGGGGTGCTGTTCCGCATTAGCATATTTGGGTCTCCAAATTAAACTGCCTCGTGCTAAATTCTTGATCGTACAATATGCATATTATTGTTATTATTGGATAGAAAACACTTTCTAGTTTCTATAGCCGTTGGAATTTTGTCTCTGAGTGGTACAGAACAATATCTACAGCACTTTTCATGACAGGGGTCAGATTTCAGAAATGTTTACCCCTGATCTGGAGTCTGTTTTTAAGGCGACAGTGAATGCTATGAAGAAACCGACACTGCCTACGTCTTCCTCTGGGTGTCTGTACGTCATCACGTTTTGAATGGAGTCTATTGCACAATCACAGCCACTATAAAACAAGAAAACGTAGAAGTACCGCTCTCTTCCTGCATGCGTCGTGCGCAAGATGGACATCAGACCTGCCTCCTTCCAAATCGTTGTTTAGAGAGTGATATTTCTCCGGTCATGTTTTTAGTCGTTATAGTTGTTAAAAACATCATAATGTAGTTAATTTGAACCGTTTTATAGCAATTTATATCCGTTTAGTGCGATTTTGAGGAATTTCTTTGTTGTGCACTCTGAAACTTTGGACACGTTTCGGGGTCCCGTTCGATCGTTAGTGGATATTTCGAAGGACAGAGGACATCTATCGACCAAAAGAAGATTACAACATAGAAAGGATACATTGCCCAAGAATCTGATGGAAGAACAGCTCAAAGTAAGCAATATTTAATATGATAAATCGTTGTTCTGTCGAAATATTTTAAACGCATATTTCGCCATTTTGTTTGTTATCGCGTCACTTGGCGAACCCTGTATTGAAAAGTAAGGATAATTTTAAAAATGTAAGTCAGCGGTTGCATTAAGAACTAATTTGTCTTTCGATTCCTGTCAACCCTGTATTTTTTAGTCAAGTATATGATTAGCTTTCGATTAAACTAGATCACTCTGAAAGCTGACGTCCCTCATTTTGATGCTTGAGTTGCTACTATTTTCATTGTATAACCACGGTTTTGTATGGCTAAATATGCACATTTTCGAACAAACTGTATATGTATGTTGTAAAATGATGTTACAGGAGTGTCATCGGAAGAATTCTGAGAAGGTTAGTGAAAAAATTAATATATTTTGGCGGTGATTACGTTATAGCGCTCTTTGGCTGGAATCGATGCTCTGGTAACGTTTTCACATGTGGTATGCTAACTTATCGATTTATTGTGTTTTCGCTGTAAAACGCTTAGAAAATCTGAAATATTGTCTGGAATCACAAGATCTGGGTCTTTCCATTGCTATGCTTTGTCTATTCTTATGAAATGTTTTATTAAGAGTAAATTGGTCATACACGTTGCTCTCTATAGTAATTCTAGTCGTCTTGTGATGGTCGGTGCAATTGTAAACTGTGATTTCTACCTGAAATATGCACTTTTTTCTAACAAAACCTATCCTATACCATAAATATGTTATCAGACTGTCATCTGAAGAGGTTTTTTCTTGGTTAGTGGCTATCAATATCTTAGTTTAGCCGAATTGGTGATAGCACCTGAAGTAGTAAGAAACTGATGGAGTTAGAAAAGTGGTGTATTTTGCTAACGTGTTTAGCTAATAGATTTACATATTTTGTCTTCCCTGTAAAACATTTTAAAAATCTGAAATGGTGGCTTTATTCACAAGATCTGTATCTTTCATCTGGTGTCTTGGACTTGTGATTTAATGATATTTAGATGCTACTATCTACTTGTGAAGCTATGCTAGCTATGCTAATCAGTGTGTGTGGGGGTGGGGGGTGATCCCGGACCCGGGGTAGAGGCTCGTTAGAGGTTAATACTTATTTTTCTTAACTGCATTGTTGGTTAAGGGCTTGTAAGTAAGCATTTCACTGTAAGGTCTACACCTGTTGTATTTGGCGCATGTGACAAATACAATTTGATTTGATGTGAACAACAACATGACCTGCACCAACGTCAGATTAGGCTGTAGGCCAAGGTTCAGATAAAGTGTATTTTCAGTACTAATTTTTTCTACTACTTTCATCACTTTTAGTCTTGAAATCTTTGGTTGTTTACTACACTACCTTACTCACGCTATTTAGCACATGGCCTCACGTGAATCCTTAAAGAGATTTGTGGGTCTAAGGCTTAAGAGGGTGTGAACAATGCTGAATGGGTGTAGACAAAGAGGAGCTCTCCAGTCGGTTTACCAAAACATTCAATGGCCATTTTCTCAAAAGTGGGGTTAAGTTCATCAATTTTCAAAGCGGAAGTTCATTAACTGCAGTGTATGATATACCATTTTCTAGTGAGCTTCTACCTTTATGCAATTGTAAAAAACACAATTTCTAATTTTGCTACATGATACAGAATCGAGGTGGTTGGTCAAAAATTGTCCTATCTCTAAAAATATAAAGATGTTTCTGATCTGTTTCCTAAACAATTCCCTCTGATAAAACACCTATCTCTTTCCTTTAACTAGGGGGCACTATTTTCACGTCCGGATGAAAAGTGTGCCCAAAGTCAACTGCTAGGATATGCATATAATTGGTAGATTTGGATAGAAAATACTCAAAAGTTTCTAAAACTGTTAAAATAATGTCTGTGAGTATAACATAACTTATTTGGCAGACAAAACCCCGAGGACAACCATCCAGGAATTTTTTTTATTGAGGTCACTGTCTTTTCAATGGGTTTTCTATGGGGATCTAGATTTCTAAGGCAGCTTGCTTGCAGTTCCTATCGCTTCCACTGGATGTCAACAGTCTTTAGAAATTGGTTGATATTTTTCCTTTGAGAAATGAAGAAGTAGGGCTGTTCAGAACGAGGGTCAAGTGAAGTGTACTGTTTGTTAGAGGCGCACAACCTGAAAGCTCGCTCCACTTTGTTTTTATCCGCTATTAAACACAGTTTATTCCGTCTTAAATTGTAACGATTATTTACGTTTAAAAATACCTAATGTTGGATTAGGAAAGTTGTTTGAAATGTCTGGATCAAGTTTACAGGTAACTTACTAGACACTTTGTAGTCATGTTGCGCGAGTTGGAACCGGTATATTTTCAGAATCAAATGCGCCAAATAAATTGACATTTTGGGGATATAATGACAGAATTAATCGAACAAAAGGACCATTTGTGATGTTTAATGGACATATTGGAGTGCCAACAGAAGAAGATCTTCAAAGGTAAGGCATGGATTATATGTTATTTCTGACTTTTGTGTCGTGCCTGGCCGGTTGAATTATGATTTTCATGTGTATGTTTGCTGGAGTGCTGTCCTCAGATAATAGCATGGTTTGCTTTCGCCGTAAAGCCTTTTTGAAATCTGACACTGTGGCTGGATTAACAAGAAGTTCATCTTTAAACCGGTGTATAACACTTGTATGATTTCTGAATTATTATTATGAGCAGTTCTTTTTTTGAATTTGGCGCGCTGCTATTTCACTGGGTGTTGTCAAACGGGATTGGCGCGCGAAGGGATCACTAAGAAGTTAAAATCAAATAAAATGTTATTTGTCACATGCACCAAACACAACAGGTGTTCACCTTACCGTGAAATGCTTACTTACAAGCCCTTAACCAACAATGCAGTTCAAGAAATTGAGTTAAGGAAATATTTACAAAATAAACAAAAACAATCTATCAATAGGTAACACAATACATTTACATAACAATAACGAGGCTATATACAGGGGTTACCGGTACCGAGTCAATGTGCGGGGGTACAGGTTAATCAAGGTAATACGTTACTCCCCAACCCTGCCTATGTATTGTGTGCATTGTAAGTGAAACTGATGCTGATGGGCACCATCACCAGAACCAGGCACATGTCTACACTGCACTACGTCTTCCACGTGAGTAAACCATTTCTAATACCTAAAGCATCAGTCGTTTCCGTGATTCCACCTTGGTTGGTTTCAGATGATGATTTCCTCAGATAAAATATCCACTATTGACAAAAATGGCTGACTTGAGGCAAATATCTGGAACATTCTATCTTTCAAAAAAAATCACTCTAGCACATGATTCTATTGGAAGATATCGACACAGACAGAGAGACTGAGATTAGTTGCTGAAGTCGTTAGTAGCCTACATTGAGAAAAACACTCAATGTCTTGATGTCCCTTAATCTGCAAAACAATAGGCATAAGAATGATCAGTGGGAGTGCCATTGTTTATCCATACTTTGAATTTCACAACATTTCAATTAAATTCCTGCTGAGCTATGACTGCTGAAATATTGTGAAAACTCAGTAGTCAATTTCAAATTCATGAGCCGAGTGTCGGGACCAAAGTTTGACGGGTTAGTTCATTCCTTGTCTGGGAGTAGTGGCGGGAGCAGTTTGGAAGGTGCGCACGAGGCTTAGATCCCCCCTCTCTGCTTTAACAAGGCCTCTGTGATCTTCAAACACAGCTTTAACCCCAGTGGTATTATCAAGCTCCACACCTCTACATACACATGGCACTTTTTAAAGCCCACTTCTTGCACTTGTCTATAGAATGCCGTTTGGGTCTTTGCGTGTCAAAAAAGATACATGTCAAATAACACTATTTTACGCATTAAATAAGCTTTTCATTTGACTCATCAAATAGCAAAATTCCATAATAGAATGTTGTGTGCATTGAATTTGCATGAGCAAGCCAATCGCAGCCACTATGGTCAGTAGCAAATAAAAAAGTCTGCAAACAAGCATTCACACTGGCCACAATGTTTATGACAAAGTCACTCACAAATATCTTTGATACAGATGTTATTAGGAACTTCTGGGGTAGCTAGCTTTAGCTTGGTACCTAGCTAGCATCAATGCAACCAGCCTGAAAACAATGACCAGAAACTGTAATAATTTAAATATTATTGTCAATGATATAGGAATATATGTGACTAAATATTAGCTAGGCAGCAACTTGTTGTTCTCCTATTCAAATCGAACTTCAGTTAGCTAGCTAGATAATGAATTAAACAAGCTAGCCAACTACCTAGCCCTGTTGCCCCAAGCTAACAGTATAAACAGCTAGCTAGCTTCATCTGTTTAGTGTGGTTTGACCAGACCGGGTCCGACCATCATCAAACAAATACTGAAACTGTATTATATATTAGGGGTATTTTATGTGATGACACCTAGCAAGATAGTTATCAGCTAGCTAGCTTTTTTTCTGAACAGCACTATCCCATAGCTTGGGAAGATGTTTGTAGGCATCGTATGGCAGCGGCAGGAGCGTGATACAAAACTTTACCAATATCATAACATATGTATCATAAATAGCTGTGACATATGAAATACGAGTGATTGTGTAATAACTAAGTACAAAATGAATGAACATGTTCAATTACTGTATTATGTGACCTGCAGTCATATTCAGGTCCTGAATGGTCAACAAGGTTATTTGACGTGTATCTTTCCTGACACGCAATGACACAAACGGTGTTCCAGAATTGTCAGACTTGACACAGCTTGATTAACTCTCCCTCTCCTGGGCAGCTGGCAAAATGTGTAGAATAGCAGGAAATTAGCTTTAAAAATACAACATTTTCTCTCAGCCTCATGACAAAATGTGTAGAATTGCATGAAGTTAAATATATAAATTTGGGTTGTTGGGGTGGACCTTGCGGGAGGGCCTCGCTAAACTGTGCCATGCCAATGAATGTAGACACAACCTTTTTTAAATGGAAGGTTTGTAACCAGGACAGAAATGTAGATAGACTGAACTGTGTTTTTAAAAATGTCTCGGCCTTGACAAATTACCTTTTTGTTTGTGTAAGTCTGAATTCTAGTTAATACGTCTAAGCCCTTTGCCAGTCCCCACTGACATTCCAAAGATACGGTCCACTGTTTTCGTCTTAAGTTCCCAAGTCTTCACAATCCATCAATCTGTATGTTCACTGGGATATGACACACAGAACCTCTGGAAATATTTGGATTGACAGATTAGAATGTTAGCAGAGAGTCATTATTTCAGAAACCTCCATTTGTTTTCTAACTGTAGGCCCTTGCTTTAAAATTAAAATCCTGTACTTTCACTTTAGGTGGAACTAATGACTCCGATTGAAATTAAATGAATATTTCATGTACACAGACATACAATACATGGTTCATTGGCAGCTTGAGTATAATTCACAGTTGGTCTTCAAAACACTGCGTGATATCCATAGATTTATATTCTAGTTGAATTAGCTTGATGCAACAAACAGTATTTTCTTTAATTATTCACTTTAATTATTATCAGAATAACAATGTCTGACTCCTTTCTTATAAAACATTTTACTTTGTGAGTTTGAGTAAATATTTCATTATTTCCATAAATCATTATACAAATAGCATTAGGATATTGATCTTGATATTGGCTCTGCTTCCCTAATATGATCAGTCATGTCCCTTTCATATTACTGTACAAGCAATCTTTGCACATTACATTGCCTAAAATAACCTGTCTCAATATATTTAATACATCTCTTTGGCTTGAACACAGCACTGCCAGTATCTCTGAAAGTGATTGCCAGTTAGAATAAAGAGCTTGATTATGTTCCTTTACATTACAATGAATTGGCAGAAATGGGAACATTCCCATGCCTGGATAATGAAATAGAAAGGGAGCCTTTTGTTTCCTTTCATTATGCTCTGACAAAAAGAAGGGAAATCATTTTCTACATTGTATGAACTTGCATCAGAGTTATGCGTGTTCGCTCAATACATTTTACACTTGGTTGGCTGCAAATAAATGGCATTTACCTTGAAGAAAATCAAAATAGTCATCCAACCAAATGTAAATGAAAATGTTAGTCTCCCCAAAAAACAGGTGATCAAGACAGTGAATCTTTCTACCTGTGTGACTGTATGTGACACATTGTGCAGGACAGAGGTCTGGTGGAAAATGTCACTAAAAGAGGTTAAATACAAAGCAATAACTGCCTCATAAATGGACACTCATATGTGCTTGCCTTCGATCCTCACTCCAGACATAAATAGCAGGGTGAGGATGGGAACATCCAGGCCCCAGTAGCTTGCCTCTCTCTCATGCCTCATTCATTCATTTTATCACCTCATTAGAGAAATGTGAAGGTGCAGAGAAGAACACTCCATCTTCTCTCTGTGGCCTAGCTGTCTCCTCAGCCGTTCCTGGCACATACGTAACACATGCTCTCCGAGGGGCTGCTACAGTATACCACACCGTCCATACGCGCACACACCTCATCAGGTGACATTCATTGGCTCATATGATCTTACCGCTGGAATTCACTAATAGGAGAACAGTGAAGCAATGTACAGAATTTAATTACAGTGAATCATTAAATCATGTGACAATTGTGTGTGCTTGACTTAACTGGTCTAATTCTTTTGCTGACAAACTTTGATTACAGATAATAAAAATACAACACCACGGTTGTTTTGAAGGCATATGTTGGACAAATTGCACCTGCCCGTTGCTTTGTGAGGAATCATCGGTCAGAGATGCCCTAAATTCACAGCCCATATGAAAAACATCTAAAACCCTAACAGTGGTATTTCAGGCTTTTTGGGAGGAAACTATAACAGACCTGGCATGACCACAGGTGACATCAATAATTGGTACCATCCACATTGATTTAGGGACGGTGAAAGGACAAAACATCACCTTAATTGCATTGCAGTTGCTGTATAGAATACAAATGGGACTTTTCCATGTGGCTGGTATCGGACAGTCAGAGAGACTAGGGGCACTAAGCAGTGTACAGTTTTAAGAGTTTTATCATTATGCTTTCCCTTATCATTGATTTCCTCTGCCTTCTCTAACTCCTGAATCCCTCCACTACAAATTGCCTTCACATTGTTGGATTACAGCCTCTGCGGGGGCTGTGCTGCAGTTATTTATTAGATGCTTGCTTAGTTCAAATTGCTTTTTGCCTGAAGAATGAACTACTGCACCACTGAATGAAACACATTTCCTTTCATTTCTATGTATCACAATGTAATGTATGTATTTGCATTGTACATATAAATTGATACAATGATATTGGGAAGTTTAATTGTAGATTTTTCAGCAGTGGTCAGACTACAGAATCTGAAATCCAATGGAAAAGAAATGGAGTACTTGAGACTCAATAAGTGTCTGATGTTAGAATAAACCATACATCCCCAATACAGAGAGGGCATTTTCATAAAACCTTTTTAACAACCGCTAAGATACTCTGATTATCCCATTCCACAATTTCATGCAGACAGTAGAATAATTTTGAGGGTTTATGCGCCTCATTTTGGCTTTATGCGCCTAGCAAAGTTCAGAATTATTAATTACATTGTGAATCATGTTATATGATGAGGAAAAGTTGCACAGTTAAATACTGATCAGGTTCAATTAAAGAGAGAAAGGCTCCAGGCTACAAAAAAAGGCTGACTTGAATAGGTAAAAACCCAAAGTAATAGTATTGTGCTATGATGCATTCTGTTCAGATAAGGTTGGTTCCTCGTTCCAGCAGTTTGTAATGCAGTGGGTCGTTCAGTGTGCAAAGTTGTAATTGCCCAGCTGAGAAAACCATTGGGGCTCTTGTTTTGTTCTTGCTACTGAATCATTGTCCAATAGAATGCCTTTGAACACTGGATGCAAAACAAATGAAGGTCCCTGAACAGGAATTGGACATGCTATGCTGTGCATGGTGTGTTTCTAAATAACAAGGGCATTATACTGCCCATGTAAATAGGATAATCAAACCTGGATTATATTACACTCAGACTCAATGCTTTTTTTTGTCAGCAATATAAACCCTGGTGAAAATGGACTGGTTCATATCCACCTGTACTGATGTCAATGGCCTCTGATATTGGAAGTGTGTATACTAGTTTGTTGTGGTCTTCTTTTACTGAAACAGAAGTTATTATCCTGGGTGACCTAAATCACGATCGAGAAATATAGGCTTCAGACAATCTAAAAATACATGTGTAACGATCTAAACCTAACCCAGCTGATGACTAAGCCTACACGGCCCAACCCTAAAGATCCTTCACAATCAACTCTGATTGATCTTATTCTAACAAATACAACAGAGGAATATATTTCTACTGGTGTTTTCGCCCCCAAGATATTATTGACCACTGCCCAGTTGTTTGTGTTAGAGATGTTAGAGTGCATAAACCCAAGCCTCATCTCAACACAACGAGGAAGTTAAAAAACGTCAGTGAACACACTTTTTTACATGATCTTTATTTGAGCGACCTTGGTTGTATTTCAGCTATCCCTGTGCTTGATTTAGTCTTCTGCTTTTTTTTTTTTACAGATGTCTTCAATACTATTGTGGATAATCATGCTCCCTTCAAAAAAAATGAATGGTTAAAGGTAAGGTACACTCCGGAATTATCGGAATTACCGGAATTATCCGAAGTCATTCATAAAAGAGATTGTGCTTGGGTCAAAGCTAGGAACACAGGCTTTGGCCCGAACTGGCAAGCTTTTTAAGCAACTGAGAAATCATTGTGTAAAACAAATCAGAAAGGCTCAATCAGATTATTATGTAACCACTCTTTCAGTTTGTAATGGGAACCTGGCTAAATTCTGTAAAACTGTCAAATCCCTTAAAGGTTCTACTTCCTCCTCTCTGCCACAAGAAATGAATTCAGACACTGGTCTCATTACAGAAAAAATGGCATCATTGATGCATTTAATCACCATTTCATTTCAGCAGGCTATCTCTTTGAAAGAACTTCTAAGCCAATCCACAAATATGCTGGGCTGGAGGCTGATAGGGGAAACTTGCTGAATAATCAGAGAAATGATAGTCAAAGCTTTTCTTTTAGGCTACTTACAGAAAAATAAGTCCTGGATGCTTGCTAGCAAAAGACTACAAGAAATCCACAGGAGCCGACCGATTGGATCCCAGTCTGCTAAGTGTGCAGCGCCCATCATTGTTGGATCAATAACCTACATTTTGTATTTAACATTATTATCAGGAACTATTTCAAAAGTATGGAAATCAGCTATTGTGCTGCCTCTCCATAAGGGTGGGGATAGTAGTGATCTTAATCATTATCACCCCATTTCAAGACGTCCTTGTCTAGCTAAGGTTCTTGAATCCTTGGTAAATGTACAACTTTGCTATTTTTTTATCTGAGAAATGTATTTTGAATGGTAACTAATCAGGGTTTAGGCCTGGTCACAGCACCCCTTTATTAAAGTTGTTTAATGATCTTGTCAGTGTTTTTAGACCTGTCAAAAGCTTTTGATACTGTTGATCATACTCTTTTGCGGAATAAGTTGTCCTCGATTGGCCTGATCTCTGACAACTGTTCATGGTTTCATGATTATCATAGTGACAGAACTCAGGCCTATATAATTGATGGGGTTAAGTCTACATTTTTTGACGTGCATAAAAGTGTACAACAGGGGTCGAATTTTGGGATCTGTTCTCCTCTCTATTTATATAAACACCGTTGGTCAATTTGTTAAAATGATTCAACTTAATCTATATGCTTATGATACTATTATGTATGCTATTGCCCCGACTCTTGATCTGGCTGTGTCAAAACTTTTTTTATTTATAGCTACGCAGGAATTCCTTGCTGATTTAAAACTTAAGGTTAAAATAAGAATTAAATAAATAAATAAATGCAAAAAATACAGGTAAAATGAAATACTTGTTTCTGTTTAACTCTCATAAGAATGTTTCAGATGAACTACGTGTTCACTCATTAGATGGTACTCCAAATGGCCGAGTACCTGCATATAACTACTCAGACATTTGGATTGATATGGATTTGGCATTTAAAAAACATATAGTCGTTAAGAAGTTAAGATTTACATTTGGCTTTGTCTACAGAAACAGATTGTGTCTTTCTCTAAACAGTAGGAAGCAGATTATTCAGTAACCTTTTTTATCTGTTCTTATGGTAATATGATTTATCAAAGTGCAGCTGCTATTACTCTTAAACCTTTTCATGCCATCTACCGACATCTACCAACTGTCTAACATCGTTTTGTTACAGGTATCAGTTTTGATACTCATCACTGCATCCTGTATCAACAGGTTGGCTGGACTTCGCTCCCTTTTTGTTTACAAGGCCCTACTTTATAAACTTCCATCTTGTCTACCTTTTCTGTTGAATTATAGACACCTGAGTTGCCTAACCCATTCACAGGATTGGTTAACTCTTGAGCGTCCTAGGGGTCCACCGAGCTAGGTAAATCTGCTTTCAGTTTCAAAGCACCGTATTGCTGGAACATTAAAAATACATGACATCTTGGTGTTCTGGTGCCGTTCAGGCAGTTTAGAGTATTGATTGGGGACTTATTTGTGGAGGAGTGTAAGTGTTTCTCTGGGTGATTTGTGATGTTTTCCTTGTGCTTCCTATGGCTGTGTTTTTGTATTTGAATGGGTCTACAGTATACTGTATATGTACAGTATATGTTGTGTATAAGATGTATATGTGCTTCTACACCTGCATTGCTTGCTGTTTGGGGTTTTAGGCTGGGTTTCTGTACAGCACTTCGAGATATTAGCTGATGTACGAAGGGCTATATAAAATAAACTTGATTTGATTTGATATATTTGTGTTGTATTGTGCAGGACACATTTGAAAAAGAGACCTACGTGTCAATATGTGTTCCCTGATTTTTTTTTAAATATATATTTGAAAAAGACCCCTTTACAGTAAACACCAACTTAAGAACTAATTGTTATTTACAATGACAGCCTACCCCAGCCAAACCCTAACCCGGATGACGCTGGGCCAACTGTGCACTGCCCTATGGGACTCCCAATCACAGCCAGTTGTGATACAGCCTGGAATCGAACCAGCATTTATAGTGACCCCGCTAGCACAGAGCTGCAGTGCCTTAGACCGCTGCGCCACTCGGGATGAAATGACGTGGAAACAACGTTGATTCAACCAGTTTTGTCCAGTGGGAAGTATGTTCATGTCCTGTCTTTCTGTGACTGTCGTTCTACCACTTACTGGGGAAAATATGTTTGTACAGTATGACCAATGAATTTCAGAGGAACATATTACCGGTGGATCACTATGAGCGATGATCTCAATCATCTAACAACCTCATTAAATCCCAGTGTGTTTCTTACATGGAGCCTGACATTCATGTTAGCAGCCAGGCACTGTGCCAAGCATCATAAAAAGATAACTCATTAACACTTTTCGTGGATTTAAGACTCCAGTACTATCTAATGATCTAGGATTAGAGTTTGTATCCATTGTTCAATCAATCAGACAGACCGGCAGATGGATATATTAACTGCTATTAGGGACATTGCATGATCAGGATTTCACATATCATTTAGAATCTCAACCCAGCTGATATTTGAATCACCGTTTAGCAGCCGCACGACCCATGCTATCACACAGGTGGCATTGCTAGTTCTGCTCGCTCCAAATTCCATTTCCTGTCAAGTGCTGGGCACATAGAGCGGGTTACCCCTCAGGAGTTGTGGAGAGCATTTCATTTCACTCTGACACATTCATCTTTATCCCCCACGATCCCACGGAGGTTTGCAGGGATTGTCAACCACAGAGAAAGGAAAAAGAACTCAAGCTTGTTTAACAGCGAAAACAACATGAACACTACATATACACGGAGTATACAAAACATTAAGAACCTGCTCTGCTCCTTCCATGGCATAGAATGACCAGGTGAATCCAGGTGAAAGCTATGATCCCTTATTGATGTCACTTGTTAAATCCACTTCAATTAGTGTAGATGAAGGGAAGGAGACAGAATAACCTTTTCTCAATAGGGGAGCGCCATTTCGACTTTGTAAAAATTCAATCCCAAATTAAACTGCCTCGTACTCAATTCTTGCTCGTACAATATGCATATTATTATTACTATTGGATAGAACACACTCTTTAGTTTCTAAAACCGTTTGAATTATATCTGTGAGTATTTTGCAGCAAACTTTTTGTCAGGAAACTTCCTGTCAGGAAGTGAGAAATCTGAAATCGGGCACTCTGTTCCAGGGTCAGTTTATTAATCTGCATGTAATCTATGGGTCGACATGCACTGCATACACCTTCCCCTAGATGTCAGTAAGCAGTGAGAATTGGAATGGAGTGTCTAGGTAGATCTGAGGCCGTACAAAAGCTCTTGGAACCGGGGGTGCAATCTTTTCAACGTTCGTCATGACGCGAGACAGACCTCAGGATTGCATTCTGAAAAGCTCTCGTTATAGGAGTTAGATTTATCCGGCTCTGATTTTATTCGATATAGGTGTTAAAAACATCATAATGTAGTTAATTTAAACCGAGTTATATCAGTTTATATCAGTATATTGCGATTTTCGGTATTTTGTTTGTGCTGCGTTATGGTGAGTTGGACACGTTTTCGCCACATGGCTAATGTTTGCTGCTAATTCCAAAGTTGAAGACGACAATCTACAACCGAGCAACGATTATTCTGGACAAAGGACAACTTGCACAAGATTCTGATGGAAGCTCATCAAATAGTAAGAACTATTTATGATGTTAATTCGTTGTTCTGTTGAAAAATGTTAAACTATTATTCCGCCATTAATTTCGGTGCGGTCTCGCTTTAACGCACGCTGTATGTCGTAGTAACGTTAATTTTTTAAATCTAACACAGCGGTTGCATTAAGAACTAATGTATCTTTCATTTGCTGTCCAACCTGTATTTTTCAGTCAAGTTTATGATTAGTTATTGATTAGATTAGGTGCCTCTCCCAAGATTTCTCCCGACATTTTGTTTGCAGTTTGGCTACTATTCTCATTGTATAACCACGATTTGTGCCGCTAAATATGCACATTTTCGAACAAACCATATATGTATTGTGTAATATGATGTTATAGGACTGTCATCTGATGAAGTTTTGAGAAGGTTAGTGAAAAATTTAATATCTTTTGCTGGTTTATTCGCTATCGCTAACGTGCATGAATCAATGCTGCTGTGTGGTTGGCTATTGTAGTAAGCTAATATAATGCTATATTGTGTTTTCGCTGTAAAACACTTAAAAAATCTGAAATATTGGCTGGATTCACAAGATGTTGGTCTTTCATTTGCTGTACGCTGTGTATTTTTCATAAATGTTTTATGATGAGTATTTAGGTAATTCACGTTGGTCTCTGTAGTTATTCTAGCTGCTTTGGTGAGATTTTGTGATGGTGGCTGCAATGTAAAACTATGATTTATACCTGAAATATGCACATTTTTCGAACAAAACATATGCTATACAATAAATATGTTATCAGACTGTCATCTGATGAAGTTGTTTCTTGGTTAGTGACTATTTATATCTTTATTTGGTCGAATTTGTGATAGCTACCTATGCAGTAAAAAAATGGTGGAGAAAAAAAAGTTGGGTCTTTTGCTATCGTGGTTAGCTAATAGAAATACATATTGTGTCTTCCCTGTAAAACATTTTAAAAATCAGAAATGATGGCTGGATTCACAAGATGTGTATCTTTCATCTGGTGTCTTGGACTTGTGATTTCATGATATTTAGATGCTAGTATTTACTTGTGGCGCTATGCTAGGCTATGCTAGTCAGCTTTTTTACTGATGAGGGTGCTCCCGGATCCGGGATGAGTACCAAGTAAAAGTTAAAGAAGGATTTTTAAGCCTTGAGACAAGTGAGCCTGTGTTGTGTATGTGTGCCATTCAGAGGGTGAATGTGCAAGACAAAATATTTAAGTGCTTTTGAATGGGGTATGGTAGAAGATGCCGGGCGCACCGATTTGTGTCAAGAACTGCAACGCTGCTGGGTTTTTCATAATCAACAGTTTCCTGTGTGTATCAAGAATGGTCCACCACCCAAAGGACATCCAGCCAACTTGACACAACTGTGG
This sequence comes from Salvelinus alpinus, assembly GCF_045679555.1. Classification (NCBI taxonomy): domain Eukaryota; kingdom Metazoa; phylum Chordata; class Actinopteri; order Salmoniformes; family Salmonidae; genus Salvelinus; species Salvelinus alpinus. The sequence goes on from NC_092101.1 coordinate 3,914,750, forward strand.
GAAGCATTGGAGTTAACTTGTGCAATCATCCCTGTGGAACGCTTTTGACACCTTGTAGAGTCCATGCCCCGACAAATTGAGGCTGTTCTGAAGGCAAAAGGCATGCGAATCAATATTAGGAAGGTCTTCCTAATGTTTGGTATACTCGTGTATGAGGGATGGGAGAATCCCTCCATAGAGCCGGGTTTAACAAAATAGCCAGATTTCTCAGTTGAGAAAGTTACTAATGTAGTTCTGTTTTGCTGTTCTTGTTTTTCCCCTCATTGGCCCTAGATACATGGGCTATTGTGAATGGATGTTTTGTTCTACAAGCTAAAAAATACTTGATATCGGAGTAAGGTGTAAAACACAGATTTTAAAAACCACCACAAGTCATCCTTTACCTGCTAAATAAAACTGTAATGGCTTGTTTAGCCCTGTTGTTTTCAAATGCAGGGGTGACCGACATACTGTAGCTTTGTTTGTCTTTTGCCAAGTGAGGGTCAGTCATGCAATAAAGTACACATGGGGATGGTAGCGGCCGAATAAATTGGATTTTATATGCTCGCGGTAAACCCAAAGAGTGTAGGGCTCATCCAATATGGAGACTGCCCTCCACTTTTTACAGCATTCATAAAGCCTTGAGGCCTTTCATCTCCTGAAAAAAGCTTTGGCCTATCACTTCTCATTATTTCCTGTTGAATCTCCAAATCTAGCCAATTCAGAGCAGAATGAGACGCTTCCATAGCTCGCCCAGGGTTTATTTAACAGGTAACACTAGCCAGGAAGAGAAAAGTCAGATATTAGATGTCATTTCATGAACTACTTTAGTCACATCATTTGTTATATTTTTTATTTTAAATTCCTTCCATATTCCTTCTGCCAACATATAGAGAGTGCAGGTACTCTTACATAACACTCATTGTATGTGTACTACTGGCAGCTGTTATCTTATTTTAGATTTCAAGGTAATAATCTGTTTTGAAAGCTGATACACATTTGAAGCCTTTTACTTATTATTCTGTTTAAATGAGCTGTTTGTAACCCAACCGGCAAATTGTGATTTCAGTTATCACACCCTTGGGGAGTCAAGGTACTGGTATTTGTTTAGCTGAGGATTTCTTAAATGCAGTTGTCATCTGAAATATTGGTCTTAAACAATGTAACATTTTGTGAATTGCTGAGTAAGTAATGAGTAACTAAAGTAAGTATTGAGTAGTAATTCTAACTCCGTTGTCTGCATGCATAAGGCAATGAAGGTGGTTATGGGGAGGAGGAGGAGCGGTGGGTCATCTATTTTCCCAATGCCAGAAGGTCACACAGTTTAAACCCTACTATGGTGATTCCAGTTTTCCATGACAGCTGTCTGCAGGGAAACTGAGCTGCTCTAAAGGTAACTCATCTCTCAATGAAATGTAAAATTAACTTCCTGTCTATCATGTGAAGGACACACCCTCTTTATTGAATTTTAAAAGCCTGTTATATTAATTGAAACTCCCTTTAATATAGACCACATGGATAATTCAATAAATCTGATTTTTTAATATGAATAAGGGCTTGTTAAAGTGTCAAAATACAGCATTTCTAATGTCATCCCATTCTAAGGTCAACCCTGTTACGTGAACTGAACTCTTTTTAAAAATGGTGTTAGGTTCTCAATGAACCTAATAAAACTCACGGACGATTAGTAAAGTTTAAACCAAGTTTATTCACCAATTGGGCATACAGCTGCATAAAACAAAATACATATTTACACAAGCACTGATATTTAACCCTTTCTCCTATACTGAGTCTCCTCCTACACATCTGAACAGCCAATGCATCTCTGTTGCTAGACAGAACTTTATTGATATCTGTTCTCCCTTACTTCATCTGACCTGACTTCAGCCCCAAATTGCTCACTCCTCCCGAACTCACAGCTGTCATGTTGACTCGTACCAGACTGTGTCTCTTCTCCTCCCATAGGATCTCTGACGGCTAACAATAACATTCCGGACAGAATGTAAACGTTATACATTGCCCTCTCTCCCTCAGTGACATGAATAACTATATTTCATATTTTCAGAACCCAAACAATGGTGAAACTATTACTTATTTTTTGGGCTAAAAGCAGGTCACAAGGGGATTTACAGTGGTTGCTCCACTAAACGTTTTGAGATTATGCTGCGGGACTTAGAGGTAACTTAAATGGGCCACATAAACAAAATAGAAACTGATAATTGTGCGCAACTTCAAAATTGAATTTCAATGAACGGAATGATGATGAAGAAGGTGATTGAATTTCGAACAGTAGTGTAAGAATTGCTATTCCTCTGTCCTGCACGAGCACACCAGGAAAAAATACACTTATTTTTTTGTTACTACTCGTCAGTATTACTTACTAAAACTGTTGTTACACTAAGGTTTTTATTCTAAGAGAAACTTAGACTACAATTAGGATGTGGATTATTATGTTAGGATTATTTTGCTCTGACTTTAGTACTGTAGCCTACTCCCGACCGGTCACATTGTACAGCACCTGAGAGGCGCAGCAGTCTAAGACACTGCATTGCAGTGCAAAATGCGTTGCTACAGATGCTGGTTCGATACCAAAACCGAGACACCCCTGAGGCGACGGTGGGCTTTAGGTTTTTCTCCCTCTAAAAACAGAAACATATAATTCTAAATAACAAAATGGCTTTATTTACCAATTAGTAACAATGTCTCATCCCATGTTCAAGAATGACCTTTTCCTCGCCCACTTTAGGTTATTTGAAAACAAAATAATCTCCAAAATATTGTTATTTTTTAAACTAAACAATTATTATTATTATTTATTAATTTAGAATTATATAAAAGCCCCTTAGATATTCTCAGAGATCAGATTTGCCCTAACGAAAAATGCCTCTTAGATAATCATTTAGACTCCTCCAATCTTCTAAATCTAACTATTGGTAGAGAGTCACGTCATTGAAAAACATATTTTCCGATGTACTGTAGACCTACCGTAGGCAACACGAGTCTCACTAGTGTTGAGTAATGTGCTGTTAAAAGTGATGTAGGTCTTATTTATATTTTAAAAGCATATTTAAGTTAGAAGCAATAGGATTTGAGCAATAGCCTACCTGTTGTGGTCAACTATTTCAGCACCGTTTCGCGCTGCTCTGAGACAAGCATGGGGACTAGGCTTGATAAATCAATGAGATTTTTATTTTCACTGAATCTCCGTTTGGGTATTGGTTAGACTACAATTATACAATTAGGGTGTGGAAATGTTATGCTCTTAGTACTGTAGCCTACTCCCGACCGTCACTTTGTACAGCGCAATATTTTCTGTTCCATCCTAACAGAAACCCTAAGGGTTTTGTTTTTCTTGGAATAGAAACACCATAATATTAATCAAAATGATTCAGCTAAATCTCTTAAAATCAATCCCATATACTATGCCCTTACAAAAAATGCTTTAAATTCTCTAGTACAGCCGATGTTGAAGGCTATCAAATGCTTCTCAAAGATGCCCTCAAACTAGCACTAACTAGCATTAATGGCAACAATGGCTGATAATTAAATAACGTGCCATGGAATTCTGCGGCAGCCCGCAAGGTGTGCTGTAGTATGAGGCCGCTTTTAAAGGAAGAACCACTGTAAGCCTGATTTAAGATGAACTCATCAACCCTTTTACGGTCCACCCTGTTTCTTTATTTGGCATTTAATAAGCACTTATTTCTATTTTTTTACCTCTGGAGTTGGTAAAACATTTTGACAGAATGTTAAACTTAGGTGAAATCAATAGTTGTTGTTTTTAACCCAGTTGCACTTCTCTAAAGGCACCGAGTTCGTGGAACGACCATCCTACATTTTGCTAGCTGTAGTAGCGCAGTGATGTCAATAACATGTCGCCAAGAACGATGAGGTATCTCCAGTTGTTTTAACGTTAAGTGACTGTGACACACCTTCCATCCATGCGCACTGTATAACAAGTTTGTTTGTTTTTTATTCATAAATGTATGAACAAGCACTACTGCACCATTTGGTCGAGGGACTGTAGAGGACCAATTGTATTTAGTATCAGAGATTACATTATTCCGCACATATAACTATTATGCCATTTTGAACATGAATTGTTGAAAAATCTGTAGTATTATCGATGAATAGTCCATTTGGAAATCAAATTTCAAAATTCCAAAAAACAATTCTGCTTCGATTTGGTGTGAGGTATTGACTTTGAAGAGTTGGTCATTTTGATTACCATCCTTTCTCTCAATCACAGGTAACCTGTGTGAGTAATCATGTAAAGGACCCTGCAGTTTGGGATAATTTAGACTTGCAAGTGGTCAATATTTCCATCTTCAACCACAGATGTCCCCTTTGGAATCAACATTCTGTGTTTAAGTGAAGGTCTCAAATGACCCTATTTGTTACTGTTTGAAACATCGTAAAAGGTCACTCTTGGATGTTAAGATTAATTGTGGATAGAAACCATACATTTAAAACCAAACCAGATTCATCTTTCCCTTCAACAAATATCAAAGCTGCTTCAAAGTAATGCAATTCTCAGGTAATATTCAATAGTTTGAGATAATCCTTGATGTTGAGTTTCTGAAAAAGATTCCTGTGCATTTTTAAATCAAACATACCTACCATCTCAGAAAAAGTCAAACATTCTAGTTAAAAAATAAAATAATAATCAGAAGATCCCTTGAGATGTGAATCTCTTTTTCAAGAGACCTTCTTATGTCACGTGACCAATAGGTCTCCCTCTCGCTACAGAGGCTGAAAAATATTATCATAGATAGAATACGACTCATACAACAGTTTACAGAAAAAAATATAAAGTGTTCCATAACTGCATACAGTATATTTACAACATTGTTACGGGGCAACACTAATCCATTGTTGATAAGGTAGGCGACACAATAAGATGGTACAGGCTGGTATTAGCATATAAGCATCAATCTGGTAGGATTTTGCAAAAAGATAGGAATCAAGGAACATTATGCTTATGTGAATATACTGCATTCAATAGAGGGAGATTATCTTCTGCAATTGGTCAATTGGTGAAAGACTTAAACAGAAAGGCAGGCAAGCAGACAGACATGTCTCTCTCTCTTTCTCTCTATATTCTCTAATCCCCCTTTCCATATGTCTCTCTTCTCTCTCTCGTCCCTCCTTCTCTCTCCCTCTCTTTGCCTCCCTCTGTGTCTCTCTGTCTACCTCCTATGTATCCCCCTTCTTTGTCTTCACTTTCCCTCCCCCTTCTTTCAGCCCCTCCCTCTCTCTCTCTCCCTCGCTCCCTCACTCTCTCTCTCTTCTATTCCGTTCAATAAATGCTTCATTGGCATGAATGGGTGGTTGCCACTGTTGCCATAGCGATGTATATGAAGTCTAAAATAAATTAACAATATTTTTGAGCAACAATAATATATACATCAATATAAACAATTACAAGTGGAAAACAATACTCAAAAAGAAAACAAACAGCAACAATTGAGAAACAAAATCTACAAGGGCTCATCTGTATGACATGGCGGTAGCTGTTGTCGGTCTTATATTAAGATAGGCCAGGACATAATCTGCAGCAAGTTTCTAAGTCCCCCCCCCAAAACTCAGATTTCTCCTCAACAGGCAGTTCTTTCTAAAATTTCATGAGATAAATATCTCTGTCATATTTGGAACAGTGGAGTAGGAAGTGCTGCTCATTCTCTACCTAACCCGACGCACATACGTAGTCTTTCTTCTCTGACCTTCCATGTTTTTCTATGGTGTCCTGTCTCTATTGCCAGGCTATGGTACATTGTTGTCTTTCATTGTTTGAAATATTTGATTTTGACAAGGACTTGTGCTTATTTGATATCTCTATTTAGAATTTGGTGACGTTGAAATGTGTAATTTAATTGCATTTTGTTCTGCCAATAATTTGTGTATGTATTTCGGGAATTTGTGTGAATTTTATTATTTGCGGTCAAATGGTTGAATTTAGCTGGCGCTTTTGGGCTAGTTACTCGAAAGGGTCAAACGCTGGTTCGCGGTGTTCGCGGTGCGTAAGAAAGCCTTGTGATGCGGAGGAAGCTGGTGGGAGAAGCTATAGGAGGATAGGCTCAATGTAATGGCTGGAATTGTCAAGACATCTGCCGAAGTCGGTTCCTCTCCTTGTTCGGCCGGTGTTCGGCGGTCGACGTCACCGGTCTTCTAGCCATCATCCATGTATTTTTCATGTTCCATTTGTTTTGTCTGGTTGTCGCACTCACCTGGTTTCAATTCCCTAATTACATGTTGTATATGTTCCCTCTGTTTCCTCCATGTCCTTGTCGGGTATTGTTTATTGTAAGTACGTGTGATTTATGTGACTGGTGCGATACGGGTTTTGTGCCCATTTGTTTTGTTATTTTTGTATGCCGGTAGTTATGTACATTAAACGGCTCCGGCTATTTACCAAGTTCTGCTCTCCAGCGTTTGACTTCCATGCCACTAGTTACGCACCCCTTGACAGCAATTAAATAAATGGAGTCAAACAAGTTGTTTCCATGTGTTTGATGCCATTCCATTGATTCCGTTCCAGCCATAACAATGAGCCCGTCCTCCTACAGCCCTCTCTGTTGTGATGATAATATTCTGGATCACAGTATTCGTATTTGTATTTATTATGGAATCCCATTAGCTGTTGCCAAGCCAGCAGCTACTCGTCATATGGTTCAAAGACATTAAGATACTTATAGTTAAAGTCGGAAGTTTACATACACCTTAGCCAAATAAATTTAAACTCAGTTTTTCACAATTCCTGACATTTAATTCCGGTAAATATTCCCTGTCTTTGGTCAGATAGGATCACGACTTTATTTTAAGAATGTGAAATGTCAGAATAGTAGAGAGAATTATTTATTTCAGCTTTAATTTCTTTCATCACATTCCCGGTGGGTCAGAAGTTTACATACACTCAATTAGTATTTGGTAGCAATGCCTTTAAATGGTTTAACTTGGGTCAAACGTTTCGGGTAGCCTTCCACAAGCTTCCTAAAATAAGTTGGGTGAATGTTGGCCCATTCTTTCTGTCAGAGCTGGTGTAACTGAGTCAGGTTTGTAGGCCTCCTTGCTCGCACATGCTTTTTCAGTTCTGCCCACAAATTCTCCATAGGAATGAGGTCAGGGCTTTGTGATGGCCACTCCAATACCTTGACTTTGTTGTACTTAAGCCATTTTGCCACATCTTGGAAGAAAGCTTGGGGTCATTGTCCATTTGGATGAACCGTTTGCAACCTAGCTTTAACTTCCTGACTGATGTCTTGAGATGTTGCTTCAATATATCCACACCATTTCCCTACCTCATGATGCCATCTAATTTGTGAAGCGTACCAGTCCCTCTTGCAGCAAAGCACCCCCACAACATGATGCTGCCACCCCCGTGCTTCACGGTTGGGATGATGTTCTTCGGCTTGCAAGCCTACCCCTTTTTCCTCCAAACATAACGATGGTCATTATGGCCAAACAGTACGATCTTTGTCCCCATGTGCAGTTGCAAACCGTAGTCTGGCTTTTTTATGGCGGTTTTGGAGCAGTGGCTTCTTCCTTGCTGAGCGTCCTTTCAGGTTATGTCGATATAGGACTCGTTTTACTGTGGATATAGATACTTTTGTACCTGTTTCCTCCAGCATCTTCACAAGGTCCACTTTCTGCACCAAAGTACATTTATCTCTAGGAGACAGAACGCGTCTCCTTCCTCAGTGGTTTGACGACAGCGTGGTCCCATGTTGTTTATACTTGCATACTATTGTTTGTACAGATGAACGTGGTACCTTCAGGCATTTGGAAATTGCTCCCAAGGATGAACCAGTCTTGTGGAGGTCAACAATTCTTTTCTGAGGTCTTGGCTGATTTCTTTTGATTTTCCCATGATGTCATGCAAAGAGGCACTGATTTTGAAGGTAGGCCTTGAAATACATCCACAGGTACACCTCCAATTGACTCAAATAATGTAAATTAGACTATCAGAAGCTTCTAAAGCCATGACATTATTTTCTGGAATTTTTCCAGGCTATTTAAAGGCACAGTCAACTTAGTGTATGTAAACTTCTGACCCACTGGAATTGTGATACAGTGAATTATAAGTGAAATAATCTGTCTGTAAACAATTATTGGAAAAATTACTTGTGTCATACACAAAGTAGATGTCCTTACTGACTTGCAAAAACTATAGTTTGTTAACAAGAAATTAGTGGAGTGGTTGAAAAACGAGTTTTAATCACACCAACCTAAGTGTATGTAAACTTCGGAGTTCAATTGTACATTACATATAAAACAAAATATAAAACAGTGCATTATATAACATTATTATACTACGAAATGTCTACAATACATAATGTATAATACCACCATAAATCAAAATTACAGTGTAGAGGCGACTCTGGGATGCTGGCCATCTAGGCAGAGTTGCAACGAAAAAGCCATATCTCAGACTTTACAATAAAAATAAAGGATTAAGATGGGCAAAAGAACACAGACACTGGATAGAGGAACTCTGCTTAGAAGGACAGTATCCTGGAGTCATCTCTTCACTGTTGACGTTGAGACTGGTGTTTTGCGAGTAACATTTAATGATGCTGCCAGTTGAGGACTTGTGAGGCATCTGTTTCTCAAACTAGACACCCTAATGTACTTGTCCTCTTGCTAAGTTGTGCACCGGGTCCTCCCACTCCTCTTTCTATTCTGGTCAGAGCTGGTTTGCGCTGTTCTGTGAAGGGAGTAGTACACAGCGTTGTATGAGATCTTCATAGCCTTCATTTCTCAGAACAAGAATAGACTGACGAGTTTCAGAAGAAGGGTCTTTGTTTCTGGCCATTTTGAGCCTGTAATCGAACTCACAAATGCTGATGTTCCAGATTCTCAGCTAGTCTAAAGGCCAGTTTAATTTCTTCTTTAATCAGAACAACAGTTTTCAGCTGTGCTAACATAATTAAAAAAGGGTTTCTTATGCTCAATTAGCCTTTTAAAATGATACACTTGGATTAGCTAACACAACGTGCCATTGGAACACAGGAGTGATGGTTGCTGATAATGGGCCTCTGTACGCCGATGTAGATCTTCCATTAAAAAAAATCTGCCGTTTCCAGCTACAATAGTCATATACAACATTAAAACCTCTCTGGGGTAGGGGGCAGTATTTTGACATCCGAATGAAAAGCATGCCCAGAGTAAACTGCCTGTTACTCAGGCCCAGATGCTAGGATATGCATATAATTGGTAGATTTGGATAGAAAACACTCTAAAGTTTCTAATACTGTTAAAATAATGTCTGTGAGTATAAAATAACTGATATGGTAGGCGCAGCCCCGAGTACAAACCACCCCCCCCCAAAAAAAATATTCAGTTTACCACTGTTTTCATTGGCTAGTATTTTAATAATAAGGCCAAGTCCTCCCAGATTGCAGTTCATAGGGCTTCCACTAGATGACAAGAGTCTTTAGAAAGAGTTTCAGGCTGGTTTTTGGAAAAATTACCCAGAAATTTTTGTTTTTCTAGGTGGCTCCCATTTTGGCTGTAGTGTTACCAAGCGCGTGGAGGAAAGCGCGTTCTTTGTTATTTATCTCCGGTAATGAACATACTATTCTCCGTCTTTAATTTGATCGTTTATTTGCGTATTAGGATACCTAAGGTTTGATTATAAACGTTGTTTGACTTGTTTGGAAAAGTTTATTAGTAACGTTTGGGATTCATTTTGTATGCATTTTGATGGAGGGAAACTGAGTGGATTATTGACTGAAGCGCACCAGCTAAACTGAGTTTTTATGGATATAAAGAAGGACATTATCGAACAAAAGGACCATTTGTGATGTAACTGGGACCTTTTGGAGTGCCAACAGAAGAAGATCATCAAAGGTAAGGCATTTTTTATATCGCTATTTCTGACTTTTGTGTCGCACCTGCCTGGTTGAAATATGATTTTCATGTTTTTGTATGCGGGGCTCTATCCTCAGATAATCGCATGGTTTGCTTTCGCCGTAAAGCCTTTTTGAAATCTGACACAGCGGCTGGATTAATAAGAAGTTAAGTTTTATTTTGATTTATAACACATATTTTCAAGAATGTTAAATATTTGAATTGAGGTTGTTTTTTTTCGCGCTCTGCAATTTCACTAGATGTTGGTCAGGTGGGATGTTACCGTTCCACGTACCCTAGAGAGGTTTAACAATGTGTCCACTGTATTTCTGATCAATTTGATATTATTTTAATGGGAAAAAAATTGCTTTTCTTTCAGAAACAAGGACATTTCTAAGTGATCGCAAACTTTTGAACGGTAGTGTATGTGTGTGTAGAGTGCATGTGCTAGTGCTTGTATGCTTGTATCTGTACCTTTGTGTGTGTCGTTCTGTAAGTTGTATTTTTACCTGTTTTTTAAAATCTGATTCTACTACTTGCATCAGTTACCTGATGTGGAATAGAGTTCCATGTAGTCATGGCTCTATGTAGTACTGTGCGCTTCCCATAGTCTGTTCTGGACATGAGGATTGTGAAGAGACCTTTGGTGGCATGTCTTGTGGGGTATGCATGGGTGTCGGAGCTGCGTGCTAGTAGTTTGAACAGACAGCTCGATACATTCAGCTTGTCATCACTTCTTACAACAACAAGTAGTGATGAAGTCAATCTCTCTTCCACTTTGATGTTATTTCCCTGTGTACATTTAAGGGCCAGCCATGCTGCCCTGTTCTGATCCAATTGTAATTTTCCTAAGTACATCTTTGTGGCACCTGCCCACATGACTGAACAGTAGTCCAGGTGTGACAAAACTAGGGCCTGTAAGACCTGCCTTGTTGATAGTGTTAAGGCAGAGTAACGCTTTATTATGGACAGACTTCTCCCCATCTTAGCCACTGTTGTATCAATATGTTTTGACCATGACAGTTTACAATCCAGGGTTACTCCAAGCGGTTTAGTCCCCTCAACTTGCTCAATTTCCACATTATTCATTTCAAGATATAGTTTAGGGTTTTGTGAATGATTTGTCCCAAATACAATGCTTTTAGTTTTTTAAATATTTAGGACTAACTTATTCCTTGCCACCCATTCTGAAAATAACTTCAGCTCTTTGTTAAGTATTGCAGTCATTTAATTCGCTGTAGTAGCTGATGTGTATGGTGTTGTGTCATCCGCATACATAGATAAACTGGCTTTAATCAGGAAACTTCAATTATGTTGGAGAAGCTTCAAATAAAGAACACCCTCTGTGTTCTGTTAGACAAGTAACTCCTTATCCACAATATATATTATTTTATTTATTTTTATTTAACTAGGCAAGTCAGTTAAAGTTAAGAACACATTCTAATTTACAAAGATGGCCGACCAGGGAACAGTGGATTTACTTCCTTGTTCAAGGGCAGAAAGACAATTTTTTACCTTGTCAGCGCAGGGATTCGATCCAGCAACCTTTCAGTTACTGGCCCAATGCTCTAACCACTAGGCTCTAAGGAGGGGCTGTAAAGGAGGTGGTGTGAAGCCAGAACACATCAGTTTTTCAAGCAGCAGACTATGATCGATGATGTCAAAAGCCGCACTGAAGTATTACAGTGCAGGGAAATCTCCTATGTTTTGCCCTACAGGACAGGTTTGTGGCATTTGTTTTATCTTTTTTTTTTTTAGTTTTAGAAAACTTACTCTTTTTAACGTATTTTTACTATTTTCTACATTGTAGAATAATAGTGAAGACATCAAAACTATGAAATAACACATATGGAATCATGTAGTAACAAAAAAGTGTTAAACAAATCAAAATATACAGTATATTATATTGCAGATTCCTCAAATAGCCACCCGTTGCCTTGATGACAGCTTTGCACACTCTTGACATTCTCTCAACCAGCTTCACCTGGAATGCCTTTCCAACAGTCTTGAAGGAGTTCCCTTCACTCTGCCGTCCGACTCATCTCAAACCATCTCAATTTGGCCAGCTCTTTTGATGCAGCACTACATCACTCTCCTTCTTGGTCAAATAGCTCTTACACAGCCTGGAGGTGTGTTGGGTCATTGTCTTGTTGAAAAACAAATGACAGTCCCACTAAGCGCAAACCAGATGGGATGGCGTATCGCTGCAGAATGCTGTGGTAACCATGCTGGTTAAGTGTGCCTTGCATTCTCAATAAATCACTGTTACTGTCACCAGCAAAGCACCCCCACACCATCAGACTGCCTCCACCATTCTCCACGGTGAAAACCACACATGCAGAGATCATCTGTTCACCTACTCTGCATCTCACAAAGACAAGGAGGTTGGAACCAAAAATCTCAAATTTGGACTCATCCGACCAAATGACAGATTTCCACTGATCTAATGTCCATTCCTCGTGTTTCTTGGCCCAAGCAAGTCCTTTCTTTTTATTGGTGTCCTTTAGTACTGGTTTCTTTGCAGCAATTCAACCATGAAGGTCTGATTTACGCAGTCTGCTCTAAACAGTTGATGTTAAGATGTGTCTCTTACTTGAACTCTGTGAAGCATTTATTGGGGCTTCAATTTCTGAGGCTGGTAACTCTAATTAACTTATTTTCTGCAGCAGAACTCTGGGTCTTCCTTCCCTGTGGCGGTTCTAATGACAGCCAGTTTTATCATGATGGTTTTTGCGACTACACTTGAAGAAACTTTCAACGTTTTTGAAATGTTTCGGATTGACTGACCTTCATATCTTAAAGTAATGATGGACTGTCGTTTCGCTTTGTTTATTTGAGCTGTTCTTTTACCAAATAGGGCTATCTTCTGTATACTACCCCTACAGTGGTTGCTCAACTAAAAGTTGTGCGATTATGCTGCGGGACTTAGAAGTAATTTATAGTTTAGTACGGTACCCAGTGTCACCACTTTATTGCTCCAGACCAGCACAAAGGAGAGTTAGAGCACTGATTATGCTTTTGGGTCCCAAGGCGCTACTGTGTCTCTAACTGACAATGAATGGCGACATAAACCAAATAGAAACTGATAATTGTGCACTTACTTACTAAAACTGTTGTCACACTAAGTTTTATATTCTAAGAGCAATTTAGACTACAATTAGGGTGTGGAAATGTTAGGATTATTTTGCTCTTACTGTGGTACTGTAGCCTACTCCCGCCCGGTTACATTGCACAGCGGCAGAGTGGCACAGCAGTCTAAGACACTCCATGCAGTCTAAGACACTGCATTGCAGTCTGAACTGCGTTGCTATAGATACTGGTTCAATACTCGTGCCGGCTGCGACTGGGAGACCCATGAGGTGATGGTAGGCTTTTGATTTCTCTCAAAAACAGAAATAAATCATTCTAAATAACAAACTGGATTTATTTACAAATTAGTAAGTATATCTCACTCCATGTTCAATAATGACCTTTTTCTTGCTCACTTTACATTATTTGAAAATTAAATCAACTCCGAAATATTGTTATTTTTAAAACAAAGCTACTATTATTAATTCATTTAGAATTATATAAAATCCCCTTAGACATTCTCACAGATATATTATTAACCCTGTTTTTCACAAGCATAGCAGACTGTGAATTCTGCAAACAACGTTTCTAGCAGGGCAATATATATTGGTCATGGCTCCCTAGTGGCGCACAATGGGATTGCCTTGCAGTTCTCCAGCTTTATCCACTGACTAGGGAAAAGCTGACTAGGGAAACTTTCCCGCTGTTCTTAGTGCCTGTCTGTACGTTCAAACTAAAACAATGTAGCTAATAATGGCATGAACATTTCCCCTTAGATATGAATTCGGAGTGCAGATATTATTAAATATGAAAGCATTAGACCTCTCACTAAAGGTGACTTAAATCCGAACTGGGTTTAACGAAAAATGACATGAAAAGCACACATTTGTAAATCCCAAACTCAAAAAATAATTGGAAAGATAGATACAAATGATTTGTGACATTGTGGTTAGAATAAAGAATGTAAACAAGATGCTGTGTTTTTATTTACATACATGAAGGGAACATTTTGACATTTGCTGTATGATCGATGAGAAACTCCATATTGCAAATGTACGGTCCCTTACTAGATGTCCGCGAATGTTTGTAAAATTCGCGGATGGCGGCGGGCCGTGCACCGGGGCCAGATCTTCCGGGAAGTCATCGAACGAAGTCTCTCGGACATTCGGTTTTCGTTTGATAAAATTTTCAAATTTTGGACGTTTTTCCACTGTCCCGGTAAATTCCAGCAGGTGGCGAATGGAATCTTATTGCAAATGTACAAGACATCACCAATCACGATGTGGCCTTTTCTCCTAAACGGAAAAGACATTGAAGACGAAACTTGGTGAGCATAGGTTTGGCATAATGGGCAGTTGGCCCCGAACAAGATGGCGTCGAGGCCTCAACGCTTTTTGAGTTAAGGCCATTTTTCTGGGATTAACAACGCAGGATTCAAATCACCAATTTTATGGAATTGTAGATTATCCCCATTTAACGTTAACTCACTTTTTGTCGATCTCGCACTCGTAACATGTCGCACTTTCGTGCTGTTAACTATGGTTGCTACAGCATGTGAAACATACAAATCCACTCGTTGACCCATTGTAATCAAAGCAGTATTATACAAATCCATTTCTGTCACCTGTAGACACGATGGCATTCCTCTCACCACTGAGTCTAACGATCTACTCCAGTACATTACTGGTCTCTCTTTTCCCTTATGATTTTGCGTAACTACCGCACTACAATGCCCTTCCTGCTCATGAACAAAAATGTTAAAAGGAATTTTTTCGTAACCCCAGTGGTGGTGCTTGACACAATTGCTTCTTTAGCTTGACAAACACTTCCTTGCACTCTTGACTCCACTCTATTCTTTCAATGGGAGCCTTCCCCCCCTTTAGTCAATTCTGTAAGGGGCTCAGCAATTTCAGAATTCGACGGAATAAAATGTCTCACAAAATTTAAAAGGCCTAGGGTTTTCCTGAGTGTGCGAGGAGTGTTTGGTCAAGCCAGACTACCCATTGTTTCCATTTGATCACGTGTAATCTGTTTTGTGCCTTTTGAAATCAAAACCCCCAAATATGTTACCACCTGTTTTGCCAGTTGTGCTTTCTCATATGATGTTTTGTGGCCCTGCTCTGCCAGATAGTTTACTAATGTGGTAAGATCTCGCATATGAGTTTCTTAGTCTTTTGATGCCATTAACAAATCATCCACATACGATACCAACACAGAGCCTTCAAATTTACACCATTTAAGCAATTATTTTAATGCGGCGTGATACCAAGTTGGACTATTTTTAAATCCCATTCGTGCCCTCGCCCACGTATACTGCTCCCAAACCAGGGTCGTGACTCTCAGCCACCGGCACTGACCAAAATAAATGTTTCATGTCGAGCACGCTGTACCATTCTGAGTCTGAGGGAATAGATGCCAAAAGGTCTGCCAAGTCTGCTACCACGGGTGTGATTTTCACCGCATGTTTGTTTATTCCGTGAAAATCCACCGGAATATGCCATTTTAGTCACTTTTTCACTGGGAATATCAATATGCCTCATACCACTATGTCTCGCTCAAGTAATATTGGAAGATCCTCCTCCACCGACGTCTCCGCCTCCTGTTTAATAGGGTATTGCTTCATCGGTGGTGGTGGCTCGCCCTCCACCACAACAGGCTTGCAACCTTTAACTTCACTAGGGTAGGGGGCAGCATTCGGAATTTTTGATGAAAAGCGTGCCCAAACTAAACTGCCTGCTACTCAGGCCCAGAAGATAGCATATGCATATTATTAAATTGGGATAGAA
Source organism: Salvelinus alpinus (assembly GCF_045679555.1). Classification (NCBI taxonomy): domain Eukaryota; kingdom Metazoa; phylum Chordata; class Actinopteri; order Salmoniformes; family Salmonidae; genus Salvelinus; species Salvelinus alpinus. The sequence continues at coordinate 3,930,433 of NC_092101.1, forward strand.
AGCCCTCTAACGTTTCCAAAACTGTTAAAATAATGTATGTGAGTATAACAGAACTGATATGACAGGCAAAAACCAGAGGAAAATCCAAACAGGAAGTACTATTATTTTGAAAGGCTGTTTTTCCATTGAAAGCCTATCCACCATACAAGACTTAGGACCCAGTTCACGAGCTCTGTGTCTTCCTCTACATGTGGCCAGTCTTTAGGCATTGTTTCAGGCTTTTACTCTGAAAAATGAGGGAGATACAGCACTTTCAATCAGTGGCCAGTGGAAATTTCCATTCATCAGCCATGCCCCTGATCGGGAAAGCTCCTTTCTTGTTTCTCCTTTCCTATTGACAAAGTTTTTGTCCGGTTGAAATATTATTGATTATTCATGACAAAAACAACCAGAGGATTGATTTTAAACATTGTTTGGCATGTTTCTACTAACTTTTATTGTACTTTTTAAAAATGTTTCTTCTGGAATTAGTGCACGCGCCTCAAGCATTCTGATTACTGGACAAAAGGCGCAAACAAAAAGGAGATATTTGGTCATAAAGAGGGACATTATCGAACAAAACAAACATTTATTGTCTAACATGGAGACCTGGGAGTGCCACCAGATGAAGATCATCAAAGGTAAGTGATACATTTTAATGCTATTTCTGACTTTTGTGACACTCTCCTTGGCTGGAAAATGGCTGTATGGGTTTCTGTGGCTAGGTGCAGACCTAACATAATCGCAAAGTGTGCTTTCTCCGTGAAGCCTTTTTGAAATCTGACACAGCGGTTGCATTAAGGAGAAGTTTATCTTTATTTGTATGTTTAACACTTGTATCGTTTATCAATGTTTATAATGAGTATTTCTGTAATTCGAAGTGGCTCTCTGCACTTTCACCGGATGTTTGTTTGAGACAATCCATTTCTGACCATAACGCGCCAATGTAAACTGAGATTTTTGGATATAAATATGAACTTTATCGAACAAAACATACATGTATTGTGTAACATGAAGCCCTATGAGTGCCATCTGATGAAGTTCATCAAAGGTTAGTGATACATTTTATCTCTATTTCTGCTTTTTGTGACTCCTCTCTTTGGCTGGAAAAATGGCTGTATGGTTTTCTGTGACTAGGTGTTGACCTAACATAATCGCATGGTGTGCTTTAGCTGTAAAGCCTTTTTTAAATCGGACACTGTGGTTGGATTTACAAGAAGGTTATCTTTAAAATGGTGGATAATACTTGTATGTTTGAGGAATTTTAGTTATGGTTTTTCTGTTGTTTTGAATTTGGCGCCCTGCAATTTCACTGGCTGTTGTCGAGGTGGGACGCTAGCATCCCACTGGTACCAGAGAGGTTAATTAGATCACAATCTAATGCATCTTTTTACCATAGTGAATGATCTTGAAACAACAATTGCTTGGCTTTCACTGTTCATACTGCCAATTTTATTTTGTTACCTTTTAGAATCTTACTCCCTTGGCATTTCACATAGATTATCCAACCCCAAAATTGGTTCCCCACCCGTCGCCATGTAAAATGACCCGGGTTTGTTACTGGTCCTATGGTCAAACATATGGGTAGCAGTTGTATCGCTTTAGATTCTGCCCATTACCCTGCTAAATGTAATACTTTTTCTGTTGAAATTTAGCCAATTTATCATCGTTAGGAAACAGTGATACTAAGAAGTTGTGTGAGACGTGGCCTCCTACGTATTCTTCCACATAGAAACCCTAATCTCGTCGAATCACAATTGACCACACAGAGGCCATACACCCCTATGTCGACCTCCTTTACCCCTCTGCTCTCAAGAGGGTCTGCTGATGCTCTTTTGTTAATGCGACAAAGCCTGAATCGCAGTATTCTCGCCAGATTGAGTGGTTGCAGCAGGCTCCAGTACTACCATACAGTTACTCCTCCAATGACCGACGGTCCCACACCTAAAAGCGCTTTAGCATAAGTTTACTACCTTTTCCTCCCTGTTTCTTTGTCTTACCTTGGACATTGAAATCACTGTTAGTGACTATCACTGCAGCTGTATTTTAACCACATGCAGTGAGCAGAATTAGATTCCACTCTCAAGACTGCCTGTACTGTCTCATTCCAGTGAGAATGTTGGCCCACTGACCCCGCAGTAGCCGTTTTGATAACAGGTTTCAAACCTGCCATCAAAGCAGACATAATGTTTTTTGCATTTTGATTGTACCTATCCCCCATTGCCAGATTAGTAGGTAATACATCATCCATCCGATCCAGATTATCGGGCACTCCTTCTTTCAGACCCGAGTACATTTACAAATTCTACTCACATCCGGTCGAAACAGTATATTCCCAACTGAATCCCACAAATCCGTCATTTGCTGTCACTGGGTCACATGCTTCGCATTCGGAGGACCTAGCCAAAGTTCAATATCCCTGTGCGAGTTTTGGCAACATGGCCCCTGGCAAAAGTGAGAGCACAACATGATCGTAATCACCAGCATGGAAACCAAAAATTCGACCCTCTTTCCTCAGGAAACGGATGAATTCCTCTCCCTCCTTTACAGGGTCAGGTGCTTCTTTCATAACGCCACGCATTTCGCTCACGCTCAGTGGCTGATGGTGATGCTGTATTTGGATCAGTACTTGGGGCTGCGCTCCATCGGGAATAGGATTATCCTCCCCTGGTACTATTTGTCCTGGATAATACGTAATTGGGGTAGCATTCATTCGCATTGGACGCATATCTGTTTTGCATGAAGAAACAACCTGTCATTCATCACACACTTTGTGAAAATCTGGGATTTCCCTCTTCACAATGCAGAAAGAGTGTATTTAATCAGTGGACACCACTTGTTTTTATTACAACACACCTGACATTACTTTATTAAAGAAAAAAGTTGAGGTTTATTATTATTATTATTATTATTGCAAAAGGTACTGCATAGGTGTAAACATTAATTTATTAGCAAGAGATAGCACTTTTATAGCCTAAGAAATTAGCAGAAATGTGCAGAAAGTAGTTTTGAATGCATTTTATTGAAGGGAAAAGTATTTTTTATAACATCACTTTTTTGGCAACATAGTGATATACAGTTGAAGTTGGAAGTTTACATACACCTGAGCCAAATACATTTAAACTCAGTTTTTCACAAATCCTAACATTTCATTGTAGTAAATATACCCCGTCTTGGGTCAGTTAGGATCCCCACTATATTTTAAGAATGTGAAATGTCAGAATAATAGTAGAAAGAATGATTTATTTCAGCATTTATTTATTTCATCACATTCCCAGTGGTTCATAAGTTTACATACACTCAATTTGTATTTGGTAGCACTGCCTTTAAATTGTTTAACTTGGGTCAAACGTTTCGGGTAGCCTTCCACAAGCTACCCACAATAAATTGGGTGACTTTTGGCCCATTCCTCCTGACAGAGCTGGTGTAACTGAGTCAGGTTTGTAGGCCTCCTTGCTCGCACACACTAATTCAGTTCTGCCCACAGGTTTTCTATGGGATTGAGGTCAGGGCTTTGTGATGGCCACTCCAATACCTTGACTTTGTTGTCCTTAAGCCATTTTGCCACAACTTTGGAAGTATGCTTGGGGTCATTGTCCATTTGGAAGCCCCATTTGCGACCAAGCTTTAACTTCCTGACTGATGTCTTGTGAAATAATCTGTCTGTAAACAATTGTTGGAAAAATGACTTGTGTCGTGCACAAATGAGTTTTAATGACTCCAACCTAAGTGTATGTAAACTTCCGAATTCAACTGTACAATGAGGACTTCAACTACAAAATATTAGTCTTCTCCCATTTTTGAACAATTTCCCCCACCCACAAGGTGTATAAACAACAACAGTAAATAAGAATAAAATACGAGATACAAAACAAAAATGTGAAGAACATGAATCAATGTGTGTGCATGGCATCGTGGCACGATGCCACTAAAACCCTTCCACTCTCTGCATCCCAGAGACTACATGTAGCCTTGCCTCGGGACCTATGCACACCCACTAAGATTAGCAGGCCTATGTAGGCGCCTTATTTACAGAAACCCTCCAAATGTGTCATCTCCAGGATGATTTTTTTTTCAATGGCTGGTGTGATGAACATGTAGAATGTTGAGGCGATGTCCAGGGCATGGACAACTGCATGTATTGTGGGCTCTGCGGTCATCCTTATGACATTTTGTGCTGCCATCCTGCCCTGGTTGTCATATGGTGACAAGGACCATGTTATTTTGCTGTTCTTTGACAAAAATGTCTCTCTTTCAGCTTGGGGATTTCTTCATCTGAAGATGATGCATGGTGCTCTGGGTTGTATTCTTCCCCATGTTCTTCTTCAGATACCTCCTCCTCTTCTAAATCATTGCTCTCTTGTTAATCCTGGACATCTGAAAAAATCTGATCTATGACCTGTTGGGCGCTGAAACGTGCACTTATGGCTTCACCAAAGAGAGAACTGGGGGAACTGTCATCTGCAGCACCTTTATAGCCTCTGACTGCATTCCCCATTACATTTACATTTACATTTAAGTCATTTAGCAGACGCTCTTATCCAGAGCGACTTACAAATTGGTGCATTCACCTTATGATATCCAGTGGAACAACCACTTTACAATAGTGCATCTAACTATTTTAAAGGGGGGGATCAAGACTGCCCAAATGTGCCTAAGTAAACAATGCTTTCAAGAAATGTTTATTTTGTCAGAAATGTTGTTTATTTTGTCTGAAATAGATTTTATTTTGTCTGTGAATTTGAGTCATGTGTGGGGTCGTGGAGGGGAGATGCTGCTCATGCACAATAAAGTTTCAGTTTGTCTGAGTTTAATCAGTAGCACACAATCTCAACTTCTCATTGTGTGATGAAAATGACCCAAAGACAATCTTTGCACCCTGGTGGTGTACAGCTTTCATGGAAATATGAACAAAGGCAATGTTTCACTTTTTCTAATGTTGGGGTCAGTCTAGGAAAAGTCATCAAATTTCAAGTTGAAAAAATATCCTTTAGGGAGTTTTCTCTGATGTTAAACATAGTGGCGGATCATTTTTTTACCATTAACACTTCTACAGGATTGGTGGGTCCCCTGTGCGACGGTTGAGCTAACGTAGGCTAATGCGATTAGTATGAGGTTGTAAGTAACAAGAACATTTCCCAGGATATAGACATATCTGATATTGTCAGAAAGCTTAAATTATTCTTGTTCATCTAAATTATTATTGTTCATCTAACTGCACTGTCCATTTTACAGCAGCTATTACAGTGAAAGAATACCATGCTATTGTTTGAGGAGAGTGCACAGTTTTGAACTTGAAAAGTTATTAATAAACTAATTAGGCACATTTGGGCAGTCTTGATCCAAAATTTTGAACAGAAATGCAATGGCTCAGTCTAAAACTTTACACATATACTGCCTCCATCTAGTGGCCAAAGTCTAAATTGCACCTGGGCTGGAACAATACATTATGGTCAAAGATGATGGTACCAAAGAAATGCTAAATAATGGTTGGTTTTTTCATTGTATTATCTTTTACCAGATCTATTGTGTTATATTTTCCTACATTCTGTTCACATCTCCACAAACTTCAACGTGTTTCCATTCAAATGGTACCAAGAATATGCATATCCTTGCTTCAGGGCCTGAGCTACAGGCTGTTAAATTTAGGTATGTCATTTTAGGCGAAAATTGAAAAGAAGGGGCGAATCCTTAAGATTAAGACAACACTAGGCCTAGCACAATAGCCAATTCCTGTTTTTCTTCATATAATCTATGTGCACACCCCTCAGATATGCCTAGGTTTATATTCGGTGGTTCATTCTTTCTGCTCCATTTTACCTAGCAGGTCTTTATTTTTTGCTTTTTCCATCTTTATCCGCTGCTGTTAAAATGCCGATTAGGATGCCTGCGTATTGTGGTCTGGACCGTTCTTTGATTTCAGTGTTCCACAATGAGATTACATCCATACAATCTTCACTGGATTTAAACTGTCCATCTACTGGATAACCTGTACCAATTTTGTCCAATTAGTCAGACTTTCCCCACCACTTATTTGGTTTTTGTTGCTGTTCATTTGCCCTTTTCAGTGCTTCTAATGCTTTGGTAACATTTTCCCCTCCCACCTGTCGTATCTCTGACTATTATTAAATTTTATGTACCTGTACACAGCCCATCTGTAAATAACACACCCAACTACCTCATCCCCATATTGTTCTACATTTTTGGTGCTCTTTTGCAGCAGGCATTTTTGGAGTCGTTGCAGCAGGCAGGGCACTCTGACGTCACCCCAGGTGAGTCTGCACCACTCTCATCCAGCGTCCTCTGTTGTCAACCTGTTTGTATCCATGAGTTTTCCCCGCATTCCCAGCATAAGGCGCTCGTCGATTCAGGCTCAGCTGTGAATTTTATAGACAGAGCGTTCGCCCTTAGTTTAGGGATCCCCATTATTCCTGTGGTGAGACCTTTTCCGATGCATGCTCTGGATAGTCGACCATTAGGGTCCGGGCTAATCAGGGAAGCCACCATCTCCCTGGTCATGGAGTAGCAGGGGGTCACGAGGAGAGAATCAGTCTCTTCCTCATTGACTCTCCTGCGTTTCCCGTGGTATTAGGCCTTCCCTGGTTGGCTCGTCATAACCCCACCATTTCCTGGCAACAGATGGCTCTGACGGGGTGGTCGCGAGAGTGCTCGGGGAGGTGAGTAGGGGTTTCCGTGGGTGCTACTACGGTGGAAAGTCCAGACCAGGTCTCCACCGTGCGCATCCCCCTTGAATATGCCGATTTGGCTCTCGCCTTCCGTAAGAAGAAGGCAACTCAATTACCATCCCATCGACGGGGGGATTGTGCGATAAATCTCCTGGTAGACGCTGCACTTCCCAGGAGTCACGTGTATCCCCTGTCGCAAGCGGAGACGGAGGCTATGGAGGCATATGTCTCCGAATCCCTGCGTCAGGGGTACATTCGGTCCTCCACTTCACCCATCTCCTCGAGTTTCTTTTTTGTGAAGAAGAAGGATGGAGGTCTGCGCCCGTGCATTGACTATCGAGGTCTCAATCAAATCACGGTAAGGTACAGATACCCGCTACCTCTTATCGCCACGGCGATTGAGTCAATGCACGGGGCGCTCTTCTTCACTAAACTGGATCTCAGGAGTGCGTACAACCTGGTGCGTATCCGGGAGGGAGACCAGTGGAAGATGACGTTTAGTACCACCTCAGGGCATTATGAGTACCTCGTCATGCCGTACGGGTTGATGAATGCTCCATCAGTCTTCCAATCCTTTGTATACAAGATTTTCAGGGTCTTGCACGGGCAGGGTGTAGTGGTGTATATCGATGCCATTCCGATATACACCGCTACACGCGTCGAGCATGTGTGTGCTTGGTGCGCAAGGTACTTGGACGACTGTTGGGGCATGACCTGTACCTGTACGTTTACGTTTTCTCCTTCCTAGGGTATCACATTTCCACATCAGGGGTGGAGATGGAGAGTGACCGCATTGCAGCCGTGCGTAATTGGCCGACTCCCACCAGAGTAAAGGAGATGCAGTGATTTTTCGGGTTTGCCAATTACTACCAGAGATTCATCCAGGGTTTTGGCCAGGTGGCTGCTCCCATTACCTCACTGCTGAAGGGGGGTCCTGTACGTCTGCAGTGGTCGGTTGAGGCGAACAGGGCTTTTGGGCACCTGAGAGCTCTGTTTACCTCGGCTCCCGTGCTGGCCCATCCAGATCCCTCTTTGCCGTTCATAGTGGAGGTGGACGTGGCCGAGGCTGGGATAGGAGCCGTGCTCTCTCAGCGCTCGAGCACGCTACCAAAGCTCCGCCCCTGTGCTTTCTTCTCTAAGAAGCTTAGAGAACTATGATGTGGGGGACAGGGAGCTGTTGGCTGTGATTAAGGCTTTGAAGGCATGGAGACATTGGCTTGAGGGGGCTAACCCCCCTTTCCTCATCTGGACTGACCACCGCAACCTGGAGTACATCCGGACAGCGAGGAGACTGAATCCTCGTCAGGAAAGGTGGGCCATGTTCTTCACCTGTATTGTGTTTACCCTGTCCTATAGACCAGGTTCCCAGAATGTAATGGCAGACGCACTGTCCTGGCTGTATGACACCGAGGAGCGGCCCATGGATCAGCATCCTATTCTCCCGGCCTCCTGCCTGGTAGCGCCGGTCGTGTGGGAGCTGGACGCGGACATAGAGCAGGCGTTGCGTACTGAGCCCGCTCCACTCCAGTGTCCCGTCGGGCGTCGGTACGTTCCATCTGCTGTCCATGACCAGTTGATCTATTGGACACACACATCTCCCTCCTCGGGTCATCCGGGGATCGGTCGGACGGTGCGCTGTCTGACTGGGAAGTACTGGTGGCTCACCTTGGATAAGGACGTGAGAGTATATGTTTCCTCCTGCTCGGTGTGCGCCCAGTGTAAGTCTCCTAGACACCTGCCCAGAGGTAAGCTACATCCGTTACCCATTCCACAACGGCCTTGGTCACACCTGTAGGTGGATTTTCTGGCAGATCTTCCTCCTTCACAGGGTATCAGCACGATCCTGGTTGTTGTGTAGCCTCCCTCTGCCCGGTCTCCCTACGGCCCTGCAAACTACGGAGGCCTTGTTTACACACGTCTTTCGGCACTACGGGGTGCCTGAGGATATAGTGTCTGATCGGGGTCCCCAGTTCACTTCGAGAGTCTGGAGGGCATTCATGGAAGGTCTGGGGGTCTCGATCAGCCTCACCTCGGGTTTTCACCCCGAGAGTAATGGGCAGGTGGAGAGAGTGAACCAGGATGTGGGCAGTTTCTGCGGTCCTATTGCCAGGACCGGCTGGGGGAGTTTGCGGCGTTCGTGCCCTGTGCAGAGATGGCGCAGAACTCAATCCTCCACTCCTCCACTAACCTTTCCCCCTTTCAGTGTGTATTGGGGTACCAGCCGGTTCTGTCACCGAGGCATCAGAGTCAGACCGAGGCTCCTGCGGTGGACGATTGGTTCAGGTGCGCGGAGGGGACATGGGAGGTCGCCCATGCTACGCCAAAAGACCAGCGCGGACCGTCACCTTAGTGAGGCCCCGGTGTTCTCACCGGGGGACCGGGTCTGGCTCTCGACTCGAAACCTGCCCCTCCGCCTGCCCTACCGGAAGCTGGGTCCCGGTTTGTGGGGCCATTCAAAGTCCTGAGGAGAGTGAACGAGGTATGTTACAGGTTACAGCTTCCCCCAGATTACCATATTAACCCCTCGTTTCATGTGTGTCTCAGGCCGGTGGTGGCTGGTCCGCTCCAGGAGTCTGAGGTACGGGAGGTTCCTCCGCCCATCGAGGGGGCCCCGGTGTACTCCGTCCGTTCCATCTTGGATTCGAGGCATCGGGCGGGGGCTCTTCAGTACCTCGTGGAGTGGGAGCGGTATGGTACGGAGGAGAGGTGCTGGGTTCCGGTGGCGGATGTGTTGGACCCTGAACTTCTACGGGAGTTCCACCGTCGCCGGCCGAATCGCCCTGCGCCTCGACCCCCGGGTCGTCCCCGATTTCGGTGTCGGCGCGCGGCTCAAAGGGGGGGTACTGTCACGACTTGCGCCGAAGTCGGCCCCTCTCCTTGTTCGGGCGGCGTTCGGAGGTCGACATCACCGGCTTTCTAGCCATCGCCGCTCCATTCTTCAATTATCCATTGGTTTTGACTTGTTCCATTCACACCTGTTTTGCATTCCCCAATCACACTACATGTATTTATTCCTCTGTTCCCTCTCATGTCTTTGTGTGTAATTATTTTGTGTGTTACGTGTTGTACGCACTAGGCTAAGCGTTTGTTATTTTCTGTGTGTTTTCACGAATCTTATTTGTATTGCTATACATTTATGTTGAGCGACATTTGTGCGCGCTATACACTTTGCCTTGTTGGCTGGAGGAGGTTTTTGACGCAGCTGCATCCATCTGTATATCTCTCCTGCCGTAATAAGGTGTGCGCCTGTTCACAATTCTCTGCTCTCCTGCACCTGACTTCACCACAAGTACGCACACGCCTGACAGGGGGATCTAAGTTGACATATGGAATTGTTTTAAGATGGTCATACTATGGATCATTTAGCTATTTGATTTAGAATTTTAGTTATAAAATAAAAATTAAAACAATGAATTGATAAAATATTGAATTTAATACTATAACCCAGTTAAAATTATTGAATAACACATTCATAAATGGGAAAAAAAGTCCTTAAAAAATCTAAAGAAACAAGGTTTTGATATAAGAAAGCTATATACTGTATATAAAGTACCAGTCAAAAGTTTGGGCACACCTACTCATTCAAGGGATTTTCTTTATTTTTTACTATTTTCTATGCTGTAGAATAATAGTGAAGACATCAAACTATGAAATCACACATATGGAATCATGTATTAACCAAAAAAAGTGTTCAACAAATGTATTTGAGATTCTTCAAAGTAGCCACCCATTGCCTTTATGACAGCTTTGCACACTTTTGGCATTCTCTCAACCAGCTTCATGAGGTAGTCACCTGGAATGCATTTCAATTAACAGGTGTGACTTGTTAAAAGTTAATTTGTGGCTTTTTTTGCATTTGAGCCAATCAGTTGTGTTGTGACAAGGTACAGTGGTTCCTCCTTTAAACGTTGTGTCATACTGCAGCACACCTTGCTGCTGCTGCAGAATTCTATGGCACGTTATTTAACTGTCAGCCATTTTTACCATTAATGCTGGTTAGTGCTAGTTTGACCACCAGAGGGCATCTCTGAGAAGCTTTTGATAGTCTTCAATATTGGCATTACTAGAGAATTTAAAACCTTTTTTGTAAGAACATAGTATATGGGATTGATTTTAAGACATTTTGCTTAATTAATTTAGCTAATGTTATGGTGTTTCTATTCCAAGAGAAACAAATAACGAAACCCTCAGAGTTTCCATTAGGATGGAACGGAAAATATGGCGCAGTACAATGTGATGGTCTGGAGTAGGCCTACAGTACTAAGAGCATAGGAGGATTGGAGGAGTCTAAATTAATATCTAAGGGGCATTTTTCATTAGGGCAAATCTGATCTGTGAGAATATCTAAGGGGCTTTTATATAATTCTAAATTAATGAATAATAATAATCGCTTTGTTTAAAAAAAAAAAAAGAAATGTTCACCTTCATTAGCCTACTTTGTTCCAATATTTCTATCATTGAGTGATATTTATTCCCATAGTAATTCGTTATGGATCCATAAGGAAATAAACATATGCATTTTGAAATAGTATTTTTCTCATTATTTTATTAACGAAAGCATAAAAAAAAGCATATACTGTACAGTACTGTATTTCGTCATCTGACATTTTGCTGTTGAATGAGGTTGCCCACACACACTTTAAATATTTGGATAATAATGCATTTAAAGTATTTTGAAGATAAGAAGCCGTCTGAATTTGTTTACTAGGCTACTGTGCAGTCTGAGAAGTAAACATAGCCTACAGTACATACCAGAGGTGTGGACTCGAGTCACATGACTTGGACTCGAGTCAGACTCGAGTCACAAATATGATGACTTTTAACTCGACTTTAACACCAATGACTCGTGACTTGACTTGGACTTAAGCCTTTTGACTCGACCTGACTTGATACCCTCCCCAAGCCCAAATATAAAAAATGATGCTATTAAGAAGTTTGCAGCGCATCAACTCTTCATTTTAACAGGCTACAGTGTGAATCAGACAGCAGCCAATCAAATTGTGCCAGCTGAGAAAAAGCTGTGCGTGGCAGCGCAGAGGAACGTTGGCGGGTGAATTCAGATGGACCCCTTTGGAAAAATGATACCCAAAATTATTATTTTCGGATACAAAGACGACGCTGTATCAATAAAAAACGGATTGCAACTTGCAAAACATGCGGGAAGAAAATTACAGATGGAGGCGCAACAATATCCAACTTTGTTCGACATTTGAAGCTGCACAAAGAACGATAAGTCGTGGCTAATATAGCCAACAGCTATATAATTCATAATTTTACTAATGTAGCATGTACGCAACGTAACGTTAAATCAATGAGCCTCCACACAGTCAGTCAGTGCGGGAACGTTATCATTCCACCCAAGATTGAGCTACAACTGGCTAGGCAGTTGGTAGCCTAAATCCTGCCTGATGTTACTGCTGTTCCTAATGCCATTTACATATGTTAGCCTACTGTAAGCACACACGCAGTGTGTGTGTTAAGGTTGGGCGATAGTGTAAAAGCCTACATCGCCCGATTGCGCTCCACAGCGATCCTCGATAGTCGATCACTATTGGGGGGGGGGGGGGGGGGTCTTTCTCATGGCTACTCATGTATTTCCATGGAAATATAACGTTTATTTGGAAAGTAATAAATATATAGATACTTTTAAAAGCATTCATGATTTTTGTGAATGTAATATACTAACTTTTACTCTTGTTAAAAATATTAAATGCTATTACATTTGGTGAAGAACACATTATGAATTGTTTAGGACTCGAAACTCAAAGTTTAGGAATTGAGACTTGACTTGATACTTGATGGTTTTGACTTGAGACTTGACTCGGACCTGCCTGTCTTGACTTGGGACTTGACTTGGGACTTGAGTGCTAAGACTTGAGACTTACTTGTGACTTGTAAAACAATAACTTGGTCCCACCTCTGGTACATACTGTAGTAAACATGGTAAAGTGCCTTACATAATGGAGAGCAGGCCATGTCCAGACTTTCTCGGTGACTTCAAGTACACATTCACTCTGTCTTTAATGCTTTTTCAGCTTGCATCAGTCATGGACAGAAACTTCTGAGACACAGTATTAATGATTAACATCCGGAGGTTCACTGGTAAGCCATATTTGCCTTGGGATCCATCCCAGTTGTTATTCTGTGTCCACTCGTGGTATCTCTCTTCGGTTACACATCCTTGGAATAGCAGAACAGAATTATGTTCCGGATGGCCCTTGATGGGCCTGGTGAGCAATTGGTCAAGTTCTGTTGTCAGAAGAGGAATGGAAATGTCAGGGTGAACCGACGACCTGACGAACAGCCAGGTATGTTGACTCTGTCTGTGGAGGTGGAGTTCCAGAGCTCACAGGTGAGCCTGGCATGGATTGTGACTACATCTCGTTCCTTGCCCTCTTCAACGCGTCATTCTCCGCCTGACTCTCTGCCAATGCTGCCTGACTCTCTGCCAATGACGAGTGACTGCCAATATAGCCTGGCTCTGGACCAATGCATCAGCTGTCACCCGTATCTCTGCCTTCAGATAATGTTTCTCTTTCTGCTGGTCTGCCTTCAATGACTCGATCTCAGTCTTCAAAGTTTGAATCTGATCCATGTGTACCTTCATCAGATGAGCAGAATGGTAATGCCCTGAGCCCCCATCGATTACAGTGGCCGAAGATAGAAATGGTAGATCAATTAAGAATTAAAAGTGACTCTAAAACACAAATGCTGCGTACACATAAGAAAAACAAACCTAGCAAAACAAACCGCTTTCTTGGCAACCATATATTTTTTTCGGTGTGAACTGTTGTCCAGCCCTTTGTCCACTGATGGCATGGTTGTATTCTCTGCCAAAACACACTCACGTTTTTAGAACACAATAACTTTTATATTTTTTATTCAACCTTTATTAAATTATTGATTTTATTATACCTTATTATACCTTTATTATACACATTGATAGGTTATATACATAAAAAAATAAAGAAAGTCCACTGAAACCAAAATACCTTTAGTTTTGGTGAGCCTCTCAGCTCCGGCTCATTTTCAAGTCCTCTCATGGTTACTGCCCTAACCCTGTAACGGGTAGCACCATAGAAAGAAGCTGGCTTGATGAAAACGATGTCCGTTTCATCTGTTCTCTTTGGTCTCAATGTGAGTTTGTTTAGATAAACAGCTCGTTTTTGAATGGTAACTGTGTTAAGGGTGGAGTTTGAGGAGTACTGGAAAGGTGTGACTTTCAGCTTACACTAGGCCATAAGTATACAGTAGATCGCCGATCGTCCTCACTTTGATTATGCTGTAACAACATACTGTAGCACCATGACCAGGATCTCTATTTATTTAAGTGAGCAGGTTAGAGCTTTCGGGAGGAATGGAAAATCTACTAGAGACATTTCATAAAATACTGGTTGACTTGGGGATTTTGGTCACAGACAGGGCTATTTGCAAACACTATCATCAGATGCTTGTGCTACACCGAACGTGAAAGCCCAGGAAAATGAACAGCTACAGTAGTTGACAATACTGTAAAGTAGGCCTAATAATGCTAGAAATAATGCTTAAATAAATTGACTGGTGGTCTTTACTGTATGCTGTATGCTGTATACTGTATCCATTTCCAGCTAGACTATTCAAGCCATCGACTCACGGATGAATGAAGGTGATGAGCGATCGGCAAAGGCAATCTGGACTCTTCTGGCATCACGGCACAACATCAACATCGCTCTAATCACAGTAAGAAGACAGATGAAGAAACTTGTGTGGACTTATGGAAATGCTCGGTAAGACATGTTATATATATATATTTTTTTCAGAACATTAACCAACCGTGTGTTCGCTTGTTTTTTACTGTTTTGTAGTTTCGACCCGATGATTCGTCTGACAAACAGAGAACTTTGCGTCCTGCAGGCCCAGGCATGGATCAAAGCTGGTGAGACATTCAATGACGTCATCTTCACAGACAAATCAACCGTGGCCCTTGAGCAATTTGCTCAAAATTTCTCCAGAAAAAGAAGAAGATCAAGCACGCCGAGTCTCAAGCATCCGCTCAAACTCCATGTGTGGGGGACAATATCTTGCCAGGGACCAGGCCCATATTTGATTTTTGATGGTAAGTTTGGCTATTTAGAAAGCAAAAGGTCCATAAAATATTGTAGCCTACACTGCACGGACTGCTATGTGTTCCACAATAATTTACTGTTGCCTCCTTTTTCAGGTATCATGGCTAGAGATTTCTTTAAGGAAGAAATCATCAAGAGATATGCTGAACCCTATGTCAGAGAGGTGTTTCTGGGACCACATTGTTTCTTTTAAGGCAGTGGGAGTGACAGAACGGGCTCCAACCCAGGATTGAACCTGTGGTCCAGTCAATATTGGGATTGTGCTTTTGGAGCCAAGATAATCCCAACACAACAGGGACGTGAGGGGATTCAACGAGGAGAAGCTGTATAGACTCACTGTGGTTGCCAGATACCTGCAGATGAGTTGATTGGGGTTACCTAGTTCCGATACCAGGGTAGCGTCCATAAAACTGTCATCTGCCCCAGAGTCAATGAGCACCGGGAGAAACTTAAACTGGTCTCCCCACAGCAGGATCACAAAAAAGTAGTGCTGGTAATGGGAATGGAGAATTCCCAGTCTGGCTCACCAGTGTACTCGTACCTAATAACGAGTCAGGTCTCTTTACTGGGAATTTGGCTATGTAATGCCCAGCAGCACCAAAATACAGACAACAGTTGGAGCTCAGCCTACATGAACAATCCCTAGAAGATAATCTAGCTCTGCCGGGTTGCATAGGCTCCAGTGTCTCCGACTCACCCTGTCACCGATGATTCTCGAGGGAACTTGGGTGGCTTCAGATCTTCTCAGAAATGCAGCCTTCGGGGACTTCCGGATTCCTTCGGAGGTGAGCAAGCAGCAGCAGATGAACGAGTGTGACCGAGATCCAACCTCCTCACACTATTGCATTCCCATAGACGCCCATCAAGCCTAATGGTAAGGGCGATGAGGGAATCGAGGTCCGAAGGTAACTCCCGAGCTGCTAGTTTTATCTCCTCTGATAGTCCGTGAAGGAAGGTATCAAACAGGGCCTCCGGATTCCAGGCACTCTCAGCGGCCAATGTGCGAAAATGTACCGCGTAGTCTGCCACACTACGGGAGTTCTGATGTAATTTCAGTAGTTTTCTCCCAGGCACCGGAGAATTGAACATCTTCCTCACCTCCGCCATGAAATCTTCCAGATTATAGCAAAAGATGGATTGTGGCTCCCAAACAGCCGTAGCCCAGGAGAGACAACAACATGTACCGTCCTGACATCTTCTCCAGTGTCCTCCAAACAGACCAAGTAGTTCACCTGCCTCAACTGCTGTACAACATGGACCTCTCCTTCTCGAAGCTAGCTTTGCAGTGAACTTCTTAGACGCCTTTGATAGATGATGAGAACGGTCTAGACACGAGACTGGGTTGGGAAACAAACATTTTGTCTATATGTTTGTCATAGTTTCACGAATGAAGCAATCATTCCCTTCAGGGTTCGGTTTACCCTCTCGGTCAGGTTGGTGTGAGGATGTTAGGCCGCGGTCAGCTTTGCGACTACACCCCAGTAGGTACAGAGCTCTTTGTAGATTCCTGACATGAACTGCGGACCTCAGTCAGATAGAATTTAGTCTGGAATCCCGAATCTGGTAAAGACCTCCCTTCGCAGAATTAGAGCAATGGTGGATTCAGTGGCTTTGCGGAGTGGAAACAACTCCACCCAGTGTGTGTAGTAGTCCACTACCACCAATACAATTTAATTCCGGGTTCCCCGGCTGGGAGGAAAAGGTCCCGTGAGGTGAATTCCCAGCATTTAATTGGGATGGTTCACCACAGTCTGCTGCAGTTTCCCGGCAGGTATGCCAATGTCTGGTTTGTATTTCTGGCAGAATTCACACTGCTGTACAAACTTCTTGGTATCAACCCACATGCCTGGCCAGTAAGCCACCTCTTGTAATCTTCGGTAAGTCTTAAAAACTCCAAGATGGCCAATCATGGGGTTGGCATGATAAGCTTGGATCATCTGGTCACTCAATGTAGAGGGTATGAAGACGCAGTAATGGGTGCTGTGTGTTCCATCTCCTCTTGGAGTTTTTCGATACACTTTATCCTGAATTATGCTGAACTTCTCATTGAAGCGACTCTTCGAGTCTTCAGACAGACTCTTGTGGATCGCCATGATGACGGCATCCTTCTGTTCTGCTCTCCACACACTCTCATCACTTAGCGGTAGTGTAAGTGCTGCACAATGGAGGACAAACATTGGCAGTCTCTGTAATCCGAGAAAGAGCATCTGGGTCAACATTCAATTTCCCTTTGTGATACTCAATGATGAAGTCAAACCTCTGCAGTCTGAAAGACCAGCGAATAAGATGGCTGTTGGTCTTGCCTGATGCCAGCATACACTGCAGAGCAGCGTGGTCTGTGACAATGGTGAAGACCTCTGCCTCAAAGTAGTTGCTCCATTTTTTCAAAGCCCAGACCACAGCGAGGGACTCCTTTTCAGTTGTTGAATAATTCCTCTCGGCTGTGACTTACATAGGCAATAACTTCTTCTGTTCCATATCTTGTTTGTTGAGCAAAGACTGCTCCAAGTCCTGTTTGACTTGCATCCATGTACACAATGAAATGACCATTCAGGTTAGGATGTCCAAGCACTGTTTTTGAGTGCTTCAAATGCGCTTTGGCATGCAGGGGTCCATTGGAATTTCACCCCCTTCTTCTTAAGGTGGTTGAGTGGTTCGGCGAACTTTGAAAAGGTCATGCACAAACCTGTGGTACCATCCAGCCATTCCCAGGAAGCGCTGAACAGCCTTGAGGGATGAGGGAATTTGGAATTCCTGCACTGCTGCAACTTTGGCTGGATCTGCATGGGTACCTTCAGCATTAACCACATGACCAAGGAACTTGAGTTCTGGCAAACAGAAATGACACTTCAAGTTCAGGGTCAAACCTGCAGCCTTTAGTCTGTCAAAGTATGTCTTGTAGATCATCAGCGACGGAGGATGAGTAGATTATGATGTCATCCACATACACAAGACAATTTCGTCCCTTCAGATCTCCCAGGACAGTCTCCATCAACCTTTGGAAGATGGCTGGAGCATTCTTCAAACCAAAAGGCATGACTTTGAAGGAGTACCCACCAGCAGGAGTGCAGTCTTGTCCTGACTGGCGGGATCCATTGCCACCTGCCAATATCCGCTGTTCAGATCCAGATTACTGAAGATGGATGCTCCTGCCAGATATTCCAGTATGTTATTGATGTTCGGTAGAGGGTAGTCATCAGTTCATTTCCAGGTTGAAATGAATGATGCCGAGAATGGTCAGAACTCAGCCGATAGGATGGTTCGGACATTGACGGACATCGATGTTCAGTCCACTGAAGAACATGAAGTCCAGTCCAAGGACTACAGCAAATGCAAGGCTCAGATCAGCAAGTATAGCCACGGGAAGGTTAATAATCTCATCATGCAGCTTTGTCATATTAATCCAGCCCAAAGGAGTGGTAGGATCTCCATTGGTCAAGTACAATGGTCCTTCCTTCCAGGTTCAAAGCTCCTCATGAGGTAATGCCATGTTTCGCCACAGGGCCTCTTGCATCAGGGTGTAGGTTGCTCCTGTGTCGATTATGGCCTTCCCTTTCCAGTTCCTCACTGTCAGAGGAACCAATAGTTGTTATACCTCAAGCACATCATTAGACTTTTGTCTTGGATCTTGGGCACAAATAGCTGAGACGGTTTAGCCCCATGAGAGTTATGGGGATACCAGGATGAGGGAACAGGGTTTTCAGTTTGGAGGTGGTGCTTCCAGTCCTTCTCAAACTGAGTGCCAAGACGCACCAGATATTCCATATTCTGAACACGTTCCCCGAAGTTGACTGGCAAGGCGGGGAACCATATTCTAAAGAATGAGTTTGACAATTTCCTGCTCAGTAATGTCAACCTTCCATCTCCTACATAGAACTCGATAAGAGAAGGCAAAGTCCCGTGTTGTCTCTGCTTCACCCAGGACTCTTACGAACCCATTCCGCCAGTTGATCCTCAGTCCTCCGAGAGGAAGACTGAGTGGAATATTTTTTGAAACTTTTCCCAAGTTGAAAAATGTTCACGGGCTATCTCCCACCAGTCTCTTGCTGTAATATGGAGAACACTGCAGCTGGTGGTAAGAACCTCCAAGTCAGTAAGAAAGGAAATCGCTACACTTACAGAAGAAAAACAGTGGATCAATGTCATCTTCTGTGCTGCCAAAAGTGGGGAAAAGTAGTTTGGTAGGGAAAGAGCTCTCCAGAGGAGGCATGACAGTGGAAAGGGGTCTTGGGGAAATGGGAGTTCTGTTTAACAGTATCTTCAAAGGGGTTTTGTAGTGCTACCTGTTCCTATTCCCTTAATGGCAGAGCAGGTGGCAGAGGTAAACCCTGAGGGAGGTGCAAAGGATTTGTATTTGTCCAGAAGGGAAAAGCACTGCATTACCTCCTGGTGCAGCTCCTCCAGTTGAAGGTCTGTGGCCTTCTGTGCCTTTTCCATCTCATTAGAGGTCTCTTTTTGAGTCTGTTCAATCAAAAATCGTAGTTCCCCTGAGAGAGAGTTCTTCATGTCCTCCATAACTTCTTCCAGATGAGACACTCCCTTCACAACAGAGGCTGACTCCTCTGCTCTCTGTTTTTGTTCCTCCTCAAGATAGGTTATGACTAGATGATGGTTAGTTTCCATTAGTGTTTTGAAACTTTGCATTTTCTTCTTGAATACCCTGATTTAGAGAATCTTGTAAATATTTCTGTCTCTGAACAGTTTGTTGTTGTTTTTCCTCCATTTGACGGGGAAGGTGAGCCAACCTCAACTGCACATCTTTCTGATGAGCCTCCACACTTTCACTGAGTTTGCGAATGTCATTCTCCTGCATTGTCAAACTATGGTTGGTGTGTGTCCATTGATGTTCCATTTGTCCAATGATCACAGAGACACCTCTCCCAGTCTCTTTGGACAGGGTAACAGGAAGAGGTTGAAGGGAGGGTAATGGTGGAGATGTTATAGGCGAGTCGGAAGCCTGAGGATAAGAGCCAGTTCTATCCAACTCCATTAGTCCATCGAGTCCTTCCACAATGAAAGAATCCCGAACATGATTACCATTAGATGTGTCCACATTGACACAGTATGGGGTTCCAACAAAATACATGATTCAACTTTGTGTGGATGGTGTCATGGGTGCTTCTCTTCAGGTCCCTGTTCGGGCGCCAATTCTGTAACGGTATTGTTAGAAAGGTGTAAAGATAAAGATTTTGTTCGGGAACCAGGCAGGTATTAACCCTGCCGAAAGGAAAAGAGCAGGATAGATAGAGCACCACTACCAGACACACACACATAAGCAGAAGAGACTACCTAGAGTGTAGCCTGTTTGCCAGATAGCCAATGGAGAGAAAAGATAAAACACACATCACAGCACAGGGGTAACCCCACCAATAATACCTCATATAATAATAGCAGAGCAATTTAACAGAAACTTCATAGAAACAATTTACAAGAAAGAACCCAGTCATCAACATTAGAGGATTTGCAATAATCTGTATTACCTCCCAGTGGAGGAGTGCAGAGGGTATGATGGATAGCCAGGGGCACACTCCAACACTCAGACATAATTTACAAATGAAGCATTTGTGTTTAGCGAGTCTGCCAGATCAGAGGCAGTATGGATGACCAGGGATGTTCTCTTGATAAGTGTTTGAATTGGACAATTTTCCTGTCAAAATGTAACAAGTACTTTTGGGTATCCTCCTGAGACAATTCCTTTTTGTCCTTCGCTAGTGGACATCAGTTTTTGGTCCGTATCTCATACAAGCTACTGTATTAAGTGCTGTTGTCGCAATTCCGCCTCGCTCCACAGGTAGTTTTACCATTTTCATTCATTTTCATTACAGTACAACGGTATGATTTGTTTGATCTTAGCTAGCTACATAGCCGTCTTTGTATCAAAGATAATTGTGTAGTTATTGAGGTTATTGAGGTTATTGAGGTTCGCTAGCCAGCTATTTTCGTCCGAACGTAACAACGTAGTCAACACTGCTAGCTAGCCAGCTAGCCACCGAATAGCAGCACAGCAGCATAGCAGCACTGGAGAAACGATTACATTACAACGGAACGACTTGATTAGTGTAGTGTTAGCTGGCTACACAGTTCTCTTTGCTATCTTTGTATCTAAGATAATCGTGTAGCTTAGAGTTGGTTAGAGTAATTATTCGGTTAACTAGCCAGCTATTTTCGTAACGTAACGTAGTCAACACTGCTAGCTAGCCAGCTAGCCACCGAATAGCAGCATAGCAGCTCTGGAGAAACGATTACATTACAACGGAACGACTTGATTAGTGTAGTGTTAGCTGGCTACATAGTTGTCTTTGCTATCTTTGTATCTAAGATAATTGTGTAGCTTAGAGTTGGTTAGAGTAATTATTCGGTTAACTAGCCAGCTATTTTCGTCCACCGCGCTGCGCTGCCGTCTCCTACCTAGTCAACACTGCTAGCTAACACTGCTAGTTAGCCAACTTCTACCGAATAGCAGCACTGTAGAAACTCACACTACAACTTACATTACAACGGAACGACTTGATTAGCGTAGTGTTAGCTAGCTACATAGTTGTCTTTGCTGTCTTTGTATCCAAGATAATTGTGTAGTTTTTGAGTAATTGTCGAGGTTACCTAGCCAGCTACACGTTCAAACAAAGTCAACAACGCAGCCACTGCTAGCCAGCCTACTTCACCGCCAGCAGTACTATATCATTTTAGTCAATAAGATTTTAGTCAATAAGATTTTATTTTATTTTTGCAACGTAAGCTTAACTTCCTGAACATTCGAGACGTGTAGTCCACTTGTCATTCTAATCTCCTTTGCATTAGCGTAGCCTCTTCTGTAGCCTGTCAACTATGTGTCTGTCTATCCCTCTTCTCTCCTCTCTGCACAGACCATACAAACGCTTCACACCGCGTGGCCGCCGCCATTCTAACCTGGTGGTTCCAGCGCGCACGACCCACGTGGAGTTCCAGGTCTCCGGCAGCCTCTGGAACTGCCGATCTGCGGCCAACAAGGCAGAGTTCATCTCAGCCTATGCGTCCCTCCAGTCCCTCGACTTCTTGGCACTGACGGAAACATGGATTACCACTGACAACACTGCTACTCCTACTGCTCTCGCCTCGTCTGCCCACGTGTTCTCGCACACCCCGAGAGCTTCTGGTCAGCGGGGCGGTGGCACTGGGATCCTCATCTCTCCCAAGTGGACATTCTCTCTTTCTCCCCTGACCCATCTGTCTATCGCCTCCTTTGAATTCCATGCTGTCACAGTTACCAGCCCTTTCAAGCTTAACATCCTTATCATTTATCGCCCTCCAGGTTCCCTTGGAGAGTTCATCAATGAGCTTGACGCCCTGATAAGTTCCTTTCCTGAGGATGGCTCACCTCTCACAGTTCTGGGTGACTTTAACCTCCCCACGTCTACCTTTGACTCATTCCTCTCTGCCTCCTTCTTTCCACTCCTCTCCTCTTTTGACCTCACCCTCTCACCTTCCCCCCCTACTCACAAGGCAGGCAATACGCTTGACCTCATCTTTACTAGATGCTGTTCTTCCACTAATCTCACTGCAACTCCCCTCCAAGTCTCCGACCACTACCTTGTATCCTTTTCCCTCTCGCTCTCATCTAACACTTCCCACACTGCCCCTAGTCAGATGGTATCGCGCCGTCCCAACCTTCGCTCTCTCTCCCCCGCTACTCTCTCCTCTTCCATCCTATCATCTCTTCCCTCTGCTCAAACCTTCTCCAACCTATCTCCTGATTCTGCCTCCTCAACCCTCCTCTCCTCCCTTTCTGCATCCTTTGACTCTCTATGTCCCCTATCCTCCAGGCCGGCTCGGTCCTCCCCTCCTGCTCCGTGGCTCGACGACTCACTGCGAGCTCACAGAACAGGGCTCCGGGCAGCCGAGCGGAAATGGAGGAAAACTCGCCTCCCTGCGGACCTGGCATCCTTTCACTCCCTCCTCTCTACTTTCTCCTCTTCTGTCTCTGCTGCTAAAGCCACTTTCTACCACTCTAAATTCCAAGCATCTGCCTCTAACCCTAGGAAGCTCTTTGCCACCTTCTCCTCCCTCCTGAATCCTCCTCCCCCTCCTCCCCCCTCCTCCCTCTCTGCGGATGACTTCGTCAACCATTTTGAAAAGAAGGTCGACGACATCCGATCCTCGTTTGCTAAGTCAAACGACACCGCTGGTTCTGCTCACACTGCCCTACCCTGTGCTTTGACCTCTTTCTCCCCTCTCTCTCCAGATGAAATCTCGCGTCTTGTGACGGCCGGCCGCCCAACAACCTGCCCGCTTGACCCTATCCCCTCCTCTCTTCTCCAGACCATTTCCGGAGACCTTCTCCCTTACCTCACCTCGCTCATCAACTCATCCTTGACCGCTGGCTACGTCCCTTCCGTCTTCAAGAGAGCGAGAGTTGCACCCCTTCTGAAAAAACCTACACTCGATCCCTCCGATGTCAACAACTACAGACCAGTATCCCTTCTTTCTTTTCTCTCCAAAACTCTTGAACGTGCCGTCCTTGGCCAGCTCTCCTGCTATCTCTCTCAGAATGACCTTCTTGATCCAAATCAGTCAGGTTTCAAGACTAGTCATTCAACTGAGACTGCTCTTCTCTGTGTCACGGAGGCGCTCCGCACTGCTAAAGCTAACTCTCTCTCCTCTGCTCTCATCCTTCTAGACCTATCGGCTGCCTTTGATACTGTGAACCATCAGATCCTCCTCTCCACCCTCTCCGAGTTGGGCATCTCCGGCGCGGCCCACGCTTGGATTGCGTCCTACCTGACAGGTCGCTCCTACCAGGTGGCGTGGCGAGAATCTGTCTCCGCACCACGTGCTCTCACCACTGGTGTCCCCCAGGGCTCTGTTCTAGGCCCTCTCCTATTCTCGCTATACACCAAGTCACTTGGCTCTGTCATATCCTCACATGGCCTCTCCTATCATTGCTATGCAGACGACACACAATTAATCTTCTCCTTTCCCCCCTCTGATAACCAGGTGGCGAATCGCATCTCTGCATGTCTGGCAGACATATCAGTGTGGATGACGGATCACCACCTCAAGCTGAACCTCGGCAAGACGGAGCTGCTCTTCCTCCCGGGGAAGGACTGCCCGTTCCATGATCTCGCCATCACGGTTGACAACTCCATTGTGTCCTCCTCCCAGAGCGCTAAGAACCTTGGCGTGATCCTGGACAACACCCTGTCGTTCTCAACTCACATCAAGGCGGTGACCCGTTCCTGTAGGTTCATGCTCTACAACATTCGCAGAGTACGACCCTGCCTCACACAGGAAGCGGCGCAGGTCCTAATCCAGGCACTTGTCATCTCCCGTCTGGATTACTGCAACTCGCTGTTGGCTGGGCTCCCTGCCTGTGCCATTAAACCCCTACAACTCATCCAGAACGCCGCAGCCCGTCTGGTGTTCAACCTTCCCAAGTTCTCTCACGTCACCCCGCTCCTCCGCTCTCTCCACTGGCTTCCAGTTGAAGCTCGCATCCGCTACAAGACCATGGTGCTTGCCTACGGAGCTGTGAGGGGAACGGCACCTCCGTACCTTCAGGCTCTGATCAGGCCCTACACCCAAACAAGGGCACTGCGTTCATCCACCTCTGGCCTGCTCGCCTCCCTACCTCTGAGGAAGTACAGTTCCCGCTCAGCCCAGTCAAAACTGTTCGCTGCTCTGGCACCCCAATGGTGGAACAAACTCCCTCACGACGCCAGGTCAGCGGAGTCAATCACCACCTTCCGGAGACACCTGAAACCCCACCTCTTTAAGGAATACCTAGAATAGGATAAAGTAATCCTCCTAACCCCCCCCCTCCCCCTTAAATGAGTTAGATGCACTATTGTAAAGTGGTTGTTCCACTGGATATCATAAGGTGAATGCACCAATTTGTAAGTCGCTCTGGATAAGAGCGTCTGCTAAATGACTTAAATGTTAAATGTTAAGGAAAATGAATGGAGTAAAAAGTACATTATTTTCTTTACGAATGTAGTGAAGTAAAAGTTGCCAAAAATATAAATGGTAAAGTAGTGTACAGATACCACAAAACTACTTAAGTAGTACTTTAGACTATTTTTACTGAAATACTTTACATCACTGCCCAAATGCCTTCACACCAGTACATTAGCATAATTTACATACTGTTACACATGCACTTATCACATAGTATTCCATACATGAGTTAAGGCCATGCAACCTGAGTTGAAACCTGAGTGAGGTGCACATGTACAGTACATAAACAGATGCATGCGCCATATATTTAAGTGGTGGACACTTGATACGGTCACATGATATTGTTGTTGTATGTCACAAAATCATGTTACGACCACACATATCAATATTCATTTTATATATCAATATTTTGCTAAGTCTTGCTAAGTGGACGGTCTCTCCAGAACGTGTAAACGGTACAGACAAATGGTTCCTTGCATAGTAGCAATATCAGAAATAGAAAGTGTCAATATCAATAAAATATAGAGTATGTACAAGAACAATAACGATATCAGTGATAGATGAGGTAGTTATATGCATACATTCCAGAATAAAACAAAATTGCAAATGAATGGAAGATGTAGACATCAAACAGGCATTTGGTGTTGATTGATGTAAATAGCTATAAAATATACAAAATAAATTGTGTTTGATGGCATTGTCAGTGTGCCTCCATGCTTTGCACAAGCCATCAAATTCTAAAATCAAAAGATTTCTCGAACAGCTTGGGACCAACATGGTTGAGTACCTGCGCCAGGTGCTTTCTGGTACATTCATTCTATCACAACAATATACTTTAAATACAAATGTTACATTTTCAGGATTGTGAAAAGTGCTTTTTGAATGAAATACAGTTATTAAGTAATGAATCATTTGTCCATGTCCTTAGTAGAGTGACCTACAAATGTAATAGTGTACGCTTGTTCTGTGTAACAATGTTTTAACTGGACCCAAATGTATACCATTATTGTATGGCAAAACGGCATGGTGTGTGTGTGTGTGTGTGTGTGTGTGTGTGTGTGTGTGTGTGTGTGTGTGTGTGTGTGTGTGTGTGTGCGTGTGCGTGCGCTGTCACCTAAGTTAGCCGAAGTGTGTCAGTGAATGCGAATATCTATTGATTAAGAATCTTCACCCAATGGGTCAAACAGCTGAAAAGACAGAAACATGTTCCCACCAACACAAGTATTTATACCCCCCTTTAGGTGAAGTCTCCTCCTTTTCTCTAAACATGACATATTTGTTGTTAGGCAGGAAGTTAAGTGATGTGGGTAATAAATTGTTCCTTCTCCCTTCATGTGACCACACCTGACCTCAGCCCCCATTCCTCACTAATACACAGCTATCCACCCTTATCATTAACCACAACCATGTGATTGCCTCTTCCTTTATTTAGTAACTTTCCAAGACAATGGCTCATATCCACCCTTAATTGACCCCACCATATACATTCCCCCTATATAACCATTAACTTCTGGTGTAGTAAGTATTTCAAATTATAACCCAAAAGTTCCTCCTATTTGAATAGTAATTCCATATGGTTCAACATCACATAAACTTTGAAATGACTTATAAATGATCAAAAAAATAAAACATGATTAACATTCACAGTTAATGATTATGATTAGGTTTACAACTTCAAGACTTATGGCCTCTGTTCTATAATCACACTATGCACACTCTTGTTTCCGTCTCTCGTCGCACAACTGATAATGGCATTTCAGCTGGAGCTTGAGACTTTCTCCATTTCCTCCTTCAGTTCTTTAGAGAGTGATAGCACAAGACTTGAAAAGAAAAAATAAACACTAAACATAAGAAGTATTAATAATATGTTAAGCTATGCATAATTACATATGCAAAGGAAAAACAAAAGTTTGATAACATGACGATTCCCACTCTCACTTCACCTCACTCTATGCCTTCGAGATACTTTTTTGCTGTGTTCCACAAAAAATAAAGGCCCTAAAAAAACCTCCTCATGCTTTCACCCAGTCTTCCCCCGTCAGACCACAGGTTCCAAGAGGTGTTCCTAAGCCATGTCATTTTCACTTCGCTCCCCATCTCCTTCCTCCTCCATGGCCACCTGATATACATGTGCGGTGGCCTTAATCAACTTTACCTCCTCTTGAGGAAATTCAGCACTGTATATATGTTTCAATATCAATGCCCTCAGAAAATGCGATCCCAACAATGCTACCAAGGTAACCCCTGCTACTACTAACACTGCCCATGATGCATACCCTCATTTGCGCTATAGTCCAGTTCCATGCTGTTACAATAGCATCCTAGGCCATTACTACCGCTCCTTCAGTTACCGTCCCTACGGCGACTGCCGTGAGAATAGCTATTGCATGGAATCTGTCTCTTGTCTTTGTGGTTCACTGACAGATATAGTACTGACCCTTTCAGATACTCCGTACCTATCTCCCAACTCATACCCGGTTCCCTAGCCACCAACATCTCCAATGACCTCCTGAGTTCTGCTACAGTCGGCACTTGTGGATATTACTTTCCTGTACTCAGGTTAGGTAAACATCACTCATCCAAAGGCCGATCTACACCCCACCCCTTTGTGAACACCCTCGTTACAGTGTAAACTTTGTGTCCCAACTGTTGATAAGTAGCCACCTTCTGACACTTTCCATTCACCGTCACCCGGTCCCAATCTTCTGGGAGATATGTCAAGTGTTTGCTGGCTGTTAGGAATGGGGGAGAGATTATTTGTGTTGGAAGAGTATCCAACCTTACAAAACTCTGAGTCACATGTTTCTTAATCACACTCTGCAGGAGATGTGAGGCTACTAATACAGCAAACTGCCCTTCCGGTGAGATGGCCACCTGTATACAGGGATCTGTGGCTATTCTTTCAAGCGTTGTACTTTCATTGACAAACCCCTCACTGAAAGTTGACACGAGTATCTGAAATTACAATACTGTCTCTGCTACTCTCAGCATGATGTGGGTATGTGTGACGTTCAACTTCAAAGTAGTCTACATATTGTACACAGTTAGCTGTCCTTCCTCTCCCACGAGTTATCCCCTGTAACAATATATACTATATAGAGGAGTGGTATCGTAACCCAGAGACTTTATTACCCACTTGCTTAATTATTAAGCCGCACAAATCTCTGCCCCTGTCGTATTAAATTCAGCTTTCCCAATTCCCTGTAACGCCTTGGTTTTTTGGAGTCCATAGAATGCACTGATATCGGTACTGCCAGAATCTGCAACTAACACTCTGTAGGATTGACCCTTGACACCCTCTCATACCATTTACACTGATGGATTTCTGTCTCAGTCACTAGTCCAGGCCCTAAATGAGTCTGTAAGTATGCTTTCATCTGCATCTTCTTTCCCCTGATGCTTGACCATAAGAATAGTTTGGTTCCCATATTCACCCCTTAGGATGTTGTCCAGAGTATAATAACGCCAACAAGCTATCTTTCCCCAGGTCCGTGGATCTACTGGTGTCTAAAACTTTCCTTGACCACTTCACTCCCTTAGTTGCTGTACTTAAAGAGCATCATTGGTGAATAAAACCTCTTTCAACGCAATAGCACTTCCCCCGCACTATCCTTTGCCGCTCCATCGTCAGCAATGGTCGTGTCCACGCTATCAACCTCCCGAAATGTTTTAAGTTCTGATGGCATTCATCTGAAAGTTATCGACTGAGCTTCAGCTGATTGTGAACCCTGGTACATTATGTCCATCTGTGGCAGAAGAGACCATCTAGTTTTGTTCTTTATTACGTTCCTTCCACACGCCTGTCTGTAATAAAATGACACTTTTTTCTGAACAGCCTACGTCCAATGTACTAGTCCTGTTATCAAGTGTCTCCACCCAGATAACAACACCTTTGTAATTAGTGATCTGTCTGGTATTCATAGTGTTAGTACTGACTCTACCCCAATGCATCCTCGTGTCTTCAGATTTGGCAACCCATTCTATGCTAATTGTCAATCTATCCTTTTTACATGGTGCAATAACTAATAAAGCAATTGACACAAAAACTATGGCGGTTAAAGTAGCTCCGAGACCCAACCCAACTGCTTGCCTACAGTGGAATCCACTCTTCCTCTCTCTCTCTTTAGTTCCGCTTCCTCTACCTTGGCGGCTTCCACCTCACCAATTATGCAGCTGGATCTCGTTTCAAGTGAGAATTGTGAACCCACCGATGAGAGGCTGTGGTCTTTACCGCTGCAGGTGCTGTAAGGAGTACTGTGTGTTGTCCAGACCAACTCCGTCCCAACACCCCCACCTGGTGGATCTTGATGTACACCCGATCTCCAGGATTCAACCCGTGCTCTCCGTTATCTCCTGGCGCCTGCTTTTCATGTGCTACTTTCACCTGGGAATATACACACTGCAACGCATGGGTCATTTTCTGACAATAAGACAATATAGACTCCCATTATTGCCAGACCACTAATTTGTGACATAGAAATTACAGCACGTGGTACTCTCATCGGTCTCATAGTTACCACTTCATGTGGTGTGAGTCCTGTGGTGGCGTTAGTTGACGCCCTCATTGACATCAGTACCACGGGTAAATTCATGACCCAATCTTTCCCTTCGGTGCTCAATGTCTTGGACAATTTTTCCTTAATCGAACGATTCTGCCGATCTGTAATCCCTGCCGCTTCAGGCCTATATGACAATGAAAAGCATGGGAGATTGCCAAAGCCTTACACACCGCCTGTAGTACTTTGGAGGTGAAATGTGTCCCTTGATCGGAATCGAACGCCCTGAATATGCCCCATCTCGGTATCACTTCCCTTAACAAAGTTTGTTCTACAACATTTGCTGAAGCTGAGGAAGTTGCTGTCCATCTGGAGAGTCTGTCCACCAAATATGTTATATTATCTCTATTTAACTAGGCACAAGTCAGTTAAGAACAAATTCTTATTTTCAATGACGGTCCAGGAACAGTGGGTTAACTGCCTTGTTCAGAGGCGGAATGACAGATTTATATTGGCCACATACACATGGTTAGCAGATGTTGTTGCAAGTGTAGCGAAATGCTTATGCTTCAAGATCCGACAGTGCAGCAGTATCTAACAGGTAATATCTAACAATTCCACAACAAAACCTAATACACACAATCTAGTGTGAAAGGCCGTACCTATTCACTGATGAAATCCTGGGCGGGACAGCATGAAATGAGACGCAGAGATGTGACTTCAACAAAAAGAAGGAAATTGTATTGTGAGTTCTTCTTTCAACTCTCCCCGGGACCATACAAACAAAGGCCAGGGTAATGGCTATCCAAACAAAACCAACAGAAAAACTAACAGTTGGTACCACACGCCAATCCAACAGCTTGAGCCGAACCTATAACAGGGAATACTACTGTCCTGGAATTCACTATGGTCTCTGGCTCATAATTACTCTCCCCCGTCTGCCCCTTCATTCAGGTCCTTAAGAGAGCACAAACAATAATCAGTCGTCAATTGGCCTCAGGGGAGCTCATCAGTAGTGGCTGTACTGCGGCCCACCTCCAGGAGGGCGCAGACGGACCACTTGATCCAGCTGATCCCTCACACACACCCCCCTCAAGCCAGACCCAGGGGGGCTCACCCCAGCCGGACCTACCAGGTCTCGGTGAGAAAGCTCATTGGCGTTACCGTGTAGTTTTCTGGGCTTGTGAACCACCTCAAATTTACAATGTGCTAGTAACAGCATGTCCCAATTTCTCCCCTCCTTATCCACTACACCTCGTTATCCGGCTATTGTTGTCCCTCTGTCCCGCCATCCACTTGAGGGGGGCGTGGTCGGTGACCAGACGGAAACTTCTCCCCAGGAGGTAGTACCTCAGATACCCTAGTGCCCATTTAATCGTCAGTGCCTCTCTCTCCACAGTAGCATAGTTTCGCTCCCTTGGGGACAGCTTACGGCTGATATACACAATGGGGTGTGCCTCCTCCCCTCCCCCTCCAACAACACGGCCCCTATCCCTGCGTCTGATGCGTCTGTGAATACAGTAAAAGACATGTTAAAGTCTGGCATCCTCAAAACAGGGTTCTAAGTTCATTAAAAGCTTTTTTGACCCTGTCGGTCCATACCAGCCACACTGGTTCTGATTTTCGTGTCAGGTCGGTCAGTGGCATTGCTATGGTGGAATAGTTTGGTATGAAGCTCCGGTAGTATCCTGTCAGTCCCAGGAAGGCGCACACCGCCTTCTTGTTAGTGGGCCTGGGCCTCTCCCACACCAACTGGGTATGATGAGGCCACTGCCAATAGTGTACCCCAAGTATTCGGCTTCGTTTAAGCCTAGGTGGTACTTCTTAGGATGGGCCGTAAGCCTGGCGCCTCCAGGCTCCCCAACACAGCTCATACCTTGTTTAGGTGGTCGTCCCAGTCCTCCGTGTGTATGACAACAACGTCAACATAGGTGGCTATGTAAGCCTGATAGGCTCTAAGCAGGGTATCCATCAGTCATTGGAACGTTGCCGCCGATCCATGTCGACCAAACGGCATCCGGACATATTGGAAAAGCCCCTCCGGCGTGGCAAAGACGGACTTGTGGCGATCCTCCGGTGCTAACTGGACTTGCCAATAGCCCTTGGTTAGGTCTAAGGTGGAAATGTACTTGGCTTTCCTCAACCGCTCTATGAGCTCGTCGACGCGTGGCATGGGGTAGGCATCGAATCGGGAGATAGCATTTAGGGCCCTGAAGTTGTTACAACACCGTGTTCACCCATCAAGTTTGGGCACCAGCACGATTGGGCTAGAACAGGCACTTGTGGACGGCTCCACCACTCCTAGTCATACCATTTCTCCCACTGCGACATGCGCCATCTATCTCCTAGCTTCGGGGATTCTATACGGCCATAAACATACTTTGGCCAAGGGGTCTGTCCTGATATGGTGCTGGATCAGTTTAGTGCTACCTGGAATGGGCGAGAAAACTCTCCTGCTATGTCTGACCAACGCCGTTAGGTCCCGTTTGTGTTGTGCCGTTAATTTGGTTCCCATGGGGACTTCCACCTGCGTCGCCTTTTCCTTCCCCTTTCCCCCGTATAATACCTGCGCCTCCCTCTCGTGGTACACCTTCAACAGGTTGACGTGACAAATCTGCACGGCTCGGCGCAGACCGGGCTGCCTAATCCAGTAGGTCACCGGGGACATCTGATCATTGTGCTAGGAGTTTGTGCTAGGAGTTTGTGTTGCGGCGTTGGCACTAACAGGAGGACCTTGTCCCCTGTTTTGAAAGTGCGGGGTTGGGCTGTCCGGTTGTAAGACCGGACAGCCTGGGCTCGCCCCATGTGTTCGTTCACCACCGGCCATATAGCGGCCACCCTATCCCGCATCAGGACTATGTGATCAATGAACAAGCGTTAGGGACATGGTTGGTTCTCCCTGGTCACTTCTGCATGGTCACCCGTACAACAACTCGACGGGGGAGAACCCGGTATAGGCTTGAGGAACTTCGCACAGGGCAAACATAAGGTGGGGCAACAGCATGTCCCAATTTCTCCCCTCCTTATCCACTACACGTCTTAACATGCTCTTGATGGTTTTATTCAGCCTCTCGCACCGTCAGTCCATCTGGGGGTAATAAAAACTAATTCTAATCTGCTGTACACTCTATAGCTTACATAGGTCTTTCATGAGCCGCGACATAAAGGGAGTGCCTTGATCTGTTAAAATAGTCGAGGGTAATCCTACTTGCGAAAACAACATGACCAGCTCCTTGGCTATTCATCTTCTGCACATCTATCACTCCAGTGTTTAATTGATAAATTGTAATTATTTTGCCACTATGGCCTATTCATTGCCTTATCTCCCTAATCTTACTACATTTGCACACACTGTATATAGACTTTTCTATTGTGTTATTGGCTGTACTTTTGTTTATCCTATGTGTAACTCTAACGCTTTGCTCTATCTTGGCCAGGTCGCAGTTGTAAATGAGAACTTGTTCTCAACTGGCCTACTTGGTTAAATAAAAAATAAGAATATATATATATAGATATATGCCTTTCGTCGCCATGGTGCTTAATGGAATAGCCTCGGGATATTTGGTCGCGTAGTCCACTGCTACGAGGATGTATTGGTGTCCTCGGGCTGACCGTGGCAGCGGCCCCACTAGGTCCATGGCAATCCGTTCGAATGGTGTTTCTATAATGGAAGAGGTATCATGGGATTGCGAAAATGAGCCTTGGGGCAGTACATTGACACTTGTTGCATGACCTGCAATATTTGGCTACGTCTCTGGTCACCCTCGGCCAGTAGAACCGGGTGAGTACCCTCTCAGCCATTTTCTCCTGTCCTAAATGTCACCCCAGGACATGGGACCAAGTGAATTACAGTGTCTTGACCTCGGTACAACGAATAGTTCGAACTCCCCCTCCCTTCTCCTACATACCCGATATAATAGGCCATTATGTATGGCAAAATATGGGAAGCGTAACTCACCCTCATCCTGTAGCCTCTTCCCATCAATAACTGCCACTTTGGCCATAAGCCTTAGCATCTCCAGATCTCGCTGTTGAGCCGTGCCAAACTGACCCATAAGGTCTTCGGAATGGGAAACTGCTGTAGCCGTCGGACAGGGTGGGGGGACGATCTCTGTCGCCGTCGTTGGTCTCTGTGTCAAATCATCCTGCTTCTCCTGTTTCCCTAGTAGACCGTCTAGTTGCCCCGTGTGGTTTACTTTCTTTCCCTGGAGTTTATGGCAGACAACTGGGCTATGTGCCAGGCCCATCGGTGCTGTGAGCTCCTCTTCTCTTGTCGGCACCTCTCATGCTTCTCTTTGCTTATTTTTTTCTTTAAGCAATGGATTTTTTCTGGACACTCTTCCGTAAAGCCCAGCTCTGTGGATTGGGCGACTTAAAGTGGTCCTATGAACAGATACTCCAATCTCCGCTGTGGAGCTTCGCAGCTCCTTCAGGGTTATCTTTGGTCTCTTTGTTGCCTCTCTGATTAATGTCCTCCTTGCCTGGTCCGTGAGTTTTGGTGGGCGGCCCTCTCTTGGCAGGTTTGTTGTGGTGCCATATTCTTTCCATTGTTTTACAATGGATTTAATGGTGCTCAATGGGATGTTCAAAGTTTCAGTTTTTTTTTAATAACCCAACCCTGATCTGTACTTCTCCACAACTGTTTGGAGAGCTCCTTGGTCTTCATGGTTCCACTTGATTGGTGGTGACCCTTGCTTAGTGGTGTTGCAGACTCTGAGTTTTTTTTGTTACAAGTGTATATATACTGAGATCATGTGACACTTAGATTGCACACAGGTGGACTTTATTGAACTAATTATATGACTTCTGAAGGTAATTGGTTGCACCAGATCTTATTTAGGGGCTTCATAGCAAAGGGGGTGAATACATATGCATGCACCACTTTTCCGTTTGAATTTATTTTTTTATTTTTTTGAAACAAGTTATTTTTTTCATTTCACTTCACCAATTTGGAATATTTTGTGTATGTCCGTCACATGAAATCCAAATAAAAATCTATTTAAATTACAGGTTGTAATACAACAAAATAGGAAAAACGCCAAGGGGGATGAATACTTTTGCAAGGCACTGTATCCCGCTTGGTGCAACGGGCCTTACAGTGGTAGTATGATACCACAACCCCTTAGTGTCTACTTGGCACCCATGTTCTAACCAGTCCCACATTTCTTTCTTGTTATTTTGCTGCTGTAAATCTTACAGACTTAGAATCCCAGCCCTGGTTTTCACAATATTTACATCTGGTTCCTTAACTTCAGCCTTAGCCGTTTCATCTGCACGGCAATTCCACATGGCTGTTTTATGATCGGTAGCAGGATTTTCTAACAGTAAAAACAGTAAAAAAAAGGGTTCCTAATCAACTAGAAAATGAACTAGAATCAACTAGAAAAATAAGTGGAGTCTAACGAGATTGAGAAGGTTCAGGAGACAATACAGACACACACAGAGACAGAGCCAGTGGCCGGGTCTTCTGAAGACCATGAGGAAGGAAATCCCTGGCCACATCTCAAAGAACACTTCAGCTTCAAGCAGAGAAGAGGAGACAGTGTAATTATGGAATGTAGCTTACCAAACATGGTGGAGGTGGTTGCCTACAAAAACTCTGGGTCAAACTTGAGGAAACATGTAATGGTATGAAAAGTAAAGTAAAAAATATATTTTAATCGCCATGAATGGCGTTTGTTGTGTAGGCTATGTAATGTAGCTAACAAAGTGTTGCTACTAGCCAGTTGCATTCAATCTGTAGCATAATGCTAACGTTAGCTAGGACATCCTGTTGCTAGCTAGTTAGAAGCTAACCCTGACAAACGTCTTTACACAGCTGAAGGAACTATAAGCTGTTGTGCGTGCAACTACCGCATTGACATTATGGTGGCTAGTGGCTAGCCATTCCCATAATGTAAGTTGATGGGGGATAGCTAAAAGTGAAATTAATGAACTTGTGAAGATAAAATAAAGAAATAATTTTGAGACCTGGGATTTTTAGATTTTTATGTGCATTGTCTTTTCTTTGCTTGCTTATTACCTAGCTATATCTGGTTGGATCACCGAGTTTCGAATAATAGCCAAAAAATATATAGTCCTATTCTTTTACTTATATTTCTGGTGGTTGAAATTGAGTTGTGAAATCAACATATCGATTATGGAATTAAAGGCAGACTAAGTAAGTGGCACAGAATATGTTGTACATCTCCTTTAATTTGATTAGATTGTGCGAGCGATGCCTACAAACCTGACTCAGATACACCACCTCTGTCAGGAGGAATGGGCCAAAATTCACCCAACTTACTGTGAGAAGCTTGTGGAAGGCTACCCGAAACATTTGACCCAAGTTAAACAATTTAAATGCAATGCTACCAAATACTAATTGAGTGTATGTAAACTTCTGAACCACTGGGAATGTGATTAAATAAATACAAGCTGAAATAAATCATTCTCTCTACTAATATTCTGACATTTAACATTCTTAAAATAAAGTGGTGATCCTAACTGACCTAAGACAGGGATTTTTACTACAATTAAATGTCAGGAATTGTGAAAAACTGAGTTTAAATGTATTTGGCTAAGGTGTATGTAAACTGGTGTAACTGAGTCAGGTTTGTAGACCTCCTTGCTACCACACACTTTTTCAGTTCTCCCCACAAATCTTCCATAGGGTTGAGGTCAGGGCTTTGTGATGGCCACTCCAATACCTTGACTTTGTTGTCCTTAAGCCATTTTGCCACAACTTTGGAAGTATGCTTGGGGTCATTGTCCATTTGGAAGACCCATTTGCAACCAAGCTTTAACTTCCTGACTGATGTCTTGAGATGTGGTTTCAATATATCCACATAATTTTCCATCCTCATGATGCCATCTATTTTGTGAAGTGCACCAGTCCCTCCTGCAGCAAAGCACCCCCACAACATGATGCTGCCACCCCTTCGACTTGCAAGCCTCCCCCTTTTTCCTCCAAACATAACGATGGTCATTATGGCCAAACATTTTTATTTTTATTTTTGTTTCATCAGACCAGAGGACATTTCTCCAAAAAGTACAATCCTTCTCCCCATGTGCAGTTGCAAACCGTAGTCTGGCTTTTTTATGGTGATTTTGGAGCAGTGGCTTCTTCCTTGCTGAGCGGCCTTTCAGGTTATTTAGATATAAGACTCGTTTTACTGTGGTTATAGATACTTTTGTACCTGTTTACTTGTTCTGGGATTGATTTGCACTTTTCGCACCAAAGTATATTCATCTTTAGGAGACAGAACGCCTCTCCGTCCTGAGCAGTATGACGGCTGCGTGGGCCTATGGTGTTTATACTTGCATACTATTGTTTGTACAAATAAACGTGGTACCTTCAGGCATTTGGAAATTGTTCCCAAGAATGAACCAGAATTGTGGAGGTCTACAATTTTTTTTCTGAGGTCTTGGCTGATTTATTTTTATTTTCCCATGATGTCAAGCAGAGAGGCACTGAGTTTGAAGGTAGGCCTTGAAATACATCCACAGGTACACCTCCAACTGACTCAAATGATGTCAATTCGCCTATCAGAAGCTTCTAAAGCCATGACATAATTTTCTGGAATTTTCCAAGCTGTTTAAAGGCACAGTCAACTTAGTGTATGTAAACTTCTAATCCACTGGAATTGTGATACGGTGAATTATAAGTGAAATTATCTGTCTGTAAACAATTGTTGGAAAAATTACTTGTGTCATGCACAAAGTAGATGTCCTAACCGACTTGCCAAACTATAGTTTGATAACAAGAAATTAGTGGAGTGGTTGAAAAACTTGTTTTAATGACCTAAGTGTATGTAAACTTCCGACTTCAACTGTAGCTAGCTAGCTAAACAATGAACCAGCATAATCTCAAATCATACTACTACCAATACAAACATTTTCATAGCTGTAGTATGAATCTGCAGGTAGCTAACAAACTAGGTTAAACTATAACTAGCAATGCAAATGGTTTTCTGATTCGAATAATATTACTACACAGATCATGCATGTAATGTTAGCCAGCAAGCTACCGTTCACTAGCTAGCGAACAGTAAGCTACATTAACTTGCAATGAAAATGAATGTCTAACAAAATTAGAAACTTATATCTGAAAATGTAGCTAGATTTACCCCTTATACATGGATGAACGCTTCACGGCAGACTGGGACCATTTACCTCTGTTTTGTTTGTAGCTACATCTTGTTTGGCCAGCGTTGTGTCAAGTCACTCCAATTCACACTGACCGTGGCATATGCAGAAAGTAGCTCATCACAACTTTTTCTGCCTGCTAAAAATTCAGGGCATCAATGTTGTTGAGAAAAGTATCAACACGTTTGTATTTCTCGTTGGCTATCATATATCTTTCAAAAACACCACGGTAGAAAGGACTAGCAATACATACTGAGCAGCTCACGTTATAGACATCAGCATGCTACTTGGCAGACCAATCCAAACTCATCTTCTGGGATAACAAGTTTGTTATCAAGGCACATCGAAAATGGCACAGACAGAGAGGGCTGCCGTGCTTCTAGCTCTTAGGAAACTTAGCAGTATTTCGTTTTTTCATGTGTTATTTCTTACATTATTAGCCCAGAACTTTTTTTGTGTTATTAAATACAGCCGGGAAGAACTATTGGATATCAGAGCGGCGGTAACTCACCAGCACTACCAGCATTATGTCCAGGAATGCAACTTTCCCGAATCTGATCCTTTTCAGAGGCCTGAACCAAATTTACTCGGAGTAGTCTTCTAGTCCGACGTAGGAGGTGCGCACACCACCCACCGCTTCCGAGTATATTACTCACTAATGTTTCTGGATAATAAAGTTGACGAGCTCAAGGCAAGGATTTCTTTCCAGAGAGACATCAGGGCTTGTAACATACTCAGTTTCACGGAAACATGGCTCTCTCGGGATATACTGTTTGTCCAGCCAGTTGGGTTCTTAGTTCATCACACAGACAGGACTAAATATGTTTTATGATTAACAACTCATGGTGTGATTGTGATAACATACAAGAACTCAAGTCCTTTTGTTCACCCAACCTAGAATACATCACAATCAAATGCCAACGTATTACTTCCCAAGACAATTCTCTTCGGTTATAGTCACAGGCTTGTATATCTCTCCTCAAGCCGATACCACGACGGCCCTCAAAGAACTTCACTGGACTTTATACAAACTGGAAACCACATATCCTGAGGTCGCTTTTATTGTAGCTGGGGATGTTAACAAAGTAAATTTGAGGAAAAGAATGAAAGTCCTCGCAGACTGGGATATGTTCCTGGTAGCCTCCGAGAATAATATTGACGTATATACTGATATGGTGACTGAGTTTATCAGGAAGTGTATAGGAGATGTTGTACCCACTGTGACTATTAAAAATCTACCCTAACCATACACCGTGGATAGATGGCAGCATTCGAGTTAAACTGAAAGCACAAACCATCGCATTTAACTTCTCACGAGTCACCAACCCTGATCCGGTAGCACCCCCCCCCCCCCCCCCCCCACTGAGTAGCATAGCTAGCATAGCGTCACAAGTAACTTGTAGCATCTAAATATCATTAAATCACAAGTCCAAGACACCAGATGAAAGATACAGGTCTTGTGAATAAAGCCACCATTTCAGATTTTTAAAATGTTTTACAGGGAAGACACAATATGTAAATCTATTAGCTAACCACGTTAGCAAAGGACACGATTTTTTTACTCCCAATAGTTTTTTCCTGCGTCAGTAGCTATCACTAATTCGACTAAATAAAAATATATATAGCCACTAACCAAGAAACAACTTCATAAGATGACAGTCTGATAACATATTTATGGTATAGCATAGTTTTTTGGGGGAAAAATGTGCATTTTTCAGGTATAAATCACAGTTCTACATTGCAGCTGCAATCTGAAATAGTGCTGACCCAGCCAGAACAATTACAGAGACCAACGTCATATAACGAATTACTCATCTTAAAACATTTCAGAAAAATACACAGCGTACAGATATTGAAAGCCCAACATCTGGTGAATCCAAACAATATTTCAGATTTATTAAATGTTTTATAACGAAAACAAAATGTAGCTCTAAATTAGCATAGCTATACCAGGCAGATTCGGCTAGGCGCCCACGGCCAGTTCACATGCACAACAGATATGATATAACATCGTAAATTGGGTCTTACTATGGCTGATCTTTCATCAGAATGTTGATCAAAGTGTCCTTTGTCAAGATGAGTCGTTGGTTCCGTTCAGAATTGTTCCTTTCCCACTCCATTTAGCACAGGTACTGGTCGAGTGGCACGGATCTCTCAAACGTAAATAAAATCAGACAACGGAACACCACAAAACTCCCGAAAAAATTCAAATAATCTGATTAAACTATATTGAAAAAACATACATTACGATGATCTGGTCACATGTATCAAACAAACTTCGAGACGGAGATAGTTTTCATCCATACAACAGAAGACAATCGCAGCTACAAGTCGCACGATTTAGACAACCGGAAGTTGTCGGTCACGCCAAAGAATTAGCTCTCATTTCACGTCAGTCCCAGATAAACAAGATATTTTTCCTCTGACGTCCTCTTGACACCCAGAGGAAGGCCAATGAGGTGTGTTTCGGGTCATAGGGGGCACGACCATATATAGGCAGAGCGTTGAAGCTGGCATACACATCTTGCTTTTTTCTTCTTGGTCATGGAAAGTGCTGTCAAATGACTTCTGTATCACTCAGAGACAAAATTGAAACGGTTTTAGAAACTAGAGATTGTTTTCTTTCCAATGGTATTATTTATATGCATATAGTAAGAGCAATAATTGAATAAGAGGCAGTTTAATCTGTAGAGCAAATTATGCTAATGGAAAATAGCACCCCCTGTATTCTCAAGAAGTTAACCATTGCAAGATGACTGGGAATATAGACGAATAAAAACAGTGTAGTTATTCCCTCCATAAGATAATCAAACAGGCAAAACGTCAGTATAGAGACAAAGTGGAGTCGCAATTCAACGGCTCAGACACGAGACGTATGTGGCAAGGTCTACAGACAATCACGGACTACAAAGGGAAAACCAGCCATGTCGCAGACACTGACGTCTTGCTTCCAGACAAGCTAAACACCTTCTTCGCTCTCTTTGAGGATAACACAGTGACACCATCGCGGCCGGCTACCAAGGCCTGTGGGCTCTTCTTCTCCTTGGCCGATGTGAGTAAGACATTTAAATGTGTTAACCCTCGCAAGGCTGCCGAACCAGACGGTATCCCTAGCCGCGTTTCCTGTACCCAGGAAAGCAAAGGTAACTGAACTAAATGAGTATCGCCCGTAGCACTCACTTCTGTCATTATGTAGTGCTTTGAGAGACTAGTCAAGGATCATATCATATCACGTCTACCTTACCTGACACCCTAGACCCACTTCAATTTGCTTATTGCCCCAATAGATCCACAGATGATGCAATCGCCATCGCACTGCACACTGCCCTATCCCATCTGGACAAGAGGAATACCTATTTAAGAATGCTGTTCATTGACTATAGCTCAGCATTCAACACCATAGTACCCTCCAAGCTCATCATTAAGGTTGAGGCCCTGGGTCTCAACCCCGCCCTGTGCAACTGGGTCCTGGACTTCCTGATGGGCCGCCCCCCAGGTGGTGAAGGTAGGAAAAAACACCTCCACTTTGCTGATACTCAACACTGGGGCCTCACAAGGATGCGTGCTCAGCCCCCTCCTGTACTCCCTGTTCACCCATGACTGCGTTGCCTCGAATCCCTCGTTCACTTTTCGGTATCATGGATCAGGAGACAGACACAGGCATGCGTAATAGTTATTTCTATTTAGCCAAAATTACGGCGTGACTGCGTAAGGGCACGGGGATG
This sequence comes from Salvelinus alpinus, assembly GCF_045679555.1. Lineage (NCBI taxonomy): Eukaryota > Metazoa > Chordata > Actinopteri > Salmoniformes > Salmonidae > Salvelinus > Salvelinus alpinus. The sequence continues at coordinate 3,971,481 of NC_092101.1, forward strand.
AAGACCAAATAAACACATAAAGAGTTTTTACTATTTTGTTGCATTACAACCTGTAATATAAATATATTTTTATTTGGATTTCATGTGATGGACATACACAAAAAAAGTGAAATGAAAAAAAGAACTTGCTTCAAAACATTCAAAAAAATATTTTTGTGCAAAATTGGTGTGTGCATATCTATTCACCCCATGCCTCCAACTCAATCATCAAGACGACACTACAGTTGTAGTTCTGATTACCAACAATGACGAGACAGCGAACAGGGAGGAGGTGAGAACCCTGGGAGTGTGGTGACAGTAAAATAACCTCTCGCCCATCATCAACAAAACAAAGGAGTTGATCGTGGACTTCAGGAAACAGCAGATGGAGCACCCCCCCTATCCACATCGACGGGATCGCAGTGGAGAAGGTGGAAAGCTTCAAGTTCCTCGGCGTACATATCACTGACAAACTGAAATGGTCCACCCACACAGACAGTGTGGTGAAGAAGGCGCAACAGCGCCTCTTCAACCTCAGGAGGCTGAAGAAATTTGGCTTGGCACCTAAAACCATCACAACCTTTTACAGAGCATCCTGTCGTGCTGTATCACCATCTGGTATGGCAACTGCACCGCCCGCAACCACAGGGCTCTCCAGAGGGTGGTGCGGTCTGCCCAATGCATCACCGGGGGCAAACTACCTGCCCTCCAGGACACCTACAGCACCCGATGCCACAGAAAGGCTAAAAAGATCATCAAGGACAACAACCCGCTATCATCCTTTTCATTAGGAGGGACATCTACTGTGTATCGCTAAAATAATGATTATGATCACATTTCCTCAATTTAAAAAGTAGGCCTATGGGGACACCTACACATTTGGCAGCCAAGAACGAGTGATCCAGTGAAGCCTTTCATCATCTAGACATGATGTTGTTCACAAATTATATTGTGCTTCGTGGAGGTCAAGCAATTTCTTTCCGCCAAGAGTCGATCACAATCTAGTCCATTTGTGGCCGCAACTAAACCTTGTTTCAAAGGTATCAAGAAATAATCTTATTTGTAGGCATAGCAATCACACATATAAGTCGCAAATGACAGGTCCAATATGCCCCCTATGGTGAATGAGAGGCTTGTAGAATCATAATTATTTCTAGTTTTTAGTTCATTGTAGCTGGTAGGGGGTCCTGCGTGCTCTGGGCATGAGTCAAAAGATTTGTTGTTTTGACTGAATGAGTTGAAAATATCAGAATCAGTCAAAAGAGTCGAACTTCCTACCATTAGTTCATACAAACCCTGTATTACAAATTCCCTGCCGGTGACTGTTATTAGCACCTCACAACCCTGAGCTGCACACTAAACTCCGCATCCCCAACAGCTGGAGACTGAGAGTCTAGGGGGTACCATAAACCTGCCTTTCAAACTCTCTCTGACATGTGTGACCTGTGTCCTGATAGGTTGCTAGGGAGGTTACTAGGGGGCCAGACATCTGCCCATCCTCTTGACTCTGCAGGTCACACAATACTTTCAGTGTCCAAAGTGAGTTGTGTGACGTGTAAATATTGTTCATAATAGTCAGTTGCTACTATTGTTGTATGCTGCCTTTGTGTATAGCTGTATTGTCATATGTGCAGGTAGCATATACATTTTCACACTCCTTTATAATAGCCTTGTTGCTCTACTTGTGCTATCAGTTATAGTATTGTGTACAGTGGATTCATTACCTCAATTTAAACACACTGAGGAAGAGGAACATAGGGATTCACATAGGCATGAATAGTGGGAGAGGTAGCGGAAACAAGAGGAACAAATTTCCTGTGTGTATGTATTTTAATTTCACCTTTATTTAACCAGGTAGGCCAGTTGAGAACAAGTTCTCATTTACAACTGCGGCCTGGCCAAGATTGTCACCCCCTGACCATAGAGAGCCTTTTTATTCTCTATTTTGGTTAGGTCGGGGTGTGACTAGGGTGGGTGATCTAGTGCATTTATTTCTATGTTGGCCCGGTATGGTTCCCAATCAGGGGCAGCTGTTTCTCGTTGTCTCTGATTGGGGATCATATTTCGGCAGCCATTTCCCCCACTGGTTTTTGTGGGATCTTGTTTGTGTGTAGTTGCCTGTGAGCACTGCATTTGCGTCACGTTTCATTTTGCTGTTCATTGGTTTTGTGAGTTTCATCTGATTAAACATGTGAAACCCAAATCACGCTGGACGTTGGTCTGCATATATTTCCAGTTCGTACGACGATCGTGACAAAGATAAAGCGAAGCAGTGCGACACAAACAACAACACAGAGTTACAAATTGAGTAAACAAACGTACAGTCAATAACACAATAGAAAAAAATCTAGATACAGCGTGTGCAAATGAGGTAAGATTAGGGAGGTAAGGCAATAAATAGGCCGTAGTGGCGAAGTAATTACAATTTAGCATTTAAACACTGGAGTGATAGATGTGGAGAAGATGAATGTGCAAGTCAAATCAAAATCAAATCAAATGTTATTTGTCACATACACATGGTTAGCAGATGTTAATGCGAGTGTAGCGAAATGCTTGTGCTTCTAGTTCCGACAATGCAGTAATAACCAACAAGTAATCTAACCTAACAATTCCACAACTACTACCTTATACACACAAGTGTAAAGGGATAAAGAATATGTACATAAAGATATATGAATGAGTGATGGTACGGAACGGCATAGGCAAGATGCAGTAGATGGTATAGAGTACAGTATATACATATGAGATGAGTAATGAAGGGTATATAAACATAAAGTGGCATAGTTTAAAGTGGCTAGTGATACATGTATTACATAAAGATGGCAAGATGCAGTAGATGATATAGAGTACAGTATATACATATGAGATGAGTAATGTAGGGTATGTAAACATTATATTAAGTGGCATTGTTTAAAGTGGCTAGTGATACATTTTTACATAATTTCCATCAATTCCCATTATTAAAGTGGCTGGAGTTGAGTCAGTATGTTGGCAGCAGCCACTAAATGTTAGTGGTGGCTGTTTAACAGTCTGATGGCCTTGAGATAGAAGCTGTTTTTCAGTCTCTCGGTCCCTGCTTTGATGCACCTGTACTGACCTCGCCTTCTGGATGATAGCGGGGTGAACAGGCAGTGGCTCGGGTGGTTGTTGTCCTTGATGATCTTTATGGCCTTCCTGTGACATCGGGTGCTGTAGGTGTCTTGCGGTAGGAGCCTTGCGGTTGTGGGCGGAGCAGTTGCCGTACCAGGCGGTGATACAGCCCGACAGGATGCTCTCGATTGTGCATCTGTAGAAGTTTGTGAGTGCTTTTGGTGACAAGCCGAATTTCTTCAGCCTCCTGAGGTTGAAGAGGCGCTGCTGCACCTTCTTCACAACGCTGTCTGTGTGGGTGGACCAATTCAGTTTGTCCGTGATATGTACACCGAGGAACTTAAAACTTTCCACCTTCTCCACTACTGTCCCGTCGATGTGGATAGGGGGGTGCCCCCTCTGCTGTTTCCTGAAGTCCACAATCATCTCCTTTGTTTTGTTGACGTTGAGTGTGAGGTTATTTTCCTGACACCACACTCCGAGGGCCCTCACCTCGGAGTGTGGAGATACTGGGGTGCAAAGGAGCAAAAAAAATTATAATATTGGGATGAGGTAGTTGGATGGGTTATTTACAGATAGGCTATGTACAGGTGCAATGATCTGTGAGCTGCTCTGACAGCTGATGCTTAAAGTTAATGATGGAGATATGAGTCTCCAGCTTCAGTGATTTTTGCAATTCATTCCAGTCATTGGCAGCAGAGAACTGGAAGGAAGGGCAGCCAAAGTAGGAATTGGCTTTGGGGGTGACAAGTGAAATATACCTGCTGGAGAGCGTGCTACGGGTGGGTGCTGCTATGGTGATCAGTGAGCTGAGATAAGGCAGGGCTTTAACTAGCAAAAACGTATAGATGACCTGGAGCCAGTGGGTTTGGCGACGAAAATGAAGCGAGGGCCAGCCAACAAGAGCATACAGGTCGCAGTGGTGGGTAGTATATGGGGCTTTGGTGACAAAACGGATGGCACTGTGATAGACTGCATCCAATTTGCTGAGTAGAGTGTTGGAGGCTATTTTCTAAATGACATCGCCGAAGTCAAGGATCGGTAGGATAGTCAGTTTTGCGAGGGTATGTTTGGCAGCATGAGTGAAGGATGCTTTGTTGCGAAATAGGAAGCCGATTCTAGATTTAATTTTGGATTGGAGATGCTTAATGTGAGTCTGGAAGGAGAGTTTACAGTCTAACCAGACACCTAGGTATTTGTAGTTGTCCACATATTCTAAGTCAGAACCGTCCAGAGTAGTGATGCTGGACAGGCGAGCAGGTGCAGGCAGTGAACGGTGGAAGAGCATGCATTTAGTTTTACTTGCATATAAGAGCAGTTGGAGGCCACGGAAGGAGAGTTGTAAAGCATTGAAGCTTGTCCTGAGGTAAGTTAACTTCTTTGGGCTGCAAGCCCGAAGCCGGGCACAATATGACAACAGCCACTTCAAGTGCAGGGCGCGAAATTCAAAATATATTTTTTAGAAATATTTAACTTTCACACATTAACAAGTCCAATACAGCATATGAAAGATAAACATCTTGTGAATCCAGCCAACATGTCCGATTTTTAAAATGTTTTACAGCGAAAACACCACGTATATTTATGTTATCTCACCACCAAATACAAAAAAGGACAGACATTTTTCACAGCACAGGTAGCATGCACAAAACCAACCTAACTAACCAAGAACCAACTTCATCAGATGACAGTCTTATAACATGTTATTCAATAAATCTATGTTTTGTTCGAAAAATTTGCATATTTGAGCTATAAATCAGTTTTACATTGCAGCTACCATCACAGCTACCGTCAGAAATAGCACCGAAGCAGCCAGAGTAATTACAGACACCAACGTCAAATACCTAAATACTCATCATAAAACATTTCTGAAAAATACATGGTGTACAGCAAATGAAAGACAGGCATCTTGTGATTCCAGCCAATATTTCACAGCGAAAACACAATATAGCATTATATTAGCTTACCACAATAGCCAGAAACACAAGCCATTTACCAGCAGCAAAAGTTAGCGATTGTAACAAACCAGCAAAATATATATAGTTTTTGACTAACCTTGATAAGCTTCATCAGATGACAGTCCTATAACATCAGGTTATACATACACTTATGTTTTGTTCGAAAATGTGCATATTTAGAGCTGAAATCAGTGGTTATACATTGTGCTAACGTAGCCACTTTTTCCCACAACGTCCGGATATTTTTCTGACACTCACATATTCTGACCAAATAACTATTCATAAACATTACTAAAAAATACATGTTGTATAGGAAATGATAGATACACTAGTTCTTAATGCAATCGCCGTGTTAGAATTCTAAAAATAACTTCATTACGACATCCAGCTTAGTTATAGCGAGAGAGTGCCCAAAATCTGGGCACAAACTACTAGTACAACATGTTCGACAGATATATGAAAAAGCATCATAAAATTGGTCCTACTTTTGATGATCTTCCATCAGAATGTTGTACAAGGGGTCCTTTGTCCAGAACAATCGTTGTTTGGATTTAGAATGTCCTCTTCTCCAGTCAATTAGCACGGAAAGCTAGCAAAGTAGCGCGAAGCTCTCCTTCCTGAACATACGCAGACAAAGCAACACGCCTAACGTCCCGAAAAAATTTCAATAATCTAATAAAACTATATTGAAAAAACATACTTTACGATGATATTGTCACATGTATCAAATAAAATCAAAGCCGGAGATATTAGTCGTCTATAACGACAGCTTTACAGAAGGCAATACCAGGTCCCTTCTCGCGCGTTCCAGAAAACAGGAAATTGGTGTCACGTCATGCCAAGAGCTTTTATTCGACCTCAGATCATGTTATACACTCCATTTCTTCTCTCACTCTCTGTTGACATCTAGTGGAAGGCGTATGAAGTGCATGTATACTAATACATATCAAGCACATTTATAGAACAGGCCCTAGAACAGAGCATCGATTTCAGATTTTCCACTTCCTGTCAGGAAGTTTGCTGCAAAATGAGTTCTGTTTTACTCACAGATATAATTCAAACGGTTTTAGAAACTAGAGAGTGTTTTCTATCCAATAGTAATAATAATATGCATATTGTACGAGCAAGAATTGAGTACGAGGCCGTTTGAAATGGGCACCTTTTATCCAGGCTACTCAATACTGCCCCTGCAGCCCAAACAGGTTAACACAGTGTCCAAAGAAGGGCCAGATGTATACAGAATGGTGTCGTCTGCGTAGAGGTGGATCAGAGAATGACCAGCAGCAAGAGCGACATCATTGATGTATACAGAGAAAAGAGTCGGCCCGAGAATTGAACCCTGTGGCACCCCCATAGAGACTGCCAGAGGTCCGGACAACAGGCTCTCCGATTTGACACACTGAACTCTTTCTGAGAAGTAGTTGGTAAACCAGACGAGGCAGTCATTTGAGAAACCAAGGCTGTTGAGTCTGCTGATAAGAATGTGGTGATTGACAGAGTCGAAAGCCTTGGACAGGTCGATGAAGACGGCTGCACAGTACTGTCTTTTATCGATAGCTGTTATGCTATCATTTGGGACCTTGAGTGTGGCTGAGCTGCACCCATGACCAGCTCGGAAACCAGATTGCATAGCGGAGAAGGTACGGTGGGATTCGAAATGGTTGGTGATCTGTTTGTTAACTTGGCTTTCGAAGACCTTAGAAAGGCAGGGTAGGATAGATATAGGTCTGTAACAGTTTGGGTCTAGAGTGGCTACCCCTTTGAAGAGGGGGATGACCGCAGCAGCTTTCCAATCTTTGGGGATCTCAGAAGATATGAAAGAGAGGTTGAACTGCGGTGGATAGTTTTAGAAAGAGAGGGTCCAGATTGTCTAGCCCAGCTGATTTGTAGGGGTCCAGATTTTGCAACTCTTTCATAACATCAGCTATCTGGATTTGGGTGAAGGAGAAATGGAGGAGGCTTGGGCAAGTTGCTGTGGTGGGTGCAGGGCTGTTGACCGGGGTAGGGGTAGCCAGGTGGAAAGCATGGCCAGCCGTAGAAAAATGCTTTTTGAAATTCTCAATTATCGTGGATTTATCGGTGGTGACAGTGTTTCCTAGCCTGAGTGCAGTGTGCAGCTGGGAGGAGGTGCTCTTATTCTCCATGGACTTTACAGTGTCCCAGAACTTTTTGGGAGTTTGTGCTACAGGATGCAAATTTCTGTTTGAAAAAGCTAGTCTTTGCTTTCCTAGCTGCCTGTATACATTGGTTCCTAACTTCTCTGAAAAGTTGCATATCACGGGGGCTATTTGATGCTAATGCAGTACGCTAATGCAGTGTGTGTTAACTCTTGGGGTTGCTTTGTTTCCCTCGAACCGGGGGTGATGTCAGTGGGTCACAAACCAGTAAAATACGTAAATCCGGGTCGCTCTCTTTCATCCCCACTGTTGGAAACCAAATGCTAGGCTGGGAAATAATGTGTGAGTTGAGAAATTCAAGAGATGATTTGGACAGCAAACATGATCATCATGGCGGTGCAGTGATCATTCAGATGGAACTGGTAGCAGGCAACATTTGTGAATACAGCACTGCTTGATTGCTGCTCTTCCAATCCAGGTTCCAAACAACACGTTTTATAATTGAAGTTAAACCATTGTCCACTCCAGGAATATTTCAACACAAATGTGTGGTTCTTACTCTTCATCAAAGGTCAGTTTACTCCAGCAGTAGCCTTTCCTTACAATTCTCAGGAGCTTCTGAATTCACTGATGCATACACTACAACATGGAGCAAATCCATTTAGTAAAATAAAGCATCCCCATTTATTTGTTTACTTTGATCGATTGGCATTTCTCTCTTGTGGATGCTATCCAATATCATAACTGCGACCTAATCACAATTACAGAAAATGACCATGCGCTAAACAACTTTAGGAAACAATAGCTTTAAATCCATAACATTAGTCAAGTTGAACGGGTGATTTTAAAGAGGGGATTCAGACCTAATTTCCCGCATTGACAGTAAGCTAGCTAGGTTTCCATCCAATTTTCATGCAAATATTCTAAAATCCGCATGAAGATAATATGCACATTTTCGCAGCAGTGGTGCGATGATGTAGTGCACATAACATTTTCTTTTTTGCTTAAGTTTTCATGTACTGAATAAAAATCTAAAGTTCAATGTGTTTCCATAGCATTTTCAACTCCACCGATGTTTTAGTCACAAAATATGTTAAATAGCAAATATGCCCACTGGTCTTGGCACACGCCCTCTAGCCAACAGCTCGCAGATACAGTGCAGGTAGGCTAGACTACACGATCGGATTATTATGGATAAGAGCAAGATCATTTTTATTTGTCAAATGGCAACCAAGGATCGATGATCATGCCACCATAATAAGACCCTCAAGCTCATCACCATGCACTTTCACCAGCCTGTGAAGTTCATCATAACTTATTTCTTCTGTAGCCAAATAAACTGCATGTTTTTCCAAGTCGTAGTGGGAAGACCAATCAACATATCATCGCGTGACTCCAAATTTCCACCGTCATTTCTCGCATAATTAATAGTACCGACACAAAAAGATACCACCGTATCGAACGTACAAATTGTCTGTCGACGTTTCTGATATTGTACTGACATGTCGTGAGTTTTTGTATGCGTCAGGTAATTCATCCGCATTAAATGCTTGGTGTTAGTTACTAAACCTGGTTGGTGTTGCACTTTAAACTTTGAGTAAAGCACTTTTAAAGGAATAGTTTTATGGATTTGTACCCCAAACTTAATAATTGTCTTACCTCTAGAGAAGTTATTTGATGACTTGTCACAGCAATCCACTGTTTGTATATTCTAGTTCATAATGTATAATAATAATTTGGTGGGTGCTTACATTGCATTCAGAAAGTATACAAACCCCTTGACTTTTTCCACATTTTGATGTGTTACAGCCTGAATTTTAAATGGATAAAATGTAGATGTTGTGTCACTGGCTACACACAATACCCCATAAAATCAAAATATAATATATTTGGGGGATATTTTTTACAAATTAACTAAAAATGAATGCTGACATGTCTTGAGTCAATAAGTATTCAACCCCTTTGTTATGGAAAGCCTAAGTAAGTTTAGGAGTTAAAGAGTAACATAATAAGGTGCATGGACTCACTCTGTGTGTAATAATTGTGTTTAACATGATTTTTGAATGACTACTGTACCTTATCTCTGTACCCCACACATACAATTATCTGTAAGGTCCCTCAATCGAGCAGTGCATTTCTTACACAGATTCAACCACAAAGACCAGGGAGGTTTTACAATGCCTCGCAAAGAAGGGCACCTATTGGTAGATGGGTAAAAAAACAAAAAGCAGATATTGAATACCCCATTGAGCATGGTGAAGTTATTAATTACACTTTGGATGGTGTATCAATAAACCCAGTCACTGCAAAGATACAGGAGTCCTTCCTAACTCAATTCCCGGAAAGGAAGGAAACCACTCAGGGATTTCACAAGTCAGTATTTTTTATTTATTTTATTTCACCTTTATTTAACCAGGTAGGCAAGCTGTGAACAAGTTCTCATTTACAATTGCAACCTGGCCAAGATAAACCAAAAGCAGTTCGACACATACAACAACACAGAGTTACACATGGAGTAGAACAAACATACAGTCAATAATACAGTAGAAAAATAAGTCTATATACAATGTGAGCAAGTGAGGTGAGATAAGGGAGGTGAAGGCAAAAAAAAGGCCATGGTGGCGAAGTAAATACAATATAGCAAGTAAAACACTGGAATGGTAGATTTGCAGTGGAAGAATGTGCAAAGTAGAAATAGAAATAATGGGGTGCAAAGGAGCAAAATAAATAAATAAATACAGTAGGGGAAGAGGGAGTTGTTTGGGATAAATTATAGATTGGCTATGTACAGGTGCAGTAATCTATGAGCTGCTCTGACAGCTGGTACTTAAAGCTAGTGAGGGAGATAAGTGTTTCCAGTTCCAGAGATTTTTGTAGTTCGTTCCAGTCATTGGCAGCAGAGAACTGGAAGGAGAGGCGGCCAAAGGAGGAATTGGTTTTGGGGGTGACCAGAGAGATATACCTGCTGGAGCGCGTGCTACAGGTGGGTGCTGCTATGGTCACCAGCGAGCTGAGATAAGGGGGGACTTTACCAAGCAGGGTCTTGTAGATGACCTGAAGCCAGTGGGTTTGGAGACGAGTATGAAGCGAGGGCCAGCCAACGAGAGCTTACAGGTCGCAGTGGTGGGTAGTATATGGGGCTTTGGTGACAAAACGGATGGCACTGTGATAGACTGCATCCAATTGGCTGAGAAGGGTATTGGAGGCTATTTTGTAAATGACATCAATGAAGTCGAGGATCGGTAGGATGGTCAGTTTTACGAGGGTATGTTTGGCAGCATGAGTGAAGGATGCTTTGTTGTGAAATAGGAAGCCAATTCTAGATTTAACTTTGGATTGGAGATGCTTAATGTGAGTCTGGAAGGAGAGTTTACAGTCTAACCAGACACCTAGGTATTTGTAGTTGTCCACATATTCTATCCAGTATCTGGATAATATGTGTGAAATGCTTGATAATGTATGTGATATCAGCAGAGAAGTATATTTTCTGGGTGATTTAAATATTGACTGGCTCTTATCAACTGCCCACTCAAGAAAAAACGTCAAACTGTAACCAGTGCCTGCAACCTGGTTGAGGTTGTCAATCAACCTAGCAGGGTATTTACAAACAGCACAGGAATGAAATCATCAATACATGTATTGATCACATTTTTAGTAATGGTGCAGAAATGTGCTTTAAAGCAGTATCCAAATCCATAGGACGTAGTGATCACAATATAATAGCCATATCTAGGAAAACCAAAGTTCCAAAGGCTGGGCCTAATATAATGTATAAGAGGTCAAACAAGAAGTTTTGTAATGATTCATATGTTGATGATGTAAAGAATATTTGCTGGTCTGTGGTGTGTAATGAGGAGCAACCAGACGCTGCACTTGACACATTTATGAAATTGCTCATTCCAGTCACTAATAAGCACGCATCCATTAAGAAAATGACTGTAAAAACTGTTAAATCCCCTTGGATTGATAAGGAATTGAAAAATTGTATGGTTGAGAGGGATGAGGCAAACGGTATGGCAAATAAGTCTGGCAGCCCAACTGACTGGCAAATGTACTGCAAATTAAGAAATCACGTGACTAAGCTAAATAAGTAGAATAATAAACTATACTATGAAACAAAGATACATTATATAAAGAATGATAGTGAAAAGCTTTGGAACACCTTCAATGAAATTTTGGGAAAAAAAGCCACCATTCATCACAAAAACCACTGATATTGCCAACTACATTAATGACTTTTTCCAAGATAAGCAGACTTAGTAAGTATGACATGGCAGCAACAAATGCTGACACTACACATCCAAGTATATCTGACCAAATTATGAAAGACAAGAGTTGTACTTTTGAATTCCGTAAAGTAAGAAGTAAAAAAAGAATTGTCTATCAACAATGACAAGCCACCGGGGTCTGACAATCTGGATGGAAAATTACTGAGGATAATAGTGTACGATTTTGCCACTCCTATTTGCCACATCTTCAATTTAAGCCTACTAGAAAGTGTGTGCCCTCAGGCCTGGAGGGAAGCTAAAGTCATTTCGCTACCCAAGAATAGTAAAGCCACGTTTACTGGCTCAAATAGCCGACCAATCAGCCTGTTACCAACCCTTAGTAATTTTATGGAAAAAATTGTGCTTGACAGTAAACAAATTGATAACAGACTTTTAGCACGCATATAGAGAAGGACACTCAACAAGCACAGCACTTACACAAATGACTGATGATTGACTGAGAGAAATTGATGATAAAATGAATGTGGGGGCTGTCTTGTTAGACTTCGGTGCAGCTTTTGACATTATTGCTGCTAGAAAAACTGATGTGTTTTGGCTTTACACCCCCTGCTATAATGTGGATAAAGAGTTACTTGTCTAACAGAACACAGAGGGTTTTCTTTAATGGAAGACTCTCAAACATAATCCAGGTAGAAGCAGGAAATCCCTAGGGTAGCTGTTTAGGCCCCTTACTTTTTATCTATCTTTATTAACGACATGCTACTGGCTTTGAGTAAGGCCAATGTGTCTATGTTTGACTCAACACTATACACGTCAGCTACTACAGCGACTGAAATGACTGCAACATATAATTAACAAAGAGCTGCAGTTAGTTTCGGAATGGGTAGCAAGGAATAAGTTAGTCCCAAATATGTCCAGAACTAAAAGCAATGTATTTGGGACAAATCATTCACTAAACCTTAAACCTAAACTACATCTCATAATAAAATGTGGATATTGAGCAAGTTGAGGTGACTAAACTGCTTGGAGTTATCCTGGATTGTAAACTGTCATGGTCAAAACGTATTGATACAACAGTAGCTAAGATGGAGAGAAGTCTGTCCATAATAAAGCGCTGATGTGCATTCTTAACAACACTATCAACAAGGTAGGTCCTACAGGCCCTGGTTTTGTCACACCTGGACTACTGTTCAGTAGTGTGGTCAGATGCCACAAAGAGGGACTTGGGAAAATTGCAGTTGGCTCAGAACAGAGCAGCACGGCTGGCCGTTAAAAGTACAGGAATAGCTAACATTAACGGCATGCAAGTCCATTTCTCATTGCTCAAAGTGGAGGAGAGATTGACATCATCATTACTTGTTTTCGTAAGAGGTGTTGACAAGATGAAAGTCCCGAGCTGTCTGTTTAAAATACTAGCACAAAGCTCGGACACCACATGCATACCCCACAAGACATGCAACGAGAGGTCTCTTCACAGTCCTCAAGTCCAGAACAGACTATGGGAGGCGCACAGTAATACATAGAGCCATGACTAGATGGAACTCTATTCCACATCAGGTAACTTATGCAAGCATTAGAATCAGATTTAAAAAGCAGATAAAAATACACCTTATGGAACAGGTGGGACTGTGAGGTAACACAAACATAGGCACAGACGCATGCATTCACACCCATGATAACATACGCACTAGACACACATACACATGGATTTTGTTGTAGATATATGGTAGTGGAGTATGGGCCTGAGGGCACACACTTAGTGTGTTGTGAATTCTGTAATGAATGTATTGTAATGTTTTTTTTAAATTGTATAACTGCCTTAATTCTGCCGAACTCCAGGAAGAGTAGCTGCTGCCTTGCCAGCAGATAATGGGGATCCATAATAAATTGAAATACAAATACCATGAGGAAAATGGTGACTTTAAAACAGTTACAGGGTTTGATGGCTGTGATTGGAGAAAACTGAGGATGGATCAACAACATTATAGTTACTCCACAATACTAACCTAATTGACAGAGTGAAAAGAATGAAGCTTGGACAGAATAAAAATATTCCCAAAACATGCATCCTGTTTGCAACAAGGTGCTAAAGTAATACTGCAAAAAATGTATCAAAGCAATTCACTTTTTGTCCTGAATACAAAGTGGATTTGCCTTTGAGTACAAAGGCAAATCCAATACAACACATTACTGATTACCATTCTCCATATTTTCAAGCATAGTGGTGGCTGCATCATGTTATGTGTATGCTTGTAATAATTACGGACTGGGGAGTTTTTCCAGGTTAAAAAATAAACTTAATGGAGCTAAGCACAGGAAACATCCTACAGGAAAACCTGGTTCAGTCTGCTTTCCACCAGACACTGGGAGATGAATACCCATTTCAGCAGGACAACAGCCTAAAACACGAGGCCAAATCTACACTGGAGTTGCTTACCAAGACGACATTGAATGTTGCTGAGAGGACTAGTTACAGTTTTGACTTAAATCGGCATGAAATCTATGGCAAGACTTGAAAATGGCTACCAAGTCAACTTGACTGAGCTTGAATAATTTTTAAAGAATAATGTACAAATATTGTACAGTCCAGGTGTGCAAAGCTCTTAGACTTACCCAAAAAGGTGAAAGGTGATTGTAACATGTATTGACTCAGGGGTGTGAATACTTATATAAATGAGATATTCCTGTATTTAATTTTCAAAACAATGTTAACAATTTTAAACATGTTAAACATGTTAAACATGTTTTAAGTTTGTCATTATGGGATATTGCTTGTATATTTAATGTAATTTGAATTCAGGCTGTAACAATTGAAAAAAAAACATAAATCAATGAGTATGAATATTTTCTGAAGGCACTTTATATGTGTCCTACTTCACACATGTACAAGTGCGTATTAAAATACATGTGTGAATTGGAAATTATTGATTGCATATTCCAACTGTCCCTGAGACACCCTCAGAGAGTGCGATTACGGTCTGCCATTATCAATGGCGACCCTGGAGCAATTAGTGTTAAGTTCCTTGCTAAAGGGGACATTAACCGTTTTTTTCACCTTTCTCGGCTCAGGGATTCAAACTAGCAACCTTTTGGTTACTGGCCCAATACTTTAACCGCTAGGCTATCTTGTTGGGCCAGTAGCCAAAAGGTTGTTAGCCTATTGTAACGGCACCACAGTGTAAAAAATATGCTGCATGCTGTGTTCAGGGGTAAATGTTGGTAAACTGCTAGAGTTAGCCATTGCCTTAGATAACAATAATAATAGATAATAATGGGATTATTGTTTATAACCACAGATGCCAATCTAGCCAGCTGTAGAATGTTACTGATAATCAGACCAATCTACTGTTTAAAAACATTGGATAGTAATTGTTTTGTGGATATTGTGCTCAATAATATACTATTAGTTTATATTTGACTAAGGCAGGTAAACTACACATTAGGATCTCATTGAATAATCTTGGACTATTTATTGCCGTTCAAATTATAACTGTCAATTCCATGACATTCTGAATCATTCGCTTACTATACAGTGCATTCGGAAAGTATTCAGACCCCTTGACTTTTTCCACATTTTGTCACAGTGCAGCCTTCTTCTAAAATTGATTAAATAAATAGAAAATCTTCACCAATCTACACAAAATACCCCATAACAACAAACTGTATTTTTTAGAAATGGAAAAAAAAAGAAAATCTGAAATACCTTATTTACATAAGTGATCAGACCCTTTCACTATGAGACTCGAAATTGAGCTCAGGTGCATCCTGTTTCCATTGATCATCCTTGAGATGTTTCTACAACTTGATTGGAGTCCACCTGTGGTAAATTAAATTGATTGGACATGATTTGGAAAGGCACACACCTGTCTATATAAGGTCCCACAGTTGTCAGAGCAAAAACAGAGCCATGAGGTCGAAGGAATTGTCCGTAGAGGTCCAAGACAGGATTGTGTTGAGGCACAGATCTAGGGAAGGGTACGAAACATTTCTGCAGCATTGAAGGTCCCAAAGAACACAGTGGCATCCATCAATCATAAATGGAAGAAGTTTGGAACCACCAAGACTCTTCCTAGAGCTGTCTGCCCTGCCAAACTGAGCAATCGGGGGAGAAGGGCCTTGGTCAAGGAGGTGACCAAGAAACCGATGGTCACTCTGACAGAGCTCTAGAGTTCCTCTGTGGAGATGGCAGAACCTTCCAGAAGGACAACCATCTCTGCAGCACTCCACCAATCAGGCCTTTATGGTAGAGAGGCCAGATGGAAGCCACTCCTCAGTTAAAGGCACATGACAGCTCACTTGGAGTTTGCCAAAAATAACCTAAAGACTCTCAGACCATGAGAAACAAGATTGTTTGGTTTGATGAAACCAAGATTGAACTCTTTGGCCTGAATCCCAAGCGACACGTCTGGAGGAAACCTGGCACCATCTCTACGGTGAAGCATGGTGGTGGCAGTATCATTCTGTGGGGAGGTTTTTCAGCAGCGGGGACTTGGAGACTAGCCAGGATCAAGGGAAAGATGAATGTGGCAAAGTACAGAGAGGTTCATGATGAAAACCTGCTCCAGAGTGCTCAGGACCTCAGACTGGGGCGTAAGTTAACCTTCCAACAGGACAACGACCCTAAGCACACAGCCAAGACAATGTATGAGTGGCT
Organism: Salvelinus alpinus; assembly: GCF_045679555.1. Taxonomy (NCBI): domain Eukaryota; kingdom Metazoa; phylum Chordata; class Actinopteri; order Salmoniformes; family Salmonidae; genus Salvelinus; species Salvelinus alpinus. The sequence continues at coordinate 3,987,508 of NC_092101.1, forward strand.
TCGGGACAAGTCTCTGAATGTCCTGAGGGGCCCAGCCAGAGCCCGGACTTGAACCCGATCAAACATTTCTGGAGAGACCTGAAACGAGCTGTGCATCGACGCTCCCCATCCAACCTGACAGAGATTGAGAGGATCTGCAGAGAGGAATGGAAGAATCTCCCCAAATAAGGTGTGCCAAGCTTGTAGCGTCATTCCCAAGAAGACTCAAGGTTGTAATCGCTGCCAAAGGTGCCTCAACAAAGTACTGAGTAAAGGGTCAGAATACTTAAGTAAATGTAATATTTAAGTTTTTTATTTTTAATATATATATATATATATATTTATTTTTTTTACAGATTTTGCGTGTAGATGGGGAAAAATAACAATTTAATCACATTTTAGAATAAGGCTCAAACCGATCAAAATCTGGAAAAAGTCAACAGGTCTGAATAATTTCCGAATGCACTATCTGGCTTATATGATTATGATAGTCCTAATGCTTCTTGACAGTGTCATACATTTTATTTTCTTAGTCCAAGTAAAGTGACACAGGATGGTCATAATTCTACTGTAAAGAATTAACTACAACAACAAATTATTTAATAAACAAACTTTCAAACGAAAGGAAACTTTCTGGCAGGGAAAAACACTTTTGAATAAATGTGGGTTTTGACACTCTTATGTGGTTGTCATAACCAGCCATAAAATAATGCAATATATAGTAACAGCCAAAAGTTAGGACATACCTACTAATTCCAGGGTTTATATTTATTTTTACAATTTTCTACATAGTAGAATAATAGTGAAGACATCAAAACTGTGAAATAACACACAATCACTTGTTGGCTGCTTTTCCTTTACTCTGCGATCCAAATCTACTTTGTGCATGACACAAGTAATTTTTCCAACAATTGTTTACAGACAGTATAATTCACTGTATCACAATTCCAGTGGGTCAGAAGTTACCATACACTAAGTTGACTGTGTTTTAAACAGCCTGGAAAATTCCAGAAAATGATGTCATGGCTTTAGAAGCTTCTGATAGGCTAATTGACATCATTTGAGTCAATTGGAGGTGTACCTGTGGATGTATGTCAAGGACTACCTTCGAACTCAGTGCCTCTTTGACTGACATCATGGGAAAATCTAAAGAAATCAGCCAAGACCTCAGAAAAAAATTTGTAGACCTCCACAAGTCTGGTTCATCCTTGGGAGCAATTTCCAAACGCCTGAAGGTACCACGTTCATCTGTCTAAACAATAATACGCAAGTATAAACACCATGGGACCACGCAGACGTCATAGGAGACACGTTCTGTCTCCAAGAGATGAACGTACTTTGGTGCGAAAAGTGAAAATCAATCCCAGAACAACAGCAAAGGACCTTGTGAAGATGCTGGAGAAACAGGTACAAAAGTATCTATACCCACAGTAAAACGAGTCCTATATCAACATAACCTGAAAGGCTGCTCAGCAAGGAAGAAGCCACTGCTCCAAAACGGCCATAAAAAAGCCAGACTACGGTTTGCAACTGCACATGGGGACAAAGTTCGTACTTTTTGGAGAAATGTCCTCTGGTCTGATGAATCAAAAATAGAACTGCTTGGCCATAATGACCATCGTTATGTTTGGAGGAAAAAGGGGGAGGCTTGCAAGCCGAAGAACACCATCTCAACCGTGAAGCACGGGGGTGGCAGCATCATGTTGTGGGGGTCCTTTGCTGCAGGAGGGACTGGTGCAGTTCACAAAATAGATGGCATCATGAGGATGGAAAATTATGTGGATATATTGAAGAAACATCTCAAGACATCAGTCAGGAAGTTAAAGCTTGGTCGCAAATGGGTCTTGACAAACGGACAATGACCCCAAGCATACTTCCAAAGTTGTGGCAAAATGGCTTAAAACTTCTTATGGCTGGGTGGCAGTATTGAGTAGCTTGGATTAATAAGGTGCACAGAGTAAACTGCCTGCTACTAAGGCCCAGAAGCTAAGATATGCATATTATTAGTAGATTTGGATAGAAAACACTCTGAAGTTTCTAAAACTGTTTGAATGATGTCTGTGAGTATAACATAAGTCATATGGCAGGCAAAAAACTGAGAAAAAATCCAACCAGGATGTGGGAAATCTGAGGTTTGTAGTTTTTCAACTCTTTGCCTATCCAAGATACAGTTTAAATGGGGTCATATTGCACTTTCTAAGGCTTCCACTAGATGTCAACAGTCTTTAGAACCTTGTTTGAGGCTTCTACTGTGAAGTGGGGGAGAATGAGAGCTGATTGAGTAAAAGGTCTGCCAGAGTGCCATGAGCTCATTCAGGCGTGCTCCTGTGAGAGGTAGCTGCGTTCCATTGCATTTCTGAAGACAAAGGAATTCTCCGGTTGAAACATTATTGAAGATTTATGTTAAAACATCTATACATCGTTAGACATGTTTCTACGAACTGTAATGGAATTGTTTTACTTTTCGTCTGGCCTGCGCATCGTGAATTTGGATTTGTGAACTGAAGGCGCGAACAAAAAGGAGGTATTTGGACATGAATTATGGACTTTATTGAACAAAACAAACATTTATTGTGGAACTGGGATTCCTGGGAGTGCATTCTGATGAAGATCATCAAAGGTAAGTGAATATTTATAATGCTATTTCTGACTTCTGTTGACTCCACAACATGGCGGGTATCTTTATGGCTTGTTTTGGTGTCTGAGCGCCGTACTCAGATTATTGCATGGTGTGCTTTTTCCGTAAAGTAAAAAAAAAAATCTGACACAGCGGTTGCATTAAGGAGAAGTTTATCTAAAGTTCCATGTATAATACTTGTATCTTTTATCAATGTTTATTATGAGTATTTCTGTAAATTGATGTGGCTCTCTGCAAAATCACCGGATGTTTTGAAGGCAAAACATTACTGAACATAACGCGCCAATGTAAACTAAGATTTTTGGATATAAATATGAACATTATCGAACAAAACATACATGTATTGTGTAACATGAAGTCCTATGAGTGTCATCTGATGAAGATCATCAAAGGTTAGTGATTAATTTTGTCTCTATTTCTGCTTTTTGTGACTCCTCTCTTTGGCTGGAAAAATGGCTGTGTTTTTCTGTGACTAGGTAGTGACCTAACATAATCAGATGGCTGTGCTTTTGTCTTAAAGCCTTTTTGAAATCGGACACTGTGGTGGGATTAACAACAAGTTTATCTTTAAAATGGTATACAATTCTTGTATGTTTTAGGAATTTTAATTATGAGATTTCTGTTGTTTGAATATGGCGCCCTGCACTTTCACTGGCTGTTGTCAAATCGATCCCGTTAGCCCGTCTCATCCATGAGAGGTTTTAAGGACAACAAAGTCAAGGTATTGGAGTGGCAATCACAAAGCCCTGACCTCAACCCGATAGAAGATTTGTGAACAAACCTGAAAAAGCGTGTGCGAGCAAGGAGGCCTTACAAACCTGACAGTTACACCAGCTCTGTCAGGAGGAATGGGCCAACATTCACCCAACTTATTGTGGGAAGATTGTGGAAGGCTACCAGAAACGTTATGCCATGCAAACACTAATTGTGTGTATGTAAACTTCTGACCCACTGGGAACATGATGAAAGAAATCAAACTGAAATAAATCATTCTCTCTACTATTATTCTTATATTTCACATTCTTAAAATAAAAATGGTGATCCTAACTGACCTAAGACAGGGAATTTTTACTAGGATTAAATGTCAGGAATTGTGAAAAACTGAGTTAAAATGTTTCTGGCTAAGGTGTATGTAAACTTATGACTTCAACTGTATAAACTAACCAAAAAAAAGAAACGTCCTCTCACTGTCAACTGCATTCATTTTCAACAAACTTAATATGTGTAAATATTTGAATGAACATAACAACATTCAACAACAGACATAAACAGAACAAGTTCAACAGACGTGGGACTAACAGAAATGGAATAATGTGTCCGTGAACAAAGGGGGAGTCAAAATCAAAAGTAAGTCAGTATCTGGTGTGGCCACCAGCTGTGTTAAGTACTGCAGTGCATCTCCTCCTCATGGACTGCACCAGATTTGCCAGTTCTTGCTGTGAGATGTTACCCCACTCTTCCAGCCACCCGGACAGCTGATGAAACTGAGGAGTATTTCTGTCTGTAATAAAGCCTTTTTGTGGGGAAAACCTCATTCTGATTGGCAGGGCCTAGCTCCCCAGTGGGTGGGCATATGCCCTCCCAGGCCCACCCATGGCTGCAACCCTTTCCAGTCATGGGAAATCCATAGATTATGACCTAATTAATTCATTTCAATTGACTGATTTCCTTATATGAACTGTAACTCAGTAAAATCGTTGAAATTGTTGCATGTTGCGTTTATATTTTTGTTCAGTATAGAAGGCAGAGACAGGACAGTACAGGTGCATCAAAGCTGGGACCAAGAGACTAAAACACAGCTTCTATCTCCAGGTCATCAGACTGTTAAATAGTCACCACTAGCTGGCATCTGCCCAAAACCCTGCCCTAAATTTTGTCACTGTTTACTAGCTTGCTACCACCCAGTACTCTACTGCCATGACTTGCCCTTTTGGGTGATCCCCCCCTCTCACCACAGTTTTATGACAGTCGTAAATACTGAAAACTCTCTCTCCCACTCTGCAGAAATGGAAGTTAAAAATCCCTTTGATACCATAGAGAAAGACTTTGCAGTATGGTAACATAAAAATGTGGAATAATGAAACAATATTTCTGTAATCCAAACAGTTGGAATGGTCCGTGGGTACTTAAAAAACAATTATGTCAGATCAATTTATGTTTTGGGATCTCATTAAGAACGATATAACAACATAACTGTATCTCTGAATGTGTATATTTCCCAGTTGTCAGGTTTACATCCAAATGTTGTGGAACTTACAGGATTAAATATGAAACTATTTGTGAGAAGATGAAATGTGATGTTAAATGAGAAAATGTTTTTTCATGTAAAGTTTATCGAGTCAGTAATCACGCCCACGTGAGCACAGACATTATGCCAAACGTAATGGAACACCCTTTTTCCCCAAGTGCTTAAAAGGACCCGCTGAAGAACTCTATAGACCAGTAAAGTGCAGCACCAGCTGAATAGGTTACAAATGGTTAAGAAAACTACAAGACTAGAGACCAAGCAGGCGGACGGTGTTGAACTGGACGTCACAAATGGTTAGACTCTATGAGACCAGAAAAACGTGGAGCGTGGCTGCACTTTGAAATGGTTAGAAACGCTGAAACTCTCTCTCTCTCGAAGAAGAAAACTACACAGGAACATTCAGTCTGCAGCTGTTTAAGTACTTTAGTCTGGTTACCACCAGGTTATACGTTGAAAGATCCATTCTAACGAACACATCCTCTGGAAGATCCATTCTCACAGACACTCCGAAACCATGGTGACATGGTGATCTCTGGTGGACAACCAGAGACTTACACAACCAGAGATTTTCTGTCAAATTACTCCCTATAGATGGATCAATTGTTTTCAACAGAGAGACAGCAAAGACATACACATGTAAATATGTACATTGCAATTCTTTCGAATGAGCGGCCGTTCACGTGCAAAGTATTGACATTTCCATGAGCATAATTATCAGCTGTATGTACGTTAGGAACATTCAATCTGGATGGTGCTGGAGGGGAGGGCTGCCGTCTTATCGGCTCTTAACCAGCCATGCTATTTTTATTGTTTTTTTGCGTTGTTCGAAACTTGTTTTGTACATAATGTTGCTGCTACCGTCTCTTATGACCAAAAAGAGCTTCTGGACATCAGAACTGGGATTACTCACCTCAAATTGGATGATGAGTTCTTCTTCAATGAGTCAGACGTGAGGGATATACTACAGACACCCGAACAGGGCCACATCCCCGTGATTCATTGGAAAGGAAAAAGCAGGTTTCGAAGAAAGAGATCAGTACGCCTTGTAAGGATCAGGCGACGAGTGGCTAATCTGCCCTTGCCTTTCCATTCGGCTAGCTAACGTTCAATCACTGGAAAATAAATGGCATGAACTGAAAGCACGTATATCCTTCCAACGGGACATTCAAAACTAACATCTTATGTTTCACAGAGTCGTGGCTAAACAACGACATTAAGAACATACAGCTGGCGGGTTATACACTCTATCGGCAGGACAGAACAGCAGCCTCTGGTAAGACACGGTGCGGGGGCCTATGCATATTTGTAAACAATAGCTGGTGCACAATATCTAAGGAAGTCTCAAGGTTTTGCTCGCCTGAGATAGTGTGGTCTACAGCTTATCATGAGATCTTTCATCTTTATTTTTCTTGCTGTCTATATACCACCACAGACCGAGGCTGGCACTAAAACCACACTCAATGAGCTGAAAATCACCATAAGCAAACAGGAAAACAAACATCCAGAGGCGGCCCTCCTAGTGGCCGGGGACTTTAATGCAGGGAAACTTAAATCAGTTTTACCAAATTTCTGTCAGGATGTTAAATGTGCAACCAGAGGGGCAAAAATTCTAGAGCACCTTTACTCCATACACAGAGACGCATACAAAGCTCTCCCTCGCCCTCCATTTGGCAAATCCGACCATAACTCTATCTCCCTGATTCCTGCTTACAAGCAGGAAGCACCAGTGACTTGGGCTATAAAAAAGTGGTCAGATGAAGAAGATGCTAAACTACAGGACTGTTTTGCAGATTGGAATATGTTCCGGGAACCATCAAACAGGCAAAGAGTCAATACAGGACTAAGATTGAATTGTACTACACTGGCTCCAACACTCGTTGGATGTGGCAGGGCTTTCAAACTATTACAGACTACAAGACAAGCTAAATAACGTATATGCTCGCTTCGAGGCAAGTAACACTGAAACATGCATGAGAGCATCATGCATGAGAGCATCGTAAGACCTTTAAACAGGCCATTGGGCCAGACGGATTACCAGGACGTGTACTCCGAGCACGCGCTGACCAGCTGGCAAGTGTCTTCACTGACATTTTCAACCTCTCCCTGTCTGAGTCTGTAATACCAACATGTTTCAAGAGGACCAACATAGTTCCTGTGCCCAAGAACACTAAGGTAGCCTGCCTAAATGACTACCAATCCGTAGCACTCATGTCTGTAGCCATGAAATGCTTTGAAAGACTGGTCATGGCTCACATCAACACCATTATCCCAGAAACCCTAGACCCACTACAATTTTCATACTGCACCAACAGAGCCACAGATGATGCAATCTCTATTGCAATCCACACTGCCCTTTCTCACCTGGACTAAAGGAACACCTATGTGAGAATGCTATTTATTGACAACAGCTCAGCGTTCAACAACATAGTGCCTTCAAAGCTCATCACTAAGCTAAGGACCCTGGGAACAAATACCTCCCTCTGCAACTGGATCCTGGACTTCCTGATGGGCCGCCTCAGGTGGTAAAGGTAGGTAACAACACATCCGCCACACTGATCCTCAACACGGGGCCCCTCACGGGTGTGTGCTCAGTCCCCTCCTGTTCTCCCTGTTCGCTCATGACTGCACGGCCAGGCACGACTCCAACACCATTATTAAGTTTGCTGATGACACAACAGTAGTAGGCCTGATCACTGACAATGATGAGACAGCCTATAGGGAGGAGGTCAGAGACCTGAACGTGTGGTGCAAGGACAACAACCTCTCCCTCAACGTGATCAAGACAAAGGAGATGATTGTGGACTACACGAAAAGGAGGACCGAGCACACTCCCATTCTCATTTACGGGGCTGTAGTGGAGCAGGTTGAGAGCTTCAAGTTCCTTGGTGTCCACATCACCAACAAATGAACATGGTCCAAGCACACCAAAACAGTCGTGAAGAGGGCACAACAAAACCTATTCCCTCTCAGGAGACTGAACTTATTTGGCATGGGTCCTCAGATCCTCAAAAGGTTCTACAGCTGCACCATCGAGAGCATCCTGACGGATTGCATCACTGCCTGGTATGGCAACTGCTCGGCCTCCGACCGCAAGGCACTACAGAGGGTAGTGCGTACGGCCCAGTACATCACTGGGGCCAAGCTTCCTGCCATCCAGGACCTCTATACCAGGCGGTGTCAGAGGAAGGCCGTAAAAATTGTCAAAGACTCCAGCCACCCTAGTCATAGACTGTTCTCTCTGCTACTGCATGGCAAGCAGTAGCGGAGTGCCAAGTCTAGGTCCAAGAGGCTTCTAAACAGCTTCTACCCCCAAGGCATAAGACTTCTGAACAACTAATCAAATTGCTACCCAGACTATTTGCAATGCCCCCCGCTATGCTGATGCTACTCTCTGTTATTATCTATGCATAGCCACTTTAATAACTCTACCTACGTGTACATAATTACCTCAATTACCTCGACACTAGTGCCCCCGCACATTGACTCTGTAACGGTACCACCTGTATATAGCCCCGCATTTGTTATTTACTGCTGGTCTTTAATTATTTGTTATTCTTATCTCTTAGTTTTTTTTTGTATTTTCTTAAAACTGCATTGTTGGTTAAGGTCTACACCTGTTATTCGGCGCATGTGACAAATAAAATTTGATTTGATTTTAGTGGAATTCCTTTGTCACTCCCTTCCCTCTCTTTTGAATCCACCATTTTGTGTAAGCCGTCATATCGGTTTAGTCCACAAAGGACTTTTCATTGCATCATGTTAGTAACCAATGTATAATCTATGCTGTGTTTGTGTTTAAGTAATTCTGTTTGATTATTTAGTTAGTTAGTAAATAAATAATTAAGCCAATTTGAATATCGCTGATTCATCATTTATGCTAGGGTTCGTGCACATTTCCAAGAGTTTTGCGACATTCAGAATGAGACTGAAGGTAAATAAAAATGAATTAATTGACCGTGACTGATGTGAGAGATAGATAGTAACTTGTTAAATAACTTTTCCCGTGGTGCCCCAGATTACTACTTAATTAATACTTATGATTAATTTTATAGCGTAATAATTGGACGTGGTATGCAATTATTTTATAAAATAACAGTCAAACACATTAATGATAGTCAAGACACATACCCTGCACCTTAAAGACTGTGGCCCTATGTACATAGTAATTGATCACTGGTCACTTTAATGTTTATATACTATTTTACCCACTTCATATGTACAGTCCATTCGGAAAGTATACAGACCTTGACTTTTTCAACATTTTGTTACATTACAGCCTTATTCTGAAATTGATTCAATTGTTTTTTTTCCCTCATCAAGCTACACACAATACCCCATAATGACAAAGCAAAAACAGTTATTTTTTTTGCAAATTTATTACAAATAAAACACTGAAATATCACATTTACAAAAGTATTCAGACCCTTTACTCTGTACTTTGTTGAAGCACCTTTGGCAGTGATTACAACTTCGAGTCTTCTTGGATACAAGCTTGGCACACCTGTATTTGGGGAGTTTTCCCATTCCTCTCTGCAGATCCTCTCAAGCTCTGCCAGGTTGAATGGGGAGCGTCGCTGCACGGCTAAGCTATTTTCAGGTCTCTCCAGAAATGTTCGATCAGGTTCAAGTCTGGGCTCTGGCTGGGCCCCTCAAGGACATTCAGAGACTTGTCTGGAACCCACTCCTGTGTTGTCTTGGCTATGTGCTTAGGTTTGATGTCCTGTTGGCTGGTGAATCGTCGCCCCAGTCGGAGTTCTCAAGCACTCTGGCGCAGGTTTTCATCAAGGATTGCTCTGTACTTTACTCAATCAATCCTGACTAGTATCCCAGTCCCTGCTGCTGAAAAACCTCCCCACAGCATGATGCTGCCACCAACATGCTTCACCGTAGGGATGGTGCCAGGTTTCCGCCAGACGTGACGCGGGGCATTCAGGCCAAAGAGTTCAATCTTGGTTTCATCAGACCAGATAATCTTGTTTCTCATGGTCTGAGAGTGTTTAGGTGCCTTTTGGCAAACTCCAAGTGGGCTGTACATGTGCCTTTTACTGAGGAGTGGCTTCCGTCTGGCCACTACCATTAAGGCCTGATTGGTGGAGTACTGGGAGATGGTTTTAGGCTGGGTTTCTGTACTTTGATATCAGCTGATGTAAATACATTTGATTTGGCTGTCCTTCTGGAAGGTTCTCCCATCTCCGCAGAGGAACTCTGGAGCTCTGTCAGAGTGACCATCAGGTACTTGGTCACCTAACCTGACCAAGGCCCTTCTCCCCGATTGCTCAGTTAGGCCAGGCGGCCAGCTCTAGGAAGAGTCTTGGTGTTCCAAACTTCTTCCATTTAAGAATGATGGAGGCCACTGTGTTCTTGGGGACTTTCAATGCTGCTTCGGCGCTCTACAGACAATTCCTTCGACCTCATGGCTTCATTTTTGCCCTGACATGCACTGTCAACTGTGGGACCTTATACGGACAGGTGTGTGCCTTTCCAAATCATGTCCAATCAATTGAATGTACCACAGGTGAACTCCAATCAAGTTGTAGAAACATCTCAAGTATGATGAATGGAAACAGGATGCACCTGAGCTCAATTTCGAGTCTCATAGCAAAGGGTCTGAATACTTATGTAAATAAGGCATTGGTTTTTCAATTGTAAAACATTTGCAAACATTTCTAAAAACCTGCTTTCGCTTTGTCAATATGGGGTATTTTGTGTAGATTGAGGAAAATGTTTTATTTAATCCATTTTAGAAAAGGCTGTAATGTAACACAATGTGGAAAAAGTCAAGAGGTCTGAATACTTTTCAAATGCACTGTAAAAACCTTATTCTAGTCAAGGCTCATCCTATATAACTACTGCTGTACACACCTTCCCTATTCATGTACTGTCCACACTGTCCATACACAAGAAACATATACATTGAGCCAATCAGTTATGTTGTGACAAGGTCAGGGTGGTATACAGAAGATAGCCCTATTTGGTAAAAGACCAAGTCCATATTATGGCAAGAACAGCTCAAATAAGCAAAGAGAAACGACAGTCCATCATTACTTTAAGACATGAAGGTCCATCAATACGGAACATTTCAAAAACTTTGAAAGTTTCTTCAAGTGCAGTCGCAAAAACCATCAAGTGCTATGATGAAACTGACTCTCATGAGGACCGCCACAGGAAAGGAAGACCCAGAGTTACCTCTGCTGCAGAGGATACGTTCATTAGTTACCAGCCTCAGAAATTGCAGCCCAAATAAATGCTTCAGAGTTCAAGAAACAGACACATCTCAACATCAACTGTTCTGACGAGACTGCGTGAATCAGGCTTACATGGACGAATTGCTGCAAAGAAACCACTGCTAAAGGACACCAATAAGAAGAAGAGACTTGTTTGGGCAAAGAAACACAAGCAATGGACATTAGACCGGTGGAAATCTGTCCTTTGGTCTGATGAGTCCAAGTTTGAGGTTTTTGGTTCCAACCGCCGTATCTTTGTGAGACGCAGAGTAGGTGAACGGATGATGTGTGGTTCCCACCGTGATGCACGGAGGAGGAGATGTGATGGTGCTTTGCTGGTGACACTGTCTGTGATTTATTTAGAATTCAAGTCACACTTAACCAGCATGGCTACCACAGCATGTTGCAGCAATATGTGATCCCATCTGGTTTGCGCTTAGTGGGACTATCATTTGTTTTCAACAGGACAATGACCCAACACACCTCCAGGCTGTGTAAGGGCTATTTGATCAAGAAGGAGAGTGATGGAGTGCTGAATCAGATGACCTGGACTCCACAATCACACGACCTCAACCCAATTGACATGGTTTGGGATGAGTTGGACCACAGAGTGATGGAAAAGCATCCAACAAGTGCTCAGCATACATGGGAACTCCTTCAAGACTGTTGGAAAAGCATTCCAAGTGAAGTTGGTTGAGAGAATGCCAAGAGTGTGCATGGCTGTCATCAAAGCAAAGGGTGGCTACTTTGAAGAATCTAAAATATATTTTGATTTGTTAAAAACATATTTGGTTACTACATCATTTGATATGTTTTCTCATAGTTTTGATGTGGTCACTATTATTCTACAATGTAGAAAATAGTAAAAATAAAGAAAAAACCTTTACAGTATATATATATATATATATATATATATATATACTGTAATACTGTAAAGGAAGAGAAGCTTAGGTCTGACACCAGAGAGATATGCCACCGACAAGCATTTCTTTATGTCAGCTACTGCGTCTACTATACAGATTTAGAAAAATAAAACTAATATCAGCCATACCATAACTTCACAAAAGTTTCTAAACTTTATTAGGGTAATATCAAAAGTAAGTCAAGCCATTGTTTATTGGGAAAATACGAGCAGACCAGGGGAAAAAAGGCACTACCCTCCCATGTGCCCCCCCCCCTCACCCCCCAAAGCCAAACATAACCATTGTTACAACCCTCCCCTATTTTGGATCACCCCTGCCCCCAGTAAATTTCGATCTGTCCCTGAGGATGATTCTCCAATCAATCTTTAATTGCTATTGGGTAGTGATGTAGACAGTACTGTAGCACCTTTACTGGGTCGTCTCTAGTTACCTCAGCCACAAAATCATCATTATGGCTAAACCCCGCCTATAAATAGCTACAATTTCTCTTATTAAACTCTTATTTTAAACGAAACTCTAACCTTAACCCCAGATTTAACCACACTACGAACATTATGCCTAACCCTAAGATTAAATTATGACAAAAAAACACATTTTTGTTCATTCTTTGTTATGATATTTTGACTTTCTGGCTGTGGTAACTAGTGACAACCCTTTAACTGCTCTATCACGAACCACTGGGAACAGGTTGCCTGGGAAACGGCCGCATGGCAACAGGATCAGAGCCTGGGAGTTGTCTGCCGCTAGGTCTGCTCCCATTTTATCGCATTTCTTCACTAGATGGTGTGCAAGCCACTGGAGAGTAGGCTGCACTTACTAGCGCACAGTAGGCTACGGCTCCAACAAAACAAACCTGGAAAACTACATTATACGACGCGCCATTTCTTTAGGCTTTTGAGGAGGAAACTGTGGGAATAAAAGCTTTGCTTTAAGGTTTTCATGCGACTTGGATAATATTCAATCCAGCTGTGATGGACATAATGATTGCGGTGCAGGATGTGTGTGTCTCCAGTCAATGGCTTACCGCTATAATTCTCAGTCTGTGCTGCTTTTTGCCTTCGTGCTTACCCGCTGGACAAACTGTGGACTATGCATCGATTGAAAGTGTGGTCACCCGACAAGGCGATACGGCTCTCCTGAGGTAGGAAAACAAGCAAAGCAGCTTCAATTTCCCTCTGTCTCTGCATTCACGGACGACAGAGTTTCAATATCTAACCAAATAGTGCTGTGACACCAAACAATAAGCAGCCTATAATTTGATTCATTTCATTGTTGCATTCAACGTTAGCAATTCTAAACTGGGTCACTCGCGCTACAAAAAAACAATCCATTCTTAGCCCGTGTGTTTTTTCATAGAATTAGAATCATAGAATGGATGAACCTTCCTATGATGAGATCAGCCATTTTGGTCAGGGGTTGGCCAACCATTGTTTCCCAGTGCTGTTATGAGATGTTGTGTAAAATAATGAATTTGAAGAATGTATCTGCACTGTATGCAGGGCCATGCACAGACCTTTCTGGGGGCAGGGTCTCAAAATGAAAAAAGGGCACTCCCCCCTCGGAAAAAAAATGGGCTTTCATAATTCATATCTCGAAATTTCTAACATACTAACTGCCTCTGTAGCAAACATTTGTAAATGTTTTAGTATAGGCCTATTTATTTCTGCAACACACTCATCGCAAGTTGTAAGCAAGCTAGTTACAGTGCCTCCTAAAGACATGATTGACATCAGAAAAATAGGGTAGGCTATTGATCAAATACACATATCATTGGTCACATACACATATTTTGCAGATGTTATCGCAGGTGCAGTGAAAGTACACACAAATCCCCCAAAATGAAAAGAAATTGAGAAGTATCAGAACGATCAATGCCAGAGTCCGAAATATATATATATATATATCAGTATTGCTTCCGTCCCTCGCCCCAACCTGGGCTTGAACCAAGGACCTTCTGCACACACAACAAACATAGACAACAGTCACCCTTGAAGCATTGTTACCTATCGCTCCACAAAAGTTGCGGTCTTTGTAGAGCAAAGGAAACAACTACTTCAAGGTCTCAGAGCAAGTGACGACACCAATTGAAACACTACTAGCGCGCACCGCTAACTAGCCATTTCACACCGGTTACAATCACCTCCCTTTGAACTCCTTCTCCGCAGTGGTCAGGGTCACGGCACCAATGTAACTGTATTGCTTCCGTCCCTCTCCTCGCCCCAAACTGGACTTGAACCAGGGACCCGCTGCACACATCGACAACAGTCACCCTCGAAACAACTACTTCAAGGTCTTAAGAGCAAGTGACGTCAACGATTGAAACGCTACTAGTCCTCACCGCTAATTAGACATTTCTTACCGGTTATAGAAATATATCTATATCTATATCTGGTTGAGAGAATGCCAAGAGTGTGTAAAGCTGTCATCAAGGCAAAGGGTGGCTACTTTGAAGAATCTAAAATATTTTGTTTGACACTTTTTTTGGTAACTACTTGTGTGATTTCATATAGTGAAGACATCAAACTTATTCTTAAATGTAGAAAATAGTAAAAATAAAGAAAAACCCTTGAACGAGTAGGTGTGTCCAAACTTTTGATTGGTACTGTGTGTGTGTGTGTCTGTATATATAGACAGTGTGGCCAGTATATGAATAGGAAATGTGTGTGCAGCAGTGTTATCTAGGATTAGCCTTGACTAGAATACAGTATATACATATGAAATGGGTAAAACAGTATGTAAACATTAAAAAGTGACCAGTGATGAATGACTATGTACATAGGGCAGCAGGATAGAGTACCGGGTGGTAGTCAGCTAGTATCAGTGACTAAGTTCAGGGCAGGGTACTGGGCGGAGACCGGCTGGTAGTGACTATTTAACCGTCTGATGGGCTGGACATAGAAGCTGTTTTTCACTCTCGGTCCCAGCTTTGACGCACCTGTACTGTCCTGTCTCCGCATTCTATACTGAACAAAAATATAAATGTGACAATCAGTCAATTGAAATAAATACATTTGTCTCTAATCTATGGATTTCACATGACTGGACATGGGTGGGTGGGTGGGCCTGGGAGGGCCCACTAGGGAGCCAGTCCCAGCCAATCAGAATGAGTTTTTCCCCACAGACAGAAATACTCCTCAGTTTCATCAGCTGCCGGGAAATGTCTCTTTTTCACGACCCTATCTTTCAAAAATTATTTGTGAAAATCCAAGTAACTTCACAGATCTTCATTGTAAAGGGTTTAAACACTGTTTCCCATGCTTGTTCAGTGAACCATAAACAATTAATGAACATGCACCTGTGGAACGGTCGTTAAGACAATAACAGCTCACAGACAGTACGCAATTAAGGTCACAGTTATGAAAACGTAGGACACTAAAGAGCCCTTTCTACTGACTCTGAAAAACACCAAAAGAAAGATGCCCAGGGTCCCTGCTCATCTGCGTGAACGTGCCTTAGGCATGCTGCAAGGAGGCATGAGGACTGCATATGTGGCCAGGGCAATAAATTGCCATGTCCGCCTAAGACAGCGCTACAGGGAGACAGGACGGACAGCTGATCATCCTCGCAGTGGCAGACCAGGTGTAAAAACACCTGCACAGGATCGGTACATCCGAACATCACACCTGTGGGACAGGTACAGGATGGCAACAACTGCCCGAGTTACACCAGGAACGCACAATCCCTCCATCAGTGCTCAGACTGTCCGCAATAGGCTGATAGAGACTGGACTGAGGGCTTGTAGGCCTGTTGTAAGGCGGGTCCTCACCAGACATCACCAGCAACAACGTCGCCTATGGGCACAAACCCACCGTCGCTGGACCAGACAGGACTGGCAAAAAGTGCTCTTCCCGGACGAGTCACGGTCTTGTCTCACCAGGGGTGATGGTCGGATTCGCGTTTATTGTCGAAGGAATGAACGTTACACAGAGGCCTGTACTCTGGAGCGGGATTTGGAGGTGGAGAGTCCGTCATGGTTTGGGGCTGTGTGTCACAGCATCATCGGGCTAAGCTTGTTGTCAATGCAGGCAATCTCAATGCTGTACGTTACAGGGAAGACATTCTCCTCCCTCATGTGGTACCCTTCCTGCAGGCTCATGCTGACATGACCCTCCAGCATAACAATGCCACCAGCCATACTGCTTGTTCTGTGCGTGATTTCCTGCAAAACTGGAATGTCAGTGTTCTGCCATGGCCAGCGAAGAGCCTGGATCTCAATCCCATTGATCACGTCTGGGACTTATTGGATTGGAGGATGAGGGTTAGTGCCATTCCCCCCCAGAAATGTCTAGGAACTTGCAGGTGCCTTGGTGGAAGAGTGGGGTAATATCTCACAGCAAGAACTGGCAAATCTGGTGCAGTTCATGAGGTGGAGATGCACTGCAGTACTTAATGCAGCTGATGGCCACACCATATACTGACTGTTACTTTTGATTTTGACCCCCCCTTTGTTCAGGGACACATTATTCAATTTATGTTATTCACTTGTCTTTTGAATTTGTTCAGTTTATGTCTGTTGTTGAATCTTGTTATGTTTATACAAATATTTGCACATGTTAAGTTTGCTGAAAATAAGCGCAGTTGACTGTGAGGACGTTTCTTTTTTCCGATGAGGATGTCCTGGCTGGCGTGGTTACATGTGGTTTGCGGTTGTGAGGGTGGTTGGACGTACTGCCAAATTTTCTAAAATGACGTTGGAGGTGGCATATTTGTGGCATTATGTTTTGTGACAAAATTGCACATTTTAGAGTGGCCTTTTGTTACCCCAGCACAAGGTGCACCTGTGTAATGATCATGCTGTTTAATCAGCTTCTTGATATGCCACACCTGTCAGGTGGATGAATTGTCTTGGCAAAGGAGAAATGCTCACTAACAAGGATGTAAAATAATTTGTCCTTCAAATTTGAGAGAAATAAGCCTTTTGTTCGTATGGAACATTTCGGGGATATTTTATTTTGGTTGATGAAACATGGGACCAAAGCTTTACATGTTGCGTTTTATATATATTTTTCAGTATAATTCACCAGGCAGGCCAAAACGCCGACCCACCAAAAGATGCTGAAATTTCAGGCGGTCTTTTCAAACAGCTCTTACACTGAAAGTATATTATCATAATTTTCACATTTCCACAAAAGAAAATCATATTTTTGACAGTACTGGGCCTTTAAAGAGAAGGTGCGGACCTGCATACGAAGAACTATTTCATTTAAGTGATATAACTTATGCATTTTGTTGTAGGTTTTATGTATTGAATTAAAAAAGCTGAATTGCATCTGGTTGTCTGGCTTGGCCTGTGAACAGCAGTGATGAGATATTGTTAGTTATTTTGTGATTAATAGTTGATGGCGCTCATCACAAAATTACCTTAGCAACAGCGATGATGGATTGCACTATTTTTGCCCTATTCTCTGCATGCCCGACGGCTGTCATGTCAAACCGACTTACACCTCAGACGATCTCTCTAGAGAGGAGTCTAATTCCCTGGTGTCAATCTGGGTTGCTTGTGATCAGTGGCAGAAGCTGTGCCTGAATCCCAATGGTTCATTGGGCTAGAGATTATCCCTGTGGTATGAATCAGCTCAACAAACAAGTTTACCACTCCACAACCGGGTCATTGACTCTGTGCAGCTCAGACAGACTGGAACGCATGGCAATGGATATGGGGACCATTTTGAAGGTCCTTGGCGGGGTTTTTGAAATGAATTAAGAGGTCATTTCACAATGCCAATTATAGGCAAAATAACCTATATTTCTGATTTGAAACTCAATGCATTTTCTGTGTGTATGCAGTCTGTGTGGAGTTATAATTTCACTCTGTTCAACTCTGTTAAACTAATGGATACTGGAAAGCTCTTAAGCTGCTCTACTTGCCTCTCTGCCTTGCATCTAATTGCAGCTTATCGTTATCACCAGGATGACTGGATGTGTTGATATTTGCACTGCGATAAGGGGTATTCAGAAAACTGACTGTTTTTCGAAATCCGAATGAAGCTCGGATTGGACTTTTCCAGTACAGTGGGGCCTTTTGTTTTCAGGAAGGCTTCAAACATAACTATGTAGCTAGAGACTGCAACCATAACTGTCCGAGGTCGCTGGCCCACTTTTTCCAGACCATAGACTATTATAAGGCAATTTCTTCCATTCTCCTGAAGCTGATTGCAGGAAGAAAATGGTGCGCGTTCTCAAATGGTGACAAACCCAGAAGCATGCAATTAGTCATCGCCTCTGGATTATGGAATAGCTCCCAAGAGGAACGTTCACTCTGTCATGTGTTCATTATTTCTCCCTCTTCTTCAATTCTTAATGCTGCATTACTGTGGCCTTCTGTGTTCCCCCTGCCTCCCTGATTTATGTTGGACAATGGGTCCATATCAATTAAATGGCTAGGGCTCTTAGAACTAAAGGAATTGTCCGCATGTGCATCATCTTCCTTTTAAAGGCCCAGTGCAGTCAAAACTTGACTTTCCTAGGTGTTATATATTTTTCCACACAATGAGGTTGGGATAATATTGTGAAAATTATGATAATGCCCTTTTAAGTGTAAGAGCTGTTTGAAACGACCGCCTGGAATTTCAGTCTGTTTTGGTGGGATGGAGTTTTTGGTAAATTTTGTTAATAGACCAATAAGAAAGCGTACCAAATCTTTCTGCCTATAACAGATCGTTTTCCCATTCCCAGACAGTCCTAGCAAAATTATTGCTTGAGAAATGTCTAATTTCTAATAGCAAAGAAGCTATTTTTGTTTCTTTTTGACCATTTTAATTGAAAACAGGGTACTTATTTGTTACCCAGATAATTTGATATTGCGATTAAAATCGAATGCATTGGACCTTTAATCTTTTTTAATGACCTAAAAACTTTGCCATTTTCCTAATGGGGTCCTTTTCCGTCATTTAACAAGGGGCCTTGTATTCTGAATCAGTTATTGTTGGTTTTATGCCATGCATGACTGCATAGTTTCATGTATCTGGTGCATTTTGCATTCAAAGGGGTTTCTGAACCAGTGATTCCTCACAAAACTCAGACAAAAAAAGACCATCATTTTGGGGATTTTATTAGAATAGAACAGTCCTTTGGAGGACCAATTGCTGAGATATACAGTTGAAGTCTGAAGTTTACATACAGGTTGGAGTCATTAAAACTCGTTTTTCAACCACTCCACAAATGTCTTGTTAACAAACTATAGTTTTGGCAAGTCGGTTAGGACATCTACTTTGTGCATGACAAGTAATTTTTCCAACAATTGTTTACAGCCAGATTATTTCACTGTATCACAATTCCAGTGGGTCAGAAGTTTTACATACACTAAGTTGACTGTGCCTTTTAAACAGCTTGGAAAATTCCAGAAAATGATATCATGGCTTTAGAAGGTTCTGATAGGCTAGTTGACATCATTTGAGTCAATTGGAGGTGTACCTGTGGATGTATTTCAAGGCCTACCTTCAAACTCAGTGCCTCTTTGCTTGACATCATGGGGAAATCAAAAGAAATCAGCCAAGACCTTAGAAAAAAAATTGTAGACCTCCACAAGTCTGGTTCATCCTTGGGAGCAATTTCCAAACGCCTGAAGGTACCACGTTCATCTGTACAAACAATAGTACGCAAGCATAAACACCATGGGACCACGCAGCTGTCATACCGCTCAGGAAGAAGACGCGTTCTGTCTCCTAGAGAAGAATGTACTTTGGTGTGAAAAGTGAAAATCAATCCCAGAACAACAGCAAAGGACCTTGTGAAGATGCTGGAGGAAACAGGCACAAAAGTATCTATATCCACAGTAAAACAAGTCCTATATCGACATAACCTGAAAGGCTGCTCAGCAAGGAAGAAGCCACTGCTCCAAAACCGCCATAAAAAAAGCCAGACTACGGTTTGCAACTGCACATGGGGACAAAGATCGTACTTTTTGTAGAAATGTCCTGTGGTCTGATGAAACAAAAATAGAACTGTTTGGCCATAATGACCATCGTTATGTTTGGAGGAAAAAGGGGGAGGCTTGCAAGCCGACAAACACCATCCCAACCGTGAAGCACGGGGGTGGCAATATCATGTCACAAAATAGATGGCATCATGAGGTAGGAAAATGATGTGGATATATTGAAGCAACATCTGAAGACATCGGTCAGGAAGTTAAAGCTTGGTCCAAATGGGTCTTCCAAATGGACAATGACCCCAAGCATACTTCCAAAGTTGTGGCAAAATGGCTTAAGGACAACAAAATCAAGGTATTGGAGTGGCCATCACAAAGCCCTGACCTCAATCCTTTAGAACATTTGTGGGCAGAACTGAAAGAAATTGTGCGAGCAAGGAGGCCTACAATCTGACTCAGTTACACCAGCTCCGTCAGGAGGAATGGGACAAAATTCACCCAACTTATTGTGGAAGGCTACCCAAAACGTTTGACCCAAGTTAGACAATTTAAAGGCAATGCTACCAAATACTAATTGAGTGTATGTCAACTTTTGTTCCACGGGGAATGTGATGAAATAAATAAATGCTGAAATAAATCATTCTCTCTCTTATTATTCTGACATTTCACATTCTTAAAATAAAGTGGTGATCCTAACTGACCTAAAACTGAATTTTACTAGGATTAAATGTCAGGAATTGTGAAACTGAGTTTAAATGTATTTGGCTAAGGTGTATGTAAACCTCCGACTTCTATTGTATTTTACTTTTCTAAATGCATAATTGAGAAATAATGAATCAAAGTTGGCATATTTATAAAATGTTGGCCTTACCCAAGTGTCCTTTAAGACTCCATAATGTTTCATCTGTACATGCTACAAGGAAAACATTTATCATATGAAGCTTTACCACTTGCTCTGTAATATGAGTAGTATTTTGATTACAATAAAAAATAGTTTTACATTCATTTATTCATATTGAAAAATATAAACTTGAATATTGAATATATAACATTTTGGATTTGGCAAATTGTTCAATATATTGTTCAACATAATGTACTCTAAGGGCATACCAATGTTCCCGAGTGGGATCTCAGCCAATTCTAAGTTATGGCCTATTTTATATATAGAAATTGGCATAGTAGGCAATGTAACCAATCACAGCCCTCCTTTTACTTGTACTTGCACATCCTGCAAATCACCATCAGAGGTGATCATTTTGAATAAATTGTTACATTCACTCTGTTGGTAACGCTTACGAACTGGATAATAACTCTAAAAGTAGCAGAGATTCCACTCTGGGACTTTGATAGGCACGTAGAGTATATTTTGTTCCACAATAAAAAATAAAAATAAATGCCAAAACCCCAAAAATAATACTTTCAATATTCATGTTTATATTTATCTATATTCATAAATTAATGTAAACAAATGTTTCTATTGAAATCAACATACTACTCATATTACAGAGCAAGGAGTAAAGCTTCATAAGACACCAATGTTTGCTTTGTAGCACTTACAGATGAGTCACTATGGAATCTTAAAGGAGGCCTGGGTAAGGCCAAAATGTCATACATATGCCAACTTTGATCAATTATTTCTCAGTTATGCTTTTTTATACTTATGCCAAATATAGGTCAACTCCTTCCTCCAAATGACTATTCTATGGATTACAGTTCATGAAAATCCCCCAAATCATGTTTTTTTGTTGTCTCCATGGCAGCCACTCAAGTTAATTAGTGGATGAAGGTGGTTTCAGAACCAAAGTGGGGGGAACGAAAAACAGGCTACATTACCCCCCCCTCCCAGTCTGATAGTGGTAGCGGGGTGGTAGATGCCTAGTCTCCTTTATGGCTCAGATCAGGTGTCTGCATAATACACACCATAGACATACATCATGTACATACCAGTGTTGGGGAGTAGTGAATTACATGTAGTTTAACTAGTAATTTACCTACATTTTGCATTACATCTTGGGCGTAGTTAAACTAAATTCAAATATCGGTAGTGTTAACAGTAGTTAATTGCCATGTAGCGATGTAGCTAACTACTGGAACTACACACTACTTTGTTTGCTAAAATAAAATATTGGTGAAGTATGCAATCATTTCCTCGTTTTTTTCAGCATCAGACCTGCCTTATTCTTACTTGAACGATCATTTTTGTTAAGTTAATTTAGGCTAAGTTACACATTCTGTTAACATCTGAATCCAGCGTGATCTGTTCAGCTCAGACAGATCAAACTCAGAGGCCCAGTTCATGCGCTCCATCAGCAGCAGATTTAAATGTATGTTTATGCGACATATGTTGGTGCATTAAATCATGTCGCATCGAACGAAATCGCACCGATTTTGTTCTCTAATTAAACTGAATCGCACCGAATCGTCGCAAACTAAACGTATCTTTCCTACATTGTAACCTATTTCACAGCACTGTTTTCCAGGCATGTCCTATACCAGTCCCTACAGAGGTGTTTCCGCGACAAATGAAATCTGTTATTGTGGCTCGTGGAAAGATCTTGGCATTTGCCAATCGAGCTTATGCGAGGGCAGGCATCCAGCGTGAATGCCTGTGTCCCCAACACAGATGCCAACACAGATGCCAAAGGTAGGCCTAAACGAAGAACAAATGAATATTCTGGCTATGTAGCCTCTTCAGTTTGCAACTTCTTAATCAGTTAAAAATATATTCAGATTCATGTAGGGCATTTTTATAGTTTATATGATGTAGCCTGAGACTCCCACAAAGTAAAAAATAGCTGTTTGTGTTTCCACTTAGAAGCATATTATGAGGCCCTTCTAATTTTGATCAGAGGGCATTTCAGGTGCCTGTGTGGCTCTCCTATGGAAGAACCTGTGTTTAGGCTAGGTCGCGATGCTCTGTGGTCTGTCTACCACCTGCCACATGTATCTGAATCCTCAGACGTACATGGGGAGGCAGAGGTGTCATGCCCATAGGGGGCACATGCTCCCTCTATATTTTTTTTATTACATGAAAAAAACAGTTTAATTATATTATTACACTGAACAAAAATAAACATGCAACAATTTCAAAGATTTTACTGAGTTACAGTTCATAAGGAAATCAGTCAATTTAAATGAATTCATTAGGCCCTAATCTATGGATTTCAGAAAACCAGTCAGTCTCTGGTGTGACCACAATTTACCTCATGCAGCACGACACATCTCCTTCACATAGAGTTGATTGTGGCCCGTGGAATGTTGTCCCACTCCTCTTCAGTGGCTGTGTGAAGTTTGCTGGATATTGGTGGGAACTGGAACACCCTCTCGTACATGTCGATGCAGAGCATCCCAAACATGCTCAATGTGTGACATGTCTGGTGAGTGTGCAGGTCCCAGTGCAGGCCAACTGGGACATTTTCAGCTTCTAGGAATTGAGTACCGATGCTTGCGACATGGGGCCGGTCATTATCATACTGAAACATGAGATGATGGCTGGGTATAAATGGCACGACAATGGGCCTCAGGATCTCGTCACGGTGTCTCTGTGCATTCAAGTTGTCGTTTATAAAATACAATTGTGTTCATTGTCCATAGCTTATGCCTGCCCATACCATAACCCCACCACCACCGTGGGCCACTCTGTTCACAACGATGACATCAGCAAACCACATGATGCCATACATGTACAGCTGAAACCAGGATTCATTCGTGAAGAGCACACTTCTCCAGTGTGCCAGTAGCCATAGAAAGGTGAGCATTTGCCCACTGAAGTCCGTTATGACTCCGAACTGCAGTCAGGTCCAGACGTTTCTGACAGTTTTGCAGAAATTATTGGGTTGTGCAAACCCACAGTTCCATCAGCTGTCTGGGTGGCTGGTCTCAGGCGATTCTGTAGGTGAAGAAACCAGATGTGGCGGTCCTGTGCTTGCGTGGTTACACGTGGTCTGCCGTTGTGAGGCCGGTTGGAGGCAGTGGCATGACATCTATTCATGGATGCCAAGGGAAGTCAGGCTTCCACAAGAATTTTACCAAGAAAAAAAAGTACCAAATAATTTGGCTTTCGTCTCTATGTGTTTCATACATTTCCTTCAATTCGCAAGAGCCTGAATGTTTCTCACCAGAAAAAGCATCCGAGCAAGCGAAACAGCGGGTCTCTGTCTCTGTATGTGTAACCCATCTATCTGATGCTTTCTGGTCATAAAGAGCATGACATTGTTGCCGCCCCTAGCACTGAATGCAAGGGAAGCCAGCGAGCATTTGGCCTTAGCCACTCAGCTGTGAATGGTCCTGGCGCATCAAAAAAAGTGTCAAGGGAAGCCAGTTTGGATTTGGCTTCACACCAATCACACCAGAAGTCAAACGTCATCGACAGAAAAACACTTGAATTGTTGCATCTGGGGCTGTCATTGTCCTCTGGTGGCTGGCCTAGCTAGCTAAAATCATCCCTTTCCTAAATTATCCATTGGTGGAGATAGGGATTTGGAATTGTGATTTTACTTAATTCTCCGTACTGGCAAATGATTATAACGGCAATTCTGATCTACCACTAATTCATACATTGTGCCCCTGGTCTGAGAGGATGGAAGTAGCTAGATGTAGTAGGCTAATGTTAACTAGCTGGCCCATGAAAATAAGTTAGACTAGCTAGCAAGCATTATAGCCAGATACCCTAGTACAACAAAACCTAAAAGCATGTACTGTATGACATAGTCAAAGACCGTTTAGGCAACATGAAAGAGGATGTCATTGGCGTTTATCTACAAATAAGGTTAGTCAACATGTTTTTTTCTACTTGCACGTACGCACGCACACACATACAGAAATCAGTACCATGGACAAGTACAGCATATTTAACTTACGGTGATTGGACTAAATCGTTTGTGGTATCTTTTAGTTGTCAATGTATTAGACTAAGCA
This sequence comes from Salvelinus alpinus, assembly GCF_045679555.1. Lineage (NCBI taxonomy): Eukaryota > Metazoa > Chordata > Actinopteri > Salmoniformes > Salmonidae > Salvelinus > Salvelinus alpinus. Next base: position 4,012,304 of record NC_092101.1, read on the forward strand.
TAGGTGACTAGATGATGTTGAAATTTTGAAGTGTAAATGGTGCTGGAATAGTGGAGGCAGCGCCTGTTTTCTTTGCAACTTAAGGTAACTCTCCGTGGTTCTAAATCAGTAGTTGTTTAGTAGTCCAAAAATGTTGCAAACATTAACTTACTTGACCATGTTGTAGGTCAGTGTTTCCCAACCCTGGTCCTCAAGTACCCCCAACAGTACACCGTTTCATTGTAGCCCTTGACAAACACACCTCATTCAACTCATTGAGGGCTTGATGATTAGTTGACAAGTTGACCACATGGCCTCACATGTGAATCATTAAAGAGATGGGTGGGGCTAAGGCGTAAGAGGGTGTGAACGATGCCATTTTCTCAAAAGTGGGGTTACAAGTTTATCAACTTTCAAAGCAGAATTACTTTCCCATTGTAGTGGATGACATACAATTTTCTAGCTCTGAGTCTCTTTTATCCATGTAAAAATTGGAAATCAAAATCTAATTTTGATACATAAGACTGAATCAAGGCAGACGATCACATATATTATACACATATATTATAATTTTTTCAGATGTTAAAATAATTACTAAACTTCCTTTTTAAACCCATGTTTTATAATTATTTATACAAATATTTTATTTTCTCAGTAGTAAGTGATTCCTTCCAAGGTGCACCACGGAGCAAAGATATGCTAGGCTGGATGCTAGATACTTTAATGTGTGCAGGAAGTGGAGGAGGAGAGTGATTTTAGCTGCCAATGATAGGCTGGACTCCCAGGAGGTATGTTTGTAAATGAATTTGATCAAGTTGTAGCCTATTGATTCCTTTTTGATGAATAAATACAAATAAAATGCTTTCTTGTTTCTCTATAATACTAGCGACATAGCAATTTTATTAAGTAGACTTTAGCTAACCAGCTAGATAGGTTCACAATCTCATGACTAGCTACCAAGCCATTTCAGGCTATCAATCAAGTTAGAGTAGCTTGTCTAACTATCTTAGGTTGCTAGACTTTAGAAAATACTAAAATTGCTTTAAATCTTGGGTTATGCTACTATACCAGTGTGGCAGTAAAATCATTGTGCATGAATGTGCATCATTCATTAAAATTACAATTGGACAGGGCTGGGTTTCCCAAAAGCATCGTAGCACTAAGATCATCTTTCGTCCATTTAGTTTCAATGGAATTAAGATGATCTTAGTGCTATGATGCTTTTGGGAAACCCAACCAGGGTAAGGATGTGTGCTTATGTGACCTATCCAGAAAAATATACTATTTGTTTGTACATAAAATTAGGCATAATGATTTTGGCTCTAGATTGAAGGAAAAACTGTTTCAGGTGTATGAAAAATGCAAAATTCTCTGAATTAAACCTCACGTACTTTGTGCCCCCTCTAAAATAATGGGTGCATGATGCCCCCGTGGGAGGTGACCTGCTTTAGCCTCGAATGACACATCAGGGGACACATCTGAAACTGTCGCTGCTGATTAAACGGCCTCCAACATGCCATTTCCTCTACGGGTTTAATGGGATCAATGTTGCTGTCAAAACAATATTGCTCTCCATTTCATAATCTTCATGTCCCAAATGCTTACTAAAACTGGGACATACCTTGCAATAAGCATGCTTATTTTGACCTAGTTTTTTTAAAGAGATGATTTCATGCACGTATTATGGTTCATCACTCCCTCCATCTTTACAGTTGAAAGATTGCAATGACCAATATTTATAATATTTGCTTTTTAGCGGATGCATTTATCTATACATTTATACATGCGTGCATTTTACCTAAGGGTGGTTACGCGAATCAAACCCAATAACATGGCATTACAAGCACCATGCTCTACCAACTGAGCTACAAAGGACCACACTATGTACTGTACATCAAATGATTTGTCTGGGCCTACATCTACTGAGGTGCCGGCGTATAGCACTGTGTAATAATTCACTGTTGACTTTAGTGTTCACGATGAACAGTTAATTTATATCAACCATTTACAAATGATGAACAAGATGAAATACAGTATAGGCCTGTAAAATGTGAAGAAAAATGGCATCAGCTTAAGAGGATTTCCCAGCTAAGCTGAAATATACTTAACTGTAACAAGCCTACAGCTGCTCTCTGAATGCTCCAAATCAGCAAGCCTCGGCTTGCTAGTGTTATCTATTGTTACCCAAGGAAGGATGGCTACAGTAAATTTATTCGTTTCGATTCATTACACTGGCAACCATTTGCGTATGATAATCTTAACTATTGATGAACTTCAGTTAGCAAGGTGGCAAGGTAGTGCAGTATGTCCTGAGTGGCTAAGCTTACTTGATGCTTGCTTTGTCACCTCACAAACAAGTACATTTCCCCACCTCATTACAGGATCCGGAAGACTTTCATTTAACCTTTATTTAACTCTGTGTCATTTATAACCATGTATCACTCTGTGTCAAATGCCTATTGTTGTTTTGAGTGCACTTAATTCATGAGTTATTAATTTATACTACAGGGAGGTCTTTGAATCAAGTAGTACTTGGGTTTGAAGAATCATTACCTTTTCATGCGGTCCCTCGTGGAACCAGGTTGAAAGGGGGGTTCAGCTGTGGCTTTTATACACAAGTTATATGTAACCATTAAGTAGGCCTAATAGCCATTGAAAATGCAAGTAAATAATTTCAAAATAGCTAAAAATGAAGATTTTACTGGCACCCAGCTGAGTTCTGTGGCAGCACCCCCATAATTGCAATGTTTCTATAAGAGAACATCTCAAAGGATTGTTTGTGTATTTCAGTGAAAAGTCTGTGGTGGAAGGTAGCCTAGCAGTTAACAGCGTTGGGCCAGTTACCGAAATGTTGCTGGTTTCGAATCCCTGAGCTGACTAGGTAACTTTACCCTAATTGCTATTGTAAGTTGCTCTGGATAAGAGCGTCTGCTAAATGACTAAAATAAAACTTGACACAAAATAATTACAGCTGCAATATCAGGTTTTAAGGCTAAAGCGATCACGGGTCTTTGAGCTGTTTAGAACCATTAGGCAAAAAAGAAGCAGTGTATCTAGTCAGGCGGCTTGTGGTCGTAGATAGGATATGTTGACATGAGTGAAGTAGAAAGCAAACATGCCAAACTTTACAATACTTTAAGGGCGATTCCGTGGTAAAGTCAACCTGAGCATGCAAAATCAAGTTTTTTCCCAAAATTATCCTGAAAGTAAATGTCCAGTGTTTCTAGACTTCTATGAAATTTGCCCTCTAATTACTTACAATATGAGGAAAATAGTTTTTCCTTCCAAGAAATGGTAATCCAAGTATGTTAAACAGCTTTTCTGGGTTGGCATGTAGAATGGTGTGGGTGTACCCCAACAATGGAATGGTGTGGGTGTACCCCAGCAATGGAATGGTGTGGGCGTACCCCAACAACAGAATGGTGTGGGCGTATACCAGTCATAAAGATATTTATGTATGTAGACTGCTGATTGGCCAGCTCATCCTCCTCAGGAGTATAACATCATACTCCTATTAGGTAATTGAAAGTATATATTTTTTTTTAAAGATGCACTATGCAGAAATTGCTCCGCCATTTCCTGGGTACTAACATTCGAATAGTTCACCTAATTTTTGTGTATGTGACTAAACAAGCGTGTAGAGAATCATTGTACCATCTCAACTGCTGTGAAATATATTTTCCATAACCAAAAATATTGTATTTTCAGCTGTTTGAAGCTGCTATTGAAAGCCAAAAGTAAAAGATGCTAAATGAAACTTAGAAATAGAGCACAAAGAACAGACCTACTGTTTATTAGACTTGCTTTCAATGAGAATCTAAGCCTCACATTTCTAAGTGCCTTTTGGAAGGATCGTCCAAAAAATGACATTTTGCAGCTTTAAATGGTCTGTTTGACAAGTCTGAAGTGGGGTTATATCTCCAATGTATGCTTTGGCCACAAATACGAGTTTAAAACGAGTCAACAACATTATTTCGGTATGAGTTAACGGAATATAATAACTTTTAAAAGTGAGATTTTCACTGCACAGTTACTTTAATGTCTAAATGTTGGAGTGCAGATTTTATTTGAACAGTTAAATTAGATAATTGCATGAATTTTGGCTTCAAATAAATTGGTTTAGGCTAAAGTATTGATATACAGTACCAGTCAAAAGTTTGTACACACCTACTCATTCAAGGGTTTTTCTTTATTTGACTATTTTCTACGTTGTAGAATAATAGTGAATACATAAAACTATGTATTAACACATATGGAATGATGTAGTAACCAAAAAAAGCATTACAAAAAAATCAAAATATATTTTATGTTTGAGATTCTCCAAAGTAGCCACCCTTTGCCTTTTATGACAGTCTTGGCATTTTCTCAACCAGCTTCATGAGGTACAGTGGTTTGTCTTTTAAAAGTTGCAGTGTACTGCGGCACAGCTTGCATGGTTCCGCAGAATTCTATGGCACGTTATTTAAGTGCCAACCACTGGTACCGTTAATGCAAGTTAGTGCTAGATTCTACATTAAAACCAAAAGCCGCCTCATGGGTCTCCCGGTGGCAGCCGGGTCTTCTGTGCGCGGCTCTGCGGCACATCCCGTGCCCCATGCCCTCATGCCTTGAATCTCGTGCGCTTTCAGTGGATATAGCTGGAGAACTACAAGGCAATCCCATTGTGCGCCACTCGGGAGCCATGACCAATATGACCAATATATTGGGGTGGCAGGTAGCCTAGTGGTTAGAGCGTTGGACTAGTAACCGAAAGGTTGCAAGATCGAATCCCCAAGCTGACAAGGTAAAAATCTGTTCTGCCCCTGAACAAGGCAGTTAACCCATTGTTCCTAGGCTGTCATTGAAAATAAGAATTTGTTCTTAACTGACTTGCCTAGTTAAATAAAGGTAAAAATAAATATATATACAGTGGGGAGAACAAGTATTTGATACACTGCCGATTTTGCAGGTTTTCCTACTTACAAAGCATGTAGAGGTCTGTAATATTTATCATAGGTACACTTCAACTGTGAGACACGGAATCTAAAACAAAAATCCAGAAAATCACATTGTATGATTTTTAAGTAATTAATTTGCATTTTATTGCATGACATAAGTATTTGATACATCAGAAAAGCAGAACTTAATATTTGGTACAGAAACCTTTGTTTGCAATTACAGAGATCATACGTTTCCTGGAGTTCTTGACCAGGTTTGTACACACTGCAGCAGGGATTTTGTCCCACTCCTCCATACAGACCTTCTCCAGATCCTTCAGGTTTCGGGGCTGTCGCTGGGCAATACGGACTTTCAGCTCCCTCCAAAGATTTTCTATTGGGTTCATGTCTGGAGACTGGCTAGGCCACTCCAGGACCTTGAGATGCTTCTTACGGAGCCACTCCTTAGTTTCCCTGGCTGTGTGTTTCGGGTCGTTGTCATGCTGGAAGACCCAGCCACGACCCATCTTCAATGCTCTTACTGAGGGAAGGAGGTCGTTGGCCAAGATCTCGCGATACATGGCCCCATCCATCCTCCCCTCAATACGGTGCAGTCGTCCTGTCCCCTTTGCAGAAAAGCATCCCCAAAGAATTATGTTTCCACCTCCACGCTTCACGGTTGGGATGGTGTTCTTGGGGTTGTACTCATCCTTCTTCTTCCTCCAAACACGTCGAGTGGAGTTTAGACCAAAAAGCTCAATTTTTGTCTCATCAGACCACATGACCTTCTCCCATTCTTCCTCTGGATCATCCAGATGGTCATTGGCAAACTTCAGACGGGCCTGGACATGCCCTGGCTTGAGCAGGGGGACCTTGCGTGCGCTGCAGTATTTTAATCCATGACGGCATAGTGTGTTACTAATGGTTTTCTTTGAGACTGTGGTCCCAGCTCTCTTCAGGTCATTGACCAGGTCCTGCCGTGTAGTTCTGGGCTGATCCCTCACCTTCCTCATGATCATTGATGCCCCACGAGGTGAGATCTTGCATGGAGCCCCAGACCGAGGATGATTGACCGTCATCTTGAACTTCTTCCATTTTCTAGTAATTGCGCCAACAGTTGTTGCCTTCTCACCAAGCTGCTTGCCTATTGTCCTGTAGCCCATCCCAGCCTTGTGCAGGTCTACAATTGTATCCCTGATGTCCTTACACAGCTCTCTGGTCTTGGCCATTGTGGAGAGGTTGGAGTCTGTTTGATTGAGTGTGTGGACAGGTGTCTTTTATACAGGTAACGAGTTCAAACAGGTGCAGTTAATACAGGTAATGAGTGGAGAACAGGAGGGCTTCTTAAAGAAAAACTAACAGGTCTGTGAGAGCCGGAATTCTTACTGGTTGGAAGGTGATCAAATACTTATGTCTTGCAATAAAATGCAAATTAATTACTTAAAAATCATACAATGTGATTTTCTGGATTTTTGTTTTAGATTCCGTCTCTCACAGTTGAAGTGTACCTATGATAAAAATTACAGACCTCTACATGCTTTGTAAGTAGGAAAACCTGCAAAATCGGCAGTGTATCAAATACTTGTTCTCCCCACTGTATATATTGTCCTGCTAATAACAGGGTTAATAATACATCTGTGAGAATATCCAAGGGGCTTTTATATAATTCTAAATTAATAATCGCTTTGTTTAAAAACAATAACTCTTTTGGAGATGATTTGTTTTCAAATAACGTAAAATGAGCGAGGAAAAAGGCCATTCTTGAACATGGGGTAAGACGTAAATAAAGCCAGTTTGTTATTTCCAATTATTTATTTATGTTTTTAGACTGAGAGAAACCAAAAACATACAGTCATATCATGTGTCTCCCAGTCGAGACCGGCATTGAACCAACATCTGTAGCAACTGCTATGCAGTGTCTTAGACCTTTGCGCCACTCAGGCGCTGTACAACATGACTGTTCGGGAGTGGACTACAGTACTACAGTAAGAGCAAAATAATTGCAATACATGGTTTCCAGGTCAGGATAACCAAAACATGTATTTATTAAAGACTATCAGAAAGAATGTTGGTACTTATTTATTTTGATCCAAAGCCATGAATGAGTGAGTCACTCAGGTTTATGTAGGTGCCGGGCTATATGACTTTCCCATGTAATAAAAATCTTAGTGTAACAACAGTTTTACTAAGTAATACTGAAGTCGTGCACAATTATGAGTTTCTATTTAGGTTTATGTCGCCCAGTTAGAGAAACAGTAGGACCCAAAAGCATAATCAGTGCTCTAACTCCCCCTTGTGCTGGTCTAGAGCAATGAAGTGGTGACGCAGGGTACCGTACTAAACCACAAATTACCTCCTAAGTCCCGCAGCATAATCACAAAACTTTTACTGTATGTAACCACTCTTTCTGATTGTAAGGGGTATCTGTCAAATCTCTGAAGGGTTGCACTTCCTACTCTTTGCCCCAACAAATGAATTCACACTCTGGCCCGATTACGGACAAAAATGCCATCATTGATGCATTTTACTGCCATTTCATATTAACGGGCTATCTTTTTGAAGGTGTCTAACCCTACTATCTCTAAGAGTGGGCTAAACGCTGATTCTCGAATTTTGCAGATTGACTCGGAAAATGGTAGTGTTTTTGCATTTCGGCAGTTCACCGAAAAATAAAGACGCTAGAGCATGATGGGACAAGGAGATCCCGGACGGCCAAACCCTCCCCTAACCCGGACGACGCTGGGCCAATTGTGCGCCGCCTCATGGGTCTCCCGGTTGCGGCCGGCTGCGACACAGCCTGGGAACGAACCTCGGGTCTGCGATGCAGTGCTTTAGACCGCTGTGCAAGAAATGTAACGAAATGTGACAAACTGACTTGTTGAAAAGGTGCCACGTTGAAAGTCACTGAGCTCTTCAGTAAGGCCATTCTACGGCCAATATTTGTCTATGGAGATTGCTTTGCTGTGTGCTCGATTCTATACATCTGTCAGCAACAGGTGTTGCTGAAATAGCCAAATTCATTAATTTGAAGGGGTGTCCACATACTTTTTTATATATAGTGTATTTAGTCATGCCACCATTGCATAATTTCATATTTGGCTTCTCAGTTGAGGCTCTTTCTATGCTGAACCTTGGGTTACAGACAAAACCTGTGTCATTAATGTTTGACGCCACCTCAGCATTGAAGCTCAGGCCCTTAGTGAACCGAAATAGGAGCCCTTATAAAATTAAAATACATGTTTTTATTTATCTAGGCTACCACAGCTATATCAATTCGGCATAAATCAGTTTCTTTCACATAAATGCTTCAATGCATTTTTCAATGCAGATATTGGTTAAGTAGCCTCACAATCTTGAATGAAGTGCTGTTCAGTGAATAGCATCAGTTGTCCTGCAACCTAGTGGGTCAAATACTATTTCAAGGGATTGTTTCGATTATGTTTGATGAGATTATGTTAACAGTACAAGAATGAATAGAGAGAATGAATGAGTCATCGTGTGGAAATCTCTCAAGGCATAGTAAACCTACTACTACTGCTGGTAACTTCCTTGCAGATTCTGAGTTGTATGATCATCTTCAATGTGTTAACATGGTCTCGGCCTAAGGTACTTCAGGTTAACATTGATTTGATCCTTTGGGATTAATATATCAGACAGGTGCTTCACTTTACCTCAGGAGCAATGAGACAGCCTATTACCAGCAAGTGTTGACACATGGTCGCCTCAGCAATGCCCTTTATACTCTGTTGAATATGATCCAGAGGGATTTCTGTCTCTTCTGGGACAGATTTTCTTGTCTTTGAATAAAATCCAGCCATACGTTTGTGTCATACAGGGACAGTTGTCTTTAGTTAAGGATAAACAAGGCAAATACTTTTATGTGTCAGTTTGGGGTGAGAAATGGCAAGGACCTCGTGATACGATATTGTCACGGTACTTACGTGCCGATATGATATGTATTGCGATTCGATGTTCCAAACATATTACTCCTGCACAGGGACGAGAGACCAGATTTAATGAGTTTTAATCAGTCATGGAATAAAAAAAAAACCTTTTTAAAAGAAGATGGAGAACAAGCTATAGGTTGAGAAATAAGAGTTTTTGGCGCAGGTACTGCTGACTAGCACTAGCTAACGTTACCTACCGTGTTTTCTTTCTTAGAATGAATACTTGGAGTCAGAGCATCGATATAGAAAAGTCCAAACTAATATCGCAATACTCTACTGTATCGATTTACATTTTTTCTCCCCCATCACTAGTGTTGGTATAAAAGAACTGCATAGATTTGATTCAGTAACAAGCGGGTCCTGGTAAGCGTACAGTATATGCCCCTTAAATACCCAGTGCAACCGTTTCTCAAAATCAAAACGTTTTGGGTAACAATTAAAGTTACTTAATAACCAGGTTTCCATCCAACCATTTTATGCGAGTAAAGTACATGTCGGACCAAAAATGTAATGTCAGGCCTGATGGAAACTTTCCAAATGTCGACGAATCACAATACACTAGACAAGGTGGGATCTTGTTTTGTCGGTAAAATGAATTATGCTAGACATGTTGGTGTCGTGCGCAAATATTACTATAATGACCATCATATGGAAGTAAACTTGGAGTCGCGCGATGACATGGTGTGTGGTCTTCCCACTACGACTCGTCGGGAAAGCATGCAGTTTATTAGGCTACAGATGAAATAAGTTACGATGAACTTCACAGGGTGGTGAAAGTGTAAGATGATGAGCTTGATGCTCCTTTCCAATAAAAGTCAAGGGTCTTATTCTGGTGACATGATAATTGATAATTGGCTGCCGTTTGGGGGAAGAAAAAAAAAATCTTGCTCTTTTGTCCTTAATAATCTCATTGATGAGTAGGCTATATTTTTGAGTTGGCTATACATGCGCTCTAGCCAATAGCGAGCAGATAGCGCTGTTGGCTAGAGCGCATGTGCCAATACCAGATTGGGCATATAACACACATTTTCTTGTGAGAAAACCATCAGTTGAGTTGAAAATGCGATAGAAACCCATTTAACTTGTATTTTTTATACTGTGTGTGAGAATTTAACCGCAAAATGTATTTTTATGTGCACTACATCATCACGAGCAGCCTTTTATCTATAGCAAGTAAATTTGATGGAAACATCTTGATTTTATCCGTATTTTAGAATATTTGCATGCAAATCTGTCGCCAACTGGATGGAAACCTAGTTAATGTAATAGTTTTCCATTAAAATGGTTGAAAAGAAAGAAAGCAAAAAAAAGACAGTCCCACAAAAGACAGTCCGAAAATGGGACAGTCCCAGACAGTCCCTTTTTGCTGGGGCTGTCTGGTCGTTGTCGAGATGTGACTTGAAAACTAGCTGTTATTGGCAGAGATTTTAATGTATTTGTATTTATTTGGGATCCCCATTAGCTGCGGCTAAGGCAGCTGCTACTCTTCCTGTGGTCCAAACGCATTAAGGCACTTTGCTAGCAGCATACAACCCTGCATCCCACTGCTGGCTTGCTTCTGAAGCTAAGCAGGGTTGGTCCTGGTCAGTCCCTGAATGGGAGACCAGATGCTGCTGGAAGTGATGTTGGTGGGCCAGTAGGATGCACCCTTTCCTCTGGTCAAAAAAAAAATCACAATCCCCCAGGGAAAAGATTGGGGACATTGACCTGTGTAGGGTGCCATCTTTTGGATGGGAAGTTAAACAGGTGACTCTCTTTTGTCACTAAAAGATCCCATGGCACTTATTGTAAGAGTAGGGGTGTTAACCCTGGTGTCCTGGCCAAATTCTTGGTTATTGAATCATCCCCAGTTTACAATTGGCTCATTCATCCCTGTAACTACCTCCCCAGGTTGTTGCTGTAAATGAGAATGTGTTCTCAGTCAACTTATCTGTAAATAAAATGACATCACACAAAAGATAAAACAGTACATCATATAACATTATTACATATCTACAATACAGAATGTATAATAACAATAGTGTACCTGTGTGTGTCTCTTCACAATATCTGCTGTTCCATAAAGTGTATTTTTGATTCTACTGCTTACATCAGTTACCTGATGTGGTATAGCTCTTTGTAGTACTGTGAAGCCTCCTATAGTCTGTTCTGGACTTGGGGATTGTGAAGAGACCTCTGGTGGCACGTCTTGTGGGGTATGCATGGGTGTCCGAGCTGTGTGCTAGTAGTTTAAGCAGACAGCTCGGTGCATTCAGCTTGTCAACACTTCTTAGAAAAACAAGAAGTCAATCTCTCCTCCACTTTCAGCTACGTATGAGAGATTGACATGCATATTATTCATATTAGCTCTCCATGTACATTTAAAGGCTAGCCATGTTGCCCTGTTCTGAGCCTGTTGTAATTTTCCTGAATCCCTCTTTGTGGCACCTGACCACACGATTAAACAGTAGTCCAGGTGCGACAAAACTAGGGCCTGTAGGACCTGCCTTGTTGATAGTGCTGTTAAAAAGGCAGAGCAGCGCTTTATTATGGACAGACTTCTCCCCATCTTAGCTACTGTTGTATCAATATGTTTTGACCATGACAGTTTACAATCCAGGGTAACTCCAAGCAGTTTAGTCACCTCAACTTGCTCTATTTCCACATTATTCATTACAAGATTTAGTTGAGGTTTAGGGTTTAGTGAATAATTTGCCCCAAATACAGTGCTTTTATTTTTTAAATTATTTAGGACTAACTTATTCCTCGACACACATTCTGAAATGAACTGCAGCTCTTTGTTAAGTGTTTCAGTCATTTCAGTCACTGTAGTAGCTGACGTGTATAGTGTTGAGTAATCCGCATACAAAGCCAGTGGCATGTCGTTAGTAAAGATTGAAAAAAGTAAGGGGCCTAGACAGCTGCACTGGGGAATTCCTGATTCTAACTGGATTATGTTGGCTAGGCTTCCAAGTACACCCTCTGTGTTCTGTTAGACAGAACTCTTTATCCACAATATAGCAGGGGGTGTAAAGCCATAACACATATATTTTCCCAGCAGCAGACTATGATCGATAATGTCAAAAGCTGCACTGAAGTCTAACAAAACAGCCCCCACAATGCTTTTATTCCTCTCAGCCAATCATCAGTCATGTGTCTAAGTGCTGTGCTTGTTGAATGTCCTTCCCTATAAGCGTGCTGAAAGTCTTGTCAATTTCTTTACTGTAAAATAGCATTGTATCTGGTCAAACACCATTTTTTCCAGAAGTTTACTAAGGGTTGGTAACAGGCTGATTGATCGACGATTTGAGACAATAAAGGGGGCTTTACTATTCTTGGGTAGTGAATTTACTTTTGCTTCGCTCCAGACCTGAGTGGCTTGTAATTGTTGAAAGACAACAATACTTTTTTTTACCTCTTCCAATCAAATCAAATGTTATTTGTCACATGTGCCGAATACAACAGGTGTAGACCTTACAGTGAAATGCTTACTTACAGGCCCTTAACCAACAATGCAGTTTTAAGAAAAAAAAAACGAAATGAATAAAAGTAACATAACTAAAGAGCAGCAGTAAAATAACAATACCGAGGCTATATAGGGTGTACCAGTACAGAGTCAATGTGCAGGGGCACCAGTTAGTCGAGGTAATTGAGGTATTATGTACATGGAGGTAGAGTTATTAAAGTGACTATGCATAGATGATAACAGAGAGTGGCATCAGGATAAATGGGGGGGGGGGGGGGCAATGCAAATAGTCTGGGTAGCCATTTGATTAGATGTTCAGGAGTCTTATGGCTTGGGGGTAGAAGCTTTTTCGAAGCCTCTTGGACCTATACTTGGCGCTCCGGTACCGGAGTTTGACAATTTTTAGGGTCTTCCTCTGACACCGGCTCGTATAGAGGTTCTGGATGGCAGGAAGCTTGGCCCCAGTGATGTACCCTTTGTAGTGCCTTGCGGTCAGAAGCTGAGCAGTTGCTGTACCAGGCAGTGATGCAACCCGTCAGGATACTCCCGATGGTGCAGCTGTAGAACCATTTTGAGGATCTTAGGACCCATGCCAAATCTTTTCAGTCTCCTTAGGGGGAATAGTTTTGAATAATTTTGTTGTGCCCTCTTCACAACTGTCTTGGTGTGCTTGGACCATGTTAGTATGTTGGTGATGTGGACGCCGAGGGACTTGAAGCTCTCAACCTGCTCCACTACAGCCCTGTCGATGAGAATGGGGGCGTGCTCGGTCCTCCTTTCAGAGTAGTCCACAATCATCTCTTTTGTCTTGATCACGTTGAGGGAGAGGTTGTTGTCCTTGCACCACACGGCTAGGTCTCTGACCTCCTCCCTATAGGCTGTCTCGTCACTGTCGGTGATCAGGCCTACCACTGTTGTGTCATCAGCAAACTTAATGATGGTGTTTGAGTCGTGCCTGGCCGTGCAGTCATGACTGAACAGGGACTACAGGAGGGGACTGTGCATGCTTCCCCGAAGCGCCCCCGTGTTGAGGATCAGCGTGGCAGATGTCTTGTTACCTACCCTTTCCACCTGGGGGAGGCCCGTCAGGAAGTCCATGATCTAGTTGCAGAGGGAGGTGTTTAGTTCCAGGGTCCTTAGCTTAGTGATGAGCTTTCAAGGCGCTATGGTGTTGAACGCTGAGCTGTAGTCAATGAATAGCATTCTCACATAGATGTTCCTTTTGTCCTGGTGTGAAAGGGCAGTGTGAAGTGCAATAGAGATTGCATCATCTGTGGATCTGTTGGGGTGGTATGCAAATTGGAGTGGGTCTAGGGTTTCTGGGATAATGGTGTTGTGACCCATGACCAACCTTTCAAAGCACTTCATGGCTGCAGACAGGAGTGCTATGGGTCAGTAGTCATTTAGGCAGGTTACCTTAGTGTTCTTGGGCACAGGCACTATGGTGGTCTGCTAGAAACATGTTGGTATTACAGACTCAGACAGGGAGAAGTTGAAACTGTTGGTTGCCAGTTGGTCAGCGAATACTCAGAGCACACGTCCTGGTAATCCGTCTGGCCCTGTGGCCTTGTGACTGTTGACCTGTTTAAAAGTCTTACTCACATTGGCTGTAGAGAGCGTGATCACACAGTCATCCGGAACAGCTTATGCTCTCATACATGTTTCGTGTCACTGGGCAGCTCTCGGCTGTGCTTCCCTTTGTAGTCTGTAATAGTTTGTAAGCCCTGCCACATCCGACAAGCGTCGGAGCCAGTGTAGTATGATTCTGTCTTAATCCTGTATTGATGCTTTGCCTGTTTGATGGTTCATCGGAGGGCATAGCGGGATTTCTTAAAATCTTCTGGGTTAGAGTCCTGCTCCTTGACGACGGCAGCTCTACCCTTTAGCTCAGTGCGGATGTTGCCTGTTATCCATGGCTTCTGCTTGGGGTATGTACGTACAGTCACTGTGGGGACGACATCATCGATGCACTTATTGATGAAGCCAGTGACTGATGTGGTGTACTCCTCAATGCCATCGGAAAAATCCCGGAACATAGTCCAGTCTGTGCTAGCCAAACAGTCCTGTTGCTTAGCATCTGCTTCATCTTACCACTTTTTTATTGACTGAGTCACTGGTGCTTCCTGTTTGTAAGCAGGAATCAGGAGGATAGATTTATGGTCAGATTTGCCAAATGGTATGCGATGGATTGCTTTGTACGCGTCTCTGTGTGTGGAGTAAAGGTGGTCTAGAATTTTTTTCCCCCACTGGTTTCACTTTTAACATGCTGGTAGAAATGAGGTAAAACGGATTTAAGTTTCCCTTCATTAAAGTCCCAGGCCACTAGGAGCGCCGCCTCTGGTTGAGCGTTTTCCTGTGTACTTATGGCCGTATACAGCTCATTGAGTGTGGTCTTAGTGCCAGCATCGGTTTGTGGTGGTAAAGAGACAGCTACGAAGAATATAGATGAAAACTCTCTAGGTAGATTGTGTGGTCTGCAGCTTATCATGAGATACTCTACCTCAGGCGAGCAAAACCTTAAGAGTTCCTTAGATATCGTGCACCAGCTGTTGTTTACAACTATACATAGACCGCCACACCATGTCTCACCAGAGGCTGCTGTTCTAACCTGCCTATACAGTGTATAACCCGCCAGCTGTATGTTTTTCATGTGGTCATTCAGCCACAACTCGGTGAAACATAAGATATTACAGTTTTTAATGTCCCGTTGGTAGGATATTTGTGTTTTTTGTTCATCCACTCTATTGTCCAGCGATTGTACATTGGCCAATTGTACCGATGGCACTGGTCGCCGGATCCTGACAAGGCACCCCAATCTCCTTCCGTGAAACCTCTGTCTCTTTCTCCTTTCTCCTGCGAATGATGGGGATGAGGACCTGTTCGGCTGTCTGGAGTAAATCCCTTCCATCCGACTCATTAAAAAAATAATATTTGTCCAATTCAAGGTGAGTAATCGGTTTTCTGATGTCCAGAAGCTCTTTTTGATCATAAAAGACAGCAACATTCTGTACAAAATAAGCCTTTTTGCCCAAAATTTCATTTAAGGTGCTCCAAAGCTTTTTACTATCATTCTTTATGTCATTTATCTCTTATTCAGTTATTCATTTGATTTCTCAATTTGCAGTAATTTTGCCAATCGGTTGTGCTGCCAGACTTATTTGCCATTCATTTCGCCTCATCCCTCTCAACCATACCATTTTTAAATTCCTCATCAATCCAAGGAGATGATCAGTTTCTACAGTTATTTTCTTAATGAGTGCATGCTTATTAGTAACTGCAATAAGCAATGTCATAAATGTGTCAAGTGCAGCGTCTGGTTGCTCCTCATTACCTGTAGCCATATTACTTCAACAATATTTAACATGAGATCCTCTCTAAGCTTTACACGAATGTGGTTCTTAATATATAGACATTATAACCATGTATTGCTACCACTGTATCAACTAAGAGATTATCTAAGTGAGTTTCAGAGATAGTCAGAATACGAAATGTCATCTGTTACTAGGAAATTATTGATTTCATGAACCTTGTTTATTAGGCTACATGTTAATGTGGATTATTTATAGCACTTTTCTGGTTCATAGGCACATGATTATTGCATACAGTAGCTGTAGGATCAACAGAGGCATTCAGGGCAGTTAGGGGGACATATTGGAAATTAAATGACTTACAACTCAGCGACTGAGCTGGTCTTGGGTCATCGATAAGATGTTTTAAAGTCTCTTAATTTACGATTCAATGTGATTCCAAGCATATTGCTCACTATAATCTGCTGCAGAGGGACGAGAGAGAGACACGAGAGCCACGCGTTAGGTCATTTCCACGTAAAAAGACCCACGAGCACCAACGGTTGAAGTTCATAGGAGCATGTCAAATTGGGTATCAAATGAAGGGTAATACGCAATATATTTTTAAGCCATGTATACATGTTCAACTATTTTCCATCCAAAGAATGTATAATAAGCAAAGGCTTTGATTTCTTGTCAAACAGATGGAAAATGGGTCTTAGAAAACATCTAGCAGGACAAGTATTAGAAATGCATCATAACACAATCATGTTGAATTAAAGACCCCTGCCAACTATTATCAACACATGTATATTTTTGGATCCATTTTTCTGCCTTCTGTAAGTTTAGGAAACATTGCCTGTTACCAAGACATTTTCACAGGTAGGATAATGAAAGTTCACAGAAGTAACGAATAAAGGTAGACCAACATGATCAATTAGTTATAGTGTTTTTTTTTTTAAATTATATCGTTTTTGTTTTATAAATTATTAAGTGATTCCCGAAAAATCGGTAACTGTATTTCTGCAATTGAATTGGCTACAACGGGAAATCATAGTAGTCGCAAACCACAGTTGGGTCACTTGCTACTGTCCTCCCTTCCACTGGCGTACTGTTAGGTTCGGGGCTGTTATCTTTCTCTTTCTGTCGTCCGGTGGTCAAAGCAAGAGTGTGAAAAGTCTGGACAACCCCTCCTCTCTCCTCTCTCTCTCCAATGAATGTCACCTCTCCCAGCTCTTACTGACACCTAGCCATGAAGCCACTCTCTTTCCATGTAACCGACCAACACAGGACGTCCATGGACTTTGAAATTTGGTCACTCTGTCCGGGCCTTTATTTCAAAGTCCACAGACATTGTGGCGGTCACCGGCCTTCATTCGGCCCAAACATAGACATCCACGATTTGGTCAGATTTGGTCCTGTAGTTTTATTGTGACATACACCTGATAGGTTCAACGAAATGTGTTATTTCGGTTACTGGCCCAACTCTCTAAATGCTGGGCTATCTGCCACCTTTAGTAGGTTAGAGTACAGTAAAGAAAAGTAGAATATATTACAGTATATATATATACTCAATCTTCTGTGGGGTGAACTATCACTTCATTGTAAGATCTACACCTGTTATGTTCGGCGCATGTGACTAATAACATACAATTTGATTTGAATTTCACTACACACTGGAATGAACATTTAATGATTTCACTCTACAGTACGACCCCATTTTGATATCTGAAAATTATCGTGACCCCAACTATGTAAAGCAAATTATGTAATTAACAGCCAATGTTTCCTTTTTTTGTGAGGGCTGTGGCAGTCAATTGAAAAAAATTCTAACGGAATTTCTGATTTGCCTTCTCAACTCACCATCACATACTTTTAATGTGGGGCTATGCCAGTCAATTGCAAATTAGTCTGACATAATGTCTCTTATCTCTTAGATTGTAAACTGTCATGGTCAAAACATATAGATTCAATGGTTGTAAAGATGGGGAGAGGTCTGGCCGTAATAAAAAGATGCAGTGCTTTTTTGACACCACACGCCAAAAAGCAAGTCCTGCAGGCTCTAGTTGTGTCTAATGTTGATTATCGTCCAATCGTGTGGTCCAGTGCTGCAAGGAAAGACCCAGTTAAGCTGCAGCTGGCCCAGAACAGAGCGGCACGTTCTGCTCCTCATTGTAATCAGAGGGCTGATATAAATCCTATGCATGCCTGTCTCTATTGGATAAGAGTTGAGGAGAGACTGACTGCATCACTTCTTCATTTTATAATAAACATTAATGTGTTGAAAATCCCAAATTGTTTGCATAGTCAACTTACACACAGCTCTGACACACACACTTATCCCACCAGACATGCCACCAGGGGTCTTTTCATAGTCCCCAAATCCAGAACAAATTCAAGAAAGCGTACTTTATTATATAGAGCCCTTATTGCATGGAACCTCCTTCCATCTCATATTTCTCAAATAAACAGCAAACCTGGTTTAAAAAAACTGATAAAACAACACCTCACGGCACAACGCCTCTCCACTATTTGACCTAGATAGCTTGTGTGTGTGCATTGATATGTTGGCTACGTGTGCCTTTGAAAAATGTTTTCCCTTGGAACTGTTCGTGTCTATCGATGTTCTGTATTATGTCATTCTATATTATGTTTCATGTTTTGTGTGGACCCCGGGAAGAGGAGCTGTTGCAAAAGCAGCAGCAATGGGGATACTAATAAAATACCAAATACCAAAATCTCACCACCACTAGTGAGATGGGTCTGCGTGATGCATTTCGCGTCAAAGTTTCTCAAAGTCAGGGGGGCGTGGTCGACAGTGCGGACCTCATCTCTGCTGTCACATCCAACCTGGATCGATAATTTGTTTTAATTCAGACGAGAGCACTAAATCCAGCTTCACACAGATATGAGCTGGCGAAGGGTACTATGAGTTTTATGGTGCTTTCAAGACAACTAGGAACTTGGAAAAATACGAAGTCAAATCATGATGTAAATGATCTTCAGGTCAGAAAGTTGGCGGTCAAGATAGAGGCCCGAGTTCCTGAGTTGTAATTCTGAGTTGGATGACCGTTCGAAACTATTTTTCCCAGTCGGAGCTCGTTTTTTTCAGAGTTACCAGTTGTCTTGAACGCACTGAAGTAGGAAGTCTGAGATTTCCAAGTTGATTAGAACGCTGCGTTAATGCTCAGAGGGAGACGGCAGGAACCAAAACTCCTTCGTAGTAACCCGTGAATGCGTTGTCTGCGGCATTCGGTCACACTGCAGCTCGATCGGCTGTTCGATTTCAGTTTACCGGCATGTCAACTGAGCCAGGATCACAGTCAATCGGATTGGGAAGTAGGTCTCAAAGTGCTCTTCCAAGCGTTTGAGGTGAGCAGTCATCACTCGTGTGGTACACTGACTGATGCTGTTTTCTTTTAGAAACGTGCACAGCTGAGGGAAGGGGCGTGGTTCGCTTTTGAAATACTTTCTCTTCAATAATAATTTTTTCCTCTGAATCCGCTGTTCGGTCACTCATCTGTAGAATGTTTTTGTATTTCCCCTGCATGCTTGTGTTCGGTTTGTTCAGTTTCCCAAATATGTTCTTTACAAAGAAAGTCAACCAAGTCTGTTTTTTTTTTACATCCATTGTGAATGACAACAGTTCCTCTCTCCGTGCGAAAAAATCTTTCCAAAACTCCCCCTTGATAACCACCAAGCCTCGGTGTGAAATAGAACATTGTCATGCTCTGATCCCATATCTCCACCTAGTTTGCGAACAGGCGTGCGCACAGTGGATGTCGTTTGATGTAGGTTACAATCGAAGTTACCTGCTGCAGTATATCTCAGAGTTCTGTGCTCAGCTCTTTTGCCTCCAGTTGCTCTCGGTGTTTCATACAATTTGTCCATATGGCTGAGGGAGACAAATTCATAACTAGAGTGCCGTCTCACCATAGATGGAGCCCCATCTGTGCAAAAGCCCACCATTCGATCCCATATGGAATCTGTTTTTCGTCAATATAGCCACGCAGCACACTGAACATCCCCTGTGCCGTTTCATGCTCAGGCATCGAGAGACAGAACAATATGTCCTCGTGAATAGCACCCCCGACATGTATAGAGTCAATGCTTGGGCATCTCGGCCCTCAAAGCTAAAGGACATGTGGAGAGCGAAGCTGGGGAGTTTTTGAGTTATTCAGTCAGAGTTTCCTCTTGATTGCTAGCAATAGAATACATTATTAGTTCAACAGTGTTATCTGACAAAGGTATTGATGTGAGCTTCTGTGCCTCTGCCTCCCCACACATTGTTTTCACCATATCAATTGCGGCCGATAATATCAAAGTATCTGCAATAATGTGTGGTTTCATAACGTAGTGGGCCTAGCCATTCACCGTGGGAATGATTCAAGTGCAACGGTCAAATGCAGCCTTTGCCCATGATCTGAGGTCGCTCTCTGGTTAAAATTTTGCTTTTAGATTTGGAATAATTTTCATTTAAAACTGAACAAAAATATGAATGCAACATGTAAAGTGTTGGTCCCATGTTTCATGAACTGAAATAGAAGATCCCAGAAATGTTCCATATTTCTCTCAAATTGTATGCACACATTTGTTTACCTCCCTGTTAGTGAGCATTTCTCCTTTGCCAAGATAATCCATCGACCTGACAGGTGTCGCATATCAAGAAGCTGATTAAACATGATCATTACACAGGTGCACCTTGTGCTGGGGGTAATAAAAGACCACTCTAAACTAAGCAGTTTGGTCACAGAACACAAAGCCACAGATCTCTCAAGTTGAGGGAGCGTGCAATTGGCATGCTGACTGCACAAATGTCCACCAGAGCTGTTGCCAGAGAATTTTGTTAATTTCTCTACCATAAGCCGCCTCATGTCGTTTTAGAGAATTTGGCTGCACTGCCAACCGGCATCACAACTCCAGACCACGTGTAACGACCTGCAGGATCGTCTGAGATCAGCCACCCGGACAGCTGATATAACTGTGGAGAAATACTAATTCTGATTGGCTGAGCCTGGCTCCCCAGTGGGTGGTCCTATGCCCTCTCAGGCCCACCCATGGCTGCGCCCCTGGCCAGTCATATGAAATCCATAGATTAGGGCCTAATGAAATTATTTCAATTGACTGATTTCCTTATATGAACTGTAACTCAGTAAAATAGTTGAATTTGGTGCATATTGCATGCATATTTTTGTTCAGTATTTTCTCTCACACTGCACTCAAATATGCGGTCAGAGTTTGAGTGACCATGCCAGTTGGTTTTCATATAACATGGATTCTTGTCCTATTTACATGGGAAGAGGCCTGTATTTGAATTTGGCTACGCCTCTAATACCATATGTGACACTGACAGAAATAATATATCAGGGGAGGGGCAGACAGGAGCTGTGTATATCTTTAACAAGTACTCTTCTAGGGAAAGGAGACGGGCACAAAGATGACAACATACCTTCAGAAATCTAACCAGATGGTCAGCAGCTTGAGAGGTATGAGTCTTTGTAGTTTTTGGGCCTTTTGAGGTTGGGGGTAGGAGATGCAGGAATAACAAAATGGCTGCCAAGTCACTCTCCAATCCTACTTTTTTTTTTTATACAATAAAAGATCACATGCCATGTTAATACGACTAAAACGTTGTATATTCAAGTTAGAAAAGATATTGGTAATTCCACAGAAGATATACGAGTTCGGCACGCATACAATCATAATTATATTCCTGCTGCACA
Source organism: Salvelinus alpinus (assembly GCF_045679555.1). Lineage (NCBI taxonomy): Eukaryota > Metazoa > Chordata > Actinopteri > Salmoniformes > Salmonidae > Salvelinus > Salvelinus alpinus. The sequence continues at coordinate 4,033,601 of NC_092101.1, forward strand.
GATGAGAGGAAGTCTTCCAGAAGTTCACTGGAGGGAATGGTTTTGCAGTCTGCGATGACCGTGGTTTTGGGGGAAAAAATTGGCCTCAAAACACATGTTTTTTTTTTTTTTACAATTAACTTCAACATGATTAACTCTATTCATACAATCTTACCAAGCCTGAAATGTCAAGGAATCTGTGGATGGATCATGATCCATCTCCTGTCTCCATTGGAACGTCGCCTTCATCTTCTCTTTGAACAGTGCCTCATCAGTCGTATGCTTCAGCAAAGATGGTGCCTCTCTGCATTCATCGCCTGACAGTTGCTCAACAGCTGAATGGGTACTTCGTTGAGCCTTTGGACTATTTTGATAGGTGGACTTGGTTGGCTTTTGGGTATCACGTGGTGTGGTGTGTGCCACTGTCTTTATTCTCCAGTCCAGACCCAGAAGCTGCATCATAATATGTTTCCTGACCAATCAAAAAGAAAACAATACAAAATGAACAACACCATTTCATGGCCTGGTACTCTAGGCCTGGTATTCCCTGAGAGTGAATTCAGTCAATTGGATATCTAGAGTAAAGACAAAGATGAGGATGCATTGTTACTCAATACCTATGTTCATACTTACGTATCAATGCTCTGAATCTGGATCATAAAGTCACAATCCCCAAGGCGTAGTTGATGGGTGGATCCTCCTTGAGGAAGATAAATAAAATGTAACATACAAATTCCGGTTAATACCATCAGTTAGCACCAGTGATACATTTTTCAGCCAAACTGCAGCCATGTTTTAACCTAAAGCGGAAGGATGGTGCTGTTGGAAACCGCCTTTATGAACAGACAGCCTGATACTCTTCAGTCAATGAATGACCCACTTAAATTGTGACCCGTTTCAAGAAGATATGCATATGTCACATGTCACTACTTCACAGGAGAGGCATTGGAAAGTTTTTTTTAAATTAAAACGTGCTTTTTGGCAGAAATGCCAAAACAAGTGTGCTTGCTAGTTCCTCAACGGCACAGCTAGAAAAGCTAAAAAAAACACTGTAGTTGAAGACTGCATTGAAATTACTTAGGAACCGTGTACACTTTGGAGAGGTGTGCGGCCACTTGAAGACACCAGTTAGTCCTTGTCATATTTTTGTCTTATGTTGCACGAATGTTTTCCAGGAACATTCTTGTGTTACTGAATGTGTCCGGAGTATTTTCAAATGTTGTTCTCAACAAATGCGGTGGAAAGTACAGTAAATGCTTTTCCTATTTCTTATGTAAGAAACATTTACATTTAGCTTTATCCATATAGGCCAATTCCCATGAGTGTAAAGGTTTAACATGGTGTGGTCAATTTATTTATATATTTTTATTTAAACTTTATTTAACTAGGCAAGTCAGTTAAGAACAAATTCTTATTTACAATGACGGCCTACCAAAAGGCCAAAGGCCTCCTGCGGTGACGGGGGCTGGGATTAATAATCAAAATATAGGACAAAACACTCATCACGACAAGAGACACATCACAACACTACATAAAGAGAGACCTAAGACGACAACACAGCATGGCAGCAACACATGACAACACAGGATGGTAGCAACACATGACAATAATACAGTAGAAACACAACATGGTAGCAGCAAAAAACATGGTACAAACATTATTGGGCACAGGCAACAGCACAAAGGGCAAGAAGGTAGAGACAACAATACATCACACGAAGCAGACACAACTGTCAGTAAGTGTCCATGATTGATTCTTTGAATGAAGAGATGGACATAAAACTGTCCAGTTTGAGTGTTTTTTTGTAGCTCGTTCTAGCTGCAGCGAACTGAAAAGAGGAGCGACCCAGGGATGTGTGTGCTTTGGGCACCTTTAACAGAATGTGACTGGCAGAACGGGTGTTGTGTATGTGTGGAGGATGAGGGCTGCAGTAGGTATCTCGGATAGGGGGGAGTGAGACCAGAGGGTTTTATGAATAAGCATCAACCAGTGGGTCTTGCGACAGGTTATCAGTTTACTGAGGAGTTCAGTGATGTGTCCTATAAGGAGCATTGGTGTAAAATCTGATGGCCATATGGTAAAGAACATCTAGCCGCTTGAGAGCACCTTTACCTGCCGATTCTATAAATTACGTCAATACTGTACAATGACATTGAAATCATGGTTTGTTTTACATAGTTTACCAATTGGATGTTGGATTTGAATAATATTGTAAAACAACAGCATTAGCTCCTAAATAAAAGGTGGGTGTTCAAAGACAAAAAACAGTCCATATACTGTCAATGAGAGAATGTTGGTTAATATAACTAAGACAAAGCCATTTCTTTTTGACAAAGATTATTATTTATTTTTTTACTTCGACCTCTCTATTCAAACCACTTCTGTTTGGTTACTGGTATTAGTTCAGTTCAGTTTCAAGTGAAGCTATAAAATAAATGTTGTCATGCTAATTTCTTTGGCTCTGCATTGCCCTGGCCAAAGGATTTTAATTGGAGTAAGCAGCAGGTCTGAAGTTTTTTTCCTGTCATCTGCATAATGAGTATGTGGATTGCAGAAAATGTTTGTTTGAGCTGAGTAATTGGAAGGACCGCATTGGTAATTATTAGTAAATGGAGAAAGAGGCAGTGAAGCAAAACAATATCGCTGAGCACGGAACCCGTTTTCTTTTCCACCTTTTACTGGGAGAGGAAGTTAAGGTAACCGCGGTGTCATGCTGCACAGAGATTAGCAAAAGCTTCATTTGTGAGGGTGATTTATTCACAAGTGACCCCAAATGTATGTACATAATGTATTGAATAATAATACTGATCAAATATGTCCTTGCCTTACTCGGAGACATACTGGTCTAATAGAAGTGAAATTACATTTGTGAATTTACAATTTCATTATGTACTGGGTGATAAAATGTATTAAACAATTTAAAACCATGATGAAAATACCCCCGGTAGTAGTGTAACTCCATGACTTCTATATCAATTACTTTAATTAGTTATAGGTACATTTTCCATCCTTTATATGTGCCTCATATCATTTATTCACCCCTAAAAATGGATTACGAGTATGGATGCACTAATAGATCAATGGAACGCAGACTGGGGGATAGCACAAGGACTGGTCTAGCAAAGTGTAAACTCCAGCATGATTTATATGTCCTAAAGCTTTGTTCACACTACAGGTTTAATGCTCAAATCAATTTTGTTTTGGAATACTGACTGTGCAAATGGCAAGTTACAAATAAAATCAAATTGTATTTGTCACATACACATGGTTAGCAGATGTTAATTCGAGTGTAGCGAAATGCTTGTGCTTCTAGTTCTGACCATGCAGTTATATCTAACAAGTAATCTAACCGAACAATTTCACAACTACCTTATACACACAAGTGTAAAGGAATGAATAAGAATATGTACATAAAAATATATGAATGAGTGATGGCCGAACGGCATAGGCAAGATGCAGTAGATGGTATAGAGTACAGTATATACATATGAGATGAGTACTGTAGGGTATGAAAACATTATATGAAGTGGCATTGTTTAAAGTGGCTAGTGATAGATTTATTACATCATTTTTTCATTACTAAAGTGGCTGGAGTTGAGTCAGTATGTTGGCAGCAGCCCCTCAATGTTAGTGATGGCTGTTTAACAGTCTGATGGCCTTGAGATGGAAGCTGTTTTTCAGTCTCTCGGTCCCCGCTTTGATGCACCTGTACTAGAGGTCGACCGATTATGATTTTTCAACGCCGATACCGATTATTGGAGGGCCGATACCGATTAATCGGCCGATTTCAAAATTCATGTATTTGTAATAATGACAAATACAACAATACTGAATGAACACTTATTTTAACTTAACCTTTCATTGCTACCCATCCCGGATCCGGGAGCATCCTCATCAAAAAAGCTGACTAGCATAGCCTAGCGCGACAGGGATATCATATAATATAATTTTCATGAAATCACAAGTCCAATACAGCAAATGAAAGACAAACATCTTGTGAATCCAGCCATCATTTCCGATTTTTAAAATGTTTTACAGCGAAAACACTATGTATTTCTATTAGCTAACCACAATAGCAAAAGACTCAACCGCATATTTTCACCATTTTTCTACCGCATAGGTAGCTATCACAAAACCGACCAAATAGAGATATAATTAGTCACTAACCAAGAAACAACTTCATCAGATGACAGTCTTATAACATGTTATACAATAAATTTATGTTTTGTTCAAATGTTTTGTTCAAAAATGTGCGTATTTGAGGTATAAATCATAGTTTTACATTGCAGCTACAATCAAAAATATCACCAAAGCAGCCAGAATAATTACAGAGAGCAACGTGAAATACCTAAATACTCATCAAAAAACATTTATGAAAAAAACATGGTGTACAGCAAATGAACATCTTGTGAATCCAGCCAATATTTCCGATTTTTTTTAAAGTGTTTTACAGCGAAAACACAATATAGCATTATATTAGCTTACCACAATAGCCAAACACACAAATGCACTTATCAGCAGCAAAAGGTAGCGATCGCAAAAACCAGCAAAAGATATAAAATTAATCACTAACCTTGACCAACTTCATCAGATGACATCAGGTTATACAATACACTTATGTTTTGTTCGAAAATGTGCATATTTTGAGCTGCAAACCGTGGTTATACATTGTGAATATGTAGCATTGATTCACCAAATTGTCCGGAGCTATTTTGGACACTCACCTAATCTGACCAAAGAACTCATCATAAACTTTACTAAAAAATACATGTTGAACAGCAAATGAAAGATACACTAGTTCTTAATTCAACCGCCGTGTTAGATTTTTAAAAATAACTTTACCATAACAAACAGCTTACGTTATAGCGAGACTCTATAGGACTCTACATTTTCCACAGAAATACGAAATAACATCATAAATTGTTCTTACTTTTGCTGAGCTTCCATCAGAATCTTGTACAAGGAGTCCTTTGTCCAGAATAAATCGTTGTTTGATTTTAGAATGTCCTTCTCTCCTGTCGAATTAGCAACCTTAGCTAGCCATGTGGCGCGAACATGCCCATCTTCTCCTGACGCAAAGAAAGGAAAATTCCAAAAGTCGCAATAAACGTTGAATAAACTGATACAACTCGGTTGAAAAAAACTACTTTATGATGTTTTTATCACATCTATCAAATAAAATCAGAGCCGGAGATATCCACCGTGTATACCGAACGCTTTTCAGAAGCCAATGTTGATGTCCTTCCCGCGCCTAGGTAGAGAAAGGAAATTCTGGTCACGTCATTCCAAGAGCTCTTGTTCGACCTCAAGCTAGACACCCCATTCCACCTTCCACTGCCTGTTGACATCTAGTGGAAGGTGTATGCAGTGCATGCAAATCCATAAATATTAAGCAATTGAATAGGCAGGCCCTGGAACAGAGCATCGTTTTCAGATTTTTCACTTCCTATCTGGAAGTTTGCTGCCAAATGAGTTCTGTTTCACTCACAGATATAATTCACAGTTTTAGAAACTTGAGTGTTTTCTATCCAATAGTAATAATAATATGCATATTGTATGATCTAGAAAAGAGTACGAGGCCGTTTAAATTGGGCACGATTTTTTCCAAAGTGGAAACAGCGCCCCCATATTGACAAGAAATTAATATAATACATCAATAAAATCAATTTAGTCTCAAATAAATAATGAAACATGTTCAATTTGGTTTAAATAATGCAAAAACAAAGTGTTGGAGAAGAAAGTAAAAGTGCAATATGTGCCTTGTAAAAAAGCTAACGTTTAAGTTCCTTGCTCAGAACATGAGAACATATGAAAGCTGGTGGTTCCTTTCAACATGAGTCTTCAATATTCCCATGTAAGAAGTTTTAGGTTGTAGTTATTATAGGAATTATAGCACTATTTCTCTATACGATTTGTATTTCATATACCTTTGACTATTGGATGTTCTTATAGGCACTTTAGTATTGCTAGTGTAACAGTATAGCTTCCGTCCCTCTCCTCACCCCTACCTGGGCTCGAACCAGGAACACATCGACAACAGCCACCCTCGAAGCAGCGTTACCCATGCAGAGCAAGGGGAACAACTACTCTAAGTCTCAGAGCGAGTGACGTTTGAAACGCTATTAGCCCGCACCCCGCTGACTAGCTAGCCATTTCACATCGGTTACACCAGCCTAATCTCGGGAGTTGATAGGCTTGAAGTCCTAAACAGCTCAATGCTTGAAGCATTGCGAAGAGCTGCTGGCAAAACGCACACAATTTCTGTTTGAATGAACGCTTACGAGCCTGCTGGTGACTACCATCGCTCAGTCAGACTGCTCTATCAAATCATAGACTTAATTATAACATAATAACACACAGAAATGCGAGCCTTTGGTCATTAAAATGGTCGAATCCGGAAACTATCATTTCGAGAACAAAACGTTTATTATTTCGGTGAAATACAGAATGGTTCCGTATTTTATCTAACAGATGGCATCCCAAAGTCTAAATATTGCTGTTACATTATACAACCTTCAATGTTATGTCATAATTATGTACAATTCTGGCAAATTAATTACGGCCTTTGTTAGGAATAAATAGCTTCACACAGTTCACAATGAACCAGGCGGCCCAAACTGCTGCATATACCCTGACTGCTTGCACGGAACGCAAGAGAAATGACACAATTTCCCTAGTTATAAGAAATTAATGTTAGCAGGCAATATTAACTAAATATGAAGGTTTAAAAATATATACTTGTGTATTGATTTTAAAGAAAGGCATTGATGTTTATGGTTAGGTACATTGGTGCAACGACAGTGCTTTTTTCGCAAATGCGCTTGTTAAATCATCACCCGTTTGTCGAAGTAGGCTGTGATTCAATGAGAAATTAACAGGCAACGCATCGATTATATGCAACGCAGGACAAGCTAGATAAACTAGTAATATCATCAACCATGTATAGTTAACTAGTGATTATGTTAAGATTGATTGTTTTTTATAAGATAAGTTTAATGCTAGCTAGCAACTTACCTTGGCTTCTTGCTGCCCTCGCGTAACAGGTAGTCAGCCTGCCACGCAGGCTCCTTGTGGAGTGCAATGTTAGGCAGGTGGTTAGAGCGTTGGACTAGTAACCGGAAGGTTGCAAAAACGAATCCCCGAGCTGTCAAGTTAAAATCTGTCGATCTGCCTCTGAACAAGGCAGTTAACCCACTGCTCCTAGGCCGTCATTGAAAATAAGAATGTGTTCTTAACTGGCTTTCCTAGTTAAATAAAGGTGTTAAAAAATATATAAAAAAACGTCAAATCGGTGTCCAAAAATACAGATTACCAAATGTTATGAAAACTTGAAATCGGCCCTAATTAATCGGTCGACCTCTAACCTGTACTGACCTCACCTTCTGGATGATAGTTGGGTGAATAGGCAGTGGCTCGGGTGGTTGTTGTCCTTGATGATCTTTTTGGCCTTCCTGTGACATCGGGTGGTGTAGGTGTCCTAGAGGGCAGGTGCCCCCGGTGATGCGTTGTGCAGGCCTCACTACCCTCTGGAGAGCCTTGCGGTTGTGGGCAGAGCAGTTGCTGTACCTTGCGGTGATACAGCCCAACGAAGCGAGGCGTCCATCTCTGTCGGCGCCGGAACAATCACCAAGTGACCAAATCGGATGTGTGTGTGTTCAGACAGTAGTCATTTGCTGACATGGTTAGTTAGTTGTCATAGTAACAAAGGGTGTAGGCTGATTGGTGGTGCTTGTGCTTCCTCACTCAGAAATGGTTGTTTAGCAAGCTAAGGTGACAACAATGCCAGCGATGGAAGTTTCCCAGTTGCTTTGAATGTTCAAAATAATTGTGTATGTACACTTTAATGCATTATAAGATAAAGTGAGCAAACTTTCAAAGCCACTCTTTTTTTGGCTAGCCAAAACAGTCAACGTGGGGTTTCCATGGCATTTCCATTGTTTTGGTCGAACTCTTACCTGATCTATTCCTGAACAGTTTCTCAAGGCCCTGTTTCAGAAACTACCATGTTGACAAATGCAATATAACACAAACTCTGAAAGGTCCCTAAAAGTATTGGTCTTGACATATTGGTATAACATTTCCCTGACATTATTAGGTTTCCAAGTATTGTTCCTACCACCCCATGGCAGACAAATTTAGTCAATCAGTGTTAATGTACAACAGTGAATTCATCAAGTGATTTGTGAGACAGGCAGTCATTAGAATTCTAATTTTAGGCTCAGGGGCCTTTTTGCTATTCATAATTGGACTGCAATCTCTCTCCCACACCCCACACCATCGCTCCCTCTTTTTCCCTCTCGCTCACCCCCTCCCCCAATCTCCCTCCGTCCCTTCACCCACAGACATATTTTAGATTTTTAAATTGAATGGCCTTTGGTTTCTCATAGTATGTTTACTTGGGAGTCACTTTGTTGGTGGCACTTGGCAGAAAGATCGTTTTCACATGCCCAGTGGCTGTGTCGAGAACCTGAGACTTTTGTCTACTCATAATGCTCTTACTATCTCCTCTGGCACCATGTTAGCTCCGCTACGTTCTGCACAGTAGGATTCAATAGTCGACTCATTGTGCTTGATCAAGGGGATCACAATCAATGAGTGCTTGTTTGAACAACTGAATTAACAGAGGCTCTGGCCCGTATCTGTCCTGATCAAACCATCAATAACCCGAGCTAGGATTCTGAGTGTTTCTACTGAGGTCCTCAAGTCATGAAATATAGACAGGCATATTGAGGACACACATGCTACAGTACTACATAGAGCCATGACTACATGGAACTCTATTCCACATCAGGTATTATTTTTATTGAACTTTTATTTCACAAGGCAAGTCAGTTAAGAACACATTTTTATTTACAGTGATGGCTTAGGAACAGTGGGTTAACTGCCTTTTTCAGGGGTAGAACAACAGATGTTTTTTTTAACCTTTGTCAGCTCGGGGATTCAATCCAGCAACTTTTCAGTTACTGGTCCAACACTCTAACCACTAGGCTACCTGATGCAAACAGTAGAATCAGATTTTTTTTTAAACTAATACACCTTATGGAACAGCGGGGACCTGTGAAGCAACACAAACATAGGCACACACACATGATAACATAATACATTTATTTATATATATACTACCGTTCAAAAGTTTGTGGTCACTTAGAAATGACCTTGTTTTGAAAGAAAAGCACTTTTTTTTTGGTCCATTAAAATGACATCAAATTGATCCCGAAATACAGTGTAGACATTGTTAATCTTGTAAATGAGCATTGTAGCTGGAAACGGCAGATTTTTTATGGAATATTTACATGGGCGTACAGAGGCCAATGATCAGCAACCATCACTCCTTTGTTCCAATGGCACGTTGTGTTAGCTAATCCAAGTTCATCATTTTAAAAGGCTAATTGATCATTAGAAAACACTTTTGCAATTATGTTAGCAAAGCTGAAAACAGCTGTCCTGATTAAAGATGCAATAAACCTGGCCTTTTGACTAGTTGAGTATCTGGAGCATCATCATTTGTGGGTTCGATTACAGGCTCAAAATGGCCAGAAACAAATAACTTTCTTCTGAAACTCGACAGTCTATTCTTGTTCTGAGAAATTAAGCCTATTCCATGCGAGAAATTGCAGAGAAACTGAAGATGTCGTACAGTGCTGTGTACTACTCCCTTCACAGAACAGCGCAAACTTGCTCTAACCAGAGTAGAAAGAGGAGTGGGAGGCCCTAGTGCACAACTGAGCAAGAGGACAAGTACATTAGTGTCTAGTTTGAGAAACCGATGCCTCACAAGTCCTCAACTGGCAGCTTTATTAAATAGGACCTGCAAAACACCAGTCTCAATGTCAACAGTGAAAAGGTGACTCCGGGATGCTGTCCTTCATGGCAGATGACATAAACGATTCACAATGGATTCCCTTCTCCTTTAATTGTCGTCCTCTAATTACAACCCTCTAATTGCAGCATTATTTGTGTTTTTTTTTTACGATGTAGATGTATAGATGTATGCAACAGGATTACCTCAACCGCCATCACTGCTGAAATCCTAGGAGGAACAATGTGGGCTAATCTGCCAAGGAGTCATTGTGCATAATGGATTTCATTAGGAATAGACTACTGCCGTCTTGAACATATTTGGCAACAAATGTAAAGTGCTTTACTCTTAGATTTTTTTAAATGATGACTGAATAAGTGAAGCAGTCAATGAGAAACAAAAATAGCGCCTAACTTGCAAAATAAAGAGAGAGAGCCTAATTTAGTTCATTTAGGTTACATGGTTAGATACGTCAAATGCAAATGAGCTTGAGTTACCATTCGGTGTGTGTCTTCTTTAACAAGCTGAATGAAGATGAAGATAGAACCCTTTTGGTCTCCGGTAGAACTCTTTCCACAGGGGGGTTCAACATGACACACAAAAGGGTTCTACCTGGAACCAAGAAGGGTTCTATCTGGAACCAAAAATGGTTATCCTATGGGGAAAGCTAAAGAGGCATTTTGGAAGCTTTTTTTCAGCATAGAGAATGCATCGCATTGCCTTTACCTCTCTCTTGGCACAATTGCTTGAAACAGAATTACGTGAATAACCTCAGTGAGGTTACTTTACTAACCTTTGCCTTATTTCTAGTGATTTCCAGAGAAGAAAAGAAAAGCGGCAAGCTAATTCATATTCAGCGTAAGGAGCTCCCGAAGAAATTGATTTGTAGATAACTAGCTATGAGCATTGTCTTAACGTCACTCTGTGGCAGCAAAACTTACGCATTAACATTTGACGATAGATATCTTCACGTCGACTGCATTGTGTGACACACTTTAACTCAGGTTTCTTGTCATGTGAGAAGACAAAACTATTGGAGGCAAGAAGTGAGAATTGTAGTCCCCTCATCTTTGATACATTTTTCTACAGTATGCGCCGCATTCTCTAACCAGCCAATTGACCTCACTGTGCTGTGCACTCTACCTCCATACTCAAACCAGGCATAATTTTTGATACCAACACTGTGGCTGTGTCCCAATTGGGATTGGCATGACCCAATCCCAAGGTACTTTAAAATGCTGCCTTCTAAGATGTTTTCATTCGGGTGATTTTGAAGGCAGCATCCGATGTATACTCCCCCGGGGAGGCTATCCTCCCGGCGCAGCAAAAATTCCCCAAATTCCTGAATTAATGGCTGACAGAAGTCCCCATTGGGATAACATTTTCCAGAAGAATAAGCAATAACTTTGAAAAATGCTAAGTATAATGGTTATTTATGCACCAAATTATATTAAAATGTTTAACAAATTACTTTCATATGAATTTTGAATTCAAATGTTGAGTAAATGTTGTTTATCAGCCCATTGCCAAGCTAGCTAGCTAGCTAGCTAACCCGTCGTACGCGATAACTAGTTAATGTTAGTAAGTGATCTTGTCTTGCTTATCGGCTGTTTAGAGATGAACAACTAATCTAATTAGGCCTAATCGTAGATTCAGCAATGTGTCAATTGTGAAGACCCGGACAGTTTTAAATCAGGAATTGTTGAACTTGCTAACCAGCTAAATACATTTTTTCCCATTTGTTTTCATGGACTAAAGAGGGCACCTGATTGCATTTCACTCCATTGCATTGGCTTGGCAGGAGAAAACAGTCATGCTGAACTCGTTTGGAGGTGTTAGGTTCTGAACAAATAGTAGTAATAATTCAAATGGATGACTAGAAAAAGCTCAAGCCAAGTTTAATTATCCCACTGGGTCATACAGCTGCAAAGACAATATATCTCAGTTGCTAGGCAGAAACTTAATTGGTTTCTCTCACTGGTGTTGTCATGGCCCTGCCTGATGACCTGCGTTGGAAGGGTATGTAAGAGGGTTGTAGGAGGGTTGTTGGGGTGGGCCCCTCTGGCCCCCCTTCCCGAGGTTTCTTCTAACTTCTTCTTTTGACTTGCCCTCGAGCCAAATTCCCTGCTCCTCCCTTGTACAACAGCTGGTCTGCCTTATCAGAGACTAACTTATGCCCTTCGCCTACCTCAATAACTTTGCATACACATTCCTTATTGAACCTTCATTGACACAGAACATAAACAGATATCATACATGTAACGTAATCAATAAGTTCTTATATAGTGACAGGAATAAGTATATTTCAGGTTAGAACCAAACAGAGGTAAGACATGTTAAAAATGTTAATAATATTTGAAAATTGTAGGAAATACAGCCAGCTGTGTTCTGTTAAATCTAATCTTGCTAGCCAGCCAAGTTATTTGTGCATTTTGTTGACGAGTCTGTTTAGCTAGCTTGCTAGCTAGCTGCATGCAGTGTCTGTTTACATAACGTTAGCAAAATTTCTCTTGTCACTTCCCCTTCCCCTATTGTGTTGCATGATTGGGTATGGTGTTACTAGTTATAATTAAGGCTGTTATTCTACTCTTACTGTAAACAACTGACCAAGCCTAAAAATATTCAAAACGATTGCACATTAATAAAGGTAGCTGTGGCTTGAGCAACATGAACCAGCACTGACATTTGAGCAGTGAGGTTCATTTCTCCCCCCTTGTCTCGGCTTGTTCCAAATTGAAGGACATCTCACCCTGACACCCTGCAGATGTAAGTAACATGTTGGGAACCTCCCAGCCACCAGGATAATCACCCTATCCCATGATTTTTATTAAGGAGTGTGCAACATCACAATGTTAGATAAACAATAACATTGGTGAATATATTTCTAACATGCTAATTTGTCAGGTCATTGTAACTTATGAAGCTCTTTCTAAAATACAGGCAAGGTTTTCTGTCCCAGGGGATTGCACTCTGCACATCTTCAATTTAGACCACAATTAGTTAAAACAAAAACCTGTAATCTCCTGTCCTGTGTATAAAAAATCCTGTGGCGGTCATGACAAAATTTGCCCTTGTATACTGAACAAATTTATGAATGTTGGAGGTTAATCTCCTTGAGATGTCCTTCACTTGGGAATGACTTATTTTGTACAATGGACTATGTTTTAAGTGCTCATGCACAGATACAGGGAAACCAATAAAAGTGTAATATTTATTCAAAATGACAAGTGTCTCCACGTGTTTCTGGTTTTGAGGCTTGGGCATCTGGTGACTGCAGTTCATATGTCCAATCCCCTGCAAGGAACGAGAACGGCATCAATAATATTACAATGCTGTATTCATTTCATTGAATATATATTCCTTTTTGATATGCATTTATATAATTATATTCGGCATGCTATCCTTTATCACATGCCAGTATTTGTTTTGTAACAAATGCATTTAGCTTACAATAGGATGAATTAGCCTAGGTCTTCTTATCTAGCTAGATTGCATCATATCACCTTTCAATATTAGTTATCAATGAATATAAAACCATGTTATCCTGAACATCAGTGTCATTTAATAATATCCACGGGTGTGATAGTTGTAGTGACACGAGCCTACCAAACGAGCTAAACTACTTCTATGCTCGCTTCGAGGCAAATTACACTGAAACATGCTTGAGAGCACCAGCTGTTCTGGAAGACTGTGTGATCATGCTCTCCACAGCCAATGTGAGTAAGACCTTTAAACAGGTCAACATGCACAAGGCCGCAGGGCCAGATGGGTTACCAGGACGTGTACTGCGAGCATGCGCTGACCAACTGGCAAGTGTCTTCACTGACATTTTCAACCTCTCCCTGTCTGAGTCTGTAATACCAACATGTTTTAAGCAGACCACCATAGTCCCTGTGCCCAAGAACACTAAGGTAACCTGCCTAAACGACTACCGACCCGTAGCACTCACTTCTGTAGCCATAAAGTGCTTTGAAAGGCTGATCATGGCTCACATCAACACCATCATCCCAGAAACTCTAGACCCACTCCAATTTACATAACGCCCTAACAGATGATGCAATCTCTATTGCACTCCACACTGCCCTTTCCCACCTGGATAAAAGGAACACCTATGTGAGAATGCTATTCATTGACTACAGATCAGTGTTCAACACCATAGCGCCCTCAAAGCTCATCACTAAGCTAAGGACCCTGGGACTAAACACCTCCCTCTACAGCTGGATCCTGGACTTCCTGACGGGCCTCCCCCGGTGGTAAGGGTTAGTAACAACACATTCGCCACACTGATCCTCAACACGGGGGCCCCTCAGGGGTGTGTGCTCAGTCCCCTCCTGTACTACCTGTTCACTCATGACTGCACGGCCAGGCACGACTCCAACACCATCATTAAGTTTGCCAATGACACAACAGTGGTAGGCCTGATCAACGACAACAACAAGACAGCCTATAGGAAGGAGGTCAGAGACCTAGCCGTGTGGTGCCAGGTCAACAATATCTCCCTCAATGTGATCAAGACAAAAGAGATGATTGTGGACTACAGGAAAAAGAGGACCGAGCATGCCCCCATTCTCATCAACGGGGCTGTAGTGGAGCAGGTTGAGAGCTTCAAGTTTCTTGGCGTCCACATCACCAACAAACTAACATGGTCCAAGCACACCAAGACAGTCGTGAAGAGTGCACAACAAAATCTATTCCCCCTCAGGAGACTGAAAAGATTCGGCATGGGTCCTCACATCCTCAAAAAGGTTATACAGCTGCACCATCAAGAGCATCCTGACTGGTTGCATCACTGCCTGGTATGGCAACTGCTCGGCCTCCGACCGCAAGGCACTACAGAGGGTAGTGCGTATGGCCCAGTACATCACTGGGGCCAAGCTTCCTGCCATCCAGGACCTCTATACCAGGCGGTGTCAGAGGAAGGCCCTAAAAATTGTCAAACTCCAGCCACCCTAGTCATACTGTTCTCTCTGCTACCGCACGGCAAGCGGTACCAGAGCGCCAAGTCTTCGTCTAAGAGGATTCTAAACTGCTTCTACCCCCAAGTCATAAGACTCCTGAACACCTAATCAAATGGCTACCCAGACTATTTACACAGGTGCTACTCTCTGTTGTTATCCTCTATGCGTAGTCACTTTAATAACTTTACCTACATGTACATATTACCTCAACTAACAGGTGCCCCCACACATTGACTCTGTACCAGTACCCCCTGTATATATTTTACTGCAGCTCTTTAATTACTTGTTACTTTTATTTCTTATTCTTATCCATATTTTTAAAAACTGCATTGTTGGTTAGGGGCTCGTAAGTAAGCATTTCACTTTAAGGTGAAACCTTTTGTATTCTGCGCATGTGACTACTAACATTGATTTGTATGTATTAATCGCAATTTAAAGCCTACTCGATAGAAAAAACATTAGCAGATCTAATGCAATATTAGATTCACAGTGAAACAGTAATATTCTGGCTATTAATCATTCCCTAAACAGTCAGTAAAATAGCTTATTTAGCAATCTCAACAAAATCGTATCCTTTACCATGCTTGCAAGCGTGTCTGTCCACAACGAGGGAGCAGCAGACCAAGCAATATGCGAGAGGAGGACCCTATACCGTAGGATAATTATTCTGGTCGGTGTCAACTTAATTCAGGTACTGAGGAGATCAATTCTGGTTCCTGTTTACTTGTTACTCATGTCAGAGATTTCCATTTTGGGATAGTTGTTCACTGAATTGCTAGCACTAATTGCTCACGCTGCTACAGTGGCTAAAAACAAACATCTTGCGCTCAGTGGAATGTAAATGTGTTGTCACTGATGCTGCTTTCGAATCCCGTCCAAAATGGCAGTAACATACTGGAAAAGTGCTACCTACTACCTACATTGGAGGCAGGTAGGTAGCAGGCACTTGTCATCTCCCGTCTGGATTACTGCAACTCGCTGTTGGCTGGGCTCCCTGCCTGTGCCATTAAACCCCTACAACTCATCCAGAACGCCGCAGCCCGTCTGGTGTTCAACTTTCCCAAGTTCTCTCACGTCACCCCGCTCCTCCGCTCTCTCCACTGGCTTCCAGTTGAAGCTCGCATCCGCTACAAGACCATGGTGCTTGCCTACGGAGCTGTGAGGGGAACGGCACCTCCGTACCTTCAGGCTCTGATCAGGCCCTACACCCAAACAAGGGCACTGCGTTCATCCACCTCTGGCCTGCTCGCCTCCCTACCTCTGAGGAAGTACAGTTCCCGCTCAGCCCAGTCAAAACTGTTCGCTGCTCTGGCACCCCAATGGTGGAACAAACTCCCTCACGACGCCAGGTCAGCGGAGTCAATCACCACCTTCCGGAGACACCTGAAACCCCACCTCTTTAAGGAATACCTAGGATAGGATAAAGTAATCCTTCTAACCCCCCCCCCCCTTAAAAGAGTTAGATGCACTATTGTAAAGTGGTTGTTCCACTGGATATCATAAGGTGAATGCACCAATTTGTAAGTCGCTCTGGATAAGAGCGTCTGCTAAATGACTTAAATGTAATGTAAATGTAATGTAAATGCTTTAAATTGGGACACGGCCTGTGTTTCCCACTACCCTTTTGGCATTTTGAATATTCAAACTCCTTTGCCATCGGCATTGCAGGGGTAATCCCATCCAGAGATGGGATTAATGTGTCTTTGTTTTTGATGGCCTTTTCACTGTAATGAAGGTTCAAGCAAACTACAGTATATGAAGCCCAACCCCACAGTGAAATATGACACTGTGTTAAAGATGCATCCATTCCCATAGACCCACCACTGGTGTATAGTATAGATCTATGTGAAAACAGGTGCCATGTACTACGATTTATGTAGCATGTGCTGGCTCACTTTATGGAGAAATATTAAGCAGGTGCTTCATTGTGTTGCACTAATGGTGATTTTAGTGCACCACAATGCACAGAGAGGAAAGTAACCAGCTTTGGTTTATATTCCAATTTACACTCATCAGAGCTGCAGATAAACAAACTTAACAACACTGATACAGAATCTGACAGGAAAAGGCCTTCGCAAGGGGATCAAGTTTGCCATTTTAAGAAGCTGGCATACTCTATTACTGTATAATAACCACTACATCATTTGCAGTTTAACTTGTCGATACAGAGAGCGTGCTTGAAGTAAAATACTGAGATATAATTCAGTTCAAGCCACATTGCAGTTTGTACATTTGTAGTTTCGGTTACATTGCTTTTGAGGTGTTTACGTAAGACATTCATAAAGCCTTAATGCGTGTTACAGTATAATTCATAACCTCCATAACACATTTATTCAGCATCCTTTATAAGGAGTTTTCAAATGAAAAGTCCCTTCGACTAGATCTTTATTTATCCATTGTACAGACTTTTTAATTTTTTTTACCAAACCCCCTTACACACTGTTCAGGCAACAGGCTGGGACCAGCACAGGGTCTGCCTCAGAACATTACCCTTGATAAAGATGAGCAAAAATGACTGTATAGTAGTTATTTTCTACTCATGCATTCTCATTTAGACGCCAAACCCACCCACATGTCGTCAGACCAAAGCACTGGCTCCAATCCAAGTATCAATGCCGTTTAGCAAACTTCAGGCTTTTACATTTGGCCACGCACACCAGTGGTGGGTTTGTTGTCGAAATAAGAATGCATCAGCAGAAAATAATCCCTGCTGTAAAATATGGTGGTGGATTTTTTATGTTATGGGGATATTTTGCTTCCACTGGTCTTGGTGCCCTTGTTAAGGTCAACGGCATCATGACATTTACCCAGTACCAGGAAGTGTGACCCGTTTCAGGAAATTAGACGAATGTCACAAGTCAAGACTTCACAGGGGAGGCTTTTTAAAGTAAATATTTTTTTATTTTTTATCAAAATGCGTTTTTTTGGCAGAAATGTGAATTTACATGTGCCTTAATAACAAACTTGTATGCCATCTGTAAATATTAATAAAATTGTTACATTACGAGCCTTGTTGGTTTAGCCACAGAAAAAGCAGCAACCTTCCCACTAGCCATGGTTTGCTGAGATAATGAGTTGGCTGGACATGCCGAGAGAGAAGAGAGGATTGGCCATATAGAAGGCTTCTGTCTATTTGAGCTGGTCAGTCTGTGTTGGTAATCCTGTCGAACACGGCTTTTAAAAAAATGTATTGTGTAATGGAGCTGCGTAAGTGTTGCTCTCCACTTTCTGGAGGATCGAGTTTTGAAATCAGTGGAATTAGAGTATGAAAGCTAAAGAGATGGAGAAAACACCTGTCTCCGGATTACATCTTCAAACTAAGGACAACCGTGGCATGGCATCCATGACAGGGAGACGAGTCCATCATGCATGATGATGTATATGGATGGGTAAGATAGTCTAGCTAGCTACATTTTCAGATATTACACGTTTCTAATTTTGACAGAAAGTGATTTAATTTCAAGCTAAAGTGTACTATTAGCTGACTGGCTCCCTAGCTAACGTTTAGTGTATGATGTTATTTTTTGTATTCCTGAAGAATTTGCTTTGCTATTTTAGCTAGCTAACATTGAACCTGGTTGGTTAGCTCCGAGCAGATTCATGCAGGGTAGTAACGATATGATTTGGCACTATGTTCATTGTTGTTTAACTAGTTAACTTCTACTTGGTACTCATCCCGGATCCGGGAGCACCCTCATCAGTAAAAAAGCTGACTAGCATAGCGCCACAAGTAAATACTAGCATCTAAATATCATGAAATCACAAGTCCAAGACACCAGATGAAAGATACACATCTTGTGAATCCAGCCATCATTTCTGATTTTTAAAATGTTTTACAGTGAAGACACAATATGTATTTCTATTAGCTAACCACGATAGCAAAAGACACAACTTTTTTTCCCACCATTTCTTTACTGCATAGGTAGCTATCACAAATTCGACCAAATAAAGATGTAAATAGTCACTAACCAAGAAACAAATTCATCAGATGACAGTCTGATAACATATTTATTGTATAGCATATGTTTTGTTAGACAAATGTGCATATTTCAGGTATAAATCACAGTTCTACATTGCAGCTGCAATCTGAAATAGCGCCGAAGCAGCCAGAATAATTACAGAGACCAACGTCAAATACCTAAATACTAGGCCCCCGTTGAAAAGGTCGGACCTTCCGTTCCAAGAGCTTTTATAGTGCAATCCACTCCATTCAAATTCTCACCGCTTACTGACATCTAGGGGAAGGCGTATGCAGTGCATGTAGCCCCATAGCTTACATGGGAATATATAAACTGACCCTAGAACAGAGACCTCGATTTCAGAAATCTCACTCCCTGACAGGAAGTGTGCTGCAGAATGAGTTCTGTTTCACTCAGAGAAATAATTCAAACGGTTTTAGAAACTAGAGAGTGTTTTCTATCCAATAGTAATAATAATATGCATATTGTACGAGCAAGAATTGAGTACTAGGCAGTTTAATTTGGGTAACGAATTTTTACAAAGTGAAAACAGCACCCCCTATTGAGAAAAGGTTAACGTTAGCTGGCTGGCTCGTTAGCTAATGTTACGTGACGTGTGTGTGATCTTACACGTTATTTACCTAACTAGGTTCATTGTTTACCTAGCTAGCTACATATCTAAGCTAAAGTGTACTGTTATCTAGCTAGCTAGTGTTAGCTGGCTGGCTCTCTAACTCATTTTATTATTCGTATCCCAGAGCCATTTACTTTGCTAGTTAGAGCCTAATGTTAGCTAGCTAACGTTGAACCTGGTTGGTTAGCTCCCAGCAGATTCATGCAGGGTAGTAATGACATGATTTGGCACTATGCTCATTGTTGTTTAACTAGGTAACGTTGGTGGCTCATTAGCTAACGTTACGTGACGTGTGTGATCTTACATGTTGTTTACCTAGCTAGGTTCATTGTTTACCTAGTTAGCTAGCTACATGTCTTAAGCTAAAGTGTACAACACCCATTGAATATGGCTGGTGTCAGTAAAAGTCGGCAACAACGCATAATGAAATTGTTGCCAGCAGAGCTGGTTAGGCTGTTTTCATTTTATCCAGAGGTAAACAAATCATTGGCCAGAGCGTCAAGTGTGCGCTCTGAACGCTCCGAGAGCAAAACAAGCTGGGAGGGGTTAAAGCTTAAGAGCGTGTGAACGATGCTGAATGGTTGTAGACAAAGAAGAGCTCTTCACTAGATACCAAAACATTGAACGGCCATTTTCTTAAAAGTGAGTTTTGAAGTTTATCAACTTGCAGAATTACTTTCCCATTGTTCCTCAACAATGCATTGTATGATATACCATTTTGTACCTCTGAGTCTCTACTTTTGTCCAATATATAAGAAACATAATTTTAAATTTTGCTACATATGACCGAATCCAGCTGGTGAGTCACATTTTATCAAACAATCTGGTTGCCTCTGCCAGGAGGCTGAAACTTGGCCGCAAGTGGATCTTCCAGCGAGAACAATAACCCATAGCACACATCAAAATATACAAAAAAATGCTTAATTGGCCACAATATCAACATTTTACAATGGCCATCTGTCTCTGGTCTTGAAACCTATTGAAAACCTGTGGTTTTAATTGAAGAGGGCAGTCCATAATAGCAGACGAAGGACATCAAGGACCTGGAAGGATTCTGTATGGATGAATGGTTTAGGATCCCTCCCAATGTGTTCTCCAACTCATTCAACATTTTAGAAAAAGGCTCAGTCTCATTTTCCTTGCAAGGTGATGTATTGAAATAGGGGTGTCAAACATTTCAAATCATTACCTTTTTAGGAACAAAAATATTACACTGAACAAAAATATAAACACAAAATGAAGGGTTTGGCCCATGTTTCATGAGCTGAAATAAAAGATGCCAGAAATGTTCCATATGACCAAATAGCTTATTTCTCAAAAATGTTGTGCACCAATTTGTTTACATCCCTGTTAGTGAACACTTCTTTTTTGCCAATATAAACCATCCAACTGACAGGTGTGGCATATCAAGAAGCTGATTAAATAGCATGATCATTAAACAGGTGCACCTTGTGCTGGGGTCAATAAACTATGCAGTTGTGTGAACCCAATACCACAGATGTCTCAAGTTTTGATGGAGCGTGCAGTTGGCATGCTGCATGCAGGAATGTCCACCAGAGCTGTTGCCAGAGAATTTTATGTTAATTTCTTTACCATAAGCCGCATCCAAAGTTGTTTTCAAGAAATTGGCAGTACATCCAACCGGCCTCACAACCGCAGACAACATGTAACCATGCCAGGCCAGGACCTCCACACCCGGCTTCTTCACCTGCGGGATCATCTGAGACGAGTCACCCGGAAAGCTGATGAAACTGTGGGTTTGCACAACCAAAGAATTTCCGCACAAACTGTCAGTTTTAGATGAACTATCTTCAAAGTAATGACTCGGGACGTCGGGTTTGTTATGAAAGCTTCTTTTAGTAATAATACTTGTTCACGTTACATTTACAAACTTTAGATTCTACAGAACAATGAATAATGAGTTGCTAGCGAAAAGGTCAGGATAATCACTTGTCAGTTGCACTTAACTAGCGCATTCTCGCTATACTTCCTGTCGCAAGGTATTCTGGAACTTGCTGTCAAAAGCCTAATTCAATACTAACCAGTACAAAATATGTATGTAGTTCTCTCAATCTCCAACACACAAATTCTAATACAATTACAAATATCTTTAGATACTGCTCGATGAATTATCTTAAAACATTAACTCTGTAACCCATTTAAAGTTACAACAGTCAGAAACCAATTTAGGGAAGTTAATCTGCGAGCTTGTCGTCCTCACCAGGGTCTTGACCTGACTGCAGTTTGGCATCGTAACTGACTTCAGTGGGCAAATGCTGACCTTTGATGGTCACTGGCACGCTTGAATTCCAGTTTCAACTGTACCAGGCTTTGAATTGACATGTATGACAGCGTGTTCCAGTTCCTGCATATATCTAACAACTTCCCACAACCATTGAAGAGGAGTGGGACAACATTCCACAGGCCACAATCACCTATGTGAAGGAGATGTGTTGCGCTGCATGAAGCAAATGGTGGTTACACCAGATACTGACTGGTTTTCTGATTCACACCAGTAACTTGTTTTTAAGGTGTCTGTGACCAACAGATCTGTATTCCCAGTCATGTGATATCAATAGATTAGGGCCTAAATCATTTATTTCAAATGACTGATTTTCTTTATATGAACTGTAACTCAGTAAAATCTTTAATTGTTGCATGTTGCATTTATATTTTATGCCAGTGTACTTGTTAAACAAAATCTCTTTATCTGAGCAATTGTATTAGTATTAAATCATATAATTTCCCAATTTCCTTGATTATACAATAAAGCTCAGTATTTTAATTATTTATTTTAGACAGTCATTTTTGCTTTTTTTTTAAAGGGCGTCAGTCATTTTAGACCCCACATAAACCGTGCTAATTTGAGTTTGCCTGGCACAATGGAATAATCCCCAAAATGCAAATCCCAGCCATGGCAAACTCTCGAAGTATTTGACATAACTATTCACCCCAAAAAGACAGTGGCCGTGTCCGAAATCTGACTTGGTTACTACTTACTTAAACAGCATAGTGTACTAATCGTACTACACACTATTTCGAACGGAATATAGTATCAGAATACTAGGTTCATCCTACTGCAAATGCGTCATCATGCTCAATTACGTTGATTTCCACCATTCATTAATTTTGGTACAGCGCTTCCCCTCAGCAGCTTATGTTAAAGAAATGAACATACAGTACACACGTGGGTTCGAAATACGATTCTCTTTCTCAATCGTGTGCAGCAAATTCTACCAGATGAAAAGTAAAAATGAATATGACACACTGGCATTTTAGAGCATACTAAATTTGAGAAATGTCACATTCTATGAAACTTAATGTTGTCGCATACCCAAAATGCCTGCTAATTAGAACGCAAGTACGAGTATTCGAATACGGCCCGTGGCTTGGACTTTTTGGGGGGATTTTCTTTTTTGTGCAATCTGCGTCATTTTACGAACACAGTACAAGAACACCTGACAAGTTTATTACAAGATTTAAAATACATTTGCATGAGGTCTGGATGGCATCATCTGGTTTGCATCTTGGGATTTAAACTTTACTAACATTTGCATGCTCATAGCTGGTTAAAATCGCATGATATACACTAGATGATATCACATTTGTTTCTGATTTAGTGTTTAACTACAAAACAGAAACTGCCATTTTCACATGTTGGGGTGGTGATGGAGATTATGAATAAAATTGAATTTGTTTTACATTTCCTTTCAAGTAACCCTGCAGACTTCCATTAGCTCCAGAACCTAATGCCCACGTTTTAGCTCAGCAGGCTAACAAAGTCTGAATTAATGAAGAATGTAAATGAAATAAATCCTATTCATCATGAATAATCGTGTTGCAAGCTTGTCATTTTTCCATATTACATTTTTTTGGTAAGATTTGATTTTATATTTTTTGATAATACAAAACATACACTTACAAATGACAACTACATCACACCTGCCCAGACCCACCTGCTCACACCTCCATCCTAAACTGGACCATTTTGTTTCTCTCCGTCGCCCACACTCTCTTTCAACATTTGGATAACAAAGCATTTAAATGCTGACATTGGTTGATTTTCAGTTTAACTCAAAAAAAAAATCAAGATGATTGACGAGAAAAGTATCGTCCCACCCGTATCTCACTGCACCCTTATATGCCATGTCTTGAAATATGCAGACAAATGGGTCATAAATGATACTTCTGACAGCCAAATTTCAAACTCCACCCATAACTTTGGTCTTTATAACATTCCCAGAAGGCATGGATTGTTATAACTGAATGAAAAATGAATCTGGTAATCTAATTTAATTTACTGCAGGCCTAAAACTTATGGGTTTAACCTTCTGAATGAATGATTATATTGAAACATTTTGTCTTTTCAACATTTGGCTAAAAGGAAACCATGCCATGAATTAAGATTATTATTTTTTTTTCACAACTCAAATCGCTTTAAAGAGCCTTCTAATATTAGACAACGAATACATATAGTAAAACAATAACTTCCATTCTTCACTGAATTTCTTAAAATTTCTGTGCAGGAAAATAATGTCATCCACTGTGCCTGGTTGCAGGCTGGCAGCTGTCTTCTCTCTGAAACCACACATCCATCTGAAGGTGACATTTTATCCTTTGGAACCACACAATTACCAGGTGGACAGTAGGCCTCTTGAAGCGATAGAAGAAATCAACAAGATCCACAAGTCCTCTTTCACAATAGCTGGCCTTACGTTATCTTCAGTTTTGAGCTGCACTGTTCCACTCTGTGTCGGATAACATGGGCTGTAAGGCACAAGTATCCTATTTTTCTAAATGCGTAAGTACGCATGTGAAATGTAATTGCGCCATTGTATTTACCCAAGTTCTCTCTCTCAACTCCGGGACCACCTGCCAGATCATTTCTTTTCCTGATGCAGGACTCCAGTGCAATAGGAGAGAGAGTGACTGAAGCATTTACACCCCCATTAATTTACGAAAGGATAGTCTGCCTGAAAAATCCTCCAATTTGTGCACAGTTTAGACTACCGCTAGATGCTGCGGTCAGTCAGAGTTGAGTTATATTGTAAAATGTAACTTAATGGCCAAAAAAGGGCACACTTGCAATGTATTTGATGCTCTGAAGTTTTACATTTCGAACTCCATATCACAGACCAGATTTACCCTAATGAAAAATGCATCAACCAATCCACATAATTCAAACAAAATTAGATGTGGCGAGAGGAGAGCATGCTAAGGACAATCAGAAAGAACGTGTCTTTAACCCTGATTTATAATTTACTTTATTTTGAACAAAAGCCGGGAATGAGAGAGTCACTCCGGCTTCTGTTCCCTATTTGAGTGTTTGTTTAATATCCTACTGATTCTGTGATCACCAAGCCTCATGCAACAGCAAAATGTTGGACAAAGCAATTTCACAAATCCGGCTGTTTTTAAAGTTTGTAGCCAAATACATTGAAACTCAGTTTTTCACAATTCCTGACATTTAATCCTCGTAAAAAGTCCCTGTCTTAGGTCATTTAGGATCACCTCTTTATTTTAAGAATGTGAAATGTAAGAATAATAGTTGAGAAAATGATTTATTTCAGGTTTTCTTTCATCACATTCCCAGTGGGTCAGAAGTTTAAATACACTCAATTAGTATTTGGTGGCATTGCCTTTAAATTGTTTAACTTCTTTGGGATATGTGGGACGCTAACGTCCCAGTTGGCCAAAAGCCAGTAAAAATGCAGAGCGCCAAATTAAAATAAATTACTATAAAATCTAACTTTCATGAAATCACACATGAAAGATACCAAATTAAAGCTACACTGGTTGTGAATCCAGCCAACGTGTCAGAATTCAAATAGGCTTTTCGGCGAAAGCAAACGATGCTATTATCTGAGGATAGCACCATAGTAAACAAAGAGAGAGAAGCATATTTCAACCCTGCAGGCGCGACACAAAACACAGAAATAAAAATATAATTCATGCCTTACCTTTGACGAGCTTCTGTTGTTGGCACTCCAATATGTCCCATAAACATCACAAATGGTCCTTTTGTTCGATTAATTCCGTCGATATATATCCAAAATGTCAATTTATTTCGCGCGTTTGATCCAGAAAAACACCGGTTCCAACTTGTGAAACGTGACTACAAAATACTGTATCTCAAAAGTTACCTGTAAACTTTGCCAAAACATTTCAAACTACTTTTGTAATACAACTCTAGGTATTTTTTAACGTAAATAATCGATACAATTGAAGACGGGATGATCTGTGTTCAATACAGGATTAAAACAAACTGTAGCTCGTTTTCTGGTCATGCGCTTCTAGCAAACAGGACACTTTAAGTGACCCTCGTTCAAGATGGCCGTACTTCTTCATTACACAAAGGAAAAAACCTCAACCAATTTCTAAAGACTGTTGACATTCAGTGGAAGCGGTAAGAACTGCAAGAAGGTCAATTATAAATCTGGATTCCCAATGAAAACACATTGAAAAGAGTGACCTCAAAAAAAAAAACGGAATGGTTTGTCCTCGGGGTTTCGCCTGCTAAATAGGTTCTGTTATACTCACTGACATGATTCAAGCAGTTTTAGAAACTTCAGAGTGTTTTCTATCCAAATCTACTAACACTATGCATATCTTATCTTCTGGGGGTGAGTAGCTGGCAGTTGAATTTGGGTATAGGGGAGGGGAGGGTTTTCTAGGGGAGGGTTTGTTTGGCCGGGATTTCCTTGTCCCATCGCGCTCTAGCGACTCCTTGTGGTTGGCCAGGTGCCTACAAGCTGAACTCGGTCGCCAGCTGGACGGTGTTTCCTCCAAAATATTGGTGCGGCTGGCTTCAAGGTTAACTTCTTATGGGCAGGTGGGACGGTAGCATCCCACGGTAGCATCCCGGCCAACATCCGGTGAAATTGCAGAGCGCGAAATTCAAACTACAGAATTATAAATATTTAAATATTCACAAGTGTAATACATCAAAATAAAGCTTAACTTCTTGTTAATCCAGCCGCTGTGTCAGATTTCAAAAAGGCTTTACGGCTAAAGCACACCATGCGATTATCTGAGGACAGCGCCCCGCATACAAATGCATGAAAAACATATTTCAACCAGGCAGGTGCGCCACGAAAGTCAGAAATAGCGATATAATAAATGCCTTACCTTTGATGATCTTCTTCTGTTGGCACTCCAAAAGGTCCCAGATACATCACAAATGGTCCTTTTGTTTGATAATGTCCTTTATATCCATAAAAACTCAGTTTAACTGGTGCGCTTCAGTCAATAATCCACCCAGTTTCCCTCCATCAAAATGCATACAAAATGAATCCCAAACTTTACTAATAAACTTTTCCAAACAAGTCAAACAACGTTTATAATCAAACCTTAGTTACCCTAATACGTAAATAAGCGATCAAATTTAAGACGGAGAATTGTTATTGTCTTTACCGGAGAAAAATACCAAAGAGCGCGCTCTCTTCCACCCGCTTGGAAACACTACAGCCAAAATGGGAGCCACTTAGAAAAACTACATTTTCTGGCTCATTTTTCGAAAAACCAACCTGAAACTCTTTCTAAACTGTTGAATCTAGTGGAAGCCCTAGGAACTGCAATCTGGGAGGATTTCTCATAATAAAAGTAACAGCCATTGAAAACAGTTGTAGGCCTTTTTCTTTTTGGGGGGGGTGGTTTGTCCTCGGGGTTTCGCCTGCCATGTCAGTTCTGTTATACTCACAGACATAATTTTAACAGTTTTAGAAACTTTAAATTTAAATTATATGCATATCCTAGCTTCTGGGCCTGAGTAACAGGCAGTTTACTTTGGGCACGCTTTTCATCCGGACGTGAAAATACTGCGCCCTACCCAAGAGAGGCTAAGCAAGAGATGTGTCAAGAAGCAGTGCGGCTTGGCAGGGTTGTGTTTCAGAAGACGCATGGCTCTCGACCTTCGCGTTTCCCGAGTCCGTAGGTGAGTTGCAGCGATGGAAAAATACTAACTACCAATTGGATATCATGAAATTGGAGAGAAAAAGAGGTAAATAAAAATTACTTAAATATAAACGTACTACTCATCCATATTGAGAAGGCATCATTAAATGGACAATTGGGAAAGGCGGATACCTAGTCAGTTGTACAACTGAATGCATTAAACTGAAATGTGTCTTCCGCAATTAACCCAACCCCTCTGAATCAGAGAGGTGCAGATAACTGCCTTAATCGACATCCACATCTTCAGTGGCCGGGGAACAGTGGGTTCACTGCTTTGCGCAGTGGCAGAACGACAGATGTTTTTAGTTGTCAGCTCAGAGATTCAATCCAGCAATCTTTTGGTTACTGGCTTAACGCTCTTACCCACCAGGTTACCTGCCGCAATTGTACTTGTTCCCCGCCTTTCGTTAATTTTTGTATGATTATGAGCTGTTGTTGAACGTGTGTGTGTGTGTGTGAAACAATTATCTCCTTAATAGTTTGCAGCCAATTCTACTAGATGAAAAGCCAAAATGAGTATGACATCCAGGCATTTAAAGTACACTCGATTTTTTTTCAACATTTCACATACTATAAAACAACCTACATTTGCTTACTCAAACGTCCTACTATTTAGGACAGTATGGGTATTCGGACATGGCCAGTGACTTTGTCAGCTGCTATAGAATCACACAGTGTTCACAGAATGTAATCAATACAATACAATAGTGCATAATCAGTGTGTCCTCGGTCCTTGTACCTCCAGTCTGGCATCAATCACTGTCAACAGATATGAGAATAATCCATAGCATTCAGTGTCAAGTCTAGTGACCATCAACCCGCACCAGTGTCACAAATAGAATGCTGGAAATCATGTGTTTACAGAAAGGGAACATTTATAAATATGCTGAACATTGTGTTAATTACTCTAAAATGAATATGAACTTTAGTGATCTTAAATTTCCTCATTACCATTATTTAAACTTCTTATAATGATCTTGAATAAATGTCTTATGAATGTTACAGCAGCATGGGTAAAGGTTTCATGACTGGTTTCATAAAAATGTCATGAATGCCTTATACAGTATATAACCCCTTTATAGTAAAGTGTAACTGTAGAGCTTTTTTTTGTATTGTAAAAACCTAGAAGCTTATTTGTACTACTGGACTGTTTAATTACACCTACAGAGCTGCATCCATGTCAGGTGACTTCGCCATCAGAGTGCGCAGCTGAACATTGTATGCTGGAAGCATCGGTTTGTTATTTTTGACTTAAACATACCCATATTCTTTAAATATAAATACCGAACTTGTTTTTATGTGGATTCTGCGGCACGTTTAGCTTTTAACAGCTAGGACCGCTATTTCTTGTCTCGGAATCCTGCTTAACAGACA
Organism: Salvelinus alpinus; assembly: GCF_045679555.1. NCBI lineage: Eukaryota > Metazoa > Chordata > Actinopteri > Salmoniformes > Salmonidae > Salvelinus > Salvelinus alpinus. The sequence goes on from NC_092101.1 coordinate 4,062,257, forward strand.
GGTTGAAGTCTGCTTAACAGAGCTGCTATGCTGCTAGTCATCAAGCTAACGAAGTTAGACCCAGATTAGTTTTGCAATGGAGTCCTATTTGTCTGGAGAAATAAATAAACGGTTCCAGCGCTGTGGGAGCTGTGTGTACTACGCTTTGTTTCGGGACAAACCAGATCCAATGCGGAAATTGTATGCTTGACGAGGATTATAGGCTTGAGGTGGCTTCCTTGATCACGCAGGTCGCCAGCCTATGTAAGAAACTGTGGAAAACTCAGTGGAATGTTTACCTTTTCTACGCCGGTGGATGGACGGCGTTCGCGCTTGTTGGATGCATCTCCGCCTTGTCGTTATCCAACTGGCCGGTGTTGCCCGGAGCTACCCCATCTGATAGTGGAGTTGAAGCTACACAACAAGAGGAGCATGGCAATCATCGATGGTCGCATGTCATGAGCCGTGGAAGCCAAAGACAGTGGTCTCCCGTAAAGCAGTCTACACTCCCAACGAGATGCCCGGAGCGTATACAAACAACGAATAATTTCGCCGTCCTGGATCTTCCTGCACCTTATTTGCTGGGGGTACCTGTGTCTGCGGCCGCAGTCCCTACTCCTATGATTTTGGTGTTGGCAACCTTCTTTCCCTGCTCTGGATCGAGCGGGGCTTCTCCATCTGTTTAGAGGCCAGGCGCCGGGAGCAACGGGCTAAAGTTATCCTGCCTCTCGGGCCGTCCATAAAGGGTTCTCCGAATCCTGTGAAGCGTGGGAGTGGGCGGATTTCCTCGTCCTTCTTGCCAGCTGTGATTTTGGAATTGTAAGAAATGTGACTGTTCCTGGTGAAAAAACAATGTCCTATCCCGGAGCTCGAGTATGGATTAATCATGCAGTAATCATGTGCCTATGAACCAGATTTATACTGTTAGCACTGAGGCAGTGTGCCCTAGTAGGAAGTCCACTGTGTGCTGCTCACCCTACACTAACATAAATAACATGAGCATATTTACTTTTCCTAAGCTTCCCAGTAAAGCAATGAAGCATCCAAGAAGAAAAGTGCTCAAAATAGCCCACGTTGACATATGTAGCTCAAAGAACAAGGTTCATGAAAACAATAACCTACTAGTAACAGATGACATTCATATTCTAACTATCTCTGAAACTCACTAACTAGTACTTTTGATGATACAGTAGTAGCAGTAAAAGTTTATAAAAATGTACAGAAAATACAGAAATGCCAATTGTGGAGGTGTTTCTGTTTATATTCAGAACCACATTCCTGTAAATCTCATGTTAAATACTGTTGAAGTAACATGGCTACAGGTTCATATGTCTCCTCTAAAGCCCATTCTTGTGGAAAGCTGCTATAGACCACCAAGTGCTAACAGTCAGTATCTGGATAACGTGTGAAATGCTGATAATGTATGTGATATCAACAGAGAGGTATATTGTCTGGGTGATTTAAATATTGACTGGCTTGCATCAAGGTGCCCACTCAAGAAAAAGCTTCAAACTGTAACCAGTGCCTTGCAACCCGGTTCAGGTTTTCAGTCAACCTACCAGTGTAGTTACAAACAGCACAGGAATGAAATCATCAACATGTATTGATCACGTCTTTACTAATGCTGCAGAAATTAGCTTGAAAGCAGTATCCAGATCCATCGGACGTAGTGATCACAATATAGTAGCCATATCTAGGAAACCCAGAGTTCCAAAGGCTGGGCCATATATAGTGTATAAGAGGTCATACAAGATGTTTTGTAGTGATTCCTACTTTGTTGACGTAAAGAATATTTGTTGGTACGTGGTGTGTAATGAGGAGCAAACAGACACTGCACTTGACACATTGCTTATTCCAGTTAATAATAAATATGCGCCCATTTAAGAAAATTACTGTAAAAACTGTTTAATCCCTGTGGATTGATGAGGAATTGACAAATTGTATGGTTGAGAGGGATAAGGCAAAATGAATGGCAAATAAGTGCAGCTTCACAACCGATTTGGCAAATGCAAATTGACAAATAATGTGACTAAACTGAATACAAAGAACAAGAAATTACACTATGAAACAAAGATAAATTACATTTTGGGAAAAAAAGGCAAACAGCTCCATCATTCATTGAATCAGATGGCAATATCAGTCGGTTTTGTGATGAATTAGCTAACTACTTTAAGTATTTTTTCATTGGCAAGATTAGCAAATTTAGTTATGACATGCCAGCAACAAATGTTGACACCACACATCCAAATATATCTGACCAAATTATGAAGCATTGTAATTTTGAATTCTGTAAAGTGAGTGTAGAAAAGGTGAAAAAGTGATTGTTGTCTATCAACAAAGACAAGCCACCGGGGAAAATTACTGAGGATAATAGCGGATGATTTTCCCACTCCTATTTGCCATATTTTCAATTTAAGTCTACTAGAAAATGTATGCCCCAAGGCCTGGAGGGAAGTAAAAGTCATTCCGCTACCTGAGAATAATAAAAACCCCTTTATTGGCTCAAATAGCTGAACAATCAGCCTGTTACCAACCCTAATTAAACTTTTGGAAAAAATTGTTTGACCAGATACAATGCAATTTGACAACAGAATTTCAGCACACTGATAGGGAAGGACATTCAACAAGCACAGCACTTACACAAATGACTGATGATTGGCTGAGAGAAATTGATGATGGGAGGGCTGTTTTTTTTAACTTCAGTTCGGTTTTTGACATTAGCGATCATAGTCTGCTGCTGGAAAAACATATGTGTTATGGCTTTACACCCCCTGCTATATTGTGGATAAAGAGTTACCTGTCTAACAGAATTTATAGGATATTCTTTAATGAAAGCCTCTCCAACATAATCCAGGTAGAATCAGGAATTCCCCAGAGCAGCTATCTAGGCCTCTTACTTTTTTCAACCTTAACTAACGTCATGCCATTGGCTTTGAGTGTCTATGTATGCGGATGACTCAACAGCCTTGGTTTCTCAAATGACTGCCTCGCCTGGTTCACCAACTACTCCTCAGACAGAGTTCAGTGGTTCAAATCGGAGGGCCTGTTGTCCGGACCTCTGGCAGTCTCTATGGGGGTGCCACAGGGTTCAATTCTCAGGCCGACTCTTTTCTCTGTATATATCACTGATGTCGCTCTTGCTGCTGGTGATTCTCTGATCCACCTCTACGCAGACGACACCATTCTGTATTCTTCAAGGATAGGTAGATATCCTACCTATCCTTGACTTCGACGATGTCATTTACAAAATAGCCTCCAACACTCTACTCAGCAAATTGGATGTAGTCTATCACTGTGCCATCCGTTTTGTCACCAAAGCCCCATATACTACCCACCACTGCGACCTGTATGCTCTCGTTGGCTGGCCCTCGCTTCATATTCGTCGCCAAACCCACTGGCTCCAGGTCATCTATAAGTCTTTGCTAGGTAAAGCCCCGCCTTATCTCAGCTCACTGGTCACCATAGCAACACCCACCCATAGCACGCGCTCCAGCAGGTATATTTCGCTGGTCACCACCAAAGCCTGTTCTTCCTTTGGCCGCCTTTCCTTACAGTTCTCTGCTGCCAATGACTGGAACAAATTGCAAAAATCACTGAAGCTGGAGACATATCTCCCTCACTAACTTTAAGCATCAGCTGTCAGAGCAGCTTACCGATCACTGCACCTGTACACAGCACATCTGTAAATAGCCCACCTAACTACCTCATGCCAATATTGTTATTTATTTTTGCTCTTTTGCACCCCTGTATCTCTACTTGCACATCATCATCTGCACATCTATCTTTCCAGTGCTAAATTGTAATTATTTCGACACTATGGCCTATATATTGCCTTTTCTCCCTAATCTTACTACATTTGCACACACTGTATATAGATTTTTCTATTGTGTTATTGACTGTACATTTGTTTACCCCATGTGTTACTCTGTGTTGTTTTTTTCTCACTGCTTTGGTTTATCTTGGCCAGGTCGCAGTTGTAAATGAGAAATTGTTCTTAACTGACCTACCTGGTTCAATAAAAAAATAACACAATACACATCAACGACTGAAATGACTGCAACACTTAAAGAGCTGCAGTTTGTTTCAGAGTGGATAGCAAGGAATACATATTGATACATTAGTAGTTAAGATGTGGAGAAGTCTGTCCATAATAAAGCGCTACTCTGCCTTCTTAACAGCACTTTCAACAAGGGCAGGTCCTACAGGCCCTTGTTTTGTCACACCTAGACTACTGCTCAGTCGTGTGGTCAGGTGCCACAAAAAGTGACTTAGGAAAATTACAATTGGCCAGAACAGGGCAGCAAGACTGGCCTGTGGATGTACACAGAGAGCTAACAGTAAAGTGAATCAATCTCTCCTGGCTCAAAGTGGAGGAGAGATTGACGTCATCACTCCTTGTATTCATGAGAGGTATTGACATGTTGAATGCTGTCACCCATGCATACCCCACAAGACATGCCACAAGAGGTCTCTTCACAGTCCTGAAGTACAGAACAGACTATGGGAGACTATGGCAGTACTACATAGAGCCATGACTACATTTAATTATATTCCACATCAAGTAACTGATGCAAGCAGTAAAATTTGATTTAAAATCAGTTAAAAATAAACCTTATGGAACAGCGGGGATTGTGAAGCAACGCAAACATAGGCACAGACACATGCATACACACACGATAACATACACACATGGATTTTGCACTGTAGATATGTGGTAATGGTGGAAAATGGGCCTGAGGGCACACAGTGTGTTGTGAAATTTTGTACTGTTTTTAAAATTGCCTTAATTTTGCTGGACCCCGGGAAGAGTAGCTCCCCCTATTGGGGATCCATAATAAATACAAATACTACTACAACAACTACTACTACTACTACTGCTACTACTACTGCTAGGTTGAAGAAGTATGTCTCGGACTCATTAAACAGTTTGTAAACAAATACTATTTTTAGCTAGATATTGCTAAGGCAGGTTCCATTTGAATTGTGAGATGCTAGTTCCTGAAACTTTGCTAGTTCCTTGAACATTTTAACTTTCATATGCCTTAATTACAAATGTGTATGGGATCCGTAAATGTAAAATTATGAGCCTAGTTTTGCCAAGGAGCTATATAGGGAGAAAGACAGGATCCTTCCTGGCTAGCCATGATTGACTGAGATAATGAAGGAGTTGATCATGCTGACGATTGGCCTGCATTTACATTTACATGATGCTGAATGGGTGTAAATAAAGTAGAGCTCTATAGCGCTTAAAAAAATCTCTCAAGGACATTTCTCCTACTTGTCTCTTGGGATAACACGTTTAGCAACTTGTAATGCAGCATAACTTTCCCATGCTTCATCCAATCAAAGTGTTTGATTAAGGCCTACCATTTTGGAGCACTGAGTCAGAATAGTTTTTTTTTTATGCTTAAAAAAAGCATTTTGGATTTTTTTTGAGATAAGCGCCCATTGGGACAGGCCGTCACAACTATATCCATAGTTGCAATACATGAGGTAGGAATTTCCTCCTGTTTTACAACGCTGTCTCTAGTTGATGTCATATCCATTGTGGGGTGAGGTGAACAGTTTGAGTAGGTGTAATGAGTGGACTTATCAACGTTTTGTGAGCGATTTTAGTCTAAATATACTAAGTAGGCATGTTAATGTAAAGGTCTCTTTGGCCTGGCATCACATATTAAGTGTAATTGCCAGTTAAACCCTCAGTAATTCACACTATTGCATGCATACAAAAAACAATTATCATACATTGCCAACCATTTACTTCTTGTTTTGATTTTTTCAATAGTGGTTTCCATAGTAGATGTTGTAGTGAATTCCACTGGGACTTGAAACTGGGTCCCGACTGCCAGTCCAGCACCTTAATCAATACACCAAGAGGTCAGAACCTCTTTATGAGATCACTAGATGTTGCACTAAACCATTCTGTAACCTTGCAAACTCACAAGCTTGGAACATGTTTTTGATGGGCCTCTCAGCAGCACCATCCCATTTCTGAAACAATGTCGAGAGTTTGGGGGGGGACTCAAACCCAAGTCTGTGCAACTGTCAGTACACTTTAGCCATTATGTCAAGAGGTCCAAATCTAGGTCGCAAACAAAGTACTAATGGATTCCACAATGGGAAAGTATAAAGCACACTGTTTTATTATTATTTATTTTATTGTTTGACTTATGTCGAACATATAGAGTGCAGGTACCAACAACCTGAAAATACTTTTTTTTAGGTCGCAATTCACGGTACATAAATTGGTCAATATGAACGAATGATTTAAGCACCACCAAATGGACTCGTCAATTTTTCTGAAATGATTTCCATTTTGTGTGATCAGCCGCTGCACAACTCAGCGCTATTTTGCTACTTCAGCTGTGTAAATTATTTCTGAGATATTTAAAATTTCAGCACACTTAATAATAAGGGTGCACATCAAATCGAATCACATTTTATTCATCACATACACAGTTTACAGCAGGTATAAAAGGTGCAGCAAAATGCTTATGTGCTAGCTCCCTCAACAATGCACTGCATTAATCAATAACAATGGGTAGCTACCATACAGCTTCATACATTATTCAAAGAGGCATTCCTTTGTATAGATAAAAAACGGAATAAGAATAGTTTACACTGTATGTTAGTGTATCAGGTTAAGTATCACAATACTCGATACCATCACGATACCAAAACGATACCACAGCAAAAAAAGAAGGTATATTAGCCAAGGTCACACAATGGCCAAGGTCACACAATAGTTATGTTTTGTTTAATATCATTACATATAAAAGTGTTGTTGTTCATTTTTCAGAGACAGCCCTGTATGCATTAATGTACAATTATACAATCATACGATCAATTTACCTATCTAACTTCATAACAACATAATGTTAATCATTTATTTGAATAGTAATTCCCTATTGATTTGGTAGTTATTGCACTGATCAATAACATTTGCATAGAAGAAGCGATCTCTTTTTATAAAAGTGTGCGCTGTCTCTTTAACACCTAATGACGTCATTCACACACAATGAGAGAGAAAGGAGAGCTGTGACTGAGGCGAGGGAGACAAAGTGAATGAATAACGTTTTTGGCAATGACTAGGGTTTTTGGCGACAATCAGCATATTTTCTGTTTTGGTCCTAGGGTAGTGAATTGATGCTAGCTTCAGCTTTAAGCTAGCAAGGAAAGTTAGCCTACAAAGCTGGAAGCTACCAGTATCTTCTTGCATTGTAAAGAGTTCTAGTCTATAGTGGACATTGTTTTGCAAACAGTAAACAGTTGCAACACTTCTACATATAGTGTTGTATTATTCATTGTGTTAACTTCTGTGCAGCATGAGTGGGGGGCTAACATGATACAGCCCAGATTCCCAGTGAGTGCAGTTTTTCCTCAGGACAGGCTAAGTGGAGCACGCGCGGTGCATGTGCGCTATAAGGGGACATCTGCTGCGCTGATAGACAGACTTGATCCTCTCTCCATCAGTAGATGACGCCAGGCACATTTAATAGTATCGAACCGTTTTTCATGTTCTAGTGTCGAAAAACTACTGAAGTTTCGGTATACCGTGCAACACTACTGTAAGCTTACATAAATGGTTTTAGAAAAACCGCTAATCAACTCACAAACCTGTCTGGGTAGCTACTCCCAGTAGCTACCTGCTCCTCTGAAGTTTGGGGCTTAAACTCGAGATGAGAGCCAGAAATGAATTCAAAGGGCGTCTGTAGGTAGACGCTCCCTCCACGATCTATATTCCAGATGATGGTTATCTCCTGGACACGTGACATGCCGAAGCACCCTCTCACCGTTTCCTCTGTCACTGAGGAGACAGTGACAGCACCTAATTATACAGTCTGGGTGCCCCGAGGCACTTCAACATTAAGAATTGCTTAAGGATAAAAGCAGCAGATGAAAGGGGAGGAATAAAAGATGAGGGCCAGGTAGAAAATGAAAGGAATTGCAAATGCAGTCAGGAAAGAAGGGATTACAAATCTAAGATTTTGAAGGGTTTAGACAGAGAGACAGGGATTTGATGTGTGGTGCAGGGAAACTCTGCTAATGGCCTCTTTCTACTTGTTTCTATGTTGTAACCAGATTTAGTTATCCATATTTATTCAATGCAAACATTTTTACATAATACTCTTTGTGCTGTGGACCAATTGCAGAGATCAGAAGGCGCTTCAGTTCACTGTAGCAAATTCCCACCCAGAATTCGCATTCTTTGACCTTCAATGGAAATCGTGGAACATGGGCATTGTTATTAGTAAAATGTCTTCGGTCTTTTGACTTGCAAGGTCAGTGGTCCTGCAGTTGAGAACATTTCAGGAAAATTGAAGAACTGAATGGGAGTACTATTTGTACGAAGCCCTAAGCAACACTGGGCTAAGCAACACGCTGTGTTTACTTTAAACCTCAGAGACGTAAATGGATTAATGATCCAAAGGTTGTCAGTTCAAGCCCAAGGATACTGCTTGTGTGTCCTTGGGGGAGGCACTTAATCTAAATGTAGTAAATGTAATCCATCTTCATATACGCATTATATACAGTTGAAGTCGGAAGTTTACATACACTTAGGTTGGAGTCATTAAAACTCGTTTTTCAACCACTCCACACATTTCTTGTTAACAAACTATAGTTTTGGCAAGTCGGTTAGGACATCTACTTTGTGCATGACACAATTAATTTTTCCATCAATTGTTTACAGACCGATAATTTCACTTAACTCACTGTATCACAATTCCAGTGGGTCAGAAGTTTACATACACTAAGTTGACAGTGCCTATAAACAGCTTGGAAAATTCAAGAAAATGTTGTCATGTCTTTAGATGCTTCTGATGTATTTCAAGGCCTACCTTCAAACTCAGTGCCTCTTTGCTTGACAGCATGGGAAAATCAAAAGAAATAGCCAAGACCTCAGAAAATAAATTGTAGACCTCCACAAGTCTGGTTCATTCCTCAGAGCAATTTCCAAATGCCTGAAGGTACCACGTGCATCTGTACAAACAATAGTACGCAAGTATAAACACCATGGGACCACACAGCCGTCATACCGCTCAGGAAGGGGACACGTTCTGTCTCCTAGAGATGAGTGTACTTTGGTGCGAAAAGTGCAAATCAATCCCAGAACAACAGCAAAGGACCTTGTGAAGATCCTAGAGGAAACAGGTACAAAAGTATCTATATCCACAGACAAAGTTCGTACTTTTTGGAGAAATGTCCTCGTCTGATGAAACAAAAATAGAACTGTTTGGCCATAATGACCATCGTTATGTTTGGAGGAAGAAGGGGGAAGCTTGCAAGCCGAAGAACACCATCTCAACCGTGAAGCATGGTGGTGGCAGCATCATGTTGTGGGGGTGCTTTGCTGCAGGAGGGACTGTGGTACTTCACAAAATAGATGGCTTCATGGGGAAAGAAAATTATGTGGATATATTGAAGCAACATCTCAAGACATCAGTCAAGAAGCTAAAGCTTGGTCGCAAATGGGTCTTCCAAATGGACAATGACCCCAAGCATACTTCCAAAGTTGTGGTAAAATGGCTTAAGGACAACAAAGTCAAGGTAATGGAGTGGCCATCACAAAGCCCTGACCTCAACCCTATAGAACATTTGTGGTTAGAACTGAAAAAGCGTGTGCGAGCAACGAGGCCTACGAACCTGACTCAGTTACACCAGCTCTGTCAGGAGGAATGGGCCAAGTTTCACCCAATTTATTGTGGGAAGCTTGTGGAATGCTACCTGAAACATTTGACCCAAGTTAAACAATTTAAAGGCAATGCTACCAAATACTAATTGAGTGTATTTAAACTTCTGACCCACTGGGAATAAAAGCTGAAATAAATCATTCTCTCTACTATTATTCTGACATTTCACATTCTTAAAATAAAGTGGTGATCCTAACTGATCTAAGACAGGGAATTTTACTAGGATTAAATGTCAGGAATTGTGAAAAACAGAGTTTAAATGTATTTGGCTATGGTGTATGTAAACTTCCAAATTCAACTGTATATACCATAGGTTATGTAAGTCATTATTGATAAATTCAGAGGAAAAAACATGTTAGCCCTGTGCTCTGGCCCCAAGACAAAGTTAAAGGAATATCAAGGGGCTCCTTCCTTTGTATTGTATTTCTCTTTTCTGGGGAGGACTCTCAGCTTCACGTGTTCTCTCAATACTTATGGGAAGAGGTGCCCAATCTGGTGTCTTCTAGTGTGCATCCCACCGAGTACCATGATCCGATGTAGTGTCCCGCTGGGTTGAGTGGCCCACAGGCGATCCTTAATCAGGGGCACTAGCCACACTCCTCTGAGTGGGTGGTTTTGGTGGACCCCACAGTCTCTGTGGGTTTTTTAGGGTTGCCCAATTAGCAGTGAATAGTGTAGGGCGGTGAAAGTGCATCAGTAGGGACATGTGGGCCAGAGGAGGCGTGTCATCAATCACCACTCCAGCCCCTTGTTCGTTCAGCCCTGTCTTCCAGAGCTGGAGGAGGAAGGGAAGAGAAGGCCCGGCTAATTAGGAAGGCCAGCGGTTACAGCGTTACGAAAGCAATCAGGGTAATTTCTGTTACCATGATATTGAGTTACGAATATATATAAAAACAAAAACAGAAATGCCTTATTTGCATAAGTATTCAGACCCTTTGCGAGGAGACTTGAAATTGAGCTCAGGTGCACCCTGTTTCCATTGATCATCCTTGAGATGTTTCTACATCTATATAAGGTCTCACAGTTGACAATGCATGTCAGAGCAAAAACCAAGCTATGAGGTCGAAGGAATTGTCCGTAGAGCTCGGAGATGGGATTGTGTCGAGTCACAGACCTGGGGAAGGATACCAAAAAATGTTTGCAGCATTGACGGTTCCCAGGAACACAGTGGACTCCATCATTCTTAAATGGAAGCAGTGGAACCACCAAGACTCTTCCTAGAGCTGGCTGCCTGGCCAAACTGAACCATCGGGGGAGAAGGGCCTTGGTCAGGGAGGTGACCAAGAACTCAATGGTCACTCTGACAGAGCTCCAGAATTCCTCTGTGGAGATGGGAGAACCTTCCAGAATCCAGAAGAACAACCACTTCTGCAGCACTCCATCAATCAGGCCTTTATGATAGTGGCCAGACGGAAGCCACTCTTCATGAAAAGGCACATGACTGCTCGCTTTGAGTTTGCGAAAAGGCACCAAAGGACACTCATACCATGAGAAACAATATTTTCTGGTCTGATGAAACCAAGATTGAACTCTTTGGCCTGAATGCCAAGCGTCATGTCTGAGGGAAACCTGGCACCATCCCTACGGTGAAGCATGGTGGTGGCAGCATCATGCGGTGGCGACGTCTTTCAGCAGCAGGGACTGGAAGGTTAGTCAGGATTGAGGGAAAGATGAACAGAGCAAAGTACAGAGAGATCCTTGATGAAAACCTGCTCCAGAGCGCTCAGGACCTCAGACTGGGGTAAAGCTTCACCTTCCAACAGGACAACGACCCTAAGCACACAGCCAAGACAACGTAGGTGTGGCTTCGGGACAAGTGTGGCTTCGGGACAAGGCTCTGAATGTCCGTGAGTGGCCCAGCCAGAACCCGGACTTGAACCCAATTGAACATCTCTGGAGAACCCTGTGCAGCGACGCTCCCCATCCAACCTGACTGAGCTTGAGAGGATCTGCAGAGAAGAATGTGAGAAACTCCCCAAATACAGCACTGCCAAGCTCATACCCAAGAAGACTCGAGGCTGTAATTACTGCCAAAGGTGCTTCAACAAAGTACTGAGTAAAGGGTCTGAATACTTATGTAAATGTGACAAAAAATACTACACGTTTTTGCTTTGTATTTATTGTGTATTGTGTGTCGATTGATTAGGGGGGGGAAATTATTTAATTGATTTTAGAATACGTCTGTAATGTAACAAAATGTGGAAAAAGTCAAAGGGTTTGAATACTTTCCGAATGCACTGTACATACAGTATAAGCATAATGACAGTTCGTTGTCAGAAAAAATGTCTCTCACAACAAAATAATCTGCTCATTAATTTTTCTTACTTTGACAGACTATCAGCTAAATAAGATAGCTACATATTTGGCTTTAAATTATGTTTTTAATTGTTTGGATACGAAGGATCACTGTGTGGACCTTCTTATTGACCTGTCTAAAGCCTTCTAAAGAAATTATTTAAAGGACAGAACACAGTGTCTATTTACTGATGGTGTTAAATCAGTTTTTTTGGACATCGGGATCGATTCTTGGTCCGGCTCTTTTCACTATTTATTGGTTTATTTGTATAAAAAAAAATATATATATAAATTTATATATATATACTTTCATCTGTTTTGCCCCCACAGTTGACCATGCTCTGTCAGAGCTTCAATCTGCCTTTATTGCCCTGCAGAAAGACTTTGTTGAACTGAAATTGGTACTTAATGTAGGTAAAACCAAGTATATGTTATTTTCCAAGTCACGTAAAAATGTATCTGTTGATTTATGCATACGTACTTTGGATGGTGCCCTTATTGACCGTGTCCCCTTTTTATAAATATCTTGGCATCTGGATTGACGAAAAGCTAAGAAATTAATCATTTAAATATGCTTCTTCTATAGGATCAGGTTATGTCTTTTGTTAAATAGCAGAAAACAGATCATTCAGTCAACATTCATTCCGGTTATCGACTATGGCGATATCGTCTAAGAGTCTATATGAATGCATCTTCCACTGTATTGAAGCCATTGGATGTAGTTTGTCATAGCGCATTGCACCTGATTACGGGCAATAGGTTCAGTACACATCATTGCATTTTGTATCAGAAAGTAGGCTGGCCCTCTTTTGAACTCTCGTAGATCGATGCGTTGCACTCATTTTGTCTATGAACTCCTCTTGCATAAACTTCCGCCTCATTTTATAACCTTCAGACGCATAGATTAGGGATGGCTAACCCTGGAGATCCCTTTAATCTCCACCGAGTTAGGTAAATCTGCTTTTAGTATTTTTGCACCTCTCATGTGGAATGATCTCCAAAACTCCTTAAAGTTGGTGGAAATTGCTGCCACTAGAGCAATTCAGTCGGATGTCAGAGGGCTTTTTTTTACTGAAGAATGTGTTTGTTTCATACACTCTTAGAAAAAAAGGTGCTATCTATAACCCTTTAAAGGTTTATTTGGCTGTCCCTATAGGAGAACCCTTTGAATAATTATTTTTGGTTCCAGGTAGAACCCTTTTGGGATACAAAAAAAGGTTATCCTATGGGAATAGCCAAAGAAGCCTTTCGGAAACCCTTTTTTTCTAAGAGTGTATGATTGTGTTTTGCTTTTCGTGTAATTGTTGTTTATGTATGTGTTCATGCAGGGCTTATCTGCAAAAGAGACCGTGGTCTCAGCATGACTCCCTGGTTAAATAAAGGTCCTTATACTATTCCTATAATATCAACATTGAAGGAAGCTACCAGCTAGATGCTCCATTACTCAAATTAGATTCCAGATACAGTTTCTAGCCTGCACCTTTTTTTTCTCTTCATTTTATGCACAGACTCCTCATCAGCTATTTCCATTCCGGGAGCTGTAATATAGAATATATCAGAAACTACCCAGACATACTGAAAATGGGACATAAGGATATAACAGTTTAGAATATATTTTAATTATAATGCATTTTCAGTTATGACTATTCAACCTTCCCGATTGTCGCCATGATAACAATGGTCATATCTGATTTGGAAAAATACATTGAATTAGATGGGCAGTCATTGTATTGGCCTGTTATCCTACCCAACTTTCTGACATCCGCCTACTTTCCATAAAACAATCAGCGGCATTTACTGAGTGGTGTAATTAAGCTTTTGAGAGATTTTGGGCCTCCGTTGGTACAATATTGCTCGCAAATGATGTTCAACAACATTATCTTGATGATAATGTCCATATGGCATCCTTGATGGCTGTGCAGATTATTGGTGATGGGAATACATGTTTATTGTACCACTTTATTGTCCCAGATTGATTGAAAAAGCTGGGATATAGGGGGGCTGGCTGTGTCTTCATGACAAGGGTCAGGGGATCATGTTCAGACATTGTACCTACATGCCAATGTGTGTGCTCTTCATCTGCTTCCATATTCAGGTGGGAGCAGTGCTTTAGACAAAAAGCTGCCATGGAAGAGGGAGCTGGAACCTAGTGGTAATAACCTCTTCTGTGGTTTCAGCCAGCAGCCAAGGAAAGACAGAGCTGACCCCCTCTTGTTAGTGTGTGCTGTTGGGGAATCAAGGTCCTCTCTTTCTAGAGGTGATATGCCGAAGCCTTAGACAATTTCACTAAGTCAGAGGAAAAGAGCACTCAGTGAGAGGAGGCTAAACAGCATTTCTTGGCAGGGAGAGGGACCAAGGGGCCCACTCTCCCACAACACTATTCAGCCCAAGCCATCATTAATCGTTGACATCATTAGCATTAACTGTTATAGGTACAGGGTAAAATACATTTTTCCCTGGCTTTTCCTATTGTGTATTCCCGAGGAAGGAACATCCGCGAATGTAAGGGGTTTTCGATGTGTTTGGTTCGTTGAGAAAATGATTGATGAACTGGTTTACCAGCAGCTCTCTTCTTCAAGATGGGGTTTGTTCTACCTCTCTGTCAAGGTCATTGGCTGTGGGGATAATACAGTAGAAGAGCCTAAGCCTGGTAAGCTAGGGTTCAATGCAGTCTATTTTCTTGACCCTGTCAACTGCACACCGAATTTGCCATATTCTCTCAAAATCCGCCCATTTATTTCTGTGACCATTCTAGCAGTGACGGTGTTTCAATCGTACACACGGAGAAGCTAGTTTCTAATTCAATCAACTCTTTTGCCACTGCTGAAAGGAAATGCCAGTCTTGCCAAAGAAACCTATTCGGTGACAATATTTCCAATAAATCAATCAAATCAAATGTATTTATATAGCCCTTCTTACATCAGCTGATATATCAAAGTGCTGTACAGAAACCCAGCCTAAAACCCCAAACAGCAAGCAATGCAGGTGTAGAAGCACGGTGACTAGGAAAAACTCCCTGGAACGGCCAAAACGTAGGAAGAAACCGAGAGAGGAACCAGGCTATGAGGGGTGGCCGGGTGGAGATTATAACAGAACATGGCCAAGATGTTCAAATGTTCATAAATGACCAGCATGGTCAAATAATAATAATCACAGTAGTTGTCGAGGGTGCAACAAGTCAGCACCTCAGGAGTAAATGTCAGTTGGCTTTTCATAGCCGATCATTGAGAGTATCTCTACCACTCCTGCTGTCTCTAGAGAGTTGAAAACAGCAGGTCTGGGACAGGTAGCACGTCCGGTGAACAGGTCAGAATTCCATAGCCGCAGGCAGAACAGTTGAAACTGGAGCAGCAGCACGGCCAGGTGGACTGGGGACAGCAAGGAGGAGTCATGCCAGGTAGTCCTGAGGCATGGTCCTAGGGCTCAGGTCCTCCAAGAGAGAGAAAGAAAGAGAGAGCATACTTAAATTCACACAGGACACCGGATAAGACAGGAGAAATACTCCAGATATAACAGACTGACCCTAGCCCCCGGACACATAAACTACTGCAGCATAATTATTTGAGGCTGAGACAGGAGGGGTCAGGAGACACTGTGGCCCCATCCGATGATACCCCCGGACAGGGCCAAACAGGCAGGATTTAACCCCACCCACTTTGCCAAAGCACAGCCCCCATACAATGATCCGTTCAAAAGGTAAGTGATCAGTATAGGGAATATGTCCTGTCTTCTGTCACAGGGTTTGTCGGAGGCGCACAGAGGAACTCAGCAGGGGGTGCGGAGGATTCCTCTCACTGAAAGTGAGTCATGACAGAGTTCTTATCGTGTATGATTTGTGCTCTGTCAACAATGTCAACAGCCAATGCTACTGAAAACACAACCACAGGATAGAGAAGTGTATTTAAACGCTGCACACTATACCCAGCTGCAGCGGAACAAAACGTGTTATTATGAAGAGTTTTACTGGAGTCATGGGCAGGTTGTATACTGGTTGTATAAGGCTGTTTTGTTAATGTCCTTTTAGCAACAAGAGAATATGTATTTATCTGGTTGTAATGGCAGGTTGGTTATGGTTGGTTGTCTGACTAGATAATCAAAATATGTCTTTCCAGTGACCTCTTTAACTGTTTGTAATTTGGTTATACTGAATTATGTCTCATCAACCAGAAAACCAGTTTCCAATCAGACAAAATGTCATTAAGACATGTGCCAAACATTGCCTGCTGGGAAGGCCCATGGAATTGTGTATTTCATTTTGAGTTCTGAATATTATTAATTTATGCACAACATGCTTATGTCACATTTGTATGTTCACGGTCATCCCAACCATAATGTAAAGAAAGCATGATTGACTTCAGGGTTGTAAATTAAAATCATGTTGGTTGCCAACCAGATGTGGTGAAAAAAATACTAGAGTTAAATTGCCTTTTTATTTTGGGAGAATGATGTTTATAAATTATATTTGACTCGATGTGTCCCATCAATCTGAAGGTACGTTAACAAACCTGAATTAAACCGTGGAGGAAAATGTTGCTGTCTTCCCATCAAATGAAAAGCATGTCCATGTAAAAACCCATTACACTGGCCTGCTGGCACTTTCTTATTTAACACTGTGATCACTTTAATAGGGTTATTCAGTAAACCTAGCCATCATAAAATAATGCATGTTTTATAAACTGATAAGAACAAGTCACACACTTTGTAGGCTGCACACCATACATCTTACAAGAGGGCACCACTGTCAAATTTAAGAGCTTATATTTTTATTCACTAGTTTTACTTTGACCTGTTGTAATTCGGACAAAATGTTGTTGTCCGAATTGCCACAGCCTGAGAAGTGTACACTTTCTCTGAATCTCAAAATGGCCGATATTTACATACAGTGCCAATAATAAGTATTCTCCCCCCTTGGGTTTAATAAAACACAAATATGTCTTGGTTAGATAGGTATTCACCCCCCTGAGTAAGTACGTTATAAACACCTTTGCCATCTATTACAGCTTTGAGTCTCTAAGAGCTTTGTACACCTGGATTGTGCAATAGTTGCTGATTATTTATGGCAAAATTCTTCAAGCTCTGTCAAGTTGTTGGGGATCATTGCTAAACAGCCACTTTCAAGTCTTGCCATAGATTTTCAAGCAGATTTACAGTGCCTTCAGAAAGTATTCACATCACTTTACTTTTTTCACATTTTGTTGTCATACCGCCTGAATGTAAAATGGATTAAATTGAGATTTGTTTTGCCGCTGGCCTATACATAATACCCCATAATATCAAAGTGGAATGATGTTTTCAAAATTTTTACAAATTAATAAAAAATGTCTTGAGTCATTAAGTTTTCAACCCCTTTGTTTTGGCAAGCCTAACCACGTTCAGGAGTAAAAGGTGTCATGGATTCACTCTGTGTGCAATAATAGTGTTTAACATGATTTTTGAATGACTACCTGATCTTTGTACCCCCACATACAATTATCTGTAAGGTTCCTCAGTCGAGCAGTGAATTTCAAGCACATATTCAACCACAAAGACCAGAGAGGTTCTCCAATGGCTCACAAAGAAGGGTACCTATTGGTTGATTAATATATATATATATTTTAAATCAGACATTGAATATCCCTTTGGGCATGGTGAAGTTATAAATTACACTTTGGATGGTGTATCAATACACCCAGTCATTTAAAAAATACAGCCGTTCTTCCTAACTCAGTTGCCGGAGAGCAAGGAACCCACTCAGGGACTTCAGGCCAACGGTGACTTTAAAACAGTTAGAGTTTAATGGTTGTAATAGAAAACCGAGAGGCAAAATCATAGAGAAAATCTGGTTCAGTCTGTTTTCCACCATACACTGGGAGATGAATTGACGTTTCAGCAGGACAGTAACTAGGGCTGGGCGATATATCAAATTAATTATATTAATTCGACCATGCATAATTCAGTGTCTGATTTTGTTATGTTTACCCATCTACCAATCACTGCCCTTCTTTAGGAGGCATTGGAAAAGCTCTGGGGCCTCATTTCTATTATACATTGCGTACGCACAAAGTAAAAAATATGCGTTCGCCAGTTTTCACACAAAAGCTGTCATTTCTAAAAACTTGACTTGAGAGTGTGCGTATCCTCTCGCAAAAATTTAGATCATGGGTACAGTTTCTAGTGGTTGAAGTATTGGATTGCAAGAAGGCAAAAGTAGTAGGCTTGTGCAAATGGGGAAAATATGACACTGTTATTCATATAAAAAAAACTGGAGGCCTAGCTAAATATAATAAGATGCAAACATTTGCCGTTAGTGAGAAGAGCGTTTATTTCTTCTTCTGATCAACTTATTCTAAAATAATTAGAAACAGGCATATGTTTTTCATTTCCATGATCATTGCAGAATCAATTCCTCATCTTTTCTGACTGTGCCGCGAAATAGCCTATAGGCCTAAAACATGTTAGTATAGGCTACCATTCGTCCCATCTCTCATTTAATTGTCACATGTCCCAGTAGTAAATAGATAAGCTATTTCAAATATGTTGTTCCATGCGATCCAATCCCGAAACACAGTTTAACGGTTTAACAGATGGTTCACTTTTTCCATTGACGTTTTTAGGCTACGGCTGAATACTGTAATGTCAAATTTCTTGAGTAGACAATATTACATTTAAAAACACAATACATATATCCTAACCATTGAAGAATATATTCCTCACCTTTTCTGGGCAGGTTGAGGTAGTTGATTTTGTATTCCCGAAGTAGCCACACAACAAATTACCATGTGCATCTCTCGTTTAATTGGGCCTATTAGATAGGCTGTTATATTTATGTTCTATGCCTCCGACAGGGAGTGCGGTTTATAACATACAGTAGAATTTAACAGGTTAACGGACAATATTTTGCATGTGTGTAGGCTACCACTAAGTAAGACTACTGTTGTAAAAAAAATAATCAGTAGACAATGTTTCAGAATCTGCGAGCAGTACAGCATATTTAGGTTTGGGAAAAGTGAATGTAAGCATTATTGCATTCAAACGATTTGTTTACAGGCTCACAACAATTTGCAGTTGGTTTTGTCTTTCAGGAACGGTCAGATACAGCAAATGTCATTGCAAAAGAAAACATTCTACCAACACCTCCAAGTTTGCCATTGCTATTTCCTTTAGATACTGTCTTGGCCTAATTCCAATACTTCCAAAGTATACAGCAAGTAAGGGCGTTATTGTCACCATAAAAGGTTAATTATGGGCGTTTTTGAGGCAGAATTATAATGCTCATTCACACACGCACTTTTTTACGACCGGTTTGATTTATGCGGGCGCGGTCTTTTCAGAAACGGCGCATGCGGATATTTAGTGTTAAATTTACACATCGGTTATAAAGGAGACCCCGGATCTTTATAGCTGAATCTGTACTTAAAATTCAATACTAGACTGATGGACCTTACGTATGTTGTATGTTTGGGGTACAGAGGATGTTAACCCCTATTATTTCACACAGAGTGAGTCCATGTAACTTATTATGTGATTTGTTTAGGCGATTAATTTAGGCTTGCCATAACAGAAGGGGTGAATATTCAAACAAGCAATGTATTTCAGTTGTTGTTATTATTTATTTTGTATGTCTTTTCACTTTCACACTATGGAGTGTTTTGTGAGGAAAATAATATAAACATACTAATTAAATCAATATCAATCTCACTAGCCACTGTACAAGTGTGACAGGTTAGATTTACCCCGCCCCCCCCCCCAGTCCCAACCAACCTCCTTGTACAGCGTTTTCTGTTTTGACTCTTGCCGTATTTCCTTCACTTCTGGTGCCTCCGAAAATTACATACTGTAACAGTAAAATACAATTGTGGTCAGTATGGTTTTGTATACATACCCGTGAATGCCAGAATGATGGAAATCCTTCTGCTTTTGGTTTTAAAATAGTATCGAGATGAGAGCTTGCCATCTGGTGCAGTGTCCTTGAACCAATAGTCCAAGCTACATGGTAGTGCATTCGGTCTCATTTGACTCTGTGACATCTGTAATGAGCTGCCTGAGATTTCCGAACACATTAAATGCAAAAGGAATGAATGAGTGACATGGATTCTCCTGTGGATTTCTGTTTTAGCATTATTGTCCTGGTTGCCAAGATCTCAAGTCCCAGATGCTTCAGCAATTTACATGGGCTTAATGAACCTGTTCACTCCGATGCTTTCCGCTATTCCCTGTATCAGTTTATGAGTGGGAGAAAGCCAGGCCAAATCCATCATATAATAGGCTTTAGATAACAACATGATGATGGCTAATGTGTAACTGAGCCAATCTGGTACCATGATTTTGGAGCAGTGCCACCACTGCTGTGCATGTTTAAATGACATTACGTTTTGAGTGATCTGTATTATGAAGCTATTGCATTTTTTACCTCTGGCGATGGAGAACAACAAATGTTGATTATTTGGGTTGTCAAGGAGAGATGGAAGAATCTCTGTGCATCATTAATCTTCATTCTGCAGATGATTTATTTTTTACACCAGACAAAAATAACATGTACTTAGCTGCCCTTAGTAGATATATTGCGCAACTCAGAGAAACATACTTAGTTTGGTTATTACACTGTCTGTCTGAACGTTTCCCGAAAGTGGCCCAACTCTCCTCGATTGCAGTTGTTAAGTGATCATTGACACTTTAGGATTGTGCTGTTTGTTTTCGATAGCTTCATAGAAGATCCCTGATGCAGCGGTTTCATTTGTGTGTGTTAAAACAGGATGTTGATAACTTAAGGAAAGATCTCCAAGGCCACACAAATAAATGTGATTTTTATTACCTTTGTTCTGGGTTAATGCTAAGGTCACAACGAGCGATTATCATGCATTTGGATTTAGTTTATTTGTCTGGCAGCTTTTCGCTTGTTGAATCTCAGGATTGGCCATGGTTGAATTGCCTCTTACTGTTGTTCCGTTCCATTTCAGTGTTTGCATTTCACATTATGAGCATAGTTTTTGACCTGAAGGTCTTGCCCTATAATGCTATTATGTGGTGAAAGCATCCAATTAGTTAGTCATTTCACAATGTTTTATCTAATTGTTCATACTAACTACAGGCCACATCGTTAATGGTGACCTTTGACCTTCAAGTTATTCTAGCCAAGTCACATAACGTAAACCAGTACGTTTTTCCAATTATGAGCTTAATCTCTCGATACTGTGTATTTAGCTCACATTGTCTGTCTTTGGTATAGCGTTGGTATGTAGCCATTTTGATGCTAGGATGAAATCCTATCAGTGGTAGCCGTCAGTGGGGTGTAACTACGTTAGAGTTATCAAGTCCTAGCGTTACTTATCACAGACATCTCCATTGGATACATTGTCGCATTAGTAGATATTCCATGCAGTCCGTTACAAGTTGTGAATGTTGACCTGTTTAAAGGTCTTACATCGGCTGCGGAGAGTTTGATCACACAGTCATCCGGGACAGCTGGTGCTCCCATGCATGTTTCAGTGTTACTTGCCTCGAAGCGAGGATAGAAGTAATTTAGTAGCTCATCTGGTAGGCTCGTGTCTCTGGGCAGCTCTCGGCTGTGCTTCCCTTTGTAGTCTGTAATAGTTTTCAAGCCCTGCCACATCCACAAGCGTCGGAGCCGGTCTAGTATCATTCGATCTTAGTCCTGCATTGACTCTTTGCCTGTTTGATGGTTTGTCGTAGGGCATATTAATCCCTCCTCTGTGCGATTCCACGCCAGCGCAGTCCAATTTCTTTGGGGTATCTCAGATTGTTCTGGCAATTCTCATATAGTAACTTCATTGGGAGGAAGGATGGTTAAAATGCTTTTTACCAAACCATTTAAAAAAAATCATGACGAAAGTGGTCATGTTAGGCCCTTTTTAGACCTATGCATGCGTCCTATAAGACCCTGTGATCTGTGAACCGTACATGATACAGACAACTTCTTGGTGTTATTATATTCCTTATAGTGTTCTATCATATATGGAGCATGTCTAGATTCTGAAATACAAATGATCACACTCATTTATTCAACATAAAAAATATTACTATGTCAAAACTATACTTTTTGATTTAGCTTATTTTTTAGACATATTGTTTGCAACAATGTCATTTTCAAACACATCCAATGTCCAGAGTGGGCTCTCTGGTACTTTAAATGATATGACCCATTTTATACAGTACATAGAAGTTGACATTATAGGTCATTAACCAATCACAGTCCTCCTTTAGGATTGCACATTCAAGTCACCAGCAGAGGGAGTTCCCTTTCGTTCCATTTTCCCATTCACTGTGTTTTATTTCTATTTATTTATTTTTATTTAACATTTATTTAACTAGGCAAGTCTGTTAAGAACAAATTATTTACAATGACGGCCTACCCCGGCCAAACCCGGACGATGCTGGGCCAATTGTGCGCCGCCCTATGGGACTCCAAATCACGGCTGAATGTGATACAGCCTGGATTCAAACCAGGGACTGTAGTGACACCTCTTGCACTAAGATGCAATGCCAGAGTGTATCATACCTTCAGAATTAGCAGATAGCCCACTCTGGTAATGCTTTGTGCTTGTAGAGTATATTGCTCCATACAATGTCTTAAAATGAACAAAATCAAAAAGGGTAGTTTTGAGATATTAAAGCTGTAATATTTAACTTTTTGGGTGGCCCTGACCAAACTCACATAGAAATGTGAGTTATAGATATGTCATTCTCGTTGAAATCAAGTCTAAGATGCCATAGATCTGTTCAATGTGCGCTATTTCTATGCTTCCCGTGCTTCAGTTTAGTTTTTGATTCTTTTACTTTTGGTTCTGTACACTAGCTTCAAAAAGCTGAAAAAACTATTTAGATGGTACAATGATTCTCTAAACTATACTTGCTTGTTTTGTCGCGTAAACTGAAATTAGGTGAACTATTCGAATTTTAGAAACCAGGAAATGGCGGAGTGATTTCTGCATAGTGCATCGTTAAACAATATTTATATTATGTTGAATAAATTAATGTGAAAATGTGTGTTTCAGAATCAAGACATACTACATATTTTAGAGCACACTATAAGGAGTATATTGACACCAATTTGTTGTCTGTATCATGTATGGTTCACAGGAGGCATGCATAAAACTAAAAAAGGCCTAAAATGGCCACTTACTTGATTTTCTAAACAATGGTTTGTGATAGAAATGTAAAAATCATGTCGAACATCCTTCCTCCGAATTAAGTTTCTATGTGAGAATTGCCAGAACAATCTGAGCTACCCCAAAAAAATGTGAGGCGACGTTGGCATGGAATTGCCCCTCTCCTTCTCTTCCTCATACACAAGCATGTACACACACGCTCACACATACTGCTGACAAAGGTCCCGATACACCCAGGAATGTAAGACATGCTTTGACATCATTAATAGCCAGCCGATGTTATTATTGAATCAAATCTTGCATCGTTTGCAGAAATGTGGTCTTCAGAGGATGAATGGCGGGGCGCAGGTAGCCTAGTGGTTAGAGCGTTGGGCCAGTAACCGAAAGATTGCTGGATCGAATCCCTAAGCTGACATGGTAAAATTATGTCGTTCTGCCCCTGAACAGTTGAGGTCTGGCACTGTTCCCCGGTAGGCCGTCATTGTAAATAAGAATTTGTTCGTAAACTGACTTGCCTAGTTAAATAAATAAATGTTTTATTAAAATGGTGTTTATTGTAGGCTACTACAGTACCACAAACTGGAGCCATTTCCCACTGCATTCCATGGTCGGTCCCCTTGTTAGTGGGACTCGCATGATGTGTTTCTTTCTGCTTGAGGGAAGAACAACCAGGAAGCTGGGCAGCTGTGCCGTACAGCCTAGTTTTTTCACCCACACTATACAGTAGGGATGGAAATTGATGGTGTGTAAGTATCCTGCAGGAAAGAGAGGAAATAAAGATGTCCCCAAAGGAAGGCACAGTAAGCACAAATAGGGCATGTAAAATATGACTAGGCCCTAAAGGGCCCTCCTCTTCTAGACATATTTATTCCAATATTTGCAGATGACTGAAAACAGTTGAGGTCTGGCAATTGCTTATTTCTTATTTGTCAGGGTGATAAATACCAGAGCAACTATCTGCCTGCACTCGGTTCTATAAGTCATTTGACAGTGAAGAATGGTCCACTTGTGCTTTAGACGCAGCACATCAAAACAGTGGGTTAAACCCTACAGAAAAGCAACAACAAACACTAGTTTACTGTCTATAGAGCTATGTAGCTGTCCCCGTAAAAGCCATGCAAATCTCTATCATCTGTTAATGTGCAGTTGAGAGGAACTCTGTTTGTTGTCGGATGACGGATGGAGTTTGCTCTGAGATCGAAGATCAGTGTTGGATGGATTAGGTCAGGATTGTCTGAGAAAATAAGTGTACTGCTCGCACAGAATTTGTATTCATGCCTTTGATTTTAAGCTGCCATTTTTAATTCCAAAAACAAACAGCGGCCTCATCACTTGGTTTGCTATATTGTTAAGGGAATGGGGCTGTAGAACTGTGACCACTCTCAACTGCATAGCAGGACATATTGATGGAAAGACTGGCAGTCAATGAGAAATTAGTTTGAACCTTTTAAAGCTGTATTTGTTTTGTCAACAAAGACATGGAGTAAAACAACCATATACAGTGCATTCAAAAGTATTCAGACCCCTAGAATTTTTCCACATCTTGTTACGTTACAGCCTTTTTCTAAAATGGATTAAATTCGTTTTTCCCCCCTCATAAATCTACACACAATACCCCGTAATGACAAAGAAAAAATGGATTTTTAGAAATGTTTGCAAATGTATTAAAAAAAAAAAACTGTAATATTACATTTACATAAGTATTCAGTACTTTGTTGAAGCACCTTTGGCAGCGATTACAGCCTCGAGTCTTTTTGGGTATGACGCTACAACTTTGGTACACCTGTATTTGGGGAGTTTCTCCCATTCTTCTCTGCAGATTCTCTCAAGATCTGTCAGGTTGGATGGGGAGCGTTGCCGCACAGCTATTTTCAGGTCTCTCCAGCTCTGGCTGGGCCACTCAAGGACATACAGAGACTTGTCCCGAAGTCACTCTTGCGTTGTCTTGGCTGTGTGCTTAGGGTCGGTGTCCTGTTGGAAGGTGAACCTTCGCCCCAGTCTGAGGTCCTGAACGCTCCGGAGCAGGTTTTCATCAAGCATCTCTCTGCACTTTGCGCCGTTCATATTTCCATCGATCCTGACTAGTCTCCAAGTTCCTGCCGCTGAAAAACATCCCCACAGCATGATGCTGCCACCACCATGCTTCACCATAGGGATGGTGCAGGTTTCCTCCAGACATGACACTTGGCATTCAGGCCAAAGAGTTCAATCTTGGTTTCATCAGACCAGATAATCGTGTTTCTCATGGTCTGTGAGTCTTTTAGGTGCCTTTTGGCAAACTCCCAAGTGATCTGTGATGTGCCTTTTCCTGAGGAGTGGCTTTCGCCTGGCCACTGTACCATAAAGGCCTGATTGGTGGAGTGCTGCAGAAATGGTTGTCCTTCTGGAAGGTTCTCCCATTTCCACAGAGGAACTCTGGAGCTCTGTCAGAGTGACCATCGGCTTCTTGGTCACCTCCCTGACAAAGGCCCTTCTCCCCCGATTGTTCAGTTTGGTCAGGCGGCCAGCTCTAGGAAGAGTCTTGGTGGTTCCAAAGTTTTTCCATTTAAGAATGATGGTGGCTACTGTGTTCTTGGGGACCTTCAATGCTGGGGACCAATCAATTGAATTTACCACAGGTGGACTCCAATCAAGTTGTAGAAACATCTCAAGAATGATCAATCGAAACAGGATACACCTGAGCCAATTTCCGAGTCTCATAGCAAAGGGTCTGAATACTTATGTGAATAATGTAAATCTCCGTTTTTTATTTTGAATACATTTGCAAAAACTTCTAAGAACTTGTTTTCGCTTAGTCATTATGGGGTATTGTGTGTAGACTGATGAGGAGAAAATGGATTTAATCCATTTTAGAATAAGGCTGTAACGTAACTAAATGTGGGAAAAGGGAAAGGGTCTGAATACTTTCCGAATTCACTGTGTGTTGGGTTATAATGGGCAAGAACAGTTCTACTAAGCTCACGGGGCGTTGATATTCTTCAAGAGTCGATGGGTATGTATAATTAATTAAAATCCTAGATTGCACCCTTAAACATTGATGTTTTGGCCCGCAAGGCCCACTTCAGAAATATCGAGAGAGACTAAACAACAGCACCATCGCAGTCGATCAACAGGATAAGGGTTAGTAAAGCCCTAGATCCTGCACTTAGGGCCAACTTCTATTACTTCAAGCACTTTACCCACTGGGAGCAAATTTCCCCGTCTAATCCACGCTGGTTCAACGTCATTTTATTGAAATGATGTGGAAATAACGTTTGTTCAACCAGTGTGTGCCCAGTGGGTATCGTCTCTTACCTGGGTGGGCAATGCTTAACAGAGAGAAATCTTTAGGGGCTCCATCCCTGCGATTCCACTTCACCCCATCTCCCTGGCGCTCTGCCAAGCCTGACCTGTCACCTGGATGGTGGGCAGCATTGGTAAATAGTGCCACACAGATTACTCAACCAAGCGCAGCAGTTGCATGTGGACTTAAAAGACAGGAAAAGGCCCCCCATACACCTTAGCAACACAAACAAGCCGGTGTTAGAGGAGTGGGTCGAATACAAAGCAGCAACTTTGTAGTAGGATGTGAATCGTTATTTTCAGTTTTACTTTAGGTTAAAAGGGGGGGCAAGGAGGGTTATTATTCAGAAATACAAACTGTATTTAAATGATGGCCATATATGTGAGCCCTTGTGGCTGTTTATGGCAGTTTGAAGGTCATCGGGTTTTGAATTTGGCTCATTTCACTTGTATTCAGGCATTTCTGACCCAACACAAAGCTGCAATACATCCTGTCATGTAAGTAAAGCTACAGAGACTTAAATATATACAGTAGCATGACGTCTAGATGTGAATTCAAATCAGATGTGAACCTCCTCTTCCGTCCGCATGGAACTGAAGGCTGTAATAACTCTAACTCTACCTTGTGTTATGATATGGACCTGAGCACAGATTGCTCAGGGAGACAGATGTCCCTGATGCACCATTCAGGTTAGCCCTGCCAACTCTGAAAGGGTAACAGTAACAACGAATGAATACCTTAGAGCTGGGTAGATTTAGAAAAGCAGCTGCTAAAACCTTGCCGTGTGTGTGTTTGCCTGTGTGTGTCTGTGTGTTCTGTTACGTGTATTTGCGCTTATGGATGTGCAGGCACATCGGGCAGTCTGTGAACGGGGGTATAGGCTTGTTGGCTGATGAATGCTTCCTGTCACAGAAGGGAGAAGGGCCAATGATAAGGTATCTGCCGTATTGTTCTTCTGTGAGCACATTACAACACATTTTAAATGAATTTAGGCATAATTAATAGTCTTCCAAGGAGCCATTAGTGCTTTGAGCTCCTGCGCTGTCTGTGGTGAGTCCACCACCCACTGCCTCCCAGTCCTATCCCTGGGTCTCCAAGATAGAGCACAAATGCAATTATACTCTGTATTTATATTCTTCTTTCTCTCTCTCTCGCTTTTCTCTTTCAAACCTGCCTGCTCTCTCTCTCTCTCTCTCTCTCTCGCCTTTCTCTCTCAATCTCTCCTGCTCTCTCTCTTTTTCTTTTCTCTCTCAATCTCTCTTGCTTTCTCTCTCTCAGTAGGGGGGAATTATAGAGGCATGTATTCACACAGAATGTCATCCCAGATTCTGCCGTTACATGCACACAATTGGTCCATTAATCTCCAAATCGAGGTCCCCATTCATCTGGGAACGCTCCCTCCCCCTCCCCCTCCTCATGGATGGCATTTGAATTTCAAGATCAACCCAATCATCTACTTTTAGAGGCAATTCTTATAATTTTGCTTGCAAGTGATCTGTGTCCGATTTGCTGTAGCCTATATGCTTGTTTTACAAAAGCAACACAAAAAAAGTACTGTGTTCAGTCTCAAACCTGATTTTGAAGGGCATTGTAAATCAATTTGGGAGAACCGTTGGTGGTCTCTGCATCCAGAAGTAATTATGACCAATTGAGGAACAACTAAGAAGACGAAGGCAACATTCAAATTGCCTTCCTTTTACATATTATTGTTTCATAAAAGCAGTACCTATACAGCCCAACATACTGGGCAGAGAAAAGCGAGGCTGCACTTGGTTAGAAAATATGAGTCTAAATAAAGATGTTCATAACAAGGTGTTGATGTGTGTTACTTTGGGGCAATTCAAAATTTACTGGAAACGGGTGGGGGGGGTCTGGTCCTACTTGAGGTGTCATTAAATATATATTTTTATTTCACCTTTATTAAACCAGGTAGGCTAGTTGAGAACAAGTTCTCATTTACAACTGCGACCTGGCCAAGATAAAGCAAAGCAGTTCGACACATACAACAACACAGAGTTACACATGGAATAAACAAACATACAGTCAAATAATACAGTAGAAAAAGTCTATATACAGTGTGTGCAAATGAGGTAAGTTAAGGCAGGAAAGGCAATAAATAGGCCATGGTGGCGAAGTAATTACAATATAGGAATTAAACACTGGAATGGTAGATGTGCAGAAGATGAATGTGCAAGTAGAGATACTGGGGTGCAAAGGAGCAAGATAAATAAATAAATAAATAAATACAGTATGGGGATGAGGTAGTTGGATGGGGTATGTACAGATGGGCTATGTACAGGTGCAGTGATCTGTGAGCTGCTCTGACAGCTGGTGCTTAAAGCTAGTGAGGGAGATATGTGTCTCCAGCTTCAGTGATTTTTGCAGTTCGTTCCAGTCATTGGCAGCAGAGAACTGGAAGGAAAGGCGGCCAAAGGAGGAATTGGCTTTGGGGGTGACCAGTGAGATATACCTGCTGGAGCGCGTGCTACTGGTGGGTTCTGCTATGGTGACCAGTGAGCTGAGATAAGGCGGGACTGTACCTAGCAAAGACTTGTAGATGACCTGGAGCCAGTGGGTTTGGCGACGAGTATGAAGCGAGGGCCAGCCAACGAGAGCATACAGGTTGCAGTGGTGGGTAGTATATGGGGCTTTGGTGACAAAACGGATGGCACTGTGATAGACCGCATCCAATTTGTTGAGTTGACTGTTGGAGGCTATTTTGTAAATGACATCGCCGAAGTTGAGGATTGGTAGGATGGTCAGTTTTACAAGGGTATGTTTGGCAGCATGAGTGAAGGATGCTTTGTTGCGAAATAGGAAGCTGATTCTAGATTTAATAATTACATTTTTAATTCAGGAGCCAGGAGTAGACACTCGGATTGCAGCTAGCTAGCTACGATGATCCAGGTGAAAAGGTTCAGAGGTTGTGGTAGGAATCCGGGGATATGGAGAGAAAATAGGTCCGGTATGCTCTGGTTTGAATCGCGTTGTGCAAACTGGCGAGATTTTTCCGAGCTAAAGGTTAGCTGATGACCGCTAGCAGTGGTTAGCTGACTACTAGCTAGTAGCTAGGACGGAGACGTTAGCCAGGAGTAGACACTCGGATTGCAGCTTCTGTTGGGGTTCCGATTCAGGAGTGAAGAAAATACTTCAGAAAAAAGCAGATCGACACCACATTGGGTGAGGCGGGTTACAGGAGAGTATTTTGAAGTTGAGGTTTAGAAAAAATACTTAAAAATATGCGAAGAAAAAAAGATATGAAAGATATATACATGGGACACGACAAAGACGTCTGACCGCTACGCCATCTTGGGGAAAATTGCACCCCCCTCACCAGTATTGTACTATCAAAAAAATGGCACACCCTCCCCCCTCATACAATTTACAAAAAAATTGGTTTACGACCTCAAATAACAATAACTGTAGTGACCCTGTGGTAATAAACATGGATATCGACTTTGCCACTTCAGTACGATTTTGTGGCACAGTCGATGCCACGCATGGCTACGTGCCACAAGGTTGGACTAACTCTCCCTGCCTGTTTCATTAGACTTACTGCCAGCTGTAGACAATGATCAGCTAAACATATAATTATATGGAATATATGGAACAAATTTTCCACAAACAGGTTTCTGTGCCAATGCACCACAAGCAATAAGCAAAGCATACCAACTTCGGGTACTTCAACATCACGGTTTGCGTTTTCAACACAATCTGCACAGTTTGGATGCTGGAATTATATTTTGGATGAACGTGCACGGGTAGCCTACAGGTGACCTTTGAAGTAGCCTAATCCTATTAGAACAACGTGTTGAGAGGAGACCCAAATGTAATGAAATATTCAAATCACAGGGCTTTTTCAAACTGTCCCTTATTTGACATTGGACATTTAGAGGGAGCATTTAGGGCCCCTCGAAATGAGATTAGGCTCCTACAATATTTGGAGGAAAGGACAATTGTCCCTTGAGTAAATGTATTCTCTGGTGCCCAGTGAGGTAGTGGATAGAAGTTGAGTACATGATGCATTGGTGTTGACATGGCAATGGCAAAGGTGAGAGCCTGAAGTCCAGAGATTTGGTCTCTGCAAACATATTTAGTTGCGCACTGACGTGCTGTAACAGAGAACTGCTAAATCATCCTCTGTACCAGATATCCTTGAAGCACTGGGAGTTCAAATAAGGACTGTTTACATTATAGATTTGCTCTTGCTGCTCTTTTATGTATTCAAGTCAACCCTGAGCCTTTCAGGGTGAATATCAAAAGCAAGCAAATCAAGTTAATTGGTCATGATAACAATGGATTGTATTTGTATAGCACTTATACGGTGCTCAAATCATTACCACACCTTACCCACTATGTGTAGCACCCACCTAGGTTGATATGGGTGTGTTTTTCCCCCCAAAACCATATAAGTAGGTAGGAATGTAATTACCATTGTACAAAACTCATTACTTTATGTGTATGCTGTATCTCCAGGTGTGGGCATAATTCAGTGGGACTGAATTATTAGATTGTCTTTGTTACAGTAGCCTCGCTAGAACATAGGATAGAGACCGAGATTCTGTGGTCGATTGCCTTAGGATATAATACGTTCTCTTACAGACAATGTGCTATTTGTTTTTCAGATAATGGCACTGTGGGCCATTCTTATGCTTTATCACGCAATTTCAAGACACTTTAGAATGTGACATATACACAGTTACTGTGCGCGCGGAAGGCTCTGATGAGTAACTGTATGGGGGCCTGGTGGTTACTGGGCCTGTTGGCTCCACACACATCAAAAGCATAAAGCATATTCACACATGTTCATAATGGGTATAACTGTGTCCATGAGGGAACAAATGCCAGCCACATTACGTCCAACAAAGACTGGTTTTATCCTTTCAAATTCCATCTCACAACTTGTGAAGCCCGGGCCTTTTCATTCACTTGAAGTCAAATTCCAAAGTGTTCCAAAGAAATCAATTATGAGAATGAATCCAGAGCTTACTAGGGTAGAGCTTTGAATGATTTTCTATACATGATTTAGTTTTAGTGTAAAGACATGGACATTGACATATGTTCTAATTAAAGTAAACGATCTATGAAAACCCTTAACATGTAAACGTTTTAGTTCAGAACATGAAAAATAGGTTCTACGCAATATGTCAAACTCCATAGAGGTTTATGAATTGATTCTTTTTTAAGATCCAATGCAGCAGTTTTATCTTAATATCAAATCCTTTCTGGGTAACAGTGAAGTACCTTACTGTGATTGTTTTAAATTAAAATGGTCAAAAAGAAACACAAATAGCTTCTTCGCGAAATGCAATTCCTCAAGCATTTTGCTAGGACTGTCTTGGAGGGGTCAAAGAGAGAGGGGCCTAATTGGAGTGATGTGTAACCTGAAAACTAGCTTTTATTGGCAGAGAGGAGGCCGAACTCTCTTTGTGAAATGGTCTATTAATTTATACCGTCCAAAAACCCCACACAGCCAAACAATTTTCAACCGGCTCGTACACAGCTCTTACACTACTTACATCATTATAATTTTCCCAGTTTCTCAGTATTATTCCAACCTCATAGTGTAGAAATATACACTGAGTGTACAAAACATTAGGAACACCTGCTCGTTCCATGATGTAGACCAGGGAACTCAGGACCAATTGAAATTAGGGGGGGACTCAGTCGGGGTCTCAACTTACTGTTGAGAGTTAGAATAATGAAATACACAAGGTGCAATTTCAAAATGTGGTTGTGCATCAACAGTCACTCTTATTATTAACCTATGTCAGCAAAACATTTTTAAATTGATAAGTTAGTCTAGTGGCTAGCTATCTAAATGTGTATTACGCATGGTCGGGGTATGGATGTAGGTACGAGGACTCACTAGCCACTGCGACCCATCATTTTCTGTGTCCTCCACCCCATCAAAGTTTCCTATCCCTGACATAGACTGACCAGGTGAATCCAGATGAACGCTATGATTCCTTTTTGATGTCACTTGTTAAATACTCTTCAATCAGTGTACATGAAGGGGAGGAGACAGGTAAAAAACATATTTTAAGCCTGGAGACAATCGAGACATGTATGTGTATGTGTGTCATTCAGAGGGTGAATGGGCAAGACAAAATATTGAAATGCATTTGAACAGGGTATGGTAGTGCCAGGCGCACTGGTTTGAGTGTGTCAAGAACTGCAACGCTGCTGGGTTTTTCCACACTCAACAGTTTCCTGTGTGTATCAAGAATGGTCCACCACCAAAGGACATCCAGCCAACTTGACACAACTGTGGGAAGCGTTGGAGTCAACATGGGCCAGGATCCCTGTAGAATGCTTTCGACGCCTTGTAGAGTCCATGCCTTGACAAATTGAGGCTGTTCTGAGGGCAAAAGGGGGTGCAACGCAATATTAGGAAGGTATTCCTAATGTTTAGTACACAAAGCACAGGACAATCAAGCACAGGACAATCACGTTTTTGACTGCACTGCCCCTTTAAGGATAACATGGGCTGTACTGTACTGTAGCTGTAGGCAGCAATGCAAGTTATTTCTGATCATTTGAATTTTCAATCACAAACATCAATCCAAAAACTAAATGACTGCAGAGGAAACTTTGAAACGATTCGGAATTGTCATGAACGGCAAGCAACGGGTTCATTGTTCTCTTCGCCGTCTTTGGTGTTTGATATCGGATTGAGCCTTTGATATCGGATTGAGCCTTTGGATTGTGTGGATTATGGCTGGAGGGCTTCAGATGTGTCCCACAGGCCACAGTACACAGGATTACTGAAGGAATTAATGCCTCAGTGCTCTGTACCTTCACTGCACAGCTGCATGTCCTCATTTTTTCCCATTCTGTGGCCTCCCTCTCATGCCGAGTAAACACAAACCTCACACCTACACTCACACCAAACACTTGCACTAACACACACACACAGCGATAGTGTGAAGAGCAAAATAGACAAAAATACACTTTATAAATGCATGTTGGTACACACACACAAACACACACACCATGGCTTGAAGAAGTGTACCAACAGATTGACCTAATAAAAGTACCATTTCCCATATTCAATCAAGATGACCACAGTGTACAGTAAGATAAACTGCCTCAATATACCCTCACACCCAAGCCCTAGTACCGAACACACCCAAGCCCTAATACCCTCACACCTAAGCCATACATAGCATTCATAATGATTTTTAGAGCGTGCTTACTTATAATGAATGGTGAAATGTTTTCATCTTTCATATTAGATTTCTTTTATCTTTTTCATATCTTCTTGAATCAACAGTGTGCCGAATCTAGAGGTCTTGACGTCTAGATTTTTGATCTCTGTTTTTTTTTCAGTTACCTTTTGAATATAGCATTAACACATTTCCACCCACGATATTGGATTGACATCAACTCAGTATGGGTTTCAGAAGTAGTATCTCGAGTGAGGATTCATCCCCGAGTCATTTTATTGAGGACTGTGGAACACATGTTAATGAGAAGGCTAATCAGGTGCTCCTGTCCTCAACGGTGAAGCACAGACAATGGAATACAACATTTGTCTCACATTTCACAATCAAAAGGCTTCCCTCTTCAAGACCAACTGAATGACATCTCATGACACTCTTCAAAACACATCTCTTTTATTCAAGTAGGATAAGTGGTTGCTATTAAAAGCAACACACACAGCCATTATCTGTGAACAGTATCCAGTGTTGGGTTCTAATGAAACAGAGTAAAAACTCATGGGGACGATTATTAAAGCTCAAAGCAAGTTTATTCACCCACAGCTGAACAGACCAAAACATATTTACACAAGTACTGGTATTTAACCCTTTCTCCTATGCTGAGTCTCCTCCTTACACATCTGATCAGCCAACACACCTCTGTTGCTAGACAGAACTTTAGTGATATCTATACTTCCTCACTTCATCTGACCTGACCTCGGCCCTTCTCCTTCCCATAGGACACCTGATGTCTAACAATAACATATTCTGACAGAATTTTTCAGTTTTTAAACTCAATTCCTGACATTTAATCCGAGTAAAGAATCCCTGTCCTAGGTCAGTTAGGATCACCTCTTTATTTTAAGAATGTGAAATGTAAGAGTAATAGTAGAGAATTATTTCTTTCAGCTTTCATTTCTTTCATCACATTCCCAGTGGGTCAGAAGTTTACATACACTCAATTAGTTTTTGGTAGCATTGCCTTTAAATGGTTTAACTTGGGTCAAACGTTTCGGGTAGCCTTCCACAAGCTTCCCACAATAAGTTTGGTGAATTGTGGCCCATTCCTTCTGACAGAGCTGGTGTAACTGAGTCAGGTTTTGTAGGACTCCTTGCTCGCACACGCTTTTTCAGTTCTGCCCACAAATTTTCTATAGGATTGAGGTCAGGGCTTTGTTGTCCTTAAGCCATTTTGCCACAACTTTGGAAGTATGCTTGAGGTCATTGTCCATTTGGAAGACCCATTTGCGACCAAGCTTTAACCTCCTGACTGCTGTCTTGAGATGTTGCTTCATTATATCCACATAATGTTCCTCCCTCATGATGCCATCTATTTTGTGAAGTGCACAGTCCCTCCAGCAGCAAAGCACCCCCACAACATGATGCTGCCACCCCCTGCTTCACGGTTGGAATGGTGTTCTTCGGCTTGCAAGCCTCTCCCTTTTTCCTCCGAACATAATGATGGTCATTATGGCCAAACAGTTATATTTTTGTTTCATCAGACCAGAGGACATTTCTCCAAAAAGTACAATCTTTGTCCCCATGTGCAGTTGCAAACCGTAGTCTGGCTTTTTTATGGTGGTTTTGGAACAGTGTCTTCTTCCTTGCTGCGCAGCCTTTAAGGTTATGTCGATATAGGACTCGTTTTACTGTGGATATAGATACTTTTGTACCTGTTTCCTCCAGCATCTTCACAAGGTCCTTTGCTGTTGTTCTGGGATTGATTTGCACTTTTCGCACCAAAGTATGTTCATCTCTAGGAGACAGAACGCGTCTTCTTCCTGAGCGGTATGACGGCTACGTGGTTCCATGGTGTTTATACTTGCGTACTATTGTATGTACAGATGAACGTGGTACCTTCAGGCATTTGGAAATTGCTCCCAAGGATGAACCAGACTTCTGGAGGTCTACAATTTTTTGTTTTTTCGGAGGTCTTGGTTGATTTCTTTTGATTTTCCCATGTTGTCAAGCAAAGAGGCACTGAGTTTGAAGGTAGAACTTGAAATACATCCACAGGTACACCTCCAATTGACTCAAATTATGTCAATTAGCTTAGTTAATTGTTCTTAAATGACTTGCCTAGTTAAATAAAGGAAGAAAAAAAAAAGCCAAGACATCATTTTCTGGAATTTTCCAAGCTGTTTAAAGGCACAGTCATCTTAGTGTATGTCAACTTCTGACCCACTGGAATTGTGATACAGTGAATTATAAGTGAAATAATCTGTCTGTAAACAATTGTTGGGAAAATTACTTGTGTCATGCACAAAGTAGATGTCCTAACCGACTTGCCAAAACTATAGTTTGTTAACAATACATTTGTGGAGTGGTTGAAAAACGAGTTTTAATGACCCCAACCTAAGTGTATGTAAACTTCCGACTTCAACTGTAAATATTACATAACTAAACCATCTTAGCCTTCACAGGAGCCATTCCAGAAGTGTGCTCATCGCATTTGCCAAACACAAAGATCTGCTTAATGTGAACTAGTAGACTGTGTGCACCACCGAAAAGATTTGTAATGCCCGTGCCAGGAAGCATTTTTGCATTTTTGCAAACGGTTCGACTGAGAAGACATTTTCAAAAGCAAATAAGAATCTGGGTGTAACCTATGTCCCAGCAATAATAATATAAAATATGCCATTTAGCAGACTCTTTTGTCCAAAGCGACTTATTGTCATGCATGCATACATTTTACGTATGGGTGGTCCTGGGAATCAAACCCACTGTCCTGGCATAGCGAACACCAGCTCCCGAGGACCACAATAATTATGGCACACTGTCAAAGTGCCTAAGTGAGTTTGGCTAAAAGGATGACAGTCTGCTTCACTTAATAACTGCCATACTTTAATTAACAGTGGCTTTTCATCATCCTCTATTCATAGAAGGTGCTCGACACGTTCACGCTTCCCTTTTTGTATCCCACATAATTAACGGGGTGAACAAAAAAAAACAGATGCTCGTTGTGAGCCAAAAATATACAAAATGCTTGTAATGAACTTCCTTTTCACAAATCCCTCTTCGGGAGATGAAATAAATAAAGCACAATTTAATGAATATTTCAGATGTAAAAGCTACATCAACATGTATGTGCCAGGGTCAATGAAGTAATTGACTTAACTTCTTGTAAAACCATGGGAAGCCCAGCACCCGCCAGCCTTCTAAAGGAAGGACTTGATAAAAGAAAAGCCCACCTTGGGTGTGATCGGTTTTGTGTTGATGTGCTTCAGAGGGGAACTCTTTGAGGGGATGAATATAGATGATGAAATTTACTGGAATAAAGAATCATCAGCTGCAAAAACATGACTTGATTGCGATGGCTTCACAGCTTGTCATTATCAACGCAAGCCCCTTAGGAACATGTGTCACTTCTAGGTAGTCTCACCCTTTTTATCTTAAAATAAAATGCTAACTTTGGAAAGACAATTTCAAATCCTTGTTTTGTAAGAAAATAGTGACTTATTGAGGGTTATACGCCAGTGTCTCTATTGTTGACTATTGTTTTGCCAAATACCTCCAGGGCAGCACCTCCCCAGGGTAATGCTAGTGAGGACTAGGCCATTGTCCTCTATGCATTGTCAGACAGACATTTTCTTGGCGTGGAAGGCAGTGGGGACTTTGCGTGGTGTGCCAAACTGATTTCCTTGGTGGCTTTATTACTTGTTCTGGCACTCTCAATGGCACAGTGACAATCTTTTAACAATGCCTTGATCCCATACGAGAAAAAAACAGACATTTCAATATATAGTGGGGAGAACAAGTATTTGATACACTGCCGATTTTGCAGGTTTTCCTACTTACAAAGCATGTAGAGGTCTGTAATTTTTATCATAGGTACACTTCAACTGTGAGAGACGGAATCTAAAACAAAAATCCAGAAAATCACATTGTATGATTTTTAAGTAATTAATTTGCATTTTATTGCATGACATAAGTATTTGATCACCTACCAACCAGTAAGAATTCCGGCTCTCACAGACCTGTTAGTTTTTCTTTAAGAAGCCCTCCTGTTCTCCACTCATTACCTGTATTAACTGCACCTGTTTGAACTCGTTACCTGTATAAAAGACACCTGTCCACACGCTCAATCAAACAGACTCCAACCTCTCCACAATGGCCAAGACCAGAGAGCTGTGTAAGGACATCAGGGATAAAATTGTAGACCTGCACAAGGCTGGGATGGGCTACAGGACAATAGGCAAGCAGCTTGGTGAGAAGGCAACAACTGTTGGCGCAATTATTAGAAAATGGAAGAAGTTCAGATGACGGTCAATCACCCTCGGTCTGGGGCTCCATGCAAGATATCACCTCGTGGGGCATCAATGATCATGAGGAAGGTGAGGGATCAGCCCAGAACTACACGGCAGGACCTGGTCAATGACCTGAAGAGAGCTGGGACCACAGTCTCAAAGAAAACCATTAGTAACACACTACGCCGTCATGGATTAAAATCCTGCAGCGCACGCAAGGTCCCCCTGCTCAAGCCAGCGCATGTCCAGGCCCGTCTGAAGTTTGCCAATGACCATCTGGATGATCCAGAGGAGGAATGGGAGAAGGTCATGTGGTCTGATGAGACAAAAATATAACTTTTTGGTCTAAACTCCACTCGCTGTGTTTGGAGGAAGAAGAAGGATGAGTACAACCCCAAGAACCCATCCCAAACGTGAAGCATGGAGGTGGAAACATCATTCTTTGGGGCTGCTTTTCTGCAAAGGGGACAGGACGACTGCACCGTATTGAGGGGAGGATGGATGGGGCCATGTATCGCGAGATCTTGGCCAACAACCTCCTTCCCTCAGTAAGAGCATTGAAGATGGGTCGTGGCTGGGTCTTCCAGCATGACAACGACCCGAAACACACAGCCAGGGCAACTAAGGAGTGGCTCCGTAAGAAGCATCTCAAGGTCCTGGAGTGGTCTAGCCAGTCTCCAGACCTGAATCCAATAGAAAATCTTTGGAGGGAGCTGAAATTCCGTATTGCCCAGCGACAGCCCCGAAACCTGAAGGATCTGGAGAAGGTCTGTATGGAGGAGTGGGCCAAAATCCCTGCTGCAGTGTGTGCAAACCTGGTCAAGAACTACAGGAAACGTATGATCTCTGTAATTGCAAACAAAGGTTTCTGTACCAAATATTAAGTTCTGCTTTTCTGATGTATCAAATACTTATGTCATGCAATAAAATGCAAATTAATTACTTAAAAATCATACAATGTGATTTTCTGGATTTTTGTTTTAGATTCCGTCTCTCACAGTTGAAGTGTACCTATGATAAAAATTACAGACCTCTACATGCTTTGTAAGTAGGAAAACCTGCAAAATCGGCAGTGTATCAAATACTTGTTCTCCCCACTGTATTTAACGTCACGTAAATTTGCATCTTTGCTAAAAATGTATGCAACACCTTATAATGTATTCCAGAGATGCATGTACATACATTTTCATCTTTGCTCAAATGTATGTAATGCCTGACAATATTACAGAAATGCATGGCTATGACCAGTCTACAGAGTGGCCAAATTGGTTCCTAATTTGGCTTCTTAAATGACTCTTTACGTATTGATCAATGGAGATTATTTTGTGGGTCACCAATCCAAAACTTGAAATTGTGATGGTCAGTAAAAAAAACTTTTCCCCATCTAAAAATAAATACAAAATCAAATAGCTATAGTAAGTCCCTCTCCAGCTTAATTCAATAATAGAAAAAATGTAGGCGTTTTTTATAATTTACTTATTCAATTTTTTTTATTGATTTAAACAAAAACTATACATCTTACAACACTCCGCAATATGTCAAAACTGTATGTCTAGGTCTTGTGCTTCCAACGAGTGTGGTATTATAAAGTGTATGGTTAGCGGTGTTATGGTGTGTTCGTAACCAAGTGGGAAGTGGGAATTTACCACATCTGGGAAAAATCCACTTGACCTGCCCTCCAACTGGTAATTAGTAGTTAAATCAGCCATGAATCCCCTTGTGACAGGGGGAATGGAAGCTTGTTGTGTGCAACAGGGAAGGGCAATTGAATACAAAAAAACTTTCGAAAACAAAAAATATTTCTAGCCTGGCTATCTATGGGTAAGTAACAGGGTTGACATGTTATGCTCGACCCGCATCGTATTTCACTCCAAAAAACAAACTGAAAATGGGCAAAAATATTAGAACCAGCTCACCTGCTTTTAGCTGACTAGTGGTGGCTATTTAGCAGCATGATGGTCTGAGGGAAGAGACTAACAATTTAGACCTCGAGCTCCAACATGTAGGACTAAGTGAAATTAAATCATGAACATTTTCATAAAAAACAACAAAATGCATTTTAGTCGATGCTCTTATCCAGAACGACTTACATTCTTATCCAGAACGACTTACAGTAGTGAGTGCATACATTTTCACGCTGGTCCCCCGTGGGACTCAAAACCACAACCATGGCGTGGCAAGCGCCATGCTCTACCAACTGAGCTACACGCGACCATATAAGTAGAAATAGCATGATATACATCATAACAACTGAAGCAGTGATGAGTAAATACATGTCCATTGGGGTGGAGGCAGAGTAAAGACTGTTGAGAGGGTGGGGGGATGACCATAGGGGGAACAGCATGTGTTGGAAAGAAGTGAAATAGAAACAATACAAATTATTATTTAAAAAATATATAATATACATATGAACAACTGCAACAGTGATGGATGTCGTTTGGGTGGGGGCAGAGTAAAGTCTGTCCATAGGGGGAGCAGCAAGTAAGGTACAGTGCATTTGGAAAGCGTTCAGACCCCTGACCTTTTCCGCATTTTGGTACGTTACAGCCTTATTTTCCCTCATCAATCGACACACAATACCCCATAACGACAAAGCAAAAACAGGTTTTGAGAAATTTTTGCAAATGTATTACAAATAAAAAACAGACATTGAGACCCTTTGCTATGAGACTCAAAATTGAACTCACGTGCATCCTGTTTCAATTGATCATCCTTGAGATGTTTCCACAACATGATTGTAGTCCACCTGTGGTAAATTAAATTGATTGGACATGATTTGGAAAGGCACACACTTGTCTATATAAGGTCCCACAGTTGACAGTGCATGCCTGTGCAAAAACGAAGCAATTAGGTTGAATAATTGTCTGTAGAGCTCAGAGACAGGATTTTGTTAAGGTACAGATCTGGGGAAGGGTACAAAAACATTTCTGCATCATTGAAGGTCCCTAAGAAGGCTGGTAATGGCTCACATCAACACCATTATCCCAGAAACCCTAGACCCACTCCAATTTGCATACCGCCCAAACAGATCCACAGATGATGCAATCTCTATTGCACTCTACACTGCCCTTTCCCACCTGAACAAAAGGAACATTTCTGTGAGAATGCTATTCATTGACTACAGCTCAGCGTTCAACACCATAGTTTCCTCAAAGCTCATCACTATGCTAAGGATCTTGGGACTAAACACCTCCCTCTGCAACTGGATCCTGGACTTCCTGACGGGCCGCCCCCAGGTGGTGAGGGTAGGTAGCAACACATCTGCCACGCTGATCCTCAACACTGGAGCCCCACAAGGGTGTGTGCTCAGTCCCCTCCTGTACTCCTTGTTCACCCACGACTGCATGGCCAGGCACGACTCCAACACCATCATTAAGTTTGCAGACGACACAATAGTGGTAGGAGGAGGTCAGAGACCTGGCCAGGTGGTGCCAGAATAACAACCTGTCCCTCAACGTAACCAAGACTAAGGAGATGATTGCGGACTACAGGAAAAGGAGGACCGAGCACGCCCCCATTCTCATTGACGGGGCTGTAGTGGAGCAGGTTGAGAGCTTCAAGTTCCTTGGTGTCCACATCGCCAACAAACTATCATGGTCCAAACACACCAAGACAGTCGTGATGATAGCACGACAAAGCCTATTCCCCCTCAGGAAACTAAAAAGATTTGGCATGGGTCATGAGATCCTCAAAAGGTTCTACAGCTGCAACATCGAGAGCATCCTGACTGGTGGCATCACTGCCTGTTACGACAATTGCTCGGCCTCCGACCGCAAGGCACTACAGAGGGTAGTGCATACGGCCCAGTACATCACTGGGGCTAAGCTGCCTGCCACCCAGGAAGGCCCTAAAAATTGTCAAAGATCCCAGCCACCCCAGTCATATACTGTTCTCTCTACTACCGCATGGCAAGCGGTACCGGAGTGCCAAGTCTAGGACAAAAAGGCTTCTTAACAGTTTTTACCCCCAAGCCATAAGACTCCTGAACAGGTAATCAAATGGCTACCCGGGCTATTTGCATTGTGCCCCCTCCCCCCCCAGCCCCTCTTGTACTCTGCTGCTACTCTCTGTTTATCATATATGCATAGTCACTTTAACTATACATTAATGTACATATGTACATACTACCTAGATTGGCCTGACCAACCAGTTCTCCCACACATGGGCTAACCGGACTATCTGCATTGTGTCCCACCACCCACCAACCCCTCTTTTACGCTACTGCTACTCTCTGTTCATCGTATATGCATAGTCACTTTTACCATATCTACATGTACATACTACCTCAATCAGCCTGACTAACCGGTGTCTGTATGTAGCCTCGCTACTGTTTTTAGCCTCGCTATTGTTTATAGCCTCGCTACTGTTTTTCACTGTCTTTTTACTGTTGTTTTTATTTCTTTACTTACCTATTGTTCACCGAATACATTTTTTGCACTATTGGTTAGAGCCTGTGTGTAAGCATTTCACTGTAAGGTCGACACCTGTTGTATTTGGTGCACGTGACAAATACATTTTGATTTGATTTGAGAACACAGTGGCCTCCATCATTCTTAAATGGAAGAAGTTTGGAACCACCAAGACGCTTCCTAGAGCTGGCTGCTCGACCAGGGCCTTTGTCAGGGAGGTGACCAAGAAGCCAATGGTCACTCTGACAGAGCTCCAGAGTAACTCTGTGGAGATCGGAGAACCTTCCAGAAGGACAACCATCTCTGCAGCACTCCACCAATCAGGCCTTTATTGTAGAGTGGCCAGACGGAAGCCACTCCTCATGAAAAGGCACATGACAGCCTTGTCTGATGAAACCAAGATTGAACTCTTTGGCCTAAATGCCAAGCGTCACATCTGGAGGAAACCTGGCACCATCTCTATGGTGAAGCATGGTGGGGGGATGTTTTTCAGCGGCAGGGACTGGGAGATTAGTCAGGATCGAGGGAAATATGTATGGCGCAAAGTACAGAGAGATCTTGATGATAAACCTGCTCAGGACCTCAGACTGGTGTGAAGGTTCACCTTCCAACAGGACAATGACCCTAAGCAAACAGCCAATACAATGCAGGAGTGGCTTCAGAACAAGTCTCTGTATGTCCTTGAGTGGCCCAGCCAGAACCCGGACTGGAATCCGATCGAACATCTCTGGAAAGACCTGAAAATAGCTGTGCCGCGACGCTCCCCATCCAACCTGACACAGCTTGAGAGGATCTGCATAGAAGAAGGGGATAAACTCTCCAATACAGGTGTGCCAAGCTTGTAGTGTCATACCCAAGAAGACTCAAGGCTGTAATCGCTGCCAAAGGTGCTTCAACAAAGTACTGAGTAAAGGGTCTGAATTCTTATGTTAATGTAATATTTTATTTTATTTTTATTTTTATAAATTTGCAAAATATTATAAAACCCTGTTTATGCTTTGTCATTATGGGGTATTGTGTGTAGATTGATGAGGGAAAAAACGATTTAATACATTTTATACATTTTATATTAAGGCTGAAACAAAATGTGTAAAACGTCAAGGGGTCTGAATACTTTTCATATGCACTGTAAGTGACTGGGTTTGGAAGTCTGAGTGATTGAACCGGGGAGAACAGGGCATTGCTTGGGTGTCTGGGGTCCCTGATGATCTTCTTGGCCTTTCTGCGACTCCTGGTGTGGTAGGTGTCCTGTAGGCTAGGCAGTGTGCACCCAATGGTGCATTCGGCTGCACGTATCACCCTCTGAAGTTCCTTGCGGTCCGTGGCGGTAGAGTTGCCGTACCAGGCTGTGATGCAGCCCGGCAGTATGCTCTCAATGGTACTCCTGTAGAACACTGTGAACGCCCTCGGAGACAGGCCAAATTTCTTCAGCATCCTGAGGTTGAAGAGTCGCTGTCGTGCCTTCTTCACCACGGTGTCCATGTGAGATGTGTACGCCGAGCTGTAGTTGATGAACAACATCCTCACATATGCCATTGTTTTGTCAAGGTGGGTAAGGGCAGTGTGCAGTGCAATGGCGATTGTGTTGTACGTGGATCTGTCTGAGCGGTAGGCAAATTGGAGAGGGTAGAGTGTGTCAGGGAGGGAGGAGGTGATATGGTCTTTGACCATGGTCCTCTCGAAGAACCTCTCGAAGCACTTCATGATGACGGAAGTGAGTGCAACTGGTCGGTAGTCATTCAGTTTTACAGAATGATTTAATAACTATTAGATGTTCAATGTTTCTTGTGAAATAAATATTTGAAAAGGAATAGTTTCACCATATTAAAACGAGAATTCAGTTCACGTAACAGGGTTGACCTTAAAATGAAGGAGAGACGTGAATGAATCACTAATCACATGAAATAAATAATAATCTTCAGAAATAACTTTGTCAATGCAACAAAATAACCAGTGCTTTACAATAATGGTGAAAACCTTTGGGGGTTAGTTGGTGAAAATCTTTTAGGTCACAGAGGGTGCATGGTGGGACATATCAAAATGCTGCATTTTGACACTTTAGCAAGTTATTTTTTTCATATTGCTTTTGGTGTGAAGTAAAATAAAAATGCATTTTGACAAAATATATTGTAGCAGCGACAGCCTATTAAAAGACTTGGAAGTGTGGCTTGTTGGCGGTGTGGCTTTCTCAAAGTCCTTTTTGGCCTCCCATGAGCCGGATTGTCATGCCAGTTAATGTGTTTAGTTGTGTTCTGTGATTAAAACCTAAGCATTTACCCTGCTAGTTCTGCAGTCTGAATGAGAATATGAGCCTATTTATTATTGATCTGAAAATTTGGTTGTGACTCCGTATGCAGGGTGTGACGCAATTGCGGAGCCTCCGGAGGCATGCAGAAGCCACATTGAGCTCTGCATCGCTGTGCGCCTCAGAATGTTTTTTACAATGCAGTGGGCACCGTATAGCTCCACATTGACATGTATAGCTCCACATTGACATGATTGGTTGACGGTAGGTGGGGCAGGAGGTTCTGTATAAACACAAACTCACTTCCTTGACAACAGCTCTGCGCTGCTCCGCGAAGCTCAAAAAGTATGTTTGCTCTGACCTCTGTGGAGGCCCCATCGCAGTAAATGCTGTATGGACAATGCAGACGTTGGATGAACAAGCAGCACCTTTAACATAAGTGCATGTTATACATTTTACATCTTCCTAATATTGCTTTGTACCGTCTTTTACCCTCAGAACAACCTAAATTTGTTG
Organism: Salvelinus alpinus; assembly: GCF_045679555.1. Lineage (NCBI taxonomy): Eukaryota > Metazoa > Chordata > Actinopteri > Salmoniformes > Salmonidae > Salvelinus > Salvelinus alpinus. The sequence goes on from NC_092101.1 coordinate 4,107,230, forward strand.
GGGCATGAACTTTACAAGGTGTCGAAAGCGTTCCACATGAATGCTGGCCCATGTTGACTCCAATGCTTCCCACAGTTGTGTCAAATTGGCTGGATGTTTTTTTATTTTTATTTTATTTAACCTTTATTAAACCAGGTAGTTGAGGGAGATAAAAGTCTCCAACTTCAGCGATTTTTGCAATTCGTACCCATAGATTTGATCTGGCTGATGATTGTGGCCTGTGGAATGTTGTCCCAATCGTCTTCAATGGCTGTGCGAAGTTGCTGGATATTAGCCCTAACTGGAACACGCTGTCGTACAAGTTGATCCACAGCATCCCAAACAGCTCAATGGGTGAAATGTCTGGTGAGCAGGGGACATTTTAAGCTTCCAGGAATTGTGTACAGATCCTTGCAACATGGGGCATGCATCATCATGCTGAAACAAGAGGTGATGGCGGGAGATGAATGGCATGACAATGGGCCTCAGGATCTCTATGCCATCGATAACATGCAATTGTGTTCATTGTCTGTAGCTTATGCCTGCCCTTACCCTAACCCCACCGCTACCATGGGGCACTCTGTTCACAACGTTGACATCAGCAAACAGCTCGCCCAGGGGGGCACTAGTGAGCAAGCCATGGAGTTTTTCTGATCTCCTGCTGAAATTGCATTTATTTAATACTTTGTTTGAGCTTTGACCCAAAAATAACTAGGAAACACAGCCTTTGAATGACGTGCTTTACTTTGTTCAGCTTTTATTTTGGTGAAATGTGTAAATGGTGCATAACCTGCAAAAGTTTCGATTCAGCGGAGTCACTGGCAAAAGAGAACACTCGGCCCATGACGAGGATTTCGAGTTCTTTAACAAGTGGGAGCAGCGAGAAAACAAGCAAACTGTCTCCGACATGGACCAAGGCTTGTCAAACATGCTCAGATGACACAACTATGCTACAAACCACGGTTAAGAAGCTTATAACTGGTGTGGCTAGCCTTAAGGAACAATGCATACATTTACAAGGTTATATGCGAATATCCAATATTAAAATCATGGGGGTAGCTGAGGACCCGTGCTTAAGTTCTACATTGGTTTCAGAGTTATTAAAGGAAGCTCTCAAATTGGTTCAAGACATCCTTGTAGACCGCTCACATTGGGGCTCTCAAGCAAGAAAGGCTGGTGGAAAACCGTGAATTCTTGTGGCTAAACTACACTACTATCAGGATTGTTTTGATGTTCTTCGGCGTGACAGAGAATTTGGCCCACTTCGATGCAACAAAGCACCCATCTCTATCTTCCAAGACTATGCCCCCAGTAGTTCTCGTAACCGTGCTGCTTTTAACAATGTCAAGAATCTGCTCCATGGACGGACCGACGTTCGGTATGGTGTGTCTTTTCCTGCCCGGCTCCATACAATGGCACGAGAAAGAGTTCCAAGAACCCCATAAGGCAAATGTTCTGTGGATGAATGTTCACCTATTTGGCGATTAGGGTAATGGACGAATGTGTCTACCACTGCAGACTCAGTCTCTCTTTTGTAGATACTGTAAAGCGTTGCCAGTGGCATCAGTTGATATTGTTAATATTAGGTAACATTAGTGCCTAACACCATACCCAAACCGGATGCGCTCATGTGTCCGCGTGTGCCATCGTACGCAGATTTATTTTGTCCCCCCACACCAAACACGATCACAACACACAGGTTGAAATATCAAAACAAACTCTGAACCAATTATATTAATTTGGGGACAGGTCAAAAAGCATTAATCATTTATGGCAATTTAGCTAGCTAGCTTGCAGTTGCTAGCTAATTTATCCTATTTAGCTAGCTTGCTGTTGCTAGCTAATTTGTCTTGGGATATAAACGTTGAGCTGTTATTTTACCTGAATTAATCCACACATAAAACGGTGAACCGAATCGTTTCTATTCATCTCTCCTCCTTCCAGGCTTTTTCTTCTTCGGACTTTATATGGCGATTGGCATCTAACTTTCATAATAAGGTGTATTACCACAACTGACCGACCTCAGTTCATCTTTCAATCACCCACGTGGGTATAACCAATGAGGAGATGGCACGTGGGTATATGCTTCTATAAACCAATGAGGAGATGGGAGAGGCAGGACTTGCGCTGCGTTCAGCGTCACAAATTGAACTGACTTCTATTTTAGCGCTTGGCAACGCAGGCGCTCGTTGGCGCACGCGTGCCTTGTGGGTGCAATGATTGAATCAAATGTATGTGTACATTTATTTTGCAACATTCGCGAGCGGTGTGTAGGGCATGTTAGTTCTGGTGAGTCAATTCTCCTTTTGTTTGAACGTTTTATTTTATTACCATGAAGCTGCTCATGTTTATCGATGGTACCGTATCCAGGGTAGATAAAGCGTAGTTAAAGACGTTGCCGCAAGATGTGATTTATGAAATGCTTTATACTTTCTTTTAAAACAACATAGTTTTGGGTTGCAAATAAGTATTTCTTATTTATTTATTATGCGCAACTTGTTTTAAATCCTTCACTATTTCAGTAGGGCTCTCTACTCGATAGGTTTAGTGTTCCCCACTACAAGCACATTGTGTGTGGATATCTTTGTGTGGGGATTAGCGGTTACCTTGTTCTATCAGGTGACCTGGGTGGGATTTCTTTTTCATACCAGACTTCAGAGTATTGTTTGTTTATGTTTTTTATTTCAACTTTTGTGTTTGTTATTTGCTTCTTTTTTTTTTTTTTTTTTATGGATCAGTTTTTGTAATCTTTTCCACCCTGACTTTACATGGCTAGGCCTAATATCATGAGAGGGACAGCTGGTTGCGCTGTCACTTTTGCTAGCTGAAATGTTACATCTTTAAATCACCCAGTGAAACGTGAAAGGGTTCTTTCTTCATTTAAATCACCTTAAAGTAGATATTGCCGTTCTTCATGAGACACATCTCCGCACTTTCGACCACTCTCGTTTAAAAGGAGGATGGATCAGTCAATCATATCATTCCAATGTTCATTCTAAAACTATAGGAGCAGCCATTTTAATTAGTAAAAACCATACCGTTCACAATGTCAAGTGTAGAGGCAGACTCAGCAGGCCGTTTCATTATTGTAGTAGGAAGACTGTATAATACACCTGTTATCTTGGCTAACATTTATGCATCGAATTGGGATAACATTCTTCACAAAAGTATTTCGTCGATGACCAAATATGGACACACGTGATATGAATTGCGTACTGTCGCCCAATCTGGATCGTAGCTCTCCTAAGGTATCATCTTAATCAAAGACCGTATCCACAATTCAGCTAATTTCTTAAGACATATAGCATATCTGATGTGTGGCATTTCCACAATCCCACAGCAAAGGGAGTATTCTTTTTTCTCACCAGTTCATAAGACCTTCTCACGTATAGACTACTTTTTCCTTGACAATAGATTTCTGCCCACTGATTACCAAGCTATAGTCTTTAAGGATCATTCTCCTTTTACTATGGCTGGTTTCTGACAAACAGAGTGAAAAACGAACAAAACAAACAACAAGTCAAAGCTCATACCAAGTTTATTCACCCACTGGGTCAAACAGCTGCAAAGACAAAAACATGTTTCTACCAGCACAAGTATTTATACCCACTTTATGCCGAGTTTTCTCCTTTTCTCTAAACACTACATCTTTGTTGCTAGGCAGGAAGTTAAGTAATGTGGGTAATAAACTGTGCCTTCACCCTTCATGTGACCTGACCTCGGCCCACATGCTTCACTAATCCACAGCTATTCACCCTTATCAGTGACCGCAACAATGTGATTGCCTTTTCCCTTACTTAGTAACTTTCCAGGCCCCTACTTCCTATCCACCCTCCATTAACCCCATCATATACATTGCTACTCCATATAACCATTAACTTCTGCTGTAGCAAGTATTTCCAATTACAACCCGACACTATTAAACTACTTATACCAAATACACAGCCAATTATCATAACATTTAAAACTATATAAATATAAAAATATATACAAAAATAACACAAAAAATAACACAAAAAGAAGTAACAAAGCCAAAATAGAAACATATTTTAGCATATAAATACAATTTAAAAAAAGAGTTGAATTATTACACTATTACCCTATTGCTAACAAAAAACACACAAATAAAACTAAAGTGCACAAATCATATATCACACAATTACACAAATAGAATAACACACTTACAGTTGAAGTCGGAAGTTTACATACACCTTAGCCAAATACATTTCAACTCTGTTTTTCACCATTCCTGACGTTAAATCCTAGTAAAAATTCCCTGTTTTAGGTCAGTTAGAATCACCACTTTATTTTAAGATTGTGAAATGTCAGAATAATAGTAGAGAATTATTTATTTCAGCTTTCATTTCTTTGATCACATTCCCAGTGGGTCAGAAGTTTACATAAACTCAATTAGTATTTGGTAGCATTGCCTTTAAATTGTTTAACTTGAGTCAAACATTTTGGGTAGCCTTCCACAAGCTTCCTACACTAAGTTGGGTGAATTTTGGCCCATTCCCCCTGACAGAGCTGGTGTAACTGAGTCAGGTTTGTAGGCTTCCTTGCTCTCAAACGCTTTTTCAGTTCTGCCCACACATTTTCTATAGGATTGAGGTCAGGGCTTTGTGCTTGCCACTCCAATACCTTGACTTTGTTGTCCTTAAGCCATTTTGCCACAACTTTGGAAGTATGCTTGGGGTCATTGTCCATTTGGAAGATTCATTTGCAATCAAGCTTTAACTTCCTGACTGATGTCTTGAGATGTTGCTTCAATATATCCACAACATTTTCCTGCCTCATGATGCCATCTATTTTGTGAAGTGCACCAGTCCCTCCTGCAGCAAAGCCCCCCCACAATATGATGCTGCCACCCCCGTGCTTCACGGTTGGGATGGTGTTCTTCGGCTTGCAAGCCCTCCCCCTTTTTCCTCCAAACATAACAGTGGTCATTATGGCCAAACAGTTCTATTTTTGTTTCATCAGACCAGAGGACATTTCTCCAAAAAATACAATCTTTGTCCCCATGTGCAGTTGCAAACCGTAGTCTGGCTTTTTTTATGGCGGTTTTGGAGCAGTGGCTTCTTCCTTGCTGAGCGGCCTTTCAGGTTATGTCGATATAGGACTCGTTTTACTGTTGATATAGATACTTTTGTACCTGTTTCCTCCAGCATCTTCACAAGGTCATTTGCTGTTGTTCTTGGATTGATTTGCACTTTTCACACCACAATACGTTCATCTCTAGGAGACAGAAGGCTTCTCCTACCTGAGCCGTATGACAGCTGCTTGGTCCCATGGTGTTTATACTTGCGTACTATTGTTTGTACAGATGAACGTGGTACCTTCAAGCATTTGGAAATTGCTCCCAAGGATGAACCAGACTTGTGGAGGTCTACAATGTTTTTTCGGAGGTCTTGGCTGATTTCTTTTGATTTTCCCATGATGTCAAGCGAAGAGGCACTGAGTTTGAAGGTAGGCCTTGAAATACATCCACAGGTACACCTCCAATTGACTCAAATTATGTCAATTAGCTTAGTTAATTGTTTGTAAATGACTTGCCTAGTTAAATAAATAAAAAATAAAAAAGCCAAGACATAATTTTCTGGAATTTTCCAAGCTGTTCCAAGCTGTGTATGTCAACTTCTGACCCACTGGAATTGTGATACAGTGAATTATAAGTGAAATAATCTGTTTGTAAACAATTGATGGAAAAATTACTTGTGTCCTAACCGACTTGTCAAAACTATAGTTTGTTATCAAGAAATTTGTGGAGTGGTTGAAAAATTAGTTTTAATGACTCCAACCTAAGTGTATGTAAACTATCGACTTCAACTGTACATACCCAGTAATAATGAATTTATCAGTGATACCTACAATATGGAAACTTAAAACTTTGCAAAAGGGGAATTATTTATTTTGTTTATGGTATACAGGGATGCTCACATAAACAAATGTGCGTGTACCCCCCCCCCCCCCCCCCCCCCCACACACACACACACACACACACGTGCACACAACCACACTTGAAGAATCCTGCTGGGGAGAAGTGGAAGCAAATGGGTCTTCATTCTCAGACTCAGACAACATTTGTGAAGACACCTGTGTGGCTGAGGAGGTGGATGGCTCCTCATCCTGAGGCTCCAAGATCATTTCTGAAGAGACCTGTGTGGCTGAGGAGGTAGATGGCTCTGAATTTGCATTGAAATACAGTATATGAGTCTGACACCCTAAATACATTTGTTGCACAATTAAATATACATGCCATGTCAACCAAGTGAACCATACAACCTCCTTAGCTAATTCTAGGCATAAGACACCCAAAAGACTCAATATATCACAAAAGATACAAAATATCAGCCTAATATAGACGTCCTTTAAGTTAGCCTACAGCATTTGAAAGTCCCCTTACTGAGCTCCGGACCTAGTCAATACAATCACAGAAAACCTTTATGTCACCTCAATGAAAGTTAACCAAATCAATAATGTGCAAGTTAGGTTGTAATCGTTTTGCTGCAGGCTACACACATTATCATGATGAAACTGTGTGAAATGATATCCAATGTTATGTAAGCTAGTTGGACAGAAAAGGGAATATTGTCGCCATATGTGTAATAGCAATGCAAGCAACATAGGCTAACAAACACTAGTGTTATACTAGCCTATTTCATTACATGCATACTATTATACTCATAAAGAGATGACATTGGTGCATACCTTTATCTTTGGTGCATTTCTCCTCTTCTTCTTTCCTCTTTTTCCTAAACTGGGCACCTGATGGCTTAGCCCTTTTCTTATCCATGTGTGATGACTTGGCACTCGAGCATCAATACATTACCCATCCCCCAACACTGTCAACCAAGAGTCAAGACTAAGGCAATTGGTGGTGTGCAAACTGGTTTTATATTATTCTTAACGAACCAGAAAAAAATGCAACAATATGTCTGTGAAACTATATATTCACAGTATTATGAATGAATTGTGCTTTATTTGGTATCATTTCATAGTGTGACTGATTTTACTAATTGCATTAGTACTGTACAAAGTTAGAGGTGCACTATTTGATAGATTCCCCCACTCCCCTATCTCGGGTTTCCAGTAGGGAGACCTGAGGTCAACCTACCCATGCCCCCATCCTCATCTCGGACTTCTGAGTGGGAGACCTTCGCAGGCAGTAGCCTGCCTAGCTCACAAACTAGAATCAGGGCGCCCACTCCGACAAGGTTAATTGACCCACAGTCCCACACGGTGACGTGATATCATTGACGTGACATAAGCGATAGAAAACCAATCGTGCAAATGTCACTGTTCCCCCCAAAAATTGTGCTGGTGCCGCCCCTGGCAAGATGCCGCCCTGGGCGGCTGCCCATGTCGCCCATACCTAAATCCGCCACTGCATCAGAAGAAACATTTGTTGCTTTTATATCATTTAAAATTGAGAATTTTTTCGAGCTTAATCAAACTCATGGAATGTCTCCTACAACAGTATGGGAATCAATGAAGTCTAATCTAAGGCGGCACATTTTTTCATACAGCGCAAGATTAAGGAAACAAATACAATCTTGGATTTGGATATGGCATATTCACACTCTTCATCCGTAGATTTAGGAAAACAACATTTGACACTTCAGACAGAGTTTGATCTTTCAACGCGACAAGCTGAAAATCAAATTAGTAAATCTTGATACAAAAATGATGAACATGGAGTGAAATCAGGGAAAATGCTAACACACCAGCTGCATCAGAGAACCGCAAATCAAGCCATAACTGAGATAACTGACGAGCTGAGAAATAAATGTATTTAGAGGTCAATTCATGCTTTCATAACTTTTACTCACAATTATACACTTCGGAATCCGCTGGTAGTGCTTCCTTACTCGACACCTTCTTTGAGAACTTAGCTATCCTACAGTTAAACCTGAGATAGCTGCTGAATTAGAAGAACAGTTCTCTGTAGAAGCGAATGTGTTGGCAATTAAATCTATGCAGTGTGGTAAATCCGCTGGAACTGACAGATTTCCGAGCGAATTCTATAAAAAATTCTCAGATCAACTCTCTCCTCTCTTGCTTTCCCTATTTGAGAAATCATTCTCCTCAAACTCTTTACCCTTAACAATTAGACAAACATGTAAACTCAGCTAAAAAAAGAAATGTCCCTTTTTTAGGACCCTCTTTCAAAGATAATTCGTAAAAATCCAAATAACTAGACAGATCTTCATTGTAAAGGGTTTAAACACTGTTTCCCATGCTTGTTCAATGAACCATAAACAATTAATGAACATGCACCTGTGGAACGGTCATTAAGACACTAACAGCTTACAGACAGTAGGCAATTAAGGTTACAGTTATAAAAACTTAGGACACTATAGAGGCCTTTCTACTGATTATGAAAACACTAAAATAAAGATTCCCAGGGTCCCTGCTCATCTGCCTGAATGTGCCTTAGGCATGCTGCAAGGAGGCATAAGGACTGCAGATTTGGCCAGGGCAATAAATTGCAATGTCGGTACTGTGAGATGCCTAAGACAGCGCTACAGGGAGACAGGATGGACAGCTGATCATCCTCGCAGTGGCAGACCACGTGTAACAACACCTGCACAGGATTGGTACATCTGAACATCACACCTGCGGGACAGGTACAGGATGGCAACAACAACTGCCCGAGTTACACCAGGAACGCACAATCCCTACATCAGTGCTCATACTGTCCGCAATAGGCTGAGAGAGGCTGGACTGAGGGCTTGTAGGCCTGTTGTAAAGCAGGTCCTCACCAGACATCACCGGAAACAACGTTGCCTATGAGCACAAACCCACCGTCGCTGGACCAGACAGGACTGGCAAAAAGTGCTCTTCCCTGACGAGTCGCGGTTTTGTCTCACCAGCGGGTGATGGTCGGATTCACATTTATCGTCGAAGGAATGAGCGTTACCCCGAGGCCTGTATTCTGCAGCGGGATTGATTTGGAGGTGGAGGGTCCGTCATGGTCTGGGGCGGTGTGTCACAGCATCAACGGACTGAGCTTGTTGTCATTGCAGGCAATCTCAATGATGTGCGTTACAGGGAAGACATCCTCCTCTCTCATGTGGTACCATTCCTGCGGGCTCATCCTGACATGACCCTCCATCATGAAAATTCCACCAGCCATACTGCTCGTTCTGTGCGTGATTTACTGCAAGACAGGAATGTCAGTGTTCTGCCATGGCCAGCGAAGAGCCTGGATCTCAATCCCATTGAGCATGTCTGGGACCTGTTGGATCGGAGGGTGATGGCTAGGGCCATTCCCCCCAGAAATGTCCGGGAACTTGCAATAACAGCAATAACTGGCAGTTCTGGTGCAGTCCATGAGGAGGGGATGCACTGCGGTACTTACTGCAGCTGGTGGCCACACCAGATACTGACTGCTACTTTTGATTTTGAACCCCCCCTTTTTGTTCAGGGACACATTATTCAATTTATGTTAGTCACGTCTGTGGAACTTGTTCAGTTTATGTCTCAGTTGTTGAATCGTGTTATGTTCATTGAAAATAAACGCAGTTCACAATGAGAGGACTTTTCTTTTTTTGCTGAGTTCATTTAACTTATTCTGAAAAAGGAAAAAAAACTTGTGCTGTTCATATATGCCAATTTCTTTACTGAATTGCGATGTAAAGATACTTTCTAAGAATATTGGCTGCCGCTCCCTCATTATCTCTACAAACTGGTTTCATTAAAAATCATCATTCTTTTTTTAACATCAGATGTCTTTATAATATACTTTATAATCCCTCTTCATCTGACACTCCAGAGATATTGTTATCACTTGATGCTGAGAAGGCGTTTGATCGAGAGATGTGGGATTATATATTTTATACTCTCAAACAATTTGGATTCAGTCCCAATTTTATGTCCTGGATCAAAGTTCTTTACTCCTCCTCTATGGCTGCAGTGTGCACAAACAATAACCTTTCATCTTATTTCCAACTTCAACGTGGGACAAGAGAAGGTTGTTCTCTATCCCCTCAGCTGTTTGCCATTGCAATTGAGACATAGCAATACGTAATAACACCTCTATCAAAGGTATTTGAAGAAGGGGCTTAGACATGCTTTTATATGTGTCCGACCCTTTAACTGGGATCCAGGTTCTACTAAAGACATTTGGTAAAATATCCGGGTATAAGGTTAATCTACAAAAAGTGAATTGATGCTTATTAATCCTTCAGCCATGCAAACTTATTTTAGTCATTCGCCCTTCAGAGTGACTAGACAGAAATTGAAATATTTGGGAATTTGGGTCACACACGATTTCAAAGATCTCTATAAAGCCATTTTCCCTCCCTTGATACTCATTCTGAAACATGATCTTGAACGGTGGGATTTACCTTCTCTTTCTTTGGGCCAAAGATTGAACACTGTTAAAATGAATGTATAACCTAAGTTTTTCTACTTATTTCAATGTATTCCTATCTTTCCTACTAAATCTTTTTTTTTATCTCCATAGATAAACTGATATCTGCTTTTATTTGAAAGAAGAAAAACCCTTGGATACGTAAGAGCGTATTGCAGAGATCTCATCCTCAGGGTGGTCTTGCACTTCAGTATTAAGAATCATCCTATATTGGATGACAGAAATCCCTGATGTTACAGGCCCGAAATGGTTGACCTCGGAGATCTCATTTTGAGGCCCCACCTCTTTAGCTGCCATAGTCTGTGCAAAAATTGCATTAGCTGAGCCTGTTTCCAAATACACTAGAAACACTACTGTGAAACATTCTCAAAAAATCTGCACAGTTCAGGCGATCGTTTGGTCTCAGTGAATTTTCAAATTATTAAAGAACCATACATTCTCTCCATCATTATCAGACCGGGTGTTTTATATCTGGTCTGGAAAAGGGATCTCCTCACTGAACGACTTGTACATTGATATGGATTTTACATCTTTTAGCAGTTAGTACAATAGTTCAATATTCCTAGATCCCATTTCTTTAGGAACCTGCAATTGCGTAGTTTTGTATCTTCATACTCTAGTCACTTCCCATCACACCCACCTACCTTCTAGATTATATTTTTAAAGGGAACCCTTATTTCAATGTATATACTTGAAATATGAGAAGAACCAAAGGGAAGAGGATTTAGGTGAACAACTTGGCAGAGTATGCTTCAGATAATACCTTCTTCATCTATGTCTAAGACATGCTGTAAGTCAATTTAAAATAGTTCATCGGCTGCATTGGTCAAAGGCAACTTTATCCAAGATTAGACCAGAAATAGATCCCACTTGTGACCGATATAAGCAGGCTCTTGCTACTTTATTACATGTTTATTTACATGTTTTGGACATGCCCAAAATTGACAGATTTCTAGATGTTTTCTAAGATACTGGAGAGACCTATAGAACCTTCTGCCTTTATTGCATTATTCGGAGTAGCACCACAGGAGGCCCTTCTAAACAGTTCTATGGGCAACATGCTGGCATTTACTACTCTTCTAGCTAGACGTCTTATACTATTTAAGTGGAAGGATCGGTTTCCTCCTACTTTTAACTATTGGATAAACGAATATATGCAACAAGCTAGAGAAAATACACTACTCCGTTAGGGGATCTGCATTTACATTTTAAAATATCTGCCGACCTTTCCTAACCTTTGTAGAAGACATGGACCCAGCTAATTTCACAACTCCATACACCAACCCAAATTAGAACTTGTGTCATTATTTTTCCCCCTTTTTTAACTTTTTGTTTTATAACATCTTTGTATTTTTTTTACTATTTGATTATATGACTTATTGTATATCATGCCTGCTTTAAGTCTGGTTTTGGGGTGGGGCTATGTTAGAGCATGGGTAGAGCATGGGGGGGCTGGGGTGGGTTTGATTTGATATGGGAGCCGTGTGTGTTCGGCCCTCTAACTGTTCTGTCTGTTATCTGTATAATCATGAAAAATGGCAAATAAAAATACAGGGGGAAAAAACGAACAAAAAATGATCAATTAAAATAAAAAAATTAAAACAGCTTGCCAACACGACGCCATACACATAGTCTACGGTTGTGATGCCGGTTGGACGTACTGCCAAATTCTCTAAAACGATGTTGGAGGTGGCTTATGATAGAGAAATGAACATTCAATTATCTGGCAACAGCTTTGGTGGATATTCCTGCACTCAGCATGCCAATTGCACGCTCCCTCAAAATATGAGACATCTGTGGCATTGTGTTGTGTGACAAAACTGCACATTTTAGTGGCCTTTTATTGTCCCCAGCACAATGTGCACCTGTGTAATGATCATGCTGTTTAATCAGCTTCTTTATATGCCCCATCTGTCAGGTGGATGGATTATCTTGGCAAATGAGAAATGCTCACTAACAGAGATGAAAACAAATTTGTGCACAACATTTTAGAGAAATAAGCTATTTGTGCATATGCATTTTTTGGGGGATCTTTTAATTTCATCTCATGAAACATGTGACCAATATAAAATATAAAGGACAGATTTCCACCAGTCTAATGTCCATTGCTCATGTTTCTTGGCCCAAGCAAGTCTCTTCTTATTATTGGTGTCATTTAGTAGTGGTTTCTTTGTAGCAATTTGACCATGAAGGCCTGACTCATGCAGTCTCCTCTGAACAGTTGATGTTGAGATGTGTATATTACTTGAACTCTGTGAAGCATTTATTTGGTCTGCAATCTGAGGTGTAGTTAACTCTAATGAACTTAACCTCTGCAACAGAGGTAACTCTGGGTCTTCCTTTCCTGTGGCGGTCATCATGAGAGCCAGTTTCATCATAACGCTTGATGGTTTTTGAAACTGCTTTTGAAGAAACTTTAAAACTTTTTGCAATTTTCCAGATTGACTGACCATCATGTTTGCCAGCAATGATGGGTTGTAATTTCTCTGTGCTTATTTGAGCTGTTCTTGCCATGATATTGACTTGGTCTTTTACCAAATAGGGCTATCTTCTGTAGACCACCCCTACCTGCCCACATGTGTTAATTGAAATGCATTCCAGGTGACTACCTCATGAAGCTGGTTGAGAGAATGCCAAAAGTGTGAAAAGCTGTCATCAAGGCAAAGGGTGGCTACTTTGAAGAATCTCCAATCTAAAATATATTTCACACTTTTTTGGTTACTACGTTATTCCTTATGTGTTATTTCATAGTGTTGGTGTCTTCACTATTATTCTACAATGTAGAAAATAGTAAAAAATAAATAAAAACCCTGGAATGAGTAGGTGTGTCCAAACTTTTGACTGGTACTGTATCTTCCAAAAATCCTTTGAAACAATGTGAAGTAGTACAAAACTGTCAGCGCATTGGCTTCAAAACAGTGGCCCCTGTGAAAGGTTGACGTTTATTGTCATGAATCTTTCCCTGGAGGCAGAACTGAGCGATTTCCGCTAGATAGTCCAGCAGCAAAGTCAAAATTGGCTTTATCGTTCAAATGTATGAAAACAAAGATGTCCTTTTTGGTTTAATTTAAGGTTAGGGATAGGCATTAGAGTTAGCAGGTTTAAAATAAGATTATATGACTTTGTGGCTGTGCCAGCTGGTGACCATTGGTCTCTATCATAGTGTCCTCGTGGATGTACAGGGTCTTGCACAGGCTCTTACTTTATGTGTACACTACTGAATGTTTAACCTGGTCCCAGATCTGTTTGTGCATTGGCATGACGACGAGCATAGGAGTTCGATATACAGCACAAAAAGGCCTTGGACGAGTCTACTGTTATGTGTAACAGGCTCTTGTGGGTCAGTCATTGATTAGCCATGTCATCAGTGACATCCAGCCTTAGTGACTCCTTGAAATCTGACTGTTCTCTTTTTTTTCTACTTCTAGGTGCACTTCGGATGGAATCTCTAAAGGAGCTTGGTTGAACCGTTCCAGCATCATCTTCGCAGGGAATGACAAGTGGTCCGTGGACCCCCGTGTGTCTATCGTATCGAGTGGGGGGGAGTACAGCCTGCAGATACAGAAAGTGGACGTGACTGACGACGGCTTGTATACCTGCTCTGTTCAGAGCGAGCGCAATCCGAAGCCAAAGCATCTTCATCTAGTCGTTAAAGGTATCTGACTTTTTAACATATCATGGGTGGTGTGCACTGCATCACACTGCATTTTTTTAAATAATTGAGTGGGGTCCGGAATTATTGCATCCCTTCATAAAGATGAGCAAGAAAGACTGTATAAAATAACTAATACAACCCATACCGAAGCCTAATATATTGACATATGTTTCAAATGCATTCAGTATGTACTCGTATTTTAAATAAATAGATCTAAATACATGTATTACTTAAATATGTCCATGTACAATATGTCACATATATTTCATAAATATATTCATAGTGATGCCATTTCCAGGCGAGAGTATCTGCTGGCTTCGTGCTTGACTGTCGCTTCTTCATGGTACCTGTTTAGTAACAGTGTTGAGTGTTTATTCATTAACTTTGATTTGATAGTGCTTTGTCTGTTTTTCGTTAAGTCTCTGTTTTTGTCAACTTTTCTGCTCTTTATTCATGTTTTTGTTTAGTCTGATGTTTTGTTTTCCTTTTCATTCCTACAATTGTAAAGTGACTTTGGGTCCTTGAAAAGTGCTATATAAGTCCTATGTATTATTTTTCTTATTTACATATCCGATTTTGGCTGTTTTTATATGATTTGTTTATATTTTTGACAGAAGACCAGCTAGTTTGTACAGTGGTTGCTCCACTAAAAGTTTTGTGATTATGCTGCGGTACTTAGAGGTAATTTGTGGTTTAGTACGGTACCCTGCGATGCCACTTCATTGCTCCAGACCAGCACATGGGGGAGTTCGAGCACTGATTATGCTTTTGGGTCCTACTGTGTCTCTAACTAACAATTAATGGGCGACAGAAACCTAAATAGAAACTGATAATTCTGCACGACTTCAGGATTACTTACTAAAACTGTTGTTACACTAAGGTTTTTTATTTTTTGGGGATTATTTTGCTCTTACTATAGTACTGTAGGCCACTCCCGACCGGCCACCTTGTACAGCGCCTGGGTGGCGCAACGGTTTAAGACACTGCATAGCAGCATAGCAGTGTTGCTACAGATGCTGGTTCAATACCCGTGCTGGCCTTGACTGGAAGACCCATGAGATGACTGTTGGTTTTGGGTTTCTCTCCCTCTAAAAACAGAAATTCATTCGAAATAACAAACTGGCTTTATTTACAAATTAGTAACAATGTCTCACCCCATGTTCAAGAATGGCCTTTTTCTCGTTCTTTTTACGTTATTTGAAAACAAAATGTCCAAAATATTGTTATTTTTTAAGCAAAGCGATTATTATTATTATTAATTTAGAATTATATGAAAGCCCCTTTGGATATTCTCACATATATATTACTAACCCTGTTTTTAGCAGGACAATATATTTTGGCCATATTGGTCTTGGCTCCTGAGTGGCGCACAATGGGATTGCCTTGCAGTTCTCCAGCTGTATCCACTGAAAGTGCGCAAGGTTTAAGGCACGAGGGTAGGAGGCACGGGATAAGCCGCACAGGAGACATATTCTTAGCTAAATAGCTCAGTACTGTTTAGCCTACGCCCGACCGTCACGTTGTACAGTGCCATCATTTTAGTTACATCCTAACGGAAACCCAGAGGGTTTTACATTTTTCTTGGAATATAAGCACCCTAATATTAATCAAACGAATCCCAAACTCTAAAAGTAATTGGAAAGGTAGATACAATTTATTTGTGGCATTGTGATTACAATAAAGAATGTAAACAAGATGTAAACAAGATACTTTGTTTTTATTTACAGTGGTGATGGACTGCTGGTGGCATTTTGAAAACAGGTTTACAAGTGTAGCTCAATTAGCAGGACAGTAGACTCTTTATACTGTAGGTGTGAACATCCCCCTATCTGCAATGTATTCGATGCTTAAGTACTCTAAAGTGTTACATTTCTAACTCAAAACAGTATTTCTTCATCAACATCTTTATGCTTTCGTTAATGAAATAATTTGAAAATACACATTCAAAATGCAGATGGTTATTTAAACTACATTTCAGTTGCACTTCCACCCTGCTCCACGACCACGGCTAAAACCTTGCTGAGAAGATCAATGTATTTGTTGCATTGTACTATTGTCAATTTCTCTAGCCAAAACGTCTTGATGGCCTCAAATGTTTGGACACACCTACTCATTCCAGTGATACTATTTTCTACATTGTAGAATAATGGTGAATACATCACAACTATGAAATAACACATATGGAATCAGTTAAGAACAAATTCTTATTTACAAGGACAGTCTACTCATTTCTCCCTGTCGGGGAATAGAACCCCAATCCCCCACATGCCCGCAAAACACGGGAATTATTTACGAAACCCTATTTCTTGGAATAGAAACACCATAATATTAATCAAATTCATTAAGCAACATTTCTTAAAATCAATCCCATATACTATGCTCTTACAAAAAAAGGTTTTTAATGATCTAGTACAGCCACTATTAAAGGCTATCAAATACTTCTCAAAGATGCCCTCTGCTGGTCAAACTAGCACTAACTAGCATTAATGGTACCAGTGGTTGGCACTTAAATAACGTGCCATATTATTCTGCGGCACCACACAAGCTATGCTGCAGTACACTGCAACTTTTAAAGGACGAACCACCGTAGTTTCAAATGGAGGTCGCTAACGAATGTTTTCAATGCTGCAGGAGCTGTGTTTATTTTGCTCTATTCTGGGACAATGTGTTCAGTCTGGACTTTCAATGTAGCAACTGTTTGCTTGCAGAGGACTACAGGGGCGAAGTGGCTACTCTTAGAAAACTAGTAGCGAACTTACACAAGCTACTGGGGAATCCACGTCCGCCTACTTTCTCTGTCTCTTCTACTCCAGAAGCTGGACAATGCTCTGGCCTGGTGGGAGTATTGCCACCATGTCGTCTCTCCACAGCCGACTTACCGGTGCTCTGCAGGGATCCCACCGCGAAGGGGTCTCCCCCTTCCCTGGAGAATGGAGTTAGTGGGTAGGATGCTTCTGGATGACTTAGTGGATGTTCCTATTCTTGACCTTACCAACCAGCCATGGAGGCACATCTCTCGTCGTGGAAGTCAACAGCGGCGGCCTTTGGCAATAGTGGCCTCCTTGGTGGTGGGAAGCCCGGACCGGATACAGATTTCAAACAGCTTCGCCGCCCTGGATCCAGGGGTTCTAGCGCCTTCATCCCTGCATGGTTTTGTTTCGAGATCAGATCCAGAGGTACCTGCGTAGGCCGGAGGTACCTGCCTATGCCTTTGTCCCCTGTTCTGTGTCTACATTGAAGCGTTGACTGATCAAATCAAGCTCCTCAAAGGTATTTACTCCCATTAAATATATCATTCTGTCACAGCTTCCCATGTTGATAGGGGTATTATAAATAGTAACTCTGTGGCTTTTAATTTAATTTCCATTGATAGCTCTGTTAGTTCCCATAAGGAACCCACTGTTGTTAGCTCCAAATATGCTATAAATAGTCGTATATCAAGCTATCATATTTCTACATGTGCTCATAAGCATACAGGTATTGTCAACAGTAATCTTGTGCACATTTACCTGAATCTACTAATCGTTTATTCTACTATTAGTTTGACTCCCGAGTGGCGCAGTGTTCTAAGGCACTGCATCTCAGTGCTAGAGGCGTCACTACAGACCCATGTTTGATCCCGGGCTGTATCACAACCGGCTGTGATCGGGAGTCCCACAGGGCGGCGCACAATTGGCCCAGCGACGTCCTGGTTAGGGGAGGGCATGACCGGAGGGGCTTTACATGTAGGCGTCATTATAAATAAGAATTTGTTCTTAATGGACTTGCCTAGTTAAATAAAGGTTGAATCCAATCAGAAAGCCAATTGTGGCTAGCTCATCCAGTTCTATTGACTTTTGTGTCACCATGGATACTCCTGCTGTTTTCAAATCTCGCAGAGGGCTTGGACTGTTACATATATAGTGCCTTCTGAAAGTATTCAGACCCCTTGAATTTTTTCACATTTTGTTACGTTACAGCCTTATTCTAAAATGTATTAAATAAAATAAGTGAATCAGCAATCTACACACAATAACCCATAATGACAAAGCGAAAACAGGTTTAGAATTTTTTGCAAATGTGTACATAAAAAAGTACTCAGACCCTTTGCTATGACACTCAAAATTGAGCTCAAGTGCATCCTGTTTCTTGATCATCCTTGAGAGGTTTCTACAACTTGATTGGAGTCCAACTGTGGTAAATTAAATTTATTGGACATGATTTGGAAAGTCACACACCTGTCTATATAAGGTCCCACAGTTGACAGTGCATGTCAGAGCACAAACCAAGCCATGAGGTCAAAGGAATTGTCCGTAGTGCTTCGAGAGAGGATTGTGTCGAGGCACAGATCTGGGAAAAGGTACCAAAAAATGTCAGCAGCATTGACGGTCCCCAAGAACACAGTGGCCTCCATCATACTTAAATGAAATAAGTTTGGAACCACCAAGACTCTTCCTAGAGCTGGCCGTCCGGCCAAACTGAGCAATTGGGGGAGAAGCGCCTTGGTCAGGGAGATGACAGAGCTGTAGAGTTTCTCTGTAGAGATGTGAGAACCTTCCAGAAGGACAACCATCTCTGCAGCACCCCACCAATCAGGCCTTTATGGTAGAGTGGCCAGACAGAATCTAATTGGAAACCTGGCACCATCACTACAGTGAAGCATGTTGGTGGCAGTATCATGCTGTAGGGATGTTTTTCTAGTCAGGATCAAGGCAAAGATGAACGGAGCAAAGTACAGAGAGATATTTGATGAAAACCTGCTCCAGAGCGCTAAGGACCTCAGACTGGGGCAAAGGTTCACCTTTCAACTAGGCAACGACCGTAAGCACACAGCCAAGACAACGCAGGAGTGGCTTTGGGACACGTCTCCAAATGTCCTTGAGTGGCCCAGACAGAGCCCAAACTTTAACCCGATCTAACATCTCTGGAGAGACCTGAAAATAGCTGTGCAGCAACGCTCCCCATCCAACCTAACAGAGCTTGAGAGGATCTGCAGAAAATAATGGGAAACTCCCCAAATACAGGTGTGCCAAGCTTGTGGCGTCATACCAAAGAAGATTCGATGCTGTAATCGCTGCCAAAGGTGCTTCAACAAAGTACTGATTTAAGGGTCTGAATACTTAATGTAATTGTAATATTTCAGTGTTTTATTTGTAATAAATTAGCAACAATTTCGAAAAACCCATTATGGGGTCTATTGTGTGTAGATTGAAGAGGGGAAAAAACAAGTTAATCAATTTAAAAAATAAGGCTCTAACTTAACAAAATGTGCTCTCTTAGCATCTACTATATGTCCCCAACATATGTGAGCTGTAAAACTAAAAGTGTGTGGTGAAATTGGGGCCGAAGGGCCAAGAGGCGAAGCCAAGCTTTGGCTTTGTTGGCGAAAAGGCGCCATATTACTCAGTGCCGAATGGCCAAGAGGAGAAGACTGAGGGACTGGTGAGGGAGGCAAAGTCTGAAACCTATCATCTTAAACTTTGTGTGCCGGGCTCCGGTTGCTTGTTTGGGTAGTCACGCTGTAGCGCGTGACCGTTCTGGAATTCCACCAGATTGTACCTAAGGGTGGTATTCTGCTGAATCGCAGAGTCCACTTGAGCACTTAGAGTATTGATTTTGGACACGTGAGTGTCGCAATTGCTCCTTTCGGGTCTCAAACTTATTTGTCATGGTTTTACAGATAGAGGTCTTGAGTACGGAGCGAGAGATTCAGTGATGAGATTTCCTCCGCTTGTTTAGAAATCAATATTTCCATCTTCAACACCTGAGTTCTCTCATTATTCAGTTGGTCAGCGACTTCAATGAGTTCTGCTGACCTGTCATCCAACTTAGTCATTGTGTTCATTAACTGATCGTCTTTGGTCTGCAGCGTTTGTAGTTGAACAGTGTTACTTTGAGTAACATTCAACAAAACTGCATGCATGTTATCAAGTTTTGCGCTCCTGTTTGTAGATAACTCGTCAGATTTATCAGATCAAATCAAAGTTTATTTGTCACGTGCGCCAAATACAACACGTGTCGACATTACAGTGAAATGCTTACTTACAGGCTCTAACCAATAGTGCAAAAACAGTATTAGGTGAACAATAGGTAAGTAAAGAAATAAAAACAACAGTAAAAAGACAGTAAAAAACAGCAGCGAGGCTATAAAAGTAGCGAGGCTATAAAAGTAGCGAGGCTACATACAGACACCGGTTAGTCGGGCTCATTGAGGTAGTACGTACATGTAGATATGGTTAAAGTGACTATGCATATATGATGAACAGAGAGTAGCAGTAGCGTAAAAGAGAGGGTGGTGGGACACAATGCAGATAGCCCGGTTAGCCAATGTGAGGGAGCACTGGTTGGTCGGGCCAATTGAGGTACTATGTACATGAATGTATAGTTAAAGTAACTATGCATATATGATAAATAGAGAGTAGCAGCAGCGTAAAGGAGTGGTTGGAGGGGGCACACAATACAAATAGTCCGGGTAGCCATTTGATTACCTGTTCAGGAGTCTTATGGCTTGGAGGTAAAAACTGTTGAGAAGCCTTTTTGTCCTAGACTTGGCACTCCGGTACCGCTTGCCATGTGGTAGTAGAGAGAACAGTCTATGACTGACGTCGCTAGGGTCTTTGACAATTTTTAGGGCCTTCCTCTGACACCACCTGGTGTAGAGGTCCTGGATGGCAGGCAGCTTAGCCCCAGTGATGTACTGGGCCGTACGCACTACCCTCTGTAGTGCCTTGCGGTCGGAGGCCGAGCAATTGCCGTACCAGGCAGTGATGCAACCAGTCAGGATGCTCTCAATGTTGCAGCTGTAGAAACTTTTGAGGATCTCAGGACCCATGCCAAATCTTTTCAGTTTCCTGAGTGGGAATAGGCTTTGTCGTGCTATCTTCACGACTGTCTTGGAGTGTTTGGACCATTCTAGTTTGTTGGTTATGTGGACACCATGGAACTTGAAGCTCTCAACCTGCTCCACTACAGCCCCGTCGATGAGAATGGGGGCGTGCTCGGTCCTCCTTTTCCTGTTGTCCACAATCATCTCCTTAGTCTTGATTACGTTGAGGGATAGGTTGTTATTATGGCACCGCCAGGTCTCTGACCTCCTCCCTATAGCCTGTCTCATTGTTATCGGTGATCAGGCCTACCACTGTTGTGTCGTCTGCAAACTTAATGATGGTGGTATCTAGTTTGGCGTGGACATCATCGTATTTAGCTTTGGCTAAATTGAGTTGATCCTGTAGAGTACGATTTTGTTCCTGTAGAAGATGATTTTGTTGAAGAGTTTGTGCTCGTTCGTCATACGTTTTTGCAATTACATTTAATTGTTCAGTTTTCAAACGCAGTTCCATAGCTAGCAGAAATATTCCCTTTTCTGCATTTGTCATCAGTTTCCCAGTTCTCTCCACCTGTCCCTTTATGTCTACTGTTACTTGCTCGTGTTTCAGCTGTGCACTGCTGTATTGGACCGATGCCAATCTTGGATGGCAAGACATCAGGGCTAGACTGGAGAGAAACTTTACAAGGCCTGCGCACGATAGTTGATTTTGAGAGCGTTGTTCGCAATTTCTGCTGTTTTTCCGCTAATGGCATCATTAGGGTTGGTATCGCTGCTGAGGTCAGAGATCAATCCATTTATGGGTGGAGGTTCACTAATTAGTGGGTGAGTGGGGATTACCTACTCTGATCTCTTGCACATTATTAGAATATTTAAAAGGAAAAAAATGTAATTCCTAATTGTCCAAAGTTTTGTTTTGGAATAGGTTGGAAGCTGCAAAGACGATTTTAATATTTTTATAGACGTTAATGAACCGTCAGTACTGTACTGGTAATGTGGGAGTTTAGACGTGAATGAATTTGCAAAAGCAAATTGAATTAATTAATCAATGATAATGATTAATCATACCTGGATAGGCTATCTGGGAATTAAACTTGAATTAACCTGGGAAGTTGGTTCATCTAGGTCACTATTGGAAAGTTTAAAATGTCTCATTTAATTGGAAGAACCTTAAGGTATGTTCGACAATATAAGTTATTGACTGAGACGATGATATCCAATCAATTGAGTGTCTGGATTATCATAAGTGTAAACAGAGATCCCTCACACGGGGTGTCATTAATGTTGTGTCTTTGGCTTATCATTAAATGTCTAGACTTATTTCATCAAATACATTTTCTGTAATTATTATTATGTGATTAAACTAATCATGTAAATTGAATTAACTAGGAAGTAGGGGCACTATGGAAAATGTTGGTTTACAGAGTCATCATTTTCCGAATATATCTCTTCATATATTTTAATATCTGATCAATTAGTCTTCTATTAATTACTTATTGTTGTTACCTTCCGTCAGTCTCATCTGAACATCGTAAAATTATTGGTTGTCTGCACGAACCCAGCCTCTACTATGAATCATCCATACACAAATTGGCTTAATTATTTATTTACTAACTAACTAAATAATCACAGAAATACACAACAAACAAACAATAGATATTGGTTACTAACAATGATAGGAAAGAGTCCCTAGTGGGCTAAGCCGATATGATGGCTTGGTAGACAAAGGAAAGGGGGTGTGGACTGAGAAAGAGCGGGAATGACAAATGGATTATATAATTAATTATATTCATTGACATGCTAATCCTTTGCCCATGAACGGCCGCTCATTCGAAAAATAAATTGCAATTCATATTTACGCCCGGATGTTGTTGTCTTCTTTGTTGGAATCCGGTCCATCTGCTGGAGAGTTCATCAGAGTCTCTCTGGTTAACTTTCATTGAAGTCAAGTATTTAGTGGTTTTCTCAAAAGTTGAGTTACAAGTTTATCAACTTTCAAAGCAGAATTACTTTCCCATTGTTCCTCAAATGCAGGGTATGATATACCATTTGTAGCTCTGTTTCTCAGCTTTTATCCAATGTAAAAAAAAAAACACTTTCAAATTTTACTACATAAGACTGAATCAAAGCAGTTGGTCACAAATATGCATACATCCCTCCAGCCGCTTCAGTGGAGGCTGTTGGTATTATTTCTGATTAATTAAAACCCTTTCTAGTATCTGAACTCATTGTGTTAGATCTAAATCTTGATTGGCTTACACATGGCGCCGATCAGTTTAAGAATATCTGTCTTGATTTCAACTTGACACAGTTGATAACGAAACCCACTCGGATTAATGTAAAAACCTAGCAAACTCCTCATTGATTGACCTTATCCTGACTAAAAACCCCCATAAGTATTTGGCTGGTGGTGGTTTTGCAAATGATATCAGCAACCACTGCCCTATTACTTGGCATTAGAGATACCATATTGAAAAACTCTGACCTTCGTATAATTGAAGAGACATTTTAAAACATTCATATAAAAAGAGACCCTAGTCTTCGTATGACTTCCCTGTCCAAATAAAGGTTTAATAATATTAATCATTTGAAAATAAGGTCTTTAAACATCAAATTGATACTTACAATACAGATTTGTTCACCTTGTCCATTTTCAGATTAAGTTGACAGGTACCCTATGGATAATGCGGAGACAGAGTGTCAAAGATGAAAATCCACACAAAATGAATAATTACGTGTTAATGTTCATGAACATAAAATGTATACCTACCATACAGATTCCTTAACCTACAGTGTCCATTTTCAGACTCACAAGTTGACAGTTACACTGTGGATAATGCAGAGATCGAGAGTCAGGCTAACAATTCCACACAAGATAAATAATCTATTTTTCTGAGCAATTGTTTTAGTATAAAATAATACACATTTTCATGTTTTCTTTTTATACAATATAGCTTAATATGTATTTTTTATTTTATACAGTCTTTTTTCACAAATTTTTATCTAGGGTTCCAATAAATCCCGAACCCCACTGTATTTTCATTGGTGAGATGTTCACAATCACCCCAATTATGTTTTTTCAACTTCTTATGGCTGCAATCCCGGTAACGGGATCGATATGACAACAGCCAGTGAAAGTGCAGGGCGCCAAATTCAAAAAACAGAAATCTCATAATTAAAATTCCTCAGACATACATGTGTCTTATACCATTTTAAAGGTAATATTGTTTTTAATCCCACCAAAGTGTCCGATTTCAAATATGCTTTTCAGCGAAAGCACTACAAACGATTATGTTAGATCACACCAAACCACAATAAGCACAGCCATTTTTCCAGCCAAAGATAGGAGTCACAAAAAGCACAAATAGAGATAAAATTAATCACTAACCTTTGATGATCTTCATCAGATGACACTCATAGGACTTCATGTTACACAATACATGTATGTTTTGTTTGATAAAGTTCATATTTATATAAAAAAATCTGAGTTTACATTGGCGCGTTACATTCACTAGTTCCAAAAACATCCAGTGATTTTGCATAGCCACATCGTTTCAACAGAAATACTCATCATAAATGTAGATGATAATACAAGTTATACACGTGGAATTATAGATATACCTCTCCTTAATGCAACCGCTGTGTCAGATTTCAAAAAAACTTTACGGAAAAAGCAAACCATGCAATAATCTGAGACGGCGCTCAGAACAATAGTCAAATTAGCCGCCATGTTGGAGTCAACAGAAACCAGAAATTACATGATAAATATTCCCTTACCTTTGATGATCTTCATCAGAATGCACTCCCAGGAATCCCAGGTCCACAATAAATGCTTGATTTGTTCGATAATGTCCGTTATTTATGTCCAATTAGCTACTTTGGTTAGCACGTTTAGTAAACAATTCCAAAGTCACGAAGCGCGTTCACTAAAACCTGACGAAATGTCCAAAAGTTCCGTAACAGTCAGTAGAAACATGTCAAACGATGTATTGAATCAATCTTTAGAATGTTGTTAACATAAATCTTGAATAACGTTCCAAACGGAGAATTATATTGACTTCAGATGAGCGATGGAACGGAGCGATGGAACGGAGCTCCCTCTCAAAGAATAATCACCTCATGGCAGTGGTAACTAATTCTCCTCTCATTCGGCCCCCCTTCACAGTAGAGTCATCAGACAAAGTTCTACAGACTGTTGACATCTAGTGGAAGCCGTAGGAAGTGAATACTCATTCATATCTCGCTGTGATTTCAATGGGATTTTGGTTGAAACAGAACAAGCAGTGCTTGTTTAGCTAGCCTGGTCTCGAAGTCTACGTAGGACCGGATCACCGAGGTGGGACCGGACCCTTCATCGACAAGTCTGGGAAGAGAGGCACTCAGAATTTCCACTTCCTGTTTGGATTTTTTCTCAGGTTTTTGCCTGCCATATGAGTTCTGTTATACTCACAGACATAATTCAAACAGTTTTAGAAACTTCAGAGTGTTTTCTATCCAATACTACTAATAATATGCATATATTAGCAACTATGACTGTGGAGCAGGCCGTTTACTCTGGGCACCTCTGTGCACCTTTCATCCAAGCTACTCAATACTGCCCCTGCAGCCATAAGAAGTTAAAAGTAAGACCGTGTGGAATGCTTTATATTACCGAAGCAGACATTGTAGCTACATTTGTAGGGTGTAGCCCTTATTAAGTGCTGACAGTTATTGTTGAGATTCCATGATGTTGTTTGTAAGCTATTACGTGGATCATGTATTCCTCACAATTTATCATATTGGACCTGACAATATCCTCCCATCGCCCAATATATCAGATAGCTAATGATCACAGGTGTATCCAGCACCATTTATGCTGGGGATGTGTTTGCGATTCATTTTTCAACTCGCTATATAAACATTTGGGTGATATTTGTTGGTCTACTAATACTTTGGAATGAAGGCTTTCCTTTAGGCCTGTAGGCTATGGTAAACTGAGTCAAATGGTTTTATGATTTGCATAAGGTAGGCTAGATAGGCTATGTGTGTTTTTACCCAAGTCTCTCTTTTTTTATCATGGCATTTAAAGATTGAAGGTAAAGATTAAACAATGGTGACATTTTTGTCTAATTGAGAATATGGGCACATTTCAGAGAGAGCTATGACCTTTCACTATTGATTTGTGTTTCTTTACAATAATTCATAATAGGAGGGGCATAATACTAGATGTTTCAGCCTTATATACTGTATAACTGCCAGCGGGCCCTTTGAAGGCAGAACAAATTGGATTGCATCTTCATTCATATTTACGGTCAACAAATCTATCTTTTCTCCTGCAATAATTTTTTGATTCTGACATGCTTGCGCAGAGCTAATTGACAACATAGACAGCAAAATAATAGTTTGTTGGTGGTGTAATATAGGCTGAGTGTGGCTGAGTTTGTATGTTAATGTACGAATGCTCCAACCGTTGAGTGCTGCAGATCACGAGAGTGACCTTATTGAAAATCCATTTTCCAAATGCCATGCTCTAGCTCTTTAATGGGGTGATGCTAAAGAAATTACAGTCGACCTGACTCGGAATATGATTTTCATGTTGAAGCCTATGTTACAGAGAAGAGTGTGAGGTGGGAATAAGCTTATGGGGGATCCTACCAATGAGGATGCTGAAGAAACGATAGGTTTTTTTGTGTGTTATTTATAGCTTTCTGGGAACCATTTGTGTATAGAGTACCCTACATTATTGCCTAAGGGTTTGACCGGTTTGACCCTGGTTCACAAAATTGGAACCCATCTCCCTGCAATTACTAAAGAGCAAATATACCTCATGGATCTATCTAACCATTTTCAAATGGTCCATAGTTAAAGGAAAATGCCACCCAAAAGCAATATTTTAGATTTTTTTTCAGTAGTCCATTGTTTACATAGAGTATCTTGAAAACTTTTGCGACTATGTAACTTTCAAAATACAGAAATCATCCCCGTATGATGCATTTTGCATCATATTTGTATTTGTATTTATTATGGATCCCCATTAGCTGCTGCCAAGGCAGCAGCTACTCTTCCTGGGGTTCGGCAGAATTGAGGCAGTTATACAATTTTATACAAACATTACAATACATTCATTACAGAAATCACAACACGCTAAGTGTGTGCCCTCAGGCCCATACTCCACTACCACATATCTACAACACAAAATCCATGTGTATGTGTGTGTATAATGCGTATGTTATCAAGTGTGTAAATGCATGTGTCTGTGCCTATGTTTGTTACTTCACAGTCATATGATGCTGGGTTTTGCATCATCTGGGTACAAGGGCTCCAGTAATCAGTGATGTACCTCGATTGGCAGTGCCACAACGAGGAAGATGAGTCCCGGTAACCGGTTGGCATGCAGCGCTGGACCGCCCGCATTAAAACTTGTCGTGCTGGAGACAGACAGCTAATTTCAGGGTTCATATGAACCAAAGAGACTGTGTGTTGGATAGTAGTGGTTGTGTCCAACCCTGCTTGTTTCCTCGACTCTGCTACGAACCACCAATCGCCTGGCATCACTAGACACCTCATAGGGATTATTGAGCTACAGGCAGGAATCAGCAATGGACCCCAGTAATGAGCCACCAATGGGCGATGAGTGCCCCCTTGTGGACAGAGAGCGAGTTGCTCGTCTTATTACTCTCACCCTGTGGACCCCTTGAACCCTGTGAGCACCATGGAACTCGGGGTAACAGAGGGGGCATCAAACACAGATCATTTCCCATTATACGTTGTGCTTCTGTGTAACTGTATAGCCTGCATAAAGCCTGTCCCCTTTAAGGGCACAGGGGGCTCTAGCAATGGCTGACGTAGTACCCCTTTCAGTCTTAACCAAAATGGGGGCACAGTGGTCACAGTAATGTTTTTGTGGAGGGGAGCACAATGATTTATACATACACTAGATAACTGATATATACACTAAAGCCTCTCAATGGCAGAATAAAGCAGTGTGGCATCTTCCTTCAGTCTTGAAACACTCTGACCGCAGCACGATCTGTTTAGAACAACCAAGCGACGTAATGCTAAAGATACTAAACAAGAGAGCTACACAAGCAATTCCAGCGTGGGGAGGCAGGAATAGCTAGTAGCAGTAGCTAGTCCACCTTGGCGATCTAGCTAACCTGACTTGCACACGATGCAGTGCTTGTTTAGCTAGCCTGGTCTCGAAAGTCTACGTAGGACCGGATCACCGAGGTGAGACCGGACCCTTCATCGACAAGTCTGGGAAGAGAGGCACATATTGCTTGACTGAGGCTTACACAGGTGGCGGGTAGATTCCCATAATCTGCGACAGAGCGCACAGGAGTTAGGTTAAGCGCAGGCAGCTCCCTCAAACACTACGCCCAGGCAGAAAATATATTTGATCCGACCAAAGACCCAATCCATCTCCGCATCCCGCAACTCAGCCAAGGTACGAGGATCCGGGAGATGAAGTCACTATTGGAAACACCAGTCGCGGACCAGCCACTGTTACTGACATCGTCCACTAGTCTTGCATATGAACTGATTCGAGCAAGAGCAGCCAGAGCATGCACCAGGCAGAAACAAACAAGGCAACAAACGTGAGTTTCTTTTGGGCATGGTCGCGACCTCGAACCCAGCTTTGTTAGCTTTCGTTGTTTCGTTCACATTAGCCATCTTACCCATTGCTATAGCCAGGCCAAGCAATCCGACCAATATCTAATTGGTTTGTGGTTAGTGGTCTAACGTCCAGAGGGTGAGCACACTCGATCACAAAGGGACAGTTAAGTTGGCGTGTATCATTCCTGCTCAGCTCAAGGTGAAGAGCGTAATAATCAATAATTAATCAATCAATCAATCCGAGCCTCAGGGTTATCACCTGGGGAAGGCGGGGCTTCCAGCAAGGCTTTTTGTTCATTGGCCTTGTCAGGGGTGATTTTAGTTCTAAAGTCGAAGTCTTGAGACCGCGACTCCCCATAGTTGTGTTCTACCAAGAGTACCGACTGAAAGGGAACTGGATACCGCTCCAACCCTATTTTCCACCATTTCCGAACATTGTGTAAATGTTGTTATCATACTGGTCAGGTTACGTACAGTACCTACTGCTTGCAGCCACAGCATATCAAGTATATGAGTGAGGAGACACATCTGCCACAACTGAGCCACCAGACACAAGCCTGGGAGACAGGGGCATATTTGAACTTATGCCAGAGGAGCCCAGTGCTTCAAAGGACGATTCACTCCAGCTGATCACGGTCAGGTCCCAGACAAGCTGCTCACAGTAGTTAAGAATATGGTTAATTAATTGGCAGCAGCTCGGTCATATATCTATTTATGTACTATAGGGTCTGCACAGCACACTTTGACACCTCCATAACTTCATGCGTTGTATGTACTTTTTGTTTATTTGCTTTGTCAAACTCTACGTTGTGAATTATTGCCATTGACGTTGTGATGCCTTCCATTGTGTATGTATGTGTATGTAGGCTTTGTCCCTGGTACAGAGGGATTCATGCTCAGATGAGATCCGTTGTCATATTATGTCACATTATGTTACAGTAACTGCTACAGATAAACACATTCATTGTGCATTACACCCACCTAAAACCCATCATATTGGCGTCACAGAACAATTTGCCAACGACAGACAATCTGCATCATTTTTACTGTCAGCATTCATGACATAGACCTACAAGTCTCATTGTATCAAGCTCTCGGGTTGTCTTCATTAGGGCACACAGTAGCAAAATGTGTTGCAATGGAAAACAAAAATGTGCATTTCCTATTGGACAATTCCATGTAGTCCCTCCCCGTTTTACTCTGTTTATTTTGTTTGTTGCCTACTGAACATGGCCCTTACCCTTTATGGCAATGTGCAATGTCAGGAGTGGGAAGTTTCACACTACAAAGATATCCCCGCTTTAAAGGCTGTTGAATATGCAAGTGAAAGCAGGGGGGGTAGATATGGATATAACTGCTCCCTCACCTCTCTGAATCATTTAATCTCTGTGTGACATTATCCTCATCGGGGACCCCATGTCACCTCAACAAATTAGAGTTTTGCATCTGTGCTTCTCTCCCTGAGCTTTATTGCCATTAAATAGTACCCAGGAGGCTGTTTAAAAATCATTGAAATCAAAATGCTTTATTGCTTAGGTATCACAAGCAGCACAGAGGGTTGCCTTCGATATAAAGGGCACATCTGAATACCTTGGTCTCCCAATGGCTCTTGTGGGAGAGAATATTGTTCACCATTGTGTTGTGCATGCAAATAATCCAGATTATTCTGGTCTGGATGCATCGGGTCATTTTCCTCCAGCACTTTATAGTGTAAAAAAACACTAGAATGTCAAGGTATACAGATAATGTGAAGATCTGCTTCAATAGACTAGTTGGCCAATGTGTGACATTAGGATCACAATAGTAAATTGATGCAATCCAAATGTAACAGTATTGTCTTGTGCGTTCACATTTTGTAACAAAAAAAATACAGAGGCTAACAGACCATGACTCAATAACTCAACATTCACCACCTAGAGCCATTAGGTTACTTTTGTATTCCATACATTTTCTATGTTTGAAGACCACATAGTGAGATAGCTTGGGCCTATATGTGATGGCATTACTACTGTATATTGACTGGTCAATGAGGGCCAATTTATGCAATGGCCATTACAATGTTGACTTTGTTGAGAACTTCTGTCCAAGTGCTCTGGTGTACTCAGGAATGGTAACTGCATGTGAAATTGTACTATGGTCCTATGGTATTGATCCTAGTAATACTCAGTGGTGGAAAAGGTACCCAATTGTCATTCTTGAGTAAAAGTAAAGACACCTTAATAAAAAAAGGACTCAAGTTAAAGTGAAACGTCACCTAGTAAAATACTACTTGAGTAAGTCTACAAGTATTGAGTATTAAATATGCTTAAGTATCAAAAGAAAATGTAATTGCAAACATATTCTTCATCAAAAGTAAAAGTATAAATCATTTCAAATTGCTTATATAAAACAAACCAGACGACACCGGTTTCTTTATTTATTTACGGATAGCCAGGGGCACACTCCAACACAAGCATTTGTGTTTAGTGAGTCTGCAAGATCAGAGGCAGGAGGGATGACCAGGGATGTTCTCTTGATGAGTCTGTGATTTGGACCCTTGTCCTGTCCTGCTAAGCATTCAAAATGTAACGAGTACTTTTGAGTGTCACGGCAAAGTACATTGTTTTCTTTAGGAATGTAGTGGAGTAAAAGTAAAAGTTGTCAAAAATATAAATAGTAAAGTACAAATACAAAAAAAACACTACTTAAGTAGTACTTTAAAGTATTTTTACTTAAGTACTTTACACCACTGGTAATACTCCAGTGCAGGTTTGATTGAATTGAGCTATAATCTACTGGTGTAGGAAATGCCAACTGACTAATTTTTTAAAAGACCGACTAAGCCTGTTGTATTGACCATATTACTGCCACACCGGCAGTCATGAGTCATGACCGCAGTAATCTCTCCTCTTATGCACTCGGGGCATGCGTTGGTAGTATACAACTCACTAATGGCAAGGTACTCAGGGCTCTGATTTGCTTCTAACCACTCTGACATCAATGCAATCTAAATTCACATCAAACACTTATCATCAAAACAGTATTGTGCTTTTAAAACTCACCTCACTGTGATGATCAATTTGAAGAAAGAGGTTCAACAACAGGTTGAAACTGAGTGGAAAACATGCTCATTGTGGATGTTGTTTCAAAGCTTAACAACGAAATGGACAGCGATTTCTAAGGTGATAATTAATTAAAAACACGAATACACATGTTATAGTCTTATACATATGCATAGGCATATGTATCAGCCCAAATGGAATTAAAATAATGATTGTCCCATTCCTTATACAATATTACATTTACATTTAAGTCATTTAGCAGACGCTCTTATCCAGAGCGACTTACAAATTGGTGCATTCACCTTATGATATCCAGTGGAACAACCACTTTACAATAGTGCATCTAACTCTTTTAAGGGGGGGGGGGGGTTAGAAGGATTACTTTATCCTATCCTAGGTATTCCTTAAAGAGGTGGGGTTTCAGGTGTCTCCGGAAGGTGGTGATTGACTCCGCTGACCTGGCGTCGTGAGGGAGTTTGTTCCACCATTGGGGTGCCAGAGCAGCGAACAGTTTTGACTGGGCTGAGCGGGAACTGTACTTCCTCAGAGGTAGGGAGGCGAGCAGGCCAGAGGTGGATGAACGCAGTGCCCTTGTTTGGGTGTAGTGCCTGATCAGAGCCTGAAGGTACGGAGGTGCCGTTCCCCTCACAGCTCCGTAGGCAAGCACCATGGTCTTGTAGCGGATGCGAGCTTCAACTGGAAGCCAGTGGAGAGAGCGGAGGAGCGGGGTGACGTGAGAGAACTTGGGAAAGTTGAACACCAGACGGACTGCGGCGTTCTGGATGAGTTGTAGGGGTTTAATGGCACAGGCAGGGAGCCCAGCCAACAGCGAGTTGCAGTAATCCAGACGGGAGATGACAAGTGCCTGGATTAGGACCTGCGCCGCTTCCTGCGTGAGGCAGGGTCGTACTCTGCGAATGTTGTAGAGCATGAACCTACAGGAACGGGTCACCGCCTTGATGTTAGTTGAGAACGACAGGGTGTTGTCCAGGATTACGCCAAGGTTCTTAGCACTCTGGGAGGAGGACACAATGGAGTTGTCAACCGTGATGGCGAGATCATGGAACGGGCAGTCCTTCCCCGGGAGGAAGAGCAGCTCCGTCTTGCCGAGGTTCAGCTTGAGGTGGTGATCCGTCATCCACACTGATATGTCTGCCAGACATGCAGAGATGCGATTCACCACCTGGTTATCAGAGGGGGGAAAGGAGAAGATTAATTGTGTGTCGTCTGCATAGCAATGATAGGAGAGACCATGTGAGGATATGACAGAGCCAAGTGACTTGGTGTATAGCGAGAATAGGAGAGGGCCTAGAACAGAGCCCTGGGGGACACCAGTGGTGAGAGCACGTGGTGCGGAGACAGATTCTCGCCACGCCACCTGGTAGGAGCGACCTGTCAGGTAGGACGCAATCCAAGCGTGGACCTTGCCGGAGATGCCCAGCTCGGAGAGGGTGGAGAGGAGGATCTGATGGTTCACAGTATCAAAGGCAGCCGATAGGTCTAGAAGGATGAGAGCAGAGGAGAGAGAGTTAGCTTTAGCAGTGCGGAGCGTCTCCGTGACACAGAGAAGAGCAGTCTCAGTTGAATGACTAGTCTTGAAACCTGACTGATTTGGATTAAGAAGGTCATTCTGAGAGAGATAGCAGGAGAGCTGGCCAAGGACGGCACGTTCAAGAATTTTGGAGAGAAAAGAAAGAAGGGATACTGGTCTGTAGTTGTTGACATCGGAGGGATCGAGGGTAGGTTTTTTCAGAAGGGGTGCAACTCTCGCTCTCTTGAGGACGGAAGGGACGTAGCCAGCGGTCAAGGATGAGTTGATGAGCGAGGTGAGGTAAGGGAGAAGGTCTCCGGAAATGGTCTGGAGAAGAGAGGAGGGGATAGGGTCAAGCGGGCAGGTTGTTGGGCGGCCGGCCGTCACAAGACGCATGATTTCATCTGCCCTTGTTCTCCTTGCTTGTTTGCTTGCTTGCTTGCTTGTTCTCAATACATACCCTACCGCATATTACGCACTGCAGAAAAACATAAAAAAAACGGATTTAAGATGTCTTTAATTGGTCTGTCCTGTATTCCAAAATTCAACAGATTCTAGTAGTCGCGTTTGAGTGTGGGTTGTATTATTATGCATGCTGGATTGACTGATTACCCTATGCTACACTCAAGATTCTATTCATTAGTCTGGGAGAGAATAGGTGATGCTGTTGGTTCATTGATAGTGCAGTGCGGCTTACAGAGTTAGCCTACAATAGTGAATTTGTATTTCAATAGCCTAGTAATAGGGCATTTTTTCTATTTTCATAATTAATAGGGTGACACATTAGGCGACCTTTAGCTACAGAATATCTCACCACTGTGTGTTTCCATCTCCTCCCCTCTCTCCTTCATTACATTCTCAAGCATGCAGAGAGAGGAGCTGTCAACAGTTTAATGAAATATGTTTAGTTGTGAAAACATGTTACTTTCAATGTTCCCAAAAATATTTCACTTTGTTTCCAAACTTAAGCACTTGGTAGCTGCAGGAACAGGGTTGGAGAGGCAATGACATACAGAGTTTGGGCGGAATATCACCTGTCGCGGAATAAAATAAAATACAATTATAGTTTCCCTCAGGATAGCTGGCGCTCGAAGTTTCACAGTTATATCTGGTAAAGCGAATGATTAGAGGTCTTGGGGCCGAAACGATCTCAACCTATTCTCAAACTTTAAATGTGTAAGAAGCCCGGCTCGCTGGCTTGGAGCCGGGCGTGGAATGCGAGCCGCCTAGTGGGCCGCTTTTGGTAAGCAGAACTGGCGCTGCGGGATGAACTGAACGCCGGGTTAAGGCGCCCAATGCCGCTTTAGCAGGATTCTTTATCTTCACAACTGGCTATGTGATTATTGCAGCTCAATGGGTGTAACTTTTGTTGACAATTTTGATACTTTTTGGAAACAAAACACGTTTTTTATTTTCACCTTTATTTAACCAGGTAGGCTAGCTGAGAACAAGTTCTCATTTACAACTGTGACCTGGCCAAGATAAAGCAGTTCGACACATACAACAACACAGAGTTACACATGGAATAAACGAACATACAGTCAATAATACAGTAGAAAAAGTATATTTACAGTGTGTGGAAATGAGGTAGGATAAGGGAGGTAAGGCAATACATAGGCCATGGTGGCGAAGTAATTACAATATAGCAATTAAACACTGGAATGGTAGATGTGCAGAAGATGAATGTGCAAGTAGAGATACTGGGGTGCAAAGGAGCAAGATAAATAAATAAATACAGTATGGGGATGGGCTATGTACAGGTGCAGTGATCTGTGAGCTGCTCTGACAGCTGGTGCTTAAAGCTAGTGAGGGAGATATGAGTCTCCAGCTTCAGTGATTTTTGCAGTTTGTTCCAGTCATTGGCAGCAGAGAACTGGAAGGAAAGGTGGCCAAAGGAAGAATTGGCTTTGGGGGTGACCAGTGAGATATACCTGCTGGAGCGCGTGCTACGGGTGGGTGCTGCTATGGTGACCAGTGAGCTGAGATCAGATGTGCTTTTACCTACCAGAGACTTGGAGATGAACTGGAGCCAGTGGGTTTGGCGACGAGTATGAAGCGAGGGCCAGCCAACGAGAGCGTACAGGTCGCAGTGGTGGGTAGTATATGGGGCTTTGGTGACAAAACGGATGGCACTGTGATAGACTGCATCCAATTTGTTGAGTAGAGTGTTGGAGGCTATTTTGTAAATGGCATCGCCAAAGTCGAGGATCGGTAGGATGGTCAGTTTTACGAGGGTATGTTTGGCAGCATGAGTGAAGGATGCTTTGTTGAGAAATAGGAAGCCGATTCGAGATTTAATTTTGGATTGGAGATGATTAATGTGAGTCTGGAAGGAGAGTTTACAGTCTAGCCAGACACCTAGGTATTTGTAGTTGTCCACATATTCTAAGTCAGAACCACCCAGAGTAGTGATGCGGGCAGGTGCGGGCAGCAATCGGTTGAAGAGCATGCATTTCGTTTTACTTGCATTTAAGAGCAGTTGGAGGCCACGGAAGGAGAGTTGCAATGGCATTGAAGCTCGTCAGGAGGTTAGTTAACACAGTGTCCAAAGAAGGGCCAGAGGTATACAGAAAGGTGTCGTCTGTGTAGGGGTGGATCAGAGAATCACCAGTAGCAAGAGCAACATCATTGATGTATACAGAGGAAAGAGTCGGCCCGAGAATTGAACCCTGTGGCACCCCCATAGAGACTGCTAGAGGTCCGGACAACAGGCCCCCCGATTTGACACAGTGAACTCTATCAGAGAAGTAGTTGGTAAACCAGGCGAGGCAATCATTTGAGAAACCAAGGCTTTTGAGTCTGCCGATAAGAATGTGGTGATTGACAGAGTCGAAAGCCTTGGCCAGGTCGATGAATACGGCTGCACCCATGACCAGCTCTGAAACCATATTGCATAGCGGATAAGGTACGGTGGGATTCAAAATGGTTGGTAATCTGTTTGTTCAATTGTCTTTCGAAGACCTAAGGCAGGGTAGGATAGATATAGGTCTGTAGCAGTTTGGGTCTAGAGTGTCTCCCCCTTTGAAGAGGGGGATGACCGCGGCAGCTTTCCAATCTTTGGGAATCTCAGACGATACGAAAGAGAGGTTGAACAGGCTAGTAATAGGGATTGCAACAATTTCAGCAGATTATTTTAGAAAGAGAGGGTTCAGATTGTCTAGCCCGGCTGATTTGTAGGGGTCCAGATTTGTGCAGCTCTTTCAGAACATCGGCTATCTGGATTTGGGTGAAGGAGAAATGGGGGAGGCTTGGGCAAGTTGCTGTTGACCGGGGTAGGGTAACCAGGTGGAAAGCATGGCCAGCCATAGAAAAATGCTTATTGAAATTCTCAATTATAGTGGATTTATCGGTGGTGACAGTGTTTTCTAGCCTCAGTGCAGTGGGCAGCTGGGGGGAGGTGCTCTTATTCTCCATGGACTTTACAGTGTCCCAGAACTGTTTTGAGTTTGTGCTACAGGATGCAAATTTCTGTTTGAAAAAGCTAGCCTTAGCTTTCCTAACTGCCTGTGTGTATTGGTTCCTAACTTCCCTGAAAAGTTGCATATCACGGGTGTTATTCGATGCTAATGCAGAACGCCACAGGATGCTTTTGTGCTGGTCAAGGGCAGTCAGGTCTGGAGAGAACCAAGGGCTATATCTGTTCCTGGTTCTACATTTTTTGAATAGGGCATGCTTATTTAAGATGGTGAGGAAGGCACTTTAAAGAATAACCAGGCATCCTCTACTGATGGGATGAGGTAAATATCCTTCCAGGATACCCGGGCCAGGTCGATTAGAAAGGCCTGCTCGCTGAAGTGTTTTAGGGAGCGTTTGACAGTGATGAGGGGTGGTCGTTTGACCGCAGACCCATTACGGATGCAGGCAATGAGGCAGTGATCGCTGAGATCTTGGTTGAAAACAGCAGAGGTGTATTTGGAGGGCAAGTTGGTTAGGATGATATTTATAAGGGTGCCCATGTTTACGGATTTGGGGTTGTACCTGGTGGTTTCATTGATCATTTGTGTGAGATTGAGGGCATCTAGCTTAGATTGTAGGATGGCCGGGGTGTTAAGCATGTCCCAGTTTAGGTCACCTAGCAGCACGAGCTCTGAAAATAGATGGGGGGCAATCAATTCACATATGGTGTCCAGGGCACAGCTGGGGGCAGAGGGGGGTCTATAGCAAGTGGCAACGGTGAGAGACTTGTTTCTGGAAAGGTGGTTTTTTTAAAGTAGAAGCTTGAATTGTTTGGGTACAGACCTGGATAGTAAAACAGAACTCTGCACGCTATCTCTGCAGTAGATTGCAACACCGCCCCCTTTTTGCAGTTATATCTTGTCGGAAAATGTTATAGTTAGGAATGGAAATTTCAGGGTTTTTGGTGGTCTTCATAAGCCAGGATTCAGACACAACTAGGACATCCGGTTTGGCAGAGTGTGCTAAAGCAGTGAATAAAACAAACTTAGGGAGGAGGCTTCTAATGTTAACATGCATGAAACCAAGGCTTTTACGGTTTCAGTATTCAACAAATGAGTGCTCCTGGGGAATAGGAGTGGAGCTAGGCACTGCATGCACTGTTTTATAAAGGAGGATGGAATCCACCTGAATATTTGGGTTCCTGGATCCTTTCACAGCATTATAAGGCTGCGTTGAGACAATAACTTGTCAATGACCCAAGCCCAGCTCAGTTAATCCCTACCATTGTGTCGCTGAGTTTTCAAAATGCTTCAGCAAATGGACATTATACCAGGGGCTCTGGTAGACACAGTGTAAGTAACCTAATTTATGTCCCTCTAACTTCCCTGAATGCCTCTGCTGATACTACAGTTATTGTCTTCTGTAATCATGTGCCTATGAACCAGAGTTATACTGTTATAACTGACGCAGTGTGCCCTAGTAGGAAGTTGTTGGGGTAGGTTCCTTGTTCCTTGTCAATCATTGGCGTATTGATGAAATCAGCAATCAGACAATATCTTCAAGTAAATCAATCAAACCTTTATTAATGCAATTCCAGACAGAAGTTGACAATGGAAACATAGCACGCATGTTTCAGAGTAAGTTCTGCAAAGTAAAAAAGGTAAACATTGCTTTAATATGCTTGCAGTCAACCCCTAGTGATGTAACTGCCTACGTCAAAACCTTCTACTCATGAGACCAAGCCCATGCATATACAGTTATACAATCTTGCAGGAGAAAACAATAGTCCAGTGTTTTCTAAGCGCTCAGCAGTAATTTTCCATTCTCATGTGGCTTACAGTGGTTTGTCTGTCTTGTCTCTTATCTCTTTACTCCCCTGAAGGGTTCTGTGTCTATGTATCTCTAGCAATAGCTCACACATCTCTCAGACCATTTCTTATAAGTGGCAGAGACTAGAAAAGAACTGTGGAACAGAATTAAACCTTATAATGCATATATTGCTAATATGTGGTCCAGTACCCTATACATGTAGTGGGGGAGGGTCTTACAGCCCTTCCCCTTCTATTAATACAACATAAGCATAATCAATTATTATAATACATCAATCATTTGGTGCAGCCCCTATCATGACCCCAAGGTGAACCCCATCAAAGTCTACTGTGTGAAGATCATGCACTAACATAAATATCATGAGCATGTCTACTTCTAATATGTATCCCAGTAAAGCAATGAAAACAATGAATCATCCCAGAAAAGTGCAAGACAATTGCCCACGTTAACATATGTAGCTTAAGAAACAAGGTTCATGAAATCAATAGCTTGCTAGTAACAGATGACATTCATATTCTGAAACTCACTTAGATAATACCTTTGATAATACAGTTTTAATGCTTGGTTATAACATCTACAGAAAAGACAGAAATGCCAATGGTGGAGGTATTTCTGTTTATATTCAGAACCACATTCCTGTCAAGAGGATCTCATGTTAAATACTGTTGAGGTAATATGGCGAGAGGTTCACCTGCCTTACCTAAAGCCCATTCCTGTGGGAAGCTGCTATAGACCACAAAGTGCTAACAGTCAGTATATGGAGAACATGTGTGAAATGCTTGATAATGTATGTGATATCAACAGAGAGGTATATTTTCTGGGTTATTTAAATATTGACTTGGCTTACATTTAGCTGCCCATTCAAGAAAAGCGTCAAACTGTAACCAGTGCCTGCAACCCGGTTCAGGTTATCAAGCAACCTACCAGGGTAGTTACAAACAGCACAGGAATGAAATCCTCAACATGTATTGATCACATCTTTACTAATGCTGCAGAAATGTGCTTTAAAGCAGTATCCAGATCCATCGGATGTAGTGATCACAGTATAGTAGCCATATCTAGGAAAACCAAAGTTACAAATGCTGGGCCTAATATAGTGTATAAGAGGTCATACAATACGTTTTGTAGTGATTCCTATGTTGTTGATGTAAATAATATTTGTTGGTACGTGGTGTGTAATGAGGAGCAAACAGGCGCTGCACTTGACACATTTATAAAATTGCTTATTCCAGTTACTAATAAGCATGCAACCATTAAGAAAATTACTGTAAAAACTGTTAAGTCCCCCGTAGATTGACGAGGAGTTGAAACATTGTATGGTTGAGAGGGATGAGGCAAAGGAATGGCAAGTAAAAGTAGCTGCACAACCGACTGGCAAACGTATTGCAAATTTGTCATAGCTAGCTATAGCTAGCTAAAGTTAAACAAATAGGTTAAATGTTAGCTAGTTAGCTCGTTAACATTAGGCTATAACTAGCAATGTGAAATGAAATTCTGAGATAACATTACTACACATCGATCATAAACGTAATGTTAGCTAGCGAGCCAGCCATCTAACGTCAGCTAGCTAGCTAACAGTAAGCGTTAACTTGTAATGAAAACAACTTTCTGACTAAATTAGAAACATATAATATCTGTACTCTTAACCGTATACATGGATAATGCTTCACGGCAGACTGCATCCCCTTTCATTAAATAAGACATCCTGTGTCGTTTCCGTTTTGTTTGTACAGCTTGCTTGGCCCGTTGTTGTGTAATGTCACTCTGGTTCACACTGACCGTGTGCAATGCCATAAGACTCATCTTAAGCTTCAGCCCCCTCCCAAACTCTGACCATTTTACTCGCCCTAGCAGAGTTGGTTAGGCTGTTTTCATGTTATCCAGAGCATTGGTGACTGTAACTGTGGTCCTGGCAACAATTTAATTATGCTTTTTTGCCAATGTTTACTAACACCGGCCATATTCAACCGGTGTTGAGCGATTGTAAATCCATCAGTTATTCTGCTCTCTGGCACAGTCAGACGAGAGTGCTCTGAAACAGTTGATGCAGTGACATTCTATTGAAATGGATACTTGCATAGTTGAGTCTTTTGTTACATTTTACTGCACGATCCATTTAAAAAAAAGCAGCGTTAGACAGGATTACCTACACATACCATACCTACACTGACCATCTCAAATAGACCAGTCCAAACTCATCTCTCGGCATGTCCAGCCCACTCATTATCTCTGCCAATCATGGCTGGCGGGAAGGTTGCCCCTCTTTTTCTGTGGCTAAACCAACTAGGCTCGGAATGTAACTATTTTATTGTTATTTACAGATGGCATACACGTTTGTTATTAAGGCACATGAAAGTTCACATGTTCCAGAAGGCATTTCTAGCCAAAAAACACATTTTGGCTGCACAACCAATTGGTAAACATACTGCAAATTGAGAAATCATGAATAAAAACAAGAAGAAACTATACTATGCAACAATGAAAAATGATTAAAAAATAATATTAAAACACTTTGGAGCACCTTAAAGGACATTTTGGGCAAAAAGGGAAACTTTTAAGATTTTGTCACGATAAGCAAACTTCGGCATGACATGCCAGCAACAAACACTGACACTACATTTACATTTAAGTCATTTAGCAGACGCTCTTATCCAGAGCGACTTACAAATTGGTGCATTCACCTTATGATATCCAGTGGAACAACCACTTTACAATAGTGCATCTAACTCTTTTAAGGGGGGGGGGGGTTAGAAGGATTACTTTATCCTATCCTAGGTATTCCTTAAAGAGGTGGGGTTTCAGGTGTCTCCGGAAGGTGGTGATTGACTCCGCTGACCTGGCGTCGTGAGGGAGTTTGTTCCACCATTGGGGTGCCAGAGCAGCGAACAGTTTTGACTGGGCTGAGCGGGAACTGTACTTCCTCAGAGGTAGGGAGGCGAGCAGGCCAGAGGTGGATGAACGCAGTGCCCTTGTTTGGGTGTAGGGCCTGATCAGAGCCTGAAGGTACGGAGGTGCCGTTCCCCTCACAGCTCCGTAGGCAAGCACCATGGTCTTGTAGCGGATGCGAGCTTCAACTGGAAGCCAGTGGAGAGAGCGGAGGAGCGGGGTGACGTGAGAGAACTTACTACACATCACAGTTATACACAAGTATAACTGATCAAATTATGAAAGACAAGCATTGTAATTTTGAATTCCGTAAAGTGAGTGTGGAAGATGTGAAAAAAGTATTGTTGTCTAACAACAATGACAAGCCACTGGGGTCTGACCACTTGGATGGAAAATTACTGAGGATAATAGCAGACGATATTGCCACTCCTGTCTTCAAACTAAGCCTACTAGAAAGTGTGTGCCCTCAAGCCTGGAGAGAAGCAAAAGTAATAGCAAAGCCCCCTTTACTATCTCAAATATCTGACCAATCAGCCTGTTACCAACCCTTAGTAAACTTTTGGGAAAAATTGTGTTTGACCAGATACAATGCTATTTTACCGTAAACAAATTGACAACAGACTTTCAGCATGATTATAGGGAACAACATTCAACAAGCACTGCATTACACAAATGACTGATGATTGGCTGAGAGAAATTGATGATACAAATTTTGTGAGAGCTGTTTTGTTAGACTACAGTGCAGCTTTTGACATTATTGATCATAGTCTGCTGCTGGAAAAACATATGTGTTATGGCTTTACAACCCTGCTATATTGTGGATAAAGAGTTTCCTTTCTAACAGAACACAGAGGGTGTTCTTTAATGGAAGCCTATAAACATAATCCAGGTAGAATCAGGAATTACCCAGGGCAGTTGTCTAGGCCCTTTACTTTTTTCAATCTTTACTAATGGCATGCCACTTTGAGTAAAGCCAGCGTGTCTGTATGCGGATGACTCAACACTATACACATCAGCGAGTGAAATCACTGCAACACTTAACAAAGAGCTGCAGCTAGTTTCAGAATGGGTGGCAAGGAATAAGTTAGTTCTAAATATTTCCAAAACAAAAATAATTGTATTTGGGTCAATTCATTCACTAAACCCTAAACCTCAACTAAATATTGTTGTAACATTTTTTGATATTGAGCAAGTTGAGGTGACTAAACTGCTTTGAGTAACCCTGGATTGTAAACTGTCATGGTCAAAACATGTTGCTACAACAGTAGCTAAGATCGGGAGAAGTATGTCCATAACAAAGCGCTGCTCTGCCTTTTTAACAGCACTATCAACAAGGCAGGTCCTACAGGCCCTAGTTTTGTCTCTACTGGACTACTGTTCAGACGTGTCGTCAGGTGCCACAAAGAGGGATCTCGGAAAATTACAATTGGCTCAGATCAGGGCAGCACGGTTGTCCCTTAAATGTACACGAAGAGGTTAAATTAATATTATGCAAGTACAGTTGAAGTCAGAAGTTTACATACACTTAGGTTGGAGTCATTACAACTTGTTTTTCAACCACTCCACAAATTTCTTGTTAACAAACTATAGTTTTGGCAAGTCGGTTAGGACATCTACTTTGTACATGACACAAGTAATTTTCCCAACAATTGTTTACAGACAGATTATTTCACTTATAATCCACTGTATCACAATTCCAGTGGGTCAGAAATTTACATACACTAAGTTGACTGTGCCTTTAAACAGCTTGGAAAATTCCAGAAAATGATGTTGTGACATTAGAAGCTTCTGATAGGCTAATTGACATCATTTGAGTCAATTGGAGGTGTACCTGTGGATGTATTTCAAGGCATACCTTCAAACTCAGTGCCTCTTTGCTTGACATCATGGGGAAATTAAAAGAAAACAGCCAAGACCCCAGAAAAAAAATTGTAGACCTCCACAAGTCTGGTTCATCCTTGGGAGCAATTTCCAAACGCCTGAAGGTACCACGTTCATCTGTACAAACAATAGTACGCAAGTATAAACACCATTGGACCACGCAGCTGTCATACCGCTCAGGAAGGAGACGTGTTCTGTCTCCTAGAGATGAAGGTACGTTGGTGCAAAAAGTGCAAATCAATCCCACAACAACAGCAAAGGACCTTGTGAAGATGCTGGAGGAAACAGGTACGAAAGTATCTATATCCACAGTTAAACTATATCGACATAACCTGAAAAGCCGCTCAGCAAGGAAGAAGCCGCTGCTCCAAAACCGCCATAAAAAAGCCAGACTACGGTTTGCAACTGCACATGGGGACAAAGTTCGTACTTTTTTGAGAAATGTCCTCTGGCCTGATGAAACAAAAATAGAACTGTTTGGCCATAATGACCATCATTATGTTTGGAGGAAGAAGGGGGAGGCTTGCAAGCCGAAGAACACCATCCCAACAGTGAAGCACGGGGGTGGCAGCATCATATTGTGGGGGTGCTTTGCTGCAGGAGGGACTGGTGCACTTCACAAAATAGATGACATCATGAGGCAGGAAAATGATGTGGATATATTGAAGCAAAATCTCAAGACATCAGTCAGGAAGTTAAAGCTTGGTCGCAAATGGGTCTTCCAAATGGACAATGACCCCAAGCATACTTCCAAAGTTGTGGCAAAATGGCTTAAGGACAACAAAGTCAAGGTATTGGAGTGGTCAGCACAAAGCCCTGACCTCAATCCTAAGGAAAATGTGTGGTCAGAACTGAAAAAGCGTGTGCGAGCAAGGAGGCCTACAAACCTGACTCAGTTACACCAGCTCTGTCAGGAGGAATGGGCCAAAATTCACCCAACTTATTGTGGGAAGCTTGTGGAAGGCTACCCAAAACATTTGACCCAAGTTAAACAATTTAAAGGCAATGCTACCAAATACTAATTGAGTGTATGTAAACTTCTGAACCACTGGGATTGTGATGAAATAAATACAAGCTTAAATAAATCATTCTCTCTACTATTATTCTGACATTTCACATTCTTAAAATAAAGTGCTGATCCTAACTGAACTAAGGCAGGGAATTTTTACTAGGAATTTTTACTGGGATTAAATGTCAGGAATTGTGAAAAACTGAGTTTAAATGTATTTGGCTAAGGTGTATGTAAACTTCCGACTTCAACTGTAAATCTCTCATGCCTCAAAGGGGAGGAGAGATTGACTTCATCACTACTTGTTTTTTTTTAAAGAAGTGTTGACATGCTGAAAGCACCGAGGTGTCTGTTTAAAATACTAGCTCAGAGCTCGGACACCCTGCATTCCCTCAAGACATTCCACCAGAGGTCTTTTCACAATCCCCATGTCAAGAACAGACTTTGGGAGGTGCACAGTACTACATAGAGCCATGGCTACATTAAACTATATTCCACATCAGCTGGCATTAGAATCAGATTTAAAAAACGTACGAAAATACACCTTATGAAACAGCGGGTCCTGTGAAGAGAGTCACACAGGCACAGACACACGCTGACACATGCACATAACACTCTACACACATGTACACATGGATTTTGTATTGTAGATATGTGGTAGTAGAGTAGTAGCCTGAGAGTACACACTTAATGTGTTACG
Organism: Salvelinus alpinus; assembly: GCF_045679555.1. Classification (NCBI taxonomy): domain Eukaryota; kingdom Metazoa; phylum Chordata; class Actinopteri; order Salmoniformes; family Salmonidae; genus Salvelinus; species Salvelinus alpinus. The sequence goes on from NC_092101.1 coordinate 4,151,914, forward strand.
AAATGTAATGTCATGTAATATTTTAAATTGTATATAACTGTCTTCATTTTGCTGGACCCATGAATAGTAGCTGCTGCCTAGTTTTTTATTTATTCATTTTTTATTTTACCATTATTTATACAGGTTTTTTCTCATTGAGATAATTTCTATTTTCCAAGAGAGACCTGGTCCAATAGCAGCAGGGGGAACAACCTTTCAGACAAAACAACTTACTAACTAACACAAAATTAAACAAAACTATAAGCACACATACAGTACAACAATTACATATTACATTAAAAACACAAACATCTTGACTAAAAACAGCTGGCCTAAAAACAATTACACTCTTCTATGATATATGCATCGATCAAGTGTTTAAACTCCACCAACGGAACTAGATCCTCGCATTTTAATATGTTCAGGAGAGAATTCCAGGACCACGGTGCTAAGTAACTAAAACTATTTCCACCATGACCTGTTCTAATTTTTGGTACTGTTAGAAGCAAATCAGAATGGGACTGTAATTGATATTTATTTACTGACCTGGCTAAAAATGAACAGAGATAAAATGTCATTTTACCCAATATGGCCTTCAGTGTATACCAGTGTTTAAGCCTACGCAAGGTCAATGACGACCAGCCAACAGCGCTGTAGAGATCACAATGATGTGGTAGACGTTTTTGATTTTTAATGAACCTGAGAGCTGCATGATACACTGAATCAAGTGCTCTCAGGGTAGTGGCTGAGGCCTGCATATATATAACATCACTAAAATCTAAAACCGACAGTAATGTACATCGTACCAGCTCCTTCCTGGCCTCAAAAGAAAAACGAGCCTTATGCCGGTAATAAAATCCTATTTTCAGCTTGAGCTTCCTTATCAAGTTCTCTACATGCACAGTGAAGCTCAGCTTATTATCAACCCACACACCCAAATGCTCTATAGTATGTCCAGCCAATGTAGCAATGACATGATTTGTAACATGCCTGGCATTTGAAAATACCATGCATTTTGTTTTACCCGAATTTAGAATCATACAGATTCTGTTGTATGATGTTAAATGCTCTTTGGGCATATTCAAAAGCTAAAGATAAACTACTACCACTTGAATAAAGAACAGTATCATCTGCATAAAAATGAACATCCTCTGTTTCAATAAGATCCCCAATGTTGTTGATATACAAAATGTGGGCCCAAAATAGAACCCTGCGGAACACCTGAGCACACCTCTATGGACTCAGATTTACAACCATCCGCCATTACACATTGTGTACGATTTGATAGGTAATTTATAAACCAATCTAGAGCATGACCAGTAATTCCACGACATTTTAACCTTTGCACTAACACAGCATGGTCCACGGTGTCAAAAGCCTTCTACAAATCAATAAAAACAGACACAAAATGTAACTTCTTATCAAGAGCACAGTGGATGTCATTTAAAACCTAGTGGGGATCCTTAATAAATACAAATACAAAGATGCATTGCATTTTTTTTGCCACTTAAGACTGCCTGATCTCTTTTCATGATCCAGATGTTTGTCAATAAAACACATCCCATCTTTGTCTAAATCAGACATTAAATCACACATACCAGTCTTATACTTTATTATATAACTGCAAATTATTTTCACTACCATAGTAAACATTTTGTAACTGGCAACAATTAACACATTGAAGTACCAAAGTAAACAGCATCAAAATAAGTAAAATATTATCGAATAATATTTCAAGTGTGCCAAAGGTCCTTTAGGCGCTATGAAATAAAAAATATCCAATCTTATTATCCCAACTCCAAGTCCCAACATTAATATTAAGCATGGATATCATGTTACCGTGTCTGGATTTTGATGTTTTAAATATATGCCACTTCTGACACTGTGAACATTAATATGGACTACTGGCAGATCCACTGTGAACACAACCAACAGCATCAAGTGTTTCTCTCTCTCTTTGGAGAGGGGGGGGCTGCATCCAAAATGCCCCCTATCCCCAATATCCCCACTACTTTTGACCAGGGCACTATTTGGACACACCCGGGGTCTCAGTTTCACTCAGGAAAGGAGACCTGGGAGGGTTAAAACCTCTGGGTCTCACTACAGCTTTGATGCCAGGCTTCGGCTGAGTATAATTATAGAGTGCAGCATAAAAAGCTCCAGCAGATCCAAATCTATACTTGATACGGTATGATTCTGTCACTCTCATTAATTGCTTGAGTATAAATAGATTTCATTTTCCCAGACTCAAGACAGAAAATAAATTCCAGTCAAAGGAACTTTTGCGCCATTCTCTAAATTAATTTGGGAGAATGAACACCTTTTCAATGACATTTCTCTTTCATTTACTGTTGGAAATGTCTCCCGAGGCTGGGCTCCATCAATATTATATGGTTTGAGCGTAATTGCATCTTAGCTCTCCATTGCTCGGAACTTAATTAAGGATAAATTGCATTGTGTGAATACATTGGTTATACTATGTTTCATATAATATCAATACTCTTACCCGGCTTAAAGTTGATAGTCTTGAACCTCCTTGACTTGTAAGCTGTTATGAATCTCTCGATTGTTATTCGTAATGTGTTATTTTTCTCCCCCTTGTTTTATAGTAGTTCACCAAACTACAGCGGCCTCAGAAACTCCATCAATACTCACAATGATTGTAGCTCAGAGGTATCATTATACTTCTGATTACATAGACAAAGTCTTGCAGTTAGACCAGGGCAAACCATTCAGTCGATATTCATTCCGGCTTTAGACTATTGTCTATATGAATGCAGTTGCCACTGTATTGAAGCCTTTCATCGCTTTATTATGGGCAACAGGTTCTGTACACATCACTGCATTACTCTATCAGAAAGTAGACTGGCCCTCTCAAATCATTTTGATCAATGCACTGTTCTCTTCTTATTTATAAAGTCCTCTTGTGCAAACTACCGCCCTACCTTACCTCATTGTTAAATTACAGACATACGGGTCACCAGACCCGATCAAAGGGACGTCTAACTCTGGAGATCCCTTTGGTCTCCACTGAGTTAGGTGGAAATGAATGTATTTATTTTTTAGCTCCAGAACTCTCTAAAGTTGAATGTTTTGGTACCTCTAGGGCAGTTCAGACGGCTGGTTGATGACTATTTTACTGAGGAATGCGTTAGTTTTTCATGATTGTGTTTTATAAAATACTTTCCTTAAAGGGGAAGTTCACCCCAAAACACTTATGGGCCCTTTATAAAACTTGCCTGGTCGTTTGTCAGTACCCCAGACAGATTTTAGGTCCATTGCTTGAGTAATTTAGATGTATGTAATAAGCTGATTCTACGCTCGCCTTCCCCATAGAAACCCCAAACACACTGTTCTGGACTTCCATTACCACAATAGTCCTTGTAATTACTTTCTCCGCACAATTTTTCAGCTAACTTATTTTAGTAGGCATAGTTTTACCCAATGTATTTTGTTATTTTCATATTGAAATCCAGAAAGTAGATTAATGCGCGCCGCAAGTCAGTACCTAGGTCGGGACATCCGAGGTGGGCGTGGCTGAAGGATGTAAACAATAATTTTCTGTTCTCACTCCCTCACAGTATTTGCTGCCCTCGTCAAATTAGAGTAAAGAATGTCAGATCACGCGAACGAAAATCATTTTAAGAATGATTTTGTTGTGCTATATCAGTTTGAGATGGATTATACTGAGGCTGAGTTGTTCCATTTGCGGGCTGACTTAGAGAAATGAGCTAGAGAGAGACAGGAGCGAGCAGATGTCGAGGAAACACAGGCTCTTTCCAGAACGCACAGTGACTGGTGGTGCAGTTGCAGGAGATGCCTACCTCTACCAACAGACAGGCTGTCAAGCATGGGACCAGCTTATTCCAATAATGGAGGAGGTAGAACATCAGACTGACGATGCAGAAGAAGATGGCCTGTGTGTAACTAAACACATCAATTTCTTGTCTCATATCAATCCTGGTTTGCTGGAGACTATCTTCAGACTGCCCAGGATCAACTTGAAACGACGTGCCGCACCTGACGGTCCAAATGGGGTGCTCTCTGAAGTGTAAGTGTTTTGGCTAATATTACGTACAGGATATTTATATTACTCTCTAACATGAAAAATAAATAACCTACCTAATTACACCCTTCCAACTGTATTTTTTAGTGTCCTGCCTAAACTCCATAATGTAACTGGCTACTCTATTCCCCTTCAAGTTTGTCTGACAATGATGAAATTCTGGCTGAGTAAACAGTGTCTAGAACGAGTGGATGCGCACCATAGAAATAGAATATGGGTCTACATAAACAATAATTTATATTACCAAACAGTATAAGAAGTATAAAAGAAGTATAAAATCAATAGTAGTAGTAGAGAAGAACATGTTGTTTGTAACTGCCAGTCTAGCTTTTCTACCAATAATCTCCTAACTAGCCTGTAAACCCACACACAAGAGGAAGACAAACCACTATCACCCTTTGAACAATGGGTTGGCTATACAGTCTTCAAGTATACAACACCAAGAGAGCCATCAGGCAGGTAGCCTTTCGATTAAAGTTTTGGGCCAGAAACCAAAAGGTGGCTGGTTCGAATCCCCGGGCCGACAAGGTGAAACATCTGTCTATGTGCCCATGAGCAATGCACTTAGTCCCAACTGCTCCTGTTAGTCACTCTGGATAAGAGCGTCTGCTAAATGACCTAACTGTATTGTGCCATCATCCATACGGCTTATAAATGAATATGCTTAATGATCCCTGAGCCTGTTATATTTTATGTTGTATAGACCTAGGGCTATTTATTTTCTTGATTGTTGTATATAACATTGTCATGTATTTATTTTCTGTCTCTATAGACAATACAGACTGGACTCTTATCGGATAACCCTGGAGTGGATGCTGAGGGGAGAGCATCTAGGTCGAGGCCAAAAATGGGTACTCCCAGCCTCTGTGGTGGCAGCAGTTACATCCAACTACACTAACCCCATCAGCAGCTACATTGGATTCCAGGAAGTTGAGGAGGCTCATAGCGTCTTATACGAATGACATTTTCAAGAAATTACATTGTTGTTAAAAAAAAAAAAATATCAAGAATTTAATGTTATCATTAAACAACAATTACACAGTTGCTATGCCGTTCGCACTGTCACTCAGCATTAGTTTGACCAGGGATTTACAAACATGTTCCTGGAGAGCAACTGTCTTGTATGTTTTCACTCCACCTGATAAGCTTGATTAGGGTTGGGTTGGATGGAAAACCTATACGACGATAGCTCTCTATGTAATAAGGTTTGAGAACCGCGGGGTTATGTAAAACACAGGGAAGATCCTCTTTGCATCCTCTTTCCTTCTCAAAACACATTGGATGAGAAGCCAGAGGACACTTTCTCATCCAATGTGTTTTGAGAAGGAGACAAGGAGAGAGGACGCGAGGAGTATGAAATGAGATCTTCCCACAGAATCTTACTCATTACTGGGAGGTCTCCCTGTTCTAAAACTTCACCCGGTGCAAAACACGCCTACCTGGGCACACGGGCCAGATTAATCAAATCCCCTCATTGAATTAAACGGGTATTCCCATTCAAGACAATGATGGCATAATGGGTGGACTGTCGGCCATTGCGAGTGTACCCATAGAAGCAAAACAGGAAGTAAAATCATAAAGTAAAGCAGGAAGTGCTTTACAATGCACATCAATCTGTGCATTGATTTGTTGAATCAACTCAAATGACATTACACAAAATACATTCCATTGCATAACAAAATAGCTACCCGGACTATCTGCATTGACACTTTCTGCACCAACTATTTGTCTCATCACATATGCTGCTGCTACTGTTTATTATCTGTCACTTTATTCCTAGTTAAATGTACATATCTGCCTCAGTTACCTCGTACCCCTGCACATCGACTCGGTACTGGTACCGCTTGTGTACAGCCAAGTTATAGTTACTCATTGTGCATCTATTATTACTGTTATTATTAGGTGTTATTACTTTTCTGTTATTTCTCTATTTTCTTTCTCTCTGCATAATTGGAAAGGGCCCGTAAGTAAGCATTTCACTGTTACACTCCACCTGTTGTTTACAAAGCCAGTGGCAAATAACATTTTATTTGATGACAACACCAGACAGCCATTGCAAGTGTACCCATGAGTTGACCAGTCAAATTGCCAGGGATAGAGGTTCCAAGCCTGTTCCATTCATTTGGATTTCTTTGCCCATGAATTTACCGGAATAAATACACCCTGAGGTAGAGAATGGTGCTATTACAGGTGGTCTACATAGCAGTCATACTGCACACAGCCACCAATGATTGCATAACATGTTATTGATGGCATTCCACAACATCACACTGCCATCATTAGGCTAGTTAAAGTTAGACTGAAAAGTTTTGCCACCAGCTCCTCCTTGGTTGGTTTTTCAACCAGGGCGATGTTGGGAGGTAGGTCTGGTGTGTCAACTTTGTATATGACCTGTTTATCTCCCCATCGCTTGACAGCCTGCTGGGCCAATCGTGTTCTAAAGTTGAACGTTTTCTGTTCAGACACTCTTCTCTACCCAGTCCTTGGCCTGTTTTGGATTAGTCCACATGCCTACTGGATCTACTGAAAGATGTGTAACAAAATAACAAAACCAAAAATAGAAATGAGTCCTAATTAATCTTCCCTTGCATCCTCCTGAAGGAGGAGGCATGAATGGAGGAACATTGGGTCCCCTCCTTGGAAACAAAGATAGAAGATGAGAGAAATTTAACAAAGATCAAATCCAATACAGTATGGTTCATTGTCCTACCCTCATGTCTGTTCCACCACTCCTCTCCTTCTTCCATTCACTCCCAGGCAGGTAGAAACATAAAGAGTGTTTGGTGATGTTGGCTGGTATAAAACAGTCAGTCATTACATGTCAATTCAGGGCATGAGCTGATATTCTAAATGTTTTAATTGAAGTAATGTAAAGGTTGTCATTACAGGGGTTAGCAACTTAGCTAGCTAGCATCATACCCTGCATGGTTGGAGCTTTCCCGTCCATGGTGGAAAGGCGGTGTATACAGAACCTGGGTTCAACCAATCCCCATTGTAGCAGGTGGCCACAAAGTGATCACTGGACACGGTCAACCTCAAGTGGTGAATGACTTCAGGCGTCATATCGACACCATAAGCAGGATGCCGGGTGGCCTGCACAAGGCTCCATCGTGGTCAGGAAAAGAGTGGAAATGTGTAGTGGATTTGTATCTGACCGGAACATTATTGCCCCCCGGGTACAATGCACATGATTTTGGCCAACATCACTCAGCTACTCGACTACGAATGTTATTTGCTTATATTTACTTTACTTCAGAGATTACTAAACGCTAGCCTAGGTAGCTACCATCTTTGTTTACTTCCTTTCGTTATCATTTCCTTTCTTCAAGGCCAATAGTAAGACGCTCGTCCCGCTTCTTGTAATTATCCAATTTAGAACCACAAAGAAGAGTATCTACCGGATTACAGACTATATGGAAGACCTTTGTAGGTCTTTGATTTTTATACTTTTTACATTAAACAACACATTTATTTGGCAATTCAATGCCGAGACACCAATCGTTGTTTATGTAACAATTAACACACCGTTTTTAATGCATTTTATGTAATTTCCGAAATTCAGCATTTTGTTATAAACATACACGAATCCCCCCCAAAAAATCACCTTTATTTAACCAGGTAGGCAAGTTGAGAATAAGTTCTCATTTACAATTGCGACCTGGCCAAGATAAAGCAAAGCAGTTCGACACATACAACAACACAGAGTTACACATGGAGTAAAACAAACATACAGTCAATAATACAGTAGAAAAATAAGTCTATATACAATGTGAGCAAGTGAGGTGAGATAAAGGAGGTGAAGGCAAAAAAAAGGCCATGGTGGCTAAGTAAATACAATATAGCAAGTAAAACACTGGAATGGTTGGTTTGCAGTGGAAGAATGTGCAAAGTAGAGATAGAAATAATGGGGTGCAAAGGAGCAAAATAAATAAATAAATGCAGTAGGGAAAGAGGTAGTTGTTTGGGATAAATTATAGATGGGCTATGTACAGGTGCAGTAATCTGTGAGCTGCTCTGACAGCTGGTGCTTAAAGCTAGTGAGGGAGATAAGTGTTTCCAGTTTCAGAGATTTTTGTAGTTCGTTCCAGTCATTGGCAGCAGAGAACTGGAAGGAGAGGCGGCCAAAGGAAGAATTGGTTTTGGGGGTGACCAGAGAGATATACCTGCTGGAGCACGTGCTACAGGTGGGTGCTGCTATGGTCACCAGCGAGCTGAGATAAGGCGGGGCTTTACCTAGCAGGGTCTTGTAGATGACCTGGACCCAGTGGGTTTGGCGACGAGTATGAAGCGAGGGCCAGCCAACGAGAGCGTACAGGTCGCAGTGCTGGGTAGTATATGGGGCTTTGGTGACAAAACGGATGGCACTGTGATAGTCTGCATCCAATTTATTGAGTAGGGTATTGGAGGCTATTTTGTAAATGACATCACCGAAGTCGAGGATTGGTAGGATGGTCAGTTTTACGAGGGTATGTTTGGCAGCATGAGTGAAGGAGGCATTGTTGCGGAATAGGAAGCCAATTCTAGATTTAACTTTGGATTGGAGATGTTTGATGTGAGTCTGGAAGGAGAGTTTACAGTCTAACCAGACACCTAGGTATTTGTAGTTGTCCACATATTCTAAGTCAGAGCCGTCCAGAGTAGTGATGTTGGACAGGTGGGCAGGTGCAGGCAGCGATTGGTTGAAGAGCATGCATTTAGTTTTACTTGTATTTAAGAGCAATTGGAGGCCACGGAAGGAGAGTTGTATGGCATTGAAGCTCGCCTGGAGGGTTGTTAACACAGTGTCCAAAGAAGGGCCAGAAGTATACAGAATGGTGTCGTCTGCATAGAGGTGGATCAGAGACTCACGAGCAGCAAGAGCGACATCATTGATGTATACAGAGAAGAGAGTCGGTCCAATAATTGAACCCTGTGGCACCCCCATAGAGACTCCCAGAGGCCCGGACAATAGACCTTCCGATTTGACACACTGAACTCTACCAGAGAAGTAGTTGGTGAACCAGGCGAGGCAATCATTTGAGAAACCAAGGCTGTCGAGTCTGCCGATGAGGATGTGGTGATTGACAGAGTCGAAAGCCTTGTCCAGGTTGATGAATACGGCTGCACAGTATTGTTTCTTATCGATGGCGGTTAAGATATCGTTTAGGACTTTGAGCGTGGCTGAGGTGCACCCATGACCAGCTCTGAAACCAGATTGCATAGTGGAGAAGGTATGGTGGGATTCGAAATGGTCGGTAATCTGTTTGTTGACTTGGCTTTTGAAGATCTTAGAAAGGCAGGGTAGGATAGATATAGGTCTGTAGCAGTTTGGGTCAACAGTGTCCCCACCTTTGAAGAGGGGGATGATCGCAGCTGCTTTCCAATCTTTGGGAATATCAGACGACACGAAAGAGAGGTTGAACAGGCTAGTAATAGGGGTGGCAACAATTTCAGCAGATAATTTTAGAAAGAAAGGGTCCAGGTTATCTAGCCCGGCTGATTTGTAGGGGTCCAGATTTTGCAGCTCTTTCAGAACATCAGCTGACTGGATTTGGGATAAGGAGAAATGGGGAAGGCTTGGGCGAGTAGTTGTGGGGGGTGCAGTGCTGTTGACCGGGGTAGGGGTAGCCAGGTGGAAAGCATGGCCAGCCGTAGAAAAAGGCTTATTGAAATTCTCAATTATAGTGGATTTATCGGTGGTGACAGTGTTCCCTATCTTCAGTGCAGTGGGCAGATGGGAGGAGATGTTCTTATTCTCCATGGACCTTACAGTGTCCCAGAACTTTTTTGAGTTTGTGTTGCAGGAAGCAAATTTCTGCTTGAAAAAGCTAGCCTTGGCTTTTCTAACTGCCTGTGTATATTGGTTTCTAGCTTCCATGAAAAGTTGCATATCACGGGGGCTGTTCGATGCTAATGCAGAACGCCATAGGATGTTTTTGTGTTGGTTAAGGGCAGTCAGGTCTGGAGAGAACCATGGGCTATATCTGTTCCTGGTTCAACATTTCTTGAATGGGGCATGCTTATTTAAGATGGTGAGGAAGGCATTTAAAAAAAATAACCAGGCATCCTCTACTGACGGGATGAGATCAATATCCTTCCAGGATACCCCGGCCAGGTCGATTAGAAAGGCCTGATCGCTGAAGTGTTTCAGGGAGCGTTTGACAGTGATGAGTGGAGGTCGTTTGACCGCTGACCCATTACGGATGCAGGCAATGAGGCAGTGATCGCTGAGATCTTGGTTGAAAACAGCAGAGGTGTATTTAGAGGGCAAGTTGGTTAGGATGATATCTATGAGGGTACCCGTGTTTACGGCTTTGGGGTGGTACCTGGTAGGTTCATTGATAATTTGTGTGAGATTGAGGGCATCAAGCTTAGCTTGTAGGATGGCTGGGGTGTTAAGCATATTCCAGTTTAGGTCGCCTAGCAGCACGAGCTCTGAAGATAGATGGGGGGCAATCAGTTCACATATGGTGTCCAGAGCACAGCTGGGGGCAGAGGGTGGACTATAGCAGGCGGCAATGGTGAGCGACTTGTTTTTAGAGAGGTAGATTTTTAAAAGTAGAAGTTCAAATTGTTTGGGTACAGACCTAGATAGTAGGACAGAACTCTGCAGGCTATCTTTGCAGTAGATTGCAACACCACCCCCTTTGGCCGTTCTATCTTGTCTGAAAATGTTGTAGTTAGGGATGAAAATGTCAGAATTTTTGGTGGTCTTCCTAAGCCGGGTTGGCAGAGTGTGCTAAAGCAGTGAATAAAACAAACTTAGGGAGGAGGCTTCTAATGTTAACATGCATGAAACCAAGGCTATTACGGTTACAGAAGTCATCAAAAGAGAGCGCCTGGGGAATAGGAGTGGAGCTAGGCACTGCAGGGTCTGGATTCACCTCTACATCACCAGAGGAACAGAGGAGGAGTAGGATAAGGGTACGGCTAAAAGCTATGAGAATTGGTCGTCTAGAACAGAGAGTAAAAGGAAGTTTCTGGGGGCGATAAAATAGCTTCAAGGAATAATGTTCAGACAAAGGTATGGTAGGATGTGAATACAGTGGAGGTAAACCTAGGTATTGAGTGATGATGAGAGAGATATTGTCTCTAGAAACATCATTGAAACCAGGTGATTTCATCGCATGTGTGGGTGGTGGAACTGAAAGGTTGGATAAGGTATAGTGAGGAGGGCTAGAGGCTCTACAGTGAAATAAGCCAATAAACACTAACCAGAACAGCAATGGACAAGGCATATTGACATTAAGGAGAGGCATGCTTAGTCGAGTGATCATAAGGGTCCAGTGAGTAGAGGTTGGTTGGGGTCACGGCGATTCAGACAGCCAGCCGGGCCATCGGTAGCAAGCTAGCATAGGATGTAGGTTTGTTTTTAGCCAACTCGTGCGTTTCTGTCGGTAGATTAGTGGGGATCCGTGTGGTAGAGGGGATCAATCCAATTGGCAAAATATATATAGTTATAGTGACCCAAGAAAAATTGTCCGATAGACTTATTCAGATAGCAGCCGATAAGACAGCTAACGAGTAGCGGGCCGCAGATGGGCGTTCAGGTAACGTCGCGACGGAGGTGCCAGTTGGATAACTCCCTCGGGCAGATAACGTCGGTAAGTCGTGAAGGACCGGTGGGGCTCCGCATTGGCAGTAAAACGGGTCCGGATAGGTGATTGTAGCCCAGGAATGGCTGATGTAACTCTTCAGCTGGCTAGCTCCGGAATAATTGATATTTGCTCCGGGATCGACGTAAGCCAATAGTCACACGGGTAGCAGCTAGCTAGCTGAAAAATACAGGTGTAAATGTCCAGAGCCTGCGGTTGAAATCCGGGGATATGGAGAAAAATAGTTCCGGTATGTTCTGGTCTGAGTCGCGTTGTACAAAGTGGCGATAGATTTTCGAGCTAAAGGAATAGCTGAAGACCACAAACCGTGGTTAGCTGAAATACTAACGTTAGCCAGTAAACTGGCTAGTTTCTGGGTAGCTTCTGGTTAGCTTCTGGCTAGCTTCTGGTTAGCTTCTGGCTAGCTTCTGGCTAGCTTCTATTGTGGATTTTCAGATTTTAGGTAAATAATACTTTTTTTTATTTATTGGTGAGGCGGGTTGCAGGAAAGTGTTTTGAAGTTGAGTTTTTGGAAAAGAAAATATATAAAAGATATGCGAAGAAAGGTGTAAATATATTTATATACGGGACACGACAAGACGAGGACAAAGGACGTCTGACTGCTATGCCATCTAAATACTGGAACAATGGACCTAAAAACGTCTGGGGTACTGACAAACAGCCAGGCAAGTGTTATAAAGGGCCCAGAAGTGTTTTGGGGTGAACTTCCCATTTAAATTGCTTGTAAATATGTTTTTATTGTGTTGAAATTGTAAATATTGTGAATTTGTATGAATGTGTGCAGGGCTCCCTTTTAAAAGAGGCCTTGGTTTCAATGGGTTTTCCCTGTTCAAATACATTTAAATAAATACAATACATAAAATTGTAATTACTGTATCATGACGAAAACAAACACCTAAATTAAGTAAATTAAAGGTTATGCAAGAAGCTTAAACACTTGGTGCAAGAAGGGGAATCACTAAGATTGTTACTCTTTCATGACATTACTAACCTACCACAAGACAACCTGGCATTGTGTGTGTGTGTCTTTGTCTGTCTGTCTTTGTCTGTCTGCGTGTGTTTGTGTCTCCCCTGAAGGAACACATTTGCCATCATAGCCCCTGACATTTACAGTTCTTACTTACTTATGTGGTTCTCAAAACTCTCCTCGGGGACCCACAATCGCCTGATTCAACTTGTCGACGAATCATCAATCTCTTGACTAGTTGAATCAGGTGAGCTAGTTCAATGCTACATCAAAATTGTGAAACATCTTGGGGTCACTGAGAAGTTTGAGATCCACTGACTTACAGGCCTCATCACCTTTTACATTGTGTGCGTCTGCGTGTGTGTATGTGAATGCATGCAAGTGTGTGTCTGTGTGCATGTGCATATGTGTGCTGCATGTGTGTGTTTGTACGTGCTTGCATGCGAGTGTGTGCCTGCATGCATGTGCGTACGTGTTTACGTCTGCTCTCCAAAATGACATTGTGAGTCCTCACAGAAATGGCTGCCATTAGCTCGGGCTAATTAAAATAGTGGGTGACAAAGGTTAGAGACTCTGCTTGCATGTGTCCCTTTTCTCTGGAGAGACAGAGGCTAGTTAGAGAGAAAACAGCAGTGTTTCAGTGTACTTCATTAAGATGTTTCAACTGACCTCTGGTCCCCATGTCTCGATACGGAAAGCTCCTGGAGTTTGTGTCTGAATCCCAAATTCAGCGGGTGTGAAACTAGCGGTTCTTAGTGGTTAGTTGTTCAACGTTTATTGTGGTTAGTTTGTGACAATAATACAAGTTGGTGTTTTGGAGAACAGCAAAGAAATTTATTCAAACTATTAGCATATTGTATATCCGTTGTATGCGTATGCCTCAGTCAAGACAACTAGACTCTAATTTTGCTCTCTGGTAAGCTATAAACAAAATATCAGTGATACATATGCACACTGGTTGGATGGGAATGGTTTCTGCATTCAGCATCTGTACTTCTGACCTTCCTTTGGTCTTGATGTTTTTATGTCAGGATGAACTCATGCATTCATAGATACCAACCCACATTGGTTATTTGAAAATCCCCAGACTCCACAGTATAGCATTTTGCCTGGGAGCAGTTACTGTTTGTGAAAAGTTTGTACTGGGCTTAATTGGGTACCAAATGTACCCTTTAAACCCATGATTGTTCCAACCTCTTAAACAATCATCATTCCCATAAGTTATTTCTAAAGATAAAATAAACTGATCATGAAAGTAGCACTCGTAACACTACTTTCAGTGAATTATCTGACAGCGGATTCACATTTGATGTACTGCTGTGCTGCTATCCCTAATGCCTATCTGAAGACAGCTTCAAATCTCCCTGTCTGCTGTTGTGTTACAAAGGTACAGGTGGTGGACGCAAACATTGTACCACCTGGATGAATGAAGGACAATAAGATGACAATGCCCCACCCAAATGTGCTTGAGAAGTCACCCAATAGTCATCTTGTTGTCCCTCATTTGTTTCCATTTTTTTCCACCACTTGTAGGTTTTCTATCCCTGATATCCCTCAACCCTGATTTTATTCTCCTTTCTCTGCAAGACCAACTGGCTACCTGTTCACTCCAAATGTCTTGGAGAGAGTACAGAGGTTTCAAATGTGTCCTAATTGTTTCTAATCTTGGTGAACACACAATGGCTAGAGGCATAATATGCATAACTGTAGTTTTCAATCTGAAAAAAAATATATTTATGCTCAGGTTCATTGAATATTAGGGGTATCAACACTCTATCTCCATGTGTTTTAATGCAAGTGGGCTTAATAGGGGCGGCAGGTAGCCTAGTGGTTGGAGCGTTGGACTAGTAAAGGTTGCAAGATCGAATCCCCAAGCTGACAAGGTAAAAATCTGTCGTTCTGCCCCTGAACAAGGCATTTAACCCACTGTTCCCTTGGCCATCATTGAAAATCAGAATTTGTTCTTAACTGACTTGCCTGGTAACATACAAAATAAAAATAGGAGCATACTGGGCTTAATTGGAATAACAGTGATTTATGGTGAAAAAGAGAATGCATAGTATTCTAGTCTATAGTGTATATGTATACCCCAAACCATATGTTTTCAAATATGTTATGAGTAGATTTAGCTAAAGTTACTATTGATCATATTGAACAATATTTATTTATTGCCATTTACATTCTAGGCTATAGAGAGAGAGTGCTTGTTGTGCTACTGTACCCTTTAATTAAGTCCACCTGTCAAATGTAGAAAAATGGCATCTATGTATAACAGTGCAAGGTTCATTTTACAGTAAAATACGACAAAATGCATTTAAAAATGTAAGCTGTGAATGCCTGAAATCTAATTCCACCTTGACATTATGGGGTATTGTGTGTAGGCCAGTGACCAAAAATCTTAATGTAATCAATTTTAAATTCAGGCATTAACACACAAAAAAATGAAAAAAATAAAAGGGTATGAATATTTTCTGAAGGTACTGTATGTGTCTGCTGCCAACCTTGCGTCCAGAATTAATCATGACCCCAGCTTCTGTCTTGAGCAAAGCCAATATTATCCACATCAAATGTTCCAGCAAACACAATGTGCCGTGATGCTACTGTATATCACCCAGCAACGGTATGGTGTGGTCACAAGCTGATATTTCGAAAGGGAAAGAGTATTGTAAAGGGAGAGAGTATGCTCTCACCCGTCTGCCATTTGCTTTGTGTCTTCTTTTTGTATTTTCAAAGCATCTCAAAATCACTTCACTTAACTCAAAATACGTATTGGCTTATACATGTAATTGAAAAGCCATGGTTATCAGCTTTGAAGATGAAAAGAGAGTGGCCCCCTCGTAAAATAATTGTGTTTATCGTCAGAGAGATGCTGGGGAGAGACACTGATTACCATGAATAAATTAGGCACAATTTCCATAAGTGGATGATACCTTATCTTAAAATGACATGCCAGTGTGGAATCTACGTTCTAGAGTAATTGCCTCTCTTGCAAGATGTTTCCAAAAGTTCATTTTCATCAATTGATTTTTATTAAATTTGAGAAATACTCAGAAGTGCATGACATTTCCATCGGGCTCGTTCAGAATCACACTTTCTGCATCGTTACCCTTCATCTGTAATTACTCAACACATGTATAAGTTGTGACATTTGTGGAAGCATGTTATGTGTGCATCATTAAGTCATGACAGGAACATTATCATAAACTCATGACTAAATAGTCACTGAACTTGCTCATAGTTGCACTTCTTTTGCACAGTTGCCGTTCTCACGTATATATCTTCCTTCAAACTCTACATTTTTGAGGCCGATGCTTGACAGACTTTCTCATTCAATAACATTCATAATTAATCCAATGATCAATCATTGTAATGACTTACCCGAATGCCCAATCAAAGTTGTGCATGCCTAGTGAGGAGATCAATGCACTTGATTAAAAAAACGACAGCCATTTGTTGTATACATTTTTATTGAAGTGACATTTAATCCTCACTGTTTCCTTCCTCTCTCCTTGCAGCTTCTCTGCTTTAATTACAGTATCAGGCCACAGCCAGTGGTAGGCCAGTTGACTTAATGTACAGCAATACAAACTACATTTTGTTGTTTAAAGCTCAGAAGTAGGCCATTTAATGGGTTGTGAAAGCAATATAATGCCAGGGTTAGGTAACTGAATTTGTGGCCACCGATTTAGCTTCAGTGTTTGGTTACCAAGTGCATCTGTTGTGAATCTCCTGAGAAAGGTGCTTACTGTGATACAGTTGTTAAAATAAAACTAGGGCATTTACAAAACAAGATAGAAACTACAAATCCAGTGTTGAGGACAACTGGACACATTTAGAAAGAATAGAGGTATTCAGTTCAGGGTGAGTCCCTGTATCAAATTAATTAATAAACAACAAATGTTGTGTTAAAACTCCTGTGATCTTACTATTACTCAGCAGACAGTGGTACTGTTAGCAGGCATAGCTTTGACATTATATTTTTAATGGGCTCCTCAATCTGTACACTCTTGAATTGACCCTCCAGGCAGAAACTTCCAACACTTGGATACATTAATACTCTGAATGAATCGAAGGATCCATCAGGCATAATGATACCATTATAGCAGTATGTTCATTGGATAATGTGTATATGGAAACACACATAGATAAAAGACTAGTGCAAATTTGATCCTAAACAATATTTTACCAACTATGCAATGCAGTTGTCCTCTTTTGTTCTCTTTGACAATGCAAAAGTGGGCACTTCTGGGAATGAGTGCTCCAATTTAACACCTTTTCCCATCTATTATGTGGGATTTCAGAGTTTTTCCCAAGTTTGGCTAATAACAATCAATTGTGCTATGTATTGATATTGGAGGCAATACATGGTAAATACATGAAGTGGGAGAAAGACTGCTACTAATATGGGCCTTATGCGTGCATGTAGGTCTCATGTAAAGGTCACAGGCTGTCACGCCCTGGCCATAGAGAGGCTTTTATTCTCTATTTTGGTTAGGCCAGGGTGTGACTAGGGTGGGCATTCTAGTTTCTTTATTTCTATGTTTTCTGTTTCTATGTTTTGGCCGGGTATGGTTCTCAATCAGGGACAGCTGTCTATCGCTGTCTCTGATCTGCACCTTGGTCCGATCCTTTCAGCGAACGTGACAGAACTACCCACCACAAACGGACCAAGCAGCGTGGTACGGAGGACTGGACATGGGAGGACATCCTGAATGGGAAAGGATCCTGGACGTGGGAGGAGATCCTGGCGGGAAAGGATCGCCTGCCGTGGGAGCAGGTGAAGGCAGCGAGGAAGGCGGAGGCAGCGAGTAAAAGGGCCCAGGATTACACAGGGTCACGGCTGGCACGAAAGACCGGGAGGCCACTCCCCCAATTCTTTGGGGGGGGGGGGGGGGACACGAGGAGATTTGCTGAGTCAAGTTGGAGACCTGAGCCAACTCCTCGTGCTTACCGTAGGGAGCGTGGTACTGGTCAGGCACCGTGTTATGCGGTGGAGCGCACAGTGTCTCCAGTGCGCGTTCACAGCCCGGTGCGCTATATTCCAGCTACCAGCCAGGACGGATGGTGCCGGCTCAGCGCATCTGGCCGCCAGTGCATCTCTACGGCCCAGGATATCCTGCGCCGGCTCTGTGCACTGTGTCTCCTGTGCGTCTGCACAGCCCAGTGCATCCTGTGCCAGCGCCCCGCCTTTGCCGGGCGAAGGTAACCATCCAACCAGAACGGGTTGTGCAGGCTCTACGCTCGAGAACTCCAGTGCGCCTCCACGGCCCAGTGTATCCGGTGCCTGCTCCAAGAACCAGGCCTCCAGTATTTCTCCCCAGCCTGGTGAGTCCTGTGCCTGCTCCCAGAACCAGGCCTCATGTATGTCTCCCCAGCCGGGTGAGTCCTGTGCCTGCTCCCAGAAACAGGCCTCCTGTATGTCTCCCCAGCCTGGTAAGCCCTGTGGCAGCTCCACGCACCAGGCTGTCCATACGTCTCCTCACTCCAGTGATGATCCATGGCACGAAGCCTCCAGTGATGATCCATGGCACGAAGCCTCCAGTGATGGTCCATGGCACGAAGCCTCCAGTGATGATTCATGGCACAAAGCCTCCAGTGATGATCCATGGCACGAAGCCTCCAGTGATGTTCCATGGCACGAAGCCTCCAGTGATGATTCATGGCACGAAGCCTCCAGTGATGATCCATGGCCCTGAGCATCCAGTATTGATCCGCGATCCGGAGCCTGCAGCGGCGGTCTCCAGACCGGCGCCTCCAGCGTCGGTCCCCAGTTCGGAGCCGCCAGTGAGGGTCCCCAGTCCGGGGCCTGCAGCGAGGGTCCCCAGTCCGGCGCCTCCAGCGACGGTCTCCAGTCCGGAGCCTCCAGCGACGGTCCCCAGTCCGGCGCCTCCAGCGTCGGTCCCCAGTTCGGAGCCGCCAGTGAGGGTCCCCAGTCCGGAGCCTGCAGCGGCGGTCTCCAGTCCGGCGCCTCCAGCGACGGTCTCCAGTCCGGAGCCTCCAGCGACGGTCCCCAGTCCGGCGCCTCCAGCTTCGGTCCCCAGTTCGGAGCCGCCAGTGAGGGTCCCCAGTCCGGGGCCTGCAGCGAGGGTCCCCAGTCCGGGGCCTGCAGCGAGGGCCCCCAGTCCGGGGCCTGCAACGAGTGCCCCCAGTCTGGGGCTTGCAGCGAGGGTCCCCAGTCCGGGGCCTGCAGCGAGGGTCCCCAGTCCGGGGCCTGCAGCGAGGGTCCCCAGTCCGGGGCCTGCAACGAGTGCCCCCAGTCCGGGGCCTGCAGCGAGGGTCCCCAGTCCGGGGCCTGCAGCGAGGGTCCCCAGTCCGGGGCCTGCAGCGAGGGTCCCCAGTCCGGGGCCTGCAGCGAGGGTCCCCAGTCCGGGGCCTGCAGCGAGGGTCCCCAGTCCAGAGGCGCCACCAAAGTGGGGGGAGCCAGAGGTGGAGCGGGGTCTGCGTCCCGCACCGGAGCCGCCACCGAAGTAGATGCCCACCCGGACCCTCCCCTATAGAGTCAGGTTTTGCGGCCGGAGTCCGCACCTTTGGGGGGGGGGGGGGGATACTGTCATACCCTGGCCATAGAGAGGCTTTTATTCTTTATTTTGGTTGGGCCAGGGTGTGACTAGGGTGGGCATTCTAGTTCTTTATTTCTATGTTTTCTGTTTCTATGTTTTGGCCGGGTATGTTTCTCAATCAGGGACAGCTGTCTATCATTGTCTCTGATTGGGAATCATACTTAGGCAGCCTGTTTTTCCACCTTAGTTGTGGGTAGATGTCTTTGTTGGTGGCCTGTATAGCCCTAGTAAGCTTCACATTCATTTTTGTTGTTTCTTGTTTTGTTGGCGACATTTAAAATAAAGTAAATTGTACCCTACCACGCTGCACCTTGGTCCGATCCTTTCAACGAACGTGACACAGGCAGTCTTTTGAATCAAGGTAATGTAAGGAGAAGTAAAGCATTACTTTTGAGGTTCCTACTGCACATGATAAATAATGACTTCTAAACCTGTACTTGTGGTCTGTATCAATCAAATCAATCAAATTTATTTATAAAGCCCTTCTTACATCAGCTGATGTCACAAGTGCTGTACAGAAACCCAACCTAGAACCCCAAACAGCAAGCAATGCGGGTGTTGAAGCACGGTGGCTAGGAAAAACTCCCTAGAAAGGCCAGAACCTAGGAAGAAACCTAGAGTGGAACCAGGCTATGAGGTTCCAGGTGGAGATTATAACAGAACATGGCCAAGATGTTCAAATGTTCATAGATGACCAGCAAGGTCAAATAATAATAATCACAGTGGTTGTCGAGGGTGCAACAGGTCAGCACCTCAGAAGTAAATGTCAGTTGGCTTTTCATAGTCTGTAGGTATCACTTGTGACAAAGGACCAAACAGTAAATGTATCCTTTCTATTGTTTTGACGTTTTTTACTCGTAGTATAAACTTAAAAGCCCAGTGCAGTCAAAAACATGATTTACCTGTTTTTTTATTTATGTTTCGACACTAGTACGTTGGATTAATACTGTGAAATTGTGAAAATTATGATAATGTCCTTTTAGTGTATAGCTGTTTGAAAACACCGCCTAAAATGTAAGCCTGGTTTGGTGGAATGGAGTTTTGGCCTGCCTGGTGACATCAATAAGAAAGAAAGTTACAAACCTCTCTGCCAATAACAGCTAGTTTTCAGTTTTCCCCTCACCTCTCAGACCACTCCAATAGCTGTGCATGGTTAAAATCACTGGGAAGCCAAGCCAGACAAAAAAGCATATTACAACCTTTTTTAAATGATAATTGCATTGTCTGCTACTGTTACTTCATATGCCTTGCCACCGTGATATTTAGGCCTAAGGCCGAGACAATAATAATAAATAAATTCAACCACACCTTTGTTTCATCACAAAACTGGAAAACAATACTGACGGTCTAAGACAGATATCTGATCAGCAAATCATTGTTGATGAGGTTTTATATTTTGCCCCCTCTCTGACATTCATTCCACTTCTACCATTGCTTCTAGGCTCAAATAAATGAAAACATCTATATGTCTCTGAACATGTATTGCTTTTTATTATTAGTTTGTGTTTTTCAGCCGAAAAGTATAGATATCTATTGGAGAGATAAAGTAATATAGAAGAGGGTTGACAGTGTTTAACAAATATCAGGGATGTGGTGCAGTTTAAATGCACAACAACACTGTTTATGCACATTTTATTATGGCGAATGGTGCAAATGCATCTCAACATTAGGATTTATATTTGCATTACCCAACGCCCCTAAACATATTTGTCTACATCACTGATCTTCACCACATTAGTTCATGGTATCACGACTCAGGATATGACCCACATGCAGACACAGGAGGCGGATAGTACAGTTCTCCATCATTTATTATAACACGTGGCAAAGGCCAGGTTGAAGACAGGCAGAGGTTCGTTTTTAGGTCTGAGTCAGGCAGGTACAGGATGGCAGAACGGGGTAGAGGTTCATAACTGGGATAACTAGGAAACAAACACTTGAGAAACAGGAAAATGGGAAAGCTCGCTGGTAAGACCTGACAAGACGAACTGGCCATAGACAGAGAACACAGGTATAAATACTCAGGGGATAATGGGGAAGATGGGCTACACCTGGAGGGCTATATTTAGAAGAAAGTTACACACACGTAAACAAACTAGGGGATTTTAGACACATTATTCAACCAAGTTTTATCATTTTATTTAAATAAATTGGCTACCAATGAAAGCATTTTTTTCAACTTGGACCAATTTCTTCTCAAGTTAACATTTACATTTACATTTAAGTCATTTAGCAGACGCTCTTATCCAGAGCGACTTACAAATTGGTGCATTCACCTTATGATATCCAGTGGAACAACCACTTTACAATAGTGCATCTAACTCTTTTAAGGGGGGGGGGGGGGTAGAAGGATTACTTTATCCTATCCTAGGTATTCCTTAAAGAGGTGGGGTTTCAGGTGTCTCCGGAAGGTGGTGATTGACTCCGCTGACCTGGCGTCGTGAGGGAGTTTGTTCCACCATTGGGGTGCCAGAGCAGCGAACAGTTTTGACTGGGCTGAGCGGGAACTGTACTTCCTCAGAGGTAGGGAGGCGAGCAGGCCAGAGGTGGATGAACGCAGTGCCCTTGTTTGGGTGTAGGGCCTGATCAGAGCCTGAAGGTACGGAGGTGCCGTTCCCCTCACAGCTCCGTAGGCAAGCACCATGGTCTTGTAGCGGATGCGAGCTTCAACTGGAAGCCAGTGGAGAGAGCGGAGGAGCGGGGTGACGTGAGAGAACTTGGGAAAGTTGAACACCAGACGGGCTGCGGCGTTCTGGATGAGTTGTAGGGGTTTAATGGCACAGGCAGGGAGCCCAGCCAACAGCGAGTTGCAGTAATCCAGACGGGAGATGACAAGTGCCTGGATTAGGACCTGCGCCGCTTCCTGCGTGAGGCAGGGTCGTACTCTGCGAATGTTGTAGAGCATGAACCTACAGGAACGGGTCACCGCCTTGATGTTAGTTGAGAACGACAGGGTGTTGTCCAGGATCACGCCAAGGTTCTTAGCACTCTGGGAGGAGGACACAATGGAGTTGTCAACCGTGATGGCGAGATCATGGAACGGGCAGTCCTTCCCCGGGAGGAAGAGCAGCTCCGTCTTGCCGAGGTTCAGCTTGAGGTGGTGATCCGTCATCCACACTGATATGTCTGCCAGACATGCAGAGATGCGATTCACCACCTGGTTATCAGAGGGGGGAAAGGAGAAGATTAATTGTGTGTCGTCTGCATAGCAATGATAGGAGAGACCATGTGAGGATATGACAGAGCCAAGTGACTTGGTGTATAGCGAGAATAGGAGAGGGCCTAGAACAGAGCCCTGGGGGACACCAGTGGTGAGAGCACGTGGTGCGGAGACAGATTCTCGCCACGCCACCTGGTAGGAACGACCTGTCAGGTAGGACGCAATCCAAGCGTGGGCCGCGCCGGAGATGCCCAGCTCGGAGAGGGTGGAGAGGAGGATCTGATGGTTCACAGTATCAAAGGCAGCCGATAGGTCTAGAAGGATGAGAGCAGAGGAGAGAGAGTTAGCTTTAGCAGTGCGGAGCGCCTCCGTGACACAGAGAAGAGCAGTCTCAGTTGAATGACTAGTCTTGAAACCTGACTGATTTGGATCAAGAAGGTCATTCTGAGAGAGATAGCAGGAGAGCTGGCCAAGGACGGCACGTTCAAGAGTTTTGGAGAGAAAAGAAAGAAGGGATACTGGTCTGTAGTTGTTGACATCGGAGGGATCGAGTGTAGGTTTTTTCAGAAGGGGTGCAACTCTCGCTCTCTTGAAGACGGAAGGGACGTAGCCAGCGGTCAAGGATGAGTTGATGAGCGAGGTGAGGTAAGGGAGAAGGTCTCCGGAAATGGTCTGGAGAAGAGAGGAGGGGATAGGGTCAAGCGGGCAGGTTGTTGGGCGGCCGGCCGTCACAAGACGCGAGATTTCATCTGGAGAGAGAGGGGAGAAAGAGGTCAAAGCACAGGGTAGGGCAGTGTGAGCAGAACCAGCGGTGTCGTTTGACTTAGCAAACGAGGATCGGATGTCGTCGACCTTCTTTTCAAAATGGTTGACGAAGTCATCAGCAGAGAGGGAGGAGGGGGGAGGAGGGGGAGGAGGATTCAGGAGGGAGGAGAAGGTGGCAAAGAGCTTCCTAGGGTTAGAGGCAGATGCTTGGAATTTAGAGTAGTAGAAATTGGCTTTAGCAGCAGAGACAGAAGAGGAGAATGTAGAGAGGAGGGAGTGAAAGGATGCCAGGTCCGCAGGGAGGCGAGTTTTCCTCCATTTCCGCTCGGCTGCCCGGAGCCCTGTTCTGTGAGCTCGCAATGAGTCGTCGAGCCACGGAGCAGGAGGGGAGGACCGAGCCGGCCTGGAGGATAGGGGACATAGAGAGTCAAAGGATGCAGAAAGGGAGGAGAGGAGGGTTGAGGAGGCAGAATCAGGAGATAGGTTGGAGAAGGTTTGAGCAGAGGGAAGAGATGATAGGATGGAAGAGGAGAGAGTAGCGGGGGAGAGAGAGCGAAGGTTGGGACGGCGCGATACCATCCGAGTAGGGGCAGTGTGGGAAGTGTTGGATGAGAGCGAGAGGGAAAAGGATACAAGGTAGTGGTCGGAGACTTGGAGGGGAGTTGCAATGAGATTAGTGGAAGAACAGCATCTAGTAAAGATGAGGTCAAGCGTATTGCCTGCCTTGTGAGTAGGGGGGGAAGGTGAGAGGGTGAGGTCAAAAGAGGAGAGGAGTGGAAAGAAGGAGGCAGAGAGGAATGAGTCAAAGGTAGACGTGGGGAGGTTAAAGTCACCCAGAACTGTGAGAGGTGAGCCATCCTCAGGAAAGGAACTTATCAGGGCGTCAAGCTCATTGATGAACTCTCCAAGGGAACCTGGAGGGCGATAAATGATAAGGATGTTAAGCTTGAAAGGGCTGGTAACTGTGACAGCATGGAATTCAAAGGAGGCGATAGACAGATGGGTCAGGGGAGAAAGAGAGAATGTCCACTTGGGAGAGATGAGGATCCCAGTGCCACCACCCCGCTGACCAGAAGCTCTCGGGGTGTGCGAGAACACGTGGGCAGACGAGGAGAGAGCAGTAGGAGTAGCAGTGTTATCAGTGGTAATCCATGTTTCCGTCAGTGCCAAGAAGTCGAGGGACTGGAGGGAAGCATAGGCTGAGATGAACTCTGCCTTGTTGGCCGCAGATCGGCAGTTCCAGAGGCTGCCTGAGACCTGGAACTCCACGTGGGTCGTGCGCGCTGGGACCACCAGGTTAGAGTAGCAGCGGCCACGCGGTGTGAAGCGTTTGTATGGTCTGTGCAGAGAGGAGAGAACAGGGATAGACAGACACATAGTTGACAGGCTACAGAAGAGGCTACGCTAATGCAAAGGAGATTGGAATGACAAGTGGACTACACGTCTCGAATGTTCAGAAAGTTAAGCTTACGTTGCAAAAAATCTTATTGACTAAAATGATATAGTACTGCTGGCTGGTGAAATAGGCTAGCTAGCAGTGGCTGCGTTGTTGACTTTGTTTGAAAGTGTAGCTGGCTAGGTAACCTCGACAATTACTCTAGACTACACAATTATCTTGGATACAAAGACGGCTATGTAGCCAGCTAAGATCAAACAAATCAAACTGTTGTACTGTAATGAAATGAAATGTAATACTACCTGTAATACTACCTGTGGAGCAAAGCGGAATGCAACTACTCGCTCCAAACCAAACCGGAAGTGCGTATCGTAGAGGGAGAGGCAATAGAAGTGTTGTTTCTTGTATTATTGTCTTTTGTGTCTTTAGAGGACTGCTTCACCTTAATGTCCCCTTTCCCTTTTCTTCTGTCCTTATTTTGTCCCACTTTGTCCCTTCTTTGTCCCTTCTTCTCTTCTGCCAACTAGACACTCCTTGTTAGCTAGCTAGCTTCTTTCAGGAATGTCCCTAGCAACTGCCTAGCAACAGGTAAACAACTTAGCTAGCTAAGAAAACGGTATAATTTTATGAAAAATTGTTACTTAAGTTAAGTACAGTGTATTATCTGTGAATACTTTGACATTGCAAATGGAGGTAATCCCTTTGGGTAATATAATCTGTCAGTCTGTATGTTTAGTTTCTGTGTCTGACAGCTAATTAAGGGATTTACTTTTTTTTTTACAGCCCGCAGCAGGGAGAGGGAATTGAATACCTGTAGGAATATGTAGAAACTGTCTCCTAACTGAGGTGTATATTAACTGGCTAAGCCAGAGAAACTGTACCTTTTTTAGGTTTTTCATTTAGGCCTATATCAATGTCATCTTTAACAACTGGTAATTTTGAACAGATTTGGATAAACATAATATGAGGATTTCAAGGGTATGAACCCACAACGTTTTTTCTTTCTGTCAGTTATTGAGTACAGCCCCAAAAATATTTTTCAAAAGTACCCAAATTAGACTTTTCTTGATCAATGGACTTCCTCCCTCAATCCTGTAAGCATCTGTGCCCTGTAATGCTATTAAATTAGTGTATTTAGACATTATTGTGATTGTGCAGTGTTGGTTTCATTTATCCATGCAGAAAATGGAAAACAAAATAATATATGAATAAATTAGGTGAATAAAGGATTTATTTTTCCTTTGCTCCTCTCCGCCCTTTGCCCATGGTAGTGAGCATTATGACAGGAGGCATGGCTTCCCCTGTGCAGTAATTGGAATGCGAGTTGGCAGTAGGTGTATAGTAATGGGGTCCTGCAATTTGGTGGTAGTAGTCAGCCCCGGAGAACCTGTCAGAATTTATGTAAAGACGTGTATTCCACTTTGCTGTGGAGAAAGCCCTGCATTTTAATAGTGCAGCTGTAAGCGTTTCAGTAATTCAAGGTGGCGTCATTAGAGGCTTATTTATTCACTCCGGGCTGGAGAAAGGAGATGATGCCGTCCCGATCAGCTGTGGCAGCTTCGTCTCACCACCTCCCGCAGGGCTGTAGAATCGAAATTAGAGTGGAATGGGCAAACACGACAATCACACAGCCGTTAATGAATTACCACGTGAAGAAAACAAGAAGTTGACTCGGAGGGGACTGGGAAGGGGTTAGAATGTTGTTTTGTTGCAGGGATGGTGGGGTGGCATTGTCACGGCCTCCTCCATTGTTTTGGAGAAACTCACATCTTAAAGCCACCGCTCTCTGTAGCCTTTGAAGTAAATGGTGTCCAGTGAGTTTAGAGGATAATAAAAACAACAGAGCTGCAAAAAAACAGATGAAATAAGAGAGAATCCCCCCGGGTTGGAGATTAAATCATGTTTTTCAATCATTATATGCTCAATGGAACGTAAAGGAGTGTGCTCTGTACTGGTGTTAACCTTTCTTGCTGTTTATGACTACACAGTATGTTGAGTGAAAAGCTATGGAGGCCCTCCAAGCTATTCACACTCCCACTCAAACCCACTGCACTGTATTAACATAGTTTGAGTTTATCCATTGTCTGCAGGTTCCCATCATCCTCTAGTGATACATGCAACATATTTCAAGCTTTCAATTCTATTGTGGGTATATGGTGCTCTTAAATTGACCATATTTGACACATTACCCATTTGTGAGCAACCAGCATTACTAGCTAAAGATGCACTTATGCTAACATGGCATTTGTCAATATAGAGTTTTTTTGCAAAAGGGCTTTATAAAGGAACAGAATGCAGTGTTTGGACCTATGAGACGTCAAAGAGGTATTTGGTATTTTATTAGGATCCCCATTAGCTGTTGCAAAAGCAGCAGCTACTCTTCCTGGGGTCCACACAAAACATGAAACATAATACAGAATGACATAATACAGAACATCAATACACAGGAACAGCTCAAGGACAGAACTACATAAAACAATTTTAAAGACACATGTAGCCTACATATCAATGCACACACACAAACTATCTAGGTCAAATAGTGGAGAGGTGTTGTGCCGTGAGGTGTTGTTTTATCAGTTTTTTTAAACCAGGTTTGCTGTTTATTTGAGCAATATGATTTGGAAGGAAGTTCCATGCAATAAGGGCTCTATATAAACTGTACACTTTCTTGAATTTGTTCTGGATTTGGGGACTATGAAAAGACCCCTGGTGGCATGTCATGTGGGATAAGTGTGTGTGTGTGTGTGTGTGTGTGTGTCAGAGCTGTGTGTAAGTTGACTATGCAAACAATTTGGGATTTTCAACACATTAATGTTTCTTATTAAAAAAAAAGAAGTGATGCAGTCAGTCTCTCCTCAACTTTTAGCCAAGAGACTGGCATGCATAGTGTTTCTATCAGCTCTCTGATTACAATTAAGAGCAAAACGTGCCACTCTGTTCTGGGCCAGCATCAGCTAAACTAGGTCTTTCCTTGTAGCACTAGACCACACGATTGGACAATAATCAAAGATTAGACAAAACTAGACTGCATAACTTGCTTTTTGGAGTGTGGTGTCAAAAAAGCAGACCATCTCTTTATTACGGACAGACCCCTCCTCATCTTTACAACCATTGAATCTATATCTTTTCACCATGACAGTTTACAATCTGAAGTCTCCTAAACTTGTTCAACAGCCACACCATTCATTACCAGATTCAGCTAAGGTCTAGAACTTAAGGAATGATTTGTACCAAATACAATGCTCTTAGAGATGTTCAGGACCAGTTTATTAATGGCCACCCATTCCAAAACAGACTGCAACTCTTTGTTTAGGGTTTCAGTGACTTCATTAGCTGTGGTTGCTGATGCATACGTGGTTGAATCATCAGCATACATGCACACACAAGCTTTGTTTAATGCCAGTGGCAGGTCATTGGTAAAAATGTAATGTAAAAGAGTACAGGGCCTAGAGAGCTGCCCTGCGGTACACCACACTTTACATGTTTGACATTAGAGAAGCTTCCATTAAAGAAAATCCTTTGAGTTCTATTAGATAGATGGCTCTGAATCCACGATATGGCAGAGGTTGAAAAGCCATAACACATACAATTTTTCAACAACAGGTTATTGACCATAACCTGTTGTTGAAAAATAAATCAAAGGCTGTACTGAAGTCTAACAGTAAAGCTCCCACAATCTCCTTATTATCAATTTATTTCAACCAATCATCAGTCATTTGTGTCAGTGCTGTACATGTTGAGTGCCCTTCTCTATAAACATGCTGAAAGTCTGTTGTTAATTTGTTTACAGAGAAATAGCATTGTATTTGGTCAAACACAATTTTTTCCAAGAGTTTGCTAAGAGCTGGCAGCAAGCTTATAGGTCTGCTGTTAGAACCAGTAAAGGTCACTTTACCACTCTTAGGTAGCGGGACATTTCTTTGGCTTCCCTCCAGGCTTGAGGACAAAGACTTACCTCTAGGCTCAGATTAAAAATATGACAGATAGGAATGGCTATAGAGTCAGCTACCATCCTCAGTAGCTTTCCATCTAAGTTGTCAATGCCAGGAGGTTTGTCATTGTTGATCGATAACAATGTTTCCACCTCTCTCACACTAACTTTACAAAATTCAAACTTGCAATGCTTTTCTTTCATAATTTTTTTAATGCATGAATACAATTGCTCACTGTTTGTTGTTGGCATTTCCTGCCTAAGTTTGCCCACTTTTCCAATGAAAAATAATAAAAAATAATTGGCAACATCAAATGGTCTCATGATGAATAAGCCATCTGATTCAATGAAAGATGGAGTTGAATGTGTCTTTCTGCCAATAATTTCATTTAAAATACTCCAAAGCTTTTTCCATCATTCTTTATATCATTTATCTTGGCTTCATAATACAGTTTCTTCTTCTTTTTGTTTAGTTTAGTCACATCATTTTTCAATTTGCAGTAAGTAAGCCAGTCAGATGTGCAGCCAGACTTATTAGCCACTCCTTTTGCCCCATCTCTTTCAACCATACGGTTTTTCAATTCCTCATCAATCCATGGTGTCAGTTTCTTAATAGGTGCGTGTTTATCAATAATTGAAAGAAGCAATTTCATAAATACATCAAGTGCAGTGTCTGGATGCTCCTCATTAATCACATCAGACCAACAAATATGTTTAACATCATCCACATAAGAGTCACAGCAATGTCTTTCGTATGCTCTCTTATACACTATTTTAGGCCCAGCTGTTGGAACTTTGGCTAAAATAGATATAGCCACTATACTGTGATCACTGCATCCAATGGGTACGGATACAGCTTTAAAACAATGTTCTACAGTATTAGTAAAAATGTGATCGATACATGTTGATGATCTTGTTCCTGTAGTGTTTGTAAACACCCTGGTAGGTTGAGATTACAGGCACTGGTTACAGTAAGAAGCTTGCTCTTGAGCGGACAGCTTGATGAAAACCAGTCAATATTCAGGTCCCCAAGAAAGTACACTTCTCTTTTTACATACCATACACTATCAAGCATTCACAAATATTATTTAGATACTGACTGTTAGCACTTGGTGGCCTATAGCAACACCCCAAAATAAAATACTTTAGATGTGCCAAGTGAACCTGCAACCACAACACTTCAATAACACTTGACATGAGATCTTCTCTAAGCATTACATGGATATGGCTCTGAATATATACAGCAACACCTCCCCCATAAGTATTTATGTCTCTTCTATAGATGTTATATCCTTTTATTGCTACTGCTGTATTATCAAATGAATTATCTAAGTGAGTCTCAGAAATGGCTAATCTGATGTTAGCTTGTTATTGAGTTCATGAACCTTATTTCTAAGGCTACATATATTAGTATGTGCTATTTTCAGCCCTTTCCTGGGTAGCTTATCAGAGATAGACATAATACTGAAAAGAGCAAAAATATATAGATTTGTGTGTGGGTGTGTGCTGTGGGGTTGAAGCTACGAACCCATAAGCTTGGCTCTCTCATCCCTTCCAGGCTTCTGGGAGGGAGGGTGGACAGTGAGCCTGTCATAGCGGATGTAAGCAATGTCCCCACTGCTCTGGCAGCTTTCATGGCTGGGATCAGTTCTTTCCTCTTCTGGCACACAGCTTCAGGATAGTCCTCGTTGAGGAAGATATAAGTTCCTCTCAAAGTTCTTGTCTGTTTTCAGAACAGCTACCTTGTCCTTGAACCTCAGGAACTTGACCACTATTGGCCTGGGTCTGTCACCTGGGCCGGTGGTGGGTTTTCCAGTCCCGTGGGTGCGCTCCACCTCAATCCTCCTGTGGTCCGTCTTCAATTTCTCGGAGATCCATTTCCCTCACTTTGTCCTCAGACTCCGTACAGGTCTCATGTGGAGATTCTGCAATTCCGTCCACAACCATGTTGTTCCACATTGATTGTCCCTCGAGATTTATCCGGCATTATTGTCATGGATTCACACACAGAACTGATGTCCTCTCTCAATGACTTACAGATTTGTGTCATCTTGCCGTTCTCCAGTTTCAACTCATCTAGTTGACCCTGGGAGAACTGCAAACTGTTCTTCATGTCCTGGACCTCTCTAATCAGGCCGTCCATTCTTTTGTTAGTAGAATCCACAAGTATTTGGACAAAACACTTGAAGCTATTTTGTTGTTGTTGTAACAACTGCTTGTAGGTCTCTTTTTTTTGTTTAAAAGATCCTTCATGTGTGATAGAGAGACACCACTGTCCTCAACGGTACTCCCGCCAGCTTTGGTCTTTGTCATGGTAGCTAACAGCGTAGGTTACGCTGTTACTCCTCGCAGTTCCAGACAGGGCAGGTCACGGGGAAGATTGAAAACAATAAACTGTAGGGATCTAGACAGCCACAAACCCGGGACAATCCGCAGTCCCAGCCACAATGGCTAACCATGTCGCAGGCTACGTTCAAGAAAACCCTGCTAGCTTGATATGCAGCTAGGCTAGCTGCGACACCAAATAGCTCTTCAGACCCGTCATTGGTCGGCAGGATCACTGGAAAGAGACAAGCAGTCCCAGCAACTGATGCCAACTGCGTCGCGGGATCCAAACTAAGAAGCTAGCTAGCTACCAATAACTTTCCCGTACACTTTCAAACAACAAACTTTCCAAACAAACAAAACTGAGCTCTTCCTCGTTCCGCATTCAGCAGGAAGTGAGGGACGGGAAGGAGGGAGGAAGGACAGGCCGTGGCCACAAAATGCTGAGCAAGCAGAGGCGCGATCCAGCACCCGTAGGGGAGGAGAGAAGCAAGGGGCCATACTAGTTTCGAATAGAGAAAACAGTGATGAGTGCAAAAACTTTCACCTGTGATAAAATTAAGTACACTATGGTAAACTGCATCTAACGACTTTTGTTAAATTCTCCGTTACTTTTGTATACTTTTTAGCCAGTAGTTCTGAAAGTAGCACTCATGAGCCAAACGTGCTCTCTCTCGCACTCACTCACTCAGCTGTTGGGCCTACCCTGCAACCTCATTGGAGAACGCTGGGCAGGCGTCTTGCTAGCTGTCACTCAAATGCAGAGGGCTGAAGCTCATTGGCTAGAACGATCATTTCTAGGGGGCTGGCCCATGTAGGGAAAATGGCGCAGCACAGCTTCAAGAAAACAGACACTTTCAGACTAGGGATTTCGAGGCTAATTGAGATAAGACTAATTCTGCACATTGACACATCCAGGCCAAAGTGGGACGTTTAAAAAATACTTTCTTAGTCACCAAAGTACCGGAGCATGTCTTTAATGAAGTGGCATCATCATGTAGATGATGTCGCCATAGTCCAAGACTGGAAGAAATGTCGACTGAATGATCTGCTTTCTACTATTTAGTTAGAGGCATGACCTATTTTTTTTATAGAAGGCAATTTTTATTCTCAGCTTTTTGGTTAACTCATATGTTTTTTGATAGACAGCTTTTCATCTATCCAAATGCCCAGATATTTGTAAGTAGGGACATGATCAATTTGGTCACCATCCAAGGTACAGATCAAATCATGTCTGCGATGTCATTGTGTTGATTGGTGTCACAAGGTGGAAAAGTGACAGGTTAGGTCTGGGTTGAGCAGGCAGAGTGAAGCAGAGGCAGACAACAATAAGGACAGTTTTCAACATATTTCTTTTTATAAGGCATTGTTTTCAATCGTCACCGTTTCAGTAATCAAGTTTCAATGCATTCTCAGTTTGTTTTCACAATTCAGTTAGAAAGCTTAATTTGCGTATTCTATTTTCTCTTTACTTTTAACTTAAAAACAATGCTAATTAAAATCTGACAAACATATAAAACCAAACCAAAACACTATGGGGCACAGCGATGCAGGCCAGCAGGCAGTTGTCCGTCTTTCCTCAGACTTACATCACAAAGTCCATTTGCCATGTGCTCCCGTCAAACATTTTAGTCATAAGCAATGATCCACCATGCCTCTGGACCGTATCACTTCCTGTGGTCGGCCGCGTGGGACACAAATACAAGAGGGTGTAAATACACAATTTGAAAATCGCATGTTGCATTAATCATTCAATAGGAATGTTTTATTGTTAAACATGCAAAATAGTCACACCTGTGGCATTGATTCCACAACAAACTGTCTCCCGACATCTCTGTTGAAACAGTTGGGACCCCTTTGCCACATCTGCGAAAGGGTCTTGGTTCCTGCAAAGGTTGAGATAGGATCAGCAGACAAACTCAACATTTTCCATTTGTGCTATCCGACGTTAAGGAGACGTGTCAACAGTGGGAGCAACATCAAGTAAACATAAGTCAGACAAGCAATAATTGATTCAGCAGAGCCTCAAAAAGACTGTCGTAAAACAAAAGGTGTGCTACTTTATTCCCATTTGGATCCAAATCTATTGATCAGAAAGCCATTTCCACAACACGAATTCCACTGAACAACACACTGAGTGGCATGTAAACTGCATCCTTCGTTCCTCCATTCCTTGTAGTAGTCACTGATCTAACACAGTTGGTATAGGTTTCAGTACACATTTTTTGTCAATACAGTAATACCAGATCAGTGATTATTCCAAGGAAGGGAGGAAGGAAATAAACTTTTTTAGAGTTCCAACGACGCAACACGGAGTGGCTGGATATAGCCCTTTGCCGTGGTATACTGGCCATATACCAGACCCCAAGGTGATTTATTTTTATTATAACCTGGTAACCAATGTAATTAGAACAGTAAAAAGTGTCATACCCGTGGTACCCTGAAATACCACGGCTTTCAGACAATCAGCATTCAGGGCTCGAATGACAATTTTTTTTAATATAGGTTAAACACCCCATATCAGAGCTATATGTGATATTAGTAATTGTTTTTTATGTGGCACATAATCAGTATTGTTAGGTTTTTATTCCTCAGAGTAAATAACTCACGGACACTAGAGAAGCTTTAACCAAGTTTAATCTTTCCCAAAGGTTCTGTACAGCTGAAATCAGACCGCTAAACATTTCAGACATCACAGTTTATATGCATCCTACTTAAGACACTCCTCCTTACAGTTTATGGCTCCACAGGAAAGAAGGTAACCAGATACCAACCCTGATTACTCCCTTAAGTGGAACTGACCCCACCCCTCACCTAATCCACAGATATCCATCTGTCTTCTTCTTCTGTCAGCAGGGAAATGCTGACCAATTTTATCCACGATTAGATTTTTTCCCATATTCGAGCAAAATTAGTAGAATGCTCTTGCGTTTCTTTTAGTGCCTCTATGGCTTTGCTACCTTTTCTATTATCGTTATTTCTGCGGCTCTCTCAACGGTGTCAAGAGTTTTAATTTCTTCACTCACGGTTTTAATATATGCCAATTTAAGAAGAATTCCAAGGAAGTGATACCCACTTCCCCGGAGAGTAATTATGGTATTTGGGTTCAAATACACATGTATATTTGTGAACAGCCATACACAATAACCACAATCCATAAGGCGCAAATAGCTAAATGAGTGAGCGGCAGTGTGATTCAAATTATAGCACTATGTAGATATCAATGATAAGTGATATTCATATCGCCGTAGACTACACCACTGCTGTCATCCTTACCTCCAAGCGTTTATTCAAATTGGATCATCTTTGGATGCTGACAGCAGTCACACCATTGGAAGACATAGCTTGGACTGTAGCCTACAAAAGCCTATTCCTGCTCATTCCCGCGATCCTTCAAACACAACTTAACCTTGCACCTTTTTTTCAATGCTGATTTGAATGTCATTGAGGAAACAGAGAAGTGTCAAAGTTTTTTTTTCTTTCTCAAACATCCTTTCTGATTTTAAAATGAATCCTCTAAATGGTCATCTAGTTTTTCAAAAGTATCTGTAATCTGATTACAATATTTTTGCTGGTAACGTAACAGATTCCATGTAATCCGTTACTCCCCCAACCCTGTGTATATCAGTTTCAATGTTATTTTTTTGCTGACTGTTCCATCGCAAAGAAGTGAGTGAGAGGGTGCACTGTGGGTCAAAGATTCAAAAATGGTAATCTCGTTTCTTTTATGTTTCTTTTGCTTTGCAGTTCCCCCCAAGATCTATGACATTTCCTCTGACATCACGGTAAACGAGGGCAGCAACGTGTCACTCATCTGCACAGCCAGTGGGAAACCAGATCCCACCATCTCCTGGAGACACATAACCCCATTAGGTGAGTTCACTTTACAGGAAACACTCTCACATACCTGACACTAATGGACAGGAATGGCTTCGTGCACTGTTGTTTATGGTTTGTTGAAAGTAACTTAAGGCGAGGCACCACACCCTAATAGACAAATTAAGGGGGGGGCCCTTAATCATATCACAATTAACTTTACTAGTTGAATATAGACAGCAATATAATACTTTTTTGTATTAGCTACAACTTCTCTGAAATATTGTATTAAAATATGCAAATGAGGTACCACTCATTAAATATGCGCATATTTGCATATACCCCAAATCTATTTTTCTGGAAACTGGATGATGTCAGCCTAACTATTTTCGTTTCACTCTGTTGAGACACTCCAGGACCGGACTTGCATTGACTAGATTGTGGATATATACTTCTTTCATATTTAAATCTGTAAAATACTAAACTGCATTTTTAGCACATATTTCCAAAGAAAATTTTATGTGGAATGAACATTTGACAACATATCAACAATTCCCTCTATACAAATCTGGAGCATATATCTAAGGATAACCACACACAATGTGGTGAATACAGATGCTTCTGATGCTTCTGAAGCTGAGAAAAATGTGTTAGCATGTGGGAAGGGTCTTACTTTCAGGAAATAGCAGTTAACGAAAGGTACAATTAATTTAGCCTACCAATCGCCAAACACCTATGTTGACTCAATCACGACCTCTTTAAAGTAAGTTACTACATAGAGTCCAGTTTGTAAATTTCTCTATGAAATGGGCTTTAAAATTATATACAGTGCCTTCAGAAAGTACTCATACCCCTTGACGTATGTGAGAGCAAAATTACAAGATTATGTTATAATACTGTTATTGCATCAAATGGTTGTTTTGTGGAATAGAATATGGTTCTTAGAACACTCATCTGTGCGGGGTCTTCTGAGTTAGGCCTCTGGGGCTTAATGCTGACAGTGGATTTACGATGCCTTTGGTGATAAAACCTAAAAGACTGCATTCCATAGCATGAGTTGGTGTTTGTGTGCCGGGAGATAGGGTAGAGATGGCTCGGGTATGTATAATTATGAGAGGAATCTTGTTTTGGGGGCCAGACCCTGGTTTCGACACAAAGAGAACAGTATTTAGAGCAGATACTGTCTGCTGTGAATTATTCATTTATTTCATACGAATCCTAACCTTGTGGCCCATTCCACACGTCTGTTGTTTGTCATGTAGACTTTGCTATAAAATATCTTTGTATCCTTTGTGTCGGGGCCTCAACAAATCATCTAAGAGTGGTTTGTCGACCAGCCATATTGTAATGCACTCACATCATTCACTTACGTGTGATGTGACATGCTTTCTTTATTAATAAGTGAATAAATATTTAGTTTAAGTATATCTCTGACTTGTGTGATAAGTTTGCCTCTCCTTATTTGATAATACAGAAATTAACCGCAACACTTAAATCCTGGAATGAGTTGGTGTGTCCAAACGTTTGACTGGTACTAGATACATCAAGCTGACATTTTTTATTGTAACTTTTGGAAGTACTAATATTGAAAATGACCAAAATACTCCTGAATTTCAAAACTGTCATTTTAGCCTGTGGTGCCTCACCTTAATTTAATGGAAATACCTAAACAAGAACATGATTTGGGTTCGATTGATTTTCCTTATTTGACAGTAAGTATGATCACTCTTTATGGTTGTATTCTTATTTTTATGATGTCACAAATATTGCTTGGATAATAAAAAACAGGGTTGGTTTTGATGAAGATTATGACTGGTTAATAATCACTGCATGAATATTCAGAGTCTCAGCACATTAATGCAATTTGTTGTCTTGGATGTTGATTACAAGAGCTCCAAAAGTAATCACTTGGACTACTGCTGATCCTCCTGGCTTGTATGCGTATGCCTTCGTACACCATTAAGCTTCTGGAACTTTTAGGCCCCATTCAAAAATGAATTGACAGAGCTGTGGTGCTGCAACAGTTCCCCTGCCATTACACTGACTTTGAATGCCTCCTCATATTAATGGATTAGTCCATGCTGTGCTTATCTGATAACTGTAAGGATGACTACATTAATCATATGGCAGTCAAATCCTCTTATCTGGTGCATTTTCTCTTATTGTATTGGGGTTTTCAGAAGCTGATCAAAAGACCCATTTGAGGAGTCAAAGTGGCAGTCCCTTATTCTACTTTGAAGTATCCATACTTTGATGTTGCTTGGGGGGAAATTATATTCTGGTCAAATGAAAGAACCAGGAACTAAATGTAATCACAGGGGAAGTCTATGACTTCAAAAGGGGCCATTTGGCATAGAAGATATGGACCAGCTATTATGTAATGGCAATTGGTCCAATGGACTAGGTTGTAATGGTATAATCAAATATCTACATCCTTTTCAGTGTGTTGGATGTGCACAGAAATACACCACATGACCAAAGTATGTAGACACATGCTCGTGGAAAATCGAATTCCAAAATAATGGGCATTAATATGGAGTTGGTCCCCCCTTTGCTGCTATAACAGCCTCCACTCTTCTGGGAAGGCTTTCCACTAGAAGTTGGAACATTGATGCGGGGACTTGCTTTCATTCAGCCACGGGTATTAGTGAGGTCGGGCACTGATGTTGGGCGATTAGGCCTGACTCGCAGTCGGCGTTCCAATCCATCCCAAAGATTTTTGAAGGAGTTGAGGTCAGGGCTCTGTGCAGGTCAGTCAAGTTCTTCCACTCCGATCTCCACAAACCATTTCTGTACGCACCTCACTTTGTGCACAGGGGCATTGTCATGCTGGAACAGGAAAGGGCCTTCCCCAAACTGTTGCCACAAAATTGGAAGCACAGAATTGTGTATAATGTCATTGTATGTTGAAGAGTTAAGATTTCCCTTCACTGGAACTAAGGGACCTAGCCTGAACCATGAAAAAGCCCTAGACCATTATTCCTCATTCACCAAACTGTAAAGTTGGCACTATGCATTGGGGCAGGTAGCGTTCTCCTGGCATCCGCCAAACCCAGATTCATCCTTCGTACTGCCAAATGGTGAAGCGTGATCTGATGGCTACCCAGTCTATTTGAATTGACCCCCCCCCTTTTTTTACACTGCTGCTACTCTCTGTTTATTACAGTGCCTTGTGAAAGTATTCACCCCCTTGGCATTTTTCCTATTTTGTTGCCTTACAACCTGGAATTAAAATAGATTTTTTGTGAGGTTGTATCATTTGATTTACATAACATGCCTACCACTTTGAAGATGCAAAATATTTTTTCTTGTGAAACAAACAATAAATTTTAAAAAATTAAAAAACTTGAGCATGCATAACTGTTCACCCCCCCAAAGTCAATACTTTGTAGAGCCACCTTTTGCAGCAATTACAGCTGCAAGTCTCTTGGGATATGTCTCTAAAGGCTTGGCACATCTAGCCATTGGGATTTTTGCTCACTCTTCAAGGCAAAAGTGCTCCAGCTCCTTCAAGTTGGATGTGTTCCGCTGGTGCACAGCAATTTTTAAGTCATACCACAGATTCTCAATTTGATTGAGGTCTGGGCTTTGACTAGCCCTTTCCAAGACATTTAAATGTTTCCCCTTAAATCACTCAAGTGTTGCTTTAGCAGTATATTTAGGGTCATTGTCCTAGTGGAAGGTGAACCTCTGTCCCAGTCTCAAATCCCTGGAAGACTGAAACAGGTTTCTCTCAAGAATTTCCCTGTATTTAGCACTATCCATGATTCCTTAAATTCTGACCATTTTCCCAGTCCCTGCCGATGAAAAACATCCCCACAGCATGATGCTGCCACCACCATGCTTCACTGTGGGGATGATGTTCTCGGGGTGATGAAAGGTGTTGGGTTTGTGCCAGACTTAGTGTTTTCCTTGATGGCCAAACAGCTCAATTTTAGTCTCATCTGACCAGAGTACCTTCTTCCATATGTTTTGGCGAACACCAAACGTGTTTGCTTATTCTTTTCTTTAAGTAATGGCTTTTTTTTCTGGCCACTCTTCCGTAAAGCCCAGCACTGTGGAGTGTACGGCTTAAAGTGGTCCTATGGACAGATACTCCAATCTCCGCTGTGGAGCTTTGCGGCTCCTTCAGGGTTATCTTTGGTCTCTTTGTTGCCTCTCTGATTAATGCCCTCCTTGCCTGGTCCATGAGTTTTGGTGGGCGGCCCGCTCTTGGCAGGTTCGTTTTGATGCCATATTCTTTAAAAATTGTAATTATGGAATTGATGGTGCTCTGTGGGATGTTCAAAGTTTGTGATATTTTTTTATATCCCAACCCTGATCTGTACTTCTCCACAACTTTGTCCCTGACCTGTTTGGAGAGCTCCTTGGTCTTCATGATGCCCCTTGCTTGGTGGTGCCCCTTGCTTAGTGGTGTTGCAGACTCTGGGGCCTTTGAGAACAGGTGTATACAATTGAAGTCGGAAACATTTAAACTCAGTTTTTCACAATTCCTGACATCTTAGTCTAGTAAAAATTCCCCTTTCTTAGGTCAGGTAGGGTAACCACTTTATTTAATAAAAAAAAGTGAAATGTCAGAATAATAGTAGAGCATGATTTATTTCAGCTTTTATTTCTTTCATCACATTCCCAGTGGGTCAGAAGTTTTTTTTCTGAGGTCTTGGCTGATTTCTTTTGACTTTCCCATGATGTCAAGCAAAGAGGTACTGAGTTTGAAGGTAGGCCTTGAAATATATCCACAGGTACTCCTCCAATTGACTCAAATTATGTCAATTAGCCTTTCAGAAGCTTCTAAAGCCATGGAAAAAAAATCTGGAATTTTCCAAGCTGTTTATAAAGGCACCGTCAACTTAGTGTATGTAAACTTCTGACCCACTGGAATTGTGATACAGTGAAATAACCTGTCTGTTAACAATTATTGGAAACATTTATTGTGTCATGCACAGAGAAGATGTCCTAAACGACTTGCCAAAACTATAGTTTGTTAACGAGAATTGTGTGGAGTGGTTGAAAAATGAGTTTTAATGACTCCAACCTAAATGTTTGTAAACTTCCGACTTCAACTGTATATACTGAGATCATGTGACACTTATAGTCCACCTGTGTGCAATCTATTTAATTAATTATGTGACTTCTGAAGGTAATTGTTTGCACCAGATCTTATTTAGGGGCTTCATAGCAAGGGGATGAATACATATGCACGCACCACTTTTCCGTTTGTATTTTTTTTGAAATTTTAGAATTTAGTAATTTTTGTCATTTCACTTCATCAATTTGGACTATTTTGTCCAAATGAAAATCATTTTAAATTACAGGTAGTAATGCAAGAAAATAGGAAAAACGCCAAGAGGGGTGAATACTTTTGCAAGGCACTGTATCTATGTATAGTCATTTTACCCCTACCTACATATACAGTACCATTTAAAAGTTTGGACACACCTACTCATTCAATGGTTTTTCTTTATTTGTAATATTTTATACATTGTATATTAACAGTGAAGACATCAACAATGAAATAACGCATATGTAATCATGTGTTAAACACATACAAATATAAGTAGCCACCCTTTGCCTTGATGACAGCTTTGCATACTCTTTGGATTCTCTCAACCAGCTTCGCTTCACCTGGAATACTTTTCCAACAGTCTTGAAGGAGTTCCCACATATGCTGGACACTTGTTGGTTGCTTTTCCTTCACTGTGGTCCAACTCATCCCAAACCATCTCAACTGGGTTGAGGTCAGGTGATTGTGGAGGCCAGGTTATCTGATGCAGAACTCCATCACTCTCCTTATTTTTCAAATAGCCCTTACACAGCCTGGAGGTGTGTTGGGTCATTGTCCTATTGAAAAACAGATAATAGTCCCACTAAGCGCAAACCAGATGGGATGGCGTATCGCTGCAGAATGCTGTGGTAGACATACCGGTTAAGTGTGCCTTGAATTCTAAAAAAATCACAGACTGTGTCACCAGAAAGTCACTCCCACACCTCCTCCTCCATGCTTCACAGTGGGAACCACACATGCGGAGATCATTTCTTGGTTACTGCATGATTCCATGTGTGTTATTTCATAGTTTGTGTCTTCACTATAATTCTACAATGTAGAAAAAAGTCAACAAAGAAAAACCCTTGAATGAGTTGGTGTCCAAACTTTTGACTGGTACTGTACATATTACCACAATTACCTCGACTAACCTGTACCCCCGCACATTGACTCGGTACCGGTGCCCCCTGTATATAGCCTCGTTATTGTTATTTTATTGTTGCTCTTTTATTTGTTACTTTAGTTTATTTAGTAAATATGTTTCTTAACTCTTATTTATATTAAAACTGCATTGTTGGTTAAGGGTTTGTAAGTAAACATTTCACTGAATGCGCCGAAAAGAGATGGCCGCCTCGCTTCGCGTTCCTTGGAAAATATGCAGTATTTTGTTTTTTTATGTGTTATTTCTTACATCCGTACCCCAGGTAATCTTAGGTTTCATTACATACAGTCGGGAGGAACTACTGAATATACGATTAACGTCAACTCATCATCGTTCCTACCAGGAATATGACTTTCCCGAAACGGATCCAGTGTTTTGCCTTCCACCCAATACAATGGATCTGATCCCAGCCGGCGACCCTGTGCGACGCCGTAAAAGGGGCAAACGAGGCGGTCTCGTGGTCAGGCTTCGGAGACGGGCACATCGCGCTCCACTCCCTAGCATACTACTCGCCAATGTCCAGTCTCTTGACAATAAGGTTGATGAAATCCGAGCACGGGTAGCATTCCAGAGAGACATCAGGGATTGCAACGTGCTCTGCTTCACGGAAACATGGCTAACTCAAGAGACGCTAACGGAGTCGGTGCAGCCAGCTGGTTTCTTCATGCATCGCGCCGACAGAAACAAACATCTTTCTGGTAAGAAGAGGGGCGGGGGGGTATGCCTTATGATTAACGAGACGTGGTGTGATCATCATAACAACACACAGGAACTCAAGTCATTCTGTTCACCTGATCTAGAACTCCTCACAATCAAATGTCGACCGCATTATCTACCAAGGGAATTCTCTTCAATCATAATCACAGCCGTATATATTCCCCCCCAAGCAGACACATCGATGGCCCTGAACGAACTTTATCTGACTCTTTGTAAACTGGAAACCACACACCCTGAGGCTGCATTCATCGTAGCTGGGGATTTTAACAAGGCTAATCTAAAAACAAAACTCCCTAAATTCTATCAGCATATCGATTGTGCTACCAGGGCTGGAAAAACCCTAGATCATTGTTATACTAATTTCCGCGACGCATATAAGGCCCTCCCCCGCCCCCCTTTCGGAAAAGCTGACCACGACTCCATTTTGTTGATTCCAGCCTACAAACAGAAACTAAAACAACAAGCTCCCGCGCTCAGGTCTGTTCAACGCTGGTCCGACCAATCTGAATCCACGCTTCAAGACTGCTTCGATCACGCGGATTGGAATATGTTCCGCATTGCGTCCAACAACAATATTGACGAATATGCTGATTCGGTGAGCGAGTTCATTAGGAAGTGCATTGACGATGTCGTACCCACAGCAACGATTAAAACATTCCCAAACCAGAAACCGTGGATTGACGGCAGCATTCGCGTGAAACTGAAAGCGCGAACCACTGCTTTTAACCAGGGCAAGGTGACCGGAAGCATGACCGAATACAAACAGTGTAGCTATTCTCTCCGCAAGGCAATCAAACAGGCTAAGTCCCAGTACAGAGACAAAATCGAGTCGCAATTCAACAGCTCAGACACAAGAGGTATGTGGCAGGGTCTACAGTCAATCACGGATTACAAAAAGAACACCAGCCCCGTCGCGGACCAGGATGTCTTGCTCCCAGACAGGCTAAACAACTTTTTTGCCCGCTTTGAGGACAATACAGTGCCACTGACACGGCCCCCTACCAAAACCTGCGGGCTCTCCTTCACTGCAGCCGAGGTGAGTAAAACATTTAAACGTGTTAACCCTCGCAAGGCTGCAGGCCCAGACGGCATTCCCAGCCGCGTCCTCAGAGCATGCGCAGACCAGCTGGCTGGTGTGTTTACGGACATATTCAATCAATCCTTATCCCAGTCTGCTGTTCCCACATGCTTCAAGAGGGCCACCATTGTTCCTGTTCCCAAGAAAGCTAAGGTAGCTGAGCTAAACGACTACCGCCCCGTAGCACTCACTTCCGTCATCATGAAGTGCTTTGAGAGACTAGTCAAGGACCATATCACCTCCACCCTACCGGACACCCTAGACCCACTCCAATTTGCTTACCGACCCAATAGGTCCACAGACGACGCAATCGCAACCACACTGCACACTGCCCTAACCCATCTGGACAAGAGGAATACCCATGTGAGAATGCTGTTCATCGATTACAGCTCAGCATTTAACACCATAGTACCCTCCAAACTCGTCATCAAGCTCGAGACCCTGGGTCTCGACCCCGCCCTGTGCAACTGGGTCCTGGACTTCCTGACGGGCCGCCCCCAGGTGGTGAGGGTAGGTAACAACATCTCCACCCCGCTGATCCTCAACACTGGGGCCCCACAAGGGTGCGTTCTGAGCCCTCTCCTGTACTCCCTGTTCACCCACGACTGCGTGGCCATGCACGCCTCCAACTCAATCATCAAGTTTGCGGATGACACTACAGTGGTAGGCTTGATTACCAACAACGACGAGACGGCCTACAGGGAGGAGGTGAGGGCCCTCGGAGTGTGGTGTCAGGAAAATAACCTCACACTCAACGTCAACAAAACAAAGGAGATGATTGTGGACTTCAGGAAACAGCAGAGGGAGCACCCCCCTATCCACATCGACGGGTCAGTAGTGGAGAAGGTGGAAAGTTCCTCGGTGTACACATCACGGACAAACTGAATTGGTCCACCCACACAGACAGCGTTGTGAAGAAGGCGCAGCAGCGCCTCTTCAACCTCAGGAGGCTGAAGAAATTCGGCTTGTCACCAAAAGCACTCACAAACTTCTACAGATGCACAATCGAGAGCATCCTGTCGGGCTGTATCACCGCCTGGTACGGCAACTGCTCCGCCCACAACCGTAAGGCTCTCCAGAGGGTAGTGAGGTCTGCAGAACGCATCACCGGGGGCAAACTACCTGCCCTCCAGGACACCTACACCACCCGATGTCACAGGAAGGCCATAAAGATCATCAAGGACAACAACCACCCAAGCCACTGCCTGTTCACCCCGCTATCATCCAGAAGGCGAGGTCAGTACAGGTGCATCAAAGCAGGGACCGAGAGACTGAAAAACAGCTTCTATCTCAAGGCCATCAGACTGTTAAACAGCCACCACTAACATTTAGCGGCCGCTGCCAACATACTGACTCAACTCCAGCCACTTTAAAAATGGGAATTGATGGAAATTATGTAAAAATGTACCACTAGCCACTTTAAACAATGCCACTTAATATAATGTTTACATACCCTACATTACCCATCTCATATGTATATACTGTACTCTATATCATCTACTGCATCTTGCCATCTTTATGTAATACATGTACCACTAGCCACTTTAAACTATGCCACTTTATGTTTACATACCCTACAGTACTCATCTCATATGTATATACCGTACTCTATACCATCTACTGCATCTTGCCATGCCGTTCTGTACCACCACTCATTCATATATCTTTATGTACATATTCTTTATCCCTTTACACTTGTGTGTGTGTATAAGGTAGTAGTTGTGGAATTGTTAGGTTAGATTACTTGTTGGTTATTACTG
Source organism: Salvelinus alpinus (assembly GCF_045679555.1). Taxonomy (NCBI): domain Eukaryota; kingdom Metazoa; phylum Chordata; class Actinopteri; order Salmoniformes; family Salmonidae; genus Salvelinus; species Salvelinus alpinus. The sequence goes on from NC_092101.1 coordinate 4,196,235, forward strand.
CATTGTCGGAACTAGAAGCACAAGCATTTCGCTACACTCGCATTAACATCTGCTAACCATGTGTATGTGACTAATAAAATTTGATTGTAAGGTCTACCTACACCTGTTGTATTTGGCGAATGTGACAAATGCGATTTGATTTGATCCATCACTCCAGGGAACGGTTTTCCACTGCTCCAGAGTCAAATGGTGGCTAGCTTTACACCACTCCAGCCAACACTTGGCATTGCGAATGGTGATCTTAGGCCTGTGTGCGGCTTCTCAGCCATGGAAACCCATTTCATGAAGCTCCCGACGAACAGTTATTGTGCTGTTGTTGCTTCCAGAGGCAGTTTAGAACTCGGTAGTGAGTGTTGCAACTGAGAACAGACGATTTTTACGCGCTACACGCTTCAGCACTCGGCGGTACCGTTTTGTGAGCTTGTGTGGCCTACCATTTTGCGGCTGAATTGTCGTTGCTTCTTTTGTATAAATAGTGTACCTTGAAACAACACGTACATTTAGTATACCATATTTGATATATTCTAGCCCACTCATTGAACAGTATAATATTATTGTTTTCTATGTCACTGTTGTGTAGTTCTAAAATATGGTGAATGTTGTTTGTAATGGTATTTGATTATCTACCTAACTACTACTGTGCTCTATTCTGATTGGTCAGATGTTTATTACTTGAGGACAAGAAGTAGTTGAATTGATGCATGGCTGTAACTGTGGTCAGTCAAAGATGATCTATTGTATTGAGAAGATGGTCGACTGACCACTCTAACAATGGAACAAGGTGATAGACATGCTTCAGTAGGCGAGATCAGGTGGGAGCATTCTAGCCAATGAGAGGACATGTACGTGTGTGAATACCAGGCACATCTCCAATATCAAATAGTTTTTCACAAAGTTGCCGGAATCTCATGTGCATTACACTTATATCAGTACACTCGTGTAGCGGGTTTCTTATGTACCACAGGAGAACCAGGGAAATGAAGAGCGACACCACGGCTGTCTTTTAGGCTTTTATGTTGATCTGCAATAGTATTGTGAAAAGACAGGACAGGAACACATCAGTCTCCAATGCACCATCTGACAAGTTGTTCTTTCTCTCTCAGTGTTTTCTCAGACTCACACAATCACATTCATATATAAAGCCATAATGTATACTATAAAATAATAACCAGTCCTTAATACAAAGAATGTATAATCTTAATTCTTAGACAATAGAACCATACCTGCAATAGTATTGTGAAAAGACAGGACAGGAACACATCAGTCTCCAATGCACCATCTGACAAGTTGTTCTACACAGGAGCATGAAGAAAGGCAAAACACATATCCTGTCTCACATCCCCAATACATTGCTAGGTGCTTTCAGTGTTGACAGTACCAAAATACAACAACTCATGTACTGAAACATAAACAAGTTACAACGTGAAATCGCCTATATTCCATAAAGACCGTAGAGGACCAAACTACATCTCCCATAATGCAACGCCAGCACCAGTCGGCAGTTTAGCTAACCGTCTGCATCACAGAAAGGCATGCTAGCTAGCAACAGCAGCATTTTTAGCACTCTGTAAACTACATTAATAACAACAATAAAACTCTGAAAGTGACATGTTTCAATAGCCTCACACTCCCTTATAACAATATCTACAGCATTAACCTTGGGATGTTTTATTTATTTCACGTTATGGACTTCTACAAAGGAGTAATCAACAACACATACCTTTCTCTCTCAGTGTTTTCTCGGACTGAGGAGAGCGGGAGCTACGGGTAGTACCAGGGTGTTAGTAGGTGACACAAGCACCCGGATGAAATAAAATACATTTAATGAAATAAAACCCGAAGATGTTAACATCATTCAGCTACTGTGGCTGCCTACCTAACATCAACAGGCAGCACCAGTAGCACGTCTGAACTTGGAATATTCCAGTTCGCGGGCTTTGGCCACTGCCCCTCAACCTGGTTGTTCTGTTCTGCGTTGTTTACTATTCTAATAATTTGAAGTTTGATGGAATAACCATTTTAACTCTACTACACTCGTAATAACCTAAACATTATGAAACACATATTACATCAAATAAGCCTCACCTATCAAAATAGCAATTCACTTTTATCTTGACCAAATTCAACACTCTCTCATTGCTCCCCATACTCATACTTTTGCTTAACACTTATTTACGTGTGGACAGATTTTGGGCGGAGTCGATCTTCTTGCTTTGCCTCTTCTTCTCTTCTCGTTCGGCTCTTCTTCATGCAAAAGGGTAATCGATCTCCGTCCAGTGTTTGTCAACAAAGCGTCACATCCACCACCTACAGAATTAAACTACACAGGTATCAAACTGACAGCAAAAGGAATTACGTTATACATGTATTCATATTTTAATTCTGAGCAATTGGGAGGGGTAAACCATTAAATAGAGGATCCCAACAACAATATATCATTGGTTTTAAAACTCAGAGTACTTTGTGTTTGGTAAGATGCAGTATGAGTGTATGATTGACAAGAAACAAAGTAAGTGAAATCATAAACATGGCATCTTTTTCTTTGCTTTCTCAGCCATTTTGGTGAGATTGTGTGTACTGTAGATAGCTGTGCTGCAGCAGTCAGTGGAGTTTGACAGAATGATGAATTGCCCTGACTGACTGTCAAGTTCCTGTTCCTTCTCCAAATGTTTTCTTGTTTGTTTATTTTTTTCCACCCTTTCTCTTGCCAACACAAAAAATGCAGACTAGTCATTAACTACATATACTGAAGTGTGGCTATGGTATGGTATTTTGAAAATATAATTTGGCTTTAATATGCTTCCTGTAAAGTACATTTGCTTCCTGTACAGTAAAAAGAATAACAAAACAATGTTTGTGGAAGGGCAGCTGATTAAAGGAGATATAGCAAAATTCAAATTCCAGTTGTTTAATACACCAGTGGAGGCTCCTCAGAGGAGGACCATCCTCCTCAGTGAATTTAAAATGTAAAACATTAAAAGTGAAAAAAAATTGACAAAATATAATCACGTCACCAAATAATTGATTAAAACACACTATTTTGCAAAGAATGTCTACAGTAGCCTCAACAGCACTCTGTAGGGTAGCACCAATGGTGTAGCCGGGGGACAGTTATTTTCCGTCCTCCTCAGGGTACATTGACTTCAATACAAAACCTTAGGAGGCTTATGGTTCTCACCCCCTCCCATAGACTTACACAGTAATTATGACAACTCCCAGAGGACGAGCTCCTGCCTATCAGAGTTCTTGCAGCATGAACTGACATGTTCTCCACCCAATCAAAGTATCAGATAATTAATCTAGTACTGAAAGCATAATCTACAGCTTGCTAGCACTGCAGTGTATAAAATGTGGTGAGTAGTGGCTCCATACAGAGAGGATCGCTACAATATTTGCCCATTGATTCTTGAATATAACTTTTAAATGCATCCAGAGCTTAGTTCAACTATCATACTTCATCAGAACCCATAATATAAGCTTGTAATACTCCAATGCTTGTAAAAAAGAGAAAACGTAAAGACTATATAGCCTCAAAACATGGTTAAAACTATCATTTTGATATCATGGATGGTCAGCCCTTGCCCCAACCCCATAGCCCTGTCTATGAATTTGAAAGTGGTTACATTTCTCCAGCCCCATACTTCAGTTATTTTACTGAAACAGAGGTAGTGAAACCCTTTGTTATTGTTTCAACTGCTGATTGCAGCTTTAAAGCCCACTACTATTAACACCTACTGGTGCTGGTGAATACCTACCACATACAGTGGCAAAAAAAAGTATGTGAACCCTTTGGAATTATCTGGATTTCTGCATAAATTGGTCATAAAATTAGATCTGATCTTCATCTAAGTCACAACAGACAAACAGTCAGCTTAAACTAATTACACACAAATTATTGTATTTTGCTTGTCTATATTGAATACATAATTTAAGCATTCACAGTGTAGGTTGGAAAAAGTATGTGAACCCCTAGGTTAATGACTTCTCCAAAAGCTAATTGGAGTCAGGAGTCAGCTAACCTGGAGTACAATCATGGGTTAGAGCTGCCCTGCCCTATAAAAAAATTCACAACATTTTCGTTTGCATTGCCTGATGTGAACTATGCCTCGAATAAAAGAGATCTCAGAAGACCCAATATTACGAATTGTTGACTTGCATAAAGCTGGAAAGGGTTACACAAGTATCTCTAAAAGCCTTGATGTTCATCAGTCCGCGGTAAGACAAATTGTCTACAAATGGAGAAAGTTCAGCTCTGTTTCTACTAGGAGTGGCCCTCCTGCAAAGATGACTGCAAGAGCACAGAGCAGAATGCTCAATGAGGTTAAGAAGAATCCTAGAGTGTCAGCTAAAGACTTACAGAAATCTCTGGAACATGTTAACATCTCTGTTGACGAGTCCACGATACGTAAAACACTAAACAAGAATGGTGTTCATGGGAGGACACCACGGAAGAAGCCACATAAGAGAAGAAGCGACAGCCGCTGTCCAAAAAAAAACATTGCTGTACGTGAAGTTCGCAAAGATCATCTGGATGTTCCACAGCGCTACTGGCAAAATATTCTGTGGACAGATGAAACTAAAGTTGAGTTGTTTGGAAGGAACACACAACACTTTGTGTGAACTAAAAAAGGCACAACACACCAACATCAAAACCTCATCCCAACTGTAAAGTATGGTGAAGGGAGCATCATAGATTGGAGCTGCTTTGCTGCCTCATTAATGCAAATTAATTATTAGAAAATCATACAATGTTATTTTCTGGATTTTTGTTTTAGATTCCGTCTCTCACAGTTGAAGTGTACCTATGATAAAAATGACAGACCTCTACATGCTTTGTAAGTAGGAAAACCTGCAAAATCGGCAGTGTATCAAATACTTGTTCTCCCCACTGTACATGTATAATTGTTTGTGTTATTTGTTTAAGCAGACTGTGTTTGTCTATTGTTGTGACTTAGATGAAGATCAGATCAAATGTTATGACCAATTTATGGAGAAGTCCAGGTAATTCCAAAGTGTTCACAAGCTAGGAAAGAAGGAAAGGAGGAAATAACTCTAGGAAAGGAGGAAAGAGAACTACGAAATGAAGGAAAGGAAGCTTAGAAGGGATAAGAGGAAAATAGCTAGGAAGGGAAAAGAGAAACGGAAAAGCTAGGAAATGAAAGGATAAGGAAAAGGATTTAATAAAAGAGAACAGAAGGAGGGAAGGAAACAAAGTTAGGATAGGAGTCAAGGGATGTAGGAAAGCAAGCAAGAACATTATGAATTAAGGGATGTAGGATTGGAGGAAAGAATTAAAGGGATCTAGGAGAGTCTGAATAAATTCCTACTGAGGCTGATGCAATACCTGCTGACTCAACCCCTACTGTGATTGACTCCGACTCCTACTCCGACTCCTACTGAGATCGACTCCGACTCCTACTGACTCCGACTCCTACTGACACCAACTATGTTTCCATTGATTTGTCAATCAATGAAATGTATTTATGAAGCCGTTTTTACATCAGCCGATGTCACAAAGTGTCCAGTAATTTTTTTGTTGTCAACATTTAGAAAGAAAATAGATACAAATAGATGACAATTGCCTACTAGGGTGCATTTCCATTGAACTGTCTTCCGTCAATACAAATAGCTTGATGTAATGACATCACACCTGAAATAACCACCTTTTAGCAAAAATCTACAGTGTCGAATAGAAATCTAGTGGTTGAAGTGTTTCCATTACCCACTTAGGCAAATTGGTGACAACCTGTATACCCCCTCCCACCTATCTGTTTCATGTCTCAGATAGCACGCGTAAGCCAGCATGGATAGAATGCAATCTTTGACTAATATTTGCCATATTCTAATAATTCTCATGTGCCAGCGTATCACCACGGATCGGCTGCCTACGCTAGTCCGTGCCGTTGTGAATCGTACACTCCTGTAGATCTGAAATAGTTGAATGATGAAACTTGCTAGCCAACCAGAAAAGGCAAGGCGAAGCAATTTAAGCATTCTTGAAAGTCCGGACAATCCTTGTCCTGCGAAGTTGAAAATGTTTTATTTTGCAAGCAGTCGGCATTCAGAATTAAATGTAGAGTGGAGCTTATAGTTACGGGATGACATCACATATTTTTCCATTTGAATACAAAATGTTACTGAAGTAATACTACAGGTCACAAATGTGGGGTCCTCAGTCAGGTATGACTCAGTGGGTTTTAGATCCGCTGTATTAAATCGAGTCCCGGCTAGCTGTTAATGTTCCAGATTGACAATAAACTCTTGAGGTTGATGTGTCAAGGCAGAGAAACCGTTTTTGAAGAGACACAGTGTGAAAGGAAAAGGGTTCTGGCCCGTACCTTTAGCAGGCCTAGAGGGGAGCCGCTGAGAAAGCCACTGCGTGGGTAGTACTCTATTTTCAAGAGTTTAAAGGATAAATGGATGTAAAAATGCAGCCTGTGCTATAATGGATTTCTCTGTGGTGCTCGTGCTATCTGTGTGTTGCAGCCCTGGAGGAAATGTACTCCGTGCTCCCTGCACAATGTGGGAAATTGCTTACTGTGACTGCACTGAATACGAAAATTAACCTCTATGATTTCTTTAATTTGTTTGGAGTGACATCTCCCTCAGGTGTGAGGGGCTCCTCTGAAACTTCGGAATACCTCTCAACACACATCGTCAGTGTCTTCTCTCAATGAAGTTCTCAGTGGAGGACCTTCGCATGGTTTTGTTCAACCAGGCAATTGTTGACTGCTAATGAACCTTTATGTGATATCTTTTTTTAAAGCCAGTGGCTCAGATTTTTCTTCACTTCTTCGTCAGATTGTCTACTATTTGTCACGAAGCTACTGCTTGAGGTGGTTGAGTAGAGGTGGTCAGGGTTGAAACACTTAATACAGTAATGGATACTCCAAGGATACATTTCTTATTACAGGCCTGCTGACCTTAGTAATTTCCCCTTCCCCTTTCTAATCAATAAGATAACCAGGGTTTCATTGTGCAGTCTGGGTAAGAGGAGACGCACAGAATTCAGGGGCAAAGACAATTTGTAGGGTGAATCTACTGTTGAGAAGTGCTCTTCTTTCAAACTCGCATTAAAGTATATTGACATTAACACAACGTAAAATTTCTATTAAACCCTGAATCTCAAATAGCCGCCTGTCCCTTTTAATAGCCAGGCAACAGCACACATTCCAGCAAATAAACAGCTGTTTCAAATAATCACAGGGTCTAAATTAATTGTTTACTAGGTTACCATGAATTGTTTACAAAGTTTGATGTTTGACTTGTTACAGTAAATCATTGAGTAATGACTTGTAAAATGATGACAATCATCCGTTTTTATCGCCAGTAAGAAAGTGCTAGCTAACTTGCAAGCACAAAAACAGTCAACAACTTCGGGAGTACAAAACACTAGAAAATGTCCCTTTAAATGGTGAAAGTAAAAACTGCCGTAAATGCACAGTCGGAGAATAATCATTGAAGTTGTTTTTGGTGACGAGTGGCACGAGGAGTGTTGTACAAAACAAAACCGTCAGGATAAGATAAATGGCACTGGAGGGAGTAGCAGCTGTTTTACAAGCTCCTGACCAATTGTGTTATTTTGTGTTTTTGTACATAATGTTTCCGCCATCATTTCCTATGACCGAAAATACATTCTGAACATCAGATCACTAACCTCGATTTGGATGAGGTTTTCTACTTCAATGAGCGAATGGCACATCCCGGACCAGGCCCAAATCCCCGACACTCGAAGGAGGAAGAGGCGCCATTATAGAGGCTGGCGTGCGGGATACCTGACGAGACTACGTCGGCAAGTGGATAAACCACCACTGCCCTCCGTTTCATTGGAGAATGTGCAATCGCTGGAGAATAAACTGGACGGGCTCCTATCAACGTGATCTGAAGAATTTGTTACGTTCCCCAACAAGAAAACCAAAAATGTGGTCACTCAAACAGAAAGGGAAAGTAACAAATAGTCACTGATAACAACCTAAATTAAACAGGTGGGGTTTTAGGAGGGGTTTTGAAAGCGGACACCACTCATTTTCGTAGCTGTCTACTTACCACCACAAACCGATGCTGGCACTAAGATCGCACTCAACGAGCTGTATAGAGCCATTAGCAAACAAGGAAATACTCTCCCAGAGGCGGTGCTCCTAGTGGCCGGTGATTTTAACTAATTTCTACCAGCATGTCACCTGTGCAACTAGAGGCGAAAAACTCTAGATTACCGTTACTCCACACACAGAGACGCATACAAAGTTCTCACTCACCAACCATTTGGCAAATCTGACCATAACTCTATCCTCCTGATTCCTGCTTACAAGCAAAAACTCAAAACAGGAAGTCCCAGTGATGCGCTCAATACAGAAGTGGTCCGATGAAGCGGATGCAAAGCTACAGGACGGTTTAGCACAGACTGGAATATGTTCCAGGTTTCATCTGATGGATTGAGGAGTTTACCCCATCAGTCACAGGCTTCATTAATAAGTACATCGAAGACATCATCCCCACAGTAACCGTACATACACTACCGTTCAAAAGTTTGGGGTCACTTAGAAATGTCCTTGTTTTTGAAAGAAAAGCTAATTTCTTGTCAAATTGATCAGAAATACAGTGTAGACATTGTTAATGTTGTAAATGACTATTGTAGCTGGAAACGGCTGATGGAATATCTACATAGGCGTACAGAGGTGTTCCAATGGCACGTTGTGTTAGCTAATCCAAGTTTATAATTTTAAAAGGCTAATTGATCATTAGGAAACCGTTTTGCAATTATGCTAGCACAGCTGAAAACTGTTGTGTTGATTAAAGAAGCAATAAAACTGGCCTTCTTTAGACTAGTTGAGTATCTGGAGCATCAGCATTTGTGGATTCGATTACAGGCTCAAAATGGCCAGAAACAAATAACTTTCTTCTGGAACTCGTCAGTTAATTATTGTTCTGAGAATTGAAGGCTATTTCTTCTGAAACTCATCAGTCTATTCTTGTTCGGAGAAATGAAGGCTATGCCATGCGAGAAATTGCCAAGAAACTGAAGATCTCGGACAACGCTGTGTACTACTCCCTTCACAGAACAGAGCAAACTGGCTCTATCCAGAACAGAAAGAGGAGTGGGAGGCCCCGGTGCACAACTGAGCAAGAGGACAAGTACATTAGTGTCTAGTTTGAGAAACAGACGCCTCACAAGTCCTCAACTGGCAGCGTTATTAAATAGTACCCACAAAACACCAGTCTCAACGTCAACAGTGAAGAGGTGACTCCGGAATGCTGGCCTTCTAGGCAGAGTTGCAAAAAAAAAGCCATATCTCAGAATGGCCAATAAAAAGAAAAGATTAAGATGGGCAAAATAACACAGACACTGGACAGAGGACGATTGGAAAAAAGTGTTATGGACAGACAAATCTAAGTTTGAGGTGTTAGTTACACAAAGAGGAACATTTGTGAGACGCAGAAAAAATGAAAAGATGCTGGAGGAGTGTTTGACGCCATCTGTCAAGCATGGTGGAGGTAATGTGATGGTCTGGGGGTGCTTTGGTAGTGGTAAAGTGGGAAATTTGTACAGGGTAAAAGGGATCTTGAAGAAGGAAGGTTATGATTCCATTTTGCAAAGCCATGCCATACCCTGTGGATGGCGCTTAATTCAAGCCAATTTCCTCCTACAACAGGACAATGACCCAAAGCACAGCTCCAAACTATGCAATAACTATTTAGGGAAGAAGCAGTCAGCTGTTATTCTAATGGAGTGGCCAGCACAGTCACCGGATCTCAACCCTATTGAGCTGTTGTGGGAGCAGCTTGACCGTATGGTACATAAGAAGTGCCCATCAAGCCAATCCAATTTATAGGAAGTGCTTCAGGAAGCATGGGATGAAATCTCTTCAGATTACCTCAACAAATAGACAACTAGAATGCCAAAGGTCTGCAAGGTTGTAATTGCTGCAAATGGAGGATTCTTTGACGAAAGGACACAATTATTATTTCAATTAAAAATCATTATTTAAAACCTTGTCAACATGTTGACTATGTTTCCTATTCATTTTGCAACTAGTTTCATGTACAGTTGAAATCGGAAGCTTACATACACTTAGGTTGGAGTCATTAAAACTCGTTTTTCAACCACTCCACACATTTCTTGTTAACAAACTATAGTTTGTTCATGACACAAGTCATTTTTCCAACAATTGTTTACAGACATATTATTTCACTTATAATTCACTGTATCACAATTCCAGTCGGTCAGAAGTTTACATACACTAAGTTGATTGTGCCTTTAAACAGCTTGGAAAATGACAGAAAATTATGTCACGGCTTTAGAAGCTTCTGATATGCTAATTGATATAATTTGAGTCAATTGGAAGTGTACCTATGGATGTATTTTAAGGCCTACCTTCAAACTCAGTGCCTCTTTGCTTGACATCATGAGAAAATCTAAAGAAATCAGCCAAGACCTCAGAAAAAAATTTGTAGACCTCCACAATCTGGTTCATCCTTGGGAGCAATTTCCAAATTCCTGAAGGTACCACGTTCATCTGTACAAGCAATAGTACCCAAGTATAAACACCATGGGACCGTGCAGCCGTCATACCGTTCAGGAAGTAGACGCGTTCTGTCTTCCAGAGATGAACGTACTTTGGTGCGAAAAGTGAAAAGCATTCCCAGAACAACAGCAAAGGACCGTGTGAAGATGCTGGAGGAAACAGGTACAAAAGTATCTATATCCACATTAAAACGAGTCCTATATCGACATAATGTGAAAGGCCGCTCAGCAAGGAAGAAGCCACTGCTCCAAAACCGCCATAAAAAAGCCAGACTACGGTTTGCAACTGCACATGGGGACAAAGATCGTACTTTTTGGAGAAATGTCCTCTGGTCTGATGAAACAAAAATTTAACTGTTGGCCATAATTAACATCGTTATGTTTGGAGGAAAAAGGGGGAGGCTTGCAAGCCGAAGAACAGCATCCCAACCGTGAAGCACGGGGGTGGCAGCATCATGTTGTGGGGGTGCTTTGCTGTAGGAGGGACTGGTGCACTTCACAAAATAGATGGCATCATGAGGGAGGAACATTATGTGGATATAATGAAGCAACATCTCAAGACATCAGTCAGGAAGTTAAAGCTTGATCGCAAATGGTCTTCCAAATGGACAATGACGACAAGCATACTTCCAAAGTTGTGGCAAAATGGCTTAAGGACACCAAAGTCAAGGTTTTGGAGTGGCCATCACAAAGCCCTGACCTCAATCCTATAGAAAATGTGTGGGCAAAACTGAAAAAGTGTTTGCGAACAGGGAGGCCTACAAACCTGACTCAGTTACACCAGCTCTGTCAGGAGGAATGGGTCAAAATTCACCCAACTTATTTTGGGAAGCTTGTGGAAGGCTACCCGAAACGTTTGATCCAAGTTTTAAACAATTTAAAGGCAATGCTACCAAATACTAATTCAGTGTATGTAAACTTCTGACCCACTGGGAATGTGATGAAAGAAATAAAAGCTGAAATAAATCATTCTCTCTGCTATTATTCTGACATTTCACATTCTGAAAATAAAGTGGTGATCCTAACTGACCTAAGAGATAGGGAATTTATTACTAGGATTAAATGTCAGGAATTGTGAAATACTGAGCTTAAATATATTTGGCTATGGTGCATGTAAACTTCCGACTTCTACTGTATATACTCACTCACACTACACTGACACTCTCACACAAAACCCACACACACACACATACACATGCACTTTCACACTCATCATATGTTGCTGCTGCTCTGTTCTTTCTTACTCTTAATATTATCTATCCTACCTTTACTTTACCCTGCCTTTATGTAAATACTGCATCTACTGTACCTCAAATACCTTGTTCCCCTGCACATTGCACTGGTACTGGTATATAACTTTTTTTTAAAGGGGTATATATCTTAACATTAGATTAGATCATTTTCAACCTGATTAGAAACTTTGTGGTGATAATCATATTTCCTAAATGCTGTCACTGATGTGTCTTGTTAGATTTTGGGGACTATTTCACAATATCAATTTTAGCTTACTTACATCCATTTAGATATCCTGTTTGTGACACAGATTTGTATTTGCTCCATAAATGTATGGGCTACAGAAGTGAAATGTTTTCACCAACTTTATAGATACGAAAATTGTGGCCTACCTTCCTGTAATGTCAACCATCTGATTTCTATAATTCCATAGTGTCGTTTTGTCCTTGTTTCTAGGACAAACCGTTCAGAAGTTATAAACCAAGGTCAAGTTCAAACTGTGGGGGTGAAATTGACCCAGAACATCATGGGTGTCACTATTCCGGTACCAGGTCAGATGTATACAAGTTTGTGGCCCACACTTAGGAAAGTAGATGAGGTTCATAGTGGATTTCAAACTCTGTTCCGCGCTAAATTGACTCAGAACATATGGGACTGGTTAAGTGTGTTGTTGCAGCACACGTCGATACTGATAGGATCGAGAGAAAAGGCAGCACTGCTCTCGGATCAGCTTTCATTCAAATCTTACCTTAAAAGGGGCATTGCAGTCAACATGATTTTCCTGTGTTTGATATATTGTGAAATGTATGATAATGCACATTTAGTGTAAGACCTGTTTGTAAAACAGGTTGAGTTTTTTTTTATGTTGATGATGTATAAGGTAATAGACCAATAGAGTGTTTGCCCTCCTCTCTGCCAATAACTGATAGTTTTCAGGTTACATATCCCTCGCATTAGGCCGCCCTCTTAGACCACTCCTAGACAGTCCTAGCAAAATTCTTTCTTGACAAATTGCACTTGGCTAAGAAGCTATGTTTATTTGACCATTTTAATTCAAAACAATTACAGTAAGGTACATTTGTTTCCCAGAAATGATTTGATATTGATATTTTAAAATATATATATATACACACAAACAGAATATTTATTTTTATGTATATATATATATATACACACACACACACACATTGGATTGGAAATTATGTAGACAATTACATTGATGGAAGCCACAATCTATCTGCAATATGAAAGCTCATTTTAAAAAAAAGTTGATAGTCAGTGATGTGTTGTGTTGGATTTGCCCCAAACATAACGCCTTGTATTCCATACAAAAAGTACATTTATTTCTACATTTTTTTGCAGTACTACTTTTGTACCTTATTGCAAACAGGATGCATGTTTTGGATGCATGTTCAGAATATTTTTATTCTGTACAGGCTTCCTTCTATTCACTCTGTCGTTTAGGTTAGTATTGTGGAGTAACTACAATGTTGTTGATCCATCCTCAGTTTTCTCCTTTCACAGCCGTTAAACTCTGTAACTGTTTTAACCTTGGCCTCATGGTGCAATCCCTGGGTGGTTTCCTTCCTCTCCGGCAACTGAATTAGTAAGGACGCATGTATATTTGTTGTGACTGGGTTTATTGATACACCATCCAAAGTGTAATTAATAACTTCACCATGCTCAAAGGGATATTCAATGTCTGCTTTTTTACACTACTAATGCTGCCCTTCTTTGATAGCCATTGGAAAACCTCCCTGGTCTTTGTGGTTGAATATGCGCTTCATATTTACTGCTTGACTGAGGGACCCTATAGATAATTGTATGTGTGGGTTACAGATAGTCATTCAAAAATCATTATTGCCCAGCGAGTGAGTCCATGCAACTTAATATGTGACTTGTTAAGCACATTTTTACTCTTATTTAGGCTTTCAATAACAAAGAGCTTATTTATTGTTTTATTGATTTGTAAAAATGTATAAAACATGATTCCACTTTGACATTGTGGGGTATTGTGTGTAGATCAGTGACACAATATCTCAATTTAGTCCATTTTAAATTCAGGCTGTAACACAACAAAATGTATAAAAAGTAAAGGGGTGTGAATACTTTCTCAAGGAACTGTATATCATTGTACTAATTATTTGCCTGTATTTAGGGAGTTGATATTGAAGCACCTTGCATACTGTATCTTCCTGAATATGATTTTGTTTTCCCCTCTTATTTTTAGCCAGGAAGTATGACAGTGGAGAATATCTAAACATCACCGGTATCACGAGGGACCAAGCAGGGGACTATGAATGCAGTGCAATGAATGACATTGCCTCTCCTGACACCAAGACGGTGAAAGTCATAGTCAAATGTAAGTACATCTCTGTCCTTGCTACAATTTGGCTGCTAAAGCAGATTCTCATCTATATCAATGTGTACTGTTCATTGACAATGAGCCAGATCTCTTTATGAGCCATCTAGTCAGATCGGCTGAAGTTTGAATGAAAGTCTTGGTTTGAAGTTTCTCAATATTTAACAAGATAATTCCCTTTTTGTCTCGTTGCCGAGGTGATTAATTCACGTTAAGGAAAGGTCTGGCTGTTTTTAAGGGCTATTCCATTATGCAGGTAATGAGTCTTTCAAAAAGTGTGAAGCGACAGTAATGAGGACCCCAGAGCATTAATGAATGATACTGGCTTTAGTCATCATGGTCACATGGAAATCAGCACTCCTAAGTATGAGGTGGAAGGGTGCTTGACAATTATTACTCTTCCCATCCTCTTCTCTCTCGCTTTGAAGTCTTCCTCTCCGTTGATACCCTATGCTGAATCACACCACTGCTATGACTAGTCACAAGTGTGTGAGGGAAATGGTGACGCCTAGTTTGTTTGATGCTAATCGGGTAGATTAAGGATTTGTCAGATTTCTGAGTCGATTAAGTTACTGTAATGATAATATATTCAGAAAAGTAATCAGTAATACAATACCTTAGACAGTCATGCTTTCTACCTTTAGTTCTCCTATAGTTGTCCAGACTTGCCATTATCGCCCCTTGTCTATGCTTACAGAAAGTTTGGCACATGTTTGTGTCCATTTGTTTTTTTAAATGGATGTCTTGCTATTATTTTGTACTTCAGAGGAATATTAGAGGCCAATTATTTACAGAGACATGGCTTTTAAGATATGAAAGATGCTTTGGCAACTGGAAATGTCTTAATGTCACTGAAGAGGAAATTCATAATGATTAATATGCTGTGCTATGGACACGTCCTACATCTACACTGGGATGGGGATTTGAATGGTCCTGAATACAAAGTGATATGTTTGGGGCAAATACAATACAACACACTACTCCATATTTTCAAGCATAGTGGTGGCAGTATCATGTTATGGGTATGCTTGTAATTGTTAAGGACTGGGGAGTTTTAAAGGATTAAAAGGTAACTGAATGGCGCTAAGCACAGGCAACACCCTAGAAGAAAACCTGGTTCAGTCTGCTGTCCACCAGACACTGAGAGATGAATTCACCTTTCAGCAGGACAATAACCTAAAACACAAGGCCAAATCTACAGTGGAGTTGCTTACCAAGAAGACTGTTCCTGAGTCACTGAGTTACAGTTTTGAATTAAATCGATTTGAAAATATATGGCAAGACCTGGAAATGGTTGTCTAGCGATGATCAACAATCAATTTGATAGAGCTTGAAGAATTTTGAAAAGAATAATGGGCAAATGTTGCACAATCCAGGTGTGGAAAGCTCTTAGAGACTCACCCAGAAAGACCTTATTCGTTGCCAAAAGTGTTTCTACAAAGTATTGACTCAAGGATGTGAATACTTATGTAAATGAGATATTTCATTTGAACATTTCCCCCTGGTGGCACTGGTCCCACTAAGTTTTTCAGTTGGTGGCACCAGCCCATGATTTGGTTGCCTGATTACTATAATTCAAAGTGCTTTATTATAAAGTGTAATAGACTACTGAGATGCTATTCAATAAATAAGTTATTCATCATCGTTTCATGTTGTGATTCTAAATATTTGAATGCACAACCTAATCCAGTGATTGTCATGCATTTTGGGTTGACAATTATTGTTGTTATATTTAATGTGTTAAAATAGGGCTCCAGAATTTTCTGTATTTTTATTTCAATAGAGATGACTTTGCCTGCATCTTTATGTGCACTATTATCATAGGCTAATACTGTGTATCAAAACACATTAGCTAGATCGCCAAATCTAAATATAATACCCAATGCTACGTAGTAGCCATGTAGCCACATGTACTTGTCGACCTAAGTATATGTACATGGATGTGACTGGTGAAAGCTGCTGGGTGTGAATGTGATGTAGGGGAATGAAAATGGGAACGTAAGACAAGTTGCTGAGGTGAAAAACATTAGTGGGAGGAAACTACACACGATTCTATATTTTACGCCATGATACCCATTGAGGGCGGTAACTGTAGATGACAAGGTAGCTTTATTCACATGAGGGGAATTTAGTGAAACAAGGTAGCTTTATTCACGTCGGGGGAATTTAGTAAAACACGGTAGCTTTATTCACATCGGGGGAATTTAACGGAGTCCTGTGCAACTCTATACGATTCAAGGTTGCTGTGTTCACATCAGTGGAGCATAGCAGGAGTGAAACTTAGGTGCAATTCCATACAGTGGTTCCTCCTTTAAAAGTTGTGAGCTTGCGCCGCGGTACCCAGCGTCACAACTTCATTGCTCCAGAACACCACAAGGGGGAGTGAGAGCACTCATTATGCATTTGGGTCCCAAGGTTTTTATATGACCAATCATATCGAGTGGTTCCAATGATGAATTTGACGCGAGCCACCCGTCCCTGGGTGAAGATGGCTGGCAAAACATTACGGTGGAACCAAATGTAAGTAGTTATAACATCATAACGAGTCAAGAAAAAATGTACAATTGAGAGGAATATGTTAGTTAATTTCTTTGGGACTGGGGGGCAGTATTGAGTAGCTTTGATAATAAGGTGCCCAGAGTAAACTGCCTGCTACTCAGGCCCAAAAGCTAGAATATGCATATAATTAGTATATTTGGATAGAAAACACTGAAGTTTCTAAAACTGTTTGAATGATGTGTATAACAGAACTCATATGGCAGGCAAAAACCTGAGATAAAATCCAACCAGGAAATGGGAAATCTGAGGTTTGTAGTTTTCAAGTCATTGCCTATCGAATATGCAGTGTCTATGGGGTCATATTGCACTTCCTAAGGCTTCCACTAGATGTCAACCGTCTTTAGAACCTTGTTTGAGGCTTCTACTGTGAAGGGGGAGAGAATGAGAGCTGATTCAAGCAGGTGTCTGACAGAGTGCCATGAGCTCAGTTTCGCATGCGCCCGTGAGAGTTAGCTGCGTTCCATTGCATTTCTAAAGACAAAGGAATTCTCCGGTTGAAACATTTTTGAAGATTAATAATAAAAACATCCTAATGATTGATTCTATACATCGTTTGACATGTTTCTACAAATTGTAATATGAATTTTCGTCTGAACTTTCGCCTGGACTTGCCCCCGCCTCCTGACTTTGGATTTGTAAACTAAACGCGTGAACAAAAAGGAGGTATTTGGACATAAATGATGGACTTTATCGAAAAAAACTAACATTTATTGTGGAACTGGGATTCCAGGGAGTCCATTCTGAGGAAGATCATCAAAGATAAGAGAATATTTATAATGCTATTTCTGACTTTTGTGACACCTCTCCTTCTTTGGAAAATAGCTGCACCTTTTTCTGTGACTTGGCGCAGACCAAACATAATCGCAAGATGTGCTTTCGCTGTAAAGCGTTTTTGAAATCTGACACAGCAGTTGCATTAACCTCTCTGGGATCGCGGGACGCTTGCATCCCAACAGCCTGTTAAAAACTTCTTATGGCTGCAAGGCAAAGTGTTGAGTAGCCAGTGAAATCGTGCCCATTTCAAACGGCCTCCTACTCAAATCTTGCTCGTACAATATGAATATTATTATTCTTTTTGGATAGAAAACACTTTCTAGTTTCTAAAATAGTTGGAATTATTTCTCTGAGTGAAACAGAAGTCCTTCTGCAGCACTTTTCCTGACCAGGAAGTGAAATGTCAGAAATCGATGCTCTTTTCAACTTGATGCCTATACATGGTCTTGACACTTAGGAGTCTGCTGACACTCTATACGCCTTCCTATTGGTGTAAAGAGGATGTCAGAGAAGATATTTTTGTGCTCATCTTGTCCTGTGGTGGAAAAAAACCTATTTCTTTGACGTGAGCGTCCACTTCCGGTACTCTGAAGGAAGTGGGATTGACTTCTGTTTTGCCTTCGTAACGAACGGCTAACATCTCCGGCTCGAATTTTTTTTGATACATGTGACCATATCATCGTAATGTATGTTTTTTCAATATAGTTTAATCAGATTATTGAAACTTTATTCGGGAGTTTTGCCGTGTTCCGTCCTCTGACTGTGTTTACGTTGGAGAAATTTATGCCACTCGGCTCGTGCCAATGCTAATTGAAGAGGGAAATGTGCCATTCTGAATCGAAACAACGACTCATCTGGACAGAGGACACCTTCTTCAACCTTCTGATGAAAGATCAGCCAAAGTAAGACTCATTTTATGATGTTATTTCATATATCTGTCGTGCATGTGAACGGGTCGTGGGCGCCCAAATGTGTCTCTCTATTGTGGCTACGCTAATATAGCGATACATTTTGTTTTCGCTGTAAAACATTTTATAAATCGGAAATATTGTTTGGAATCACAAGTTGCCTATCTTTCAATTGCTGCAAACTATATATTTTTCGGAAATGTTTTATGATGAGTAATTAGCTATTTGACGTTGGTGTCTGTAAATATTATGGCTGCTTTCGGTGCACTTTCTGAGTGTAGCTGAAATGTAAAATATGATTTATACCTGAAATATGCAAAATTTTTGAAAAAAAATATGTTATACAATAAATATGTTATCAGACTGTCATCTGATTAATTTGTTTCTTGGTTAGTGGCTATTTATATCTTTATTTGGTCGAATTTGTGATAGCACCTGATGGAGTAAGAAACTGATGGAGTTAGAAAAGTGGTGTCATTTGCTAACGTGGTTAGCTAATAGATTTACATATTTTGTCTTCCCTGTAAAACATAAAAAAAATCGGACATGTTGGTTTGATTCACAAGAAGTTTATCTTTCTTCTGGTGTCTTGGACTTGTTAATGTGTGAAAGTTAAATATTTAAAAAAAAATAGCTTTTGAATTTCGCGCCCTGCACTTGAGCTGGATGTTGTCATAAGTGTACCGGTGTCGGGCTGCACCCCAAACAGGTTAAAATGTTAAAATGCCAGATTCAAAAAAAAATCTATAAAATCAAACTTTATTAAATTACACATATAAGATACCAAATTAAAGCTACACTCGTTGTGAATCCAGCCAACATGTCAGATTTCAAAAAGGCTTTTCGGCGAAAGCATAAGATGCTATTATCTGATGATAGTGCAATGGCTACACTCTCTTTGTTGACAATTTCAACCATGCCGGCGCTACTCAAAACGCAGAAATAAAATATAAAACATGCATTACCTTTGACGAGATTCTTTTGTTGACACTCCAATATGTCCCATAAACATCACAAATGGTCCTTTAGTTCGATTAATTCCGTCCATATATATCCAAATTGTCCATTTATTTGGCGCCGTTGTACCAGGAAAAACAGCCTTCAATTTGCGCAAAATCACGACAAAATATCTAAAAAATTACCTCTAAACTTTCCCAAAACATTTCAAAGTACTTTTGTAATACAACTTAAGGTATTTGTAAACGTTAATAATCGATCAAATTGAAGACGGGTCAATCTGTTTTCAATACAGGATATCAACAAACTCACGGTACTTTTCAAGTCTTGCTCAACTCTCAAACATAAACACACGACGTCACTCCACTTCCGGGTCAATATCTTTCTCAGTTTACTAAGAAAAAACCTTAACCTTAACTTCTCACGAGTCACCAACCCTGATCCGGTAGCACCCCCCCCCCCCCACTGAGTAGCATAGCTAGCATAGCGTCACAAGTAACTTGTAGCATCTAAATATCATTAAATCACAAGTCCAAGACACCAGATGAAAGATACAGGTCTTGTGAATAAAGCCACCATTTCAGATTTTTAAAATGTTTTACAGGGAAGACACAATATGTAAATCTATTAGCTAACCACGTTAGCAAAGGACACGATTTGTTTTACTCCCAACAGCTTTTTCCTGCGTCAGTAGCTATCACTAATTCGACTAAATAAAAATATATATAGCCACTAACCAAGAAACAACTTCATAAGATGACAGTCTGATAACATATTTATGGTATAGCATAGTTTTTTTTTTGAAAAATTTGCATTTTTCAGGTATAAATCACAGTTCTACATTGCAGCTGCAATCTGAAATAGTGCTTACCCAGCCAGAACAATTACAGAGACCAACGTCATATAACTAATTACTCATCTTAACACATTTCAGAAAAATACACAGCGTACAGATATTGAAAGCCCAACATCTGGTGAATCCAAACAATATTTCAGATTTATTAAATGTTTTATAACGAAAACAAAATGTAGCGCTAAATTAGCATAGCTATACCAGGCAGATTCGGCTAGGCGCCCACGGCCAGTTCACATGCACAACAGATATGATATAACATCGTAAATTGGGTCTTACTATGGCTGATCTTTCATCAGAATGTTGATCAAAGTGTCCTTTGTCAAGATGAGTCGTTGGTTCCGTTCAGAATTGTTCCTTTCCCACTCCATTTAGCACAGGTACTGGTCGAGTGGCACGGATCTCTCAAACGTAAATAAAATCAGACAACGGAACACCACAAAACTCCCGAAAAAATTCTAATAATCTGATTAAACTATATTGAAAAAACATACATTACGATGATATGGTCACATGTATCAAACAAAATTCGACACGGAGATAGTTTTCATCCATAACGCCAGCAAAACAGTACACAATCGCAGCTCCAACTCGTGCGAATCAGAAAACCGGAAGTTGTCGGTCACGCCAAAGAAATAGGTCTTATTTCACGTCAGTACCAGATAAACAAAGAATTTCTCCTCTGACGTCCTCTTGACACCCAGAGGAAGGCGAATGAGGTGTGTTTCTGGTCATAGGGGTCATGACCATATATAGGCAGAGCGTTGAAGCGAGCATAGACTTCTTGCATTCTACTTCTTGGTCAGGGAAAGTGCTGTCAAATGACTTGTGTATCACTCAGAGACAAAATTGAAACGGTTTTAGAAACTAGAGATTGTTTTCTTTCCAATGGTATTATTTATATGCATATAGTAAGAGCAATAATTGAATAAGAGGCAGTTTAATCTGTAGAGCAAATTATGCTAATGGGAAAATAGCACCCCCTGTATTCTCAAGAAGTTAACCTTAACATACAATGGCGACATCCAGTGGAAGCAGTAGAAACTGCGTGGATAGTGATTAGAATTCTGCTTTGCCCATGATAAACACATTGAACATACAGGAACTTAACAATAAAAAAGTTAGTCCTCAGGGTTTTGACTGCTATATAAGTTCTGTTATACTTACAGAGTTTACAATTGGCTCATTCATCCCCCTCCTCTCCCCTGTAACTATTCCCCAGGTCGTTGCTGCAAATGAGAACGTGTTCTCAGTCAACTTACCTGGTAAAATAACGGTAAAATAAAAATAAAATATGATTCAAACAGTTTTAGAAACTTCAGAGTGTGTTCTATCCAAATCTACTAATAATATGCATATCTTATATTCTGGGGATGAGTAGCACGAAGTTGAAATTGCGCACGCTATTTTTCCCTAAGTGAAAACTCTGCACCTTATCCTCAAGAATTAAGGAGAAGTTTATCTATATTTCCATGCATAACACTTGTAACTTTTATCAATGTTAATTATGAGTATTTCTGTAATTTGATGTGGCTCTCTGCACTTTCACCGGATGTTTGTTTGAGACAATGCATTTCTGACCATAACACACCAATTTCAAATGAGGTTCTTGACATAAAGATTAACTTTATCGAACAAAACACACATTTATTGTGTAACGTGAAGTCCTGTGAGTGCCATCTGATGAAGATCATCAAAGGTTAGTGATTAATTTAATCGCTATTTCTGACTTTTGTGAGGGCTCTCCTTGGCTGGAAAATGGCTTTATGGTTTTCTGTGACTAGGTGCTGACCTAACATAATCGTTTGGTGTGCTTTCGCCGTAAAGCCTATTTGAAATCGGACACTGTGGCTGGATTTACAAGAAGTTTATCTTTAAAATGGTGTAAAATACTTCTATGTTTGAGGAATTTGAATTATGGGATTTCTGTTGTTTTGAATTTGGCGCCCTGCAATTTCACTGGCTGTTGTCGAGGTGGGACGCTATCCCAGAGGAGTTAATGTAGAGACAAACATTTGCATATTTTTTGGTCATAAAGTTAATTTACGAAAATCGATATTTAGCAAGTTAGCTGACTAGCTAATATTAGCCAGCTAGCTAGCTAGTGTTATGACAGGGAAATGTATTTATAATTTGTGTTGTTTGATGTTTTAGGGACTCCTGAGAAAACCAGCAAACCAGGCTGTCGTCTTGTCAAACAGTGGATGTAAATTATCTGGCTAGCTAAAGCATTTACTGCACATTTAATGTACAATTATTATAAGCTTGCCTTGAAATGCAGCTGAAGTAGCATAGCTAGCTAACTATTTACTTGCTTATTGTCTAGTGGAGGATAAAATAACGATATGCCTATGGTTGTGTAGCTAGCTACAGTATGTAGCCGTTCTAACACGTTAGGATCTGAACTAATATTTATACAAATCTATGAACCTCAGCTATCATTGTTGTTGTATCAACTTCAAGTCTGAATGAAGCCCATGGATAGAGTAGAATATAATAACTGTATTATGCCAAGGATGCAAGTCCTATATACATGTACTGTAGTTATTAACACACATGAGATTCCCACATTGTAGCCTGTACATTGAATTGTATTCACTGATCATGTACTCTTCCTTGGCAAATACATGTGCGTTTCAGGTATGAATCTCTCAGACATTATTTTCAGTCAGATCAAACTCCATTATTTGAATGATGCTGTGTCTGCATATATGTATTACAATTATACACTTCAACAGTGTTTACCACTCCTGCTCATCAATGATTACACATTGTAACTATGCAATAGACTAGAATCATGATTTAAGTAAAGGCTGATTTGTAATTCATATATACAGAAATAATATGCATATCTAACTCCCTTCATCTGCATTAATCTGAGGACGCAGGATAGTATTTCAATGAGATACTTAATTTCAACCAGTGGAGAATGTTAAATGCTTTATTGAAAGAAGTTCATTATCCAGATGTTATAAATACATAATACATGCATTATAATTATGATAATTGTAATGTTATATTATAAATACAATTCAATCTGTGCTTCAATGCACATATGGTGTGCATTATAAAACGAGGAAGAAAGATGAGGTGGGGAAAGAGGTGTAGAAGACAGAAAGGGAAAGAGGTAAGAACACTGGCAGACAGCATATGATTAATGAATTACAGTGCTACCCTAATATTCTCTCAGTTCATCACAATTGCAGTGTCTCCTAACCAGCCTTGGGCCCCCAGTTGGCCTGAAGGTTATCTTAAGAGCTGGGGAGGTGGCGATGGCGGGACTGGCTTCCTCTCTCACATCAAAACATACCTGCAGACGAGAGACAGATGGATAGAGAGAGAGTATGATTATGCCTTGTTTTTTTATTCTAACACGGTCAGTCGTCATAATCATCAGGAGGTGAAATGCAAAACTGACTTTGGATCATTACGACTACTGCATCTCTGTCTGTATTTCAATGTAAGTCATCTCTTTAATAATACTTCCTGCTGACCCAACCAAGTGACCTCTCACCTATGATCATGCTGTGCTCTCTGTAAGCCAGTTCAGATGCGGGAGGGGTTCACCAAAACAGCTGATATAACCTAGAGAATTTATGGAGAAGGGGGAGAGGGATGAAGTGAAGAAGAGAGACTTATTGTGTGTGTGTGTGGTCTCACCTCGTGTCCGCACTAAGTGGCTACAGAGTACTTTATGCTGAAAAACAGACACATGAGGACAAACAATAGAAGATACATGTGAATAGAAGATACTGTATGTGACGCAGACACCTATCAGAGTGTACCTGAAACATTTAAATATAGAGGGCTATGTGTCTCACCACTTGGTTATTGCCAGGCTAACCCCCAGGGAAATCATGACTTGGCAGCAACAGATAGAAACAGATATTCAAGTGAAAATGGCTGTGTTTATGTGGTGTAAATCTGAAAATTAGCAGCTGACATCTTAAGGGATTTTTAATTCATGAATGTGAGACAGGTTCCATGTACAACAAGACAGGCAGAGATGAAGAGAAAAAATAACACAGAACAGTTTTAATTACCTCTGGTTATGGACACTTTTGCCAGCAATAAAGCTTCCACGGCCTGTTCCTCGGACTGTGAACATCTGGCAATATCAACATTTTTGACCCCTTGATCAGCTCGCTCTCTGAAAGTAAAGTAAATAGCTTATTTTTTGTAGATATGAAAACAATAACTGAGATATGACCGTTCAATCTAAAGCAGCAGATGTCATTTTCAGGATACGTCAATACAGCACAGAAAGCTTAACACCAGACTGGTATTGTTGTCGTTCATTAGGTGATGGGAAATTTGCAATGATACCTGTACCATCTACACGCTGCAAAGACTCCCTAACTCTTCGTTACAGACATATTGTGTTATTTCAGCCTTCTGTAAAAAAAAAAAAAGCAAACCATTACACTGTCATGAAATATGATTATATATCGACTATGAAACAAATATGACATGGCCTGCTTATGAGTTGCCATGGAAGAAAGTTAGATTAATTCAACTGAAAATGCCGAGAACAGGCGTTCGTAGCTAAATGCTTTTGGTTAGCTTGAGATTAATAATTGCATGATTTATCATTCTACAGTATGTATGAATGTAATATAGTACAATGTTATGAACCAACACTGAGCTAAGTACTAGCTATGTAGAAGTTGGACGGAAGAACGCCCAGTGCAGCTTAACTGAGAGCCATCATCACACAGTCCTTCTTCGTAGGTGTCCACTATGACTTCCTTAGTGTCGGAAAAAAAGTTGCTTTCAGAAAAATAATTTTTGACTGAAAATAAAATACGTTTTGCTCTCGACAAAACGACACAAATGTACCTCCATAGCATATAACAATTGTCCTGTGAATAACCACACCTTCATACAAACCTGCTACTCTATGCAGAATTCTTGACGCACAACCGAAGATGCTGCCATATCCTGCCAGCACGCCCACAAGCGAGCCACTCAGGTGCAGAATGATGACGTGTGGAGGAGGGAAAGGAACGAGATTGGAACAACAACAATTTGTTGCAAGTTGGGGAAGGGGGCTAATAACTGAACAATAGACTATTCAACCTTTACTAAAGAAGAGTCTAATAGCCGAGCTAGGGGTGAACCCCCCCCCCCCCCCCCCCTTTCACAGACCAGATTTGCCCTAACGACCAAGGGGAAGCTTGCTACTCAATGTAATAAAGTAATGACTTTTCAAATAAGTTACCTAACACGTTATGTTGGCTGACAATTTGTTAGCTATGCTGTCCTTACGAACCAAATAGCATATCATTACAGCAGTATGTACCGATATGTTAGCTAGCTACTTAACATTAGTAGTTATACATCAAACTTGTCAGTATATTAACTATAAGCTAACTACCCAATGTTTATTGAATTGATTATGCCCGTCATTCTTAGCTTAGCTTAATGGTATCGTCGTTGTGCGTTCTCAATGGACATTCGGGTGCTTTCGCAAATTCGCTCTGGCTATCTACACCAATTTCAGAGCACTCTCGTCTGAGTGCACCAGAGCGCAGAATAATGAATTTACGAGCTCTCAACACCGATTGAATATGGCCGGTGTCAGTAAACGTTGGCAAAAAAAGCGTAATTAAATTGTTTCCAGCAGCACAGTCACCAACGCTCCGGTTATCAAGAAAACTACCTAACCAGCTCTGCTAAGGCGAATAAAATGGTCAGAGTGGTCTCATTTGTGTCTGGAAGTAGCGTTAGCTTTGGTGCTCGACTGCCGTTTTAAGGTCAGAACGCTCAAATCAACCCTACTCCTCGGCTCGAACGTTCAGTGTGCGCTCTGAGAGCGAAACAGTCTGAATTTACAAATTGACAACGCTCTGAATTTTTTTATGAGTGTTACGTTGTACAGCGCCATATTTTCTGTTCCATCCTAATGGAAACCCAGAGGGTTTTACATTTTTCATGGAATGGAAACACCATAATATTAATCACATTAATTAAGCAAGTACCAGTCAAAAGTTTGGACACACCTACTCATTCCAAGATCACAACTATGAAATAACACCGGTCTCCCGCATGCCCTGCATTCTGTAGTACAAACATGGCCTGCTCTCCCTTATGTAAGGAATTAGGCACTTTCCCATGTTTACTACAGTATGTATTTTAGACTACACAGTAGCCTAATAAACAAATAAACACATTTCGTTAATAAAATAATGATAAAATAATACTTTTTCAAATTGCAGATGTTTATTTAGTTATGGATCCATAACGAATTACTATGCGAATGAATATCACTGATTTACAGAAATATTGGCCCAAAGTTGTCTAATGAAGGCAAACAATTTAGAATCCTCCAATCCTGTAGCCTACTCCCTACTGTCACGTTGTACAGCGCCATATTTTCCATTCCATCCTAACGGAAACCCTGAGGGTTTCGTTTTTAATTTTTCTCTGAATAGAAACACAAAATAATCATATTAATTAAGCCAAATGTCTTAAAATCAATCCCATATACTATGTTATTACAAAAAAAGGTTTTCAATTCTCTGGTAATGCCAATACAGAATAGTATCAAATGCTTCTCAAAGATGCACTCTGGTGGTCAAACTAGCAATAACTTGCAGTAACAGAAAAAATGGCTGAAAATATAATGACGTGCCACAGAATTTGGCGGTAGCACGCAAGGTGTTCCGCAGTATGACACAACTGTATGACACAAGGAGGAACCACTGTACCATTCAAGGTTGCTGTGTTCACGTCATGGGAACATAGCAGGGGGGAAACTTAGGTGCAACTCCATACAATATGATATGTGGCTCTGTTCACGCTAGGGAGCAAGAGTTAACGACCTCTGTGAAATTCCTCATGATTATTGCATTTCCATGTGTTGCACTTGCATTCAGTAGCATCTATTAATTACATGATTATGCATAGTATTGACGTCAAACGGAAGAAGCAAGGACACAGATGGTTCCTGATGTTGTGAGATTCTCTCTGGTGTTTTCAGAACAACTGGTACTGTGAAATTAGGATATCAGGATTCAAGGATGCTGTGAGATAAGGATAATATCAGGACATACTTAGTCAAAACAATTTTAACAGTAGAGCAAAGTATCTGTAATACGTGCTTGTTGGTGGCAGGGAAGTCAGGCGCAGGAGAACGAACTTGGTAAAAACGGAGTTGTAATAAATGCTGATAAAACTCCAAAAACCAAAATGTACAAAATAATAAAAGGGGGTACAAAACCCGTCACACACCAACATAATACATGCACATCACATACAATCAAACAATCTCTGACAAGGACATGAGGGGAAACAGAGGGTTAAATATACAACATGTAATTGATGGGATTGGAACCAGGTGTGAAGGAAGACAAGACAAAACCAATGGAAAATGAAAAATGGATCAGTGATGGCTAGAAGGCCGGTGACGTCGACCGCCGAACACCGCCCGAACAAGGAGAGGGACCGACTTCGGCGGAAGTCGTGACAGTATCGAAATATATGGGAAAATGAATGGCTGCAGTATTGCCGTTATAATGAGCACATGACGCATAGAATGCTAAGGCATAAATGTATGAAAGTGTGTATTCAAATTTTAAATATATGTAGTTATTTCCTTGTGCTGTACTATTAACCCTATCAGTACCGAGATCCCAGCAATATTCAGCTTTTAATTTATCTTACTTTCTTTTATCTGCAGGTCCAGCCCTTATATTTAGCCTCACAATGACGTGTTTTACCATTTTCTTTTCAGGATAACTAGGGCTACAACTAGAACGCAAAACAATTTGAAATAAACAGTTGTATTCATGAGTTTTATTGACAAATGAGGTTCACCAAAGCAAAAGAAAAATGCTACAAATTCATGAATATGAATTCTATAATTACAAATTGTTTGAAATTGTTTGTTCACTGGAAAATGAATAAACAACTCGTCAGTGACATCTGTGTGTGGAGTTTGGAGGTTGTGACAGCAACTATGGGAGCTTATTACAACACTATTTCCAGGGATTTCCTATGATATTCTATGTAGAAGAACCCCTTACCTTCTAACGACTCTTGTGTAGCTTGTAAGCATCATAGAGCAAAACATGTGCGTATTCGTGAGAGCCTCAGATTTTCATAGATAGCTTTTAATAGTTTGTAGCTCAAACCATTCGGACTCATTTTGTATAAATGACCCAGGATCTGCACTTGACTTCCAAACACCGCTCTTGGTCAGCCCCCATTAATCACACAGACTAATGGCTGGTATCTACGGATGTAGAATGCAGAACATAGGAAGTGTCTCCATAAGTGCTTTGTAGATGAACAGAAGAATATGCTGCTCTCTCCTTACATACAAAGATGCCCAACCGATACAGAATTACAAAACACAATGGTGAGTTTAACCATCACCAGTAATAAACCAAAGGGCACAATGGAAAAGAGCATCTAGTGGTTTATGTGTAGATGCTGCTGCATGCATATACTAGATAATATCTCCATAATCTAAAATAAACATCATAGAGCAAAACATGTGGCCTGGATAATTTCCTTCCTATTAACAAAAGTCATACATGTTTGTTTCTGTAAAAGAAACCAACCATGAACTTCTTCACCAGCTCAGTGACTTTTTTTCATCAAGCCAGATACCAAGATATTTGTAGAAATTAACTTGTCATTAAAAATGCATTTCAATATGGGTTATGGGACGTAGAAAAAAGCATGCACTTTGTTTGCATTTAGTACTAACTTTAGATCAAATAGTGACCTCTGCAGTACTTGAAAATGAGACAACAAATGTGAAAAGGCTTGGCCAACCGATGGAGCAATGGAATACAACACTGTATCATCTGCATATAAATGAATGTCTTTTTTAACAGCATTAACAATATTATTTGAATAGATTGTAAACAGTAGTAGGCCGAATATTGAACCTTGGGGCACCCCTTTATGTAACTTAGGGAAATTTGATTTGACCCCTTCGACCTTGATGGCCTGAGTTCTGTCATTGAGATAATTCTGAAACCATCGGCAGGCATCAGTACCCAACCCTATAGAGGACAGCTTGTTCAACAGAATAACATGGTATACAGTATAAATAGCTTAGGACAAGTCTACAAACATGGCAGCACTTTCTATCATTTAAGCCATTTGTAATATAATTTACAACAAGCATGGTAGCCGTAGTGGTGCTAGGTTTAGGTCTGAATACGGATTGATTGACATTTACAGATAGAAAATAACGTAGTGGTTTGTTGACCAATGATTCTATAAAATATAAACACAACATATAAAGTGTTGGTCCCATGTTTCATGAGCTGAAATAAAAGATCCCCGAAATGTTCCATACACACAAAAGCTTATTTCTCCTTTGTTAAAATAATCAGTCCAAGAAGCTGATTAAACAGCATGATCATTACATAGGTGCACCTTGTGCTGAGGACAATAAAAGCCCACTCTAAAATGTGCAGTTTTGTCACACAACACAATGCCACAGACGTCTCGAGTTTTGAGGGAGAGTACAATTGGCATACAATTGGCATGATGACTGCAGGAATGTCCACCAAAGCTGTTGCCAGAGTATTTCATGTTAATTTATTTACCGTAAGCTGCCTCCAACGTCATTTTAGAGGATTTAGCAGTATGTCCAACCGGCAGGCCACATGTAACCACGCCAATCCCAGGACCTCCACATCTGGCGAGCGGTTTGCTGATGTCAACAGTGTGAACAGAGTGCCCCATGGTAGCGGTAGGGTTATGATAAGGGCAGGCATAAGCTACAGGCAATGAACACAATTGCATTTTATCGATGGCAATTTGAATGCACAGAGATACCGTAACAAGATCCTGAGGCCCAGTGTGCCATTAGTCTGCCGCTATCACATAATTTTTCAGCTGGATAATACACGGCCCCATGCTGCAAGGATCTCTACACAGTTCCTGTAAGCTGAAAATGTCCCAGTTCTTCCATGGCCTGCATACACACCAGACATGTCACTCATTGAGCATGTTTGGGATGCTCTGGATCGACGTGAACGACAGCGTGTTCCAGTTCCCGCCAATATCCAGCAATTTCGCACAGCCATTGAAGTGGAGTGGGACAACATTCCACAGACCACAATCAACAGCGTGATCAACTCTATGCGAAGGAGATGTGTCGCTAAGTATGAGGCAAATGGTGGTCACACCAGATACTGACTGGTTTTCTGATCCACACCCTTAACTTTTTTAAAGATATCTGTGATCTCTAGATGCATATCTGTATTCCCAGTCATGTGAAATCCATAGATTAGGGGCGTCATGAATATATGAACTGTACCTCAGTAAAATCTTTGAAATTGTTTTATGTTGCGTTTATATTTTTGTTCATTGTAGTATTTTCACAAGACAAGAAAGCCTGGAAATGGGTCGATAAGTATCAAGATTGCTACTATCCCCGCCCTTATGGAGCTGTTTTCCACACTTTTGGAATATTTCCTGATACAAAAGTTCAATAAAAAATGTGTGTTACTGAGCCAGCAATGAGGGGCACTGCATCCTTAAGCAAAGACAGGTCCAAATTGTCAGCCCTTAATGACTTCTTGGTGTCAATAGCTAATACGGCAGAAATAACTTCTGTTTCTGTGAGTTGCCAAAGTAAAAACCCTGACTACCATTTCCCAAGTCACGTGAGGTTGACTGATCATCCATCGAGGCAACTGGATGCTGTATGTGGGAAGAACAGTCAACTGACTGGCCAACACCAGTATGACCACCATTTCTTTCAAATAGGAAACGAGCTGAGGTAAAATGCTGATTTTAAAAGCATCACAAATCTGAACTTTTTCAGTATTGATGCAGGAGTATAAAACAATTTGATTAGGCAGGGAAGTAGAGGAATTACCCTGCTTCAGTGAATTAACGTTTTTCCAGAATTTAGAGGGATCACTGAACGTCTGTCATAGCGCTAAGGAAGTAGTTTGATTTGTCCTGTTTCACCGAGGCAGTGCACCTATTGGTCAATTGCCTACATAGCTGTCAATCAGCTAACTAGCCAGTTTGTCTAGCCTTGGCCCAGGCTTGATTACTTATCAAGAGCAGGTCTGAGAGTACAGGAGAGTACCATGGGTTAGTTCGGTTATTGACTCTGAGTCGCTTGAAAGGGCCATGTTTATCAGCCAGGTAAAAATGGATGAGAAATATTTAAGTGCCAAAACAGGGTCTTATATGCAGCTAGTAGAAAAAAACTCAGAATAATATACATCAAGGAATACCTAGGGTGAGAATTTGTTTTTATTTATCTTCACAATTATATGAGGGTCAGAGTTTTTCATTTTGGTATTTCTAATGCAAGCAATAGGGCAGTGGTCGCTGATATCATTTGCAAAAACACCACTAGCCAAATACTTATGGGGATGGTTAGTCAGGATAAGGTCAATCAATGAGGAGTTTGCTAGGTTTTTTACATTCATCCGAGTGGGTTTCATTATCAGCAGAGTCAAGTTGAACTCAAGCAGATATTCTTAAACTGATCTGATGCATGTGTAAGCCAATCAAGATGTAATGGGGATCCTAATCATATCCCAAAATATTAAATACTAATATTAATCTAACAGCTAATGTATTGTCCCATAAAAAACATTTCAGTTGTAGCCTACCACCCAATGAGGCCTATGCAGTTGCAATGGCCAATGTGCAATTTGCACGCTCCGTATCGCAAAGCCATATCAAATATCTAGGTTGTCAAATGTTAGTTGCAATTGAGTTCAAAAATTGAGAGTTGAGAAAAAACTATTATACCTACAGAAAGCGGAGGACCTCCTCTCTTGTGACAACAGGAAAGTTGTGTCTTCTCCACAATTGGATTTTGAAATGTTATACAATCAGAACACTTTTCTCCCGGAGCATATTTTTCTCCAGGAAAAGAGAGAGAGTCTCACTCAACACAGCAGCAGGCCCCAGCGAAAATTTGGCAAAGGGGCAGGCAGACACTTTTATTATCATGAGCATAATGTACTTCACTGTTTGACCAAATCATGTTTTTAGCCTCCTAAAAAAATAGGACGTTTTGAGTGAGTTGACCATATAGAATGACCAGCACGCACTGATACAACCAATTCAAAATGTAACTTGCACAGCCAAGTCAAAGTGTCACAAAATGTGACTAAATGGTCTGGAGCCATGGATGGGTCTTCTGTTTGGACTCTCTTCTAATAATGAGTGAATAATTACTGTATGAGAATGGTTTTTAAAGTGACCTACAGTATAATAGGCTAGGTGGCAGGTCTTTAAGAGCTGCAGTTTAAGCTGTGTGTAATTTATTCTGTTTATCCACTGCCTGACAATCCACTCCCATCCCCTCCGGAATGAGAATGGCGCCATAGGGGATGGCTGCCGTTTTATGGGCTCCTAAACAATTGTGCTTTCCCAGTGACACGAGCCAACCAGACAAGCTAAAATATTTCTATGTGCGCTTTGAGACAAGCAACACTGAAGCATGAATTAGAGCACCAGCTGTTCCGGATGACTGTGATCACGCTCCCCGTAGCCAATGTGAGTAAGACCTTTAGACATTTTTCTTAACTGCATTGTTGGTTAAGGGCTTGTAAGCAAGCATTTCATGGCCAGGTCTACACCTGTTGTATTCGGCGCATGTGAAAATTGATTACTAGCAGGTGGTCACGGTAAGGGTAAGGTTAAGTTTAGGAATGATAGGATGTGGCTAAGGTAAGGTTAGAAATCAAAAACATGACAAAAGAAAACAGCTGGATTCGAACTGCTGCCGGAGATTACATCCTGTAAATCCTGTGTGTTATGCCTTCTGCCACCTTCACCTTCCAACCTGCTCGCCAATTCCTGTTATGACTCTTGCTGCGTTTCCACTCACCAACAATGTGTTCAAACACATGAACTGACCCTCCCATACAATTGCTCAACTGTAAATGACTGGGCTGGGAATGGAAAGCATAGGAATTTAGTTGCTAATGACTTGTTGCGTGCCCCTTTTCGTCTTCCATGTCATTAGTACTGCAGGTCTATGTAATCATAACCAGGCTGCTGGGTTTGCATATCTAAGAGGGCTCTTGAAGATAACACAATTCTGCATTTAAGCGTGTGCATGTATGTGTCTGAATCATATACAGTGGGGAGAACAAGTATTTGATACACTGCCGATTTTGCAGGTTTTCCTACTTACAAAGCATGTAGAGGTCTGTAATTTTTATCATAGGTACACTTCAACTGTGAGAGACGGAATCTAAAACAAAAATCCAGAAAATCACATTGTATGATTTTTAAGTAATTAATTTGCATTTTATTGCATGACATAAGTATTTGATACATCAGAAAAGCATAACTTAATATTTGGTACAGAAACCTTTGTTTGCAATTACAGAGATCATACGTTTCCTGTAGTTCTTGACCAGGTTTGCACACACTGCAGCAGGGATTTTGGCCCACTCCTCCATACAGACCTTCTCCAGATCCTTCAGGTTTCGGGGCTGTCGCTGGGCAATACGGACTTTCAGCTCCCTCCAAAGATTTTCTATTGGGTTCAGGTCTGGAGACTGGCTAGGCCACTCCGGGACCTTGAGATGCTTCTTACGGAGCCACTCCTTAGTTGCCCTGGCTGTGTGTTGCGGGTCGTTGTCATGCTGGAAGACCCAGCCACGACCCATCTTCAATGCTCTTACTGAGGGAAGGAGGTTGTTGGCCAAGATCTCGCGATACATGGCCCCATCCATCCTCCCCTCAATACGGTGCAGTCGTCCTGTCCCCTTTGCAGAAAAGCATCCCCAAAGAATGATGTTTCCACCTCCATGCTTCACGATTGGGATGATGTTCTTGGGGCTGTACTCATCCTTCTTCTTCCTCCAAACACGGCAAGTGGAGTTTAGACCAAAAAGCTCTATTTTTGTCTCATCAGACCACATGACCTTCTCCCATTCCTCCTCTGGATCATCCAGATGGTCATTGGCAAACTTCAGACGGGCCTGGACATGCGCTGGCTTGAGCAGGGGGACCTTGCGTGCGCTGCAGTATTTTAATCCATGACGGCGTAATGTGTTACTAATGGTTTTCTTTGAGACTGTGGTCCCAGCTCTCTTCAGGTCATTGACCAGGTCCTGTCGTGTAGTTCTGGGTTGATCCCTCACCTTCCTCATGATCATTGATGCCCCACGAGGTGAGATCTTGCATGGAGCCCCAGACCGAGGGTGATTGACCGTCATCTTGAACTTCTTCCATTTTCTAATAATTGCGCCAACAGTTGTTGCCTTCTCACCAAGCTGCTTGCCTATTGTCCTGTAGCCCATCCCAGCCTTGTGCAGGTCTACAATTTTATCCCTGATGTCCTTACACAGCTTTCTGGTCTTGGCCATTGTGGAGAGGTTGGAGTCTGTTTGATTGAGTGTGTGGACAGGTGTCTTTTATACAGTTAACGAGTTGAAACAGGTGCAGTTAATACAGGTAATGAGTGGAGAACAGGAGGGCTTCTTAAAGAAAAACTAACAGGTCTGTGAGAGCCGGAATTCTTACTGGTTGGTAGGTGATCAAATACTTATGTCACACAATAAAATGCAAATTAATTACTTAAAAATCATAGAATGTGATTTTCAGGATTTTTGTTTTAGATTCCGTCTCTTACAGATGAAGTGTACCTATGATAAAAATTACAGACCTCTACATGCTTTGCAAGTAGGAAAACCTGCAAAATTGTCAGTGTATCAAATACTTGTTCTCCCCACTGTATTTATGTGTGTGAATGCCCATACTGGGTGGATTGTGACAAATAGACTAATTTGCAAAAGATAAGGCCTCAATGAATGGATTGAAGTTTCATTGGATCCGCAGATACCACAGCAGGCTGAGGGGAGGGCCAACTGGTGGGAACTCCTCGCTGCCTTTCAACGACTCTGGCTTAACTCAGCCTCTGTGGGACAAGAGATGAGTTTGGGCCCAATCCATCCTTCAGGCCACACTCACACATCCCTGTATAATCATAGAGCAGACTCTGTCACTGGCGAATTCAGGAGAGGACAGACATGCCACATTTGGAATTAGAATAAAGCTATTACCCCTGTCAACATCTCTGGGAAGAAAGGATGATACAATTATGACAAGAAAGCAAGACTGCGAGAGCAATCTAATCTGCTGACATGCATTTGCTTGTTAAATAAAGGTTATTCTCATTTGCCAATGGGCACAATTGTGGCTGAAGGAGTGACTCAACCTCATAAGAGTCCCGAAGGGACTTCTGCGAGGTTATCATTTTGATTGTGTCACAGCCACAGAAATGTGGAATTTTCAAGACTTTCAGTAAAGTACTTTCAGTTTTGTTCACACTATTTTGACAGCCAATTGACCACAGTCATACCCATGTCATAATGTCATAACAGCTGACATAACTTCTCATAACACTGTCGTGTCACATATATTTAGACCTGTTGTATTATTTTATGGCTGGTTATGACACCTACATAAAAGTGTCAAAACCCACAATATCTACCACACAAGGCAAAACATTCCATTGTATCGTAGCCTACTTGTCACCAGTATGTTTATGTTATATAACATTTTCTGAAATTGACCATATTAAACTATCATTGTAATTGTGCACACATTGATGTCAGACATGCACCTACCCCAATGCTCTGTTGCTGATGACTGGGATGAATGCAGGAGCAGATTTCAGGAGCAGGACAAGACACCCTCTTTTTTTACTGATGACTGACATAAGAGCATGTACATGAAAGGCCCATCTGGCTTATATGATTATGACGGACATAATGTGTATTCATAAGTGTATTTTCTTAGCCCAAGTAAAGTGACACGGGAGGCTGGTGTCATAACCAGCCATAACATAATGCCGTATATGTCACAACAGGTGTAAATGTGTGTCATGACAGTGTTATGACCATATTAAGACAGGTTATGACAAGTTATGTCAGCTGTTATGACATGGTTATGACTGTGGCATAACGTGTTATGACACCCGGTGTCAAGTAAAATGTCAAGTAAAATGTCACGGTAATCATAATACCTACAGGAAGGATACATTTTCTTTTCTAGAAGTTTTCTAGAAGTGTATATCACTAGTATTACTATTGTATTTCAGTTTGGAATTATCCCACTGTTTTGCTTTAATTTGTTAACTATAATACAGATGAAGTGAATGACACTGACATTTCAAGGGTAAGCAGTATAATTAAATACATGCCCAAATAATCTCATTCCCCTTTAAAAAATAATTACAGCTTTTAGGTAAGAGCATAGTTGACCTCCGGGCTAATTGCAGATTAGGGTCGCTAATTAAAATAAGCAAACCAAAGTAATGAAAACAAAATGAAGCTCCGGCATGTTTGGAGTTTTAATGTTTTGTGTGCCATTTGGCGTAACATTATATAATGTGTAAAAGGCTGGCACTTCAGATTTTATAGGTGTTTGGATCAAAATGGCTGAATCCACAATAACCAATGTTGAATCCGCAATAACCAAATCTGACTAAAAACTCAAATGCAGAACATGTTTTCTAGACCTGTGTTGAGGGGAGATTTTGAATCAAATAAAATGATTGTACCAAAAGTATAACGTTAAATCACCGGTTTTTTTTTAATAGCGAGTAAATCAAGAACGGTATCTCAATAAAGGCTGTATTAATTATCTTATGAATTGCTAACTCTGCATGAGTTAATGCAAGTACATGCCCTCCAATAATTTACCAAGCAGACCTCAATTCTGACAGCCATTGAGAAGGTCATCATTATATCAGATTGCCTGAAAAGCCCCACTTGGCTAAATTATATTTCTGCAATGATTGGACGTGATGAAAAGTGATCTCTGACCCACTTTTCAAATTTACATATTCATATTCGCTGCCGGTGTGGGTGTGATTGGCTGAAATCTCTGAGCACAGATTGATTCAAAGCCATAAAGATCACGTCTAACTTCGACGCACAGAGAGATAAATAGGCAGGAAAGATCCATGGAAATGCCTCTGCCCGGGATAAAAAGCAATTGAGTCATTAATTAAGGAATTGCCCTCATTGTTGCAGCATGAATTAAGAGCTTTTATCTGAAGTTGAAACTGAAGCCTATAAACAGGTACAATACCCACATTGCTCATGTTTTACTGTTTCACGTATTGTGATGAGATTTACTTGACTAACCCTCTGTAAAACTGCAAATTGAGACACTTCTTTGAGCTGTCAGTGCATTGCTGCTCCTTGAATCTTACATTCCAAATGATTTCATATTGATTCCCAAAAGGTGTGCATACACCAATAAACTAATACCACCTACTTGTTTCGCTTTGACAGTTGCTTAAAACTTTGTACTACATTTCAAAAGTACACACACACACACACACAGACTGAGTGACATGTCTCGGAGCACTGTTTGTCTTTCATGAACTCAACATGTCTACCAACGCTCTAACCACTGGCAGTTTCCAAACGCACCAGATGTTTTGTTTTACCTTCCATCCATGCAATATTCAAATGCCGCCACATCATGGGAGATAAATATATGAAAGAAGACAGATTATGTGATGTTGGTGCAGAACCAATGTGTTTTTGTTGTTTTAATTATTAAAATGTTGTTAATTCTCTTTTAAACTTCTAGTTGCCCCACATTATGAAATCAATGTGCGGATTATGTAATAGCCAAATGGGCAAGCAAATTATGGCAAACCAATCACCCTCAACACCCTCTTGGAACTGTGATTGTCTTGCCTTTCAAATCCACATTCACAATCTGTCATTAAAAGGTCATCCATACAGCTTAACCCACATGGAAAATATATTTGTACAGTAATCACTGTGAGATGCACATGTCATCAAGAGAGACAAGTTGGCCAAAAGGTAGGGGGCAACTTCATATTAGAAAAAAGAAACATTTTGAGTTTTGAAAGCACTGTTAGCCAACATAACTCAAGGTTACTTTCATAAACCTGGTTCTCTGATAATATGATGAAAATGTGTCACAATGGGATTTGCGATAGGCAGATCACTACGGGCTGAACCAATCACACAAGACAGACAGGTCCCTCTTTAGAAACTGGTTATGAAATGCAGTGAAACATCTCACTCATAGTAACCTCGAGTTCTCTTTCAAATACTCAATGTATCAAAATGGAATATGGCCAACTCCCGTATCGCAGACATGCTCTTCTGAAGCCAGGGTAGTCCCAACAGTATCATCCGTCAGAGGCTCCGACACTGAGGACAGTAGGCACCAACGAAAGTGAAGTGAAACACAGTCGGTAAAACCTCAAATGTATGAGGGGTAGCCCAACATGCCGCATCACAAATATCTTGTAAACAGAGTTCTTTGAACAGTGCCAAAGAGGTAGCCTAGTGGAATGAGCCCTCAGCCCCTCCGGGGACTGTAAACCCTTTGTCACGCCCTGACCTTAGAGATCATTTTTATGTCTCTATTTTGGTTTTGTCAGGGCGTCAATTGGGGTGGGCATTCTATGTTTTGTGTTCTATGTTTTCTATTTCTGTGTGTTTGGCCGGATGTGGTTCTCAATCAGAGGCAGCTGTCTATCGTTGTCTCTGATTGAGAACCATACTTAGGTAGCCTTTTCCCACCAGTGTTTTGTGGGGAGTTGTTTTCTGTTTTGTGTCTGCACCAGACATAACTGTTTCGGTTTCATTCGTTATCTTTGTTGTTTTTTGTTAATCAGTGTTCAGTTTTATGAATAAATCATGAACACTTGCCACGCTGCGCTTTGGTCCACTTCTTCTTCAGACGGCCGTTACACCCTTGCTATTATAAGGTAATATAATAGCCTCCACTATCCAATGGAATAGTCCTTGCAAAGGGGGCGCCCGAGAAATGAAGAGTTGGTCGCTCTTGCGTAATGCTCTCGTTCTATCCAAGTAAATGCGCAAAGCGCGTACTGGACCCAAACTTTTCCGTAGAAGTGAAGGGCATGGTTGGAAAGCCACAAGCTCATAAGGTGAGACAATTATACTTATCGCTGACCTTATGCATATTGGCGGGTTAGGTAACAAAGTTACCTTGGATAACCCGGGGAAAACTGTAGGCACGAATGTCAGAGACCTGGCCGGTTGGTGCCAGAATAACAACCCATCACTCACCGTAACCAAGAATAAGGAGATGATTGTGGACTACAGGAAAAGGAGGACCGAGCACGCCCCCATTCTCATTGACGAGGCTGTAGTGGAGCAGGTTGACAGCTTCAAGTTCCTTGGTGTCCACATCAACAACAAACTAGAATGGTCCAAACACACCAAGGCGGTCGTGAAGAGGGCAGGACAAAGCCTATTCCCCCTCAGGAAACTAAAAAGATTTGGCATGGGTACTGAGATCCTCAAAAGGTTCTACAGCTACAACATCGAGAGCATCCTGACTGGTTGCATCACTGCCTGGTACGGCAATTGCTCGGCCTCTGACCACAAGGCACTACAGATGGTAGTGGTACGGCTCAGTACATCACTGGGGCTAAGCTGCCTGTCATCCAAATCAAATCAAATGTATTTATAAAGCCCTTCTTACATCAGCTGATATCTCAAAGTGCTGTACAGAAACCCAGCCTAAAACCCCAAACAGCAAGCAATGCAGGTGTAGAAGCACGGTGGCTAGGAAAAACTCCCTAGAAAGGCCAAAACCTAGGAAGAAACCTAGAGAGGAACCAGGCTATGAGGGGTGGCAAGTCCTCTTCTGGCTGTGCCGGGTGGAGATAATAGCAGAACATGGCCAAGATGTTCAAATGTTCATAAATGACCAGCATGGTCAAATAATAATAATCACAGTAGTTGTTGAAGGTGCAGCAAGTCAGCACCTCAGGAGTAAATGTCAGTTGGCTTTTCATAGCCGATCATTAAGAGTATCTCTACCGCTCCTGCTGTCTCTAGAGAGTTGAAAACAGCAGGTCTGGGACAGGTAGCACGTCCGGTGAACAGGTCAGGGTTCCATAGCCGCAGGCAGAACAGTTGAAACTGAAGCAGCAGCACGGCCAGGTGGACTGGGGACAGCAAGGAGTCATCATGCCAGGTAGTCCTGAGGCATGGTCCTAGGGCTCAGGTCCTCCGAGAGAGAGAAAGAAAGAGAGAAAGAGAGAATTAGAAAAAGCATGCTTAAATTCACACAGGACACCGGATAAGACAGGAGAAGTACTCCAGATATAACAAACTGACCCTAGCCCCCCGACACAATAACTACTGCAGCATAAATACTGGAGGCTAAGACAGGAGTGGTCAGGAGACACTGTGGCCCCATCCGATGATACCCCCGGACAGGGCCAAACAGGGAGGATATAAACCCACCAACTTTGCCAAATGCACAGCCCCCACACCACTAGAGGGATATCTTCAACCACCAACTTACCATCCTGAGACAAGGCCGATTATAGCCCACAAAGATCTCCGCCACGGCACAACCCAAGGGGGGGCGCCAACCCAGACAGGAAGATCACGTCAGTGACTCAACCCACTCAAGTGACGCACCCCTCCTAGGGACGGCATGAAAGAGCACCAGTAAGCCAGTGACTCAGCCCCTGTAATAGGGGGCTGAGTCACTGGCAGAGAATCGCAGAGAATCCATCATAGCATCATTAATTTTTCTGCATCATTTTTGGACAGACATTTTCTGATTTTTGCAATGTTACATAGATGGAAAAAAGCTGTCCTTGAAACAGTCTTGATATGTTCGTCAAAAGAGAGATCAGGGTCCAGAGTAACGCCGAGGTCCTTCACAGTTTTAGTTGAGACTACTTTACAACCGTCAAGATGAATTGTCAGATTCAACAGAAGATCTCTTTGTTTCTTCGGACCTAGAACAAGCATCTCTGTTTTGTCCGAGTTTAAAAGTAGAAAGTTTGCAGCCATCCACTTCCTTATGTCAGAAACACAGGCTTCTAGCGAGGGCAATTTTGGGGCTTTACCATGTTTCATTGAAATGTACAGCTGTGTGTCATCCGCATAGCAGTGAAAGTTAACATTATGTTTTCGAATGACATCCCCAAGAGGTAAAATATATATTGAAAACAATCGTGGTCCTAAAACGGAACCTTGAGGAACACCGAAATGTACAGTTGATTTGTCAGAGGACAAACCATCCACAGAGACAAACTGATATCTTTCCGACAGATAAGATCTAAACCAGGCCAGAACTTGTCTGTGTAGACCAATTTGGGTTTCCAATCTCTCCAAAAGAATGTGTTGATCGATGGTATCAAAGGCAGCACTAAGGTCTAGGAGCATGAGGACAGATGCAGAGCCTCGGTCTGACGCCATTAAAAGGTAATTTACCACCTTCACAAGTGCAGTCTCAGTGCTATGATGGCGTCTAAAACCAGACTGAAGCATTTCGTATACATTGTTTGTCTTCAGGAAGGCAGTGAGTTGCTGCGAAACAGCTTTTTAAATTTTTTTTGAGAGGAATGGAAGATTCGATATAGGCCGATAGTTTTTTATATTTTCTGGGTCAAGGTTTGGCTTTTTCAAGAGAGGCTTTATTACTGCCACTTTTAGTGAGTTTGGTACACATCCGGTGGATAGAGAGACCGTTTATTATGTTCAACATAGGAGGGCCAAGCACAGGAAGCAGCTCTTTCAGTAGTTTAGTTGGAATAGGGTCCAGTATGCAGCTTGAAGGTTTAGAGGCCATGATTATTTTCATCATTGTGTCAAGATATATAGTACTAAAACACTTGAGTGTCTCTCTTGATCCGAGGTCCTGGCAGAGTTGTGCAGACTCAGGACAACTGAGCTATGGAGGAATACGCAGATTTAAAGAGGAGTCCGTAATTTGTTTTCTAATGATCATGAGCTTTTCCTCAAAGAAGTTAATTAATGTATTACTGCTGAAGTGAAAGCCATCCTCTCTTGGGGAATGCTGCTTTTTAGTTAGCTTTGCGACAGTATCAAAAATAAATTTCGGATTGTTCTTATTTTCCTCAATTAGATTGGAAAAATAGGATGATCGAGCAGCAGTGAGGGTTCTTCGATACTGCACGGTACTGTCTTTCCAAGCTAGTCTGAAGACTTCCAGTTTGGTGTGGCGCCATTTCCGTTCCAATTTTCTGGAAGCTTGCTTCAGAGCTCGGGTATTGTCTGTAAACCAGGGAGCTAGTTTCTTATGACAAATGTTTTTAGTTTTTTGGGGTGCAACTGCATCTAGGGTATTGCGCAAGGTTAAATTGAGTTCCTCAGTTAGACGGTTAACTGATTGTTGTCCTCTGACGTCCTTGGGTAGGCAGAGGGAGTCACGAAGGGCATCAAGGAATCTTTGGGTTGTCTGAGAATTTATAGCACGACTTTTGATGCTCCTTGGTTGGGGTCTGAGCAGATTATTTGTTGCGATTACAAACGTAATAAAATGTTGGTCCGATAGTCCAGGATTATGAGGAAAAACCATTTATTCCATAGGACTAAATTAGGTCCAGAGTATTACTGTGAGTAGGTCCAGAGACATGTTGGACAAAACCCACTGAGTCGATGATGGCTCCGAAAGCCTTTTGGAGTGGGTCTATGAACTTTTCCATGTGAATATTAAAATCAACAAAAATTTGAATATTATCTGCTATGACTACAA
The DNA here is from genome assembly GCF_045679555.1 of Salvelinus alpinus. Lineage (NCBI taxonomy): Eukaryota > Metazoa > Chordata > Actinopteri > Salmoniformes > Salmonidae > Salvelinus > Salvelinus alpinus. The sequence goes on from NC_092101.1 coordinate 4,238,909, forward strand.
GGTCCGATAGGAATTCAGGGTACTCAGTGAGGAACGCTGTATATGGCCCAGGAGGCCTGTAAACAGTAGCTATAAAAAGTGAGTAGGATGCATAGATTTCATGACTAGAAGCTCAAAAGACGAAAACGTCATTTATTTATTTTTTATTAAAATGTTCTATCGTAAATGTTAGCAACACCTCCGCCTTTGCGGGATGCATGGGGGATATGGTCACTAGTGTAACCAGGAGGTGAGGCCTCATTTAACACAGTACATTCATCAGGCTTAAGCCATGTTTCAGTCATGCCAATCACATCAAGATTATGATCAGTGATAAGTTCATTGACTATAACTGCCTTTGAAGTGAGGGATCTAACATTAAGTAGCCCTATTTTGAGATGTGAGGTATCACAATCTCTTTCAATAATGGCAGGAATGGAGGAGGTCTTTATTCTATTGAGATTGCTAAGGCGAACACCGCCATGTTTAGTTTTGCCCAACCTAGGTCGAGGCACAGACACGGTCTCAATGGGGATAGCTGAGCTGACTACACTGACTGTGCTAGTGGCAGACTCCACTAAGCTGGCAGGCTGGCTAACAGCCTGCTGCCTGGCCTGCACCCTATTTCATTGTGGCGCTAGAGGAGTTAGAGCCCTGTCTATGTTGGTAGATAAGATGAGAGCACCCCTCCAGCTAGGATGGAGTCCGTCACTCCTCAGCAGGCCAGGCTTGGTCCTGTTTGTGGGTGAGTCTCAGAAAGAGGGCCAATTATCTACAAATTCTATCTTTTGGGAGGGGCAGAAAACAGTTTTCAACCAGCGATTGAGTTGTGAGACTCTGCTGTGGAGCTCATCACTCCCCATAACTGGGAGGGGGCCAGAGACAATTACTCGATGCTGACACATCTTTCTAGCTGATTTACACGTTGAAGCTATGTTGCGCTTGGTGACCTCTGACTGTTTCATCCTAACATCTTTGGTGCCGACGTGGATAACAATATCTCTATACTCTCTACACTCGCCAGTTTTAGCTTTAGCCAGTACCATCTTCAGATTAGCCTTAACGTTGGAAGCCCTGCCCCTTGGTAAACAGTGTATGATCGCTGGATGATTCGTTTTAAGTCTAATACTGCGGGTCTAACGGATGTGAAATGGCTAGCTAGTTAGCGGTGGTGCGCGCTAATAGCGTTTCAATCGGTTACGTCACTCGCTTTGAGACCCTGAAGTAGTGGTTCCCCTTGCTCTGCAAGGGCTGCGGCTTTTGTGGAGCGATGGGTAACGATGCTTCGTGGGTGACTGTTGTTGATGTGTCGCAGAAGGTCCCTGGTTCGCGCCCGGGTCGGGGCGAGGGGACGGAATAAAGTTAAACTGTTACATTGATGCTGTTGACCCGGATCACTGGTTGCTGCGGAAAAGGAGGAGGTTGAAAGGGGGGTGAGTATAATGGATGTGAAATGGCTAGCTAGTTAGCGGTGGTGCGCGCTAATAGTGTTTCAATCGGTTACGTCACTCGCTTTGAGACCTTGAAGTAGTGGTTCCCCTTGCTTTGCAAGGGCCGCGGCTTTTGTGGAGCGATGGGTAACGATGCTTCGTGGGTGAATGTTGTTGATGTGTGCAGAGGGTCCCTGGTTCGCGCCCGGGTCGGGGCGACATACTAAGGTTAAACTGTTACACGGGTAATGGAGTCGCCAATGACTAGGGTTTTCAATTTGTCAGAGCTAATGTTGAGAAGCTTCGTCTCAGACCCCGTAACAGGGAGGAGTAGAGACAAGAGAAGGCTCGGCCTCAGAGTCGCTGCTTAATGGGGAAAACCGGTTGAAAGTTTATGTCAGCTGAATGAGCGACACCGATTGAGCATTCCTACAGCATTTCCCTCCAGAAGCCATGAGAAAGTTGTCCGGCTGCGGGGACCGTGCGAGGGGATTTATACTAACGTTACTCTCTGTACTTACTGGTGGCACAGACGCTGTTTCATCCTTTCCTACACTGAAATTACCCTTGCCTAACGATTGCGCCTGAAGCTGGGCTTGCAGCACAGCTATCCTCGCCGTAAGGCGATCGTTCTTCTGTATATTATGAGTACAGCGACTGCAATTAGAAGGCATCATGTTAATGTTACTACTTAGCTTCGGCTGTTGGAGGTCCTGACGAACCATGTCCAGATAAAGCGTCCGGAGTGAAAAAGTTGAATGAAAAAAAGTTGAGTGAGGGAAAAACTAAAAATGTAAACGGTAATTAAAAAGTAAAAAACGTAAAGTTGTCAGGTAGCAAAGTAAAGTTGGCAACAAAATGCACAGCAACACGTAAACAAGTCTGCAAGTTGTGACCGGAAATGATGGGGGGGAAAAAATGACAGACCTCTGCACCAGGCAGTGTCAGAGGAAGGCCCTAAAAATTGTAAAAGATGCCAGCCACCCCAGTCTTAGACTGTTCTCTCTACTACCGCATGGCAAGTGGTACCGGAGTGCCAAGTCTAGGACAAAAAGGCTTCTCAACAGTTTTTACCCCCAAGCCATAAGACTCCTGAACAGGTAATCAAATGGCTTCCCGGACTATTTGCATTGTGTGCCCCCCCCAACCCCTCTTTTACACTCCTGCTACTCTCTGTTTATCATATATGCACAGTCACTTTACCTATACATTCATGTACATACTACCTCAATGGGGCCGACCAACCAGTGCTCCCGCACATTGGCTAACCGGGCTATCTGCATTGTGTCCTGCCACCCACCAACCCCTCTTTTACGCTACTGCTACTCTCTGTTCATCATATATGCATAGTTACTTTAACCATATCTACATGTACACACTACCTCAATCAGCCTGACTAACCGGTGTCTGTATGTAGCCTCGCTACTTTTATAGCCTCGCTACTGTTGTTTTTCACTGTTGTTTTATTTCTTTACTTACCTATTGTTCACCTAATACCTTTTTTGCACTATTGGTTAGAGCCTGTAAGTAAGCATTTCACTGTAAGGTCTACACCTGTTGAATTCGGCACACGTGACAAATAGACGTTGATTTGATTTGAATGGTGGACTGACAGTGTGTGCAGCTCACTCACTTTGGAGAAGTAAGGGCAATCAGTAAAGTGGTTTTGAAGTAGAGATATTTAATCTCCACACTTTTCAGCGGCTCAAACGGCTGCTGTGAGACAGCCTCAAGCACAATTGACAAGTTCCAAGATGGGACGAAAGGCTTGGAGACTGAACATAAACGACATAAGAGGAAGCTTCCCTACTGTGTTGTTGTCCAAGCTTATATGACAGGCGAGACAGCACCTGAATAGACCTTTACAGTGGAGAAAGCCTTACCTCTATCCAAAAGGACCTGCGAAAAGCATAGAAACTCAGATACATAAATCAAATCAAATCAAATTGTATTGGTCACATACACTTATTTAGCAGATTTTATTGCGTTTGCAGCAAAATGCTTGAGTTCCTAGCTCCAACAGTGCAGTAGTATCTAACAATTCCCAACAATACACACATCTGAAAGTAAAAGGGTGGAATCAAGTCAATACTCTGCTGTGTTCCATTCAATGATCCGATGTAGGTCTCATGACCAAAACGTTGAGTGATTGTCTTGATCTGGAGCATTCAAGAATGTCAGGGTGTGAGAGCTACCTAAAGGTGAATGTAGTCTTCCTCCCATGTACTAGATACAGTATGCTGGCTACTCCTGCCATGTATGCCTGACTCAGAGTGCAAGTTTATGAGCTTGAGTGAGCTCATTGTACCTCCTCTCGCACTTGTTTTCCTTCATGTGGAGACTCCAATGCTGTTGCTTTGCTGAGAGAAGCTGTGCACTGTATGCTTTCTAGATTGCCAGCCATTTGTTAACATCCTCTCTGGTATCTCACGACTGCTGATTCTGTTCATATTCAAACCTGGCCAAGGAAAAGACAGGAACTCCATTTTATTCCCATCTTATGGTAATTGACTGGCAACTGTAATACTTTTTAATTAATTATGAGCATGTATAGTGCCTTGCAGAAGTATTCACCTCCCCTTGCTGTTTTTTCTATTTTGTTGCATTACAACCTGTAATTTAAATGAATTTTTATTTGGATTTCATGTAATGTACCTACAAAATAGTCCAAATTGGTGAAGTGAAATTTAAAATTATTATTATTATTTTTTTAAATAAGTAAATGGAAAAGTGGTGTGTGCATATGTATTTACCCCCTTTGCTATGAAGCCCCTAAATAAGATCTGGTGCAACCAATTACCTTCAGAAGTCACATAAAAGTCCACAACCTATGTGTCACACGATCTGTCACATGATCTCAGTATATAAAGAGACCAAAGATAACCCTGAATGAGCTGCAACGCTTCACAGCGGTGATTGGAATATCTGTCCATAAGACCACTTTAAGCCGCACACTCCACAGAGCTGGGCCTTACGGAGGAGTGGCCAGAAAAAAGCCATTGCTTAAAGAAAAAAAGAAGTAAACACGTTTGGTGTTCACCAAAAGGCATGTGGGAGACTCCCCAAACATATGGAAGAAGGTACTTTGGTCAGATGAGACTAAAATATAGCTTTTTGACCATCAAGAAAAACGCTATGTCTGGCACAAACCCAACACCTCTCATCACCCCGAGAACCCCACCCCGAGAACCCCGCAGCATCATGCTGTGGGGATGTTTTTCATCTGCAGGGACTGGGAAACTGGTCAGAATTGAAGGAATGATGGATGGCGCTAAATACAGGGAAATTCTTGAGGGAAACCTGTTTCAGTCTTCCAGAGATTTGAGACTGGGACGGTGATTCACCTTCCAGCAGGACAATGACCCTAAGCATACTGCTAAAGCAACACTTGAGTGGTTTAAAGGGAAACATTTAAATGTCTTGGAATGGCCTAGTCAAAGCCTAGTCCTCAATACAATTGAGAATATGTGGTTTGACTTAAGATTGCTGTACACCAGCAGGAACCCATCCAACTTGAAGGAGCTGGAGCAGTTTTGCCTAGAAGAGTGGGCAAAAAATCCCAGTGGCTAGATGTGCCAAGCTTATAGAGACATATCCCAAGAGACTTGTCATTTCTGCAAAAGGTGGCTCTACAAAGTATTGATTTTGAGGGGGTGAATAGTTATGCACGCTCAAGTTTTCTGTTTGTTTGTCTTATTTCTTGTTTGTTTCACAATAAAATATATTTTGCATCTTCAAAGTGGTAGGCATGTTGTGTAAATCAAATGACACAAACCCCCCAAAAATCTATTTTAATTCCAGGTTGTAAGGCAACAAAATAGGGAAAATGCCAAGGGGGTGAATACTTTTGCAAGGCACTGTACATTAGAACTGCTATGAGCAATTTACCCACAGTGTTGATAGACTTCTAAGCCGTAATTAAAATATGAGGCTTTAATGCGGATACTTAAAATGCTTTGCATCCTCTCTGTCTCTTGCAGTCTCTCACCACAAAGACACACAGAACACACAGAACATCTTTTAAACAATGTGAACAGCGATATTCTTTATTTGTGGTCAAGAGCACACACCTTGCATCCTAATTACCTGATATTATAACATCAAATAATGACATGGAAATTAAGAAATCCCCAGTCAGATCAGGCCCAGTAGAGGAGGGAAGTTTGCATGTGTGTGTGTGTGTGTCAGCTCCAGATGTCATACCTCCACTCGCACTGGCTGGGGCGGAAGGAATGGTGTGCGTCGCAGGTCAATCAAATTGCGACTATAACCACTGTTCCCTGAAGGAGGGAAACAAGGTACAACATACTATGGGGAGTCGCACTCTCGCAACTTTGGTTGAAGGATCTACAATCACGCTTGACAATGCCAATGAAATCCGCACCTCGCTGGAAGCCCCGCCTTCCACAGGTGATAAGCGTGAGGCTCGGATTAATTCCTATTTAATACCGCTCTTCACTGAGCCCAGAAAGGGTCGGTGCGCCAGTCTGGGTATTGCGCTGCCTAGTGAATTTACCCTGTCCCAGCTGTAAGCACACTGTGAGCTACACTAAGAGCACTGACATCCAAGCGATAAAACCTCAAAGCTGTGTGGTGAAGCCACACTCACTGCATCACATATACTGTATATCCTACAATCAACCCTTTAAACAATGCCCAAGACGCTGCCACACACCTGGTGGAGTGGGCGAGTACACCGCTAGGTAGCCCTTGCCTCTTGCTGCTATATGCTAGGGAGATAGCCTCCACAATCCAGTGGGAGAGACGGTGTTTAGAGACCCCCCTGCCGTGAGCTGGATTAGAAAAACAGACAAAAAGGTTGTCACATAACCGGATTTCCCCCGGGTCCCTTCAATGTACATGTGTAAAGCTCACACCAGACACAGGGCATGTAACCTCTGTTGCTCTTCAGAAGCAAAAGGAGGGAGAAAAAGGAAATAGCTCAAAGCTAAGGGCCTGCAGGACATACTGTAGTCATGACTCTAGGGGCGAAAGGTCGCATTAGGACGTAACGTCACCTTAGAATCCCCCGGAACGAACTGAGTACAGGAAGGATGTACGGATAGCGAGTGGAGGTCAACATATTTAGCTGAGGCCAAAGCCATGAGCAGGGAGGTTTTGTAGGACAGGATCTTCAGATCCACCGACACCAGAGGCTCATAGGGGACCTCACACAGTGCTTCCAAAACCAGTGGCAAGTCCCATGGGGGTGCAATAGGTTTAGAGATCGGTCTGAGATGACGTACACCTTTCAGGAACCGCACAACCAGGGGGCGGGCCCCCATTGTGGCTCTGTCAGTTCCCACATGACACGCTAAGATAGCGGCCATGTCACGTTTAAAGTGAAGAATGCCCGCCCCTGGACAAACAGATCCTGAAGGAACATAAGTGTGTCCCTCACAGAGCACTGAAATGGAACTGGCCCTTTATCTTGGCACCAGAGCTCAAATGCTTGGCATGATAATGGGCCTTAGGATCTCATCACGGTATCTCTGGGCATTGAAATTGCCATTGATGAAATGCAATTGTGTTCGTTGTCCATAGCTTATGCCGGGCCATACCATAACCCCACTGCCTACATGGGGCACTCTGCTCACAATGTTGACATCAGCAAACCGTTCGACCACAAGACGCCATACATGCTGTCTGCCATCTGCCCGGTACAGTTCACACCGGGATTAATCCATGAAGAGCACACTTCTCCAGCATGTCAGTGGCCATCGGAGGTGAGCATTTGCCGACTTTTGTCGGTTACGACGCCGAACTACAGTCAGGTCAAGACCCTGGTAAGGCCAACGAGCACGCATTTGAGCTTACCTTAGACGGTTTCTGAAGGTTTGTACAGAAATCTCTGTGCAATCCCACAGTTTCATCAGCTGGTGAAGAAGCCAGATGTGGAGGTCCTAGACTGGTGTGTGGTCTGTGGTTGTGAGGCCAGTTGGACGTACTGCCAAATTCTCTAAACTGGCTTAAGGTAGAGAAATTAACATAACATTTCTCCGGCAACAGCTCTGGTGGACATTCCTGCAGTCAGCGTGGCAATTGTACACTACCTCAAAACTTGAGACATCTGTGGTATTGTGTTGTGTTACAAAACTGCACATTTTAGTGGCCTTTTATTGTCCCCAGCACAAGGTTCACCAGTGTAATGATCATGCTGTTTAATCATCTTCTTGATATGCCACACCTGTCAGGTGGATGGATTATCTTGACAAAGTGGGGATGTAAACACATTTGTGCACAACATTTTTGAGAATTAAAAAAAAAAAAATCTTATTTTTTTCAGCTCATAAAGCATGGGGCCAACACTTTACATGTTACGTTCATATTTTTGTTCAGTGTAATTCCCAGGAATGAAACCAATCGCCTATAGTACCCATAACCTGTATCACCGAGCACCTCATAGGGACTAGCGAGCTACAGGCAGGAATCAGCAATTAATCCCAGTAATGAGCCACCTATGAGGGAGGAGGGCACCCTCGTGGCCAGAGAGTGAATTTCCCAATTTATTACTCTCACTCTGGTGAGATTGATATATCCCTTGAACTCCATGGAACGTGGGGTAACAGAGGGGGGTTTAAGCATGGACAAGTATCCAAACAAAGTTGTGCTTCTGTAACAGTATAGCTTCCGTCCCTCTCTTCTCCTTGCCCCGAACCAGGGACTAGCTAGCTTCTTTGACCTCAGCACGGTACGTTTAGAATAACAAAGTGACTTAATGCTAGCTACTTATACTAAACAATGACCCAATCTATCTCCGTGTCCCGCAACTCAAGCCCCCTAAAGAATGCTACACAATTGTCAAGACAACCTGCGCCGTGGACTAGTAGGGGAACAGTGCCAGCCATCCCCTAGTCTCGCACATGAACTGATTGGAGCGATTGCAGCCTGAGCATGCAGCGAGCCGAGACATACAAGACAATAAACGTAACTTTTAATTCATTGGGGCATGGTCGCGAACCTGAAATCAGCTTGTTAGCCTTTAGCCATCTTACTTATTGCTATAGCCAAGCCAAGCAATTTGAAGAATAACTAATTGTTTATTGACAGGGAAACTTACAAACTTCAGCACACAATGTCCAGGGGGTGAGCACGTTAGTTGGTACAACGTAAGACAGTCTCGTGTTCCAATTGTTTGTTTTAGTAGCGTGAACTGTTCCTGTTCACACCGAGGTGAAGAACAGAATAATTGAAGGAATGAATCCGAGCCTCACCCTTATCACCTGTGGAATGTGGGGCATCCAGCGAGGCATGGATTTCATTGACCTTGTCAGGTGTGATTGTAGATCCTTCAAACAAAGTCGGAAGAGTGTTCTACCGAAGGGAACCATTATGAATGTGATTTACATCAGGGTTATAGTTTGAAGTATCGCTGATACATTCCCATATAACAAATTAGCCCCATGCTGCATGCATCAGTTACAGTGATATACTATAACAACCGTAGAATCATGGTTAACATACAGAGAATATTTAAGAGACATCTTCCAGGGAGTAGATGCTAATTCCAACCCAAATAAAGTCAAACCAATACACTCAAGCTATTTGGATGTAAATCTCTCTTTAAATACACTACATTACCAAAAATATGTGGTCACCTGCTCATTGAGCATCTTATTCTAAAAGCATGGGCATTAATATGGACTTGGTCCTTTGCTGCTATTACAGCCTCCACTCTTCTGGGAAGATGTTGGAACATTGCTGCGGGGACATTCAGCCACAAGAGCATTAGTGAGGTCGGGACTCGCAGTCGGCGTTTCAATTCATCCCAAATGTGTTCAGTTGGTTTGATGTCAGGGCTTCGTGCAGGCCACAACGATCTCGACAAACCATTTCTGTATGGACCTCGCTTTGTGCACGGGGGCATTTTCATGCTGAAACAGGAAAGGGCCTTCCCCAAAGTGTTGTCACAAAGTTGGAGGCACAGAATCATCTAGAATGTCATTGTTGTCTATAGCTATAATATTTCCCTTCACTGAAACTAAGGGGCCTAGCCCGAACCATGAAAAACAGCCCCAGACCATTTTTCCTCATCCACCAAACTTTACAGTTGGCACTATGCATTGGAGCAGGTAGCATTCTCCTGGCATCCGCCAAAGCCAGATTCCTCCGTCAGGACTCCCAGATGGTGAAGCGTGATTTATCACTCCAGAGAATGCGTTTCAACTACTCCAGTCCAATGGCGGCGAGCTTTACACTATTCAGCCGACACTACTCCATCCTATGATGGTGCCACATTGAAAGTCACTGAGCTCTTCAGCAAGGCCATTCTACTGACAATGTTTGTCTGTGGAGATTGCATGGCTGTGTGCTCGATTTTATACACCTGTCAGCAACGGGTGTGGCTGAAATAGCCAAATCCACTAATTTGAAGGGGTGTCAACATACGTTTGTATATATAGTGTATGTTTCTCAAGCTCTCTCCTTGATTTATTATTTAGAATCTTCACTAGATTCTTTATTAATGGTGTTATGGAGTTAAGCTTCATTGGAATAGATGCCCTTCCCCATTCCAGTTATGCTGAACTCTGTATGACCCCGTTTACAGAAGCACTTTTTGGGGACCTCAAAAAGGCCTTTGAATGTAATGTTATTGGTACCAGGTCCATAACCAGGGTTTGAGTTTTGTTGAGATCCGAAATGGCTCAACACAACTGAAACCCTTCTATCTATACAATTCAAAAATGTTTAAATGCTATTTGGAGAACAGCAAAGACAAGCAAAAATGACCACAGCCATTATCACCTTGGCTGCTGTAGGTTCATTCACCTCAGTCGATCTACAAACACATAGCCTATGAGCTATACAATTGTAATGTTATACCCCTAAAAGGGGGGAAATATGGGACATTTTTCACACTGACATAGCATCAGCGACGAAACTAAAACCTATTTCATTTTTAGAACTGTATTGTTGGCATTTCTATTGCATTTTAGTAGGACATATCTTATTTTTTTAGGTTCCTAACTTAGTACAGATTTACTCAGGGGGCCCAGATCCCAAGTTTTGGAACCACTAACCTCCTCTCTTCTTGCTTCCTCTCTCTGGCTCCTCTGCTTCCTCCTGCATGCATTGATCCTGCCTCACCCTCACCACTGAGCGCCACATCACTACCTGTCTCAGTATGGAGGAACAAATCTTCCGTAATTAGAAAAATTAGTAAATAAATAAATGCACACATAAATAATGAATAAAATTGGAGATAACATTGATTATATGCTGCTGTGCCGCACACGCCCAATAAAAGCACACACAAAAAACATTGTCATTGCCTAGTTTTGGAACACTGAGCCAGCCATTGACTGCACCAGGTGGCTGTGTTATGAGTGGGTCGCATTCGACAATAAGGCAGCGGACTACCGCCATATAGTTTTGAAATTAGAAGACCAAGAGACGGGAGTAGGTAGGCAAGAAGGAGTCGACCGGGATTGACCAGAAAATCATGGTAAACTAACGTTAATGAGTGAGTATCAAGCTTGGCTACAACTGATAAAGTCGAGTTGGCTAGCTAGCTGTTTTACACTTAGCTAGCAAGATAATGAACTAAACTGCAATTATCATAAACCATTATTATATATCTAGGTAGGGTAGCTAAATATCTGTTGGATGTAAAGGAAGCAAGACTGGCGTGTGTCAGAAGCAATGCATGTTAGCTAGATTACTTATTAGAAATAGAGTGCATACTTAATAGGTTTGTCATTTAGCTAGCTAGCTACCTAGCAAAATTAGGTCTCAACAATCACATGCATCTAAGCTAGCAGCTAGCTAACTACAGTCAAATAAGGAGGAGAATGTCATGATGGAATAAATCACCTATGTGAAGCTAGCCACAATACGGATTAGCCACGAAAGTGGAATTTGCTTTTCACTTTAACAATTGTTAGTGAGATGAGACGTGGTGCCATAATATAAATAATAACTTAGCTAGCTATAAATGCACGTTTATGGCATGTAATTTGTCGTAGCCGTTCGCACAAAAGGCACGCATACTTTTAATCAGCTCTATTGTTGTCATTTACAGACATGAATGTGAAGTAGGAAAACCCATACATGAATCCTAAATACAGTTATTTTATTTTGTTAATCTCTGCCGGTTTGTCATCTGATCTCTTGGAACTTGGTGGCGATCGATATGCAACTATACTACAAGGCAGGACATTTCTCTACGTCCAAGTTGAGGCTTGCTACGGGCAGGAGCATGAAGCACTCCAACAGTAAGTCATGATATGTATTGTTTTCCTTTACATTGCATGATACAAGGTAGGAGGACCTGGGCCAGTGGAAGGTCAGGTCTCTCTAACACACTCACTACCTCTATCCGACTCTTATCAGGCGATACCGAGACAGAATGGTCCTCCTGACTAACTACCTGCGATCTCTAGAGCAGAGAAGTAAGCTACACACAATAGTATACTTCACTATGGCAGTCTGCCTGTGATAATTTAGCATATTATTAAGTGCCACTGGTTGGATTTGATATAATGTACTTACTCAAACTCATGCTCTCTCCCTGTAAAATTCTCCCAGACTTTTATCAAAACTAAAATGTGTCCATTTCTCTATCCCCAGGTGTGTCTGCTGAGCTATGAAACTTTTTAGATCAGCACATCAGAGAACCTGCCACTCTGTTGTCATCTATCTGCAGACAGTTCCCTGAGGAAGAATGCAACTATCAAGGCTTTCAAAAGCCACATTTTGGGGATGACCAAATGCAATACATTTTTGTATAAGCAACTCATGTGTAGGGTGCCGTCTTTCGGATGGGACGTTAAAAGGGTGTCATTAATTAAGGTCATTAAAGATCTCATGGCACTTATTGTTAGAGTAGGGGTGTTAACCCCGGTGTCCTGGCTAAATTCCCAATCTGGCCATCATACCATCATGGTCACCTAATCATCCCCAGCTTACAATTGGCTCATTCATCCCCCTCCTCTCCCCTGTAACTATTCCCCAGGTCGTTGCTGTAAATGAGAACGTGTTCTCAGTCAACTTACCTGGTAAAAATAACGGTATATAAAATGTACTTATTTTGTTAGATTACAAAAGGAAAACCTGTTCACATTGGTCTTCACACTAAACTTTGACTAATTTCTGTAATAACTTAAATACAAAGATTCTAAAGGTCTAAAATAAATGCAAGTGTTATGTCCAGGGTGAATACATTTTTATTCATATATAACAGACATCACACAGGTGTGTCAACTAAAATATATATCTCAGACAAGATTAAATGGGACAAGTAGACAAAGTGACTATAAGTCAGTGATTGCATCCGTAGCTGTTTTTATGAATTTGAATGGTTACATACAATACATATTGACAGAAGGGCTGTGAGACCGAGAGTGTTGCTGTACTCCCAAGTAAGGACATTGCTCCTGGTACAGCTGAAGGCCACAGTATTCAGTCAGGCAGCTTGAAGATGTGTCACCGTCCAGGCCCATGTCATAGTATGCATTGGCCTGATGACAAATGGATTATGTACCTTTAATCACCAAAGTCATGTTAACATTTACTGCACATGTTGAACCAATCAACCCTTTTGTTATTGTCGTTGATATGGAAATTCACATTGACCTCTAGGGCAGGGGTAGGCAACCGATGTCCTGGAGTGCCGTAGGCACTTCATGTTTTTGATTTAAGGTGAAATCAACTGATCAATTCGCTCAGTTGGTCAAGGCTGCATTCAGTACATACATGTATATATTTTTTTAAACGGGGAAGGATTGGGTTGTGGATTGAAAATGCACCGCTGCCCTTTAAATACGTCACTCATTGCTTCAAGCCGCACGCCCACTGAATGGAGCAAATGTATCTCAAAGTCTGTTCAGGGGAAAATGTGTCGTTCAGTGCAAACCGTTCCACAACGTAGAAAATGTTCATGCGAACTGAACGCATCCTTGGTTTAGGGCCTAATTTGAACAAAATCCTGCAGTACCTGCGGCACTCCAGGAACAGGGTTGCCTGCCCCTGCTCTAGGGTCCTGCAGCATTCCAGGAACAGGGTTGCCTACCCTGCTCTAGGGTCATGTGTTGAAACGACAGGTGTGCAAGTTATTGGGTAACAGCTATCTTCCAGGGCCCATATTCACAACGTGTCTGAGAGTAGGGATAGTGATCTACGATGACCTCCCTCTTGTCAATGTAATTGTACTCAGTGTGAAAGTGTAACTGATCCTAAAATCAGTACTACTCTGAGATTCTTTGAGAATATGTGCCATGGCCTGTCAGCATCCTGGCCTGTCAGCAATGCCACTCCATCTGAAATGCAACAAAAACATGAATAAGAAGTAGCTTAGCCAGTCACTAACTAAGTAATGAAACACTCATGCAAATGTGCACAAGCTAGCCACAATAACGTTTAGCCATTTGCGGTCCGCCTTCAACATAAAATCTGGCATTGAAACTGATGCAAATAGTGGGATCATGCCGTATTTTTAATATATATATATTTTTTTAACCTTTATTTAACTTGGCAAGTCAGTTACAATGACAGCCTACTCCGGCCAAACCCGGATGACACTGGGCCAATTGTGCGCCGCCCTATGGGACTCCCAATCACAGCTTGATGTGATACAGCCTGGATTTGAACCAGGGACTGTAGTGATGCCTCTTGCACTGAGATGCAGTGCCTTAGACCGGTGCGCCACTCATTAGTTACTAACTCGCTAGTTACCTGTCCACATTTTTTATCAGTAACGTAACTTGTGGATTACCCAAATTCAGTAACAATCTGATTACATTCTGTTACTTTTAGATTACTTTCCCCTTAACTTTACTTCATACCCATCCCGGATCCGGGAGCATCCTCATCAAAAAAGCTGACTAGCATAGCCTAGCCTAACGGGACAGGGATATCATATAATATAATTTCATGAAATCACAAGTCCAATACAGCAAATGAAAGATAAACATGTTGTGAATCCAGCCATCATTTCCGATTTTTAAAATGTTTTACAGCGAAAACACAATATGTATTTATATTAGCTAACCACAATAGCCAAACACACAACGGCATATTTTCACCATGTTTCCACCGCATAGGTAGCCTTCACAAAACCCACAAATAGAGATAAAATTAATCACTAACCTTGAACAACTTCATCAGATGACAGTCTTATAACATCATGTTATACAATACATTTATGTTTTGTTCTAAAATGTGCATATTTATAGCTACAAATCCTGGTTTTACATTGCAGCCACCATCACAAATAGCACCAAAGCAGCCAGAAAGTCTATCAGAATTCAGTCATTCCAATAAATGTTATACCCCTTGATTTTCAAGAATAGGACATATGGAAGTATAGATTAGCCAGTTTGTTTTACCTGAGCATGACCCCAAAACTAAGGACTTATTAATCAGCCCTACTCTGTTGTTCATGAATTTGTTGTCATGGAGAACTGATTGGGCATTGATTCGAGTTGAAAATATATTCTGCGCTCATGGAATGGCATGCTTTGAGCACCACTGAAGAGAAAATAGCCCCACTTGTTTTCCATAGGCTTGGATCTGCACTGTGCAGCTGTTGCAAGAGCTCATTTTTCACTGGCTGTCCACTGGTTTCAAAAACAATGTTTGATAGGCAGCTTAATCTTCTAAATTCAACCATTATTGGGTTCAAATACACATTTAGATTTGTGAACAGCCCTCCACAACAACCACAATCCATAAGGTGCAAATAGCTAAATGAGAGAGCAGCAGTGTGATTCACATCAATGTGCTATGTAGATATCAATAATAAGTTGATATCCGTATCGCCCGAGACCAAACCACTGCTGTCATCCTTACCTCCAAGCATTTATTCAAGTTGGATAATCTTTGGAATGCCGACAGCAGTCACACCATTGGAAGACATAGCTTGGACTGTAGCCTACAAAAGTCTATTCCTGCTCTTTCTGCGATCCAGCAAACACATTTGGTGTGTCATCATAGTGGTCTCTGACTTGTGGTCAGACTCGCTCAGGCGGATTTGTATGTCATTGAGAAAACAGAGTTGGCAACGATTTTTTTTGCAAACATCCTTTCTGAATTTAAAAATGATCCTTGAAGTAATCTAGTTACAATATTTTAGCTGGAAATGTATTACAGTTAAAAGAAAATGTAATCCCTTACATGTAACAGATTAGATGTAATACGTTACTCCCCAACCCTGCGTATTTGTAATAGATAATGCTAAATAAGTTTGGAATGTTAAACACAAAAGACAGTACTTAGTTAATTTGACAAAAAAGGACAAATCAGTTAATCTCAAGACTTTATAATTGCATTGGGGGCATACTAATATATTTCACTGTATAGCCTTACATGTGGATTGTGGGTCAGTGACACCCACAGCCAGTCAGTGACACCCACAGAATACAACTGTGAAGAGTTTACACAAATATTAGAGTCGTAGCTCTTATTGCAGGACTTCGACACCACTGTGAAATGAGCCACATTAGCTCACATGTCAACCTACTATTTAACCTATATGTATTGAACATTCATATTGCAATGTACAGTTTTACCTAGGGATCTTGTGTGTAGTGGTGTAGTTCTATTTTTAATACCCTCAAACACCTAGTTAGGCATAACTCATTAAAAAAAATAGGCCATCACTGTCAATCGTGAAGGATAATTCTTCCCTTTTTTTACCTTTGAAATGTCCAAACTGCATGCCAATCATTTGATCTCTATCAGTTTCATGGGAATATGAGTTTAGATCTTCTTGAATTAGTTGAATTAAAGCAGATGGGTTTTAACAAACTATAGCCTTTCTTGTAGGCCTATTTTGTTTCAATCAAAGATGATTTCTCCTGCCTGTTGGCTTGCACTGTTACACTTTGTCCGCATGAGTGACTATTCAACTTTAGATCAGAAATGACTGATTAGGTGTTTTTGGTGTAACATATTATAGGCCTACTATTACTACTACTATTTATACTTTTATATTCTGTTCTGTTATGTAAAATACAGATTGATGCAGCTTTGATCTACTAACTTTACTAAATGAGCACCATTGTGAGAAGAGATAATCTACTATTTGTAAAAACAATTGATTAGCAGGACTATTAGGCATAGGCAACAGATCTTGATTAGGGTTATTTTAAGTGGTTTGAGCGCCTTTCGAATCATGGTGGTGAAAGGACAGCGACGTAACCAAGTTGGTCACATAGCGTTCTGGGTACCCACTGTGCAAGAGGGGTGAACATCAAGGCAGACGTGTTGAATTTGGATCCTAGATGTCGTTGGTGTGATGATAAGGTTCATGCGGTGGATCAGTTTGTCTGCATACACAATAGAGGTGGTACGTTTCCGTAAGCTAAGCACTCAGACACTAGGGTGAGTTCAAGTGTGTCGTAGGCCTACATGTGCCCCAATTCCATAACAAATTGTTTTGAGGGCAGCCTTTTTAGCAACCCCTGAGTCTTCTGTCTGAGGCTGTTCTTGTTACAGTACGTCGGATTTGGCCCGCTCAAAGTGGTCAAGCCTATGACTGACGGGCCTTTGCACACACGCTATTACGGTGTTTCATCATTCGCACAACCGCCAGAGAGAGAGAAGATGGAAGAAACCACCATTTACCTACTTATAGGCTGCTATAGCCTACATATTTATTTAGTAATTCTATCGTTTTCATGGATTTTTTGTGGTAATTAAATATAATTTGTCTAGAGTTTATCAGAATATATATTTTTTACCAGCTCCAAGTATTCTCTAAAGGAAAGAAAGTGAGGGAGCGCCTCTCCACCGCGCTGTGACAGCACTACATCCCTGGTATCAGCCTACTCAGTGACACCCACGGAACGCAACTGTGGAGAGTGTAAACGAATATTAGCTTCTTAGCTCTTACTGCAGGACTTTGACTGTGGGAAATCACTTCACTATTCAGTTTATTGACTGGTGAGCTAGTTGCTCATTTCACAGTGGTTTCATTTCACAGTGGTGTCAAAGTCCTGCAATAAGAACTATGACCTTCATATTTGTCGGAACTCTTCACAGTTGTGTTATGTGGGTTTCACTGAGTTTGCCGACACCCCATTTCATGGACCCAAGATCCATAAGTAAGGCTGTACATTGCAATATGAATGTCCAATACGCACAAAAGACTGACTGCTGAAGGGATTTCCCATAGTCTAAATCCTGCAATATGAGTTACAATGCTCATATTTGTGTTAACTCCTCACAGTTTTGAACATTTCATGGACTCAAGTTCCATAGTCAAAGCTGTGTAATGCATATAGCAGGCCCCCAATTCAATTCTGAAGTCTAATACATCCACAGTGTGATTTCAACAGATTTTTTTTGCTGACAAATTAACATACTATTGTCATTTGTGGAATTTATATAACAACATTCCAAACTTGTTAAGCATTGTCTAGTCCAAATATGGCATGATTCCACTATTTGTATGATTGCATCAGTTTCAATGTGGAACTTTTATTTTGAACCTAATCCTTATTGTTGCTAGTGTAACAGTATAACTTTAAACCGTCCCCTCGCGAACCAGGGACCCTCTGCACACATCAACAACAGTCACCCACGAAGCGTCGTTACCCATCGCTCCACAAAAGCCGCGGCCCTTGCAGAGCAAGGGGAAACCCTACTTCAAGTCTCAGAGCAAGTGACGTAACCGATTGAAACGCTATTAGCGCGTACCCGCTAACTAGCTAGCCATTTCACATCCGTTACACTAGCTTTACGTAGCTTTTGCACAACATATCAAGCAACTCACTGTGACATTGATCAACCAATGTTGTGTTAGATACCACCCACAGATGTTTGATTGACACCGCTCATTATGTTGGAGGAAGAAAAACAGAAATAAATGATTTCATAAATATATAAATTAATACAATTAAGTTTGAATAATTAGATAATACATAGATAAATAATAAAATACATATAGATACAGTATGTAAATAAAATGTATACATTTTAGTCAGTATTTTTTGTATGTACTTGCTCATGGATTAAATTGTGTGTATTTATATATTTATTAATGTATTTATCCATTTATGTGTGTATTTATTCATTTATTTTGTATAATTATGGCATTATTTTTAAAACATTTTTTACAAATTAATTAAAAATGAAAAGCTGAAAAGTCTTGAGTCAATGTAGGGCAAGCCTAAATAAGTTCAGGAGGACACATTTGCCTAACAAGTCAAATAACAATTTGCATGGACTCATTCTGGGTGCAATAATAGTGGTTAACATGATTTTTGAATAACTACTTCATCACTGTACCCCACACATACAATTACCTGTAAGGTCCCTCAGTTGAGTGTCACGTCTGCTCCCATTCTTCCCCCGCCAGGCTGCCATGCGTCACGCACTCCTGCTATCATCAATTACGCACACCTGCCTTCCCTCGTCATGCGCATCAGCGAAATTGGACTCACCTGAACTCACTCATCACATGTTTAATACCTCCCCTATATGTGTCAGTTCACCTGCGCTGTTCCCCGCTGCTGCGTTCATTGTTTTTTGTTTGTGTTACTCGTTTGCTGAAGCTGTTCCATGTCCGTTCTTTATTAAATGTTTGACTCCCCGTACTTGCTTCGTCTCTCCAGCGTCATCCCATGTGACATTGAGCAGTGCATTTCAAGCAATGATTCAACCACAAAGACCAGGGAGGTTTTCCAGTGCCTAGCAAAGAAGGGCACCTATTGGTAGATGGGTAAAAAAAGCAGAAATTGAATATACCTTTGAGCATGGTAAATTTATTAATTCAACTTTGGATGGTGTATCAACATACCCAGTCACTACAAAGATACAGGCATCCTTCCTAACTCAGTTGCCGGAGAGGAAGTGGTGACTTTAAAACAGTTACAGAGTTTAGTGGCTGTGGAAGGAGAGAACTGAGGATGGATCAACATTGTATTTACTCCACAATACTAACCTAATTGGCAGAGGAAAAAGAAGGAAGTCTGTACAGAATATAAATATTCCAAATAATAAGGCACTAAAGTAATACTGCAAAAATGTGCCAAAGCAAATCACTTTTTGTAATGAATACAAAGTGTTATGTTTGTTGAAAATCCAACACAGCACATTACTGCATACCACTCTCAAGCATAGTGGTGGCTGCATCATGTCATGGGTATGCTTGTGATCGTTAAGGACTGGGGAGTGTTTCAGGATAAAAAAGAAACGGAATGGAGCTAAGCACAGGCAAAATCGTAGAGGAAAACCTGGTTCAGTCTGCTTTCCCCCTGACACCGGGAGATGAATTCACCTTTCAACAGGATAATAACCTAAAACACAAGGCCACATATACGCTGACATTACTTACCAAGAAGACAGTGAATGATCAATCAATCAATCAATTTTATTTTATATAGCCCTTCGTACATCAGCTAATATCTCGAAGTGCTGTACAGACACCCAGCCTAAAACCCCAAACAGCTAGTAATGCAGGTGTAGAAGCACGGTGGCTAGGAAAAACTCCCTAGAAAGGCCAAAACCTAGGAAGAAACCTAGAGAGGAACCAGGCTATGAGGGGTGGCCAGTCCTCTTCTGGCTGTGCCGGGTGGAGATTATAACAGAACTATGCCAAGATGTTCAAAAATGTTCATAAGTGACAAGCATGGTCAAATAATAATCATGAATAATTTTCAGTTGGCTTTTCATAGCCGATCATCAAGAGTTGAAAAACAACAGGTCTGGGACAGGTGGCGGTTCCATAACCGCAGGCAGAACAGCTGAAACTGGAATAGCAGCAAGGCCAGGCGGACTGGGGACAGCAAGGAGTCACCACGGGCGGCAGTCCCGACGCATGGTCCTAGGGCCCAGGTCCTCCGAGAGAAAGAAAGAGAGAAGGAGAAAATTAGAGAGAGCCAAGATTTTCAAAATTTCCATAAATGACAAGCATGGTCAAATAATAATCAGGAATAAATCTCAGTTGGCTTTTCATAGCCGATCATTAAGAGTTGAAAACAGCAGGTCTGGGACAGGTAGGGGTTCCATAACCGCAGGCAGAACAGTTGAAACTGGAATAGCAGCAAGGCCAGGCGGACTGGGGACAGCAAGGAGTCACCACGGCCGGTAGTCCCGACGTATGGTCCTAGGGCTCAGGTCCTCCGAGAGAAAGAAAGAGAGAAGGAGAAAATTAGAGAGAGCCAAGATTTTCAAAATGTTCATAAATGACAAGCATGGTCAAATAATAATCAGGAATAAATCTCAGTTGGCTTTTCATAGCCGATCATTAAGAGTTGAAAACAGCAGGTCTGGGACAGGTAGGGGTTCCGTAACCACAGGCAGAACAGTTGAAACTGGAATAGCAGCAAGGCCAGGCGGACTGGGGACAGCAAGGTGTCATCATGCCCGGTAGTCCTGACGTATGGTCCTAGGGCTCAGGTTCACAGAGAGAAAGAGAGAACGAGAGAATTAGAGAGAGCATACTTAAATTCACACAGGACACTGGATAAGACAGGAGAAGTACTCCAGGTAACCAACTGACCCTAGCCCCCCGACACAAACTACTGCAGCATAAATACTGGAGGCTGAGACAGGAGCGGTCAGGAGACACTGTGGCCCCATCCGAAGAAACCCCCGGACAGGGCCAAATAGGAAGGATATAACCCCACCCACTTTGCCAAAGCACAGCCCCCGCACCACTAGAGGGAAATCCTCAACCACCAACTTACAATCCTGAGACAAGGCCGAGTATAGCCCACAAAGGTCTCCACCACAGCACAAACCAAGGGGGGGCGCCAACCCAGACAGGAAGATCACGTCAGTAACTCAACCCACTCAAGTGACGCACCCCTCCTAGGGACGGCATGAAAGAGCACCAGCAAGCCAGTGACTCAGCCCCTGTAACAGGGTTAGAGGCAGAGAATCCCAGTGGAGAGAGGGGAACCGGCCTGGCAGAGACAGCAAGGGCGGTTCGTTGCTCCAGAGCCTTTCCGTTCACCTTCACACTCCTGGGCCAGGCTACACTCAATCATATGACCTACTGAAGAGATAAGTCTTCAGTAAAGACTTAAAGGTTGAGACCGAGTCTGCGTCTCTCACATGGGTAGGCAGACTGTTCCATAAAAATGGAGATCTATAGGAGAAAGCCCTGCCTCCCGCTGTTTGCTTAGAAATTCTAGGGACAATTAGGAGGCCTGCGTCTTGTGACCGTAGCGTACGTATTGGTATGTACGGCAGGACCAACTCGGAAAGATAGGTAGGAGCAAGCCCATGTAACGCTTTATAGGTTAACAGTAAAACCTTGAAATCAGCCCTTGCCTTAACAGGAAGCCAGTGTAGGGAAGCTAGCACTGGAGTAATATGATCAAATTTCTTGGTTCTAGTCAGGATTCTAGCAGCCGTATTTAGCACTAACTGAAGTTTATTTAGTGCTTTATCCGGGTAGCCGGAAAGTAGAGCATTGCAGTAGTCTAACCTAGAAGTAACAAATGCATGGATTAATTTTTCTGCATCATTTTTGGACAGAAAATTTCTGATTTTTGCAATGTTACGTAGATGGAAAAAAGCTGTCCTTGAAACAGTCTTGATATGTTCGTCAAAAGAGAGATCAGGGTCAAGAGTAACGCCGAGGTCCTTCACAGTTTTATTTGAGACGACTTTACAACCATCAAGATGAATTGTCAGATTTAACAGAAGATCTCTTTGTTTCTTGGGACCTAGAACAAGCATCTCTGTTTTGTCCGAGTTTAAAAGTAGAAAGTTTTCAGCCATCCACTTCCTTATGTCTGAAACACAGGCTTCTAGCGAGGGCAATTTTGGGGCTTCACCATGTTTCATTGAAATGTACAGCTGTGTGTCATCCGCATAGCAGTGAAAGTTAACATTATGTTTTCGAATAACATCCCCAAGAGGTAAAATATATAGTGAAAACAATAGTGGTCCTAAAACGGAACCTTGAGGAACACCGAAATGTACAGTTGATTTGTCAGAGGACAGACCATTCACAGAGACAAACTGATATCTTTCCGACAGGTAAGATCTAAACCAGGCCAGAACTTGTCCGTGTAGACCAATTTGGGTTTCCAGTCTCTCCAAAAGAATGTGGTGATCGATGGTGTCAAAGGCAGCACTAAGGTCTAGTAGCACGAGGACAGATGCAGAGCCTCGGTCTGACGCCATTAAAAGGTCATTTACCACCTTCACAAGTGCAGTCTCAGTGCTATGATGGGGTCTAAAACCAGACTGAAGCATTTCGTATACATTATTTGTCTTCAGAAAGGCAGTGAGTTGCTGCGCAACAGCTTTTTCTAAAATCTTTGATAGGAATGGAAGATTCGATATAGGCCGATAGTTTTTTATATTTTCCGGGTCAAGGTTTGGCTTTTTCAAGAGAGGCTTTATCACTGCCACTTTTAGTGAGTTTGGTACACATCCGGTGGATAGAGAGCTGTTTATTATGTTCAACATAGGAGGGCCAAGCACAGGAAGCAGCTCCTTCAGCAGTTTAGTAGGAATAGGATCCAGTATGCAGCTTGAAGGTTTAGAGGCCATGATTATTTTCATCATTGTGTCAAGAGATATAGTACTAAAACACTTAAGTGTCTCTCCCGATCCCAGGCCCTCGCAGAGCTGTGCAGATCCAGGACAGCTAAGCCCTGGAGGAATACGCAGATTCAAAGAGGAGTCCGTAATTTCCTTTCTAATGGTCATGATCTTTTCCTCAAAGAAGTTCATGAATTTATTACTGCTGAAGTGAAAGCCATCCTCTCTTGGGGAATGCTGCTTTTTAGTTAGTTTCGCAACAGTATCAAAAAGAAATTTTGGATTGTTCTTATTTTCCTCGATTAAGTTGGAAAAGTAGGATGAGCGAGCAGCAGTGAGGGCTCTTCGGTACTGCACGGTACTGTCTTTCCAAGCTAGTCGGAAGACTTCCAGTTTGGTGTGGCGCCATTTCCGTTCCAATTTCCTGGAAGCTTGCTTCAAAGCTCGGGTATTTTCTGTATACCAGGGAGCTAGTTTCTTATGACAAATGTTTTTCGTTTTTAGGGGTGCAACTGCATCTAGGGTATTGCGCAAGGTTAAATTGAGTTCCTCAGTTAGGTGGTTAACTGATTTTTGTCCTCTGACGTCCTTGGGTAGGCAGAAGGAGTCTGGAAGGGCATCAAGGAATTTTTGTGTTGTCTGAGAATTTATAGCACGACTTTTGATGCTCCTTGGTTGGGGTCTGAGCAGATTATTTGTTGCGATTGCAAACGTAATAAAATGGTGGTCCGATAGTCCAGGATTATGTGGAAAAACATTAAGATCTACAACATTTATTCCATGGGACAAAACTAGGTCCAGAGTATGACTGTGGCAGTGAGTAGGTCCAGAGACATGTTGGACAAAACCCACTGAGTCGATAATGGCTCCGAAAGACTTTTGGAGTGGGTCTGTGGACTTCTCCATGTGAATATTAAAATCACCAAAAATTAGAATATGATCTGCTATGACTACAAGGTCTGATAGGAATTCAGGAAACTCAGAGAGGAACGCTGTATATGGCCCAGGAGGCCTGTAAACAGTAGCTATAAAAAGTGATTGAGTAGGCTGCATAGATTTCATGACTAGAAGCTCAAAAGACGAAAACGCCATTTTTTTTTTTGTAAATTGAAATTTGCTATTGTAAATGTTAGCAACACCTCCGCCTTTGCGGGATGCACAGGGGATATGGTCACTAGTGTAACCAGGAGGTGAGGCCTCATTTAACACAGTAAATTCATCAGGCTTAAGCCATGTTTCAGTCAGGCAAATCACATCAAGATTATGATCAGTGATTAGTTCATTGACTATGACTGCCTTTGAAGTGAGGGATCTAACATTAAGTAACCCTATTTTGAGATGTGAGGTATCACGATCTCTTTCAATGATGGCAGGAATGGAGGAGGTCTTTATCCTAATAAGATTGCTAAGGCGAACACCGCCATGTTTAGTTTTGCCCAACCTAGGTCGAGGCACAGACACAGTCTCAATGGGTATGGCTGAGCTGACTACACTGACTGTGCTATTGGCAGACTCCACTAAGCTGGCAGGTTGGCTAACAGCCTGCTGCCTGGCCTGCACCCTATTTCATTGTGGGGCTAGAGGAGTTAGAGCCCTGTCTATGTTGGTAGATAAGATGAGAGCACCCCTCCAGCTAGGATGGAGTCCGTCACTCCTCAGCAGGTCAGGCTTGGTCCTGTTTGTGGGTGAGTCCCAGAAAGAGGGCCAATTATCTACAAATTCTATCTTTTGGGAGGGGCAGAAAACAGTTTTCAACCAGCGATTGAGTGCTGAGACTCTGCTGTAGAGCTCGTCACTCCCCCTAACTGGGAGGGGGCCAGAGACAATTACTCGATGCCGACACATCTTTCTAGCTGATTTACACGCTGAAGCTATGTTGCACTTGGTGACCTCTGACTGTTTCATCCTAACATCGTTGGTGCCGACGTGGATAACAATATCTCTATACTCTCTACACTCGCCAGATTTAGCTTTAGCCAGCACCATCTTTAGATTAGCCTTAACGTCGGTAGCCCTGCCCCCTGGTAAACAGTGTATGATCGCTGGGTGATTCGCTTTAAGTCTAATACTGCGGGTAATGGAGTCGCCAATGACTAGGGTTTTCAATTTGTCAGAGCTAATGGTGGGAGCCTTCGGCGTCTCAGACCCCGTAACGGGAGGAGTAGAGACAAGAGAAGACTCAGACTCAGACTCCGACTCGCTACATAATGGGGAGAACCGGTTGAAAGTTTCTGTCGGCTGAATGAGCGACACCGGTTGAGCATTCCAACAGCATTTCCCTCCAGAAGCCATGAGAAAGTTGTCCGGCTGCGGGGACTGTGCGGGGGGATTTATACTAACGTTACTATCTGTACTTACTGGTGGCACAGACGCTGTTTCTTCCTTTCCTACACTGAAATTACCCTTGCCTAACGATTGCGTCTGAAGCTGGGCTTGTAGCACAGCTATTCTCGCCGTAAGGCGATCGTTCTCCTGTATATTATGAGTACAGCGACTGCAATTAGAAGACATCATGTTAATGTTACTACTTAGCTTCGGCTGTTGAAGGTGTTGACGAACCATGTCCAGATAAAGCGTCCGGAGTGAAAAAGTTGAATGAGGGAAAAAAGTTGCGATGGAAAAAAACTAAAAATATAAACGGTAATTAAAAACAAAAACAAAACAAAAAAACGTAAAGTTGTCAGCTAGCAAAGTAAAGTTGGTAGCAAAACGCACAGCAACAAAACGCACAGCAACACGTCTGCACAGCAATGATCCTACTTGAAAATCTATAGCAAGACCTGAAAAT
Organism: Salvelinus alpinus; assembly: GCF_045679555.1. Classification (NCBI taxonomy): domain Eukaryota; kingdom Metazoa; phylum Chordata; class Actinopteri; order Salmoniformes; family Salmonidae; genus Salvelinus; species Salvelinus alpinus. The sequence goes on from NC_092101.1 coordinate 4,264,550, forward strand.
GGGTGTCTAGCAATGACCAACAACCAATTTGACAGAGCTTGAAGAATTTTTTAAAAAATAATGGGAAATTGCTGCACAAGACTTCGCCAGAAAGACTTGCTGCCAACGTGCCTCTACAAAGTATTGATGGGTTGTTAATACTTATGTAAATTAGATATGTCTGTATTTTATTTTCAATACAGTGGCAAAAATGTCGGGGTATTGTGTGTAGATGGGTGAGAAACAAATCTATTTCATCAATTTTGAATTCAGGCTGTAACACAACAACATGTGGAATAAGTAAAGGGGTATGAATACTTTCTGAAGGCACTGTGTGTATATATATATATATATATATATTTCATATTAGAAAGAATTACAGAGGTCCGGACCTCGGTGTCCTCATATGTAGTTATGGCCGTGATTGGCACTGATATACATTCCTCGCTGCTAATGATAAACAGTGGCCAGACACGACTACCCTGGAACAAGCAAGGGTTACGCAGTCAAAAGTCTGTTGAAAATTGACATTGTGAACTATCCCATGAGCTTATTCATATATTAACAAATATTTGTGGGGGTGTGCCTTTGGCTTCATTCAGTGTTAAACGTTGACCATGTTATCTTCGGAGCAGACAACCCACGTATTCTCACGTTCCATGACTGTTATTTATACGCTCTGTGTGCATGAGGTAAAGAGAACAATATTACTCTGGATCTTTTGAATAGGAATCTTAATGAATGAATACATCTTGGCTACAAAACCACTGCTGGTTGACAGTACAGGACAATGATGCCCAGACCGCATTGGGAAGCCTTCTCTATGTGTAAGCTGATAAGTCATGGACTGTTGAGTCCGTCTCTTAATTGCAAGGAAAACTCATTTTCAAATGGCTGAAGAGGTAGGTTATTAATTGATCTTTTAATTAAAAATCCTGCCCGATTTCTTTTTTAGAGAGCAATAGTTCACGGCTAAATAAATCATATTCCGTTGAGAAACACACCAATTAATCATGGTCGATTCCACAGCAGCGTAGTCCGATCTTTTGGGGTGTATCTCAGAATGTTCTGGCAATTCTCACGTTGCTCTTTAAATTTGTATCACAAACCATTTGTTCGAAAATTACAATGGAAGTGGTATTTTAGGCCTTTTTTAGACATATACATGCCTCCTGTAAGACCCTATGATCTATCTGTGAACCGTACATGATACCGACAACATCTTGGTGTCATTATACGTATAGTGTTCTCTCAAATATGGAGTGTGTCTAGATTCTGAAATACAAATGTTAACATTCATTTATTCAACATTAAAAATATTAATATCTCAAAACGACCCTTTTTGAATTAGCTTATTTTTAGACATATTGTTTGTAACAATGTACTGTTAAAACACATCAAATTTCCAGAGTGGACTCTCTGGTGCTTTTAATGATATGACCCATTTTATACATATACATTTACATTTTCAGTCATTAACCAATCACAGCCCTCCTTTAGGATTGCACATTCAGCAAGTCACCATCAGAGGGAGTTTCATTTGAATCAATTTTCCCGTTCACTCTTTTGGTGGTGCTCATAAAATATATAATACCTTCAGAATTAGCAGAGAGCCCACTGGAAATGTCATACTTGAGTAAAAGTAAAGATCCCTTAATAGAAAATGACTCAAAGTAAAAGTCACCTAGTAAAATTCAAATTGAGGTAAAGTCTAAAAGTATTTGCTTTAAAATAATCTTAAGTATTAAAAGTAAATGTAATTACAAAAATATACTTAAGTATCAAAAGTAAAAGTATAAATACTTTCAAATTCCTTATATTAAGCAAACCAGACAGCAACATTTTCTTGTTTTTTTATTTACCAATAGCACACCACGATATTCAGACATAATTTGCAAACGAAGCATGTGTGTTTAGTGAGTCCGCCAGATCAGAGGCAGTAGGGATGACCAGGGATGTTCTGTTGATAAGTGTGTGAATAGGACCATTTTCCTGTCCTGCTAAGCATTCAAAATGTAATGGCTGTCAAGGAAAATGTATGGAGTAAAAAGTATAATATTTTCACAACGAATGTAGTGAAATAGAAGTGAAAGTAGTAAAAAATATAAATAGTAAAGTACAGATACCCCAAAAAATGACTTACGTAAGTAGTACTTTAAAGTATTTTTACTTAAGTACTTTATACCACTAAAGGGCCTAAAATTGTTATCATGATTAAACAATGTTTGTGATACAAACGTAAAAAGTATGTCAAACATCCTTCCAACCAATTACAGTGCCCTGCAAAAGTATTCACCCCCTTGGCGTTATTCCTATTTTGTTGCATTACAACCTGTAATTTAAATGCATTTTCATTTGGATTTCATGTAATGGACATACACAAAATAGTCCAAATTGGTGAAGTGAAATGAAAAAAATGACTTGTTTCAAAAAATTCAAAAACAAATTCAAAATGTTAAAGTGGTGCGTGCATATGTATTCACCCCCTTTGCTATGAAGCCCCTAAATAAGATCTGGTGCAAGTCATGTATTTAATTAAATAAAGTCCACCTGTGTGCAATCTAAGTGTCACATGATCTAAAAAGATATCAGAAACTTTGAACATCCCACGGAGCACCATTAAATCCGTTATTCAAAAATGGAAAGAATATGGCACCACAACAAACCTGCCAAGAGAGGGCCAACCAAAAAAAGTCACAGACCAGGCAAGGAGGGCATTAATCGGATAGGCAACAAAGAGACCAAAGATAACCCTGGAGGAGCTGCAAAGCTCCAGAGCAGAGATTGGAGTATCTGTCCATAGGACCACTTTAAGCCGTACACTCCACAGAGCTGGGCTTTATGAAAGAGTGTCCAGAAAAAAGACATTGCTTAAAGAAAAAAATAAGCAAACACGTTTGGTGTTTTCCAAAAAGGCATGTGGTAGACTCCCCAAACATATGGAAGAAGGTACTCTGGTCAGATGAGACTAAAATGTAGCTTTTTAGCCATCAAGGAAAACGCTATGTCTGGCACAAACCCAACACCTCTCATTACCCCGAGAACCCTATCCCCACAGTGAAGCATGGCGGTGGCAGCATCATGTTGTGGGGATGTTTTTCATCGGCAGGGACTGGGAAACTGGTCAGCATTTAAGGAATGATGGATGGCGCTAAATACAGGGAAATTCTTGAGTGAAATCTGTTTCAGTCTTCCAGAGATTTGAGACTGGGACGGAGATTCACCTTCCAGCAGGACAATGACCCTAAACATACTGCTAAAGCAACACTCGAGTGGTCAATGCAAATAGTCTGGGTAGCCATTTGGTTAGCTGTTCAGGCCTCTTATGGCTTGGGGGTAGAAGCTGTTAATAAGCCTTTTGGAACTACACTTGGCACTCTGAGAAGCTGATTAAACAGCATGATCATTCCACAGGTGCACCTTGTTCTGGGGACAATAAAAGGCCTCTCTAAAATGTGCAGTTTTGTCACACAACACAATGCCACAGATGTCTCAAGTTATGAGGGAGCATGCAATTTACATGCTGACTACAGGAATGTCCACCAGAGCTGTTGCCAGATAATTACATTTTCATTGCTCTACCATAAGCCACCTCCAACGTCGTTTTAGAAAATTTGGCAGTATGTCCAACTGGCCTCACAACTAAAGATCATGTGTATGACATTGTGTAGGTGAGTGGTTGTCATTGACAACGTTGTGAGCAAAGTGCCCCATGGTGGCGGTGGGGTTATGGTATGGCCAGCCATAAGCTACAGACAATGAACACAATTGAATTTTATCGATGGCAATTTGAATGCACAGAAGATACCTAGATATCTTGACAAGATCCTTAGGCCCATTGTCCTGCCATTCATCTGCCGCCATCACCTCATGTTTCAGCGAGATAATGCATGGCCCCATGTCGCAAGGATCTGTACACAATTCCTGGAAGCAGAAAATGCCCCAGTTCTTCCATGGCCTGCATACTCAGCAGACATGTCACCCACTGAGCATGTTTGGGATGCTCTGGATCGACGTTTACGACAGCGTATTCAATTTTCCGCCATGTATGAAGCAAATGGTGGTCACACCAGATACTGACTGGTTTTCTGATCCACGCCCCTACCTTTTTTTAAAGGTATCTGTGACCAACAGATGCATATCTGTATTCCCAGTCATGTGAAATCCATAGATTAGGGCCTAAAGAATTTATTTCAATTGACTTATTTCCTTATATGAACTGTAACTCTGTAAAATCTTTGAAATTGTTGCATGTTGCGTTTATATTTTTGTTCAATATATTTCCGGGCTACAATATCAACTGGAGGAACACTTAAAGCTACTGAAGCTACGCTACAGTGCTCTCCAGCCACTAAATTAACTGGATTATTTGGCCATCATGTTTTTTTGTGCACTAATTTGCATTACTCTCCAAAAATCCTGAACCTGTATTTAGACACACTATATGATGATGAAGAACATGCCAGCTGGCTCAAATTGAAATTATTCAAATGGAACTGGATTTTATGTTTTTAGTTTATATTCTGGGGAGTCATTGCCCAGATAATCATACTGAATCTGGGCATTTAGGTTTTTGAATGTTTTTTTACCCCTACTGTATACTATTATACTAGGCCCAAACTACCATTGTGTGTCAAAATGTAAACTACAGGCATGTATCTGGCTGAATAATCTGTCTTGTATGGCTTTATCTACCGTAATGCTCATTTCAGCACATGATTAATATGATTGTATCCTTCCATACATTTAAATAACTATCTGTGCGTCTCCCGAAAACAACTTGAAGATGTAGACCTATTTTAGGTCACTCGTTATTTTGCCTGTGTTTTGCTAAATGTCTGCTAGAGTCTTGATTATTCAGTAACTTTTGGTCAAAAATCACTTCCTTCAACGGAAAGCGAAGCAAATGTGATACTTCACAAATCAGTGCTGAAACATTGTTAACTGCTAAGCAAAAATAAATACAACTCATTAAAATCGTAAATCTTAAAAAGTTGAAAGATATTTTACTCAAATTGATGCTAGTTGTAAGGCACAAACACTGGCAGGTACACAAGTGGGAGGCTTTATTGCACTGCCTTGAAAATGACACAGACTGCGTGGTCTGTTCGTTCTTAGTGTCGGTGCTGCCTCCACTATTGTGTCCACCGCTGTCTCTAATGTAGCCCACGATGGGAGGGGAGGTGGTTTTGTACTGACAGGCAGGTCACAGAGACCTTTCACATGCATGTTAATCAATGGCCCCAACAATGACACCAGTGAAGGATTATGAGGACTTGGCAAAGCTCTTAGCATTTGCATACTGCGATTGATTTTGTTACTCTTGTTATTGGCTTCCAATTCTGCAAATGTTGTAGACCCCGTGGCAGTCTTCTACCTTTATCTCTCCTGAGTATTGAGTGACATTGTTCACGTTGGCTTAGGACTGATATGAATCTATGGCCCCTTGTTCATCCAAACTCCACACCACGGTATAGAGACCCAGATTATCAGAAATCATTGCCACAAACACAAGGAACTAGGAACCCAGGTACAGTTGAAGTCAGAAGTTTACCTTAGCCGAATATATTTAAACTCAGTTTTTCACAATTCCTGACATTTAATCATAGTGAAAATTCCCTGTCTTAGGTCAGTTAGGATCACAACTTTATTTTAAGAATGTGAAATGTCAGATTAATAGTAGAGGGAATGATGTCAACCAACTGATGTCTTGAGATGTTGCTTCAATATATCCACATAATTTCCCTGCCTCATGATGCCATCTATTTTGTGAAGCGCACCAGTCCCTCCTGCAGCAAAGCACCCCCACAAGATGCTGCCACCCCCGTGCTTCACGGTTGGGATGGTGTTCTTCGGCTTGCAAGCCTCCCCCTTTTTCCTCCAAACATAACAAACATCATTATGGCCGAAAAGTTATATTTTTGTTTCATCAGACCAGTGGGCATTCCCCGAAAAGGTACGATCTTTGTCCCCATGTGCAGTTGCAAACCGTAGTCTGGCTTTTTTATGGCAGTTTTAGAGCAGTGGCTTCTTCCTTGCTGAGCGGCCTTTCCGGTTATGTCGATATAGGACTCGTTTTACTGTGGATATAGATACTTTTGTACCTGTTTTCTCCAGCATCTTCACGCGGTCCTTTGCTGTTGTTCTGGGATTGATTTGCACTTTTCGCACCAAAGTACGTTCATCTCTAGGAGACAGAAGGCGTCTCCTTCCTGAACGGTATGACGGCTGCGTGGTCCAATGGTGTTTATACTTGCATACTATTGTTTGTACAGATGAATGTGGTACCTTCAGGGGTTTGGAAATTGCTCCCAAGGATGAACCAGACTTGTAGAGGTCTACCATTTTTTTCTGAGGTCTTGGCTGATTTCTTTTGATTTTCTCATGATGTCAAGCAAAGAGGCACTGAGTTTGAAGGTAGGCCTTGAAATACATCCACAGGTACACCTCCAATTGACTCAAATTATGTAAATTAGCCTATCAGAAGGTTTTAAAGCCATGACATAATTTTCTGGAATTTTTCAAGCTGTTTAAAGGCACAGTCAACTTAGTGTATGTAAACTTCTGACCCACTGGAATTGTGATACAGTGAAATAATCCGTCTGTAAACAATTGTTGTAAAAATGACTTGTGTCATACACAAAGTAGATGTCTTAACCGACTTGCCAAAACTATAGTTTGTTAAGAAGAGTGGTTGAAAAACGAGTGTTAATGACTACAATCTAAGTGTATGTAAACTTCCGATTTCAACTGTATGTCTGCTAAGTACAGTATATGCACATCTCTTGCTGTGGTTTTACTACATAGAAGGTATGGTCCGGTTCAGGATCTGTAGGGATACTGATGAGAATCCAGGTTTCCACTTATACACTAAGGCAAATCCAGGTAAGATCAGGGTTAGACTCACCTCTGGACCAGTGGTCTGATAGACTTGGAATACCCAAATACTCTAAAGGTAAACCCATGTTTCCTATTCCAGTGTATTTGGGGCTCGGGACCGTTGAAACCGTTGAAACAATGAGGTGTTTTGACTCTGTTACTGTATCTAGAGAGTCCAGTTTCTCTCTGTAGTTTAGTTTCTGCTGTTCTGCTGAGATAGTGCTGGTAGAGGCTATAATTGCTTTGTTGCCTTTGTTTATGGTGCGGTTATTGCTAATGTTGTTTGTAATTGAAGAAGTGGGCCTTCCAGAGGTCCAGATCCAGCTGTGAGATAGAGGCAGGGTTTTAGGGCCTTGCAGATCCATCACAGCCCCAGCCCTCTACCTTCTCTCCACGCACGCACGCACGCACGCACGCACGCACGCACGCACGCACGCACGCACGCACGCACGCACGCACGCACACACACACACACACAGGCAGCCTGCCAAGCCTCTGCCAATACCCCTCAACACAGCACCAATCCCTGTGATAGATTACCAGGAAAAATCCCTGTCTCACTTGCCCACTCGATTTGCAATCTTAGGTCTCCCTTCTCCAGAGTACAGAGGCGTAGGGATGCAGATGTAATTGGGAGACACGCAAGTACAGGAAATCAACATACACAAACGGAATGATCAGTATTATGTTTATAAGGACTCCATGTGAAAGATGGTAGACTTGTGTCTTTGGTAGCTTGTACTGTACTGCCACACAAACACATTCGACATGCACACACTCGCACACAACCTTCAGCGCTGCAATGCATCTTTCTTTTCGCGCCTCATCTGTCTAAGTGGACTGTTGACGTCAGCAATGATACGTAGTGCAAAGAAAGGTAGCATATTCATTATAGGGTATGCACAGCACGAACTTGCTAAAAGAACACCAGCACACACCTGTATATGGAGTGCCCTGCTCTTTCAGAAGAACACGAGTCATTGAATAAGATATTCTGTACTGGTGATTTGTGTCTCAATAGAGCCCCACAGTGGAGGTGTCATAATACCCATTAAATCTCGCGGTCAAAAACAGGGAAATGGTTCCAATCGTTTTTCCACCATTCATATTTTCCATAGGGGATTTTAAAAACACTTCAAAATAAAAACTGTGTTTCATGTAGGCTTACCCTGGCGTGAAGTTTTGATAACCATGGAAATCTCTCTTGGATTTTTATCAATATATTCAGCTCTATTTACTCTCAGATTCTAAAATGCTAATTAGCATCAAAGTAGACATCATGCAAGACTACAAATCCCTGCAAGCTCCTGCACTTCATCTCTAGCTGAAACCTTTGCTAACAGGTGTTGTGTCAGATTTAAATCTTGCACAAGACAGTTCACAGAATTGTAATTGTAAAGAACTGTAGCCAATTTATTCATTACTAAATTGACCTAAAATTAGATAGTTTATCCAAAGATCCAAAAGATTTTTACTTTTGCCTCGATTCGGCAGTCTCGTCCAGATCATCATGGCATTTGTAGTTCTTTATGATTAGCAGTTAAATAGCATTTTATTATTGGGGGATAAACACAGGTGAATATATTGATAACATTCACCTTGTCCTGGAGAGATTTAGACGGTTACCCGTCACGCCAGGTTAAACCTACACGAAACAGTCCTTATTTTAAGTGTTTCTAAAATCCCCTATGGGAAAAATGAATGGTGGGAAAATTATTGGCATCATTTCCATGTTTCACTTCACAAATGCAATTGGAAATAAAAGTTTGAGTGCAATCTGCCAAATTTCCCGCTGAACAGAACACAAGCTGGCCATGACTGACTGGCAGGTGATTCTCAAAGACTCAATAGTGGAGAATATACCATAACTCCGATTCAGACATGACATGTGATTGCATGCTAGCCTGCAAATCCTAAGTGGACAGACTTCCCGGAATAGGCAGTCGTATTTTGTGTTTTTGTTTCAGTCACCCTATGTGCTTCTGTTTACTTTCGGTAATACAGTATGTTCTGACCTCAACCTTGTTTTGCATGTTAACTTTGCATTCTCAATGGCCGCCAGACCAATCTGCCGTAAACAATTGTATAACCTCAAACCAATGCTACTCACTTGGTCATTGTGTAGCTTGAGTGCTACTCTGATTCATATTCACCACTAACATCACAACAGTAGTCGTCTATCCCTTTCACCATGCCTTTTGAATCAGCAGTTAGGTGACAAACACTTCTCAAGTGACATATTTTGAATGGTTTGTATGGTGAGAATAGGATATATGTTACCTGTTTTCACTGACCCACAGAAGACCCCTGCGAGAAGGAAATATTGTCTGCATTAGGAACATTTCCAGTCTATGTGCACTACTATTCTTTACATATTGTGCACAATGTGCTTTTACCCCACTAACCTGAAAATAGTGATAAGATTTGAACATTATGTTAATAGTTGGTGATAAATGCACATGCAAAAGTGAAAAGAAAAGACAAACTCGTTGTAGCCTATTTTATGTGTTGATTGTTATTATTTCAGTGGCCAACCACCGTCGTCACATACTAGAGTCAACCAAATGCTTTGTGTGAATTCTATATAATTTCAATCCAGCAATTACATTTTCCTTTCAAGACTGTGTTACTTTAAGCTCTGTAAATATTTTAAATACAGAAAGTCCTGGCTGCTTGAGAAAGCGTCCATAGTTAAAGCTGCCTCCCTGACACTGGCAAAGAGATTTACACCGCGTCTTGGCACATGAAAGGAGACTCATTTTGTATTCACAGAACCTGCCTCTGTCATTCAGTCTTTGAACTTCCATTAAGCAATTTATCACCATGCAATTCATTTCATTTTCCTAACCCTTGGGAATGATGCTTTCTTTCTTCCCACTGCTTCCGTAGCATTTACATTAAATACGTATGCGCACTGACCACAGTGACTGACCACAGCGCACTGACTATGGTTTTGTTGGGTTGCAAAGCCACCGGTAGTTTACTAAAGTTACCTGAATCTGCAGTAATTTTGGTAATTAACAGAACATCTATGGCAATCTATCATAACCTTAGTAATTTATAATTGAATAACTTTAAAAAGATGTATTCATATATATTAATTCTTTATATCTGTGTCCATATTGTCCATGAGAGAAAGTTGCCTAATTAATTAAACAAAGCATCTAATCAACAATGCCATTATTTTCAGTTAACTCTGCAACTATTCACTTTTTTCGCAACAGCCACCAATTTAATGCTGAAACATTGATAACAAATACATACTGACATAGTAAAATAAATGAAAGTGTGTACAAATATATATAAAGGAACCAATATATATAAAGGAACCCTCATATTAAACACCAACGGTAGCCACTCAGTTGATGGTTTATATTCAGGATAATGTTGTATAGCTTTGTCATTCTATTTTTTAGATTGACAACTGCATGCTGTTTTCAAGGGATTGTTAAATAAATGTTAAGTGTTTGGTTGTTTTACCATCACTTCTTGAAAAGCACAGTCAGAACTACTGATTGTTCCATGCAAAACAATTGTGCACCTTTTAGCTCTATCATCAGAGTTATACAGCAAGTTACTGCATGCTTTTCATGATCAGTAAACATGAATTTATCATGTCATTTAAGATACGTGAGGGAAGCCTCATGATATCTCTCAATATTGGCCACCATTAATTGGATATTTGAGTGATATAAAATAGTATGAGGGGTTCAGGTTAATTTCCCATCCTTTTTAGGCTCTCGCTGTCAAGCAGCAGAAGGGCGCATTTTGCCAATGTACTGTTAGCTGATAATGTTTACTTTGCAAGCTCCTGAGTGTGCGCAGTGGTCTAAGGCACTGCATCTCAGTGCAAGAGGCGTCACTACAGTCCCTGGTTCGAATCCAGGCTGTATCACATCTGGTTGTGATTGGGAGTCCCATAGGGTGGCGCACAATTGGCCCAGCGTTGGCCAAGGTAGGCTGTCATTGTAAATAATAATGTTCTTAATTGATTTGCCTAGTTAAATAAAGGTTCAATTAAAAAATATATTTTTCAAAGCTCCCAATAGGAACTTTGTATAGTTGGCTAAACATAGTTGTAAGGAGACCTGGCTTAAGAGACCTGGCTTACACTCCATGTCTAACTCTGTGTTGTTGTATGTGTCGAACTGCTTTGCTTTATCTTGGCCAGGTCGCAATTGTAAATGAGAACTTGTTCTCAACTTGCCTACCTGGTTAAACAAAGGTGAAATAAAAAAAAGAATAGAGTATTCATGCTGACAGACATGATAGGCTACATTGATTGATGGACCATGTCAAATTGGCTAGCTAGCTAATAACAGATCATGTCAATATGGCTAGTTTGGTATTTTTGGTATTTTATTAGGATCCCTATTAGCTGTTGCAAAAGCAGCAGCTACTCTTCCTGGGGTCCACACAAAACATAAAACATGAAACATAAGACAGAGTGGCATAATACAGAACGTCAATAGACAAGAACAGATCAAGGACAGAACTACATTTTTTTTTTTTTAAAGGCACACATAAATCAAATCAAATCAAATTTTATTTGTCACATACACATGGTTAGCAGATGTTAATGCGAGTGTAGCGAAATGCTTGTGCTTCTAGTTCCGACAATGCAGTAATAACCAACAAGTAATCTAACCTAACAATTCCACAACTACTACCTTATACACACAAGTGTAAAGGGATAAAGAATATGTACATAAAGATATATGAATGAGTGATGGTACAGAACGGCATAGGCAAGATGCAGTAGATGGTATAGAGTACAGTATATACATATGAGATGAGTAATGTAGGGTATGTAAACATAAAGTGGCATAGTTTAAAGTGGCTAGTGATACATGTATTACATAAAGATGGCAAGATGCAGTAGATGATATAGAGTACAGTATATACATATACATATGAGATAAGTAATGTAGGGTATGTAAACGTTATATTAAGTGGCATTGTTTAAAGTGGCTAGTGATACATTTTACATAAATTTCCATCAATTCCCATTATTAAAGTGGCTGGAGTTGAGTCAGTATGTTGGCAGCGGCCACTAAATGTTAGTGGTGGCTGTTTAACAGTCTGATGGCCTTGAGATAGAAGCTGTTTTTCAGTCTCTCGGTCCCTGCTTTGATGCACCTGTACTGACCTCGCCTTCTGGATGATAGCGGGGTGAACAGGCAGTGGCTATGTATCAACGCATACATACAAACTATCTATGTCAAATAGGGGAGAGGCGTTGTGTCGTAAGGTGTTGCTTTATCTTTAAAAAACAACAACAGTTTTGCTGTTTATTTGAGCAGTATGAGATGGAAGGAAGATACATGCAATTAGGGCTCTATATACTACTGTACGCTTTCTTGAATTTGTTCTGGATTTGGGGACTGTGAAAAGACCCCTGGTGGCATGTCTGGTGGGATAAGTCTGTGTGTAACAGCTGTGTAAGTTGACTATGCAAACAATTTGGTATTTTCAACACATTAATGTTTATTATAAAATGAAGAAGTGATGCAGTCAGTCTCTCCTCAACTCTTAGCCAAGAGAGACTGGCATGCATAGTATTTATAGTAGCCCTCTGATTACAATTAAGAGCAAAATGTGCCGCTCTGTTCTGGGCCAGCTGCAGCTTAACTAGTTCTTTCCTTGCAGCACTGTACCACACGACTGGACGATAATCAAGACTAGACAAAACAAGAGCCTGCATGTCTTGCTTTTTGGAGTGTGGTGTCAAAAAAGCAGAGCATCTCTTTATTACGGACAGACCTCTCCCCATCTTTACAACCATTGAATCTATATGTTTTGACCATGACAGTTTACAATCTAAGGTAACACCAAGTAATTTAGTCCCCTCAACTTGTTCAACAGCCACACCATTCATTACCATATTCAGCTGAGATTTAGCACGTAAGGAATGATTTGTACCAAATACAATGCTCTTAGTTTTAGAGATGTTCAGGACCAGTTTATTGCTGGACACCCATTCCAAAACAGACTGCAACTCTTTGTTAAGGGTTTCAGTGACTGATAAGTATATGGTTGAATCATCAGCATACATGGACACACATGCTTTGTTTAATGCCAGTGACAGGTCATTGGTAAAAATAGAAAAGAGTAGTGGGCCTATAGAGCTGCCCTGCGGTACACCACACTTTAGATGTTTCACATTAGAGAAGCTTCCATTAAAGAAAATTTGGGTTATGGTTAACAGGTTATGGTCAATAATATCATAGGCTGCACTGAAATCTAAGAGTACAGCTCCCACAATCTTCTTATTGTCAATCTCTTTGATAATAAGTTAATAAAGTAATTTTCAGGGGATAAACTAGAGGGCTAAATTTGCTTGCCATATATAGTGGTGATGACTGTAATACGGCTGACAACTTTACCAGGACGATAATTTGCAATGTCAAGCTCTTTCCAAAGCCTAATCTCTGATGTAGCAAGCTAAATGGCGCGTTGTTTGGATAGGCTACCCTCACGTATAGGCTACCCTCACTTATCTGAAAATACACGATCAATTGATGTTTACTGATTATGAAAAGGACCATGATGGAGCTAAATGTGGAATAATCGGAAATGGGTAGTTCTGACTATGATCTTCAAAAAGTGATGATTTTAAAACCAAATAGTTATAACATTTATTTAACAATCCCTTTATTGATAATGACCTATTATTTTATATATTTTACATGCGATAAGGCCACACAGAGGGCCAGTGATGGATATACTGCTTCTCCGAGACCAGGCCCAAATACCTGTCATTCGCGTTAAATAAAGACGGAAATACAGGGGGCGGAGATCGGCTGCTTTGTGAGAATTTGTTGGCGAGTGGGTAACCCGCCTCGACCATCCGTTCTATTGACCAATGTGCAATCACTGGAGAATAAACTGGATGATCTACATTCAAGACTATCCTACCAACGGGACATTAAAAACTGTAATATCTTATGTATCACCGAGTTGTGGCTGAACGACGACATGGACAATATACAGTTGGCTGGGTTTTCCGTGCATCGGCAGGAGAGAACAGCAACGTCTGGTAAGACGAGGGGTGGGGGTGTGTGTCTATTTGGCAATAACAGCTGGTGCACGATGTCAAATATTAAGGAAGTCTTGCTCGCCTGAGGTAGAGTGGTAAGATGTAGACCACACTGTCTACCAAGAGAGTTTTAATCTATAGTTTTCGTAGCCTTCTATTTACCACCACAAACCGATGTTGGCACTAAGACCGCACTCAATGAGCTGTATAAGGCCATAAGCAAACAAGGAAATGCTCATCCAGAAGCGGCGCGCCTAGTGGCTAGGGACTTTAATTTAGGCAAACTTAAATCTGATTTACCTCACTTCTACCAGCATGTCACATGTGCAACCAGAGGGTAAAAAAACTCTAGACCACCTTCATGCCATACACAGAGACGCATGCAAAGCTCTCACTCACCCTCCATTTGGCAAATCTGACCATATTTCTATCCTCCTGATTCCTGCTTACAAGCAAAAACGATGGCATTGAGGAGTATACCACCTCAGTAACCGGGTTCATCAATAAGTGCATCGACGACGTTGTCCCCACAGTGACCGTACATACATATCCCAAACAGAAGCCATGGATTTACAGGCAACATCCGCACCGAGCTAAAGGCTAGAGCTGCCACTTTCAAGGAGCGGGACACTAGTCTGGACGCTTAAAAGAAATCCCGCTATGCCCTGAGACGAACCATCAAACAGGCAAAGCATCAATACAGGACTAAGATTGAATCCCGCTACACCGGCTCTGATGCTTGTCCGATGTGGCAGGGCTTGCAAACTATTACGGACTACAAAGGTAAACCCAGCCGTGAGCTGCCCAGTGATGCGAGCCTACCAGACAACCTAAGTGCCTTTTATGCTCGCTTCGAGGCAAGCACCACTGAAGCATACATTAGAGCACCAGCTGTTCCGGACGACTGTGTGATCAAGCTCTCCGTATCCACTATGAGCAAGACCTTTAAACAGGTCAACGTTCACAAGACCAATTACAAGGACATAATCTCAGATCATGTACTCAACAAATCAAAATATATTCTTCAAAGTAGCTAACTTTTGCCTTGATGACAGCTTTGCACACTCTTGGTATTCTCTCAACCAGCTTCATGAGGTAGTCACCTGGAATGCATTTCAATTAACAGGTGTACCATGTTATGTTAATTTGTTGATTTCTTTCCTTCTTAATGCGTTTGAGCCAATCAGTTGTGACAAGTTAGGGGTGGTATACAGAAGATAGCCCTATTTGGTAAGTCCATATTATAGCAAGAACAAAATAAGCAAAGAGAAGCGACAGTACAGCATTACTTTAGGACATGAAGGTCAGTCAATGCGGACATTTTTTAAAGTTTCCAGTAATATACCCTCCCTTTGCAACCCTAGTTTTGTCTTTGAAGTTTCAAGCCTTTCTCACCTCTTACACCTAACTGGACCAAAACCATTTTCCAGTACTACATTCAAGCTGGGGAAAGTGGCTTTTATTTAATGTATTTCAATAGCATAGTGTTTCCTCCTTATAACATTTTTATTTCTTCTTCATTTCAGTTGCCCCAGCCATCCACGAGATGAAAAGCCATGGAGTCGGCCTGGGACGCACAGCTCTGCTGAGGTGTGAGGCTGCAGCTGTACCCACACCATCATTTGAGTGGTACAAGGGAGAGAAAAGGTTAGAGAAACAAATTGCTCTGCATCATTCGCCATGGAAATAAACGTTATTTGGGTTTATAGAGTTGGATGCACACTTGTTGCCAACCATTAGAACTCAAGTAGTTCCATTGGTCCGATCCATTATGCAATGAGGGTATAGCGTGTTCTGAAGCATCTTTGACTTCTTTACACATGACAAACATCACCATATAGTAAATGTGTTAACAATGTTTTAGTCTGGCACTAACTGTCTCTAGTCTGGCCCTGGAAAGTATAAATAATAAATAATCCAATAAGAAAAGTAATGTTGACTATGTCCTCACCTTGCATGCTAATTAAATGTTTGCCTAGCTCATCAATGAGCTAGAAACATTCTCAGCACATACATCAATCAGTGTAGATTCAAGTGGCTGTTCTTGAATTTAGAAACCAAATTATCATCATTTACCCATCATTTACCCACTCCTAGTGAGCACAATTTCAATCATCAGTTCACACTGTGCTAATTGTAATTATAGGGTGGATTCAATTTATTTAAATTGCTAAGGAGGCACATTGCCATGATTCTAGTGTTTACTTAATCCTAAACCTAGCTCTACGTTTGAGCCTTTTAACATGAAAAGTCATTTTTCTCGACACACTGGTAGTTATAAAGAGGTCTTCAAGACATTATGGATGTGTGCGCTACATTATGGTAGAGCATGGATGTTTCTATATGCTAGGCAGCACGCAGTGTTCCAGATGTCAAGTGCCACCACAGTACATTTAGCTGTGTGTGGATGTCACTATAGTATGAATGCAGTCATGCCGCTGGTTTGTCTGCATCGGAAATAATGAGACAGTTTTGACAGTCAAATCTTCCTTTTGAGGCTTCACTGTTCATGGTGTTGAAAGAGAAACGCGTTTTCTCTGACAGAGACAGCGATGCTTGTTTTGTGACATTCTGGAGGAGAAGCAAGCATGCTCCCAGACTCCCACCGAGATTATCAGTGAATGTTCAACTAACATTTGAGGAAATCGCAGTGGGAGAGAGAACAACAGATGCTCAGAGATTTGCTGGACATAAGGTCACACGTAGCGTTTCAACTCTGAGTGCCACTGTGAGCCAGTCAAAGTACGCAAGTGCACATACAGGAGGCCACTGCGCTTCCAAAATAGGAGTCGTCCCTGTCTTCTCCCTGGACATTTTCAATATTTTAGGTCATTTAATTTAAACAATGGCTAAATTGTAGATCATATTTTAGGTATCTCATCCTACCCCCTCAGATTGTTAATAGTATGCACCAGAAGAAGAAAAAAACTAAAGAAACTGATTAGAAAGGATTAATGGTGAACATGTCATGCAGTTATACATTGAATGCCAATAATAAGTGACATGCTTCTAGTTCACACTTACTCTTAGGTTATATCTCTATCACGCTGTGGCAGTCCTTTAAAACAACACTCAAAGACATAAGCCCAGCGAAAGGATAAATGGATGTATTGAAGAGGATGATGAACTACTGTAGCATGCTATTTGAGGTTGATAAATATTTTCTCCCTCCTTGACTCACCCCTTCCTACTTGACATTTTCAGAAAAGGAAAGCTTTATTTGTAGTCCGTTCTATTTCAGGATTAACAAGGGACAGGGGATTGACATCAAGAACCTCAGCTCCAGATCAGTCCTCACAGTGACCAACATGACAGAGGATCGCTATGGTAACTACACGTGTGTCGCTGCCAACATCCTGGGAAGGGCCAACGCCAGTGTGCCTCTCATCCGTAAGTAGCCTGGATATGTATATGTCATTGCTGACATGGGCCTTTTCTGTGGGGGCTCTTGCATTTTGAAACAGTGTGAAACATTGCTTGACCACTTCCTTTCTGCCGGTGCAGATATATTAATTCTGTCATTCATTTTTTGTGTATTTTTATATGTTAAAGGATATACGTGTGTATATGCTTGTGTGTGTGTGTGTCCACACACATCAAGCAAGCAGCAAGGAAGCAACAAGGAAAGAGAATATTTACTGTAAATCCATTTTTGATCAAGTAGATGATGTAGAAAATTCCATTTGATATGTTCAGCAATGAAATATTAGCCGGTATATTTCAATTATTCAATAGTTTGTGCAGCTCCCTCTAATAACAGTGTCCTTAACAGACCAAACCCTGCTCTACAGAAAGATACCCTTATAGGTGGTGAATGCCAAGGGAGTGTTTGAGTCTCCTGTTTGTGCATGCACAAAGAGCCACATCAAAGGCTGTGTGAGATCCTCAAATGGAGGGATCTTAATGTGACGACGCTGCCGAGGCCTCAAAGGCAGACTGAGTGGCAACAGGGCCCCAAAATAGACAGCCAGGCAGCTTCCTGTGTTCCCTCAGACCTGTGCTTCTCTCTCCCTCTCTCTCGCTCGCGCTTTCGCCCTCTCTCTCTGATAAACACTAATGGAAGAGAGGCCAAGCAATCCCTGCAGCACGACTCAAAACCCGCACATAAACACACACAACAAACCAAGGACTGAATTTGCCGTGGGTGATTTTAAATTGCTATCCTAGTAACAGTCGATAGGTATTGATGAGGTGGAGGAGGGGAGAAATTAATATTTAATCAAGAAGTGCCCATTGGGGTAAATTTAATGTGGCAATAATGACAGTAGGGGTTCGTGTGTTTGGGGAAAAACTTGTGAAATTGTGGGCTGTTGCATTGGGCCATCTTTTGCTCGTCCATCGTTCCTGTTTCTTTCTTTGGGTACATTCTCTGTTTTGTTTGGTTCTTTTAGTCACACCCAAGGGTTGAAACTTTACACATCAACTTATAACCCTATCAATTTGAAACTTAAATGATATAATAATGTACATTGCTCAAATACAGACCTTAACCTCAAAAACTGCAGCTATATACACCTTGGTGAATTAAGGCAGGATGCATAGTACTTTTAAGTGCAAAGAGAACATGAAAAAGGTGTTAACCTGCACCAGTCTTCCTCAGTGTATTTTCAATGACAGATGGTTTGGTTGTGTTGGGAAAGAGGGGTGAGTATCAACATCTGAGCTTTGGGCTTGTATGTCGTTTTGTGTCTTGCACACAAATTGTTTCACTGATTTCTATCTAGTCGGTGGGAGTTGTGGGTTTGTTATGTCCCAACTGTGCTGTTAAAGCGGTTGAGTTCGTTTGTCCAAGTCTTTGTCAGAACGTGTGGGTTCTTTGTTTCCCTGGAGTGTTCATTTAGTCAGGGTCTCTGCTGCAAAGAGTTGTGAGCCTCCCTGGCATTTTAGACACTCAAGCTTTCGACAGGGTACTCACCACGCTGATACATCGTATCCAATATCCACTCTATTCAACTTTTTTTTAAACTCAAGACCGTCTTTCAGAATGCCTGTCTTATATTATACACCATGCACTGCTGCATCACGCTCTCGTGTATATAGTCTCCATAAAAAAAAAGAGCTGTGTGTTTCATGTCACACAAGTGAACTTTTACAAAATCATGCACAGATTTATTCCCCCTTTCCCCCAACAATTCAGAGGACTCCTCTAGCTTAATTGGTCAAGCGATTATTCCCTGCCCACCTCGGCTTAGCTCTGGAGGAGCTTTGCCGTCTACCCCCAACCTTCCTCCTACTGCTATTGGCCAAAAGGAGAAGAAACACACAGTAACGCCTTCTCCAGAGCCATGTTGATCCAGGGTTCCACTAGCTGGTGGGCTAATAACTGCCTAGTTTGTTTTTCATGCTTATCAATCACCGCCCGGGTTTGTGTCGTCTCTCCATGTCTCCTTGTCTGTTATTGTTGTTGTTGTCATTGTTATTAGTGTTGTTGTTCGCAGTCACCGTGACCACACCTCAGTCATTGAGTATAAAGGGCCAAAAACTTGTACCAAATCGTGGTGGATATGATAGGAGTTTATGCCTACAAATAATGTCATATAAAGTGCCTTCAGAAACTACTCATACCCCTTGACTTGTTCCAAATTGTGTTCTGTTACAGCCTGAATTTAAAATTGATTCAATAATTTTCCACACAATGCCTCATAATGACAAAGTGAAAATTTGTTTTTAGACATTTCTGCTTATTTATTGCAGAAATATGTATACTGATTTTACTGAGATACAGTTCATATAAGGAAATCAGTCAATTGAAATTAATTCATTAGGCCCTAATCTATGGATTTCACATGACTGGGCAGGGGCACAGCCATGGGTGGGCCTGGGAGGGCATAGGCCGACCCACTTGGGAGCCAGGCCACCCACTGGGGAGGCAGGCCCAGCCAATCAGAATTTTCCCCACGAAAGGGTTTTATTACAGACATAAAAGCTCCTCAGTTTCATCAGCTGTCCAGGTGGCTGGTCTCAGACGATCCCGCAGGTGAAGAAGCTGGATGTGGAGGTCCTGGGCTGGCGTGGTTACACTCGGTCTGTGGTTGTGAGGCCGGTTGGACGTACTACCAACGACATTGGAGGCGGCTTATGGTAGAGAAATGAACATTACATTTTTTGGAAACAGCTCTGGTGGACATTTCTGCAGTCAGCATGCCAATTCCACACTCCCTAAACATTTGAGACATCTGTGGCATTGTGTTGTGTGATTAAACGGCACATTTTAGAGTGGCCTTTTATTGTCCCCAGCACAAGGTGCATATGTGTAATGATCATGATGTTTAATCAGCTTCTTGATATGCTACACCTGTCAGGTGGATGGATAATCTTGGAAAAGGAGAAATGCTCATTAACAGTGATGTAAACACATTTGTGAACAAAATTTGAGAAACATAAGATTTTTGTGCATATGGAAAATATCTGGGATCTTTTATTTCAGCTCATGAAACATGGGGCCAACAATTTACATGTTGCGTTTATATTATTGTTCTGTTTACATACATCATTTACATACAGTACATGGTCAAAAGTATGTGGACACATGCTTGTTGAACATCTCATTCCAAATCATGGGCATTAATATGGAGTTGGTCCCCCTTTGCTGCTATAACAGCCTTCACTCTTCTGGGATGGCTTTCCACTAGATGTTGGAACATTGCTGCTGGGACTTGCTTCCATTCAGCCACAAGAGCATTAGTGAGGTCAGGCACTGATGTTGGGAGATTAGTTCTGGCTCGCAGTCGGCATTCCAATTCATCCCAAAGAGTTGGGGTCAGGGCTCTGTGCAGGCCAGTCAAGTTCTTCCACACAACAAATATTATGGCTGAACTCAAATGTGCTGGATGATAAAATAGCTGTATTTATGGGGATAGAATGATAGTCAAAGATATACATATATATATTTTTTAAGTAAAAATTAAACATAATAAAAAGTAAGTTTGAATGACACTGAGGGGCAATGTTTTTACAACTAATGCCGGTTTGCCTGAGGCTGATGCCTTGTAGGTGTTTGTACACATGCATATACACACACTCTCATTCAAATAAACGCATACAAGAACACACACATACATGTAATAGTGCCAGACATGCACACAAACTTATACAGTTGGCATTATGTGGATATATTGAAGCAATATTTCAAGACATCAGTCAGGAAGTTAAAGCTTGGTCGCAAATGGTTCTTCCATATGGACAATGATCCCAAGCATACTTCCAAAGTTGTGGCAAAATGGCTTAAGGACAACAAAGTCAAGGTTTTGGAGTGGCCATCATAAAGCCCTGACCTCAATCCTATAGGAAATTTGTGAGCAGAACTGAAAAAGTGTGTGCGAGCAAGGAGGCCTACAAAAATGACTCAGTTACACCAGCTCTGTCAGGAGGAATGGGCCAAAATTCACCCAACTTATTTTGGGAAGCTTGTGGAAGGCTACCGAAAACATTTGACCCAAGTTAAACAATTTAAAGGCAATGCTACCAAATACTAATTGAGTGTATGTAAACTTCTGACCCACTGGGAATGTGATGAAAGAAATAAAAGCTGAAATAATTCATTCTCTCTACTATTATTCTTACATTTCATGTGCTTAAAATAAAGTGGTGATCCTAACTGACCTAAGACAGGGAATTTTCACTATGATTAAATGTCAGGAATTGTGAAAAACTGAGGTTAAATGTATTTGGCTAAGTGTATGTAAACTTCCGACTTCAACTGTGTGTGTATATATATATATAATTGTTTTGTTTTTGTTTTTGCATTGTTTACTGTTTTCTTCTGTCTTTTTCTTTTTTCTCTTTAGTTCATTCTCTTGGTTGTTGGTGCATTGGGGTGTTCTTTGGGTTGTGGAATGGAATTATTAAAATGTTTCTTCTTGAGGGGGACTGTGGGAGGGGTCTCGAATGGTTGAGGGACAGCTTTTGGGGAACTGTGGGTGGATCTTGGAGGGTTCACGTTCACGTTTTTTGGCCTGGTGGCAGATCTTACAAGCATGCCCTTGAGCAGGGCATTGGCCCTGGATGCTTCTGTGTGTCGCTCTGATTGGGAGTCTGTTGAATGACTGGTAAGATGTAGTTCTTGAGCGGCTTCACTGCAAGTATATTGTATGTTTCGGATATTCAATAAAAAATACAATACATTTTTTTTAAAATAACAAAATAAAAAAGAATTATACAAAATTCTACCACACAGATCTCAACATTTCTGTATGGACCTCGCTTTGTGCACGGGGGTATTGTCATGTTGAAACAGGAAAGGGCCTTCCCCAAACTGTTACCACAAAGTTGGAATGACAGAATCGTCTAGAATGTCATTGTATGCTGTAGCGTTAAGATTTCCCTTCACTGGAACTAAGGGGCCTAGCCCGAACCATGTAAAACAGCCCCAGACCATTATTCCTCCTCCACCAAACTTTACAGTTGGCGCTATGCATTGGGCAGGTAGCGTTCTCCTGGCTTCTGCCAAACCCAGATTTGTCCGTCGGACTGTGAAGCGTGAGTCATCATTCCAGAGATGGAATGATCCAATGCTAGTGAGCTTTACACAACTCCATCCGACGCTTGGCATTGTGCATGGTGATATTAGGCTTGTGTGCGGCTGCTCGGCAATGGAAACCCATTTCATGAAGCTCCCGACAAACATTTATTGTACTGACGTTGCTTCCAGAGGCAGTTTGGAACTTAGTAGTGAGTGTTGCAACCGAGGACAGACGCACTTCAGCACTCCGCGGACCCATTCTGTGAGCGTGTGTGGCCTACCACTTCGTAGCTGAGCCGTTGTTGCTCCTAGACGTTTTCACTTCACAATAACAGCACTTACAGTTGACCAGGGAAGCTCTAGCAGGGCTAAAATTGGACAAACTGACTTATTGGAAAGCTGGCATCCTATGACGGTGCCACGTTGAAAGTCACTGAGCTCTTCAGTAAGGCCACTCTACTGCCAATGTTTGTCTATGGAGATTGCATTGCTGTGTGCTCGATTTTATAAACCTGTCAGCAACCGGTGTGGCCGAAATAGCCGAATCCACTAATTTGAATGGGTGTCCACATACTTTTTTATATATAGTGTAAGTTTTCACATCCCTGAGTCAATACATGTAAGAATCACCTTTAGCAGTGATTACACCTGTGAGTGTTTTGGGGGTTAAGTCTCTAAGAGCTTTGCTCACCTGGATTTTACAATATTTGCTAATTATTATTAAAAATATTATTCAAGCTCTGTCATGTCTTGCCATAGATTTTCAAGCTGATTTAAGTCAAAACTGTAACTAGGCAACTCCAGTGTTTATTTGGCCTTGTGCTTTAGGTTATTGCCCTGCTGAAAGATGAATTTGTCTCCCAGTGTCAGTTGGAAAGCTGACTGAACCAGAGTTTTGCCTGTACTTAGCTTTATTGCGTTTCTTTTTATCCTAACAAACAACCCAGTCCTTGCCGATAACACGCATACCCATAACATGATGCAACCACCACCATGCTTGAAAATATGAAGAGTGGTACTCAGTGAGTTAGGAAGGACGACTAGCTCACTGAGTAGGAAGGACGCCTGTATCTTTGTAGTGACTGTGGATATTTATACACCATCCAAAGTGCAATTAATAACTTCACCAAGCCCTATTCATTGCACTTTGTAGTGACTATTGGTATTTATACACCATTCAAAGATACAGGCATCCTTCCTAACTCATTTGCCGGAGAGGAAGGAAAACATTCAGAGATTTCACCATGAGGCCAATGGTGATTTTAAAACAGTCACAGAGTTTAATGGCTTTAAACAATGCCCTAAAGAAAATGTAACTGATTGAGAAATAGGTTTACTTATTTGGTTTGCTCCACTTCCAAATGTTAAACCATTTCAGTAGAGAGAGGGCATTGCTTTCTTTAATTGGCTAATATCTCACTTCCTTTATAAATGTTTTGGCCATTTTAACCCCCATTTTAACCCCCAACTTTACACCACTCTGGTTGTGTTCATGGTCCAGATTCCCTTTGGAGTAGAACATGGGACTGGAGACTGAGGAAGAGGCTGGAAATGCAGATAGCCGTCTTTGGATGACTGAGCCCCGTTGGAACCCCCACATAAGATGATATGCATGCTAAGCAGCATTAACAAGGAGGCGAATAACAAATGATGTGGTTCATAAATAAATAAAATATTAACACCTGCTGCCATATCATTAAAGAGGAAAAACAGTTAAGATAGCTTCGAGAAATATTCACGCAATGAATGTGGCTGTGCATGAAAGACAGATGATGTAATCGTGGCGTGGCAGCCCATGTTGGGCTCAGTCGGAATTGCAATTTAGTAAATTGGTGATTTTTTTCATCATTATCATGACCTTAGTTTTGATTCGATAATCAACCTTCAGCCAAAGCTGAACAAGTCTATTTAAAGATATTCATTTGTTATTCTAAGAACCACTCTACGAACACAAAGCAAATCGCATACAACTCCCCACTAAATGAATCTGGGCAGCTCTGAATTGTGTGAATGTTACTCATTTTCTGCCGTCATTGTTCTGTGAAGACAAGAGGATGTTTTATTACAGTGTACGATGAAATACCCCGCTGCATAATGTGTTTTGTCTCGCAAGTGAGTACTGTATAGAGGTCACTCAGCATACACAAGAATGCGTTTTGATGGGATATATTGTGTGAATGTGAGAATGTAGCTAACTCCCAACCTCATTGAGGATATAGGAGGGAGATTGCATGTCAAAGGATATCATACTTTGCAGTAATGGAAGAATGTCTGAGAGAGCTGAGAATGGGAGATGATTCACTAGTGGATTCGTGCTCAAGTATTAATCAGATAGTGCTGCTGCTTGAAAAAAGCCTGTCCTCAGATATCCACTACTGCACTAGTTACCCCAAAATAAATTTTAAAAAATCACTGGTTCCCACCAATATAGTCAGAAAAAGAGTATCATTGTAAATGTAATATATGACTCTTTACACATATTCAAATGTAAAGCATATCGGATTTTTAATTTCTGTTAGAAATCCTAATGGTGTCTTCTTTAGGAGCCCTTCTAGTTCAGATACTTGGAAAACTAGCAAGGAGGCTAAGGCCTGAAAAAGTTGAATGAGCAATTGGTGTCTCTCCATTTGCCCTGAAATCGAAATGTATATATTGAGTACCCATGTAACTGGATTAAAATGGAAAGTGTAAGTAGGGTCAGCACTACTCTTGGATGTCCTAGATAGCATTGCCCGCTTTGTAAGTAGAAATAAAATAAAGTGGCAGTCTTTTTTTACGTACATTACCAGTCAAACATTTGGACACACCTACTCATTCAAGGAGTTTTCTTTATTTGGACTATTTTTAACATTGTAGAATAATACTGAAGTCATCAAAACTATGAAACAATACATATGGAATCATGTAGTAACCAAAAAGGTGTTAAACAAATCACAATATAATCTTGAGAGAATGCCAAGAGGGTGCAAATCTGTCATCAAGGCAAAGGGTGGCTACTTTCAAGAATCTCAAATATAAAATATATTTTGATTTGTTTAACACTTTTTTGGTTACTACTTGATTCCATATGTGTTATTTCATAGAATAATAGTGAAGACATCAAAACTATGTTGAAAATAGTAAAAATAAAGAAAAACCCTTGAATGAGTAGGTGTGTCCAAGCTTTTGACTAGTACTGTATATGAAGGCAGCGTAACCACAATAATGGCTGCCTGAGTTTCCTCTCCCCTGTGGAAGTTTCTGGGGGAGTTCATGTCTGCATTTTGGGATGATGGCGAGGGCTACATTTTACTTTCTTTCAGCACAACATACAGTAATCTTGTTTGTCACCTCCCACCAAATTCTATCTGACGAAGCAACCATCTAACTTAATGATCCATATGTATAAAGGTGTTTTCACATACAGTCCTCTTTAACCCTATCAGTCCTGAGACTCCAGCAAACATCAGCTTTTCATTTATCTGACTTTAATTTATCTGCATGTCCATCCCTTTATATAGCCTCACAATTAAGTATTATACCCCACAAAAATTCAGCACAACCAGGGATACAAGTAGAATACAAATCTGATATTAACAGTTGCATTCATGAGTTATATTGACAAATCTCAACAACAAACAAAAGGTCAGCCAAAACAAAAACCTGATCAAAAATGATTTTACACTACAGTTCAAAAATCTGGAGCATCAGCATTTGTGGGTTCAATTACAGGCTCAAAATGGCCAGAAACAAAGATCTTTGTTCTGAAACCTGTCAGTTTATTCTTGTTCTGAGAAATGAAGGCTATTCCATGCGAGAAATTGCCAAGAAACTGAAGATCTCATACAACGCTGTGTACTACTTCACAAGTCCTCAACTGGCAGCTTCATTAAATAGTATCCGCAAAACACCAGTCTCAACTTCAACAGTGAAGAGGCGACTCCGGGATGCTGGCCTTTTAGGCAGAGTTGCAAAGAAAAAGCCAGACTGGCCAATAAAAAGAAAAGATTAAGATGGGCAAAAGAACACAGACACTGGACAGAGGAACTCTGCCTAGAAGGCCAGCATCCCGGAGTTCATTTCACTTCACCAATTTGGACTATTTTGTCCATGTTATTACATTAAATCTAAATAAAAATATATTTAAATTACAGGTTGTAATGCAACAAAATAGGAAAAACACCAAGGGGGATGAATACTTTTGCAAGGCACTGTATGTAGATATTCCATGAAAAATCTATATGGATAAAATAGTCAGTTACAACACTGTATTTTCTGATGAATTTGATGTTATTTTAATGTAAAAAAAATTAGATTTTCTTTTAAAAACAAGGACATTTCTCAGTGACCACAAACTTTTGAACAAAAGTTTGGTCCCTTTCAGACAATTTTTGTGTACACAGTGAGGTTCACTTATTTTTTGGGGAGCAGTTTGAACTCCAAAGGAACTCAGACTCCTCGAAAGAGCCCCCGAAGCTAACGGAACTGAGGCCATCTCGAGAGGTGGTATGAGTTCGGTTCGCTTCCCTTTTTAAGGGCAAGTTGAACAAAAGAACTCCCCAGGTTCGCTTGTCATTATTTCCACACCACACACTAGACTACTGCAACTCCGTTTCCCATGACCCCTCACATTGGTGCCACAAAAGACAGAAGATGATGATGTGTGAGATCGTGGAAAAAACGTGTGCTGTTTCTGGATATTGATTAGCAATGCATAGAAATTCCAAAATATGTGTGGAGTTTTGTACTGACACAATGTTTAGATTATTTGTTTGCAATATGTGATCTATAGGCTGAGAGCTTCCTAAGCTGTTTTTTGGGGGGCTTGAATAGTGTGAGAAGACAACATATTTGGTGAGAATCACAACATAGGTTACACATTTAAGGTCTTTGCTATCTGGGATCCTTGGGACGTACCAACTCTGAAGTTACCCCATTGAAGTTGACATTTAAAATGGTAAGGGTTAAGGTTAGTTAAGGGTTGAGGTAAGTGTAGGGGTTAAGGTTAGGGACATCCCAAGAATCCACAATAGCACTAATCAAAACATCTATGTTACGTCTTTTTATTATAGATTTTTTTTAAATGTAACCTTTATTTAACTAGGCAAGTCAGTTAAGAACAAATTCTTATTTACAATGACAGTCTACCCCAGCCAAACCCGGACAACGCTGGGCCAATTATGCGCCGCCCTATGGGGCAGTAGCCTACATTAGGTGTACAATTTTCAATTACAGCATTATTTAATCTGCATTATAAACTGGGTGGTTCAAGCCCTGTATGCTGGTTGATTGAAATCTGTGGGATATCAGACTATATATCATGGATATGACAAAAACATTTATTTTTACTGTTCTAATTATGTTGGTAACCAGTTTATAATAGCACTAAGGCACCTCGGGTGTTTCTGGTATATTGCCAATATACTCCGCGTTGCGTTGTGTCTTAGAATAGCCCTTAGCCGTGGTATACTGGCAATATACCACACCCCCTCGGGTCTTATTGCTTAATTATACCATGGCATTGTTGAATACTCGTTTCTGTTTGGCTTGAAGGGCTTTTTAGTGTGCATTATTTTCCTGTAATGCACGGTATAATTTAATGTCTAATCAAATCAAAGTTTATTTGTCACGTGTGCCGAATACAACAGGTGTAGACCTTACAGTGAAACGCTTACTTACAGGCTCTAACCAATAGTGCAAAAGTGTTAGGTGAACAATAGGTAAGTAAAGAAATAAAACAACAGTAAAAAGACAGGCTATATACAGTAGCGAGGCTATAAATGTAGCGAGGCTACATACAGACACCAGTTAGTCAGGCTGATTGAGGTAGTATGTACATGTAGATATGGTTAAAGTGACTATGCTATAGTTCATTCTTACATGTTCTATGTTTGAGCTGCTTTTGAATGCAAAATTCTAATTGAAAACATTATTGGCATTGTTGAATTCATTTTTCATAATAGCAAGCTAGGACTGATGGGTTGGTTAACTAAACTAGCAAGTCTGTTTGTTTGGTTATCAACGTAACTGCTTTCACTATCTAGTACACTTGCTAGCTACTTCAGATGAACACATTTCTAGTGGCAAATGAACACATTTCTAGCGGCAAATGTGTTAAATTATAGCCATGGTATAAAAGGGATAATCAACTCTTGGCTCTATGCGTTCTTTGGAAAATAATGCAACTCCGTAGTTAGCGCGTCGTGGAACACACCTTCCCCGGAGTTCATTAATTTCCAGAGAACACATAGCCCTTTGTTGATTATCCCTTACCTATGCTATTTATTATTTTGTCAATAATATTTACATGTTACTATTATCTTCTGGTTATAATTAGTATGTCTAATCTTTTAACTAAATTAAATCTATTAGCTTCCAAAGTAGGTTGGTATATCTGTGAATATACAATTATGTGAATACACAATTATTGTGTGAATACAAAGAAAACTGAGTTATTTAGCCTTTTTTTACCCCAGAGTTCACTTTAATGAGGACTGAGATTTGTTATTTTAAAGAGGACTATATGTGAAAACAGCCTTATTGGGTTAAAATAATCGATCTCAGTCCTCTTTAAACTCTGGGGTATAAAAAAGCTCAATAACTCAGTTATCTTTGTATTCACACAATCATTTTGTATTCACATAATAATTGTAATCAGAAGATACTATTAATATATAAATATTATTGGTAACAGAATAAATAGCAGAAGAATAACTGCATATTAAATAATTCTGTAATTGAAAATTGTACACCCAATGTATTCTACTGGCCCTATAATTGATTTTGTACCCTACATTCTTAGAAAAAAAGCTGTATCTAGGACCTAAAAGGTTTATTCGGTTGTCCCCATAGGCTGGGTTGGGGAGTAATGGATTACATGTCATCCGTTACATTTAATGGATTACAAAAACTGTAATCTGTTACGTTACCAGCTAAAATATTGTAATCAGATTACAGATACTTTTGGAAAACTAGATGATTACTTTTATATTCAAAAAGGATGTTTGCGTCAAAAAAATATTTGACACTTCTCGGTAATCTCAATGACATTCAAATCATTGAAAAAAGGCACAAGGTTAAGTTTGTTCCACCTGAACGAGTCTGACCACAAGTCAGAGACCACTATGTTGACACATCAAATGTGTTTGTTTGATCGCAGGAAATGAGCAGGAATAGGCTTTTGTAGGCTACAGTCCAAGCTATGTCTTCCAATTGTGCGACTGATGTCGGCATCCAAAGATTATCCAACTTGAATAAACGCTAGGAGTTAAGGTTGACAGCAGTGGTTTCATCAACGGCGATACGATATCACTTATTATTAATATCTACAAAGCGCATTGATTTGAATCACCCTGCTGCTCTCTCATTTAGCTATTTGCAACTCACGGATAGTGGTTGTTGTGAATGGCTGTTCACTGTGCCATTGTTGTGAATGGCTGTTCAATGGCTGTTCAAATGTGTATTTGAACCCAATAATGGTGGAGTTCAAGAAGTTTAAGCTACCTAGCAATCATTGTTTTTGAAACCAGTGGACAGCCAGTAAAAAATATGCTCTTGCCACAGCTGCATGGTGCAGATCCCAGCCTATGGAATAAAACTGGGGATTTTATTGTTCAATCTAATTCATGCTAATAAAAAATTAAAAAGTACATAGGCCTAATGGACACATGCTCAAACTTGAAGGGGCAATCGACATCCATTTTTGGATTTATAAATTATATAATTACAGACAGATTATTTCACTTATAATTCATTGTATCACAATTCCAGTGGGTCAGATGTTTACATACACTAAGTTGACTGTGCCTTTAAACAGCTTGGAAAATTCCAGAAAATGATGTCATGGCTTCATAAGCTTCTGATAGGCTAATTGACATCATTTGAGTCAATTGGAGGTGTACCTGTGGATGTATTTCAAGGCCTACCTTCAAACTCAGTGCCTCTTTGCTTGACATCATGAGAAAATCAAAAGAAATCAGCCAAGACCTCAGAAAACAATTTATAGACCTCCACAAGTCTGGTTCATCCTTGGGAGCAATTTCCAAACGCCTGAAGGTACCACATTCATCTGTACAAACAATAGTATGCAGTATAAACACCATCATACCGCTCAGGAAGGAGACGCGTTCTGTGTCTTAGAGATGAACGTACTTTGGTGCGAAAAGTGCAAATCAGTCCCAGAACAACAGCAAAGGACCTTGTGAAGATGCTGGAGGAAACAGGTACACAAGTATCTACAGTGGGGAGAACAAGTATTTGATACACTGCCGATTTTGCAAGTTTTCCTACTTACAAAGCATGTAGAGGTCTGTAATTTTTATCATAGGTACACTTCAACTGTGAGAGACGGAATCTAAAACAAAAATCCAGAAAATCACATTGTATGATTTTTAAGTAATTAATTTGCATTTTATTGCATGACATAAGTATTTGATCACCTACCAACCAGTAAGAATTCCGGCTCTCACAGACCTGTTAGTTTTTCTTTAAGAAGCCCTCCTGTTCTTCACTCATTACCTGTATTAACTGCACCTGTTTGAACTCGTTACCTGTATAAAAGACACCTGTCCACACACTCAATCAAACAGACTCCAACCTCTCCACAATGGCCAAGACCAGAGAGCTGTGTAAGGACATCAGGGATACAATTGTAGACCTGCACAAGGCTGGGATGGGCTACAGGACAATAGGCAAGCAGCTTGGTGAGAAGGCAACAACTGTTGGCGCAATTATTAGAAAATGGAAGAAGTTCAAGATGACGGTCAATCACCCTCGGTCTGGGGCTCCATGCAAGATCTCACCTCGTGGGGCATCAATGATCATGAGGAAGGTGAGGGATCAGCCCAGAACTACACGGCAGGACCTGGTCAATGACCTGAAGAGAGCTGGGACCACAGTCTCAAAGAAAACCATTAGTAACACACCATGCCGTCATGGATTAAAATCCTGCAGCGCACGCAAGATCCCCCTGCTCAAGCCAGCGCATGTCCAGGCCCGTCTGAAGTTTGCCAATGACCATCTGGATGATCCAGAGGAGGAATGGGAGAAGGTCATGTGGTCTGATGAGACAAAAATAGAGCTTTTTGGTCTAAACTCCACTCGCCGTGTTTGGAGGAAGAAGAAGGATGAGTACAACCCCAAGAACACCATCCCAACCGTGAAGCATGGAGGTGGAAACATCATTCTTTGGGGATGCTTTTCTGCAAAGGGGACAGGACGACTGCACCGTATTGAGGGGAGGATGGATGGGGCCATGTATCGCGAGATCTTGGCCAACAACCTCCTTCCCTCAGTAAGAGCATTGAAGATGGGTCGTGGCTGGTTCTTCCAGCATGACAACGACCCGAAACACACAGCCAGGGCAACTAAGGAGTGGCTCCGTAAGAAGCATCTCAAGGTCCTGGAGTGGCCTAGCCAGTCTCCAGACCTGAACCCAATAGAAAATCTTTGGAGGGAGCTGAAAGTCCGTATTGCCCAGCGACAGCCCCGAAACCTGAAGGATCTGGAGAAGGTCTGTATGGAGGAGTGGGCCAAAATCCCTGCTGCAGTGTGTGCAAACCTGGTCAAGAACTACAGGAAACGTATGATCTCTGTAATTGCACACAAAGGTTTCTGTACCAAATATTAAGTTCTGCTTTTCTGATGTATCAAATACTTATGTCATGCAATAAAATGCAAATTATTTACTTAAAAATCATACAATGTGATTTTCTGGATTTTTGTTTTAGATTCCGTCTCTCACAGTTGAAGTGTACCTATGATAAAAATTACAGACCTCTACATGCTTTGTAAGTAGGAAAACCTGCAAAATCGGCAGTGTATCAAATACTTGTTCTCCCCACTGTATATCCACAGTAAAACGAGTCCTAGATCGACATAACCTGAAAGGCCGCTCAGCAAGGAAGAAGCCACTGCTCCATAACCGCCATAAAAAAGCCAGACTACGTTTTGCAACTGCACATGGGAACAAAGATCATACTTTTTGGAGAAATGTCCTCTGGTCTGATGAAACAAAAATTGAACTGTTTGGCAATAATGACCATCGTTATGTTAGGAGGAAAAAAGGGGGAGGAATGCAAGCCAAAGAACACCATCCCAACCATGAAGCATGGGGGTGGCAGCATCATGTTGTTGGGGTACTTTTTGCTGCAGGAGGGACTGGTGCACTTCACAAAATAGATGGCATCATGAGGAAGAAAAGGTATGTGGATATATTGAAGCAACATCTCAAGACATCAGTCAGGAAGTTAAAGCTTGGTCTTCCAAGCTTTAACTTCCAAATGAATCTTCCAACTGGACAATGACCCCAAGCATACTTCCAAAGTTGTGGCAAAATGGATTAAGGACACCAAAGTCAAGGTATTGGAGTGGCCATCACAAAGCCCTGACCTCAATCCTATAGAAATTTGTGGGCAGAACTGAAAAGTGTGTGCGAGTAAGGAGGCCTACAAACCTGACTCAGCTACACCATCTCTGTCAGGAGGAATGGGCCAAAATGCACCCAATTTATTGTGGGAAGCTTGTGGAACGCTACCCAAAACGTTTGACCCAAGTGAAACAATGTAAGGCAATGCTACCAAATACTAATGGATTGTATGTAAACTTCTGACCCACTGGGAATGTGATTAAAGAAATAAAAGCTGAAATAAATCATTCTCTCTACTATTAATCTGACATTTCACGTGCTTAAAATAAAGTGGTGATCCTAACTAACCTAAGACAGGGAATTTTTACTCTGATTAAATGTCAGGAATTGTGAAAAACTGAGTTTAAATGTATTTGACTAAGGTGTATGTAACCTTCCGACTTCAACTGTATATATATACACAGTACCATTCAAAAGTCTAGACACACCTACTCATTCAAGTAAAAATATATATTTTTACTATTTTCTACTTTGTAGAATAATAGTGAAGACATCAAAACTATGAAATAACACATATGGAATCATGTAGTAACCAAAAAAGTGTTAAAAAAATATATTTTATATTTGAGATTCTTCAAAGTAGCCACCATTTGCCTTGATGACATCTTTGCACACTCTTGGCATTCTCTCAACCAGCTTCACCTGGAATGCTTTTCCAACAGTCTTGAAGGAGTTCCCACATATGCTGAGCACTTGTTGGCTGCTTTTCCCTTAGTCCCATCTCAACTGGGTTGAGGTCGGGTGATTGTGGAGTCCAGGTCATCTGATGCAGCACTCCATCACTCTCCTTCTTGGTCAAATAGCCCTCACACAGCCTGGAGGTGTGTTGGGTCATTGTCCTGTTGAAAAACAAATGATAACATTTATTGGAATGACTGGAATTCTGATAGACTTTGGTTTTTAATGTTAAGATATAATTTAATTGTATTATATGTAGTAGGAAGAGATGGATTAGAAGAAGCCTACATAACCAACCGATAAAGTAAAATGTAACATCCATATACAGCTATGTAAACTTTAACATTGATTTATCTTGCAATAGATGTTGTTCAATTGGTAACATACATTTTTGTCTTGTTCTGATGCCTCTTAAGGGGAAAGTAATCTAAAAGTAACGGAATGTAATCAGATTATGTTACTGAGTTTGGGACTGGCAACTAGTAACTGAAATCGATAACATTTATAAATTAACCTACCCAACCCTACCCATAGGAGGACATTTATAAATTAACCTACCCAACCCTACCTATAGGAGAACCCTTTGAAGAACCCTTTTCGGTTCCAGGTAGAACCATTTTGGTTCCAGGTAGAACCCTTTTGAGTTCCATGTAGAACCTATTACACAGAGGGTTCTACATGTAACCCAAAACAGTTATTCCTGGAACAAAAAAGGGTTCTACCTGTAACCAAACTGGTCCCCCTGTGGGGACAGCCGAAGAACCCTTTTGGAACCTTTTTTTCTCAGACTGTATGTAGTGATTCTCATCAAATATGTTGTGGTCTTTTCACACTATTCAAACCCCACAATCGAATTAACAGATTATGAAGCCCTTATAGCATATAGATCACATATTGCAAACCAATAACCTGAACAAAAAAATGTATGTGCATCCTTGACAATCGCTAATCAATATCCAAAAACAGCACACGTTTTTTCTGCGAACCTGCACATCATCATCCTTTCTCTTTTGTGCCACCAATGTAAGGGGTTATGGCAGGGGAAACGTTTTTGTAGTAGTCTAGTTTGTGGTGTGGGAATAATGATAAGAGAACCTGGGGAGAGCCTGCGGAATTCAAGCGAACCCGAACTCAGACCACCTCTCGAGATCCTTAGTTTCTTTGGAGTGTTCACACTGCACAACAAATTGTTTGAAAGGGAGCAAGTGTGAAAACACCCTATGGCGTGGTTTCTTTTGTAAAAATATTTGAAATGATAGACTAGATCCTATATGTTGAATATATTTAACACAATAGCATACTGTAACAGCACTGCAAAGCTTCAACCATTGGCATCAATAAACTGTATGTACAATGTTTAAAGGCCCAGTGCAGTCAAAAACACAATTTCCTGTGTTTTATATATAATTTCACACTATGAGGTTGGAATAATACTGTGAAATTGTGAAATTTAGTGTAAGAGCTGTTTGAAAAGACATGAAAGAAAAGAAATGAATGAAAATAAAATAAATTAATGCCTGTTTTGGTGGGAGGGGGTTTTGGCTTTCCATGGTAACATCACCATGCAGTAAATCACTTAATAGACCAATAAGTAAGGGAGTTCCAAACCTCCCTGCCAGTAACAGCACATTTTCAGTTTTCCCCTCCCCACTCAAACCTCTACCAGACAGTCCTATCAAAAAAAATAAGCAATTTTTGTCTGGGAGATGTTTGAGTCACAATTAAGTCACTATTGAGACATGGGTCTCTTTCACAACAGAGTCCTACATATACAATTTAATAAGACAAAATAAAAAATGGAAAACAATATAGAACAAGTCAAATACAGCACAACACCATTTTTTTCAAGAAAAACTATTACATTACTCAGTAAGAAAGTCCCCAATCAATATTTTAAATTGCTTTAGCGGCACCAGAACATCCAATTGTAATGTATTTTGTAGTTCCAGCAATGAGGTGCTTTAAAACTAAAAGTGTATTTGCCTAGTTTGGTGGAGACCCAAGGAACATCAAGAGTTAACCAAGCTTGTGAATGGGTTTGGTATCTCATGTTTTTATATTTTAACAGCAAAGTTAGGTATGTCGGAAGCTAGTGTAGTAGACCAATCACAGTAAGTTACTTAATTGTTACGCAGAAATGGTTTGATATTGAGATAAAAATGGCTGCATAGGACCTTTCATGCCGAAAACGACACAAAATACATGTATTTGTCGTATAGTTATGTAAATATGAACGTTTGAAATTTAGAAAGAGGAAGACCTTTAATAGACACATCGGGTATGACTGTTTTTCCAAGATGGTGGATGTGGACATTTCAGGATGTCACATTATTCGATTCCCCAAATGCCACCGCCCGCTCAGTTTGAAATGAGTTCATAAGGTAATCAGATTGGGATTCACTTCCCCCTCAGAGGGATCAAAGAGGATTTTTTTTCTCTCTCTCTCCTCATTCTTCAGGCAGACTCCAAAAAAAGGAGAACAAGAAATGGGGAGAGTTTTGTGATATTAAAGTGAAAATCAAATTACATCAATATGATTAAACGGCTGCCAACAAGGTGCAGATGTAATTATGATTGTTAATTGAGCCAAGTTTGATTCCACGCATCAAAGCGAGAGGCGGTCAGTAGTTTAAAATCTCAGGACAAGGAAGTTTGATGAGCGCCATATGGACTCAGTCGAAGAACATTTTGAGAAGCACAGCAGTGGCCTTTACCATTCAGACCTAAGGGAAGGGATATGTTGTTGAAAAGCATGTTTAGTTTACAGCTCACCACAGAAACGACAGACCTCAGGCATGGGTAGTTTTGTCTTCATTCCCTGTCCTTTGTCCTTGAATGTGGATTATGATTTTCTTTTGTGTCTCCATTCTGTTAATAATACATGAATGTCCTCTTTTTTCCTTCTTTCCCCCTTTTTTTCCTGTAGCAATTATTGAACCCACCGCAACTAGTGCTGTCTCCCGCTCAGGTCAGTATATGTCACCGTGCTGTACGTAAACCAGCAAAGGGATCCACTCCACACTAACCTAAAAACCTCTCCTCCATCTCCAATTCCTCTCTCTTGATTGGCTGGGATGCCTGCTGGGGTACAGCTTCACTGTATGTGCTTTTACTTGCAGTTCATTTTGGTTTCTCAGGATTGGTTCTGTTTTGTTTCTGTTTTATTTTCTTCCTGTCAATGTAAACAGCTCATCCGTCTCATTGCACACCCCCACCTCTTTTACTCTCTCTCCTTTGGAGCGTAGTGGCATCATAAAAGTGACTGTTACATATGGCTCTGGGACCGATGCGTTTCCTTTTGCTGATGGCTTTACTCTGGCTTCTTCATCCCTCCCCCTATGCTAGCTAAGTACAGTCTGCATGAAGGGCAGGATGTCAGTGAAAGGACCCTGTTAGTTTGTTGTTTGCTCTGTGCAGTGGCTCTGTCTCCGTTTCTCTCCTTCCAGAAGCAGCCGGGCTCTGCTGCTGCCGCCTCTCTAACCTGTTGCTGTCAATGTGGCAGGTGTTTTTCCACTCTCCTTCTGTTGCTTTCAAATTACAGCTCGGAATAATCCCTTTGCCAGGCCGTCTTTTCTCCCTCTCTTATGGTTTTAAGCAAGTCGCAGAATGTAATCTCTCACGTTGGTTACATTATTTTTGCTTAATACTGTTTGCACACATACTCACACCCCGCTCGCATACACACACACATGCACAGACGCGAGTGGCGAGTGACATTGCATGATAAATCTACTCAGCGC
Source organism: Salvelinus alpinus (assembly GCF_045679555.1). Taxonomy (NCBI): domain Eukaryota; kingdom Metazoa; phylum Chordata; class Actinopteri; order Salmoniformes; family Salmonidae; genus Salvelinus; species Salvelinus alpinus. Next base: position 4,301,731 of record NC_092101.1, read on the forward strand.
TATCCAGAGTTTTTCATCCTGCATCATGGATTTGCCAATCGTTTCATGTTCCATTCTGGAGACGTGGCTCTGTATGAGCATGTACTCTCCTGCATCCCTTCCATTTTTACTTGAAATGGATCTCCATGGGGATTTTGTCAAATTGCAAGTAAAATCCTGCTCTCTGACAACACATAGCCCCGAACTCTCATTTTATGTAATGCTTGCAGAACAAATGGCAATTTCATGGTCCAACGCAACACCAGTGCTATCAATTGTGGAGATAAATGAACTCGACGTCCCATTGTTCTTGTTTTGTTCCAAGTTCCACATTTTATTTTTTAGTATTTTGTTTGCAGTGCCCTAGCTGAGCAGCTTGGCATAGGCAATTGTTTTAGATTCCTGGCAACAGGTAGCCTCCAACTCATTTAACCATGTCTGTTAATTAGGTTGAAGATATGTAAATATCTTCTGTCAGCTGCACAAAGGAGGAGTGGGGGAATGGTCCATGTAGGGTATCACATTTGTTGTAATTTAGAGATGTCAAACAGGAAACAATTGATGCTAAATTGATGCTAAACATCATCGAACATGTAGATTAAACGATTGAATGATTCCCTTGTAATACCATTGATGCTCATTTAGGACTGCATTCTTGCTTGGTCTCAAATGACATGCTCAAATTATGAAAGTTAAAGTAAAAATGGTCAACACGACTATCTAATATACAAAGTAAATTGCATGGTCGTGGCAGCCCAGGCCCACAACACATTGCCTTCTTAAACAACACTGAAATGTCAATAAAAGGGTTAATTACCTTTTTTGCAGACAACACATTGGCTAATGTTTTCTACATGAGATTTGTGAAATGTGCTCTACAGTTGACCTCTTCCTATAGGTTAGTGACAGTACAGTATGACACCGCATGGCTGTGGCAATGATATTAAATGGTCGGTCCAGTACTTGAATATCACTCTGTCTTGTTTGAGTACCGCGACAGTATGCACTGAAATGTTAATGCAGCCATTTTTATCTCAATATCAAATCATTTATGGGTAGCAATTTCTGTGATTGTTTTCAATTAAAATGGTCAAAAATAAACCAAAATAGCTTCTTAGTAAAGAGCAATTTCTCAAGCAGGAATTTTTCTAGGGCTGTCTGAGAGTGGTCTGAGTGGGGAGGGGAAAACTGAAAACTAGCTGTTATTGGCAGAGTTTGGAACTCTCTTTCTTATTGGTCTATTAATTCATTTACCAAATTGTCAAAGACTCCAGTCACCCAAGCCATAGACTGTTCTCTCTGCTACCGCACGGCAAGCGGTACCGGAGCGCCAAGTCTAGGACCAAAAGGCTCCTTAACAGCTTCTACCCCCAAGCCATAAGACTGCTGAACAACTAATCAGCTAGCTTCCCGGACTACATTGAACCTCCCTAAACCCCCCCCCCCCCCTGTGTTTTTACACTGCTGCTACTCGCTGTTTATTATCTATGCATAGTAACTTTACAAATTACCTCGACTATCCTGTACCCCCGCACATTGACTCGGTACCAGTACCCCCTGTATATAGCCTCGTTATTGTTATGTACATATATTGTGTTACTTTTTGATTGATTATATTCATTTTACTTTAGTTTATATAGTAAATATTTTATCAACTCTATTTCTTTAACTGCATTGTTGATTAAGGGCTTGTAAGTAAGCATTTCATTGTAAGGTCTACACCTCTTTTATTCGCCGCATATGACAAATTTGATTTCAGGTGGCCTTTTCCAACAACTCTTACACTAAAAAGGGCATTATCCTTTTCACAATTTCACAGTATTATTCCGAACTCATACTGTTGAAAAATATATAAAACACATGTTTTTGACTACACTGGGATGTTAAAATTAGTTGATAAGTAGTAGAAAATGTGTAAATGTTCAAATTCAAAATGGATTAAACATATACACTACCGTTCAGCAGTTTGGGGTCACTTAGAAATGTCCTTGTTTTCCATGAAAACATACATGAAATTAGTTGCAAAATGAATATGAAATATAGTCAAGAAGTTGACAAGGTTATAAAAAATTTGTTTTAATTGAAATTCAAACTTTGCTTTCTTCAAAGAATCCTCCATTTGCAGCAATTACAGCCTTGTAGACCTTTGGCATTCTAGTTGTCTATTTGTTGAGGTAATCTGAAGAGATTTCATCCCATGCTTCCTGAAGCACTTCCCATAAATTGGATTGGCTTGATGGGCACTTCTTACGTACCATACAGTCAAGCTGCTCCCACAACAGCTCAATAGGGTTGAGATCCGGTGACTGTGCTGGCCATTCCATTATAGACAGAATACCAGCTGACTGCTTCTTCCCTAAATAGTTATTTCATAGTTTGGAGCTATGCTTTGGGTCATTGTCCTGTTGAGGGAGGAAATTGGCTTGAATTAAGCAACGTCCACAGGGTATGGCATGGCGTTGCAAAATAGAGTGTAAGCCTTCCTTCTTCAAGATCCCTTTTCCCCTGTACAAATCTCCCACTTTACCACTACCAAAGCACCCCCAGACCATCACATTGCCTCCACCATGCTTGACAGATGGTGTCAAGCACTCCTCCAGCATGTTTTCATTTTTTCTGCGTCTCACAAATGTTCTTCTTTGTGATCCGAACACCTCAAACTGAGATTTGTCTGTCCATAACACTTTTTTCCAATCTTCCTCTGTCCAGGGTCTGTGTTATTTTGCCCGTCTTAATCTTTTCTATTTATTTGCCAGTCTGAGATATGGCTTTTTCTTTGCAACTCTGCCAGAAGGCCAGCATCCTGAAGTCACCTCTTCACTGTTGATGTTGAGACTGGTGATTTGCGGATACTTTTTAATGAAGCTGTCATTTGAGGACTTGTGAGGCGTCTGTTTCTCAAACTAGACACTCTAATGTACTTGTCCTCTTGCTCAGTTGTGCACCGGGGCCTCCCACTCCTCTTTCGATTCTGGTTAGGTCCAGTTTGTGCTGTTCTGTGAAGGGAGTAGTACACAGAGTTGTACGAGATCTTCAGTTTCTTGGCAGTTTCTCACATGGAATAGCCTTCAATTCTCAGAACAAGAATAGACTGACGGGTTCCAGAAGAAAGTTATTTGATTCTGGCCATTTTGAGCCTGTAATCGAACCCGCAAATGGTGACGCTCCAGATACTCAACTAGTCTAAAGAAGGCCAGTTTTGTTGCTTCTTTAATCAGATCAACAGTTTTCAGCTGTGCTAACAATTGCAAAAGGTTTTTCTAATGATCAATTAGCCTTTTAAAATGATAAACTTGGATTAGCTAACAACGTGCCATTGGAACACAGGAGTGATGTTTGCTGATAATGGGCCTCTGTACGCCTATGTAGATATTCCATAAAAAATCTGCCGTTTCCGTCTACAATAGTAATTTATAACATTAACAATGTCTACACTGTATTTCTGACATGCACAGCTCTTTGGGTGAGGTTCTGTCTTCAAGTCCCTTCGGTGTATGTAATGTATTACAGATTATGAACAGGTGCAGTCAGATGGCAGGAGGGATGGAGTGTATGACACTCCAAACCAGGAGAGATGTGCATCATCTCTCCAAACCGTCTCTACAAGGTAGAGTTGATACACACAGCACTGAGAAACAGAGGTGGGACCAAGTAATTGTTTTACAAGTCACAAGTAAGTCTCAAGTCTTAGCACTAGCCAGTTGTAGCGCAATCTTGGGTGCAATGACTGACTGTGTGGAGGCTCATTGATTTAATGTTACGTTAGCCTACATGCTGCACTAACAAAGTTATATATAGCTGTCGGCTATACTAGCCAGGACCTATCGTTCTTTGTGCAGCTTCAAATGTTGAACAAAGTTGGAAGTTGTTGCTCCTCCGTTTGTAATTTTCTTCCCGCATGTTTTGCAAGTTGCAATCTGTTTTCTGTTGACCTCAGCATGGTCTTTATATCCGAAAATAATAATTTGGGGTATCATCTTTCCAAGGGCTCCATCTGAATTCACCCGCCGACGTTCCTCTGCTCAACCACGCGCAACTTTTTGTCAGCTGGCACAATTTGATTGGCTGCTGTCCGATTCAAACTGTAATCCGTTAAATGAAGAGTTGATGCGCTGCCCACTTTTTTTAATAGCATAATTCTTTAGATTTGGCCTTGGGGAGTGTATCAAGTCAGGTCGAGTCATAAGGCTCAAGTCCAAGTTAAGTCACGAGTCATTGGTGTTGAAGTCAAAGTCGAGTTGCAAGCCATCATATTTGTGACTTGAGTCTGACTCGAGTCCAAGTCATGAGAACATTATCAATGGTTGTTAGGTGAATTCCAGGACAGTGAAAGTATTTTGACCTATGACCAGATCAAATGTGACCAACCTGAAGTGGGACTGGTGCCTGGCCGCATACTGCCTCAGCCTTCTGCACCTGTAATGGTAGGGGGTGGGGCGGTTCCCACAACACTGCTGAATGACAAATGCACCAGGTTTTGTAAGTAGCCTGTGAATTAAATAAAATACGATCACTCAATAAACATACAGAAGTAATTCAATTAATAGAGTGACTGTAAGTACAGAATAGATTCAGGCTAGTGACGCTAATATGCAACCAGCTGTGTAATGTTACATTGCTGAATGCTTGCTGACACGTATTTGTAGCATGTTAGCAAAAAAAACTTGTACTCAGGCTGGACAAGTACAATCCTTAATTTTTTTTCACCCTAGAAAATGCACAATAGACTTTTATGAGAACAGGCATGGTGTTTTAGCACTAGTAGCAGATGAAGCCCCTACTGCTAGCTAGCTAATACTAACCTATCCCTCGATCATGAATCCCAGTTCATTACAGGAAAGGCAGAATGCCGCCAGGGCCTGAGTTATTGAGAGCAAGTGCGCACCGGTTTGTGTCAAGAACTGCAACACTGCAGGTTTTTTTTTCAAGTCAATATTAGGCAGGTGTTCATAATGTTTGGTATACTCAGTGTAGATCCGTAGTGCCGTTTGAACAAATATAGAAGCTAAGATGATAGGATAAGCTTCTCCTTTTACTTCTTTCATAAATCATAGACCGCTTAACAAGCATCATTCCAAATATTTTGAGACATACAATGTTCCCAGCAAACAGGGGAAACCCTGAGGAGATTCGGCGACGTTCCCATTAGGTCCCTTTAGGGTTTTGGTGCAACGTTTTCCAACTACATTTACATTTACATTTAAGTCATTTAGCAGACGCTCTTATCCAGAGCGACTTACAAATTGGTGCATTCACCTTATGACATCCAGTGGAACAACCACTTTACAATAGTGCATCTAAATCTTTTAAGGGGGGGGGGGGGGGTCAGAAGGATTACTTTATCCTATCCTAGGTATTCTGAGAACATTCTAAGAACATTGTGTGATGGTCCCAAGGAAACGTTCTCAAGGGGACTATCCTGGAACTGGACAAAACCTCCAGGGGACCATGACACAACTTCCTGACGACTTTAGGCAACCATTTCGTGACTAATTATTGTTTGCAGGGTTCTGTGTCCCGCATGTCTTGTTTTTCAGAATGGTAGAATCTGTTATCTATATTGTACATACATATTATAGAGGGTATATATATATATATATATATACTACATGACCAATAGGAATGTGAACACCAGTAGTAGGTGTTGCAACCAAGGACAGACGATTTTTACACGCTTCAGCACTTGGCGGTCCCGTTCTGTGAGTTTGTGTGTCCTACCACTTTGCGGCTGACGCGTTGCTGCTCCTAGATGTTTCCACTTCACAATAACAGCACTTACAGTTCACCGGGTTAGCTCTAGAAGGGCAGACATTTGACGAACTGACTTGTTGGAAAGGTGGCATCCTATGACAGTGCCACGTTGAAAGCCACTGAGCTCTTCAGTACGGGCCATTCTACTGCCAACGTTTGTCTATGGAGATTGCATGGCTGTGTGCTCAATTTTATACACCTGTCAGCAATGGGTGTGGCTGATATAGCCGAATTCACTAACTTGAAGGGGTGTCCACATACTTTTCTATATAGTGTATATTTTTATATATTCTATGAATACGATCAAGACTTCCAGGTTTTTTGTTCATTAGCATCTAAATTAAAGTCCGAAGATAAACAGATGCAAAACGGAGAACATTCTCACATTGTTTCTTTCTTCAATTTACCAGTTTTTGGTCCCTTTTTGCTCTGAATAATCTTTACTATTACATACAGTGCTCTTGACTTTTTCCACATTTTGTTACGTTACAGCCTTATTCAAAAATATATTAAATACATAAAAATCCTCAGCAATCTACACACAATTCCCCATAATGACAAAGTGAAAACAGGTTATTAGAAATGTTTACAAATGTATTAAAATCTAGTATTGAGACTTTGCTATGAGACTCGAAATTGAACTCATGTGCATCCTGTTTCCATTGATCATCCTTGAGATGTTTCTACAACTACATTGGAGTCCACCTTCAATTAAGGTAAATTCAATTTATTGGACATTATGTGGAAAGGCACATACCTGTCTAAGGTCCCACTGTTGACAGTGCAAGTCAGAGCAAAAACCAAGCCATGAGGTCGAAGGAATTGTCCATAGAGCTCCGAGACAGGATTGTGTTGAGGCACAGATCTCTGGAAGGGTACCAAAACATTTCTGCAGTATTGACGGTCTCCAAGAACACATTAGCCTCCATAATTCTTAAATGGAAGAAGTTTGGAACCACCAAGACTCTTCCTAGAGCTGTCTGCCCAGCCAAACTGAGCAATCGGGGGAGAATGGCCTTGATCAGGAAGGTGACCGAGAACTCGATGGTCATTCTGAGAGAGCTCTGCAACACTCCACCGGTCAGGCCTTTATGGTAGAGTGGCCAGACAGAAGCCACTCCTCAGTAAAAGGCACATGACAGCCTGCTTGGAGTTGGCCAAAAGACTCTCAGACCATTAGAAACAAGATTCTCTGGTCTGATGAAACCAAGATTGAACTCTTTGGCCTGAATGCCACGCGTCATGTCTGGAGGAAACCTTGTACCATCCCTATGGTGAAGCATGGTGGTGGCAGCATCATGCTGTGGAGATGTTTTTCAGAGGCAGGGACTGGGAGACTAGTCAGGATTGAGGGAAAGATGAACGTAGCAAAGTACAGAGAGATCTTTGATGTAAACCAGCTCCAGAACGCTCAGGACCTCACACTCGGGCGTAAGTTCACCTTGCAACAGGACAACAACCCTAAGCACACAGCCAAGACAACGCAGGAGTGGCTTCGGGAAACGTCGTTGAATGTCCTTGAGTGGCCAGAGCCCGGACTTAAACCCGATCGAACATCTCTGGAGAGACCTGAAAATAGCTGTACAGCAACGCTCCCCATCCAACCCGACAGAGCTTGAGAGGATCTGAAGAGAAGATACCAAAGGTGGCAAAGGCGCTTCAACAAAGTACTGAGTAAAGGGTCTGAATACTTATGTAAATGTACATTTTCAGTTATTATTTTTTTTTAAATAAATTAGCAAACATTTCTAAAACCCTGTTTTTGCTTTGTCATTAGGGGGTAACGTGTGTAGATTAAAAATGAATGTCATTTTTATTCAATTTTAGAATGAGACTGTAACCTAACAAAATGTGGGAAAAGTCAAGGGGTCTGAATGCTTTCCGAATGCACTGTACATCATTCTGACCATTTCTGACATAATCAGACTATTACTTTATGCAAGGGTATCATAATAGTATCATGACTCTTGGATCCATGGCTTAAAGTCACGTACATCACATCATTACACTACTGCTCCATAAGCTTCCCACTTACCTGACATCACTGTTAAGATTTAACATGACAAGTTATCAAACCCGTTCACAGGGTTGGTTAACTTTGGAGACTCCTCTGGTGTCTACAGAGTTCAGTAAATTCGCCTTTAATTTACTTGCACCCAATGTTTGGAATAATCTCCAAAATACGTTTTGATTGGATGCTTTTAAAAGTCCCTAGGGCAATGCAGACGACCGACACAGGATTTTTATAATGAATAATGTGTTTGTTTTAATTGACTGTGTTATGGATCTTAATGTGTATTTTAATATGTATGTTTATCTATACTTGCCTGTATGTTTATCTATACTTGTTTTTGTATGGTGCAGGGATCATTTGTAAAAGAGACTTTAGTCTCAATATGACTTCCCTGTTGAAATAAAGGTAAATAACTAACATTCCTTTGACCCTCCCCCAGATAGGCTATGGATCTACAGGAAAAGCATGATTAACGACTCCATGAAGGTTTATGTGTCTTGGTAATGACTCGGAGTAAGCCACAAACCATGTATCTATTTTCTGACGAGGCGAGCCATGATGTAGCAACTATTGAAAAGACAGCGATTTGTGATTTTTAACTCAATCCGTCCCTACTTGAATGATACAAGCACATTTGGTGGGGCATGGAAATAAACAGAGAATACCCAGGGTCGGTCTGCCCTACAATACAATGAATTACCCGGCGTAGCACATCAAGCTAAATATCCTTATTTCAACTTCGCAAGTTGTAGGGAGATGGGGATTTACACTGAATTGTGGTGTAGTCCATCAAAGTGGTAAAGTCCACCCTGTTCAATATTCCTCATTGGCTTTTCCAAAATTCCAAAGTCACTCACCCTGCTCCCTATGGGCACAGAAAGCTGTTCTCATCAAATGATTTCAGTAAGTATGTAAAGCTTCTCTAATCAAATGATACGTGGGTAATGTAGGTCTGGAATTGGAGTAATGTCTTCTTTGGAAGTGAGGTGACTGTAGGTGTTCCTTCTCCCAAGCACCCAACTCATTATCTGATCATGTTGCATACTAGGCCCAGAGGGTGCATGAGGTTGATGTACCACTGCACATGACACCATCTCTAATGAACAAACGACTTGCCATTTCTCTCATTTTCCCAATCCAATATTCTCTCTTGGCCAGCACTTTGTAAATAATAACAAATACTTGTGATGGGGTAAGCTTATTAGCACTTTTAGCCCTGTTTTGAAACCCACCTCATTTGCTTTTTGAATGATTGCATCTATTTCAAATGAGAGAATGTCTTATCCAGTTGTTTACTTTCCATCACTGAAGCATTTGATAACTTAATCCTAAACTCATCATATGTATTTTGCTGATTGGATTCAAGTACAATATATCTTGCACAACAAAGGTTTTGACATAAATGATGCATGTGTTATCAGAATATGCTACAAATGAGGAGAATAACATGTACCTATTATTTTCTCAAAAGTTTAGTCAACAAAATGATCAATTGCTTGATTAATCTCTAAAGATTAATTTATAGAAATACAGAGATAGGTATTAGCATTATATAATTTCTTAGCATTTGGTCCACTAGATCATTATACATTTGGTATCACATTCAGCAATGGTATAACATCTTCATTTTTGGCAGTTTTTTCCCCCAGCAGAACATCAAATTATCACATCCCAGGCACCAAAAATAGCAGTTGCTCAGAAATGTCTTAATTTATGTTTGTGTAGGTCTTGAAGCTCAGCTTGTTGGTCTTGGAACTTTCCATTTTGTCTTTAAATGAGTGAGGCTAAAGCAGTTTTTAATGAAATGTTCACTCTTTTGCTATTCAGGATGTGTATTTTTTTACTCCTGGGCCTTGCAGCAGTGCATTCTAACACCTTGCACTGTACTGAAAACATACAGTATGGTTCAACATATGCTACACGTCCACATCACTTGAATACTGATCATTGCAAATACATTCTGACCAGAGCACAAATACTGTGTCATTCTGACCAAAGCAGGCTTTAAAACATCAGAAGACACTCACAGGCTCTCAGTCGTGTTGGAACGAAAAGGAGATAATCTATTAAAGTAGGTTTGGCTTCGTCATTGATGTATGTATTGTGACTCTGTGGGTACTTAATTTTCACCACAATTTCATCTGATTTTATGCAGCATAAAATGGAAACTAACAGAGTAATATTGGATTTCTGAGGTGTCATTTTATGAGCCAGATACCAATGTCCTTAAATTCACTTTTAGATGTAGTCAGTCAGATGAATAATCATAATCACTGTGCATTGCAGTTGCATAACACATTGCAGCCCTCTTGAGCTTACATTTGTTCACACATCTCCTCATCGTTAGTCCTTTTCAGGCACTTTCAACTCAGCAGAATTGTAATCTGAAACTCTGGAAAGTCCAATCGAATAATGTGCCAGATTATGAAAGGCTGCTTTTTTTTCATCCCTTGTATCTTTGCGCAGCAGCAGAGATTTCCCCTCTCCCTCTCCCTGCAGTGACTGGAGGCTTTAAATCACCCATGGCAGAGCTCTTGAGCACACCCAGGGAAGAAGTGTTTTTATAAGGATGGGGGATTTTTTCAGTAAGTTGCAGTGGTGGAAAAGGTACCCAATTGTCATACTTAAGTAAAAGTAAAGATACCTTAATAGAAAATGACTCAAGTAAAAGTAGTAAATCTCCCTACTTGAGTAAAAGTCTAAACGTATTTGGTTTTAAATATACTTCAGTATCAAAAGTAAATGTAATTGCTAAAATGTACTTCAGTATCTAAAGCAAAAGTATAAATGATTTCAAATAACTTATTTTAGGCAAACCAGACGGCACTGTTTTTTTGTTTTATAATTTACGGATAGCCAGGGGCACACTCCAACATAATTTACAAACGAAGCATATGTGTTTAGTGAGTCCACCAGATAGATCTCTTGATAAGTGTGTGAATTGGACCATTTTCCTGTCCTGCTAAGCATTCAAAATGTAACAAGTACTTTTGGGTGTCAGGGAAAATGTATGGAGTAATAAGTACATTATTTTCTTTAAGAATGTAGTGAAATAAAAGTAAAAGTTGTCAAAAATATAAATATATATACTATAGTATAGTAAAGATACCCCCAATAGCTACTTAAGTACTACTTTAAAGTATTTTTACACCACTGGTGAGTTGTGGGTACACATTGAGGATGAGGTTGGATTCTTAGATTTGAAGTGAAGCAGGAGGAAGAACATGAATACTGGTGATGGATTTGTGTTTCGCTGCATGGCACAAAGTACATTTCCCAGTGTACTTACCTCGTTCAGCACTTACAGTATGTAACAATTATATTTTAACTGTTTGTAAGCTTATTTTGATATGATAGTGTTACTAGATATGCTTTTGCTACGAGATGCATCTATCTGGCAGATAGAATCAATTCCTTATTTTTTTATGTATATAATATTGGAGTACACCCCATTTATTAAGGTTTATTAAGGTTTTCTTACATTGAATGTTCATTCCTTGTGGACTCATTTACTTCAATGCAAAGAAGGGGACAAGTGTCTGTCTATAATCCCTGCTAATTGTTTTTAATAACAGCCTTAGCCATAAACATCCACACACCTATTTACCCAGCATGCACTGGATAGTAGTGCACAGTGGGCTATCTGAGGGTAATCCGTTTTGGTGATGCATTTCAGCTTCGCTTATCAGATACTGTATATGGCGTATCAGGTTTGGCGAGATCCAAAATCCCCTCTATGATTTGTTAAGAGGTACTACCTGACCTTCATTTTGCGCCATGCTAAAACCAGATTCCTCTCTGGAAGGGGCTGATAAGCAGATGGCATGACATATATCATACTTCACATCTAGATCCTTTGCAGGCAGAAATAGACCACGGGTTATTTATCCCCACTGAACTTGGGGCCTGTTGTACGGCCGGTCTAAAGTGTTCCCCAACAATGAATGGGTTTATGATACCATTTTATTCCGCACGTTTGAAGAATCGTTTCGGAATCAAAACTCCCCAGTGAGCCCTTACATAATACAACAATAAAATGAAAACAGCAAATGATATTCAGGCTCCATAGAATATCTCATCTTTCATAGGATCTCTTCAATAGAACAATACCCTCCCTCTAAACAATGATGAGTCATAAGGACATCCCCGGGACATCACAAAATGGTCGCCTAAAGTTGTCAGGATGTTATGTCATGGACCTCTGGAGGGTTTGTCTACTTCCATGGATGTCCCGAGGACGTTTTTAGGGACTTCTTGGGACATTGTGTCAAATAAAATGAAAGTATATTTGTCACGTGCGCCAAATACAACAGGTACAATTTCACCTTACAGTGAAATGCTTACTTACAGGCTCTAACCAATAATGTAAAAAAAGGTATTTGGTGAACAATAGGTAAGAAAATTAATAAAAACAACAGTTAAAAGACCGTGAAAAACAGTAGCGAGGCTATAAAAGTAGCGAGGCTACATACAGACACCGGTTAGTCAGGCTGATGTACATGTATATATGGTTAAAGTGACTATGCATATATGATGAACAGAGAGTAGCAGTAGTGTAAAGAGGGGTTGGCGGGTGGTGGGTGGCGGGACACAATGTAGATAGCCCGGTTAGCCAATGTGCGGGAGCACTGGTTGGTCAGGCCAATTGAGGTAGTATGTACATATGTACATGAATGTATAGTTAAAGTGACTATGCATATATGATAAACAGAGAGTAGCAGCAGCGTAAAAGAGGGGTTGGGGGGGGGGGGGGTTACACAATGCAAATAGTTCGGGTAGCAATTAGATTACCTGTTCAGGAGTCTTATGGCTTGGAGGTAAAAACTGTTGAGAAGCCTTTTTGTCCTAGACTTGGCACTTCGGTACCACTTGGCATGCGGTAGTAGAGAGAGCAGTCTATGACTGGGGTGGCTGGGGTCTTTGACAATTTGTAGGGCCTTCCTCTGACACCGCCTGGTGTAGAGGTCCTGGATGGCAGGCAGCTTAGCCCCTGTGATGTACTGGGTTGTACGCACTACCCTCTGTAGTGCCTTGCGGTCGGCCTCACCATGTTTCATTGAAATGTACAGCTGTGTGTCATCCGCATAGCAGTGAAAGTTAACATTATGTTTTCGAATGACATCCCCAAGAGGTAAAATATATAGTGAAAACAATAGTGGTCCTAAAACGGAACCTTGAGGAACACCGAAATTTACAGACAAACTGATATCTTTCCGACAGATAAGATCTAAACCAGGCCAGAACTTGTCCGTGTAGACCAATTTGGGTTTCCAATCTCTCCAAAAGAATGTGGTGTTCGATGACATCAAAAGCAGCACTAAGGTCTAGGAGCACGAGGACAGATGCAGAGCCCCAGTCTGACGCCATTAAAAGGTAATTTACCACCTTCACAAGTGCAGTCTCAGTGCTATGATGGGGTCTACAACCAGACTGAAGTATTTCGTATATATTGTTTGTCTTCAGGAAGGTAGTGAGTTGCTACGCAACAGCTTTTTCTAAGATTTTTGAGAGGAATGGAAGATTCGATATAGGCCGATAGTTTTTTATATTTTCTGGGTCAAGGTTTGGCTTTTTCAAGAGAGGCTTTATTACTGCCACTTTTAGTGAGTTTGGAAAGAGAGCCATTTATTATGTTCAACATAGGAGGGCCAAGCACAGGAAGCAGCTCTTTCAGTAGTTTAGTTGGAATAGGGTCCAGTATGCAGCTTGAAGGTTTAGAGGCCATGATTATTTTCATCATTGTGTCAAGAGATATAGTACTAAAACACTTGAGTGTCTCTCTTGATCCGAGGTCCTGGCAGAGTTGTGCAGACTCAGGACAAGTGAGCTTTGGAGGAATACGCAGATTTAAAGAAGAGTCCGTAATTTGCTTTCTAATGATCATGATCTTTTCCTCAAAGAAGTTCATGAATGTATTACTGCTGAAGTGAAAGCCATCCTCTCTTGGGGAATGCTGCTTTTTAGTTAGCTTTGCGACAGTATCAAAAATAAATTTAGGATTGTTCTTATTTTCCTCAATTAAGTTGGAAAAATAGGATGATCAAGCAGCAGTGAGGGCTCTTCGATACTGCACGGTACTGTCTTTCCAAGCTAGTCTGAAGACTTCCAGTTTGGTGTGGCGCCATTTCCGTTCCAATTTTCTGGAAGCTTGCTTCAGAGCTCGGGTATTTTCTGTATACCAGGGAGCTAGTTTCTTATGACAAATGTTTTTAGTTTTTAGGGGTGCAACTGCATCTAGGGTATTGTGCAAGGTTAAATTAAGTTCCTCAGTTAGGTGGTTAACCTCTCTTGGGTACGTGAGACGTTAGCGTCCCACCTCTTCAACAGCCAGTGAAACTGCTGGGTGCCAAATTCAAATACAGAAATACTCATTATAAAAATTCAGACAACAAAACATATTTTACATAGGTTTAAAGATTAACTTCTTGTGAATCCAACCACGGTGTCAGATTTAAAAAATGCTTTACGGCAAAAGCATACCTTACGATTATTTGAGAACATAACCCACTAGACAATTCATTACAAACAGTAACCAGCCAAGTAGAACAGTTACACAAGTCAGAAATAGAGATAAAATTAATCCCTCACCTTTGATGATCTTCATATGGTTGCACTCAGCAGACATTAATTTACTCAATAAATGTTCCTTTTGTTCGATAAAGTCCCTTTATATCCAAAAACCTCCATTTTGTTCGCGCATTTTCTTCAGTAATCCACAGGCTCAAACGCAGTCAAAACAGGAAGACAAAAAAATCAAAATTGTATCCGTAAAGTTCATAGAAACATGTCAAACGATGTTTATATTCCAACCTCAGGTTGTTTTTAGCCTAAATAATCTATAATATTTCAACCGGACAATAACGTTGTCAATTTAAAAGGTAAACAAGAAACGCACTCTCTCCGTCTCGCGCATGAAAAAGCTCTGTGACACTTTAGGGTCGACTCATTGAGACTGCTCTTACTTCTTCATTTTTCAGAATACAAGCCTGAAACAATTTCTAAAGACTGTTGACATCTAGTGGAAGGCATAGAAACTGCAATTTGAGTTCTAAATCAATGGATACTGTAATGGCATTGAATAGAAAACTACAAAACCAAAAAAAGAAATACTTCCTAAATGGATTTTTCTCAGGTTTTTGCCTGCAAAATCAGTTCTGTTATACTCACAGACACTTTTTTAACAGTTTTGGAAACTTTAGAGTGTTTTCTATCCAAATCTACCGGTTATATGCATATCATATCTTCTGGGCCCGAGAAGCAGGCAGTTTAATTTGGGCATGCATTTCATCCAAAATTCCGAATGCTGCCCCCTACCCTAGAGAAGTTAACTGATTTTTGTCGTCTGACGTCCTTGGGTAGGCAGAGGGAGTCTGGAAGGGCATCAAGGAATCTTTGGGTTGTGAATTTATAGCACGACTTTTGATGCTCCTTGGTTGGGGTCTGAGCAGATTATTTGTTGCCATTGCAAATATAATAAAATGATGGTCCGATAGTCCAGGATTATGAGGAAAAACATTAAGATCCACAACATTTATTCCATGGGACAAAACTAGGTCCAGAGTATGACTGTGACAGTGAGTAGGTCCAGAGACATGTTGGACAAAACCCACTGAGTCGATGATGGCTCCGAAAGCCTTTTGGAGTGGGTCTATGGACTTTTCCATGTGAATATTAAAATCACCAAGAATTAGAATATTATCTGCTATGACTACAAGGTCCGATAGGAATTCAGGGAACTCAGTGAGGAACGCTGTATATGGCCCAGGAGGCCTGTAAACAGTAGCTATAAAAAGTGATTGAGTGGGCTGCTTAGATTTCATGACTAGAAGCTCAAAAGACGAAAACGTCGTTTTTCTTTTGTAAATTGAAATTTGCTATCATAAATGTTAGCAACACCTCCGCCTTTGCGGGATGCATGGGGGATATGGTCACTAGTGTAACCAGGAGGTGAGGCCTCATTTAACACAGTACATTCATCAGGCTTAAGCCATGTTTCAGTCAGGCCAATCACATCAAGATTATAATCAGTGATAAGTTAATTGACTATAACTGCCTTTGAAGTGAGGGATCTAACATTAAGTAGCCCTATTTTAAAATGTGAGGTATCACGATCTCTTTCAATAATGGCAGGAATGGAGGAGGTCTTTATTCTAGTGAGATTGCTAAGGCGAACACCGCCATGTTTAGTTTTGCCCAACCTAGGTCGAGGCACAGACACGGTCTCAATGGGGATAGCTGAGCTGACTACACTGACTGTGCTAGTGGCAGACTCCACTAAGCTGGCAGGCTGGCTAACAGCCTGCTGCCTGGCCTCCACCCTATTTCATTGTGGAGCTAGAGAAGTTAGAGCCCTGTCTATGTTGGTAGATAAGATGAGAGCACCCCTCCAGCTAGGATGGAGTTCGTCACTCCTCAGCAGGCCAGGCTTGGTCCTGTTTGTGGGTGAGTCCCAGAAAGATGGCCAATTATCTACAAATTCTATCTTTTGGGAGGGGCAGAAAACAGTTTTCAACCAACGATTGAGTTGTGAGACTGCTGTAGAGCTCATCACTCCCCCTGACTGGGAGGGGGCCAGAGACAATTACTCAATGACGACGCATCTTTCTAGCTGATTTACACGCTGAAGCTATGTTGCGTTGAATAATATGCCCTACCAACATTACATACTATACTGAAGATCCAAACTAAAATTGATAAAATAATAAATTCAATATTTGAGAGAATAGTCAGATTAACTGAAAGCTATAATAATAATATTATTACATGGGACTTATATATTGCTTTTCAAGGACCCCAAGTTGCTTTACAATTGTAGAAATGAAAAGAAAAACAAAAAACAGGAGTAAAAAAAAATAAACTCAGACTAAACAAAAACATGAATAAAGAGAGGGGTGGTCTCAGAGAGGGGAAAAAGTGTGATATATATGGGTAGGGTTGGGTTGTAATTTAGGAGGGACTGAAGATAGTGATGGACTCCGAGTCATGTATGGTTGGAAGGAGGGAGTTCCAGAGCCTAGGAGCAACCCTGGAGAAGGTCCTGTCGCCGAAGCTCTGCAACTTGACAAGGTGGTCCACTGTGGTGGCATGGAGTGCGCGTGTGGGTTGGTAGGGGAGATCAAGGTCTCAGAGGTGGGGGTGGGGGGTCAATTTGGTGAAGAGCTTTGTAGGTCAGAAGGAGGATCTTGTAATCAATGCGTTGGGAGACAGGTAGACAGTGGTTCACGGAGGATAGAGGTGATGTGCTTCCAGGACTTAGTGTGGATGAGGATTCAGGCTGCAGAGTTTTGAACCAGTTGGAGCTTATGGAGGGGGCTTGAGTTGGTGCCGGATAGTGGTGACTTGCAGTAGACAAGACGGGAGGAGATGAATGCATGTACAGTGTGAGGGTTTCAGTGGAAGAACGGGAAATGTTGTAGAGGTGGTAGAATGAGGATTTGACAGTCTGTCTTATGTGGTAGTTCAAGGATATGGTGGAGTCCAGGATGATGCCAGTTTTGGTGCCGGAGAGGATGGCTGACGTTTTATGTGCTCCTGCTCTGTTATTTTGTTCATTTTTTGTGTTGTTTTTAACTTATTTTTTTACTTATTTTGTACATAATATTGCTGCTACCGTCACTTATAACCAAAAATAACTTCTGGATATCAGAACAGCGATTACTCACCACGAACTGGGAGAAGCTTTTTCCTTTAACGAGTCCGACGAGTACGATATACTGCTTTCCCGGGAACAGGCCCAAATCCCCGTCATTGCACGAAGAGAAGACGGAGAAAAAGGAAACAGAGGTAGGGCTGCCTTCTGAGAATTTGTAGGCGAGCAAGTAAAACCCAATTGCCATCCGCTCTATTGGCAAACATGCAATCATTGAAAAATAAAATTGATGACCTACGAGTAAGATTAAACAACCAAAGGGACATTAAACACTGTACTATCTTATGTTTCACCAAGTCGTGGCTGAATAACAACATGAACATCATACATTTGGTGGGTTTTACACTCTATCGGCAGGATAGAACAGCAAAATGCGGTAAGACAAGGGCTGGTGGTTTATGTATATTTGTAAAACAGCTAGTGCACGTTATCTAAGGAAGTCTCAAGGTTTTGCTCACCTGAGGTAGAGTATCTCATGATAAGCTGCAGACCACACTATCTACCTAGAGAGTTTATCTGTATTTTTCGTAGCTTTCTACATATCACCACAGACCGATGCTGGCAGTAAGACCGCATTCAATGAGCTGTATATCGCCATAAGCGGTTTTGTGAACAGGAAAACGCTAATCCAGAGGCGGTGCTCCTAGTGGCTGGGGACTTTAATGCAGGGAAACTTAAATCCATTTTACCAAAATGTTAAATGTGCAACCTGAGGGAAAAAAACTCTACACAAAGCTCTCCCTCGCACTTACCTCACCCTCCATTTGGCAAATCTGACCATAATTATATCCTCCTGATTCCTGCTTACAAGCTAAAATTTAAGCAGTGAGCACCAGTGACTTGGTCAATAGAAAAGTGGTCGGATGAAGCAGATGCTGGGCTACAGTACTGTTTTGCTAGCACAGACTGGAATATGTTCTGGGATTCTTCCGATGGCATTGAGAAGTACACCACATCGGTCACTGGCTTCATCAATAAGTGCATCGATGACATCGTCCCCACAGTGACTATGTATTGTACAGTTGAGTGGGACTCTAACCCAGAAGCTTATAAGAAATCCCACTATGCCCTCCGACGAACCATCAAACAGGCAAAGCGTCAATACAGGACTAAGATCGAATCGTACTACACTGGCTCCGACGCTCGTCAGATGTGGCAGGGCTTGCAAACTATTACAGACTACAAAGGGAAGCACAGCCGAGAGTAGCCCAGTGACACATACCTACTAGACGAGCTAAATTACTTCTATGCTCGCTTCGAGGCAAGTAACACTGAAACATGCATGAGAGCATAAGCTGTTCCGGACGACTGTGTGATCACTCTCTCCGCAGCCGATGTAAGTAAGACCTTTAAAAAGGTCAACATTCACAAGGCCAGACGGATTACCAGGATGTGTACTCCGAGCATGCGCTGCCCAACTGGCAAGTGTCTTCACTGACATTTTCAACCTCTCCTGTCAGAGTCTGTATTTCCAATATGTTTCAAGCAGACCACCATAGTCCCTGTGCCCAAGAACACTAAGGTAACCTGCCTAAATGACTATGGACCCGTAGCACTCACATCTGTAGCCATGAGGTGCTTTGAAAGGCTGGTCATGGCTCACATCAACAACATTATCTCAGAAACCCTAGACCCACTCCAATTTGCAAACCGCCCTAACAGATCCACAGATGATGCAATCTCTATTGCACTCCACACTGCCCTTTCACACCTGGACAAAAGGAACACCTATGTGAGAATGCTATTCTTGACTACAGCATAGTACCCTCAAAGCTCATCACTAAGCTCAGGACCCTGGGACTAAACTCATCTGGATCCTGGTCTTCCTGACGGGCCGCCCCCATGTGGTAAGGGTAGGCATCAACACATCCGCCATACTGATCCTCAACATGAGGGCCCCTCATGGGTGTGTGCTCAGTCCCCTCCTGTACTCCCTGTTCACTCATGACTGCACGGCCAGGCTCGACTCCAACACCATCATTAAGTTTGCAGATGACACAACACTGGCAGGCCTGATCACCGACAACGACGAGACAGCCTATAGGGAGGAGGTCAGAGACCTGGCCGTGTGGTGCCAGGACAACAACCTCTCCCTCAACATGACAAAGGAGATGATTGTGGACTACAGGAAAAGGAGAACTGAGCACACCCCTATTCTCATCGACGGGGCTGTAGTGGAGCAGGTTGGGAGCTTCAAGTTCCTTGGTGTCCACATCACCAACAAACTAACATGGTCCAAGCACACCAACACAGTCGTGAAGAGGGCACGACAAAGCCTATTCCCCCTCAGGAGACTGAAAAGATTTGTCATGTGTCCTCAGATCCTCGAAAGGTTCTACAGATGCACCATGTAGAGCATCCCGACAGGTTGCATAACTGCCTGGTATGGCAACTGCTCGGCCTCCGACCGCAAGGCACTACAGAGTGCGTATGGCCCAGTACATCACTGGGGCCAAGATTCTTGCCATACAGATCCTCTATATCAGGTGGTGTCAGAGGACGGCCCTAAAAATTGTCAAAGACTCCAGACACCCTAGTCATAGATTGCTCTCTCTGCTAACGCATGGCAAGCGGTACCGGAGCGCCAAGTCTAGATCCAAGAGGCTTCTAAACAGCTTCTACCCCCAAGCCATAAGATTCCTGAACATGTAATCAAATGGCTACCCAAACTATTTGCATTGCCCCTCCACCTCTTTTACACTTCTGCTAGTCTCTGTTATTATCTATGCATTGTCACTTTAATAACTCTACCTACTTGTACATATTACCTCAATTACCTTGAATATCCGGAGTCCTTGCACATTGAGTCTTTACCGGTACCCCCTGTAAATATCCTTGCTATAGTTTTTTTACTGCTGCTCTTTAATTATTTGTGACTTTTATTTCTTATTCTTATTTTTTTTAGGTATTTTTTATTTGTTTCATTTTTAAAACTGTATTGTTGGTTAGGGCTTGTTTGTAAGTATTTCACTGTAAGGTCCACACCTGTTGTATTCGGTGCATGTGACAAATAACATTTTATTTTATTTGGTGCCTGTGAGGAGGAGTTACGTTTTATCACTGTTGAGCTTGATGAAGTTTTGTTGCATCTATGTTTTTATTGCAGAGGAGCAGGATTCAATGTGGGTCAGTGGTGGGTTAAGTACGGATTTGGTGCTGAGGTAGATCTGGGTGTCATTAGCATAGCAGTGGAAGTCAAGGTTGAAGTGATGGAGTATCTGACCAAGGGGGAGATTGTACATGATGAAGAGTAAGGGACCCAGCACAGAGCCTAGGGGGACACCCTGTATAACTGCCGCTGATGCTGAGGTGTGGCCATTGAGGGAGATGTAGTGGGTCCGGTTTGTGATCTGATGACTTGTTGTGTTAAAAGTGGCACTCAGGTCAAGGAGAATCAGGATGTTAATGGCACCAGCATCAGCAGAGTTGAGGTCATTGATAACTTTGAGGAGTGCAGTTTCAGTACTGGGGAGGGGGCGGAAACCAGACTGGAGGGGCTTGAACAGGTTGTTGATTAGCAGGTGGGTTTGTAATTGGGAGGCAACAGTACGTTCCAGAGTCTTGGCAAGGAAGGGGAGGTTGGAAATGGGCCGGAAGTTATTGAGGATAGTGGGGTCCAGTCCTGGCTTTTTTTAAGATGGAGATGACTGCAGCTGTTTTGTAGTTAGACGGGACAGTTATGTGGGAAAGGGAGAGGTTGACAATGTGTGTGATATATGGACAGAAAGCAGGCAGGCAGGCTTTGATGAGAACAGTGGGGAGAGGATCCAGGGAGCAACTTGTAGCTTTGGATGACATGATGAGCTTTGAGATATAAGGAGAGAGTTGTAGAGTTCAGTGGAGTGAGTAGAGAAGTGAGTAGAGAAGATGTCGTCACGGGGCTGAAGTAGTTTGCTGACAGTGGAGAACAGAGTCCGGGAGTAGGTGGACCTGGCAGCACTGAGGGCATCTCTGTAGGTCCCATAGGGCGGCGCACAATTAGCCCAGCGTCGTCCGGGTTAGGGTTTGGCCGGCGTAGGCCGTTATTGTAAATAAGATTTTTTAACTGACTTGCCTAGGTAAATAAAGGTTGAGTAAAATAACATTTAGGTGGAGAGGTGGAGTTTGAAGGCCTCAGCGTAGACAGTGAGCTCAGACTTCCTTTTCCGGCACTCCAGGCAGCGGCCAGCTTGCTTCAGGGCGCCTACCTCAAGGGTAAACCGGGGGGAGGAGGAGAAGGAGTCGGTTTAGTTTGGATGAGGGCCAGAGAGTTGAGGGAGAGATAGAGCATTATTGATTTGGGCAGCTAGTTCATCAGGTGAGTTGGGGGCATTTTCAAGGGGCAGGGCAGAGCAGATGGCATGAGAGTTGGAGGGGGTCAAAAGCTTTGATGTTGCGGAAGGAGATGAGGCAGTTGTCAGTGTTATGGGGTGAGTATGAGGTAAGAGAGAAATGACGTATCTTGTGGTCAGACAGTGGGAACAGGGAAGGGTGAAATATGAGAGAGAGCAGATGAGGTCAAGTATGCTTCCTTTAGTGCAAGTAGGAAAATTGACATTTGATAATATTGAAACAGTCCGGAACAGCAATGAAATCAGAGGCAAGTTTTGAGTTTGATGAGGCCACGTGAATATTCATATTGCCAAGCAACACTAAGCAGAGACTGGGACAGCAATGGTGAGTCATTAAGATAGTTCAGACAAGAATGATTTACTCGCTTTTGGAGGACGGTAGACAAGGATAGTGGTGATGGAGCAAGATTATTTGTATGTCATGTATTCAAAGGAGACAGTAGGGAGAGACAGTTCAGTTATTTTGATTTTAGAATTGTACAGTACAGCGAGGCCGTGGAACAGCGGTGACACAGGTAGCCATAACCAGCTGGAGTAGCTTGGTTTGACGTAACAGAATAATGAATGCTGTCTCTGCAAGTAATTTCGTTCATGAAAGTAAATGAAGAGACATTCGTTTTATTTTGTTGTTAGATTGGTATTCTAGCCTGGCTGGTATTCTAGCTGGTATTGTCAAATGATGGTGTTGACAATGTCCATTGTCCCAAGTGTGGTACACACCATACACCGTGGCATATTCTACAAGCACATTTGAGAGAATAAGGCCTAGATTCAATCAGTTCAACGTTAACCCGTGATAACCGACAAAATGCATAGCATTTAATTGTTTTTGTTTGGGCAATGTCTGAGGTGTAACTGTGTTGGAGCTGACAAATCAGTGAGCAGCAGCTCTTGTAGTCATTGTCACCCTTTCTACCCGCGTTAGAAGTTCAGAACAAAAAAGTGAAGGCTATATATAAAGATAATGATGCTCAAATGAAAAATGATTAAACAAAATAATAAGGATCGTTGTCAGCCTAATCAAGGTGTAGATTACAGCACACATTTCAGTGTTTGAACTTCGTAATACGGCTGCATGATATTTCTGGTAATGTGACTCTGCATCCAATGGCAATATTTGTGATAAGTTAAAAGCTGCTCGCTGATTTAACAACTCCAATACAGTTACACCTCGAGTTACATCGGCGATAACCGACACCTTATTGCTCGACGTTGACTTAACAAAAATCAATCATATGCTATGCAGTTGTCAGTTATCGTGGGTTAAGGTGGTTCTGATTGAATCTAGCCCCTAAGCTTCCTTTGCCACACCCAATGATAACATAAGAAATCCTGTCTTTAATGGTAACTCAAAATGGAAATTCAGATTTTTCAAAGTCATATTCTGATTGTTGTAAACACAAACTGTTGAGAGTGAATGCAAATGGACATGGTATTAATTTGGTATTCCCAAATCTTAGATTCTTATGTCTGGGATGATTCTGAGCACATTTTAAATTCCAGCATTGGCCAGTTACCGTTTTTCCTACCCCCCCCCCCCCCCCCAATATAAAATACATAAACAGATACACACATATTTCATGGGCTTAAGTCCTCCTCTCTCCCTTCTCCTCTCTCAACCCCTGTGAAGATACATTTTCAGCCTTGGTTTTCTCAGCATTCAGAGAGGGATGCAGCTACAAATCTGTGCCCCCAGATCATCATCCTGACCGCTCCTATTCTCTCTCCCACTCTCTATTATCCGTGCCTCTCTCCCACATGCACTCTCTCCCTCTGATTTTCTCTCCCACTCCGGATGTCCACTGGAGCGGTGGCCATTAAATGCAGGCTTCAGCGTGCTGTCAGTCTCACGTGCTGCCGCACACTAAACCGTGGTAAATACCCAGGAAGCCGGGAAAACAATTACTACACAAACTTTTCTGACTCCCCCACCGTGCCCCCCTGAAGTTAATGAGTGTGGTGGTGGTCGGGGGTGTTTGGACTGAGCTCTGTCTCCCCTTCCACTTCTCTTTTCCTGAATGTCACTGAACTCACTCAGTCCATTGTTCCATTTTCTCATTTTAGTTATTGGTTATAAAGTAGACATTGGTTTTATACTGTTGCCATTAACTTTCCTTCCCAAGTATTACTTTTATTTACTCTCTATATCTCTCATTTCTATCACGGCGCCTGAGATCAAAGTACTTCATGCAATGTACTGCTTTCAGGTCTCAGCATCTTTTCCCTTTTTTGATGTCAGATTAAAACAGTTACAAGTGTTTTTCAAAGCCTCACACATACTTACATGTACCTGTGAACAAAAAGTTGGCCAAAAAGTTGGAAAATACCAAACCACTTGGTTGCTGTTTTCTTTTTTTGCTCAAATGATTAATCTTGATTTAATTGGAAAGCTAAAAAATGGGATTCATATGACATGTTTTTGTGATTCTGCCCCATAGACAAGCTCAGAGGCTGTGTGAGACCTGAAGCAGAAAATGGATAGTCATATTATTTTATAGACATCCAAGATTGCTCTGGAGATTTAGTCTTTCTCTATAATTGAGACACAAGGGTATATTCCCTTTCTCAGACTCTAATGGTCAGTACATTAAGGGCTATGATTGAAGAAAGCCATACACTTACAATAGAGGCCACAGTAAATCAGAAAATAAAGCTTTCTAGCCAATTTGAACATTACACGTAGAAGATAGCACACCATAGGTACCTTTCTTCTCTGGCAAGATTACTCTTTGGCAGAGTTAAATGGGTGTAATTTCGAAGTAATGTCTAAAAGCTTTTTGAATTAATAAAGAAAGCATACAGTGGTTCTTCCTTTAAAAGTTGTGTCGTGCTGCAGCACAGCTTGCGGGCAATTCTATGGCACGTTAGTTAAGTGTCAACCATTGTAGCCATTTATGCTAGTTAGTGCTAGTTTGACCACCAGAGGGCATCTTTGAGAAGCGTTTGACTGTTTTTAATATTGGCTGTACTAGAGAATTTAAAACCTTTTTTTGTAAGAACATAGTATATGGGATTGATTTTAAGAAATGTTGCTTAATTAATTTGATTAATATTGTGCTGTTTCTACTCCAAGAAAAATGAAACCCTCAGGGCGCTGTACAACGTGACCGGTCGGGAGTAGGCTACTAAGTGACTGCAAGTGAAGAGCAAAAATATCCTAACATTTCCACACCCTAATTGTAGGCTAACCAATACCCAAACGGAGATTCAGTGAAAATGAAAATCTCATTGATTCATCAAGACCAGTCCCCATGCTTGTCTCAGAGCAGTGCGTGTGGGTGACGGAGATAATGCATTTAGACAAGTATTTTCATCAAGGACATGTTGTTTGCAGATTCCACAAACAGGAGGTGGAGTTGCAGAGCTCACAGGTGTGCCTGGTATGGATTGTGACTCCATCTCATTCCTCTCCCTCTTCAACGTATCATTCTCCGCTTGACTCTCCGCCAATTTCAGTTAGGAAAATATGGCGCTGTACAACGGGACCGGTCGAGAGTACTGCGGGCCTAAGCTACGAAGTGACTGCATTATTTTCCCCAAAAAAATCTGAGCCGAGGAGCATCCCATCCTATACATCAGCCGGAAGCTCTGTCATTCAGGAATAATAATAATCGTTGGATAACAGATCGGCTCTAGGAACTCATTAACCTTTCTGAAATCCCCATCCCGGATCCGGGATTTTTGTCATTAAAAACCCTGACTAGCATAGCGTAGCCTAGCGCCAAAATATAATTTCATGAAATCACAAGTGCAATATTGCAAAACACAGCTTAGCCTTTTGTTAATCCATCAGTCGTCTCAGATTTTGAAATTATGCTTTCCAGCGAAAGCAATACTTGCATTTGTGTAAATGTATCGATCGATCGCTCTACAAAACAATACGAACAGCTAGCGCCAGGTAACTCGGTAACAAAAACCAGCAAAGCTATCAAATTAATCGTTTACCTTTGTTGATCTTCGGTTGGTTTCACTCACGAGACTCCCAGTTAGACAGCAAATGTTCCTTTTGTTCCATAAAGATATGTTTTATATCCAAATACCTCCGTTTGTTTGATGCGTCATCACAAGGAATCCACCGGAAAAAGCGTTCGCGACAACACCGGAAAAAATTCAAATTATATCCATAATGTCCACATAAACATGTCAAACATTGTTTTTTATCCAACTTCAGGGTGTTTTTCACATATCTATTCGATAATAAATCAACCGGGACGGTTGGCTTTTCACTAGGAGCGAGAGAGACAATGGCTACCTTTCAGAATTGCGCAAAAATCACCCGGAGAGCCCCCACCTGTCCACTTACCCAATGTGCTCTTGCAGGCTCATCCTTCAAAATAAAGGCCTGAAACTACGTCTAAAGGCACCTTAGGGAAGACATAGAAAAATAGATCTTATTGATGAGACTTCACATATGCGATAGGAAGGCATTGGAACACAGAGCTCTCAAAATGAGTGCCACTTCCTGCTTGAAAATTTCTCAGGTTTTCACCTGCAATATCAGTTCTGTTTAACACAGACAAAATTCTTACAGTTTTGGAAACTTCTGAGTGTTTTCTATCCTAATCTGACTATTATATGCATATTCTAGTTTTGGGGGCTGAGGCTGATAATAAACGGAAATTGCGTGTCAATTCACAAACCATGTGCCATGGAATCGGTATATATTTTTATTTATCACAATTTTCTTTTACCGATTTTGGTCTTCAATGCAGGGCCGATAGAAGGGTTTCTTACCTTTTCCCCTCATTTTTAGAGGGAGAGAAACCAAAAGCCCACTTTTCAAGTGAAATTCCCCCATTGTATTTACCCAAGTTCTCTCTTAATTCCAGGACCACCGACAGTTTTTTTGTTGTTACCTGATGCAGGACTCTAGTGCCAGAGAAGAGAGACTGTCAGACTGAAAACACCTCCATTAAACCTCTCTGGGATAGGCGGGACGCTTGCGTCCCACTTGGCCAATAGCCAGGGAAAATGCAGAGCGCCAAATTCAAATAAAATGATATAAAAATCAAACTTTCATTAAATCACACATGTAAGATACCAAATGAAAGCTACACTCGTTGTGAATCCAGCCAACATGTCAGATTTCAAAAAGGCTTTTCGGCGAAAGCATAAGATGCTATTATCTGATGATAGCACAACAGTAAACAAAGGGAGTGTAGCATATTTCAACCCTGCAGGCGCAACACAAAACGCAGAAATAAAATATAAATCATGCCTTACCTTTGACGAATTTATTTTGTTGGCAATATGTCCCATAAACATCACAAATGGTCCTTTTGTTCAATTTATTCCGTCCATATATGTCCAAAATGTCCATTTATTTGGCGCGTTTGATCCAGAAAAAACTGCTTCCAATTTGCGCAATGTCACTACAAAATATCTCAAAAGTTACCTCTAAACTTTGCCAAAACATTTCAAACTACTTTTGTAATACAACTGAAGGTATTTGTAAACGTTAATAATCTATCAAATTGAAGACGGGTCTATCTGTTTTCAATACAGGAGGACAAAAAACTAACGCTACTTTTCTAGTCTTGCGCAACACTCAAACAGTACACATAACGTTACACTGATTCCAGATGGCCGTTCTTCTTCATTGCACAATGGAATAACCTCAACCTATTTCCAAAGACTGGTGACATCCAGTGGAAGCGGTAGGAACTGCAAACAGGTTGATTAGAAATCTAGTATCCCAATGAAATCTCATTGAACAGACGGTGACCTAAACAAAAATAAAAATCTGAATGGTTAGTCCTCGAGAGTGTGAAGTAACACAAGCATGGGCCAAAATGTACCTTTCTCCAGGAAAACGACCCAGGACTTTTATTCGGGGAAAGAAACAGAATGTGCCACAGCGCTGGGTAATAATACAACCAAACCAAAATCTAGGTCATCTTTGAGCCTTTCTACACGGTCCCTGCTTTCTTCCCGTCCCTCTCTGCTACCTGACAGCTAAGCTTTTTACCTGCGTATCCAACAAAAGAAAACAGAAATCCAACAGGCTTGTCCTTACTGGGGTGAGGTTTGCGGCCAAGTAAGAGAGATAGGTTACTGTCCAGTTGGGTTCGATATCCCAGTGTTGGAGGGCCCTGCATGTCAGCTCTTGCTGCTCCAGACCAAAAACAGATCTGGCCAAAGCCAGGTTAAAACAGCCACCCCCCAACCTCCAATCTAATTATATTCAGGTGTGTGTAATTAGGCTCTTACCCTTCCAGGCAATCCTCTCTCCTGGCCAGCAGATGTAACCAACAAGCAGGAATATACCGGCCTTAACCCACCCAGCCTCTCACTCATCACACACCCTTCTCCTCATCTCCGACCCGGCGGGCGTGGAAGCCATTGTCCACAGAGTGTTCCGGTGGGACGAGTCTGCATTCCCATGTTTCGACCCGGACCTGTGGACTACAGAGAAACAATACAGTTGGAGTGATTGAAACCACCTGGTTACTCTTTCGTTGGTCTCCTTGTTCTTTGACATCCAGACTAGAGGAGCATGGTCCGTGACCAGAGTGAAATGTCGTCCCAGGAGGTAGTACTTTAACTTCAATGCCCACTGCACCGCTAGGCACTCTTTCTCCACTGTTGAGTATTTGATATCTCGGGGCAACTGCTTCCGGATGATGTATAAGATGGGATGCTCCTCCGCTCGTACCTCTTGGGACAAGACAGCTCTCACCCCTGTGTTGCAGGCATCAGTCTGGACCACCATCTCTTTCCATTTTTTTGCTTTGGCGGTTAGATCTGCTCTGTGAAGAACCTCCAAGACAGCGTTGAGCTGCTTCAGGTGAGATTTCCAGTTAGGGCTGTACACAATCACGTCATCCAAAGATGCTGTTGAGCACTCACTGTGGGGTCTCAGGACCCTATCCATTAGCCTCTGAAAAGTAGGCGGAGCTCCATGCAGGCTGAAGGGTAGAACCGTGTAATGGTACAGCCCTGTAGGCATGGCAAAAGTCAACTTCTCCCTCGCCTCTTGAGCCAGTACCCCATTTTAAGATCCAGGGTGTTGATATACTGGGTGTTACCCAGGCGGTCAATCAGCTCATCTACACAGGGCATAGGATAAGCGTCAAATTTTGATATCTCATTTAGTTTTTAAAAGTCATTGCAAAACCTTACCGACCCATCCGACTTCAGCCCTAAGATGATCAGGCTGCACCATTCACTCTGGGGTGGCTTGATAATCCCCATATTTAGCACCTGGTCCTCCTCCTTTTTCAAAGCCACCCATCTGGCCTCTGGGATCCTATAAGGCCGTAATTAAATCAAATCAAATTGTATTAGTCACATGTGCAGAATACAACAGTGAAATGCTTACTTATGATGCTACTGCTACCTTCTTTCCAGGTTTTGTGTGGATATGGTGGTGCATCAAGGTTGTTTGCCCTGGGAGGGGAGAGAAGACAGCCCTGCCTCTCGAGCCGCTTCTGTGGGGACAGGGGACCAAGCTGCTCCAAGCAACGCCTCTCAGGCATGCCACTTTTTGAGAAGGTTAATGTGGTATATTTGCACTGGCTTCCGGGGCCCTGTCTGCCGAACTTTGTAGTTCACTGGACTCACCTTCTCCAGGATCTCATATTGCCTCTTCCAGGTGGACAGAAACTTATTTTCTGTTGTGGGCACCAGTACCAAATCTCTCTCCCCATTCTGGAATTCTCTGGGTTGAGCTCCCCAGTTGTAGACCCTCCTCTGTGCTTCTTGGGCTTTGGCCATATGCTCTCTTACCATTGGCCACAACATCTGCAGCCGATCACCCATTCCACCACATGGTCAATGATACTGTGATGCGGACTTGGCTCAGTCTCTCAGGTCTCCTTTGCAATACACAGGAGGCCCTGGGGTTGTCATCCATATAGGAGCTCGAACAGGGAGAATCAAAAAGATGGAAAAGAGCAAATATGGCAACAACTGGTCCCAGTTCCTTCCATTCTGGTCTACTACCTTACGGAGCATGCTCTTTTATTAAACCTTTCAACAAGCCCATCTGTCTGAGGGTGGTACACAGAAGTGCAGATTTTCAGGACCTTGCACAAGTCCTGCATGATCCGAGACATGAAGGGGGTCCCCTGGTCGGTGATGATCTCCTTGGCTATTCCCACTCGGCTGAAGAACATCACCAGTTCCTTGGCAATACCTTTCGAGGTCATAGTTCTTAGGGGAATAGCCTGTGGGTAGCAGGTTGCATAGTCTAGAATCACCAGAATATTTTGGTGCCCTTTGGCGTACTTTACCAGGGGCCCCACCAGGTCCATTGCAATTCTCTCAAAGGGGACAGTACATCATTGTGGCCATTGGGGCCAAGCTTCCTGACATCCAAGACCTATATACTAGATGGTGTCAGAGGAAGACCCCAAAAAATTGTCAAAGACTCCAGTCACCCAAGTCATACTGTTCTCTCTGCTACCGCACGGCAAGCGGTACCGGAAAGTCAAGTCTAGGACCAAAAGGCTCCTTAACAGCTTCTATCCCCAAGCCATAAGACTGCTGAACAACTAATCAACTAGCTTCCCGGACTACATTGAACCCCCCTAACCCCCCCCTCCTTTGTTTTTACACTGCTGCTACTCGCTGTTTATTATCTATGCATAGTCACTTTACAAATAACCTCGACTATCCTGTACCCCCGCACATTGACTCGGTACCAGTACCCCCTGTATATAGCCTCGTTATTGTTATGTACATATATTGTGTTACTTTTTGATTGATTATATTCATTTTACTTTAGTTTATTTAGTAAATATTTTATCAACTCTATTTATTTAACTGCGTTGTTGATTAAGGGCTTGTAAGTAAGCATTTCATTGTAAGGTCTACACCTGTTGTATTCGCCGCATATGACAAATTTGATTTGTCACTTGATTTGTCTCATCCCACCAAAACAGGTCAACATTTCAGGTGGCCTTTTCCAACAACTCTTACACTAAAAAGGGCATTATCATCCTTTTAACAATTTCACAGTATTATTCCGAACTCATACTGTTGAAAAATATATAAAACACATGTTTTTGACTACACTGGGATGTTAACATTAGTTGATAAGTTGATAAGTAGTAGAAAATGTGTAAATGTTCAAATTCAAAATGGATTAAACATATACACTACCGTTCAGCAGTTTGGGGTCACTTAGAAATGTCCTTGTTTTCCATGAAAACATACATGAAATTAGTTGCAAAATGAATGGCCACCAGGACTATTTACATTGATCCACCCTTTTGTTTTTAAACTGTTGCTACTCTCTGTT
This sequence comes from Salvelinus alpinus, assembly GCF_045679555.1. NCBI lineage: Eukaryota > Metazoa > Chordata > Actinopteri > Salmoniformes > Salmonidae > Salvelinus > Salvelinus alpinus. The sequence continues at coordinate 4,332,699 of NC_092101.1, forward strand.
TATTATCTATGCATAGTCACTTTACAAATTACCTCAACTATCCTGTACCCCCTCACATTGACTCGGTACCTGTACCCCTTGTATATATTCTCATTATGGTTATGTACATTTATTGTGTTACCTTGTGATTGATTAGATTATTTCTAACTTAATTTAGTAAATATTTTATTCACTCTATTACTTGAACTGCATTTTTGGTTATTGCTTGAAAGTAAGGATTTCACGGTAAGGTCGACACGTGTTGTATTCGGCGCATGTGACGAATACAATTTGATTCGATTTGATCTATGCTAGGAAGAGGGATTAGAGGATTTGTGAAGTGAGGTTTAGGTGCAGTGAGTTGGCATTCAGGACACGACCGGCAATAATCCTCCACGGCTCTTACCACTCCCAGCCAGGACCCTGTTCTTTGTCTTTTGGACACCCAGGTGGGCTGTTCCGAACTGGCCTTTGAGGTTGAGACTGATGGGCCCCTCCCCAAGATCTTCCTCTGACAGCTCCCAGACTGGGAATGGATCGAAGGGTCCTGCTGATTCTTCCTCTTATCCCGGCTCAGTGGAGGCTCCATCCGGGTTCCCCTGGGCAGCGCAAATAGGTTTTTTTTGTTGACTTTTGGAGGGGTTCTTGGGCCATGGCATGTTTGGTTTTCCTCCAAGCCCCAGGTGGGGTACGGGGAGGTTGGGGACTAAGCCTACTTGAAGTTGACAGTTCCCTTGAGGGGTTGTAAGCTTCACCACTGTCATTGGATATTCCTTGGTGTCCTCGTGAAGGCAGGTCTACTGCCACAGGATTCTCTGGGGTACGATTGTGCTCACCTACTAGCTGTGGCGGTATCAATGACCGCATACTGTCGGAGTCCAACAGGGCTTCTGCATCTCTTCCATCTACTTTGGTTGGAATTGTGGGGACTGTTTCCTTATGGGCCCAACAGGAGTTCATTAAGTGACAGGGCCTTCCCCCAACTGGGTCTGTCTTACCAGACTTCAGCAGATCCATTGTTGGTCCACGGACTGTGGATTGCCCTTGCTGGCCACCTTATTGGCATTATGGGGAAGGGCCCCATAGGAAGTGGTCCATTACCACTCTCCACCATGCTGGGCCCTTAGGGGTCACTCTGCAACCAGACTGACTGGGCGGGAACAAAGGTCCATTCGTGGAACTTCAAGGCCCGGGTCATTAACGTATACCCATACCGGGCAAGAACCGCTGCCTTAACCACCTTGAAGTTTTCAGCCTGGTCATCTAATAGGTCATAGTAGGCCTGTTGTGCTTCTCACACCAGAAAGGGTCCAAGCAACCCAGCCCTGGTGTTCTTGGGCTAACCCTCCCGTGTTGCTGGTTAAGAGGTAGGCCTCCAAGTCCTCCGCCTGTGTCATTTTCAACAGGAACCTTCCCGGGTTGGGTCCACTGGCTGGGGTTGCCTGTGGAGCACAAACAGTGAGGGTTTGTAGGTGGGCCAACAACCTAGCATTTTGATTCCTTTGCTCTGAAATTAACTCCCTGTGCATGTCGAGCTGGGCTTGGCTGTCATGAGCCAGCTACCTGATGAGGTTCTCCATGATCTGGTATTACTTCACAGTCTCTTGTCACTTGCCCTTGAAGCTCGAAGGAATAATGCCTACATTCTCCACCAGTGTAGCGGTCGGGGGGGGGGGGGGGGGGCTGGTCAACATCTGACGAGAGTGTGAAGTAACTCAAGCGTAGAGCAGAATTGACCTTTTTCCAGGGAAATGATCCAGGACTTTTATTCAGGGAAAGAAACAACAGAATACGCCACAGCAATGGGTAACAATAAAACCAAACCAAAACCTAGCTCGTCTTTGAGCCTTTCTACACAGGTCTTCCGGTCCCTCTCTGCTACCGGACAGCTAAGCTGTTTACCGGCATATCCAACAAAAGAAGACAGAAATCCAACAGGCTTGGCCTTACTGTGGTCAGGTATACGGCCAAGTAACATCCGGTATGTTCCTGTCCATTTGTGACTTGATGTGTCTTGGCTTGGAATATTTGGGTTTAATATGACAACTGGCTGTCAGCAGATTCCCATTCAAATCAAAGTTTATTTGTCGCGTACACAGATTTGCAGGTGTTATAGCACGTGCAGCGAGATGCTTGTGTTTCTAGCCCCAACAGTGCAGTAGAATGTCTCACAAATACAATACAAATTCACAAATAATCAAAATAACCAATAATCAATCTTCCATGTGTCTGTGCCAGGGTATTCTCTTTTGCCACTCTGCCCATAGCCTCTTTACCTTCAGGACTTTGTTCACCAGCGACCATTTAATCTCCACCAGTATTTGCATGGAGAAGGGGTCCGATGTCTATATGTCTCCCTACAATAAGAGTTGAAATTACCCAGTAATTAGTCTTTCCAACATTACAGGCCGTCTACGATTGACATTGGAGGGAGAGGGGAGGCTGGAGAGTCACGATACAGTGCCCACAGCTTCCAGAAACAACACTGCTAAACACTGACCCTTGTGAATTAGTATATGCATTATAATTTCTTTTTTGGGGGGGGGGGGGGGACATCTATATTCTAACCCCCTCTCTCTCGTTTTTCTGTCGAGTTTGATGTTTTCAGTTTTTTCCCCGCCCATCAGGATGTACTATGTACTTGTGGGGCAGTAGTGACAGTGTCTTATTCTGGAACCCAATTACCTCTGAGAGCCCTGGACGAACAGGGCTGCTCTTTCCAAGACCATTTTCCCCCTCCATCCGTCCACAGTACCCATCACACACACATACACATCTCACTCACTGTCACCCCGCTGAGAAAAATCTTCTCATTTAGCTTCTACAGATGACAGGTAAAACGAGATATCCCCCTAACACACATGAATACATATTCTTCAGATGGTTTTTCCTCTTACTTTCATGATGGTTTGGAATTTTTATTGATTAACAAAACCATGAGGTTTTTAATGTGGTTAGGAAAGGTCATGACATTCAGAAATGCCATTCTCTTTGGGGAGCAGTCTGGATGATGGCCTGTTAAACAAGGTTAGCAGTCATATTGGCTCAATTTCTATCTATTTTGTGGCCTCCAAAATTCCCACATAAACACTGCCTCGCTCAAGCATGTCGCTCACCATTAGGTACTCAGCTTGAGAATTTCACAGTGAATTATACAGCCCTCAGGAGGTATGGGAGGACTACACTGACACAAACATGCATAGGCTGCACTAAATACACACACACACACACACACACACACACACACACACACACACACACACACACAGGGAAACGATAAATGCACACCCTGACCCTCAAACACACACATGCACTAATTCTTGTGTGCATCACATCCAATGACATATTTTCCCACTGAGCTACCTTGCAGCGCTCAATGTTGCCTCACTTGGTTGTACTCATGTAATTATTGAACTCAAATTAAACTGCTTTGAAGGAACAGACACTGAGGACCACACACAGAGACCATTAACCCTTTAGCAAGCTCATCACCAGTGGCAAGACATCCAGTGGCCCGTGATTGGACTTTCACTGGGCCCCTCGCCGTGATTAAGAGGGTCATGATGCAGTCGGCAAGAGATCTGAAGGCACGTACCCCCAAGGCCATCCAGGGCTCTGAAGTCATAAGCGCACATTTTACAATTCCCTCTTGCATTAACATAGTAAAACAATCAATGAGTTGAGCTAGAAAAGCCTCATCCTCTGTCCTGTCAGCATTGACATTGATAATTAGCATGCCAAAAGAATCCCAGGCACTTTTGTCAGAGTGGATTTGCAGGGGGAGAGAGAGGATAAGTCCATTTTGCTCTACAGTTTTTCCCTAATGCAGTCTAGGGCTGAGGAGTTCTCTGCAAAGAAGAGGGGTGGGCTCCCGGTAGGCCTCAGCCATGCCGCTTTCCAAAGCGAAATGGAAGAATATTATGGATGTGATGATAGCATATTACGTTTTGATTGATTAATGCATGTCAAATGGACTTTTCCCTGTCCTCTTTTCCCCGTCAATTGAAAATCTGCAAATCAACTGAGAACTCCATTCCTTAAATATGGCCACCAGATGGCGCCGCGATCCGTTTGCTAGTTTTCTCTAGAAAAGGGGGACGAATAAATAGCTACATTTGCCAGAATCAGATTTGAAATGACCTACAAGAAATTCCACAAAACAGTGGAACTCGAATCACAGAGAAAGATCAATTATGACCTTCACCTTTTCTTTGAATATTCAAGAAAGGCGTTGTTGATGTAATTATAACCAATCTTCTAGTTAATAGCAAATGAATGATAGCTAATGAATGGTGAAAACACACATGCTAACTACTAATAATTACTCTTAGTTTAACAGAAACAGATTAACAGAATTAGTATGACAGATCATACAGTCTCATTCAACGTGAGAATGCAGCATGTCTTGACTGGATATCTATTTGATCTGTGTTCGGGGCAGTGACGCGAACTTAAACCTAGCCACTCTCTCATCTCTGAGATGATGCTGCAGAGATGGAGAGCTGCCATCTAACGGGCTCCTGTCCAATTATTTTGTGTATTTTTTTTGTGAGATGCCTCACAAGTCCTCAACTGACAGCTTCATTAAATAGTACCCACAAAACACCAGTCTCAATGTCAACAGTGAAGAGGTCACTCCGGGATGCTGGCCTTCTAGGCAGAGTTCCTCTGTCCAGTGTCTGTGTTCTTTTGCCCATCTTAATCTTTAATTTTTATTGGTCAGTCTGAGATATGGCTTTTTCTAAGGACCCTGGGACTGAACACGTCCCTCTGCAACTGGATCCTGGACTTCCGGAAGGTCCGTCCCCAGGTGGTAAGGGTAGGCAACAACACGTATGCCACGCTGATCCTCAACACTGGGTGTTCTTCAGGGGTGTGTGCTTAGTCCCCTCCTATGCTACCTGTTCACTCACAAATGCAGGGCCAAGCATGATTCCAACACCATCATTAAGTTTGCTGACGACACAACAGTGTTTGGCCTGATTACCAACAACGATGAGACAGGCTATTGGGGGACGTCAGAGACCTGGCAGTGTGGTGCCAGGACAACAACTTCTCCTTTAATGTGAGCAAGACAAAGGAGCTGATCGTGAACTACAGGAAAAGGCGGGCCGAACAAGTCCCCATTAATATCGTCGGGGCTGTAGTGGAGCGGGTTGAGCATTTCAAGTTCCTTGGTGTCCACATCACCAACGAACCATCATGGTCATGAAGAGAGTACGGACAACACCTTTTCCCCTCAGGAGACTGAAAAGATTTGGCATGGGTCCCCAGATCCTCAAAACGTTCTGCAGCTGCACCATTGAGAGCATTCTGACCGGTTGCATCACTGCCTGGTAGGGCAACTGCTCGGCATCTGACCGTAAGGTGCTACAGAGTGTCGTGCGTACAGCCCAGGACATCACTGGCGTCAAGCTTCCTGCCATCCAGGACCTCTATACCAGACCTCTATACCAGGTGGTGTCAAAGACTCCAGCTACCCTAGTCATAGACTGTTCTCTCTGCTACTGCACGGCATGCATGCTTCTATCCCCAAGCCATAAGACTCATGAACAGCTAATCAAATGGCTACCCAGACTATTTGCATCCCCCCCCTTTTATGCTGCTGCTATTCTCTGTTTATTATCTATGCATAGTCACTTTAACTCTACCTACATGTACATTTTACCAATCTTTGTAGTTCACCGGACTCACCTTCCCCAGGATCTCATATGGCCTCTTCCAGGTTACAGAAACATACTGTTGTGGACACCAGTACCAGAACTCTTCTAACCATTCTGGGATTCTCTGGGTTGAGCTCCCCAGTTGTAGACCCTCCTCTGTGTTTCTTAGGCTTCAGCCATATGCTCTCTTACCTTTGGCCACAACTTCTGTATCTGATCACCAATTTCAACCACATGGTCAATGATACTGTGATGCAGGCTTGGCTCAGTCTCTCAGGTCTCCTTTGCAATGTCCAGGAGGCCATGAAGTTGTCTTCCATATAGGAGCTTGAACAGCGAGAATTAAAAAGGGCAAATATGGAAACAACTGGTCCCAGTTCCTTCCATTCTGGTCTACTACCTTACGGAGCATGCTCTTTAAATTTTTCATAAATCCTTTCAACAAGCCCATCTGTCTCAGGGTGGTACACGGAAGTACGGATTTGTTTTACCTTCAGGAGCTTGCACAAGTCATGAATGATCCGAGACATGAAGGGGGTCCCCTGGTCAGTGAGGATCTCCTTGGCTATTCCCACTCAACTGAAGGACATCACTAGATCCTTGGCAATACCTTTCGAGGACATTGCCTCTGGGTAGCGGGTGGCATAGTCTAGAATCACCAGGATATATTTGTGCCCTTTGGCGTACTTTACCAGGGGCCCCACTAGGTCCATTGCAATTCTCTCAAAGGCGACAGTACATCACTGGGGCCAAGCTTCCTGACATCCAGGAATATACTAGGCGGTGTCAGAGGAAGGCCCTAAAAAATGGTCAAAGACTCCAGTTACCCAAGTTATAGACTGTTCTCTCTGCTACCACACGGCAAGCGGTACCAGAGAGCCAAGTCTAGGACCAAAAGGCTCCTTAACAGCTTCTCCCTCCAAGCCATAAGACTAAGGAACAACTAAACTTATCAAATGGTCACCTGGACTATTTACATTGAACCCCCTCTCTTGATTTTACACTGTTGCTACTCGCTGTTTATTATCTATGCGTAAGTAAACATTTCATTGTAGGGTCTACAACTGTTGTATTCGCCGCATGTGACAAATAGTCAAATCATGATGACACGGCCAAGTACTGCTCATTGCGTCGGGTTCAAACTGTTAGTGCTTTGTCTGCATAACGATATAATTAGCCTACATGTCTTTTTTTGTATTATCAACTGTTACTAATGATCCTCAGCATCAACCACACACCTGACGGTGTTTACAGAGGAAGCAAGTTAATGTATGCGAAACAATGTAATTATATGTAATGATGATAATGTAGGCTATACCAATTTAAGGGAACTAACAGTAAATTGGCAGGTCTGTGGTTATTAGGGCTACTGATGATCGATACTGATTAATATTTAATAGCCTTAATAGCCTAATTAAGACATTTGAGAGTGCCCATCCCTGCAATTTAAAACCTCTCTAGGCTAGGGCGCGGTATTTTCACGTCCGGATGAAAAGTATGCCCAAAGTAAACTGCCTGCTACTCAGTCCCAACAGCTAGGATATGCATATTATTAGTAGATTTGGATAGAAAACAGCCTGAAGTTTTTAACACTGTTAGAATGATGTCTGTGAGTATAACAGAACTTATTTGGCAGGCAAAATCCCGAGGACAAACCGTCCAGGATTTTTTTTTTTTTAAGTCACTCTCTTTTCAATGGGTTTCTATGTGGATCTAGATTTCTAAGGCACTTGCTTGCCGTTCCTATCGCTTCCACTGGATGTCAACAGTCTTTAGAAATTGGTTGATGTATTTCCTTTGAGAAAGGAAGAAGTAGGGTTGTTCAGGACGAGGGTCGAGTCTAGTGTACTGTTGTGGTTGGGGCGCGCGACCTGAAAGCTCGCTCCACTTTGTTTTTATCCGCTATTGAACGCAGTTTATCCCGTCTTAAATGTTATCGATTATTTACGTAAAAAAAAGTTGTATTAGGAAAGTTGTTTGAAATGTTTGGACAGAGATTACAGGTAATTTATTAGATATTTTGTAGTCATGTTGCGCGAGTTGGAACCAGTGTTTTTCTGGATCAAACGCGCCAAATAAATGGACATTTTGGAGATATAACGACAAAATTTATCGAACAAAAGGACCATTTGTGATGTTTATGGGACATATTGGAGTGCCAACAGAAGAAGCTCTTCAAAGGTAAGGCATGAATTATATAGTTATTTCTGAGTTTTGTGTCGCACCTGGCGGGATTAAATAATTGTCTGTGTTTGTTTAATGGGGTGCTGTCCTCAGATAATCACATGGTTTGCTTTCGCCGTACAGCCGTTTTGAAATCTGACACCGTGGCTGGATTAACAAGAAGTTAAGCTTTATTTTGACATATTGCATGTGTATTTTCAAGATTGTTAAATATTTACAATTCTGTAGTTTGAATTTGGCGCCCTGCACTTTCACTGGATGTTGGTCAGGTAGGACGGTGTCCCATCTTGCCTATAGAGGTTAAAAGGCTGTACAATACATTTTTTACATAATGGCACATTTTATAAACTTTACTGTGCCAGCGTTGGTTTGTGGTGGTAAATAGACAGCTACGAAAAATATAGATAAACTCTCTTGGTAAATAGTGTGGTCTACAGCTTATCATGAGATCCTCTACCTCAGGTGAGCAAAACCTTGAGACGTACTTAATATTAGAGTTCATGCACCAGCTGTTGTTTACAAATATACACAGACCGCCACCCCTTGTCATACCGGTGGCAGCTGTTCTATCTTGCCGATGCAGCATAAAACTTTCCAGCTGTATTTGATCCATGTCGTCGTTCAGCCACGACTCGGTGAAACATAAGATATTAAAGTTTTTACTGTCCCGTTGGTAGGATATTTGTGATCGTAGCTCGTCTATTTTGTTATCCAATGATTGTACGTTGGCTAATAGGACTGATGGTAGAGGCATATTGCCCACTTGCCGTCGGGTACTTTAAAGGCCCCTCGACCTACGTTCGCGATATCTCTGTCTCTGTCTCCTGCGAATGACGGAGATGTTGGCCTTGTCGGGTGTCTGAAGTAAATCCTTCACGTCTGACTCGTTAAAGAATAAATCTTTGTCCTGTACGAGATGAGTAATCGCTGTCCTGATATCCAGAAGCTCTTTTTGGTCATATGAGATGGTGGCAGAAACATTATGTACAAAATAAGTGTCAACGATGGGTGTAGCTGGTGCATGGAAGTCAGGCGCAGGAGAGCAGAGATGAGTGAACACAAAGCACTTTATTGAGGCAAATAGTAAGACCAGAACCTAACAGCATCAAATGCCTAAAACAAGTAAGGCAGCACAAAGTACCACAAACAAAGTACAAGTACAGGCTGCCACAAAACACAGGTATACATAAAACCTGGTGCTAACCAGCAGGAAGCGTGCCAACGTCGACAAATAAACAATACCCCACACAGACATGGAGGGAACAGAGGGCTAAATACACATAGTAATTTTGAGGAGACGTAAACCAGGTGTGCAGGAAAACAAGACAAAACAAATGGAACATGAAAGGTGGAGCGGCGATGGCTAGAAGACCGGTGACGTCGACTGACGAACGCCGCCCGAACAAGGAGAGGGACCGACTTCGGCAGAAGTTGTGACAATAAGTTACAAATAACACGAAAAAACACAAGCAATAGCACAATTGGTTGAGAGCCCTTAAAATGGCAGCCATTTCCTCCGTCGCCAATTATAAGCCGCACAGTCCGACACTATAAACATTCCCAAATCCAGCTCACAACAGAATTGTGTAAAGTAACAGAAACATTAGAGGCATGTATGGGGGTGTGCCCAAAAACAAGTAGATACCTGTAAGTACAACCAGGTATGGGAGGCAAAGACGGCTGGCAAGAACAGGTCAGTGCGGGAACAGAAGCGTCCTGTTTACACGTACTTCAGCACAGCCCTCATACAGCTGTGCGTCATGTTAGGTAAACAGCACCTGACACAAGAACACAGAATGACATGTTTTCCTTCCCTATTCACTAGTGAATTTAATGTGATCCTGTGGGTTGACTTTTTCCTCTCCTCTTTTCTTTGTCAATCCTTCATATTCTGGACGGCAGGGGCGGCAGGTAGCCTAGTGGTTAGAGCATTGGGCCAGTAACCGAAAGGTTGCTGGATCGAATCCCCAAGCTGAACAGGTAAAAATCTGTTGTTCTGCCCCTTAACAAGGCAGTTAACCCACTGTTCTCCGGTAGGCATTCATTGTAAATAAGAATTTGTTCTTAACTGACTTGCGTAGTTAAATAAAAAAATCTAAATGTGCATACCAGCAGAGAGTGCCAGGTAACCTCCTGTAGGTATTTGCTCTTACTCCATTTGATCCAGCTTATCAACCAGCTGATTATTATAATCAGATGCACTAGATTGGGGTTGGACCTACAGGATGATAGCTCTCCAAGAACAAAGCATCGGCCTGAGACAGCTATTGGAACCATGGGAGGGTATAGTGCAGGATTCCCCAATAGGCCCTTTATTTGCCATATCAAGTAAAAAATATACAGTACCAGTCAATTTTGAACACACCTACTCATTGAAGGGTTTTTCTTAATTTTTTACTATTTTCTACATTGTAGAATAATAGTGAAGACATCAAAACTATGAAATAACACATGGAATCGTGTAGTAACCAAAAAAGTGTTAAACAAATCCAAATATATTTGAGATTCTTCAAACTAGCCACCCTTTGCATTGATGACAGCTTTGCACACTCTTGGCATTCTCTCAACCAGCTTCACTTGGAATGCTTTTCCAACAGTCTTGAAGGAGTTTCCAAATTTGATGAGCACTTGTTGGCTGCTGTTCCTTCACTCTGCGGTTCAACTCATCCTAGGGCTCCCGAGTGGCGCAGCAGTCTAAGGCATCTCAGTGCTAGAGAAATCACTACAGATCCTGGTTCGATCCTGGGCTGTATCACAACCGGCCGTGATCGGGAGTCCCATAGGGCTGCGCATAATTGGCCCAGCGTCGTCCGGGGTAGGTCATCATTGTAAAATAAGAATTTGTTCTTATCTTCTCTAGGGTAGGGGGCAGCATTCGGAATTTGGGATGAAATGCATGCCCAAATTAAACTGCCTGTTTCTCGGGCCCAGAATATATGATATGCATATAACTGGTAGATTTGGATAGAAAACACTCTAACGTTTCCAAAACTGTTAAAATAGTGTCTGTGAGTATAACAGAACTGATTTGGCAGGCGAAAACCTGAGAAAAATCCATTCAGAAAGTAGTTTTTTGTTTTTTTGTTGTAGTTTTCTATTCAATGCCAATACAGTATCCATTGACTTAGGACTCAACTTGCAGTTTCTATGCCTTCCACTAGATGTCAACAGTCTTTAGAAAGTGTTTCAGTCTTGTATTCTGAAAAATGAGGAAGTAAGTGTCAGGTTTTGGCCAAGACTGTTCGGGTTTTGGTCACTAGATGTCCCCATTGCACCTTTTTTGTACCTTTTGTTTTTCTTGCTCTAATTATTGTTTGCACCTGTAGGTCATTCCCTTGTTAGTATTTAAACCCTGTGTGTTCCTTTGTTCCTTGCTCAGTGTCTGTAAGTTAGCACCCAGCCCCAGCCCAAGCCTTGTTTTATTCAGAGATTTCTCTTGTTGGATTTTCCAGAGGTTCTCTGGTTTAGTTCTTGTGTATTATTTGAGTAGTCTTTTGAGGTTTGTTTTTCCCTGCTGTTTTTTACCACTTTGTGAAGTTTCTTTTGTATTTTGGAGGATTTCCATTTTGTGCCTTTTGGCTTTATTTTTGGACATTGTGGATTTAGTTTCTTTGCCTGAAGATTTTGTTCTTTATTAAACCACTATCGCTAGTACTGCTGTGTCTGCCTCATCTTCTGGGTTCTGACGATTATTAGTGACTGTTTCTCGCACCGGGTCCTGACAGTAAGAGCAGTCTGAATGACTGGACCCTAAAGTTTCACGGAGCTTTTTCATGCGCACAACCGAGAGAGTCCGTTTCTTGTTTACATTTTATATTGACGACGTTATTGTCCGGTTGAAATATTATAGATTATTTAGGCTAAAAACAACCTGAGGTTTGAATATAAACATCGTTTGACATGTTTCTATGAACTTTACGGATACAATTTGTCTTCCTGTTTTGACTGCGTTTGAGCCTGTGGATTACTGAAGAAAACGTGCGGACAAAATGGAGGTTTTTTGGTATAAAGAGACTTTATCGAACAAAAGGAACATTTATTGAGTAAATGAATATCTGCTGAGTGCAACCATATGTAGATCATCAAAGGTAAGGGATTAATTTTATCTCTATTTCTAAATTGTGTAACTGTTCTATCTGGCTGGCTACTGTTTGTAATGATTTGTCTAGTGGGCTATGTTCTCATAATCGTAAGGTATGCTTTCGCCGTAAAGCATTTTTTAAATCTGACACCGTGGTTGGATTGACAAGAAGTTCATCTTTAAACCTATGTAAAATATGTTTTGTTTTCTGAATTTTTATAATGAGTATTTCTGTATTTGAATTTGGCGCCCAGCAGTTTCACTGGCTGTTGAAGAGGTGGGACGCTACCGTCTCACGTGCCCAAGAGAGGTTAACTAACTTCCCAAGTTAAAAAAAGGTTAAATTTAAATTTAAATAAAACATCTCAATTGGGTTGAGGTCAGGTGATTGTGGAAGCCAGGTCATCTGATGCAGCACTCCATCACTCTCCTTCTTGGTCAAATAGCCCTTACACAGCCTGGAGGTCATTGTCCTGTTGGAAAACAAATGATAGTCCCACTAAGCTCAAACCAGATGGGATAGCGAATCGCTGCAGAATGCTGGATAGCCATGCTGGTTAAGTGTCCCTTGAATTCTAAATAAATCACTGAGTATCATCAGCAAAGCAACCCACACCATCACACCTCCTCCTCCATGCTTCACGGTGGGAACCACACATACGGAGATCATCGGTTCACCTACTCTGCGTCTCACAAGGACACAGCGATTGGAACCAAAAATCTCAAATTTAGACTCAGACGAAAGGACAGATTTCCACCGGTCTAATGTCTATTGCTCGTATTTCTTGGCTCAAGCAAGTCTCTTCTCCTTATTGGTGTTCTTTAGTAGTGGCTTAGGCTAGGCTATGTCTGCCTTTCATTTGTCCACCTCGTGCAGAGTTTATGTTCCCTTCCGCCACGGGCAAATATGTTACCAAGTTTATTTTCACTGACTCCTGGCTCACGGGAAATGGCTAACGGAACAGGATAAATTAAAAGGAAGGTTATGATGATGGTGAAATACACCATTTAAAAAATGTATTTTACCTTTATTTAACCAGGAAAGCTAGTTGAGAACAAGTTCTCATTTACAACTGCGACCTGGCCAAGATAAAGCAAAGCAGTGCGACACAAACAACACAGAGTTACACATGGAATAAACAAGCGTACAGTCAATAACACAATAGAAAAAAAGAAAGTCTATATACAGTGTGTGTAAATGGCTTTAGGGGGTAAGGCAATAAATAGGCCATAGTAGCAGAGTAATTACAATTTAGCAGATTAACACTGGAGTGATAGATGAGCAGATGGTGATGTGCAAGTATAAATACTGGTGTGCAAAAGAGCACGTGGAAACAGGTGCTGCACGAGTGAATTTCCCCGGGTTGGAAGGATTTTGGACAAGGAGGACAACAACTCGGTAGATGGATACAAAGCCTGAAAAAGTGCAAGCAGGTATTTGTTTACGATAATACTGTCACGCCCTGACCATAGAGACCCTTGGTTCTCTATGGTGTAGTAGGTCAGGGCGTGACTAGGGGGTGGTCTAGTATGTCTATTTCTATGTTGGTGCTAATATGGTTCCCAATTAGAGGCAGCTGTTCATTGTTGCCTCTGATTGGGGATCATATTTAGGTAGCCATTTCTCCACCTGTGGTTGGTGGGATATTGATTGTTTGTGTTAGTGTGTTTGGTCACTACGACTTCACGTTCTTTGTAAGTTTTGTTGTTTTCTTTCTAGTTTCACGTTGTATTAAAAAGATGTGGAACTCAATCCACGCTGCGCCTTGGTCCGCTCATTTTGAAGATCGTGACAAATTCAGTTAATTATTAAAATAAAGTCCATATAAAGTTTCAACCTGTGCGGCTGGTAAAAGTTTTAGTAGCAAATAGCCTACTAAATAAATATAGGCTGTTTTCACAGCCTTTAGCTTATTTGAATTATGGGGATTGTTTAATTAAGATGAAACTATTTGATTATGTAAACGATATTGAATGTAAAGGTAATGTTTTGTTTTGTCGGCTTTAGGCTTTCATTTGGTAAGAAGGCTTTTTTTCTAAGTGATTTGAGGTGTGAATGTGCCAAATCCCATTATGAAAATAAGAAAATAGGCATATCGTTTTTAATTCATGGCATGGTTTCCTTTTATCCAAATGTTGAACAGACATGCAGACAAATTCATTAATTCAGGGAATGGGAATAACCTAATAGTGTACTACTCTGGAGTCATAAAAACAATTAAATAAATTGATGTTATTTGGAGGGTCACGGATCGTCTCTTGAAACAATGCTATGTGGGTGGGTCGGGTTGTGGAGAAAAATATGTCCTGATGTCGGATATTGGGTGGGGCTGGAATTGATGTGGCCGGTGCGGGTTGGGTGCAGCTCCAAAGAAATCGACCCATGCACGACTCTAGTTGGGGAACCCTGGTGTACATGGAGTGGGAGGAACGAGCAAGGCAACTGCTATGCGGACTTGGTTGAGACCAACTATCAACCGGCGGTGGCACGTTGCTCTGGTTAGCACTGCCATGTCTGACCTGGTTAAGATCAGCCACCAGCTGGACATCCCATTTTCTATATAGATCACCCCATGCTGAACCCAATAACCCAAAAATTTGTGTATATTGTTGTGTAGGTCGCTGACAGAGATCATTCACTGACTTGTCTCTGACAATATAGCTACACCAAGCAGTTAATCTTAATTTTTGGTTTATGATAGTAGGAATTTCTTTATATTAGCCGTTTTGTATTATTAACCAAATAATTTAAAACCACACATTTTCCTGGCCCCATTTGGGATCAAGGAAACCTGGGGGACACGGTAGCTTCCCCTCTCTCCCCCTCTGACAATCAGAACCATATTCTACAGGCTACCTTTAGTACCTTCTTTTATACCACTGACCATGTGTGCCAACCTTTTTAGCCCTGAGTAAAACAGGTCAAGAGACAGGCATGGGCTATTTACAACACAATCATGTGGTGGATATTGTTGAGGCTGTATGGGTTGACATCTGAAATAGACCTGAATCTGCATGCCAAGTTATGTGGTGATACACCAATAAATGTACAATGTATAAGGATTTTGGATAATATTGATTGGTTCTTAGTGGTCAACTTGTTTGAGCTACACTCCAGCAAAGGATAGACCATTGGAGTACAGGTGCAAGTCTCTTGCAGTATGTCGGTATGAGCTCGGCACATCTAGCCACTGGGAATTTTGCCCATTCTTCAAGGAAAAACTGCCCCAGCTCCTTCAAGTTGGATGGGTTCTGCTGATGTACAGCGATACTTAAGTCATACCACAGATTCTCAAATGAATTGAGGTCTGGGCTTGGGTTATAAAAAACCCCAAGCCCATTCCAAGACATTTAAATGTTTCCCCTTAAACCACTCGAGTGTTGCTTTAGCAGTATGCTCTGTGTCATTGTCCTGCTGGAAGGTGAACCTCCGTCCCAGTCTCAAATCTCTGGAAGACTGAAACAGGTTTCCCTCAATAATTTCCCTGTATTTAGCACCATTCCTTCAATTCTGACCAGTTTCCCAGTCTCTGCCGATGAGAAACATCCCCACAGCATGATGCTGCCACCACCATGCTTCACTGTGGGGATGGTGTTCGAGGTGATGAGAGGTGTTGGGTTTGCACCAGACAGAGCGTTTTCCTTGATGGCCAAAAAGCTCAATTTATATATGTTTGGGGAGTCTGCCACATGCCTTTTGGCGAACACCAAACATGTTTGCTTATTTGCTTCTTTAACTTCTCTAGGATAGGGGGCAGCATTTTCACGTTTGGATGAAAAGCGTGCCCAGAGTAAACTGCCTCCTACTCAGTCCCAGATGCTAATATATGCATATTCATATTAGTATTGGATAGAAAACACTCTGAAGTTTGTAAAACTGTTTGAATCATGTCTGTGACTATAACATAACTTATTTGGCAGGCAAAACCCCGAGGACAAACCATTCAGAATTGTTTTTTTTGAGGTCACTCTCTTTTCAATGACTTTTTCATTGGGAATCCAGATTTCTAAGGAACCTTCCTGCAGTTCCTATCGCTTCCACTGGATGTCAACAGTCTTTAAAAATTGGTTGAGGGTTTTTCCTTTGAGAAAGGAAGAAGTAGCCATGTTCAGAATGAGGCTCCAGTGAAGTGTACTGTTTGTTAGAGGCGCGTGACCAGAAAGCATGCTACACATTGTTTTCCTTCGGTATTGAACACAGATCATCCCGTCTTCAATTTTATCGATTATTTACGTATTGTATTACAAAAGTTGTTTGAAATGTTTGGACAAAGCTTACAGGTAACTTTTGAGATATTTTGTAGTCACGTTGTGCAAGTTGGAACCGGTGTTTTTCTGGATCAAACGCGTCAAATAAATGGACATTTTGGATATATATCGACGGAATTAATCGAACAAAAGGACCATTTGTGATGTGTATGGGACATATTGGAGTGCCAACAGAAGAAGCTCGTCAAAGGTAAGGCATGAATTATATCTTTTTTTCTGCGTTTTGTTTCGCGCCGGGAGTGTTAAAATATGATGGTCTGTGATTGTTAGCTGGGGTGCTATCCTCAGATAATAGCATTGTTTGCTTTCGCCGTAAAGCATTTTTGAAATCTGACACGTTGGCTGGATTCACAACAAGTGTAGCTTTAATTTGGTATATTGAATGTGTGATTTCATGAAAGTTACATTTTTATAGTAATTTATTTGAATTTGGCGCTCTGCATTTTCACTGGATGTTGGCCAGGTGGGACACTACCGTCCCACATATCCCAGAGAGGTTAAGAAATAGATTTTTTTCTGGCCACTTATCTGTAAGGCCCAGCTCTGTGGAGTGTACGGCTTCAAGTGATCTTTGGTCTCTTTGTTGCCTCTGATTAATGCCCTCCTTGCCTGGTCCATGAGTTTTGGTGGGCGGCCCTCTCTTGGCAGGTTTGTTGTTGTGCCATATTCTTTCAATTTTTTAATAACAGATTTAATGGTGCTCTGTGGGATGTTCAACATTTCAGATTTTTTTTTTATAACCCAACCCTGATCTGTACTTCTCCACAACTTTGTCCCTGACCTGTTTGGAGAGCTCCTTAGTCTTCATGGTGCCGCTTGCTTGGTGTTGCCCCTTGCTTAGTGGTGTTGCAGACTCAGGTGTAATTATACTGAGATCATGTGACACTTAGATTGCACACAGGTGGACTTTATTTAACTAATGATGTGACTTCTGAAGGTAATTGGTTGCACCAGATCTTATTTAGGGGCTTCACAGCAAAGGTGTGTAAATACATATGCACGCACCACTTTTCCGTTTTTTAGTCTTTTCAAATTTTTTGAAACCAATTTGGACTGTTGTGTGCATGTCCATTACATGAAATCCGAATAAAATCCATTTAACTTACAGGTTGTAATGCAACAAAATAGGAAAAACGCAAAGGGAGATGAATACTTTTGCAAGGCACTGTACTTCCTTTTGATATTTTTTTTACTGTTTTGCCATGTATGAATATGTTATTCATTGCCTTTCTATGGGCTAATAGCAATAAGGCTACCTTTTTTTATACTAACTGTGGTCCTAAAATTTTAAATCAATTAGCTATATGATCCTTGGTATGACCTTCTTAAAACAATTCTATATGTTAGTGTAGTAGAAACTCGGGCCCTTAGACCTTAAGTTGAATATTAGTCATTTATTCTGAAGCCAAAAAAGACACTAGCAAGGCTTTTCAGCATACACAGTTTGACATCTGCTACAGCAGTGGTCCCCAACTCCGGTTCTCGAGTACCCTCAACAGCATACATTTTTGTTGTAGCTTCAGACAAACATACCTGATTCAACTACTTGCGGACCTGATGATTAGTTGACAAGTTGAATTAGGTGTGCTTGTCTGGGATTACAATAAAAAAGGTCTTCTGTTGGGGGTTCTCGAGGACCCGAGTTGGGAACCACTGTGCTACAGTACTGTAGCTTCATTTATCTACTGTACTTCAAGAACAGATGTACTCACATTGGATTGGTTGATTAGCTTTCAAACAGCCGAATACATACTCTTAGTGTAGGTTTACCCCATTCATGTACTTGGTACATGTACTGTACCCATGCAATCTGCCATCTGGGAATCTGTTCAATGGCCCTAATCTTGATATACTGTATACCCATTGGTTCAAGGGCAATCTGCATTTCAAACAACAACAACGCCATCACCCTGCCATTGTTTTGGTAAGACGTTGAGGAGGTTAGAGAAGTGTTACCACTCTCAAATTCATCGATAGAGCTACAGTATGGATACAAAATTACAATTTGAACCATATTCAGAGGCTGAACAGTGTTTGTTTACAACGACATTGTTTACAAACAATTTAGCAGAATAAGCATATATTTGGGGTTTTGATGGGGTATGACAATTGGACTATGTTCATGAGGAATTTATTATATAAGTTATATTCTTCAAGAATCACTGGGTGTGTGTAAATTATTTAAAATAACTGTCCAGTGTGTCCAGATTTCTATGAAATATGACCTGTCATTTTTTCCCCCTACAAAAATAGATTAAGGGTCCCACTGTTCAGTAAGAATAGGAGCAAGGGAAGTTTCATTCCATCAGCCATTGGGCTGCAGAACAGTGGGACATAGGACAGATGCAGGCCCAATACACCAGTGGAGGCTGGTGGGAGGAGCTATAGGAGGATGGGCTCATTGTAATGGCTGGAATGGAATTAATGGAACGGGGTCAAACGTGGTTTCCATATGTTTGTGTTTAATACAGTTCCATTTATACCAATCCAGCCTTTACATTGAGCCTGTCCTATAGCTGCTCCCACCAGCTTCCACTGCAATACGCAGTCAGGGAGTAGGCCAAAATCTGTTTTTGTATTTGTATGCTGATGTCCTAAAAATGTATTCCATGGAAATGGACAATAAAGTATATCATATTGTATCATAAAAAGCAGCTTTTCTGTGTTGTATTGGTGGTGTATGGTGTACAGAATGGTGTATGCATATACCGGTCATGAAAAATATTCCTTCTCTAGACCGCTGATAGGCCAGCTCATCCTCCTTAGGAGTATGACATCATACTCTGAGGAAATGGCAAGCATGATTCAAATGCTCTGTTTGAGATACAAGTTTGAGGTGCTCAATTTATGCTCTTGCCACATACACAAGTATAGGATGAGTCAACAACATTATTTGCGTGTGTGTATGAATATGAACTTTTAAAAGGGAATGTTCACTAGACAGTTACTTTAAAAGTAAGAAAATGCATGTAGAAATCTCAGATTGACCCTTTAAATAATAGAATTTATAAACGTTTCAAGAGCATAGTGCAACTGTCTTAGCCTATCATAACCCAATATATAAAGTTGCATTACTCCATTGTTTATAACAGGAACATAAACCATGTGTAGCTTCAAAATATGTTCAAAAGCTGTCAACTACCTTGCCCATTTCCCATCTGAGTAGGCCTATGTATTAGGCTAGCCCACATATAGGGTTAAGGAGCGGTTTTGTGGACACAGATTACTCTTTGTCCAGGACTATAAATAATTTTGTGTAGAGATTTTCCATTGATCATGCTTCTTAGTCCAGGACTAGGCTTAATCTGTGTCTCGGAAAACCTCCCCATAATGTTTAAATGAGTGGAATGGGATGATGTTTTGCATGAAAAAAACATGTTAACATTACCAAGTACATTCACTGGGTAAACCTACTCTAAAAGTATCTATTAGGCTGTTTGAGAGAGTTTGAATCTTAAATTACCCAGCCAATGTGAGTATATGTGTTATGGCTCCCCATTAACTGCCTACTCTTCCTGGGGTCCAGCAAAATTAAGGCAGTTATGCATGTTAAAAACATTACCAAAAGCATTACAATACATTCAAAAGATTTCACAACATATTAAGAGTGTGGCCTCAGGCCTCTACTCTACCACATATCTATAACACAAAATCCATGTGTGCATGTGTTTATAGTCTGTATGTTATCGTGTGTTTGTATGCAGGTGTCTTTGTTTGTGTTTCTTCAGTCCCCGCTGTTCCATAAGGTGTATTTGTATTATTTATTAAGTAAACAAATGTTACTGCTGGCATGAGTTACTTGATGTGGAAGAGTACTGTGCGCCTCCCATAGTCTGTTCTGGACTTGGGGACTGTGAAGAGACCTCTGGTGGTATGTCTTGTAGGGTATGCATGGGTGTTGGAGCTGTGTGTTAGTAGTTCAAACAGACAGCTTGGTGCATTCAACATGTCAATCCCTCTCACAAATACAAGTAGTGATGAAGTCAATCTCTCCTCCACTTTGAGCCAGGAGAGATTGACATGCATATGATTAATGTTAGCTCTCTGTGTATATCCAAGGGCCAGCCGTGCTGCCCTGTTCTGAGCCAATTGCAATTTTCCTAAGTCCCTCTTTGTGGCACCTGAACACACGACTGAACAGTAGTCCAGGTGCGACGAAGCTAGGGCCTGTAGGACCTGCCTTGTTGATAGTTCTGTTAAGAATGCAGAGCAGCACTTTATTATAGACAGACTTCTCTCCATCTTAGCTACTGTTGTAGCAATCTATTTTGATCATGACAGTTTACAATCCAGGGTTAATCCAAGCAGTTTATTCTCCTCAACGTGCTCAATTTCCACAATATTTATTACAATATTTAGGATTTACTGAATGATTTACTGCAGTGGCATGTCGTTAGTAAAGATTGAAAAAAGTAAAGGGCCTTGACAGCTACCCTGGGGAATTCCTGATTCAACCTGGATTTTGTTGGTCAGACTTCCATTAAAGAGCAACCTCTGTTTTCTGTTAGACAGGTAACTCTTTATCCACAATATAGCAGGGGGTGTAAAGCCATAACACATATGTTTTTCCAGCAACAGACTATGATCGATAATGTCAAAAGCCTCACTGAAGTCTAACAAAACAGCCCCCACAATTTTTTTAATCATCAATTTCTCTCAGCCAATCATCAGTCATTTGTGTAAGTGCTGTGCTTGTTGAATGTCTTTCCCTATAAGCATGCTGAAAGTCTGTAAAATGGCGTTTAATCTGGTTAAACACCATTTTTTCAAAAGTTTACCAAGGGTTGGTAACAGGCTGATTAGTCAGCTATTTGAGCCAGTTAAGGGGGCTTTACTATTCTTGGGTAAGGGATTAACTTTATCTTCCCTCCATGCCTGAGGGCACACACTTTCAAGTAGGCTTAAATTGAAGAATGGCAAATAGATGTGGAACCGCCCAGTGCGGGGAGGTGGAATAACCCGCACTGGGCTATGTAGGCGAACCGGGGACACCATGCGTAAGGCTGGTGCCATGTAAGCCGGCCCAAGGAGACGTACTGGTGGCCAGATATGTAGAGCCGGCTTCATGGCACTTGGCTCAATGCTCAATCTAGCCCTACCAGTGCGGGGAGGTGGAATAACCCGCACTGGGCTATGCACACGTACAGGAGACACCGTGCGCTCTACTGCGTAACACGGTGTCTGCCCGTACTCCCGCTCTCCACGGTTAGCCTGGTAAGTGGGCGCAGGTCTCCTACCTGCCCTTGGCCCACTACCTCTTATCCCCCCCCCAAGACATTTTTGGGTAGTACTCACGGGCTTTTTGGGCTTCCGTGCTAGACGCGTCCCCTCATAACGCCGGTTCCTCTCTTGCGTTTCCTCCGCTCTCCGAGCTGCCTCCAGCTGTTCCCATGGGCGGCGATTCACTCCAATTTTAGCCCATGGTCCTTCTCCGTTAAATATTTGCTCCCAACTCCACGAGTCCTGTATACTTGCCCGTTGCTCGAAATTACGCTGCTTGGTTCTGGATTGGTGGGTGGTTCTGTTACGGTAGTCCTCCTCCTCTTCAACCGAAGAGGAGGAGTAGTGATTGAACCAAGGCGCAGCTTTGTGAAATGACATGATTTAATAAAGACACGACCCAACAACTAAGACAGAAAACGAACTAGACTTGAATTAACTAACAAAATAACAAAACGAATGTGTAGACAAACCTAGACATACGAACTTACAATAAAACACGAAGAACGCACGAACAGGGAAAAATAGACTACACAAAAATGACGATGTACAAACATACCGAACAGTCCCGTATGGTGCGACAAACACTGAAACAGGAGACAACCACCCACAACGAACACTGTGAAACAACCTACCTAAATATGACTCTCAATTAGAGGAACGCCAAACACCTGCCTCTAATTGAGAGCCATACCAGGCAACCCTTAAACCAACATAGAAACAGACAACATAGAATGCCCACCCAAACTCACGTCCTGACCAACTAACACATACAACAAACTAACAGAAATAGGTCAGGAACGTGACAGCTGCACACAGTGGACCTCCTACTAACATACTCTGGTTATTTTATTAGTGAGCTGCACACAGTGGACCTCCTACTAACATACTCTGGTTATTTTATTGGTGAGCTGCACACAGTGGACCTCCTACTAACATACTCTGGTTATTTTATTGGTGAGCTGCACACAGTGGACCTCCTGCTAACATACTCTGGTTATTTTATTGGTGAGCTGCACACAGTGGACCTCCTACTAACATACTCTGGTTATTTTATTGGTGAGCTGCACACAGTGGACCTCCTACTAACATACTCTGGTTATTTTATTAGTGAGCTGCACACAGTGGACCTCCTACTAACATACTCTGGTTATTTTATTAGTGAGCTGCACACAGTGGACCTCCTACTAACATACTCTGGTTATTTTATTAGTGAGCTGCACACAGTGGACCTCCTACTAGGGCACACCACTTCAGTGCCAACAGTATTACTCTGGTTAATAGGCATATGATTACAGCATAAAATAGCTGTATGATCAACAGAGGCATTCCAGACAGTAAGAGGGACATACATTAGGTTATTTACATTGTGTCTTCCAACGCCACTAGGATAATGTACATTTGCTGAAGCATTATGACAACTCAGCGACACAATGGTAGGGATTAAATGAGCTGGACTTGGGTCATTGATGAGTCATTATCTCAACGCAGCCTTATAATGCTGTGAAAGGATCAAGGAAGCCAAATGATTTGGGTGGATCCCATCCTCCTTATAATACGATCTTTGATCCAGAAGTTATCAAAATTGTCAATAAAACGTTACACCCACAGAGCTGCAATAGTCTCGTAGCCAGTTATGGAGGGCTAAAAGCCTGCTGAACCGTTCAGTGCCACGATTTAGGGAGGGCAGAGGGCCAGGTATTGTTGAAGTACAGTAGATAAATAAAGCTACAGTACTAGTGCAGATGTCAAGCTATGTATGCTGAAAAGCCTTGTTAGTGCATATGCAAATTAGCTTTTGAATTTCCTGTCTTTTTTCGGCTTCAGACAAAAGCTAATATTTCACTTAAAACAGTTTTTGGTATTAGTTAATACTGGAATTGGCCATTGTGTGTTTTGCAAGCAGCGCGTCCTGGCAGGGGAAATATCCAGGGTTGTTTATTTGGAGCACTTGTACATGTCTGCGATGAGATTAGATTTTGATAGTCTGTCCTTTACTTTGTTTGTTGACATTTGGGTGATTGATGTGGGTTGGGGGATGAATAGCAGCACTCACACCTACCCAGCTCAGATGAAACCTTGATTTCCACCGGCTGCCAATACGAAAAGAAAACAGTTATTAAATAGTTATGGTTCTTTTTGCCCTTGCGTGTGGAAATAAACAATGAATAGCTGTTATAAAACGTAACAACTGATAGAAGTAATGTCGCATTTAGAATGAATTTTGGCTAAAAATAAGAGTATTAGTGAGGTCGGGGACTGATGTCGGACGTTTAGGCCTGGCTCGCAGTCGCCGTTCCAATTCATCCCAAAGTTGTTTGATGGCGTTGAGGTCAGGGCTCTGTGCAGGCCAGTCAAGTTCTTCCACACCGATCTCGACAAACTATTTCTGTATGTACCTCACTTTGTGCACGGGGCATGCTGAAACAGGAAAGGGGCAGCCCCAGACCATTATTCCTCCTCCACCAAACTTTACAGTTGGCACTATGCATTTGGGCAGATAGCGTCCTTCTGGCATCCACCAAACCCAGATTCATCATTCGAACTGCAAGATGGTGAAGCGTGATTCATCACTCCAGAGAACCCGTTTCTACTGCTCCAGAGTCAAATGGCGGCGAGATTTACACCACTCCAGCCAACACATGGCATTGCGCATTGGTGATCTTAGTCTTGTGTGCGGCTGCTTGGCCATGGAAACCCATTTCATGAATCTTTCGACAAACAGTTCTTGCTCTGACGTTGCTTCCAGAGGCAGTTTGGAACTCAGTAGTGAGTGTTGCAACCGAGAACAGATGATTTTTACACGCTACGTGCTTCAGCACTCGGCGGTCCCATTCTGTGAGCTTGTGTGGCCTACCACTTCGTGGCTGAGCCGTTGCTGATCCCTTACGTTTCCACTTCACAATAGCAGCACTTACAGTTGACCGGGGCAGCTCTAGCAGGGCAGACATTTGACAAACTGACTTGTTGGAAAGGTGGCATTCTATGACGGTGCCACGTTGAAAGTCACTGAGCTCTTCAGTAAGGTCATTCTACTGCCAATGTTTGTCGATGGAGATTGCATGGCTGTGTGTTCGATTTTATACAACTGTCAGCAACCGGTGTGGCTGAAATAGCCG
The DNA here is from genome assembly GCF_045679555.1 of Salvelinus alpinus. Classification (NCBI taxonomy): domain Eukaryota; kingdom Metazoa; phylum Chordata; class Actinopteri; order Salmoniformes; family Salmonidae; genus Salvelinus; species Salvelinus alpinus. Next base: position 4,357,214 of record NC_092101.1, read on the forward strand.
AATCCAGTCATGTAAAGGGGTGTCCACATACACATATATAAAAGTATGTTGCATCTGTTCTGTAAATGGGAATTTGTCACATAATAGTTTTGGAAGCATAATATTAATAGAAATGCTGTTATCGTGTACTTTATTCTACTTAGTTTAGGCTTAATTTAGGCTCTTATTATGACCATAATGGGACACAGAATGATCACCCTGTTGTCATTATCTGATGGAAACATGGCACTGGTTTGAAAAGTTATGAATTTGGTTTTGAACGTGAGAAATCATTTAATTAAAAGGTACAAGTAGCTAAACGCTGTCTGACAGAAATAGAGAAAGTTGTCATGAATCTTCTGTGGTGGGGGTGGCTTGGTCAAATCGATAGCCATTTGTTACTGTACAGGATTTACTGCATGTCTGTTGTGATATGCCCATTAAATCAAGGAATGTAAAAAAGAGGCATGTGTCAATGAGAGAATAGGGAGAAGGGAGTGGGTGGGGCCTAAGGCAAGAGAACAATATTTTAATTAAGTTCTGAAGTGGAAATTTCAATTTTCTTTTACATTTTAAATTATATTTTTGGCATGGGACACCATATACCTTAAAGTAGATGTAGATTAAGATATCCAGGATTCACTTTCCCCTGTGTTTTGAAGAATACCTAACTCAGATAGAGTAACTCAATAATTGGATTCCAGTTATGATTAACAATCAAACTGGCATATTTGAAATGACTTGTGAAACTTTTGATCATTAGTTTCTGGGTAGGTGGTCATATAATTGGCGTTGTAGCTTGTATAGCATTTTAGCTTCTCCAGTAATTGCTCCACTGGAAATTAGATCATTGAAATGGAATTTACAATGCTTTCATTTTTTTGTTGCCAAAAGAGAATTAAAGAGGAAGCGTGAATCAACTAAGTGAGTTTTGGTGGTGGTGCTGATGAATATCAGGGCCGTGCATGTCACGGCTGTTGAAAGGAGAGGACCAAGGTGCAGCGTGCTGAGTGTACATTTTCTCTTTATTTGATAAAAATGACGCCGAACAAAACAACAAACACTACAAAAACAAACCGTGAAGCTACAGGCTATGTGCCCTAAACAAAAGTCAACTTCCCACCAAGACAGGTGGAAAAAATGGCTACCTAAGTATGGTTCTCAATCAGAGACAATGATAGACAGCTGCCTCTGATTGAGAACCACACCAGGCCAAACATAAAGTTATAGAAAACATAGAAATAAAGAAACTAGAATTCCCACCCTAGTCACACCCTGGCCTAACCAAAATAGAGAATAAAAACCTCTCTATGGCCAGGGCGTGACAGTACCCCCCCCCCCAAAGCCTGACTCTAAAGGGGAGGGTCCGGGGAGGCTTCCTTTACGGCGGCGGCTCTGGTGCGGGACGTAGACCCGCCTCTGGCTCCCCCCACTTTGGTGGCGCCTCTGGTGCGGGGACCCTCGTGCGCCTCTGGTGCGCATCACCCCATAGCACGGGTCCTGACCAGTCACATGCTCGCCATGGTAAGCACGGGGAGTTGGCTCAGGTCTCCAACCTGACTTTGCCAATCACCCCGTGTGCCCCCACCCCCCAAAAAAAAAATGGGGGCTGCCTCTCGGGCTTCCTTGCCAGCCGTGTTCCCTCATAATGTTGCCGCTCCGCCTTAGCTGCCTCCAGTTCCTCCCGTGGATGGCGATACTCCCCAGCCTGCCTTCAGGGTCCCTTACCATCCAGGATCTCCTCCCATGTCCAGGAGTCCTCTTTACCACGCTGCTTGGTCCTTTGGTGGTGGGAAGTTCTCACACGGGTGTCGTCGTCTGATGAGGAAGAATAGGACCAAAGCGCAGCGTGGTAAGTGTGCATGCTTTTTATTTAAACTGAACACTATAACAAAATAACAAAGATAATGAACGAAACCGAAACAGTCCTGTCAGGTGCAGAAACACAAAACAGAAAATAACTACCCACAAAGCAACGGTGGGGAAAAGCTACCTAAGTATGGTTCCCAATCAGAGACAACGATAGTCAGCTGTCCCTGATTGAGAACCATACCCGGCCAAAACAAAGAAATACAAAACATAGAAAAAAGAAAACATAGAATGCCCACCCAAATCACACCCTGACCAAACCAAAATAGAGACATAAAAAGCTCTCTAAGGTCAGGGCATGACAGTGCACAGATCTTTCAGGGGGCAGGTGCTCAAAATGTAAGCAAGCTAGTTACAGTGCCTCCTAAAGACATGATTGACATTGGGAAAAGGAGGTAGGCTATCAGCTGATCAATGATGTTGATGAATGATGTAAATCTGCTAGTTAGCTGATCTTTTTTTATTTTACTGATTGGGATTTATCTTCAACGCTCTTAATTAACTCGTGATATATGGCTGATTGGCTAATGGCTGGTGTGGATATTTTAATATATGGCGTTTAGCTAGAGTCTAGACTTCTTGTGTTCAGTGCTTAATTTGTAAATCGGGAGATGGTGGAGCAGAAAAGTGAGCGCGTGGTGGGGGGGGGTGAACTAGGGAGCTCTGAAGTACCAGAACGCATGAGATGATGTTTTTTTTTAACCTTTATAATAAAGCATTGCATGCATATCATCGCATTCCCATAGTGGCGTAAAACAGTAGACTAGAATAGAGGCACTTCCAGAGGCTGCACACAAGTGGACAATTTCTGGGGTGCCTTTTATGAAGGCATGTCATGCAATTCTATGTCATTTTATATTGCTAGAGACTTTGGCAGAATATTTGTTAATACTGCACAAATGATCAAAATGAGAGACAACCTGAGAATCGGAGATGAATAAAAACAACCTTGTCTTGAATCCATCAATAGCCTAGGCCTAGGTGTGTTGAGACACACATATTATATTGTACAATCTGAGGAGTCAATTATAGTCCTAAAAAAGCGTTCCAGTTTCACTGACTCACCCAATGATGAGCAGCTTACTCACACCACCCATGTGCTTCTACAAAGTAGTAGGCTATTCTGAATGATTTCATTTATTTCTGAACAGACAGCAGTAATTCTATACCTTAGGCACATTTATTTCAATTTACCAGGGGTGCTGCAGCACCTCCAGCATCCTTCCCGCGGCTAAGATTCTATAAGGAAAGAAATTATGAAGTGCTGCTGTGGGTAGGCTATTAGACAACCGGACTGAATATAGATGATGATGTAAATCAAGTGTTATCAAGAGTTAATCAAATGTTATGCTGCTGTGGCAGTATTTAAACTAGTTAGTTTGCTACACACACTGGTGACCATGCATGTTTGGATACCAGGTGCAAGCTCCGTACAGGGCAGACTGGGAAAAAGGCACAACTGGGCTCATGTGACCTCGGTACAGGTTAGACCAACGGACGGGGTGGGGGTAGTGGTAGGGGTGGGGCTGGCGAACTTGACGACGTCACGATGACATTGGGGCATTGGGTTCAGAACAACGATGACAAAAAATGTATACAAAAATAAACAAAAATATATACAGTGCCTTCGGAAAGTATTCAGACCCCTTGACTTTTTCCACATGTAATGCACACAGTAGATGTCCTAATCGACTTGCCAAAACTGTAGTTTGTTAACAAGAAATTTGTGGAGTGGTTGAAAAACGAATTTGAATGACTCCAACCTAAGTGTATGTAAACTTCCGACTTCAACTGTATTTAATCCATTTTAGAATAAGGCTGTAACGTAACAAAATGTGCACTGTATATTGTTCTTATCACCGCTGTTCATACCACATATTTTTTTTATTTCACCTTTATTTAACCAGGTAGGCCAGTTGAGAACATGTCTCATTTACAACTGCGACCTGGCCAAGATAAAGCAAAGCAGTGCGACACAAACAACACAGAGTTATACATGGGATAAACAAAGATAGAGTCAATAACACAATAGAAAAATCTATATTCAAAGTGTGCAAATGTAGTTAGATTAGGTAATTAAGGCAAGAAATAGGTCATAGTGGTGAAATATTTACAATTTAGCAATTAAACACTGCAGTGATAGATGTGCAGAAGATGAATGTGCAAGTAGAGATACTGGGGTGCAAAGGAGCAAAATAATAACAATATGGGGATGAGGTAGTTGGGTGGGCTATTTACAGATGGGCTGTGTACAGGTGCAATGATCAGTAAGCTGCTCTGACAGCTGATGCTCAAATTTAGTGAGGGAGATATGTGTCTCCAGCTTCAGTGATTTTTGCAATTCGTTCCAGTTATTGGCAGCAGAGAACTGGAAGGAAAGGCGGCCAGAGAGGAGTAGACTTTGGGGATGACCAGTGAAATATACCCGCTGGAGCGTGTGCTACGGGTGGGTGCTACTATGGTGACCAGTGAGCTGAGATAAGGCGGGGCTTTACCTAGCAAAGACTTATAGATAACCTGGAGCCAGTGGGTTTAGCAACAAATATGTAGCGAGGGCCAGCCAACGAGAGCATACAGGTCACAGTGGTGGGTAGTATATGGGGCTTTGGTGACAAAACAGATGGCACTGTGATAGACTACATCCAATTTGCTGAATAAAGTGTTGGAGGCTATTTTGTAAATGACATTGCCGATGTCAAGGATCGGTAGGATAGTCAATTTTAAGAGGGTATGTTTGGCAGCATGAGTGAAGGATGCTGTGTTGTGAAATAGGAAGCCAATTCTAGATTGGAAATGCTTAATCTGAGTCTGGAAGGAGAGTTTACAGTCTAACCGGACAGCTAGGTATTTGTAGTTGTCCACATATTCTAAGTCAGAACCGTCCAGCGTAGTGATGCTGGACAGGCGGGCGGGTGTAGGTAGCGATCGGTTGAAGAGCATGCATTTAGTTTTACTTGCATTTAAGAGCAGTTGGAGGCCACGGAAGGAGTGTTGTATGGCATTGAAGCTCGTCTGGAGGTTTGTTAACACAGTGTCCAAAGAAGGGCCAGAAGTATACAGAATGGTGTCATCTGCGTAGAGGTGGATCAGAGAATCACCAGCAGCAAGAGCGACATCATTGATGTATACAGAGAAAAGAGTCGGCCCGAGAATTGAACCCTGTGGCACCCCCATAGAGACTGCCAGAGGTCCGGACAACAGGCCCTCCGATTTGACACACTGAACTCTATCAGAGAAGTAGTTGGTAAACCAGGCGAGGCAATCATTTGAGAAACCAAGGCTGTTGAGTCTGCCGATAAGAATGCAGTGATTGACAGAGTCGAAAGCCTTGGCCAGGTTGATGAAGACGGCTGCATAGTATTGTATTTTATCGATGGTGGTTATGCTATCGTTTAGGACCTTTAGCGTGGCTGAGGTGCACCCATGTCCAGCTCGGAAACCAGATTGAATAGCATAGAAGGCCCGGTGGGATTCAAAATGGTTGACTATCTGTTTGTTAACTTGGCTTTCAAAGACTTTAGAATGGCAGCGTAGGATAGATATAGGTCTGTAACAGTTTGGGTCTAGAGTTGCTCCCCCTTTGAAGAGGGGGATGACCGCGGCAGCTTTCCAATCTTTTGGGATCTCAGACGATATGAAAGAGAGGTTGAACAGGCTGGTAATAGGGGTTGCAACAATTGAGGTAGGAGGCTTCTGATGTTAACATGCGTGAAACCAAGGCTTTTATGGTTACAGAATGATAGCGCCTGGGGAATAGGAGTGGAACTGGTGGCTACAGGGCCTGAGTTAACCTCTACATCACCAGAGCCACAGAGGATGAGTAGGATAAGGGTACGGCTAAAGGCTGTAAGAACTGGTCGTCTAGTGCTTTGGGGACAGAGAATAAGAGGAGCAGATTTCTGGTCATGGTAGAATAGATTCAGGGCATAATGTACAGACAATGGTATGGTAGGATGTCAGTCAGTGGAGGTAAACCTAGGCGTTGAGTGACGATGAGAGAGGCTTTGTCTCTGGAGGCACCAGTTAAGCCATGTGTGTGGGGTGGGACAAAAGAGCTATCTCAGGTATTTTGAGCGGGACTGAGGACTCTACAGTGAAATAAAACAATAAGAACTAGCCAAGACAGCAGTAGACAAGGCTTGTTGACACTAGGGAGAGGCATAAAGGAATCACAGGTGTTGATAAGGAGAGCTTAGATGACAACGGGTAAATGGCAATGAATGGGCAGAGCGGCTCAGTTAGGTACATACAGGACCTGAGTTCGAGGTTGGGGCCGACAGGTAAACAAAATAAGGTACCATGTTATTGAAACAGTCCAGGAGGCATGTGATCATAGGGTCAAAAGAGCAGCAATAGGTGAGTCAAATCAATTCAAATCAAATTTCATTTGACAAATACACATGGTTAGCAGATGTTAATGTGAGTGTAGCGAAATGCTTGTGCTTCGACCATGCAGTAATATCTAATCTAAGTAATCTAACAATTTCACAACAACTACCTTATACACACAAGTGTAAAAGAATGAATAAGAATATGTACATAAAAATATATGAATGAGCGATGGCCGAACGGCATAGGCAAGATGCAGTAGATGAAAGTACAGTATATACATTTGAGATGAGTAATGTAGGGTATGTAAACATTATATAGAGTGGCATTGTTTAAAGTGGCTAGTGATACATTTAGTACATCCAATTTTTTATTATTAAAGTGTCTAGAGATGAGTTGTTAGTGATGGCTGTTTAACAGTCTGATGGCCTTGAGATAGAAGCTGTTTTTCAGTCTCTCGGTCCCGGCTTTGATGCACCTGTACTGACCTCGCCTTCTGGATGATAGCGGGGTGAACAGGCAGGATAAGTCAGGGTGTCAGGGTGCCGTTCGGTAGTCACTACTATGCTAGGTGAGCAGGGGGCACAGCGTTCAGAAAAGCTAGTGGGCCGGGGCTAGTAGATGGTTCTTTGGCGACATCGTAACAGAATAGCCTGTTGAGAGCACATCGGGCAATCACGTCGGCAGTCCAGTTGTGATGCAATCACGTCGGCAGTCCGAAGCGAGGCTTCGTGTCGACAATAAAGGGTCTAGGCCAATTGGGAAAGGAGAGATTGTAGCCCTAGAATTAGCTGGTATATGGGTCTAGCTCGAGGCTAGCTCAAGGCTAGCTGGTGCTTGCTTCGGGACAGAGGCGTTAGCTAACAGTAGCCACTCGTTTGCAGCTAGCTAGCTGCAATGATCCAGGATAATGATCCAGAGCGGCAGGAATCCGGTGATGTGGTAGAGAGAAGCAGGCTGATATGGTCTGGGGTGATATTCCGCTGTGCAGACTGGCAGGTGTTGTCCGAGCTAAGGCTGGCTGGTGACCGAGAAAAAGGTGAAGACCGCTAGCCGTGGCTAACAAAGACTAGTAGCTAGTTAGCTGGCTAGCTCCTGATGGAAGTTCCAGTTATAAGGAATAAAAATAGCAGATCCGCACCACATTGGGTGAGGTGGGTTGCAGGAAAGTAGATTTAGTTCGTAGATAGAAAGTGAGAATTAGATATATGAGAAGAATACCAGCTATTTACACGGGATAAGACACGGGATAAGACAAAGACAAACCCACACGTCCTACTGATACTCTATCTTGGAATCTATATCATTTACAAACATCATTTATTTAGTCTGGATAGCTTTAAGCAGTATGTAGATGCAAGCCTTTAAGATCCTGCATGGTTTTGCCCCTCCACCTCTATGCCGGCATATCATGCTCAAGGAAGCACCTCCAGGATAACAAGGGCAGTAACTAGAGGGAATTACGTTGTCCCTTTTCAACACAGTAAAATCAGCCTTCTCTTTAAGAGCTACAATATACTGTCCGAACTGAATTTGGTAAAACGGCTGTTATGTACTCTGCTCCATCGTCTTGGAACGCCTTACAAAATACTTTTAATCTGGAAGAACTTGTCCTGATTGGTATTTTTAAATCACTGATGAATGATCTTGAGACTGATTCCCTGACCTGTCAATGTTTTTAATTTGCTGTTTTTGATTTTGTTATACTCTTGTGAATTCTATGGTTTTTACTAGATTACTTGTAGTTTTTCATGTTGTTTGTCTGTAATTTTTGTAATGACTTGGTGCTGCCTATCTTGGCCAGGACGCTCTTGAAAAAGAGATTTTAAATCTTAATGAGCTCTTCCTGGTTAAATAAAGATTTAATAATAATAAAATACTGGAATGCAATTCCCATGGACTTGAGAAGCTGCACTGATTATTGGACTTTTAAATTAGAATTGAAAACATGGCTAAAATCTATCCAAACCTGTACACAAGTTATCTGTGGTTCCTCATATGTAAGATGACAATTGATGATATTGTTGTGGTTGTCGTTAGAATGATATATGATATATTATTGGATGTAATGTTTTTGTATTTTGTATTGTTTTAGTGAGTATGTGTATTGTGGCTTTGTAATTGTCCATAGCTGCCCTGGGACTACGAGTGCAAATTAGCTTTTGGCTAACCTCGGCACATTTACATGGATGTTGCATTATTGTAATATTGATGTTGATTAATGTGCATTGTCCCCTATAAATAAATCAAACAAATTCAAAAGGGTACTTGCTGAGTGGGAAGGGGCAAAGGGGCAGGTGCTCCAGCACAGGTAGACCCATATCTGTGCACATGCCCGATGGATATGTTTATTGGAATCAGTTTGACCTGCTTTCTCGCAAATGTTATATTAGCTGCTTAAGGTTGAACTGGGGTCAATCATCTGGGCATGATTTGTCCATAAACACACTCATTCTTCTTCAGTAATGCTGCTCAATAATATTTGACCTCTGGTTGAAAAGCCAAAGCACAAAGGTGGAGAGCTCTTGGCGGCCTCAAGCTGCCAGCTGCAGACGACTAACAGCGGCCATATCAAGGGAAAGTGCAGGTGTCACTGGTGCTGGATGTGGTATTTATACAGCACTGTAGGTCACACACAGATAGTGTCAGTGTGCCCGGAGAGGATAAGCTCGCAGAAGAAAGGATTTAGTGGATTTGGAGTTGAAAACAGTTGACAGATTTTTTTGTGTGTGTGTGCGCTTTTGCACTTTTCGGTAGAAGTAGTTGATATTGTCTGCCTTTGCTAGGTTCACGTCCTGCCATTTCTGGGGTGAAGTAAATATCTGTCTGTTCATATTATTGTTCTACTGTACAGAAGGTCTCTTATTATCCCTCACTTTTCTAGGATTGAATTGGACTTCTCCCCATCTAACGTGTCTACATATCTACTCTCTGCTCTGCTGTACAGTAAACTTCTGTACTCTGCTGTTACTTCTCTGTTTAGATCTGTCCAAGCTCTTCTAGATCTTACTACTCTATCGTGACGTATGTTTGACTACTCCCTTAAAGATCTCAATATTGCATTGGATACTTAATTCTCCTCTTATTAGTGTAGCCTAAGCAACTGTCTCCCTGACTACAGACTCCCTGACTATTTAACTATTAATTACAGCTTAGCAATTAGTATTCTCATGTGCAAAATGGTGGCTCATTCTTATTTGTGGCTCTGGTCTCACAGGCATGTTCAGCAAGAGGTTCCTTTTGACACAACGTGTGTTTTTGGCACAGGAGTATCGCACAGTGTGGTCTGTGATGAATGGCGTGTAAATGTACATTTCCATTTTTTGGCCTTGCGCTGTTAGGTATTGTATGTGAAATGATCCCTCAGCAGGCAATGGGAGAATAACAAGGCATTCACAAACACAGGCCAAATAGATTTTTTGTATTTTGTGAGCGAACCCCCTTGAAGTGCTGCATGAAATAACAAAAATCTTGTATGAATGAAGCTTTCTCCAAGACACCACCTCTTTTATCTGTACATACCTGGAGCGGCTCACAGGGGGTGAGTATTAAACTGAGTGTGTTTAGGGCCCCAAGTTTTGTTTCGGCGTAATAAAGAGATATTTCATGTGTGACACACTGGTAGCCTATGGGGGTAACAACCATATAGCACAGGCTCAGATAACAATAATCAATGCAAAAATATGGCGATGTACTCACATTAAGTGCAACTATACTCAAAATAGCTAGAATCAGACCACATCATATGCTAATCACCAGGCATCTGATTAAACCCTTTTTTCAGTTGTGTACAATCATTTACAGTGCATTCAGAAAGTATTCAGACCCCCTGACTTTTTCCACATTTTGTTACGTTACATCCTTATTCTAAAATTGATTAAATAAAATGTTTTCCTCAATCTATACACACAATACCCCATAATAACAAAGTGAAAACAGGTTTTTAGAAAATGTATAGAAAATACAAGACAGATACCTTATTTACATAAGTATTCAGACCCTTTGCAATGAGACTCAAAATTGAGCTCAGGCGCATCCGGTTTCCACTGATCATCCTTGAGATGTTTCTACATCTTGATTGGAGTCCACCTGTGGTAAATTCAATTTATTGGACATGATTTGGAAAGGAACTCACCTGTCTATATAAGGTCTCGCAGTTGACAATGCATGTCAGAGCAAAAACCAATCCATGAGGACGAAGATATTGTCCGTAGAGCTCTGAGACAGGATTGTGTCGAGGCATTCTTAAGTGGAATAAGTTTGGAACCACCAAGAAGGGAGAAGGGCCTTGGTCAGGGAGGTGACCAAGAACCCGATGTTCACTCAGAGAGAGCTCCAAAGTTCCTCTGTGGAGATGGGAAAACCTTCCAGAAGGACAACCATCTCTGCAGCACTCCACCAATCAGGCCTTTATGGTAGAGTTGCCAGACGGAAGCCGCTCCTTAGTAAAAGGCACGACAGCCCGCTTGGAGTTTGCCAAAAGGCACCTAAAGTACTCTCAGACCATTTTATTTAACCCTTATTTTACCAGGTAAGTTGACTGAGAACACATTCTCATTTACAGCAACAACCTGGGGAATCGTTACAGGGGAGAAGAGGGGATTAATGAGCCAATTGGAAGCTGGGGATGATTAGGTGTCCATGAAGGTATGAGGGCCAGATTGGGAATTTAGCCAGGACACCAGGGTTAACACCCCTACTCTTACAATAAGTGCCATGGGATCTTTAGTGACCACAGAGAGTCAGGACACCCATTTAACGTCCCATCCAAAAGACAGCACCCTACACAGGGAAATGTCCCCAATCACTGCCTTGGAGCATTGGGATATTTTTTTAGACCAGACGAAAGAGTGCCTCCTACTGTCCCTCCAACACCACTTCCAGCAGCATCTGGTCTCCCATCCAGGACCAACCCTTTTTAGCTTCAGAAGCAAGCCAGCAGTGAGATGCAGGGTGGTACGCTGCTGACGAACCATGAGAAACAAGATTCTCTGGTCTGATGAAACCAAGATTAAACTCTTTGGCCTAAATGCCAATCTGGAGGAAACCTGGCATCATCCCTATGGTGAAGCACGGTGGTGGCAGCATCATGCTGTGGGGATGTTTTTCAGCGGCAGGGACTTGGAGACTAGTCAGGATCGGGGCAAAGATTAACGGAGCAAAGTACAGCGAGATCCTTGATGAAAACCTGCTCCAGAAGGCTTCAGACCTCAGACTGGGGTGATGGTTCACCTTCCAACAGGACAACAACCCTAAGCACACAGCCAAGACAACGCAGGAGTGGCTTCGGGACAAGTCTCTGAATGTCCAAGTACAGCGAGATCCTTGATGAAAACCTGCTCCAGAGCGCTCCGGACCTCAGACTGGGGTGAAGGTTCACCTTCCAACAGGACAAAAACCCTAAGCACACAGTCAAGACAACCTTGAGTGGCCCAGCGAGAGCCCGGACTTGAACCCGATCGAACATCTCTGGAGAGACCTGAAAATAGTTGTCCAACCTGACAGAACTTGAGAGGATCTGCAGAGAAAAATGGGGGAAACTCCCCAAATACAAGTGTGCCAATCTTGTATAGACTCGAGGCTGTAATCGCTGCCAAAGGTGCTTCAACAAAGTACTGAGTAAAGGGTCTGAAAACTTACGTAAATGTGATATTTCCGGGGGTTTATTCTTCATCAATTTGCAAAAATGTCTAAAAACCTGTTTTTGCTGTGTTATTATGGGGTATTATAACATTTAAACTATTTTAGAATAAGGCTGTAACATAAAATGTGGTAAAAGTAAGCAGGTAAGAATATTTTCAAAATGCACTGTATGTAAACTACAGGATTGATTATGTAGAAATCAATTAACAGCACATTGGGGGTAAATATATTGATTTGTTCTGCAAATGTCCATCCAAGCAAATCCAGACTGATTAATACCCTTGTGCAAAGTTGTTCTGAAATAAATATTATTCTAGCCAGGCTCAAATGACCAAAATAAGATATGCCCAACCTTGGATGATAAAGTTATCTTGTAAGTCCATCAGCACTCTAATCCCCCATTCTGATATTAACCCTACCATCAAGTAGTACAAATAGATAATAACAAGTCACCTTTATCATAATACAGATGCATGGCTTAAAAAGTAGACTTGAGGTACATTTTCTCCATGCAGGTAAAGGGACAGGACGGGTGAGAGGAAGAGGGAGGGAAAGGGATACCTCTTTGGCTTGAGTTCAGATCCGATCCAGACTGTTGATAGCTAATTTCTTGAGGATGCATAGTGGTGTTGATGTCCCATAAGGAATCCTTCACAGCCAGTTGGAGCTGTCATCATAAGGGGCCATGAGTTAAGTGATATCTGACTCAGCACATCTGAGGGCTTGGAACAAGCTCCCTCAGAGGAGCAAAAAAAATGCATAACAAACATTAAAAGAGAGCGAGAGAGAGAGACAGAGAGAGAGGAGAGGGAGAAAGACAGAGTTTAGAGGAGCGAGGCCCAAAATGAGGCTGTACTCATTACATCTACAACATTAACTTCAGTGCTGACGCAATTCATTTGTGTCCCAATGCATTTCATTAGGCTCCTAACATCTAACGGATTTTGCCAAAGCACTCAAGTAATATGATAATTATGCCACTACTGAAAACCTTTGCTATGACAATGATCAATCCAGATTGAACAGACTCACCATGTTTATTCCCAATGCAGGCTGTGCTTTGAATAAGCAAGATGTGCAACGTGATTTTCAATTTAAAATGTTGAGATACAAAGTTCAGTGGGGATTTGAATTTTGTGTTTTGTGGAGTTACCACATATAAAGTAGATCATTTGCAAGCAAGTCAATGTAAAGTATGCTACTTTATGTACTTTATGTACTTTCAACAAACAATATGCATGGTTTTGGAATTCGGACACTACTTTGACATTCGTGAATTTAAGAATTACTTAAATGATTGTTAAATATGCTATTAAAGTTGCTATTCAAACAATAGTATACTGTATTGCTGTAGTGTGTAAGGTCACAAGCCAAACCAAATCAGAAGGGCAAGAGCATAAATAATGAAAACAAATGGCATTTGAACCATTCCCGCAGTCTGTAAATTACTCTTGTTGGGCTCCACTGTGAATGTTGTGGTAGCCTACAAGATATACCACTGCTAGTGAGACACTAAGACTGACGGTGAATATTCATTGCTATGCTGTGAGAGTATGCACTACTATGTAAGAGTATACTGTGAGAGTGAATGTAATACTAGAAAGCACAATTTACTTTAAGAGTTTGGTGTACTCCGAGTGAGACAATGTGGTAAATGGTGAGTGTGTGAGGATTTTTTAGCCAGGTTTGCTGTGGATGTGTGGATTTAGGCTCAGCCCCGGCTCAGATGGGTCTCGCGGGGCTTTCTCTTGGGGTGGCAGGGGAACCAAAGACCACTGACATTGAAGTCCTCACTCAGGAGCTCGAGGAGCCCATCCACAGGGGGATAGGGATGCTACTGCTCATGGAGCCACCATCACAGCCTGGAGACACAAACAACTCCAAGCATGAATCACCAGCAGCTCAGAGAAGCTTTCGCATTAGAGGGGTCCATCGGACAAAAGATAGTTCTGAGACAGTATTTCAAGATCTTCATAGCTCCAATTGATTGAGTGTTTTCTTGACAATTTTCATTCCAAATGAAACGGCATAGTTCCAGTTCTCTGCTCACGTCACATACAGCGGGTAAGGGGATACTACGCAGGGCATGTACTGTATAGGTTGATACATAAAATAAGAGGCCTGGCAAAAGAAATAATATTTCTTAATTTCTTTAATATTCTTTGTGTTGATATTTGATTATGGTTGCAAAGGGAGGGTATATTACGGGAGAATTTGGAAATGTACAAGTAAACTACCAGAATTTGTGTAACTTTCAAGGATTTTAGGTAATTTTTCACAAGACATCTAGTGGCCCTTTTTGGTATTTCAGATCATCACAGCTGTCTAATTATCTCTGGCCTCGTCACATGTAATATATATAAAATAATCAAGACTTTTTTTAAAGAAATAGTATGACAAAGCTGTAAAACATTATCCTAAATATAAATAATCAATTTAGTGAATACCATTGGCGTTTATTCTAGCCAGCAGCGTACCACCCTGCATCCTACTGCTGCCTTGCTTCTGAAGCTAAAGCAGGGTTGGTCCTGGATAGGAGACCGTAGGAAGTGGTGTTGGAGGGCCAGTAGGAGACACTCTTTCCTCTGGTCTAAAAAAAATATCCCAATGCCCCAGGGCAGTGATTGGGGACATTGCCCTGTGTAGGGAGCTGTCTTTTGGATGGGATGTTAAAACGGGTGTCCTGACTCTCTGTGGCCACTAAAAGATCCCATGGCACTTATTGTAATAGTAGGGGTGTTAACCCTGGTGTCCTGGCTAAATTCCCAATCTGGCATCATACCATCATGGTCACCTAATCATCCCCAGCTTCCAATTGGCTCATTTAATTTTCTCTTGAACAATGTGGTCTATCCACTAGAAACTCAGAATTTAAAAAAAGTTATTCAAGTATAAATCACCAAAGTTACCATAGATTGCAATAGATTACCTGTTTCCGGTAATTTTTCTAAATTACAGGTAGCTTTTCAACCCTATGTTTGATTAACACTTGTGCCTGTGTGACATATTTCAGAATGTTTCATTATTTGTGTCAACAGTGACGATTGTTCAGAGAAAAACTTTTCAAATTAAAAGGTTAAATAAATTGTTTAGAATGGGGTGAGGCTTGAACCCTTCATTACCTCATTACCCCATTTATGAAATGGATGACCATGAAAATATTTTACTGCAAAAGTGGTTAGATTTATTGTGACACACCCCCTAAACTCAAAACGTTCAGAATATTGTCTGGTTGGAAGGGGGGTGGGCAACATAAATTGCAAAAAATTGTAATACAAGTAAATAATCAGTTGTCTGCCCTACATACACAAACAAACAGCATCAGGATATCTTAATGTACATTTGGAAATATAGACCTGTAAACACAGAAACAATAGGCGGAAATATCA
This sequence comes from Salvelinus alpinus, assembly GCF_045679555.1. Lineage (NCBI taxonomy): Eukaryota > Metazoa > Chordata > Actinopteri > Salmoniformes > Salmonidae > Salvelinus > Salvelinus alpinus. The sequence continues at coordinate 4,372,423 of NC_092101.1, forward strand.
ACTATCAATATTTATGATGAATATAAGCTTTACTTTTTGGTAGCTGATTAATAGACATCTTTCCAATTCAAATTTGCTCTCATTCAAGGTGCTGTATGGTCCTGCCCAACAAAAAAACATACAGCTACACGTTTTTTTATGTTGTGGCTATAGTAATCTAAATCGGCTCTATTGAAAACAAGTGGGCTGAGACAGTGAATACTGTCATTTCTTTTCAGTCAGGTTTGTCTGTGGATTTTATGTTCAACCTCTTGCAATTGCGTTGAGGCCCCCCTAGATTTGACTCAATCCATTATGGCATCCAAAATCCATTAAATGGTGGTTTAATCACCTCTATATAAACTGAGAGTACAAAAAATGAAGAACACCTGCTCTTTCCATGACTTAGACTATCCAGGTGAATCCAGGTGAAAGCTATGATCCCTAATTGATGTCACTTGTTAACCTCTACAGGATCGGTGTTTCCCCCACAGGACGGTTGACCTAACGTAGGCTAATGTGATTAGCATGAGGTTGTAAGTAACAAGAACATTTTCCAGGACATAAACATATCTGATATGGGCAGAATGCTTAAATTCTTGTTAATCTAACTGCACTGTCCAATTTACAATAGCTATTACAGTGAAATAACACCATGCTATTGTTTGAGGAGAGTGCACAGTTATGAACTTGAAAATATGTAATAAACCAATTAGGCACATTTGGGCAGTCTTGATACACAATTTTGAACATAAATGCAATGGTTCATTGGATTAGTCTAAAACTTTGCACATACACTGCTGCCATCACCTCATTATTTAGAAGTAAGCTTTGATTCATTGCTAGTCCAATATGGCTGCCTGAATTCAACATAACCTTCCGCTGGCTCACTGCAATTCTGATGCGCATAGGGATGTTCTGGTGCACTCTTTTGCTGTTTGGGTTGAGCTGGCACATACATTTTTTTAAATGTATATATTTTTAAACATGTCCACTATCCTATCTTGCCATATGGTGACTGTCAGGAAGCATGGGATGTGCCCAACTACACAAGTGGCAATGAGTAAACACATCAAATGAGTTCATGTTTCAGATGCTTTTACTTTAGCTTTTAGCATCTCTGGCATTCTAGTCCACAACCATTCAGGCAAGAGGGTGGTTAAAGATGGCGGCCACCTGTAGACTCTTGCGGCGGTGTGGCCTCACTGGCAGAGTCCGTAACTCTCCTTCTGATGAATCTGTGGAAGGAGAGCGTGAAAAACACTGTACGTGGGCGAGTAGGCACGCTGTGGCTGTCTTCCTAACTGTTTCACTTGAAGTCCAGGCTGCACTTTTGTGCCGGTCAGTTGATTAGGGAATGCCTTGCATGTATGCTGATTAGTCATTCTGCACAGGTGTGTTGGGTGAGCAGACCTGTGGGGCCGACTTCGGCTGGCCTGGTGCTGAAGATAGTGCAGCCTTCCACAGTGTTGAACTGAACTTAGCTCTGAACCCTGGGAGGAATTGGCAGAAGAGAAGAGACAACGAACCCGGGAGCGGGATCAATATTCCCATAAGCAGACCCTGGTCTGTGTTGAACAACAAAGTTGTATGGTTGTAGCTCAAAGAACCAGCAGGTCATCAGTGCCCTTAGCCTTAGCCATCCCCTGCAAGGGTGCAATGTCTGTCTCCAGGGTGAACAGCAATCCCAAGAGATAGTAAGACAGGGAGAAAACAGCCCATTTTCTAACCAGACACTCCCATACACCCATTCCCTAGGTAGGACCTTTCGACTGATGAATAACACGGGATGTTCTTCACCATCCCAGACCTGGGACAGGACTGCTCCCACTCCAGTTCCAGAGGCATCTGATTGGATGACGAAAGAGTAGTCTGTTGACATCAGGACTGGTCCTGAACAGAGGGATGTTTGAAAGTCCTTGAAAGCCTTCTCGGCTTCTAAGCTCCATTTAACCTTCTCCGGCTCGGCCTTCCAGGTCTTGTCTGTTAGGGGAGACGCCTGAGCAGAAAACTGCCGAATAAACCACCGGTAGTAACCGGCCGGCTATCACCTGAATCTTGGTGGTTGGATAAGGCCAGTTACAGATTTTCTCAACCTTCTCCTGTGTTTTGATGAGTCCTCGACTAATGGTATGTTTAAGGTATTGCGCATCACTCTGTGCAATGTAGCACTTTTTCAGGTTGGCTGTCAGGCCTGCCTGTCAGAGAGAACCCAAGACACGGCTTACCTTCTCCAAGTGGTCTTCCCAGGTCCCGATGTGGCGGCAGGACAATGTCCATCAGCCATTGATACAGTGGCTTGCGAAAGAATTCATTCCCCTTGGCATTTTCCCTATTTTGTTGCCTTACAACCTGGAATTAAAATAGATTTTTGGGGGGTTTGTATCATTTGATTTACACAACATGCCTAACACTTTGAAGATGCAAAATATTTTTTCTTGTGAAACAAACAAGAAATATGTTAAAAAAAAATAAAAAAATATGAGCGTGCGTAACTATTCACCTCCCCAAAGTCAATACTTTGTAGAGCAACCTTCTGCTGCAATTACAGCTGGAAGTCTCTTGGGGTATGTCTCTATGAGCTTGGCACATCTAGCCACTGGGATTTTTGCCCATTCTTCAAGGCAAAACTGCTCCAGCTCCTTCAAGTTGGATGGGTTCCGCTGGTGTACAGCACTATTTAAGTCATACCACAGATTCTCAATTGGATTGATGTCTGGGTTTTGACTAGGCCATTCCAAGAAATGTAAATGTTTTCCCTTAAACCACTTGAGTGTTGCTTTAGCAGTATGCTTAGGGTCCTTGTCCTGCTGGAAGGTGAACTTCCGTCCCAGTCTCAAATCTCTGGAAGACTGAAACAGGTTTCCCTGAGCAATTTCCCTGTATTTAGCGCCAGCCAACATTCCTTAAATTCTGAACAGTTTCCCAGTCCCTGCCAATGAAAAACAACATGGTTTTCTTGGGGTGATGAGAGGTGTTGGGTTTGCGCCAGACATAGCGTTTCCCTTGATGGCCAAAAAGCTCAATTTTAGTCTCATCTGACCAGAGTACCTTCATCCTAGAGACCGGAAGGTTGCTACATCGAATCCCCGAGCTGACAAGGTAAAAATCTGTCGTTCTGCCGCTGATCAAGGCAGTTAACCCGCTATTCCTAGGCCGTCATTGAAAATAAGAATTTGTACTTAACTGACTTGCCTAGTTAAATAAAGGTAAAATAAAATACAAAAATCCATAAGTTTGGGAGTCTCCCACATGCCTTTTGGCGAAACCAAACATGATTGCTTATTTTTTTCTTTTAGCAATGTTTTTTTCTGGCCACTCTTCCGTAAAGCCCAGTTCTGTGGAGTGTACGGCTAAAAGTGGTCCTATGGACAGATACTCCAATCTCTGCTGTGGAGCTTTGCAGCTCCTTCAGGGTTATCCTTTTTCTCTTTGTTGCCTCTCTGAATAATGCCCTCCTTGCCTGGTCCGTGAGTTTTTGTGGGCGGCCCTCTCTTGGCAGGTTTGTTGTGGTTCCATATTATTTCCGTTTTTTTATAATGATTTCTTGGTGCTCCGTGGGATGTTCAAAGTTTCTGATATTTTTTTATAACCCAGCCCTGATCTGTACTTCTCCACAACTTTGTCCCTGGCCTGTTTGGAGAGCTCCTTGGTCTTCATGGTGCCGCTTGCTTGGTGGTGCCCCTTGCTTAGTGGTGTTGCAGATTCTGGGCCTTTCAGAACAGGTGTACAGTTGACGTCTGAAGTTTACATACACCTTAGCCAAATACATTTAAACTCAGTTTTTCACAATTCCTGACATTTAATCCAAGTAAAAATTCCCTGTCTTAGGTCAATTAGGATCACCACTTTATTTTAAGAATGTGAAATTTCAGAATAATAGTAGAGAGAATGATTTATTTAAGCTTTTATTTCTTTCATTACATTCCCAGTGGGTCCAAGCTACTCAATACTGCCCCTGCAGCCACCAGAGGTTAAGGCAGTTACAGTATATACTATTAAAACTATTACATGACATTACTTTTCACAACACATTAAGTGTCTGCCCTTCTTGGGCGGTGAGCGTAGAGGAACTCGAAAGGAGAACCCTGTGGAGGACTGGGGCACTTCATGAATGGGAAAGAGGACATGAGGCAGTAGATGATCCCTGTCCTTTCCTTGGTCCGACGCTCTTTTCAACATTCTATTTGAGGGTCTGGTTGAACTACTCTACCAGTCCATCAGTTTGTGGATGGTAGACCGAAGTCGCAACTATTTGATCCTCAGGAGCTTACACATGTCCCACATGATCCTTGACAGGAAAGGGGTCCCCTGGTCCATCAGGATTTCTCTAGGAAGGCACACTCTGGCGAACATATGTACCAACTCCTTGGCTATAGCCTTGGTGGTGATGGTTCTTGGGGGAATCGTCTCCGGGCACCTGGTGTCGTAGTCTACCACCACCAGGATATGTTGTATCCTCGTGCAGACTTTGGGAAAGGTCAAACTAGGTCTATCCCTATTCTATCAGATGGGGTCTCAATGCTGGGTAGCGGAATGAGAGGAGCTCAGGAATGCCCTACTGGGGCAGTCAGTTGACAGGTGTGATACATCCGAAAGTAACGTGCCATGTATATTCCGTGCCAGTAAGACTTCTGTAGGATCCGTTCCCTTGTCTTTTCCTCACCCAAAATGAGCGCCCACGGCGTAAGAGTGGGCCAGTTAGAGAACAACTGGAACATACACTTTGGGCACTAGGAGCCCTGTAGACCCTGTAACCCTGTAGTAGCCCTTGACGAAGGACGAAGTGAGGAGTCACCAAAGGCCAGTCTCCCAGGACTTTACCATCCACCTCCTGGACCCTTTCTAAGGCACTTGCGTGGTTTTGGTCTCTCTAATTGATAAGTAGAGGGAGGCTCACCTTCCACATCAGCGGGATCTCTGCTGTCATCAGGCTGGTCTGGTTGTGCAGCATCACCCAGCAGCACCTTCAATTACCTCTGCTGCAAGAACAGTTTTTAGTATGTTGCCCCTTCTGAGCAGGCATCAAAGGCTTGGGTCTATGAGTGTGGTGAAGAACAGAGGAGGTGCGAAAGGCATTTTTGCTTACCCCAGCAGCCTCAAAGACTGTCTCAAATCACGGGCAGTTTCGACCGAGGAGCAGAGGGGTTATAAATTCTGGCATCACCTCTGCAATGACCATTCGTGCCACACAATCAGTGTTGAGCCGGATGCAAGCTGTCGGTATGTCACGGATGTCCCAATGGATACAGGTGAGGGGTAGGGTGTTGTGGTTTCGAAGAGACCCTACAGGAATCCACTCTGGGCATATCAGGGTGTTGGAATTGCCACAGTCCAAGAGAGCCATTAGGTTATGGGAGCCCACCTGCACTAGATACTGGCAAGTGGGTACCTCACTTCCCCCCTCCCTCAGGTCTAGCAGGTGGCAATCCCTGGTGTGAGGGGGTTGGCCAGCTACCCTTGGGTTTATAGTCATTGGCTCATCGGTCTTAGTGCCAACATGTGAGTATCGCCACTAATGAGTATTGTCTCCTTTGGCACCACATTTTCCGCACCAGCCAACATTATGTCGCTTCTCTCTGGCTGGGAAGTAAGCGGTTGTTTTCAGAAGCTCATATTTTCTTGAGTTAAAATGTTGTGTTATATAGGTGGAGGTTGTTCCTGTTTGTTAATTTAAGTGCATCTTTTGAGGCCTCCAACTTTTCCACCAGCTGAATCATGTCGTGGTAAGTCTTATGGCATTGTTTGGTGGCTGTGCAGATCATAGGGAAGGCCTCTCATGAACTGATCCAGGACAACTTTGTCGATCACCTCATCCACAGAGTTGCCTTGTGGCTTCAGCCATTTTTTTCTGCTATGATATTGGAGGTCTGTTGACTGACTCCATGAAGATTTATGAGTTGTCCCAGCATGTTTTTCAAGTTTCCAACTCCATGATTAAACATGGTTCCACTCTTATGCAAAAATAAACAGAATTAAAAAAAAATGTGTTCACTGAGGTGCACGCATTCTCCACCATATGTCGGGAAGAGTGGGTGTTCCCGACTACACAAGTGGCAATGAGTAAACACAACAAAATGCTTTTACTTTAGCTTTTAGTGTCTCTGGCATTCTAGTCCACAAGCCATTCAAGCAAGAGGGTGGTTAAAGATGGTGGCCACCTGTAGTCTCTTGCGCCCATAACTCTCATTCTGAGGAGTCTGTGGAAGGAGAGAGAAACACAGTGTAAGTGGGAGAGTAGGCGCACTGTCGCTGTGCCTTCCTAACTGCTCCACTTGAGTGAGGTCCAGGCTGCGGTCTTGTGCCAGTCAGTTGATTCATCCTGCACAGGTGTGTTGGGTGAGCGGAGCTGTGGTGCTATCTTCGGCTGGCCTGATCCTGAAGGTAGTGCAGCTTTCCACAGTGAGGAACTGAGTGCCACTGTCCACTGTCATGCAGCCAGTGCCGCTGTCCATGGTGCTGAAGTGAGTGCACCTGTCTCCTGTGCTGCGGTGGGTGGCTCTGTCCATGATGCTGCTGAGTCCTTCAGCCACAGTTATGCCCATGTCTCTCACGGTGCCACAGTGACATTGTGATGTATGGGGTGGATGAAACCACACATGATAACAAACACATAAGGCAAGTGCTCACTACAATAAACCAACACAACCTGACACTCATTGACAACAAATACCATAAACTTAGTGGGCCTTAGCTGGCGTTCATTGTCCTCATATGTACCTATTTTGCTACCACCCATGGGTGGCCAGCCCATGTGACACCTGAACTGGACTCGCATGTGAAGAATGAGCTCTCATGTTGTGGTGACTAATGCATTGGTCTGGTAAACTGTTCAGTAATATTATTATATATTTTATTGTTTTATTTCACTGTGTCCTTTATTGTTGGAGCTCAAGAATGGCTACTTTGTCTCCTCACCCTGTTAGGACACAATGATGTCTTGGCCACCTCAAAGACTTTGAATCAACCTTGCACACTTAGTTTCAGTGAGGAAAAGATGGGAAAGAGGAGCTGTACATATACGCTACTAGAGTAGCTGACTGTTGTATTACAGGTTGCTTTCCTATAACTTGGTTATGCTACTACGTGCTTTTGTCCTGAAAAACATGAACACCCTTTGAAACGCTAGTTGGCTTCAGCTATTTAACACAACAGGGGCATGGCAGTGCCACTCACAGTCCGAGTTATACCAAAAGTTGTATGAAACCCTTTTAAAGAGGAATAACACAACACAAAATAAACCAGGGCAATTTATATGCAGGCGATGGTGTTTGAATGTAATTATATTGGCCATATTGGATTCTGAATAAAATAGAGTTACACCAAAACTGTCGTCATGTGCATGAGTGATATTGTATTTTGGACGCCATAATGGATTTGAGACAATCCAGGGTGGCCACAAATACAATCTGTAGTGGCCCCCTGACTAAATCACAATAGCAGGGGCTAAAGATATCAAATGAAGGAACCGTGGACCCCAAAACATTTAATTTCAATGTCTGAGCTCACTTGTTTTCCTTAGATAACGGCGCGGAAGAATATTTTGTACATAATGTTTCTTCCACCGTGTCTTATGACCGAAAAGGGCTTCTTGATATCAAGGCAGTGATTATTCACCCCGTACTGGAGGAATTCTTCTTCTTCCACGAGTCGGATGAGAAGGATTTACTCCAGACACCCGACAAGGCCCTCACCACCGTCATTTGAAGGAGGAAAAGACAGAGATATTGTGGACGACGGTCTGGGTGCCTTGTAAGGATCCGTCGCTGAGAGGGTAATCTACCTTTTACCATCGGCCCTAGTAGCCAATTTACAATCAATCGATAATAAAATAGACGATTCACAAGCACGTATATCCTACCTACGGGACATTAAAAACTGTAATATCTTATGTTTCACCGAGTCGTGGATGAACGACAACATGATTAACATACAGCTGGTAGGTTTTAAGCTTTTTAAGCAGGATAGAACAGCGGCCTCTGGAAAGACGAGGGGCGGTGGCCTATGCATATTTGTAAACAACAGCTGGTGCACGAAATCTAAGGAAGTCTCAAGGTTCTGCTCGCCTGAGGGAGAGTATCTCATGATAAACTGTAGACCACACTATTTACCAGAGTTTACATCAATATTTTTCGTTGCTGTCTATATAACACTTCAGACTGATGTTGGCACTAAGACCGCACTCAATGACCTGTATACAGCCATAAGCAAACAGAAAAATCGCTCATCCAGAGGCGGCCCTCCTAGTGGCTGGGGACTTTAATGCAGGGAAACTCAAATCAGTTTTACCTCATTTCTATCAGCATGTTAAATGTGCAACCAGAGGGAAAAAAACTCTAGACCACCTTTACTCCACACAGAGATGCGTACAAAGCTCTCATACGCCCTCTATTTGGCAAATCTGACCATAATTCTATCCTCCTGATTCCTGCTTACAAGCAAAAACTAAAGCAGGAAGCACCAGTGACTCGGTCAATAAGAAAGTGGTCAGATGAAGCTGATGCTAAGCCACAGGACTGTTTTGCTAGCACAGACTAGAATATGTTCCGGGATTCTTCCAATGGCATTGAGGAGTACACCACATCAGTCACTGGCTTCATCAATAAGTGCACCGATGACGTCGTCCCCACAGTGACCAAACGAGCTAAATTACTTCTATGCTCGCTTCGAGGCAAGTAACACTGAAACATGCATGAGAGCACCAGCTGTTCCGGACGACTGTGTGATCACGCTCTCTGTAGCCGATGTGAGTAAGACCTTTAAACAGGTCAACATTCACAAGGCCGCATGGCCAGACGGATTACCAGGGCATGTACTCCGAGCACGTGCTGACCAACTGGCAAGTGTCTTCACTGATATTTTCAACCTTTCCGTGACTGAGTCTGTAATACCAACATGTTTCAAGCAGACCACCATAGTCCAGGTGCCCGAAAACACTAAGGCAACCTGCCTAAACGACTACCGACCCGTAACACTCACGTCTGTAGCCAGGAAGTGCTTCGAAAGGCTGGTCATGGCTCACATCAACACCATTATCCCAGAAACCCTAGAACCATTCCAATTTTCATACCGCCCCAAACAGATCCACAGATGATGCAATCTCTATTGCACTCAACACCTCCCTTTCCCACCTGGACAAAAGGAACACCTATGTGAGAATGCTATTCATTGACTACAGCTCAGCGTTCAACACCATAGTTCCCTCAAAGCTCATCAATAAGCTAAGGACCCTGGGACTAAACACCTCCCTCTGCAACTGGATCCTGGACTTCCTGATGGTCCGCCCCCAGGTGGTATGGGTAGGGAACAAACTCCACGCTGATCCTCAACAGGGGGCCTCTCAGCACATCCACCACGCTCAACAGGGGGCCTCTCAACACATCCGCCACGCCGATCCTCAACAGGGGGCCTCTCAGGGGTGCTTGCTCCGTCCCCTCCTGTACTCCCTGTTCACTCATGACTGCATGGCCAGGCATGACTCCAACACCATCATCAAGTTTGCCGATGACACAACAGTGGTAGGCCTGATCACCGACAATGATGAGACAGCCTATAGGGAGGAGGTCAGAGACCTGATCGTGTGTTGCCAGGACAACAATATCTCCCTCAACGTGATCAAGACAAAGGAGATGATTTCGGACACCAGGAAAAGGAGGACTGAGCACGCCCCCATTCTCATCGACAGGGCTGTAGTGGAACAGGTTGAGAGCTTCAAGTTCCTTGGTGTCCACATCACCAACAAACTATCATGGTCCAAACACATTTAGACAGTTGTGAAGAGGGCACGACAAAGCCTATTCTCCCTCAGGAGACTGAAAAGATTTGGCATGGGTCCTCATATCCTCAAAAGGTTCTACAGCTGCACCAGCGAGATCATCCTAACTGGTTGCATCACTGCCTGGTATGGCAATTGCCCGGGCTCTGACCGCAAGGCACTACAGATGGTAGTGCGTAAGGCCCAGTACATCACTGGGGCCAAACTTCCTGCCATCCAGGACCTCTATATCAGGCAGTGTCAGAGGAAGGCCCTACAAATTGCCAAAGTCTCTAGCCACCCTAGTCATAGACTGTCCTCTCTGCTACCGCATGGCAAGCGGTACCGGAGCACCAAGTCTTTGTCCAAAAGGCTTCTTCACAGCTTCTACCCCCAAGCCATAAGACTCCTGAACAGCTAATCAAAGGGCTACCCATACCCCTCTTTTACGCTGCTGCTACTCTCTGTTCATAATCAATGCATAGTCACTTTAACTCTATCTACATGTACATATTACCTCAATTGCCTCAACTAAACTGTGCCCCCGCACATTGACTCTGTACCGGTGCCCCCTGTGTATAGCCTCGCTTGTTATTTTAGTGCTGGTATTTAATTAATTGTTTCTTTTATTTTCTATTTTCTATTTTTTTCCTTATCTATTTTATTTTTTTCCTAACTTCTTAAAGCATTGTTGGTTAAGGGCTTGTAAGTAAGCATTTCACTGCAAGGTCTACACCTGTTGTATTCGGCGCATGTCTAGAGGCGAAAGAAACGCACACCTATTTAGGCGAGGTGCTGGCTAGCGGAGTGGAATGCTTAAAAAAATAAAGGACACACTCTAGGAGCTCAGATGCAAAAATATTTACTTCCAATGTTTTGACAGACAAGCTGTCTTCATCAGCGTATAATGACAAACACTGCGTGATGACTCATTTATATATATTTATATATATGTTGCCAAATTGTATCTATGATCGGGAGCTTCCATTTATGTTTTTTGTATGCTATTTTAACATATGAGAATTAACCAATGATATCAGGCCACACCCGGCCATGATTAGACACCTTTGTGTCTTTTGACACTATATAAATGAGTCATCCCGCAGTGTTTGTCATTATACCCTGATGAAAACAGCTTGTCTGTCGAAACGTTGGACATAAATATTTTTGCATCTGAGCTCCTAGAGTGTGCGGCTCTCCTTTATTTTTTTATGTATTCGGCGCATGTTGACACATACAATTTCATTTGATTTGATTTTAGAGTCGATAACTATAGCACGACATCGAAAGACGCGTAACTATATGTATTCTTGTCAGACAGGACCGTACAGCACTAAATGAGAGCAACTTTGACTTAGAAAGTTGTCTCGCTACCAAAACTTTGATATGTCCGCATATTTTGTCTCTGCGCTTACAGGTCTATATTTCTAAGATGCATTAAGATATCCTAATGTTGTTCGGTTTGTGTATGTAGGACAGACAATTGACTACTTGTATTCCTCATTTTTGACAAAATCAGAGCTTGCAATTTTGGGTTACATGAGCTTATGTGGCCCACCACCCCTCCAGCCTGGCATCATTCTGGATGTTTGGAGGGTGTGTCACAATAGCTATAAATTTAACCACTTTTGCAGCAGAATTTTTTTTCACAACCATCTTTTTCATTAATGGGAGACATTAGAGATTGAAAACAAATCCTGGTTGTGTTTTGTTCTGCCTCAGGTATGGGTATCTAAAAAATGTGGATGCCTTGCCACTAGCCTATTTCCTTTTGGAACGTGCTTTTCTCTGAACAGGCTTGACTCATCGCCTTGTTTTCTGTGTGATATATTGTCTTGGATTCTAGTGCTTCATTGTAGCTTTGCTGATGTACATGCACAATTATATATCTCTCTCTCTCTTTCCCTCTTCCTTACCCCCTCCCCTCTCCCCTCTCCATCCCTCCCTCCCATTCCCTTCATGTTAAAAGCTGAGAGGAATCGTGTTCGAGGCAGATCCTGGTTGGGGAGTTAATTAAAATGGCAAGTTGCAACCCACACAGTCAAAACAATAGATGCCCGGTTTAGAAAAGGCGCAGGGGGATATTAAAACAAGCACAAAATAAAGCATTGCTAAGAAGCAGGTAATATAGACTCTCTTTAATTACTTCTGCTCGAGAAGGGTATGGTGTTTGTTGGCACACTTGACTTTAGACCAGAAAAAACACTCAGGATAGATGTTTTTATTATGCACATGTGCTTAAAAAAAAGAGGCGAAAAAGAAAATTGTACAGGAGATTACGCTGATTGTGCTTTTGACCCAGCAGCCATGCCATGCCATGTCCACAGCTCGGATAAGGAATCCTATAGCCGAGAAGGGGAAGAGGATCTGCTTATATGGCCCCCGAATTATTTTGTAAGCAAGGCTACACAATGCACACTCAAGCTCCGGCAATAGGGCCATGCAGGACATGAGCTGTTGCCATGGTAACCATCTCGGCTCTAGCAGCCCAGGAAAACTGTGTCATTATCCTCCGCTATGGATGGGAGCAAAGCGAGAAAGAGAGAGGCTGCAGTCCACAGCCTGCTCATGCATCTTACAAACCCCCATCACAATTTGCACAATTTTCTCTCCTCTATTCAAACCTTTCTTTTTTTGCTTTCCATTTGTTGGAGAGTACAGTTTTCACAGTAATAGGTAAACAACAAGCATAATACCAGAGCAAAATTCGGGAAAAATTGCAGGCTGAAATGAGATGTGTAGCTTTTCACATTTGCTGTCAAATTTCTGTAATTCACAAAAATAACTGTCACCACCAAGTTGTTTTGTGAACACCAACAAATTGAAATATGTACTACACTTTCCTGTCATTAAGCAACTCACCACATGACACTAAGATATATAATCCACGACAGGATCTTATTCAAACACAAAATAAATTGACAACAGCCCAACATATAAAATACAGAGGTGTGTGGACAAATCTGAAGACATTTGTAGAAGTTGTTGCAGTGTGTGTTTGCTTGCGTGTATGTCAGAGAGTAAGTAACTGCTTGCGTATACACCAGTGCAGTATGTATATGCAAACCAATGTCCACATCGGAGGAATTACATGCGGCACTAATTACATAGGTGTGTAAATAGAGGCACCCTACTGTGATGGGCTGTGCTCCACATGATTTCCCCAGGTAGAGCTGAGCCTGCCTGGTAGCACGTGTGTGTGTCTGTGTGTGTCTGTGTGTGATCCTCCCCCTCCCTCAAAATGAAAGCCTTTCCATTCCTTCCTGCTCGAAAGCATCTCTCCAGAGACCAGAGAGATGTGTTTGCTCATGAAGCACCACTGTACTAGTGTCCACTGGTCAGGATCAGAATTTCCTTGGAAACAGCAGATGGCACAGCTGCGTCTGATTAACACATTCGAATACCACATTCATGTAGAATTTGTTGCTTCCTTCCCTCCTCTCCTTCTTCCCTTGTTGCCTATTTTACCGACAGTGTCAATATCAGTCACACGTATGTTTCCGCGTACACGAAAGGACTCGATAGAGGGAAGGAATATGGTTGACACATTCATTGAGATGTCGAAATGCAGCCTTTTAAGAGTGTATTTGGTCTTGGCCATATTCTATTTAAATGCAGAGCCCTTCATCACACCCTCATAAAATGTGTCTGTCCCAAAGTATTTTTCCTCTTTTGACTATTGGATTAGTCATCTTTCTTTTCAGGCAGGGGTCCTAAATGTGTGATATATACTTGACACTCGTATTTGACCAGGCAGTGAACAGAGTAGCAAGTGTTTACGTTTGTACTGGTAACATACTGTAGTCTGGCTATTTTGGGTTCTTTCCACTGGTCAGGATCATCATTTCCGTAGAAAGCAGAGAGCACAGCCGTGTCTGACTAGCACATTCGAGCGCCACATTCAAGTAGAATAAGTTGCTTCCTTTCCTCCTCTCCTCGTTCCCTGTTACCTCTTTTACCCACTGTGTCAATATGAGAGTCACACGTATGTTTCCACATGTATAAAAGGACTCAATAGAGGGAAGGAATATGGTTTAAACATGAATTGAGATGTCAAAATGCAGGGTTTTAAGAGTGTCTTAACACAGCGAGGACATTGTTTCTTGGAACAGAATGGATTTGTTTGCCATCGGACTCACAATCGTCGTAAGAGCTTAGGTAAACGGTAGCAGTTATTGGTGGTTTGCTAACGACTGAAACAAATGACTGAACAAAATGACTGAAAAAGAGGTGCGGTGTGGTGAAAGTGCAATCATACTAATCAGTGTGTCTCTTGTTTCCTGCCCGCAGCGCCAAACACTGCGCCGTATGGGAGTACAGGAAGAGCGGAAGTCCTGCTGGCCTGTCGGTACCTGATCCTGGCTCTCTCCTCCTTCATCAGTGTGTACTAGTGGAAGGGCAGCCATACACAATGACTGTAAAGAGCCCTTCAAGCATTTATGAATCCTTTGACAATGCTCATGTCTGGATCAAATCTGGTACAGTTTGTTGAAAGCAGTGTGGGATATAATCAGCATTACTTATGTGGGGATGATCGTTTTATTTCTGTGGAATTTCTCATCATGTAAATACTTAAAAATCGTTAGTTTTTTTTATTTTGATTGTCCACTTTGTGAATCAGTGCTCATTGTCCCCTTTCAAAGACCATGAAAGCTCCGAAATGAGTTATTTTATTATTCTCTCACCAGGAGGTGGTGATGCGGAAATTGACATTTTCATCTCAGTTTTTGTAAATGGCTCAAAAGATGCCATTGTGTGTCCCTCAATACATCAATGCATCATTTCCATACCAATGTTGTGGCCAGTATTGAAAGTATACAGGGTTAAAAAGGAAAGCATCATTTTAGATACCATTCATTACAAATTAAGGTTAGAGCATGGTAGAATGATGACATATTTTGAGATGTGCTATTATAATAATACAATAGCTGAAATGCTGCACAATAGACATTGGAAAGGGAACATTTCAGACATATTTGATCTTGGCCATATTCTATTTGAATGCAGAGCCTTTCATCACACCCCCATAACATGTTGTCTGTCCCAAAGAATTTTTCCTTTTTTGACTATTGGAATAGTAATCTTTCTTTTCAGGCAGGGGTCCTAAATATATGATATATACTTGACACTCATATTTGACCAGGCAGTGAACAGAGTAGCAAGTGTTTACGTTAGTACTGGTAACATACTGTAGTCTGGGGGGGGGGTAATTTAATTTACATAATTACCATTTAATCAGAAAACAGCTCACTCATTTTCAATACTGAAGGGAAGACAGTTTTCCTCTCTGAGGACAATAAAGTTTAAGTTTACAGTTTTTCATTTGTATTTCTATGGTTTGAGAGAGATGCGTTTACAAGTTTACAGAGGACCTGAACATGAAGGGATACTTAGGTATTAGTAAAGATCTTCCAATATAGTAAAGTTTAAGACAACATTTAACGCTGACTAACTATGGATCTCGACAGATGGAAATATTTTCCATCCCGAAATTTACAAATAACATTAGCCTTCTAATTTAAGATCAAACTTTTAAATAACCAAGATGGGTTTGGTAAATGGAGGATAAAGAGGATTTATGCATTATGATGTGTTTCAGTTTGAGTTTTATGAATCATATCTTCCACAGGACAAGGGAATTATGTCTGCCAACTTCTTAAAACACAGATTGGTCTAATGAACAAAACGTGTACTATAAAACCGGAGACAACATAGCCATCGAGATATAAATCTGAAAGCACAAATACTGTACTTGCTGTTATTTTTGATTGTGTAGTGTTTTGTTTTTAAAATATATAGTGAAGACATTTTTGTTTTGGTTAATTTTCTGTTTTTATTATTTTGTTTGTACTGGAATTGTTTTCAGCCTGTTTTGTGGTATATGAAAATACTGCACCATATAATCTTGTTTAAATGTAAGTATGATGCAAAATGGGTCAGAATTAGATTTATTATCTTCCTTTGTGAAAACACTGTAAAAAACAACAACAAAAAAACGATTTAAAACGTGAATCTGGATATGTGAAATTACTTCAATGAAACACAGTATGGCATAGTTTATAATGTTGTCAATTAATTTAGATGCCATCACTGTTGTTGATTCTTGTCAAAACAATAGATTAAAAAAGAGATGTTTGCAATCTAATTATCTACTTTTTGAAACTGAGGTGGTGTGAACCAATATAACAGTATAATAGAAATGAGTCAATTGTGTGTATATTTGGAGAAAATAGGATTCCTTTTGATCTTATTGGTAGAGCCGGTGTGTAGTTTAGTTTTCACACACTTGTTTGATGATGTGCAGAGAGTATGATTGTGCTGCATGTCAAAATTAACCTGTGTTTTAAGGTGGCCAGTTTACAAATAATCAATACTTTTATGGGTAAAACCAGTTTTAAGAATGTTTCAGCTCTATGACAAAAAAAAGAGCATTGCATACTAAAACTCACCAGGCTACATCCATTTGTGTTTTGTTTGAATCTAACTTGAGTATTTATGTGAAAATACTGTGTTGCTATTTTCAAGTCTTAGTAAGAGTGGCACATTGGTGACAGCATGGAGTGTGTTGGTTGCCTGTCTAAGCAGCTCAGAACATGGAATTATTTCATCATGTAAAATGTACTGTGTGTTCATTATTTTGATTATACAATTTGGCATTAACCAAGACCATTTATATAGTCACTATTATTTGCAATTTCCTGATGTTTCCTGATGTTAACAGACTTAAAATTACACATTTGAGTTAAAGAGCAACTGCCCCTAAAAACAAACGTCTCCTTTTAAAAACAGCCTATGCGGTATCGATTTAAGTAAACAGGATCATTTAGATCATAAAGTCAGTCTTGTCCAAAACCGAGATTTGCGAGATGATAGGAAAACATTTTATGTAATGGAATGAAGGGTACTGTAACAGTTTTCCTTGGGTTGGGTTTATTTCAACCCTGCCCACAGCTGGCAGCACTCAAGTAATCATCAATTCAGAGTGCAGCTCCACGCGGACCGATCTTAATGCCCATGGTCAATTTGGTTTGACATTCGATATCCCTATTGGGCATTTCAATAGCTCCGAATTTCAATAACTTAACCTCAAACCAACAATAACTTGTAGAAATTCATATACAAATATTGAAAGCATTCAATGAGACTAAAAGGTGTCCAACATAAAAATATTGTCCCATTTACATTCTGTCATTTTTTTGACAGTCCCTAACTAGCCCCAAAGATAGGCTATCCACAGTCAAACCAACTCTGCCACAGTCCCACACCAGCCAGCTGAAGCTAATTGGTGAATGAAGTTGGCTAGCGATAGCTAGCCTCGGCAATTTCGAGTTACAAGACCTGGTTAGACTGTTTCAAGTTATCTAGAACGGGGTTTTCCAAACTTGGTCCTGTGACCCCGCTGGGTGCATATTTTGAGTGAATGTGCAAACACTTGCCACGTGTGAACACACACATTTTTTTTTCTTCACAAAAGTAGTGCTGTCTGTAGCACAGGTAAACAAAAAAATTATAATGATCCCTCCCCCCTCCATCTATTGAGATGTTTCCTAGACAGTGTTTGATGCGGACACCACTGTGCCACAGTCCACTATACCAATCCAGGATGCATTTGGGTAAAAAGCTTGTGCTGTTTAAATTAGACTAACATACCTGGGTCATGTTCATTAGGGTACACAACAGAAAAAACGCTTTAAAATGTTTTGCAATGGAAAACTAAATTGAGTGTTTCTTATTGGACAGGAAGGAACAGGGTTTCTTTTTTGACAAAGAGATAAATGAACATTACTTTTCCACTCTAACTTTAAGAGGTGGGTCACAACAACAGTTGTAATTTCAACAGAGGATAATCCAAATCAGAGTACATTTGAAAACCAAGGTTGTGTTTATTAGGCTTGAACCATGTTCATTCCTCACTTTGTCAAAAATGAGGCCCTGGCACACATCTGCAGAGGTTATCCCCCTGTGAATAAGGTGACCTGTCTCTGTGCTAGCTGTTAACAGAAAATCATTCAGCTTTCACATTTCAGATAAGAGGATATTTAAGTATTCATGCAATTACGACCAGGCCAAGCTCTGACTTTTCCCTTGAGTTTTACCACTGCAGTATTGGGGACGACTTCAAAGAGTGTTCTTCAACTCACCTGATATTGTGATAATCCCTCAATTTAAACGTTCAACGCTTTGAATACAGAATAGAAGGCATTGTTTTGAATAATGAAACAACAGCTGTCAAATGAGTCCACAAGGGGAACAAGTAATGTACTGAATGTGCCTTTAAAGTATTTAAATAATACGTTAGATACCATATCCTAGCCTCATTTATAAAACAATTATTGCACCTCTAGATAAGGCCCTTGGAGAAAGGTCATTTACAGGGCATAAGTATTTCAACAAAATCAAAAGATTCATGATTGCTTAATCATTCCACATCTTGAATTCGCTGTATGTTATCGCTTAAACATCACCAGTCATATTAAGCTGTTCAATAATACAAGCAATGTGCTACATGCAGGTTAAGATCATTTGATCAGATGTGGATAATTTCCCCCATTTTGTCTGCAACTATTTGCTTGTATTGGGTTTATGTGGTAAAATGTAAAAAATAAAAAATAAATGATCAGGCTTCATACAGTGTTTCATTGCAGTATGCTGTGAAAACAGTTGATTTCTTGTAGATAGTGTAATAGTTACATTCCAAGCAAAATACAGTAAAACAACACCCAGTTAGTCTAAAGCATCCTCAGCTAAAATCAATCCACATCGTTATAGGAAGTCAATGAGAGTATGGGCAAACCTTATTTAAGTGTGTTTTTATTGTATCTTTATAATTTGATTACTGATTACCCCTGCGTGGCTCCCGAGTGGCGCAGCGGTCTAAGGCCCTGCATCTCAGTGCTAGTGGTGTCACTACAGACCCTGGTTCGATCCTGGCCGTGATCAGGAGTCCCATAGGGCGGCGCACAATTGGCCCAGTGTCGTCCGGGTTAGGGGTGGGTTTGGCTAGGGTAGGCCATTGTAAAATAAGAATTTCCTTCTAACTGACTTGTCTAATTAAAAAATGACTGCACAATACTCAGAACTCAGGAAAGATACACCCATTTTTTTATGTGATATCGTTGGTGTGCATCTCTGAGCGATGTTCTATCAATTCCTGGGGTCATTTTATTGTGTATCTGAGCTATTGCCGTTCAAGCAGACAAAACTCGTCATACCAGCTGCCAATGGATAGAAAAGCATTTGACGTGTTAGTCATTTATCAGACTCTCTCTACAATTAGGGAAGTTTTCAGACCCCAAAAGTAGAATAATGTCAAGATGAGTCAATTTCTCATGTCATCTGTTGTGTAGATCCAGCCATATGCCTTTCTCTTTTCCATTAATTTGTAGTTGGGGCTTACAGATGGATCTACAAGGTACATGGTGTGGGACGTGGACTAATCTCAACATATGACAAACTTAGTTTTTGGAGTGAACTGTCAATTTAATGTGAAACTCAGTAGCTAATGTAAGATTCCATTGAATCACAGTGCCAAAACCGAAGTGCGTGGCCACTCCCGATTGTTATCTCATCAACACACACAATAGTAATTGAAACAGCATCATTTGTAAGTCTACTATTGTCTTGTAAAACATGTGTAACGGAGTTAAGAACATACCATAACCTCACTCCACAGCTAGCTTGAAATGTCCCCGATGGCGCATCTTTTGTATAGCTAAAACAGTTTATATTTTGTCATGCGGGCGGTCACGTGTGTTGGCGAGGTAGAGGACGCTGGTTCAAGCCCAGTCAGAGGCAAGTTCAGGGAGGCAAAGCTTTTATGCTAACCTAGCACACTGGCGCCGGTTATACAATCATACTTAGACTAAATGACCCGGAAGAGTTATTTGACACTTGTTTATGCTATGTCAAAATTTGAGAATTTACATTGGTGACTGTTACTCAGGCTTTGAGTATTGAAAACAGTTTATTTCTTGTCCTCGAACAACTTGCTATTGCTTGATTGGCAGTATGAGAGGATATGCTGCTGTTTATCGAGATGATTAGGATGCTGTCCGGCCTCTTTCTCTCTTGCTTTTGCCTGGCTCTTCACAAAGGCATCTGTTGGCTGAGTGAATGGAGAATGGCCAGAGCCGTTCTGAGAGAGGCGATTCCTCTGACCCTGCGGTTAATAAAATCCTTCCTGTGCCTTTGTCAATTTTTACTGGCCGATTTTGTCAAACGCTGGAGGTGCTGCCTGCTCGGGCCCTCTGTGTCCACTCCCTGAGCAGCATACTGAGTAAAAACCTCTGTGTTTTTAAAGTACTCACATTCAACTCAGTGAATACGCTTGTAGCACAGCAGGCAAGAGCTCTCCTCGCCCCTGTCAACCCGAGCCACAGACCCCTTCTAGATTTTTGATAACTGATCTTCAGGCGAGTCTTCATACAGCATTGTGTGGTGGAAAATAGTAATGTAAAAAATATATATATATATCTGGTTTGCAGTACCTGTCTTGAACTTTTCAAATTGTCCATTTTTTATTTGTGATTGGCATGAATTTATCTCGCTGTTGATAGTATCCTTTTCGACAGTACAATAGCTGCTAAAAGGTGGAACGTGTGGCTTTAAAAGGCATACTATGAAGTATTTGTCAATCTCTCCCTCAGTACTTTCACTGAGCTGGAAAATAAGTAGGCAAGGCACTGATGCAGAGACTCCGATAATGCTACATTTAAAAGCAAGCGATCTAATCATAGATAGTCTCCATGTGCAGTTGATGACTGAATCGCACAGTGAGAAATGTTTTTATGTAAACTTTGAGAGCAATTGTCAGTTTCAAAAAGGACCGAGCAGGGTGTTGTATAAAAAATATCACTATGAAACTAAATACAGTACAATCCAATTCGTTTTTTGTTTTTGTGCCTCCGATGGCACATTTTATTGTTTCAGACTGAATGACATGGCAAATCCTGAGTTCTTGCCAGGATGATCTTTAAATCATTGATTTAATCATAACCAACAACCACATGATGTTGAGTGTAAGAGGGAACAATTTATGACATTTCACTGAGCCATTAGTTTCTATGGAATGAAGCACAGAGTAGACAACAATTTGCTTTTTCACCCAGGCAACCTTTCAAAATCCACACACTATCATTATTCATTCGAAATTCGTGACATGCACACGGAAAATACACTTTATTTGTGTGTATTACAAGATTTTCATCACAACACATTTAATGTGTATTACACGATCTTCTTCATAACGCATTTGTGTAACATTATACGAATTCCAATTTGTTGTGGCTAACGTTAGCTAGACTAGCTAGATGGCTAACATTAGCTAGGCTAGGGGTTAAGGTTAGGGTTAGGAGCTAGGGTTAGAGGTTAGGTAACATGCTAGCTAAGTAGTTAAGGGTTAAGGTTAGGGTTAAGGTTGGGAATTAGGTTAAAGGTTAAGGTTAGGGGAAGGGTTAGCTAACATGCTAAGTAGTTGCAAAGTAGCTAAAATGCAAAAGTTGTCGGTGATGAAATTCAAACACGCAACCTTCGGGTTGCTAGACATTCGCGTTATACGCTCAAACCAACCTCCTTCCTATTTTATCTGTCTTAATAAGTAACCTACCGTCTTTATCTGTGATTGAAAATCGTGTACTGTACACTAAAGTATTGACTTGTGTGCCTGTCACAAATTTCCAATTAGCAAGTCTATTTCCTAATAATCTCTGATACTGGGGTCTTCGAAATATGAGGTGCAGCATTTCCTTGTCTTATATATCTTTCTCTCTGTACATATGTTTATTTCATTATAACCTTTTTTTTTTACAACGATGTTGATGATTATGTGGAGTAGATGGTTACACCATAACAAAAAATATTTGTGTAGATAAAAAAAATGTGGCAATTTATTTCATCCTCAAATCATCATTTAGAAAATTTTGTGATGAGAAATTTGAAATGGTTATCTTTACTCAAATGTGTATGAAGGTCCTTTAGCCACCAGGGATATAGTTGTATATTTATAGGCTCTAGATCACTGGAATGACATATATGGCTTTAAGTGGCATTGATATATATTGATATTTGTCAACAACAAAAAAAATCATGTACTTTAATTACTTTAAAGCTTACATTGTGTATAGCACGTATGCAAGTTAATTTTCATCATGTTTGATGTAATTTTTGTAGCAGTGGTTTGATACTAATAAATGGCAGTTTATGATGGAACTGTAGGATGCTCTGTATTGTCTGATTTGAGCAGTGAAGTGACTTTTGGGCCACTGTCACCAGAGACACTGATATGTGCACGTTGTTATTTCACACAGAAATGTATGCAACATTTGTCTACCTAGACTATCGGTGCTCCGGTATGAAGAGTATCTCCAACAAGGCTGATTTTCACTGTCCAGCCAAATCAAGTACAAGTGGCCATTGACCGACACTTCAGCCCCTCTCAAATCATTAATAATGTCAGAGCTGAGAAGAGAGTGCTAAATCAGTGTGGTCGGTGGCTGAATAACTGACTGGAACCAAAATCTGGAGACAGCAAACCTCTGGGACCGGCGCTGACTAGTCCTGCTATACAGTCTAATTGCCCCCTTCCCACCCACACATCTAATTTGCAGTGGCCTGATGCAGAGTGCTACAGAGTACTGATGAAGGCTACATCACACTCTTTAGATCCCCCACGATTAAAAAACTGCCATGGTTTCACAGCTATTCTGTAGGTGTATAGAGCAATAATTATTCCAAACCATTGACTCTATTCAATCAGATCCGCTTAAGCCAACATCTATATAGCAGTGGAATTGTGTTAAAGCTATCAAATCCACAAGTGGCTTCTGGCGGATAGGAGTATATAATCCTGGTACCACTTCGGTAATAACTGGGTAATAAGATGGTAATAACTAAGTATTTACCAGGTAAGTAGCCAGTAACTACCATTAGTAGTTACCATGTTGTTTCCCCCCTTTCCAGACATCCCAACCAGCCCACAAACAGCACAAATCTTCAATCTTTGACCAAACTTTGCATATGCACTGTTCTTCAATGAAATCTACTTTATTATTTGGTTCATCTGACTCTGGGTAAGTAGAAATCTCGTACTATTGCCACAATCTCGCACTATCCCTTTTAAAAGTGCGTCTCGGCAGAAGTATATACAGTGCCTTCAAAAGGTTTTCACACCCCTTCACTTCTTCCACATTTTGTTGTGTTAGGGAGTGAATGTTATTTAAAATAACGTTTACATGGAGAAAATCGGAACTCGGAAACGAAAGTGGATGGCCCTCCTTTCAGAAAAATTTATTTGACCTAAACCCTCCCCGAACGCTTGAACAAAAACAACAAGTCACTCTCCCCTATACCCAAAATAATAATTCAAACGAGGTGTATAGCAGAGAAAATGTCACCGTTTACACTCACTTGTTGGACAGACCAGAGCCTTAGATATTTCGTTTTAGAAACTCTTCTTCGTCCCATAAGCATTAGATGGCAACGCCGGAATATTGATCATGCTCAGGACTGCGGGCCAGAAGGTTGTGGGTTTGCAGACCACCATGGACCAGAGTAGGGGTGGAAAGATCTCCTATAAAGTAAAAGCATTGCATGAATCTGTCATCGTATTTGCAGATCTAAGGAAAAAAAATATTTTATAAAGATTACAGTGCCTTGCAAAAGTATTCATCCCCCTTGGCATTTTTCCTATTTTGTTGCATTGCAACCTGTAATTTAAATATATTTTTCTTCGGATTTCATGTAATGTACGTACAGTCGTGGCCAAATGTTTTGAGAATGACACAAATATTAATTTCCACAAAGTTTGCTGCTTCAGTGTCTTTCAGTGGTGGGCCGTCAGGGCCAGCAAGGCCTTCTCTATATAAATATATTTTCCCACAAATATGTATTAAATTATTCCCCAGAGTAAGAGTTATACTCTTCATAGCTTTCCTCTTGGTTGCACTGCTTCCAGCCCCAGGTTGAGATTTGGAAGGCTGGTCTTTATGTTAGATCTTTTATCCAATCATATTCAGCCATCATGTGTTGCCAGGGTTCTAAAATCTGCCCTCAGGCCTTCAGAATCAACAGTGCGGGCGCTTGTAGCTTAAAGTGAATGGAAATTAAAATTTAGTGTCAACCAATCAGCTTTAGAGTTGGCTATTGTACGCCTGCTGGCTGGCTCCAGTGTTACACAGGAGCCAGCTAGCAGGCGTAGTGCGTGCACGTCTTTTGATTGGATTACCAATATTGAGAGGAAGGTCCTATGGGCAGGTCTATGCAGAACCTCAAAACTAGGAAACTGAATTTGATAAATGAATTAATTTGCGTACTACTAAGCTGTTTTTTCAACCCACAATGGCGGAAGGAGGAGAAGATATCGATTTGGTCGAGGATATAATTATAACGCCATTCTCAAGACGAACTTTTCAAGAAAAGAGAGGTCGCCGGACGCCGACGCTACAAAGCCTGTCACAGGCGGGAAAGGGGTTCGTTCGCCACTTTCAAAGTTCCAACTACGAGCGCTATCAATGGCTCACAGGCTCCGAGAAGCACTGCAAACTGTACTGCTGGGAATGCCTATTATTTGCAAGTGATCGATTTGGTGTTTGGAGCTACACTGGCTTTGCAAACTTGAGTTTCTAACCAAGGCAGCAACGAGACACCAAAGTACGGCTGGGCACTTACAAGCAATGGTGCTTTTGAAAACTTTTGGGGACACCCGAGTGGATCTACAGCTCAACGAACAAGTGCGCAGGGCAACGGAGCTGCACAATGAAAAGGTGAAGAAAAATAGGGAAATATTGAAAAGACTCATTGATTGTGTCATGTTTTTGGGTAAACACTGTTTACCCACTGTTTATCACTGTCAATTTCAAAAATTGTGTTTCTGTCTAAATGTATAGTGTCTAGAGCCATGGCATCATAATGATGGTAATAAGAGGTGGATTAATTCGGGTGGGACTGTGTAGGACCTCACTGAAGGCCCAGGCCCCAGGCCCACGGCACGCCACTGGTGTCTTTAGATATTTTTGTCAGATGTTACTATGGAATACTGAAGTATAATTACAAGCATAAGTGTCAAAGGCTTTTATTGACAATTACATGAAGTTTATGCAAAGAGTCAATATTTGCAGTGGGTCTTTTTCAAGACCTCTGTGATCCGCCCTGGCCTGCTGTCAATTAACTTCTGGGCCACATCCTGACTGATGGCAGCCCATTCTTGCATAATCAATGCTTGGAAATTGTCCGAATTTGTGGGGTTTTGTTTGTCCACCAGCCTCTTGAGGCTTGACCACAAGTTCTCAATGGGATTAAGGTCTGGGGAGTTTCCTGGCCATGGACCCAAAATATTGATGTTTTGTTCCCCGAACCCCTTAGTTATCACTTTTGCCTTATGCAAGGTGCTCCATCAGGCTGGAAAAGGCTATGTTCGTCACCAAACTGTTCCTGGATGGTTGGGAGAAGTGGCTCTCGGAGGATGTGTTGGTACCATTCTTTATTCATGGCTGTGTTCTTAGGCAAAATTGTGAATGAGCCCACTCCCTTGGCTGAGAAGCAACCCCACACATGAATGGTCTCAGGACGCTTTACTGTTGGCATGACACAGGACTGATGGTAGCGCTCACCTTGTCGTCTCCGGACAAGCTTTTTTCCGGATGTCCCAAACAATCGGAAAGGGGATTCATCAGAGAAAATGACTTTACCTCAGTCCTCAGCAGTCCAATCCCTGTAGCTTTTGCGTAATATTAGTCTGTTCCGGATGTTTTTCCTGGAGAGAAGTGCCTTCTTTGCTGCCCTTCTGGACACCAGGGCATCCTCCAAAAGTCTTCGCCTCAATGTGCATGGAGATGCACTCACACCTGCCTGCTGCCATTCCTGAGCAAGCTCTGTACTGTACTACCTTGCAGGTAACCACGGTTGACAGAGGGAGAACAATGATTTCAAGCACCACCCTCCTTTTGAAGCTTCCAGTCTGTTATTCGAACTCAATCAGCATGACAGAGTGATCTCCAGCCTTGTCCTCATCAACACTCACACC
This sequence comes from Salvelinus alpinus, assembly GCF_045679555.1. Lineage (NCBI taxonomy): Eukaryota > Metazoa > Chordata > Actinopteri > Salmoniformes > Salmonidae > Salvelinus > Salvelinus alpinus. The sequence goes on from NC_092101.1 coordinate 4,398,174, forward strand.
TGTGTTAACGAGAGAATCACTGACATAATGTCAGCTGGTCCTTTTGTGGCAGAGCTGAAATGCATTGGAAATGTTTTTGGCGGATTCTGTTTATTTGCATGACATAGAGGGACTTTGCAATTAATTAAAATTCATCTGATCACTCTTCATAACATTCTGGAGTATATGCAAATTGCCATCATACAAACTGAGGCAGCAGACTTTGTGAACATTTTTATTTGTGTCATTCTCAGAACTTTTGGCCACGACTGTACACAAAATAGTCCAAATTGGCGAAGTGAAATTAAAAAATGTACTTGTTTCAAAAAATTCAAAAAAATAAAAAGCATAAAAGTGGGGCGTACATTTGTATTCAGCCCCTTTGCAATGAAGACCCTAAATAAGATCTGCTGCAGCCAATTACCTTCAGAAGTCACATAATTAGTTAAATAAAGTCCACCTGTGTGCAATCTAAGTGTCACTTGATCTCTGGATATATACACCTGTTCCGAAAGTTCCCCAGAGACTGCAACACCAACAAGCACCAAGCAAGCGGCACCATGAAGACCAAGGAGCCCTCCAAACCGGTCAGGGACAAAGTTGTGGAGAAGTACAGATCAGGGTTGGGTTATAAAAAAATATCCGAAACTTTGAACATCCCACAGAGCACCATTAAATTCATTATAAAAAAATAAAATAATATGTAACCACAACAAACCTTCCAAGAAAGGTCCGCCCACCAAAACTCATGGACCAGGCAAGGAGGGCATTAATCAGAGAGGCAACAAAGAGACCAAAGATTACTCTGAAGGAGCTGCAAAGCGGTGATTGGAGTATCTGTCCATAGGACCACTTTAAGCCGTACATTCCACAGAGTTTGGCTTTACGGAAGAGTGGCCAGAAAAAAAGCTATTTCTTAAAGAAAAAAATAAGCAAACATGTTTGGTGTTCGCCAAAAAGCATGTGGGAGACTCCCAAAATGTATGGAAGAAGGTACTCTGGTCAGATGAGACTAAAATTGAGATTTTTGGCCATCAAGGAAAATGCTATGTCTGGCACAAACCCAATACCTCTCATCACCCCAAGAAAACCATGTTGTTCATGGGCAGGGACTGGGAAACTGGTCAGAATTGAAGGAATGATGGATGGCACTAAATACAGGGAAATTCTTGAGGGAAACCTGTTTCAATCTTCCAGAGATTTGAGACTGGGACAGAGGTTCACCTTCCAGCAGGACAATGACCCTAAGCCTACTGCGATTGCAACACTTGAGTGGTTTAACTTGAGGATAGGGTGCAGAGTTTTCACTTAGGGAAAAATAGCGTGCGCAATTTCAACTTCGTGCTACTCATCCCCAGAATATAAGATATGCATATTATTAGTAGATTTGGATAGAAAACACTCTGAAGTTTCTAAAACTGTTTGAATCATATCTGTAAGTATAACATAACTTATATAGCAGTCAAAACCCTGAGGACTAACTTTTTTATTGTTAAGTTCCTGTATGTTCAATGGGTTTATCATGGGCAAAGCAGAATTCTAATCACTATCCACGCAGTTTCTACTGCTTCCACTGGATGTTGCCATTGTATGGAAAAAGGTTAAGGTTTTTCATTAGTAAAATGAGAAAGATATTGACCCGGAAGTGGAGTGACATCGTGTGTTTATGTTTGAGAGTTGAGCAAGACTTGAAAAGTACCGTGAGTTTGTTGATATCCTGTATTGAAAACAGATTGACTCGTCTTCAATTTGATCGATTTTTAACGTTTACAAATACCTTAAGTTGTATTACAAAAGTACTTTGAAATGTTTTGGCAAAGTTTAGAGGTAATTTTTTAGATATTTTGTCGTGATTTTGCGCAAATTGAAGGCTGTTTTTCCTGGTACAACGGCGCCAAATAAATGGACAATTTGGATATATATGGACGGAATTAATTGAACTAAAGGACCATTTGTGATGTTTATGGGACATATTGGAGTGCCAACAAAAGAATCTCGTCAAAGGTAATGCATGTTTTATATTTTATTTCTGCGTTTTGAGTAGCGCCGGTATGGTTGAAATTGTCAACAAAGAGAGTGTAGCCATTGCACTATCATCAGATAATAGCATCTTATGCTTTCGCCGAAAAGCCTTTTTGAAATCTGACATGTTGGCTGGATTCACAACGAGTGTAGCTTTAATTTGGTATCTTATATGTGTAATTTAATAAAGTTCGATTTTATAGATTTTTTTTTGAATCTGGCGCTCTACATTTTAACAGGCTGTTGGGACGCAAGCGTCCCGCGATCCCAGAGAGGTTAAGGGGAAACATTTAAATGTCTTGGGATGCCCCAGTCAAAGCCCAGACCTCAATCCAATTGAGAATCTGTGGTATGACTTAAAGATTGCTGTACACCAGCGGCACCCATCCGACTTGAAGGAGCTGGAGTAGCAAAAATCCCAGTGGCTAGATGTGCCAAGCTGATAGAGACATACCTCAAGATTCTTGCAGCTGTAATTGCTGAAAAAGGTGGCTCTACAATGTATTGACTTTGGGGGGGTGAAAAGTTATGCACACTCAAGTTTTCAGTTTTTTTGTGTTATTTCTTTTTTGTTTCACAATAAAAAATATTTTGCATCTTCAAAGTGGTAGGCATGTTGTTTAAATGAAATGAAGCAAACCACCAAAAAATCTATTTTAATTCCAGGTTGTAAGACAACAAAATGGGAAAAATGCCATTGGGGTGAATACTTTCGCAAGCCACTGTAAATACAATTCTATGTAACTTTCAATACTAGTGGAATCTGTTTTTAATACAACACAAATTACAGGCTAAGAATGGACAGATGGAATAGGCCTATGTGTTCATCATATCATAAACTCCAATTCCAAATCAGTGTTTCAACGACACTGTTAGGATTCTGAACATGGTACTTTCAAAAGATAGGCATACCTTTCCCCCTCAGTCTGTTTGGGCCTACAGAAGCAGAATCATTTAAGCTGTTACTGCTGTCTTCCTTTCTTCCATGACTTAACCCAAAGAGAGAAGGTCACAAGTGTTTCCCTTAATGAGTTTAAACATCTTCTATTGTACAGAAAGTGAATAGCTTAATCAATTGATGGTGACATAATTAGATTTCTTCCCTAGCAGAGCCAGCCTCTGAATGCCAAACAAACAAAACAATGATATCCCTATATGCATCAAAGTCACATCTTTCCCAGGTATTTTACAGCCTGTTTCTAGCATAAAGCATTGTGGACCAAAGTGCTGTTATAGATCACTTTATATAATCAAATCAGTTTTATTTTCTTCAAAATATTAAGCTAACAAAGGGTAGGTCTGTGATTTTTTATGTTTTTCTTTAATTAAAGGTAGGCCTATGGCATACCCTGCATTACCCCCTCAATTCGATTCTTGGTTTTAACTTAAAAGCCCTTCACTGACACAGAGGTAGGCTATTTAATCAAATAAATTGTATGTGTCACATGTGCCGAATACAATAGGTGTAGACCTTACAGTGAAATGCTTACTTACAAGCCCTTAAAACCTCTTTTGGCTTGGGGGCATTATTTCGACATCTGGATGAGAAGCATGCCCAAAGTAACTGCCTGTTACTCAGGCCCAGAAGCTAGGATATGCATATAATTGGTAGATTTGGATAGAAAAAACTCTAAAGTTTCCAAAACTGTTAAAATAATGTATGTGAGTATAACAGAACTGACATGGCAGGCAAAAACCTGAGGAAAATCCATCCAGGAAGTGGGATTTTTTTTATGTGGGTATTTTCAATTGAATGCCTATAGAGTATCTAATGGATTAGGACCCAAATTTCAGTTCCTATGGCTTCCACTAGATGTCAACAGTCTTTAGACATTGTTTCAGGCTTGTTTACTGAAAAATGAAGAAGAATGAGACCTTGCTGTCAGTGGACTGTAGAATCATGCAGTGCTGGTTTGCGCACGTAACCGAGTGCGCGCCCTTCGTTGTTATTCCTTTCTATTGAATACGCTATTGTCTGGTTGAAATATTATTGATTGACAACCTGAGGATTATAAACATCGTTGGACATGTTTCTACAAACTTTTCCGTTACTATTAGGACGTATTCGTCTGCATGTTTTGACCGCCTTTGACCCAGTGGATGACTGAATAAAATGCGCCAACAAAACAGAGTTTTTGGGATATAAAGAGGGACTTTATCGAACACAATAAATCTTTGTTTTGTATCTGGGGCACTTGTGACTGCAACCACATGAAGATCTTCAAAGGTAAGTGATTCATTTTATCACTATTTCTGACTTTTGTAATTCCTTTACTTGGTTGTAAAATGTTTGTATGCTTTTGTAAGCGGGGAGCTGTCCTCAGATAATCGCATGGTATGCTTTCGCCGTAAAGCCTTTTTGAAATCGGACAATGCGGCTGGATTAACAAGAAGTTAATCTTTAAGCCGATGTATAACACTTGTATTTTTTATGAATGTTTATTATGACTATTTCTGTATTTTGAATTTGGCGCTCTGCAATTTCACCGGATGTCATCGAGGTGGGTCGCTAGCGGAACGCTTGCGCCAGAAAGGTTAACCAACAATGCAGTTAAGAAAAATACCAAAAAAATTTGAAATAAAAGTAAACAAATAATTAAATAGGAAGCAGTAAAATAACAATAGCGAGGCTATGTGCGGTAATGTAGGTAACATGTAGGTAGAGTTAAAGTGGCTATGCATAGATACTAAAAGAAAGTAGCAGCAGCATAAAATAGGGGTATGGATAGCCCTTTGATTAGCTGTTTCTGGAGTCTTATGGCTTGGGGGTAGAAGCTGTTTAGAAGCCTCTTAGAACTAGACTTGGCGTTCCGGTACCGCTTGCCGTGCGGTAGCAGAGAGAACAGTCTATGACTAGGGTGGCTGGAGTCTTTGACAATTTGTAGGGCCTTCCTCTGACACTGCCTGGTACAGAGTTCCTGGATGGCAGGAAGCTTGACCCCAGTGATGTACTGGGCCGTACGCATTACCCTCTGTAGTGCCTTGCGGTCGGAGGCCGAGCAGTTGCAATACCAGGCAGTGATGCAACCAGTCAGGATGCTTTCGATGGTGCGGCTGTAGAACCTTTATGAGGACCCATGCCAAATATTTTCTGTCTCCTGAGGGGAATAGGTTTTGTCTTCATGACTGTCTTAGACCATGTTAGTTTGTTGGTGATGTGGACACCAAGGAACTTGAAGCTTGAAGCCCAGGTCTCTGACCTTCTCTCTATAGGCTGTCTCGTTGTTGTTGGTGAACAGGCCTACCACTGTTGTGTCATCGGCAAACGTGATAATGGTGTTGGAGTCGTGCCTGGCCATTCAGTCATGAGTGAACAGGGAGTACAGGAGGGGACTAACTAAGCACCCCTGAGGGGCCCCCGTGTTGAAGATCAGCGTGGCAGATGTGTTTTTACCTACCTAACCACCTGGGGGCGGCCCATCAGGAAGTCCAGGATCCAGTTGCAGAGGGAGATGTTTAGTCCCAGGGTCCTTAGCTTAGTGATGAGCTTTGAGGGCACTATGGTGTTGAACGCTGAGCTGTAGTCAATGAATAGCATTCTCACATAGGTGTTCCTTTTGTCCAGGTGTGAAAGGGCAGTGTGGAGTGCAATAGAGATTGCATCATCTGTGGATCTGTTGGAGCAGTATGCAAATTGGAGTGGGTCTAGGGTTTCTGGGATAATGGTGTTGATGTGAGCCATGATCAGCCTTTCAAAGTTGGTCATTTTGGCAGGTTACCTGTTCTTGGGCACAGGGACTATGGTGGTCTGCTAGAAACATGTTGGTATTACAGACTCAGACAGGGAGAGGTTGAAAATGTCGGTGAAGACACTTGCCAGTTGGTCAGCGCATGCTCAGAGTACACGTCCTAGTAATCCGTCTGGCCCTGCGGCCTTGTGAATGTTGACCGGTTTAAAGGGCTTACTCATCAGCTTTTCCTGCACTCTGCTTTCCATCTTATCCCAAACCATCTCAATTGGGTTGAGGTTGGGTGATTGTGGAGGCGAGGTCAGCTGAAGCAGCACTCCATCACTCTCCTTCTTGGTCAACTAGCCCTTTCACTGCCTTGAGGTGTTTGTTTTACTGTCCTGTTGAAAAACAAATGGTAGTCCCACTAAGTGCAAACCAGATGGGATGTCGTATCGTTGCAGAAGGCTGTGGTAACCATGCTGGTTAAGTGTGCCTTGAATTCTAAATTAAACACCGACAGGGTCACCAGCAAACCGCCCCCACACCACCATCACACCTCCTTCTCCACGCTTCAAGGTGGGAACCACACATGAGGAGCTCTTCTGTTCACCTTTTCTGCATCTCACAAAGACACGGCGGTTGGAACCAACAGTCTCGAATTTGGACTCATCAGACCAAAGGACAGATTAACGCCGGTCTAATGTCCATTGCTCATGTTTCTTGGTCCAAGCAAGTATCTTCTTGTTATTGGTGTCCTTTAGTAGTGGTTTCTTTGCAGCAATTTGATCATGAAGGCCTGATTCACACAGTCTCCTCTGAACAGTTGATGTTAAAATGTGTCTGTTTCTTGAACTATTTGAAACTTTGAGGCTGGTAACTCTAATGAACTTATCCTCAGCAGCAAAGGTATCTCTGGGTCTTCCTTTTTCTGTAGCGGTCCTCATGAGAGCCAATTTCATCATAGCGCTTGATAGTTTTCGCGATTGCACTTGAAGAAACTTTCAAAGTTTTTGAAATGTTACACATTAATTGACCTTCAAGTCTTAAAGTCATGATGGACAGTCATTTCTCTTTGCTTGTTTGAGCTGTTCCTGCCATAATATTGTCACGACTCCGACCGAAGGTGGCTCCCCTTCCCGTTCGGGTGGCGCTCGGCGGTCGTCGTCGCCGGCCTACTAGCTGCCACTGATTCTTTCCTCCCCCTCCTTGTATGTTTATTGGTTACACCTGTTATGCGTTTGTGGTGATTAGTAGGGCTTTATTAGTCAGCAGGCCCGCCTGTTTCTTTGTGCGGGATTGTTTGTGGTAACATTTGTGTATGTTGGAGACGAATGTGTTTGTTCCTGTTCGTGGGTTTTGCTGGACTGTTTTAGTCCCCGTGTTTGGGGCATTTGTTTTTCAGCACCCAGTGTTTCGTGAGGTGGCCTATTCCGCCGTGTACGCATTAAAGAGCACTATCTTGAACTCTCTGTTTCCTGCGCCTGACTTCACACACACGACACCCAGATCGTTACAAATATGAACTTGTTTTTTTACCAAAGAGGGCTATCTTCTTTATACCACCCCTACCTTGTCACAACAACTGATCGCAATAAGAAGGAAATAAATTCCACTATTGAACCTTTAACAAGGCACACCTGTTAATAGAAATACATTCCAGGCAACTACCTCATGAAGCTGGTTGAGAGAATGCCATGCTCAGCATATTTGGGAACTCCTTCAAGACTGATGGAAAAACATTCCAGGTGAAGCTGGTTGAGAGAATGCCAAGGGTGTGCAAAGCTGTCATCAAGGTAAAAGGTGGCTTTTTGAAGAATCTCAAATCTAAAATTTATTTAGATTTGTTTAACACTTTTTTGGCTACTACATGATTCCATATGTGTTATTTCATAGTTTTGATGTCTTCAGTATTATGCTACAATGTAGAAAATATAAAAAATAAAGTTAAATGAGTAAGTATGTCCAAACTGTTGACTGGTACTGTATGTACACTACCATTCAAAAGTTTTGCGTCACTTAAATGTCTTTGTTTTTGAAAGATTTTATTTATTTTTTCCCATTAAAATAACATAAAATTGATCAGAAAAACAGTGTAGATAGACATTGTTAATGTTGTAAATGACTATTGTAGTTAGAAACAACTGATTTTTTATGGAATATCTACATATCCAATATTGTGGAGTCGCCTCTTCACTGTTGACGTTGAGACTGGTGTTTTGTGGCTACTATTTAATGAAGCTGCCAGTTGAGGTCTTGTGAGGCGTCTGTTTCTCAAACTAGACACTCTAATGTACTTGTCCTCTTGCTCAGTTGTGCACCGGGGCCTCCCACTCCTCTTTCTATTCTGGTTAGGGCCAGTTTGCACTGTTCTGTGAAGGGAGTAATACACAGCGTTGTACGAGATCTTCAGTTTCTAGGCAATTTCTCACATGGAATAGCCTTCATTTCTCAGGACAAGAATAGACTGACGAGTTTCAGAAGAAAGTTATTTGTTTCTGTCCATTTTGGGCCTGTAATCGAACCCACAAATGCTGATGCTCCAGATACTCAACCAGATACTAAACTTAGATTAGCCAACACAACGTGCCACTGGAACACAGGAGTGATGGTTGCTGATAATGGGCCTCTGTACGCCAAAGTATATGTTTCATAAAAAATCTGCCATTTCCAGCTACAATAGTCATTCACAACATTAACAATGTCTACACTGTATTTCTGATCAATTTGATGTTATTTTAATGAACAAAAAATGTGCTTTTCTTTCAAAAACAAGGACATTTCTATGTGACTTAGAAACTTTTGTACGGTAGTGTACATTAGATCCCCTTTTTATACGGAACACTTTGAAATGTGCCTTTAGAGGCCATGCAATTCAATGCTCGTCTTTAAAACAAAAGCAATTCATGTCAGAAAAGTTCATTTTAACAAAGGAAATAGAGGGACTAACAGTACAGATATATAGTAAAAAAAACTATAATACAAAAACTGTAATATTAACAATAATATTAAGGGGCTAGAAAACCAGGGCTTAAAAACAAAGGTGATACTGATGATTTGTATTTTCTTTTAAATCCACAATTTGGATCCCTCCATAGCCTCAGAGGATCTAGATATTTTTTCTAACCTCTCTGGATTGCAACCAAATTATGATTACTATATTATGTATTGGATCACAAACAAATACAACTTTTACATTATCTTATAGTTTACCAATAAAATGGTCTGATGGTGAAGTGGACATACTCTGTATTCATATCCAGAAAGAAAGAAATTATCTCACTACAATACATTTTAACAGAAAGTTAGCATATCCATAAGGTCTTGCTACCATGCAAAGGAAAATACCTGTGTATTAGGTGGAAAAATCACCCTGATTAACTCCTTAGTCATATCCCAGTTTACCTATTTGCTTCTGCTCCTGCCTGCACCTAACAACTTGTTTTTAAAATGATATCAGCAAAAATGATATAAGCAAAAAATATTTAATTTGTAATGTCAAGCCAGACAAAATTCAACAGGCCTTTTTATATAATGAATACGGAGGGCAGTAATTATTCAATATTTTTTTTATTTTCGTTTTTTATTTAAAGCACTTGTCCTCTCATTAAAGGCTTCAGTCATACAAAAGCTATACTTAAATCCAAACTGATTTTCCAGCAGATTAGTAAGAATGGCTCACCCCGTGTTCAAGAACTGCCCTTTTCCCTTTTTTCAGATTACAAACCATTCACTTCCGGTTGTTTGAAAATGAAATCATCTTCAAAATATCGCTATTTTTAAAACAAGCCATAGAAAGTTGGTTGAAATTTCATTTTCATCCACCAGAAAAGACAGAACAAATACTATGGTTAAACTTAAATATACTAATTGATAAAAAAATTTATAATCTTTGTAAATTATATCATAAATAGGACTGGTGGAGTTATGTCACAAGCAGCTAACGAAAATATATGGAAATGTCTGCTCTAACCAAAATTACAACCAACTATTTGCAGCATTACCGCAAAAATGGAAGAGCCTGTAAGGACAGACACTGGGAGACCAGAAGCAAGTACAGGGTATCAGGTATGAAGGTAAGACCCAGATGGAGACCATGTCAAATAAACAATGGTTTAATATTTCAACAGGGGAAGGTGATAGACAGATCAAGGCATGCAGGGGTCAGCAAACCAGAGGTGGGGCAACGGTACTGGACTGCAGCCAGGCTCAGGATCAGGGTAAGGCAGAGGTCGGTAATCCAGAGGGGGGCAAAGGTACAGGTCGGCAGGCAGACTCAAGGTCAGGGACAGGCAGAGTGGTCAGGCAGGCGGGCTCGGAATCAGGACAGGCAAGGGTCAAAACCAGGAGGGCGAGAAAGGAGAGATTGGAAAAAGCAGGAGCCGAGACACAAAACACTGGTTGACTCGACCAAACAAGACGAACTGGCAACAGACAAACAGAGAATACAGGTTGAAATAAACAGGAGATAATGGGGAAGATGGGCGACACCTGGAAAGGGGTGGAGACAATCACAAAGACAGATGAAAAGATCAGGGTGTGACACAGGGAGTGAATAATTAATGAATAAACAGACCGGAAACAAAACACGAACAGCATCTGGACAAGGGAAACATAACAACATTAATGCTTACTCGGGAAAGAAACTGAGGAAGTGACAGATGTAGGGGAGGTAATTAATAATGTGGAACCAGGTGAGTCCGATGAAGAGCTGATGCTCTTAATGATGGTGACAAGTGTGCGTAATGATAAGCAGCCTGGCGACCACCAGAGAGGGGGAGCGGGAGCAGACGTGACAGTACCCCCCCACCCTCCCAACCCTCCGTCCCACCTGGGCGAGCCTGACGGGCGGCCGAAGAGGAAGCCGAACGAGGAACCGGGAAGAGATTTTCGATGTACCAATTCCATGGCACATGGTTTATGAACTAATAGACAAAATGACGGCGGATTAAAAAATGTGAGTTTTTCAACTAAAAAAATAATTATTATTGCAACCCATATAATGTTATATATATGGGGGACACAACCATCCAAGCTCTGCAGATTTTTCTGCGTAGTGACAGAATCATTAGATTTGTTTGTTTTGGTACTGTCCATATGTAGCTTGTTTATGGTGTCAGGAATGGCTGAAGAATTACAACATTTACCTGGAGTTAAATATGCAAATAGCACTGCTGGTTGATCTGAAAAGTCATAGTCAATCGATCAATAACATTATAATACTCTTATCAACAATGTTGATCTTTAATTTACAATCTGTAGAAACTATGAGAATCCCAAGGTTCAGAACTTTGGTGAAACATCACAGCAGAGTTGAAAAATACATGGCGAATAGAAATCAAAACTAGATGGTCTTCAGAGATAGATTGAAGAGGTTGAATGGAGCTGAAAGTTAGGAATGAAAACAAACAAAGGATAGCTTGTGTAAAATGTACTGTGTCCATAAAATGTAATTAGTATGTATAAGTTGGAAGTAGAAGCCTACATTTTGGTGTCTATTAGTTTACTCCAATTAGAGGAGAGGAGGTAGGGTTAAGAGAACAGCAAATATGAAATATATATATACACTGCTCAAAAAAATAAAGGGAACACTTAAACAACACAATGTAACTCCAAGTCAATCACACTTCTGTGAAATCAAACTGTCCACTTAGGAAGCAACACTGATTGACAATAAATTTCACATGCTGTTGTGCAAATGGAATAGACAAAAGGTGGAAATTATAGGCAATTAGCAAGACACCCCCAATAAAGGAGTGGTTCTGCAGGTGGTGACCACAGACCACTTCTCAGTTCCTATGCTTCCTGGCTGATGTTTTGGTCACTTTTGAATGCTGGCGGTGCTTTCACTCTAGTGGTAGCATGAGACGGAGTCTACAACCCACACAAGTGGCTCAGGTAGTGCAGCTCATCCAGGATGGCACATCAATGCGAGCTGTGGCAAGAAGGTTTGCTGTGTCTGTCAGCGTAGTGTCCAGAGCATGGAGGCGCTACCAGGAGACAGGCCAGTACATCAGGAGACGTGGAGGAGGCCGTAGGAGGGCAACAACCCAGCAGCAGGACCGCTACCTCCACCTTTGTGCAAGGAGGAGCACTGCCAGAGCCCTGCAAAATGACCTCCAGCAGGCCACAAATGTGCATGTGTCTGCTCAAACGGTCAGAAACAGACTCCATGAGGGTGGTATGAGGGCCCGACGTCCACAGGTGGGGGTTGTGCTTACAGCCCAACACCGTGCAGGACGTTTGGCATTTGCCAGAGAACACCAAGATTGGCAAATTTGCCACTGGCGCCCTGTGCTCTTCACAGATGAAAGCAGGTTCACACTGAGCACATGAGCACATGTGACAGACGCCGTGGAGAACGTTCTGCTGCCTGCAACATCCTCCAGCATGACCGGTTTGGCGGTGGGTCAGTCATGGTGTGGGGTGGCATTTCTTTGTGGGGCCGCACAGCCCTCCATGTGCTCGCCAGAGGTAGCCTGACTGCCATTAGGTACCGAGATGAGATCCTCAGACCCCTTGTGAGACCATATGCTGACACATGCACATTTGTGGCCTGCTGGAGGTCATTTTGCAGGGCTCTGGCAGTGCTCTTTTGTCTATTCCATTTGCACAACAGCATGTGAAATTTATTGTCAATCAGTGTTGCTTCCTAAGTGGACAGTTAGATTTCACAGAAGTGTGATTGACTTGGAGTTACATTGTGTTGTTTACGTGTTTCCTTTATTTTTTTGAGCAGTGTATATATACAGTGTATATACTTAAAATAATATATATAGGGGATTGGAAATGATGCAGACAATAACATTGATAGAAGTCACAATCTGTTTGCAATATTAAACCTGATCCACCCCCCCCAAAAAAACTGGAGTCATACCTACCTAGCCCATTGGCTTTCCATAGCCCCCCTACACACATCGCAATGTGTTCTCCATTGTGCTGACACAGTGCAGCGGTTTAGGGCTGACCCCAATTAGTCGTCTGGTCGATTGTTTGATCGTTAGGCTGTTGGTCGACCCAGATTGTTTTAGTCGAGCCGTAACACACATACAGTGGGGAGAACAAGTATTTGATACACTGCCGATTTTGCAGGTTTTCCTACTTACAAAGCATGTAGAGGTCTGTAATTTTTATCATAGGTACACTTCAACTGTGAGAGACGGAATCTAAAACAAAAATCCAGAAAATCACATTGTATGATTTTTAAGTAATTAATTTGCATTTTATTGCATGACATAAGTATTTGATACATCAGAAAAGCAGAACTTAATATTTGGTACAGAAACCTTTGTTTGCAATTACAGAGATCATACGTTTCCTGTAGTTCTTGACCAGGTTTGCACACACTGCAGCAGGGATTTTGGCCCACTCCTCCATACAGACTTTCTCCAGATCCTTCAGGTTTCGGGGCTGTCGCTGGGCAATATGGACTTTCAGCTCCCTCCAAAGATTTTCTATTGGGTTCAGGTCTGGAGACTGGCTAGGCCACTCCAGGACCTTGAGATGCTTCTTACGGAGCCACTCCTTAGTTGCCCTGGCTGTGTGTTTCGGGTCGTTGTCATGCTGGAAGACCCAGCCACGACCCATCTTCAATGCTCTTACTGAGGGAAGGAGGTTGTTGGCCAAGATCTCGCGATACATGGCCCCATCCATCCTCCCCTCAATACGGTGCAGTCGTCCTGTCCCCTTTGCAGAAAACCATCCCAAAAGAATGATGTTTCCACCTCCATGCTTCACGGTTGGGATGGTGATCTTGGGGTTGTACTCATCCTTCTTCTTCCTCCAAACATGGCGAGTGAAGTTTAGACCAAAAAGCTCTATTTTTGTCTCAACAGACCACATGACCTTCTCCCATTCCTCCTCTGGATCATCCAGATGGTCATTGGCAAACTTCAGACGGGCCTGGACATGCGCTGGCTTGAGCAGGGGGACCTTGCGTGCGCTGCAGGATTTTAATCCATGACGGCGTAGTGTGTTACTAATGGTTTTCTTTGAGACTGTGGTCCCAGCTCTCTTCAGGTCATTGACCAGGTCCTGCCGTGTAGTTCTGGCTGATCCCTCACCTTCCTCATGATCATTGATGCCCCACGAGGTGAGATCTTGCATGGAGCCCCAGACCGAGGGTGATTGACCATCATCTTGAACTTCTTCCATTTTCTAATAATTGCGCCAACAGTTGTTGCCTTCTCACCAAGCTGCTTGCCTATTGTCCTGTAGCCCATCCCAGCCTTGTGCAGGTTTACAATTTTATCCCTGATGTCCTTACACAGCTCTCTGGTCTTGGCCATTGTGGAGAGGTTGGAGTCTGTTTGATTGAGGTTGTGGACAGGTGTCTTTTATACAGGTAACGAGTTCAAACAGGTGCAGTTAATACAGGTAATGAGTGGAAAACAGGAGGGCTTCTTAAAGAAAAACTAACAGGTCTGTGAGAGCCGGAATTCTTACTGGTTGGTAGGTGATCAAATACTTATGTCATGCAATAAAATGCAAATTAATTACTTAAAAATCATACAATGTGATTTTCTGGATTTTTGTTTTAGATTCCGTCTCTCACAGTTGAAGTGTACCTATGATAAAAATTACAGACCTCTACATGCTTTGTAAGTAGGAAAACCTGCAAAATCGGCAGTGTATCAAATACTTGTTCTCCCCACTGTATATATAGATATATATATATATACACACAGTACCGCTCAAAAGTTTGTACACACCTACTCATTCAAGGGTTTTTCTTTATTTTTTAGTATGTTCTACATTGTAGGATTATAGCGAAGACATCAAAACTATGAAATAACACATATGGAATCATGTAGTAACCAAAAAAGTGTTAAACAAATCTAAATATATTTTACATTTGAGATTCTTCAAAGTAGCCATCCTTTGCCTTGATGACAGCTTTGCACACTCTTGGCATTCTCTGCAGAGGCATGCAGAGAGGCATGCAAAGGCCATATGGAGCTCTGTACCGCATTGCCATGCGCGTCCCAAATTGTGTAACAATGCGGAGGGCTTTTTATAGCTCTGCATTGACATGATTGGTTGACGGTAGGTGGGGGCTTTACATCCTTTATAAACCTAAACTCACTTCCTCGACAACAGCTCTGCACTGCTCTGTGAATTGCAAGAAGTATGAATGCCCAGACCTCTGCTGTGGCCATTCTTGCCCTGACTTCTGCTGAGGCCATATCACCGTAAATGCTAGATGGCCAATGCAGACGTCAGATTGACCATGTGCTCAGATACTCAATGCACTTCTCTCTCCAGAATGTGCTCTCTCCCGCCAATTCTTGCACATTCATTGTTTCGTGACTTCATTGTGTGAATTGTTTGCGTTTGATTGTTAGTGTTTATCAATTCTCCATTACATATATCACCAGTAGTACATTTACCGTAAATGTGCCTGCTTTGCCTGCTGGCCTGCTGGCCTGCTCGCAAATGTAGGCATATAAATGTGCCTTTGTGGATCTGATAGTATTCCTGATTGGCTTAACGCTCCACCACTAATGACCTGTGGATCTTCTCAAAGTAGTGTTTCCTTTACTTCAAACAGCAAGTAAACAAAGTCTGTTTTCACATCCACTGAGAATTACAATAGTTCCTCAATGTATTTGAAAAATCTTTCCAGCTCTCTCCATTTTGATAACCACTCAGTGTGAAATGGAAAATGTCATGCTCTGATCCAGTAGCCTGGCTGGCCACTTTTTACATTTGCCTGGCTATTCAATATGCTTATGGAAAACACTGCATTTATTACCCGGTTATTACCAACAAAATTACATGTATTTAAATATTGTTGTTGTTGTAGTGGGGACAGTAATATTAGCACAAACAAAAAAAGTGCTTTATGGAAAATGTTGTTTAGCTCACATAATCTAATTTAAAAGAATGCATTAAGGTGTTTGTAATATAATAAACGGTCTTAAATGAATGTAGACATTAATAAATGGATTTCTATAGCACCCAAAATATTTTTTATAACGAAAGAGGAGTACCGAGATGGCTGCGAGGAGGCTTCAATACACCCCTGTCAGCTATCCAGGGTTTATATACATAATTTGGTCCAGTAACTTTTCAGCACATTTTTGCATTCCAGTTCAAAATTTACCTGCTCTGTCGAAGTCTACAATCAAAAACCATTGAAGATTACACGCGTAAATGTAATGCAGTGCGACAAAAACAACAACACAGAGTTACACATAAACAAATGTACGGTCAATAACACAATAGAAAAATCTATGTACTGTCACGTTCCTGACCTTATTTTCCTTTGTTTAGTCTTGTTTAGTTGGTCAGGACGTGAGCTGGGTGGGCATTCTATGTTATGTGTTTCTATGTTGGGTTCATTCAACTAGCCTGATATGGTTCTCAATCAGGGGCAGGTGTTTTACGTTTCCTCTGATTGAGAACCATATTAAGGTAGGCTGTTCTCACTGTTTATTTGTGGGTGATTGTTGCTGTGTCTGTGTTTGTTCACCACACGGTACTGTTTCGTTCGTTCGTTCATGTTTTTATGTGTTCTCAAGTTCAGGTCTGTTAACGTCGTTTATTATTTTGTAGTTTGTTCAAGTGTTTTTTCGTCTTCGTTATTATTATTAAAATTATTATGTATTCAACCCACGCTGCGTTTTGGTCCGATCCTTGCTCCTCCTCAGACGAGGAGGAAGACGAGCGTTACATGTACAGTGTGTGCAAAAGTAGAAGAGTCGGTAGGTAGGCAATAAATAGGCCATGGAGGCGAAATAATTACAATTTAGCATTAACATTGGAGTGCAGATGATGATGTGCAAGTAGAGATAAAGGGGTGGAAAATAACAAGAGGGTAAGTAATAATATGGGGATGAGGTAGTTGGGTGTGCTATTTACAGATTGGCTGTGTACATGTACAGTGATTGGTAAGCTGCTCTGACAGCTGATGCTTAAAGTTAGTGAAGGAGATATAAGCCTCCAGCTTCAGTGATTTTTGCAATTCGTTCCAGTCATTGGCAGCGGAGAACTGGAAGGAAAGGCGGCCAAAGTAAGTGTTGTTTGGGGATGACCAGTGAAATACACCTGCTGGAGCACGTGCTATGGGTGGGTGTTGCTATGGTGACCAGTGAGCTGAGATAAGGTGGGGCTTTACCTAGCAGAGAATTATAGATGACCTGGAGAAAGTGTGTTTGGCGACGAATATGTAGTGAGGGCCAGCCGATGAGAGCATACAGGTCGCAGTGGTGGGTAGTATATGGCGCTTTGGTGACAAAACGGATGGCACTGTGATAGACTACATCCAGTTTGTTGAATAGAGTGTTGGAGGCTATATTGTAAATGACATTGCCGAAGTCAAGGATGGGTAGGATAGTCAGTTTTACGAGGGTATGTTTGGCAGCAGGCTTTGTTGCGAAATAGGAACCCGGTTCTAGATTTAACTTTGGATTGGAGATGCTTGATGTGAGTTTGGAAGGAGAGTTTACAGTCTAACCAGACACCTAGGTATTTGTAGTTGTCCACATATTCTAGGTAAGAACCGTCCAGAGTAGTAATGCTAGTCGGGCGGGAGGATGCAGGCAGCAATTGGTTGAAGAGCATGCACTTAGTTTAACTAGCATTTAAAAGGAGTTGGAGGCCACAGAAGGAGTGTTGTATGGCGTTGAAGGTCATTTGGAGGTTTGTTAACACAGTGTCCAAAGAAGGGCCAGATGTATACAGAATGGTGTTGTCTGCATAGAGGTGGATCAGAGAATCACCAGCAGCAAGAGCGACATTATTGATATATACAGAGAAAAGAGTCGGCCCGAGAATTGAACCTGGTGGCACCCCCATAGAGACTGCCAGAGGACCGGACAACAGGCCCTCCCATTTGACACACTGAACTCTGTCTGATAAGTAGTTGGTGAACCAGGCAAGGCAGTCATTTGAGAAACCAAGGCTATTGAGTCTGCCGATAAGAATGTTTGTTAACGTGGCTTTCGAAGATTTCAGAAAGGCAGGGCAGGATGGATATAGGTCTATAACAGTTTGGGCCTAGAGTGTCTCCCCCTTTGAAGAGGAGGATGACCGCGGCATCTTTCCAATCCTTGAAGATCTCAGATGATACGAAAAAGAGGTTGAATAGGCTAGTAGTAGGGGTTGCAACAATTTTGGCGGATCATTTTAGAGAGGGTCCAGATTGTCTAGCCCAGCTGATTTGTAAGGATCCAGATTTGCGGCTCTTTCAGAACATCAGCTGTGTGGATTTGGGTGAAGGAGAAGGGTCCAGGCCAATTGGCAAAAGAGGTATTGAAGCCAAGCCATTAAAGTCTGATGGATCTCTTCGGCCGGGAGTGGGGCCTAGCTTGAGGCTAGCTCCAGGCTAACTGGTGCTTGCTTCGGGACAGAGATGTTAGCCAGGAGTAGCCACTCGGATAGCAGCGAGCTAGCTGCGATGATCCGGTGTAAAGGTTCAGAGCTTGCGGTAGGAATCCGGAGATGTGATAGAGAAAAAGCAGTCCGATATGCTCAGGGTTGATATTGCGCTGTGCAGACTGTGCAGGAATTGACCGGGCTGAGGCTGGTTGATGTCCTAGTAAACGGTGATGACTACTAGCTAGTAGCAAATTAGCTGGCTAGCTTCTGATGTGGGTTCCTGTTCTAAAGTATAAAAAATAGCAGATCCATACCACATTGGGTGAGGCGGGTTGCAGGAGAGTATGTTGAAATTTAGATTAAAAATATAAAAACTATATACACACGGGACAAGACAAAGATGTCTGACTGCTACGCCATCTTGGAATTTGGATGTATCCTATTAATTTATAGAGAGAAAGCATGCCAACCTATATTAGCCCTGACCCCAATGCATTTAAAACTACAACATGTACGGGCCAGTAGAAATTCTGTTTGTGCCAGTAGATTTTTGGAAAAATAGCCCAACTGGGCCAGTGAGAAGAAAAGTTCATGTTGGACCTTGGCGTATTTCAAATGCAACCACGGTGTGGTGGTACATAGTCTATTTCCTGTGCTTTGATTGACGAACAGCAAGCTTGACTAGTTTAGAAAAGGTGTCCAACTGACTGAAAGTTGATCTCGTATATCCTACATCATATACGAGGTAGTTATACGTCCATGATATCGCATCGGGACACGTAAACTAAAGATCTCGTTTGTAATTGTTGATATGAAGTCCTTTAGGGCTTTCCAGGCAGTGATGTTAAAGTGAGTGACTCATCAGTAGCTTACCGAATTGTATTAGTAAGAGAGCTGTTCATTTGGGTCCCTAATTTGCACACTGGTAGGCTTTTTGGTGATTATCTGCCGATAAATAATGAAAACATTCAATAAAGATGCTAAATCCTCCTCAGTGCAGGAACAATAGGTAGGCTAGTGGAGAGAGCCTCAATCTGGTTTCAAAATATGATAAAACAAAACAGATTGAATTGTTTTAAAGTTATTTTCAAACATATTGATCTAGGTCTACTGATTTTATCAAAGTGTTGACAATGTAGTAGTCAACTGCTGCTTTCTGCGTAGCAAAGCCCATGTTTAACACCTGCTTCATTCTTCAATCATACCTGTATTGCAGATAGCTGGGAAAATGCCTCTTAAAAGGAAGCTTAATGTGTGTGTTTTTTTTTAATTTTTAATCTGTGTATTTTCCTGATAGTTGCTGGTTGAAAATACAATCTAGCTATTCCATGTGCTTATGGAAAACACTGCATCTTATTCCCCGGTTATTACCGAGCTGGAATATAAAGTGGTACCATAATCCCTTCACCTTGCCGAGAATATGCAAATTGGCAGAGATGGAGTTTATGATCCAGAACAGCTCTGTTCTGAGCTAGAACAATAAATGACAGCAGCTAAAGTCTGAAAGAGACACTTAAGCAAAGTATTTGTGAAATTAAAGTCAGTATAATGAGACCTCTATTCCAGGGTGATTCATGCTTTTACCATCAATTAGGATGTCTATGACAAGCTGGATGCCAGCTATCTAGCTTTTCCTGTCTTTTACTTTTTGAAATATTGTCCCTCAACAACTGCTCTTAAGAGGTCTTGCAGATGAATAGACCTTCTTGGGAACATGCCAATGTATAGCACAAAGATTGTATCCTTTGATTGATTCTTACAGATTGTAAAGGTAATTTCTGATTGCACTGACATACGCAGCATTTACCATGAATGCAGTCTCTGCTAACGCAGGAACATTGCTTTTAAATTTCAATCACACCGTAACGCTGAACTTACACGATACAATAGAGCCCTTATGCTGCAACCACACGTGTTAATATACTGTTGCAAAGTGAATGGTGTCGAAACCAGCATCACATCACCAACACGGCTTTCAAAGGTTACACACGCGTACAGGGTCCAGATAGGTTAGCTATGCTCGCTACTCTTATGAATATATTCTCATCTTACTTTATGAAGATGTAGTGAAATTCAAATGCATTGTGTCAGGGAGCCGTACAAGAACATGAAGGCATCATCATCTGAACCACGTTTAACGATATGCAACCATTTTATCATGATGAAAAACAATCGGAGCACTCCACACAATCGAACTCCCATCACATACTCTATCTTCGTCTGTCACTATTGGTCACTTTAGTGAGCCCTCGTCCTGTGTGGCCACAGCTCCTAAGATGGATACCGTGGGAGCGGTCCTCTCTTCTCAGTCTTCCCTGTGCCAGGTATAGTGTAGCGGGCTGCCGTGGTGTCCAGGACACCTACTCACTGAGACTAATGAGTGAGCAGACTACTTGGCCTCCCATCATCCCCACGCTAATTAATCCAGCCTGTCATTAAGAGGACCAGAGAGAGGCTCTGAAACTAATACCACGATGAAGAATTACCAACATGTTTAAACATAGATTACTCATTTTTATTATCATGGGATTTGAACGATTCAGGGCCAACAAAAGTGAACATGTTCTGAAGATTATTTATCTTCCAAATGTTCCAATGGATCATTTCACATGGTGCATATTTTTGGAGAGGATCTACAAATGCACTCGAAAGAGACACACTGTCACACAATGCGTCTCCTGAAATCATGCCACCATGTCAATATCCCAGCTCGCTCTCTGCCACGACAACTGGTAAGCATGGCTAATGGAAATGTAACCATTGACAGGAGAGGATTCCATAATGCAACCGATAACAAATAACAGAAAGATGCTAATGCTATTTATTTTAGGGAGGCGATGTTGACAAGCTGATAATATGTTGTTAATTGTTAGATTTTTTTGATTGAACCTTCAGTTTGAGAGGGAATCAATGCTGAGACCAAGGTCTCTTTTCCAGATGAGTCCTGTTTAGCACAACAATACACATCAAAATACAATATACACATTAAACTACACATCCATATTAAACTACCAAGGTCTCTTTTCCAGATGAGTCCTGTTTAGCACAACAGTACAATAAAATACACATTATAGTACACAACAATACATGAAAATCACTAAACATTTCTGTAGAAAAGACAACAATAAAGCCTTGCTCTCCTATTTGTTTTATTTATCTTAAACTGTTGGTGGTAAGTGCTCTTGATTCAGAAGACCTGCATGCTGGGTAAGCAAAGTGTTAAAATGCAACTGCAATACGATGCAATCAATCCCTTTGAAAATGGCCTATGTGGCATCGATATCAGTCAGGTAACAGTTATTCTAGTGTCAAAATTGACTACAAAGTGTAAATAGGAAAATGTTGGTCATAAAGTCACTCGTCTATCATGGAGATTGGAACATTCGTGCGTCACAATGGTTAAATGAAGGTTGGGTTCTGATTTGATGATGTCCTTTTGCCCACTAACATGGGTGAACAGCTGTGGTGATTGCTGTCTATCCAGTAGCATAGACAGTGAGACAGACCTGCCCAGCAGCTCTGACTTTCTTTACATAAGACAACATGTCGCACATATTTTTACTTGAGAAATACTGCACCAATCACCATAGTTAGGTGTAAAATTGTGCAATTAAAACATCCACCGCAAAAACGTAAAAATTAATTACAGACTTCTTGAGTTATCTTAGATTTATCCCGGGGATTTTGATGGAATGAAATAGGCTACTGTCTCGCTGTATAATTATAGGAGACAGGCGCAGGAATACGTAATAGTTTTTTTTATTTCTCCACGCAAAATAAAGTACGTCATGAAAACGACGGGGACGAAGCCCAAAACAAACACATATATACTGTATATAACATAGGGATGTAACCCAAACAAAAGAGCGAGGTGTAAACCTCTAAATAATACACGGGACGAGACCCGTAATAACAAGTGCACAATAACACCTGCTCCAGAGCGCTCAGGACCTCAGACTGGGGCAACGGTTCACCTTCCAACAGGACAACGACCCTAAGCATACACTGTCACCACCAATAAAATCCACTATAATTGAGAATTTCAATAAGCGTTTTTCTACGGCTGGCCATGCTTTCCACCTGGCTACCCCGGTCAACTGCCCGGCACCCTCCACAGCAACCCGCCAAAGCCCCCACCCTTTCTCCTTCACCCAAATACAGATAGCCGATGTTCTGAAAGAGCTGCAAAATCTGGATCCCGACAAATCAGCCGGGCTAGACAATCTGGACCCTCTCTTTCTAAAATTATCTGCCAAAATTGTTGCAACCCCTATTACTAGCCTGTTCAACCTCTCTTTCGTATCGTCTGAGATTCCCAAAGATTGGAAAGCTGCTGCGGTCATCCCCCTCTTCAAAGGAGGTGACACTCTAGACCCAAACTGCTACAGACCAATATCTCTCCTACCCTGTCTTTCTAAGGTCTTCGAAAGCCAAGTTAACAAACAGATTACCAACCATTTCGAATCCCACCGTACCTTCTCCGCTATGCAATCTGGATTCAGAGCTGATAATGGGTGCACCTCAGCCACGCTCATGGTCCTAAACGACATCATAACCGCCATCGATAAGAGACATTACTGCGCAGCCGTATTCATCGACCTGGCCAAGGCTTTCGACTCTGTCAAACACCACATTCTTATTGGCAGACTCGACAGCCTTGGTTTCTCAAATGATTGCCTCGCCTGGTTTACCAACTACTTCTCTGATAGAGTTCAGTGTGTCAAATCGGAGGGCCTGTTGTCCGGACCTCTGGCACTCTCTATGGGGGTGCCACAGGGTTCAATCGTCGGGCCGACTCTTTTCTCTGTATACATCAAATCAAATCAAATTATATAGCCCTTCTTACATCAGCTGATATCTCAAAGTGCTGTACAGAAACCCAGCCTAAAACCCCAAACAGCAAGCAATGCAGGTGTAGAAGCACGGTGGCTAGGAAAAACTCCCTAGAAAGGCCAAAACCTTGGAAGAAACCTAGAGAGGAAACAGGCTATGAGGGGTGGCCAGTCCTCTTCTGGCTGTGCCGGGTGATGATTATAACAGAACATGGCCAAGATGTTCAATTGTTCATAAACGACCAGCATGGTCAAATAATAATAATCACAGTAGTTGTCGAGGGTGCAGCAAGTCAGCACCTCAGGAGTAAATGTCAGTTGGCTTTTCATAGCCGATCATTAAGAGTATCTCTACCGCTCCTGCTGTCTCTAGAGAGTTGAAAACAGCAGGTCTGGGACAGGTAGCATCTCCGGTGAACAGGTCAGGGTTCCATAGCAGCAGGCAGAACAGTTGAAACTGGAGCAGCAGCACGGCCAGGTGGACTGGGGACAGCAAGGAGTCATCATGCCAGGTAGTCCTGAGGCATGGTCCTAGGGCTCAGGTCCTCCGAGAGAGTGAAAGAAAGAGAGAAAGAGAGAATTAGAGAGAGCATACTTAAATTCACACAGGACACCAGATAAGTACTCCAGATATAACAAACTGACCCTAGCCCCCCGAAACATAAACTACTGCAGTATAAATACTGGAGGCTGAGACAGGAGGGGTCAGGAGACACTGTGGCCCCATCCGATGATACGCCCGGACAGGGCCAAACAAGAAGGATATAACCCCACCCACTTTGCCAAAGCACGCCCCCCACACCACTAGAGGGATATCTTCAACCACCAACTTACCATCCTGAGACAAGGCCGAGTATAGCCCACAAAGATCTCCGCCACGGCACAACACAAGGGGGGGCGCCAACCCAGACAGGAAGATCACGTCAGTGACTCAACCCACTCAAGTGACGCACCCCTCCTAGGGACGGCATGGAAGAGCACCAGTAAGCCAGTGACTCAGCCCCTGTAATAGGGTTAGAGGCAGAGAATCCCAGTGGAGAGAGGGGAACCGGCCAGGTAGAGACAGCAAGGGCGGTTCGTTGCTCCAGAGCCTTTCCGTTCACCTTCACACTCCTGAGCCAGACTACACTCAATCATATGACCTACTAAAGAGATGAGTCTTCCGTAAAGACTTAAAGGTTGAGACCGAGTCTACGTCTCTCACATGGGTAGGCAGACCATTCCATAAAAATGGAGATCAATAGGAGAAAGCCCTGCCTCCAGCTGTTTGCTTAGAAATTCTAGGGACAATTAGGAGGCCTGCGTCTTGTTTGTCTTCAGGAAGGCAGTGAGTTGCTGCGCAACAGCTTTTCTAACATTTTTGAGAGGAATGGAAGATTTGATATAGGCCGATAGTTTTTTATATTTTCTGGGTCAAGGTTTGGCTTTTTCAAGAGAGGCTTTATTACTGGTACTTTTAGTGAGTTTGGTACACATCCGGTGGATAGAGAGCCGTTTATTATGTTCAACATCGGAGGGCCAAGCACAGGAAGCAGCTCTTTCAGTAGTTTAGTTGGAATAGGGTCCAGTATGCAGCTTGAAGGTTTAGAGGCCATGATTATTTTCATCATTGTGTCAAGAGATATAGTACTAAAACACTTAAGTTTCTCTCTTGATCCTAGGTCCTGGCAGAGTTGTGCAGACTCAGGACAACTGAGCTTTGGAGGAAAACGCAGATTTAAAGAGGAGTCCGTAATTTGCTTTCTAATGATCATGATCTTTTCCTCAAAGAAGTTCATGAATTTATTACTGCTGAAGTGAAAGCCATCCTCACTTTGGGAATGCTGCTTTTTATTTAGCTTTGCGACAGTATCAAAAATAAATGTTGGATTGTTCTCATTTTCCTCAATTAAGTTGGAAAAATAGGATGATCGAGCAGCAGTGAAGGCTCTTCGATACTGCACGGTACTGTCTTTCCAAGCTAGTCGGAAGACTTCCAGTTTGGTGTGGCGCCATTTCCGTTCGAATTTTCTGGAAGCTTGCTTCAGAGCTCGGGTATTTTTTGTACACCAGGGAGCTAGTTTCTTATGACAAATGTTTTTAGGGGTGCAACTGCATCTAGGGTATTGCGCAATGTTAAATTGAGTTCCTCAGTTAGGTGGTTAACTGATTTTTGTCCTCTGACGTCCTTGGGTAGGCAAAGGGAGTCTGGAAGGGCATCAAGGAATCTTTGTGTTTTCTGAGAATTTATAGCACGACTTTTGATGCTCCTTGTTTGGGGTCTGAGTAGATTATTTGTTGCGATTGCAAACGTAATAAAATGGTGGTCCGATAGTCCAGGATTATGAGGAAAAACATTAAGATCTACAACATTTATTCCATGGGACAAAACTAGGTCCAGAGTATGACTGTGACAGTGAGTAGGTCCAGAGAAATGTTGGACAAAACCCACTGAGTCGATGATGGCTCCGAAAGCCTTTTGGAGTGGGTCTGTGGACTTTTCCATGTGAATATTAAAATCACCAAGAATTTGAATATTATCTGCTATGACGACAAGGAATTCAGGGAACTCAGTGAGGAACGCTGTATATGGCCCAGCAGGCCTGTAAACAGTAGCTATAAAAAGTGATCAAGTAGGCTGTATAGATTTCATGACTAGAACCTCAAAAGATGAAAACGTCATTTTTTGTTGTTGTAAATGTTAGCAACACCTCCGCCTTTGCGGGATGCACGGGGGATATGGTCACTAGTGTAACCAGTAGGTGAGGCCTCATTTAACACAGTAAATTCATCAGGCTTAAGCCATGTTTCAGTCAGGCCAATCACATCAAGATTATGATCAGTGATTAGTTCATTGACTATAACAGCCTTTGAAGTGAGGGATCTAACATTAAGTAGCCCTATTTTGAGATGTGAGGTATCACGATCTCTTTCAATAATGGCAGGAAAGGAGGAGGTCTTTATCCTATCCATGATGTTGCTCTTGCTGCTGGTGATTCTCTGATACACCTCTACGCAGACGACACCATTCTGTATACCTCTGGCCCCTCTTTGGACACTATGTTAACTAACCTCCAGACGAGCTTCAATGCCATACAACTCTCCTTCCGTGGCCTCTAACTGCTCTTAAACGCAAGTAAAACTAAATGCATTATATTCAATCGATCACTGCCCGCACTGATCACTACCTGCTCACCCGTCCAGCATCACTACTCTGGACGGCTCTGACTTAGAATACGTGGACAACTACAAACACCTAGGCGTCTGGTTAGACTGTAAACTCTCCTTCCAGACTCACATTAAGCATCTCCAATCCAAAATTAAATCTAGAATTCCTATATCGCAAGTTCATCCTTCACTCATGCTGCCAATCATACCCTCGTAAAACTGACCATCCTACTGATCCTCGACTTCGGTGATGTCATCTATAAAATAGCCTCCAACACCCTACTCAACAAACTGGATGCAGTCTATCACAGTGCCATCCGTTTTGTCACCAAAGCCCCATACACTACCCACCAATGCGACCTGTACGCTCTCGTTGGTTGGCCCTCGCTTCATACTCGTCGCCAAACCACTGGCTACAGGTTATCTACAATGTCTATGAGTGACCCAGCAAGAGCCCGTGACAAATATAATTTTATTCGATTTGATTTGATGTGATCCCGATCGAACATTTCTGGAGAGACCTGAAAATAGCTGTGCGGCGACGCTCCCCATCCAACCTGACAGAGCTTGAGAGAAGAATTGGTGAAACTCCCCAAATACAAATCAAATCAAATAAAATGTTATTTGTCATATACACATGGTTAGCAGATGTTAATGCGAGTGTAGCGAAATGCTTGTGCTTCTAGTTCCGACAATGCAGTAATAACCAACAAGTAATCTAACCTAACAATTCCACAACTACTACCTTATACACACAAGTGTAAAGGGATAAAGAATATGTACATAAAGATATATGAATGAGTGATGGTACAGAACGGCATAGGCAAGATGCAGTAGATGGTATAGAGTACAGTATATACATATGAGATGAGTAATGTAGGGTATGTAAACATAAAGTGGCATAGTTTAAAGTGGCTAGTGATACATGTATTACATAAAGATGGCAAGATGCCGTAGATGATATAGAGTACAGTATATACATATACATATGAGATGAGTAATGTAGGGTATGTAAACATTATATTAAGTGGCATTGTTTAAAGTGGCTAGTGGTACATTTTTACATAATTTCCATCAATTCCCATTATTAAAGTGGCTGGAGTTGAGTCAGTATGTTGGCAGCGGCCGCTAAATGTTAGTGGTGGCTGTTTAACAGTCTGATGGCCTTGAGATAGAAGCTGTTTTTCAGGCTCTCGGTCCCTGCTTTGATGCACCTGTACTGACCTCGCCTTCTGGATGATAGCGGGGTGAACAGGCAGTGGCTTGGGTGGTTGTTGTCCTTGATGATCTTTATGGCCTTCCTGTGACATCGGGTGGTGTAGGTGTCCTGGAGGGCAGGTAGTTTGCCCCCGGTGATGTGTTGTGCAGACCTCACTACCCTCTGGAGAGCCTTACGGTTGTGGGCGGAGCAGTTGCCGTACCAGGCGGTGATACAGCCCGACAGGATGCTCTCGATTGTGCATCTGTAGAAGTTTGTGAGTGCTTTTGGTGACAAGCCGAATTTCTTCAGCCTCCTGAGGTTGAAGAGGCGCTGCTGCGCCTTCTTCACAACGCTGTCTGTGTGGGTGGACCAATTCAGTTTGTCCGTGATGTGTACACCGAGGAACTTAAAACTTTCCACCTTCTCCACTACTGTCCCGTCGATGTGGATAGGGGGGTGCTCCCTCTGCTGTTTCCTGAAGTCCACAATCATCTCCTTTGTTTTGTTGACGTTAAGTGTGAGGTTATTTTCCTGACACCACACTCCGAGGGCCCTCACCTCTTCCCTGTAGGCCGTCTCGTCGTTTTTGGTAATCAAGCCTACCACTGTAGTGTCAACCACAAACTTGATGATTGAGTTGGAGGCGTGCATGGCCACGCAGTCGTGGGTGAACAGGGAGTACAGGAGAGGGCTCAGAACGCACCCTTGTGGGGCCCCAGTGTTGAGGATCAGCGGGGTGGAGATGTTGTTACCTACCCTCACCACCTGGGGGCGGCCCGTCAGGAAGTCCAGGACCCAGTTGCACAGGGCGGGGTCGAGACCCAGGGTCTCGAGCTTGATGACGAGTTTGGAGGGTACTATGGTGTTAAATGCTGAGCTGTAGTCGATGAACAGCATTCTCACATAGGTATTCCTCTTGTCCAGATGGGTTAGGGCAGTGTGCAGTGTGGTTGCGATTGCGTCGTCTGTGGACCTATTGGGTTGGTAAGCAAATTGGAGTGGGTCTAGGGTGTCCGGTAAGGTGGAGGTGATATGGTCCTTGACTAGTCTCTCAAAGCACTTCATGATGACGGAAGTGAGTGCTACGGGGCGGTAGTCGTTTAGCTCAGTTACCTTAGCTTTCTTGGGAACAGGAACAATGGTGGCCCTCTTGAAGCATGTGGGAACAGCAGACTGGGATAAGGATTGATTGAATATGTCCGTAAACACACCAGCCAGCTGGTCTGCGCATGCTCTGAGGACGCGGCTGGGAATGCCGTCTGGGCCTGCAGCCTTGCGAGGGTTAACACGTTTAAATGTTTTACTCACCTCGGCTGCAGTGAAGGAGAGCCCGCAGGTTTTGGTAGCGGGCCGTGTCAGTGGCACTGTATTTTCCTCAAAGCGAGCAAAAAAGTTATTTAGCCTGTCTGGGAGCAAGACATCCTGGTCCGCGACAGGGCTGGTTTTCTTTTTGTAATCCGTGATTGACTGTAGACCCTGCCACATACCTCTTGTGTCTGAGCTGTTGAATTGCGACTCTATTTTGTCTCTATACTGGGACTTAGCTTGTTTGATTGCCTTGCGGAGAGAATAGCTACACTGTTTGTATTCGGTCATGTTTCCGGTCACCTTGCCCTGGTTAAAAGCAGTGGTTCGCGCTTTCAGTTTCACGCGAATGCTGCCGTCAATCCACGGTTTCTGGTTTGCGAATGTTTTAATCGTTGCTGTGGGTACGACATCGTCAAGGCACTTTCTAATGAACTCGCTCACCGAATCAGCGTATTCGTCAATATTGTTGTTGGACGCAATGCGGAACATATTCCAATCCGCGTGATCGAAGCAGTCTTGAAGCGTGGAATCAGATTGGTCGGACCAGCGTTGAACAGACCTGAGCGAGGGAGCTTGTTGTTTTAGTTTCTGTTTGTAGGCTGGAAGCAACAAAATGGAGTCGTGGTCAGCTTTTCCGAAAGGAGGGTGTGGGAGGGCCTTATATGCGTCGCGGAAGTTAGTATAACAATGATCCAAGGTTTTACCAGCCCTGGTAGCACAATCGATATGCTGATAGAATTTAGGGAGTTTTGTTTTCAGATTAGCCTAGTTAAAATCCCCAGCTACAATGAATGCAGCCTCAGAGTGTGTGGTTTCCAGTTTACAAAGAGTCAGATAAAGTTCGTTCAGGGCCATCGATGTGTCTGCTTGGGGGGGAATATATACGGCTGTGATTATAATCGAAGAGAATTCCCTTGGTAGATAATGCAGTCGACATTTGATTGTGAGGAATTCTAGATCAGGTGAACAGAATGACTTGAGTTCCTGTATGTTGTTATGATCACACCACGTCTCGTTAATCATAAGGCATACACCCCCGCCCCTCTTCTTACCAGAAAGATGTATGTTTCTGTCGGCGCGATGCGTGAAGAAACCAGCTGGCTGCACCGACTCCGTTAGCGTCTCTTGAGTTAGCCATGTTTCCGTGAAGCAGAGAACGTTACAATCTCTGATGGTGTGCCAAGCTTGTAGTGTCATAGAAGACTCAAAGCTGTAATCACTGCCAAAGGTGCTTCAACAAAGTACTGAGTAAAGGGTCTGAATACTTATGTAAATGTAATATTCATGTTTTTTCCTTTTTATTATTGTGTGTAGATTGATGGATTTTTTAAAACCCATTTTTGAATAAGGTTGTAACGTTACATTTTTTTGAAAAAGTCAAAGGGTCTGAATACTTTCCGAATGCACTGTATTTGCCATACCTCGTGCCTCATCCCTCTGAACCATACCATTTTTCAATTCGTCATCAATCCAAGGGGATTTAACAGTTTTTACAGTCATTTTCTTAATGGGTGCATACTTATTAGTAACTAGAATAAGCGTCTGGTTGCTCCTCATTACACACCACAGACCAGCAGATATTCTTTACATCATCAACATAAGAATCACTACAAAACTTCTTGTATGACCTCTTAAACACTATATTAGACCCAGCCTTTGGAACTTTGGTTTTCCTAGGTTCATGTTCAGCACTGTCAACACTGTTTTTATTCAACACTTTTACGAAACATAAAACACGCTTCTTCATACTTCCACTTGTACTGCAGCTGCAACGAATGATTAGCCAAATGTATCGATAGGCCTGTGTTTTTATTCTCAGCAGCTCGTCATTGCTGTGCGTTTTGTTGCCAACTTTACTTTGCTAGCTGACAACTTTACGTTTATATTTTTTGTTTTTCCATCACAACTTTTTCCCTCATTCAACTTTTTCACTACGGACGCTTTATCTGGACATGGTTCGTCAGCACCTTCAACAGCCGAAGCTAAGTAGTAACTTTAACATGATGTCTTCTAACTGCATTCGCTGTACTCATAATATACAGGAGAATGAGCGCCTAACGGCGAGGATAGCTATGCTGCAAGCCCAGCTTCAGACGCAATCGTTAGGCAAGGGTAATTTCAGTGTAGGAAAGGGTGAAACAGCGTCTGTGCCACCAGTAAGTACAGATAGTAACGTTAGTATAAATCCCCCCCGCACTGTCCCCGCAGCCGGACAATTTTCTCATGGCTTCTGGAGGGAAATGCTGTTGGAATGCTCAACCGGTGTCGCTCATTCAGCCGACAGAAACTTTCAACCGGTTTTCCCCATTAAGTAGCGAGTCGGAGTCTGAGGCCGAGTCTTCTCTTGTCTCTACTCCTCCCGTTACGGGGTCTGAGACGCCGAAGGCTCCCACCATTAGCTCTGACAAATTGAAAACCCTAGTCATTGGCGACTCCATTACCCGCAGTATTAGACTTAAAACGAATCACCCAGCGATCATACACTGTTTACCAGGGGGCAGGGCTACCGACGTTAAGGCTAATCTGAAGATGGTGCTGGCTAAATCTAAAACTGGCGAGTGTAGAGAGTATAGAGATATTGTTATCCACGTCGGCACCAACGATGTTAGGATGAAACAGTCAGAGGTCACCAAGCGCAACATAGCTTCAGCCTGTAAATCAGCTAGAAAGATGTGTCGGCATCGAGTAATTGTCTCTGGCCCTCTCCCAGTTAGGGGGAGTGACGAGCTCTACAGCAGAGTCTCACAACTCAATCGCTGGTTGAAAACTGTTTTCTGCCCCTCCCAAAAGATAGAATTAGTAGATAATTGGCCCTCTTTCTGGGACTCACCCACAAACAGGACCAAGCCTGACCTGCTGAGGAGTGACGGACTCCATCCTAGCTGGAGGGGTGCTCTCATCTTATCTACAAACATAGATAGGGCTCTAACTCCACTAGCTCCACAATGAAATAGGGTGCAGGCCAGGCAGCAGGCTGTTAGCCAACCTGCCAGCTTAGTGGAGTCTGCCAATAGCACAGTCAGTGTAGTCAGCTCAGCCATCCCCATTGAGACTGTGTCTGTGCCTCGACCTAGGTGGTGCAAAACTAAACATGGCGGTGTTCGCCTTAGCAATCTCATTAGGATAAAGACCTCCTCCATTCCTGCCATTATTGAAAGAGATCGTGATACCTCACATCTCAAAATAGGGTTACTTAATGTTAGATCCCTCACTTCAAAGGCAGTTATAGTCAATGAACTAATCACTGATCATAATCTTGATGTGATTGGCCTGACTGAAACATGGCTTAAGCCTGATGAATTTACTGTGTTAAATGAGGCCTCACCTCCTGGTTACACTAGTGACCATATCCCCCGTGCATCCCGCAAAGGCGGAGGTGTTGCTAACATTTACGATAGCAAATTTCAATTTACAAAAAAAAAATGACGTTTTCGTCTTTTGAGCTTCTAGTCATGAAATCTATGCAGCCTACTCAATCACTTTTTATAGCCACTGTTTATAGGCCTCCTGGGCCATATACAGCGTTCCTCTCTGAGTTCCCTGAATTCCTATCAGACCTTGTAGTCATAGCAGATCATATTCTAATTTTTGGTGATTTTAATATTCATATGGAGAAGTCCACAGACCCACTCCAAAAGTATTTCGGAGCCATCATCGACTCAGTGGGTTTTGTCCAACATGTCTCTGGACCTACTCACTGCCACAGTCATACTCTGGACTTAGTTTTGTCCCATGGAATAAATGTTGTAGATCTTAATGTTTTTCCTCATAATCCTGGACTGTCGGACCACCATTTTATTACGTTTGCAATCGCAACAAATAATCTGCTCAGACCCCAACCAAGGAGCATCAAAAGTCGTGCTATAAATTCTCAGACAATACAAAAATTCCTTGATGCCCTTCCAGACTCCTTCTGCCTACCCAAGGACGTCAGAGGACAAAAATCAGTTAACCACCTAACTGAGGAACTCAATTTAACCTTGCGCAATACCCTAGATGCAGTTGCACCCCTAAAAACAAAAAACATTTGTCATAAGAAACTAGCTCCCTGGTATACAGAAAATACCCGAGCTTTGAAGCAAGCTTCCAGAAAATTGGAACGGAAATGGCGCCACACCAAACTGGAAGTCTTCCGACTAGCTTGGAAAGACAGTACCGTGCAGTACCGAAGAGCCCTCACTGCTGCTCGATCATCCTACTTTTCCGACTTAATTGAGGAAAATAAGAATAATCCAAAATTTATTTTTGATACTGTTGCAAAGTTAACTAAAAAGCAGCATTACCCAAGAGAGGATGGCTTTCACTTCAGCAGTAATAAATTCATGAACTTCTTTGAGGAAAAGATCATGATCATTAGAAAGCAAATTATGGACTCCTCTTTAAATCTGCGTATTCCTCCAAAGCTCAATTGTCCTGAGTCTGCACAACTCTGCCAGGACCTAGGATCAAGGGAGACACTCAAGTGTTTTAGTACTATATCTCTTGACACAATGATGAAAATAATCATGGCCTCTAAACCTTCTAGCTGCATACTGGATCCTATTCCTACTAAACTACTGAAAGAGCTGCTTCCTGTGCTTGGCCCTCATATGTTGAACATAATAAACGGCTCTCTATCCACCGGATGTGTACCAAACTCACTAAAAGTGGCAGTAATAAAGCCTCTCTTGAAAAAGCCAAACCTTGACCCGGAAAATATAAAAAACTATCGGCCTATATCGAATCTTCCATTCCTCTCAAAAAATTTAGAAAAAGCTGTTGCGCAGCAACTCACTGCCTTCCTGAAGACAAACAATGTATACGAAATGCTTCAGTCTGGTTTTAGACCCCATCATAGCACTGAGACTGCACTTGTGAAGGTGGTAAATGACCTTTTAATGGCGTCAGACCGAGGCTCTGCATCTGTCCTCGTGCTACTAGACCTTAGTGCTGCCTTTGACACCATCGATCATCACATTCTTTTGGAGAGACTGGAAACCCAAATTGGTCTACACGGACAAGTTCTGGCCTGGTTTAGATCTTACCTGTCGGAAAGATATCAGTTTGTCTCTGTGAATGGTTTGCCCTCTGACAAATCAACTGTACATTTCGGTGTTCCTCAAGGTTCCGTTTTAGGACCACTATTGTTTTCACTATATATTTTACCTCTTGGGGATGTTATTCGAAAACATAATGTTAACTTTCACTGCTATGCGGATGACACACAGCTGTACATTTCAATGAAACATGGTGAAGCCTCAAAATTGCCCTCGCTAGAAGCCTGTGTTTCAGACATAAGGAAGTGGATGGCTGCAAACTTTCTACTTTTAAACTCGGACAAAACAGAGATGCTTGTTCTAGGTCCCAAGAAACAAAGAGATCTTCTGTTAAATCTGACAATTAATCTTGATGGTTGTAAAGTCGTCTCAAATAAAACTGTGAAGGACCTCGGCGTTACTCTTGACCCTGATGTCTCTTTTGACGAACATATCAAGACTGTTTCAAGGACAGCTTTTTCCATCTACGTAACATTGCAAAAATCAGAAATTTTCTGTCCAAAAATGATGCAGAAAAATTAATCCATGCATTTGTTACTTCTAGGTTAGACTACTGCAATGCTCTACTTTCCGGCTACCCGGATAAAGCACTAAATAAACTTCAGTTAGTGCTAAATACGGCTGCTAGAATCCTGACTAGAACCAAGAAATTTGATCATATTACTCCAGTGCTAGCCTCCCTACACTGGCTTCCTGTTAAGGCAAGGGCTGATTTCAAGGTTTTACTGTTAACCTATAAAGCGTTACATGGGCTTGCTCCTACCTATCTTTCCAAGTTGGTCCTGCCGTACATACCTACACGTACGCTACGGTCACAAGACGCAGGCCTCCTAATTGTCCCTAGAATTTCTAAGCAAACAGCGGGAGGCAGGGCTTTCTCCTATAGATCTCCATTTTTATGGAATAGTCTGCCTACCCATGTGAGAGACGCAGACTCGGTCTCAACCTTTAAGTCTTTACTGAAGACTTATCTCTTCAGTAGGTCATATGATTGAGTGTAGTCTGGCCCAGGAGTGTGAAGGTGAACGGAAAGGCTCTGGAGCAACGAACCGCCCTTGCTGTCTCTGCCTGGCCGGTTCCCCTCTCTCCACTGGGATTCTCTGCCCCTAACCCTATTACAGGGGCTGAGTCACTGGCTTACTGGTGCTCTTTCATGCCGTCCCTAGGAGGGGTGCGTCACTTGAGTGGGTTGAGTTACTGACGTGATCTTCCTGTCTGGGTTGGCGCCCCCCCTTGGTTTGTGCTGTGGTGGAGATCTTTGTGGGCTATACTCGGCCTTGTCTCAGGATTGTAAGTTGGTGGTTGAAGATATCCCTCTAGTGGTGTGGGGGCTGTGCTTTGGCAGAGTGGGTGGGGTTATATCCTTCCTGTTTGGCCCTGTCCGGGGGTATCATCGGATGGGGCCACAGTGTCTCCTGACCCCTCCTGTCTCAGCCTCCAGTATTTATGCTGCAGTAGTTTATGTGTCGGGGGGCTAGGGTCAGTTGGTTATACCTGGAGTACTTCTCCTATCTTATCCAGTGTCCTGTGTGAATTTAAGTATGCTCTCTCTAATTCTCTCGTTCTCTCTTTCTTTCTCTCTCTCGGAGAACCTGAGCCCTAGGACCATACGTCACGGCAAACCGGGCATGATGACTCCTTGCTGTCCCCAGTCCACCTGGCCTTGCTGCTGTTCCAGTTTCAACTGTTCTGCCTGCTGTTATGGAACCCCTACCTGTTCAACTCTTAATGATCGGCTATGAAAAGCCAACTGACTTTTATTCCTGATTATTATTTGACCATGCTTGTCATTTATGAACATTTTGAAAATCTTGGCTCTCTCTAATTCTCTCCTTCTCTCTTTCTTTCTCTCTCTCGGAGGACCGGAGCCCTAGGACCATACGTCAGGACTACCGGGCATGATGACTCCTTGCTGTCCCCAGTCCGCCTGGCCCTGCTGCTATTCCAGTTTCAACTGTTCTGCCTGCGGTTATGGAACCCCTACCTGTCCCAGACCTGCTGTTTTCAATTCTTAATGATCGGCTATGAAAAGCCAACTGACATTTATTCCTGATTATTATTTGACCATGCTTGTCATTTATGAACATTTTGAAAATCTTGGCTCTCTCTAATTCTCTCCTTCACTCTCTCTTTCTCTCTCTCGGAGGACCTGAGCCCTGGGACCGTGCGTCGGGGCTGCCGGGCGTGATGGCTCCTTGCTGTCCCCAGTCCACCTGGCCTTGCTGCTATTCCAGTTTCAGCTGTTCTGCCTGCGGTTATGGAACCGCCACCTGTCCCGGACCTGCTATTTTCAACTCTTGATGATCGGCTATGAAAAGCCAACTGAAAATTATTCATGATTATTATTTGACCATGCTTGTCACTTATGAACATTTTGAACATCTTGGCATAGTTCTGTTATAATCTCCACCCAGCACAGCCAGAAGAGGACTGGCCACCCCTCATAGCCTGGTTCCTCTCTAGGTTTC
The DNA here is from genome assembly GCF_045679555.1 of Salvelinus alpinus. Classification (NCBI taxonomy): domain Eukaryota; kingdom Metazoa; phylum Chordata; class Actinopteri; order Salmoniformes; family Salmonidae; genus Salvelinus; species Salvelinus alpinus. Next base: position 4,434,156 of record NC_092101.1, read on the forward strand.
TTCCTAGGTTTTGGCTTTCTAGGGAGTTTTTCCTAGCCATCGTGCTTCTACACCTGCATTGCTTGCTGTTTGGGGTTTTAGGCTGGGTGTCTGTACAGCACTTCGAGATATTAGCTGATGTACGAAGGGCTATATAAAATAAACTTGATTTGATTTGATTTGGTCATGTCTATTTTAATATTGTGGAATATTTCACTTTCTCTGGTCATAGGAACAACATGAGTTTGTGCATGAGGCAGGAATAATGCGATGCGACTCGCCATCAAGTGGAATACGGTGTCCCCTCTCTCTTGTCAGTTTAACTGGAGGAAAGGAGAGAGCAGAGACTGTGACAGGTGAACCTTTTGCTGCTCTTTCCCTCCCTCTGCTGAAACTAACCATCAGATGCAGGTACCATCAGTCCAGTAAAATAAAAAAGCGAATTATTTGCAAAGGATCTCAATTTATGCTCAGCTGTGTCTCGCAAGTGATACAACAACTGGTCGATTTTGTTACTCAAGCTCGAGTTTTATTAGCAGCCTTGTACCTTTGTCCTTCCTACAAAACTCATCACTGCACACCTCTGCTGTCTTGCTTTTTCGGATTCTCTCCATCCTCCACATCCGGACACAGTGATCTCGAGCTTTGATAACAAAATAGATCAGTTGTTGCATTCAAATCAAAATGTTAGCTAGCTACCCAAACAAACACATTACTTGCCAGCTTCAGTTTTAACACTGTGGTGGATTCTGATGATATTAGCTATATGTGAACGTTTCAGGAAACTAGGCGTATGTCGCAAGTTACGATTTCACAGGAGAGCCATTTAATTATTATAATTTTTTTTTTATCAAAATGCGTTTTTTTGGGCAGAAATGCCTTCTGGAACATGTGAACTTTCATGTGACTTAATAACAAACTTGTATGCCATCTGTAACTACAAAAACAATTGTTAAATGACGAGCCTTGTTGGTTAAGCCACAGAAAAAGTCAGCAACCTTCCCACTAGCCATGATTGGCTGAGATAATAAGTGGGCTGGACATGCCGAGAGAGGAGAGAGGATTGGTCTGCCATACAGAAGGCTTCTGTCTATTTGAGCTGGTCAGTCTATGTTGGTAATCCTGTTGAACACGGCTTTTAAAAAAATGTATTGTGTAGTGGAGCTGCATAAGTGTTGCTCTCCACTTTCTGGAGGATCGAGTTTTGAAACCAGTGGAATTAGAGTATGAAAGCTAAAGATATGGAGAAAACACCTGTCTCCGGATTACATCTTCAAACTAAGGGCAACCGTGACAGGGCATCCGTGACAGGGAGACGCGTCCATCATGCATGATGATGTATACGGGTAAGATAGTCTATCTAGCTACATTTTCAGATACAGTTGAAGTTGGAAGTTTGCATACACCTTAGCCAAATACATTTAAACTCAGTTTTTCACGATTCCTGACATTTAATCGTAGCAAAAATTCCCTGTTTTAGGTCAGTTAGGATCACCACTTTATTGTAAAAATGTGAAATGTCTGTATAATAGTAGAGATAATTATTTATTTCAGCTTTTATTTCTTTCATCACATTCCCAGTGGGTCAGAAGTTTACATACGCTCAATTAGTATTTGGTAGCATTGCCTTTAAATTGTTTAACTTGGGTCAAACATTTCGAGTAGCCTTCCACAAGCTTCCCACAATAAGTTGCGGGAATTTGGGCCCATTCCTCCTGACAGAGCTGGTGTAACTGAGTCAGGTTTGTAGGCCTCCTTGCTTGCACACGCTTTTTCAGTTCTGCCCACAAATTGAGTTCAGGGCTTTGTGATGGACACTCCAATACCTTGACTTTCTGGTCCTTAAGCCATTTTGCCACAACTTTATGAAATATGCGACCAAGCTTTAACTTCCTGACTGATGTCTTGAGATGGGAAATGTTCCGTCCTCATGATGCCATCTATTTTGTGAAGTGCACCAGTCCCTCCTGCAGCAAAAAGTACCCCAACAACATGATGCTGCCACCCCCGTGCTTCACGGTTGGGATGGTGTTCTTCGGCTTGCAATCCTCCCCAGTCTTCCTCCAAACATAACGATGGTCATTATGGCCAAACCGTTGTATTTGTTTCATCAGACCAGAGAACATTTCTCCAAAAAGTAAGATCTTTCTCCCCATATGCAGTTGCAAACCATAGTCTGGATTTTTTTTATGTGGGTTTTTGAGCAGTGGCTTCTTCCTTGCTGAGCGGCCGTTCAGGTTATGTCGATATAGGACTCATTTTACTGTGGATATAGATACTTTTGTACATGATTCCTCAAGCATCTTCACAAGGTCCTTTGCTGTTGTTCTGGGATTGATTTGCACTTTTCACACCTACGTACATTCATCTCTAGGAGACAGAACGCATCTCCATCCTGAGCGGTATGACGGCTGCATGGTCTCATGGTGTTAATCCTTGCGTACTATTGTTTGTACAGATGAATGTGGTACCTTCAGGCGTTTGGAAATTGCTCCCATGGATGAACCAGACATGTGGAGGTCAACAAGTCTTGGCTGTTTTCTTTTGATTTTCCATGATGTCAAGCAAAGATGCACTGGGTTTGAAGGTAGACCTTGAAATACACCCACAGGTACACCTCCAATTGACTCAAATTATGTCAATTAGTCTAACAGAAGCTTCTAAAGCCATGACATAATTTTCTGGAATTTTCCAAGCGTATGTAAACTTCTGACCCACTGGAATTGTGATAAAGTGAATTATAAGTGAAATAATCTGTCTGTAAACAATTGTTGGAAAAATTACTTGTGTCATGCACAAAGTAGATGTCCTAACCGACTTCCCAAAACTATAGTTTGTTAACAAGAAATTTATGGAGTGGTTGAAAAACGAGTTTTAATGACTCCAACCTAAGAGTATGTAGACTTCTGACTTCAACTGTATTTCACTCCAGTGTAAATTGCTAAATTGTAATTACTTTGCCACTATTGGCCTACTTATTTATTTATTTATTTTTATTTTTATTTCACCTTTATTTAAACAGGTAGGCAAGGTAGACTATTTATTGCCTTACCTCCTTACTTTATTTGCACACACTGTATACAGATTTTCTATTGTGTTATTGACTGTAAATTTGTTTATCCCATGTGTAACTCCGTGTTGTTCTTGCCACACTGCTTTGCTTTGTCTTGGCCAGGTCGCAGTTGTAAATGAGAACTTGTTCTCAACTGGCCTACCTGGTTAAATAAAGGTGAAATAAAATAAAAAATAAAAAAATGGAGGGAAGCGGCCTGTGGTGTGTGGGGCTTCTCTGTTGTTCTGTATATCTCACTACCTATGTCCCTAATCAATTTTAATCTCTAGTCCTAAATGTGGGCCTTAGTAATAATGCCCAATTACCGCAAGTGGGAATTTATTGTCCTCCCTTTGCCTCAACATATGCTCTTAGCCAATTGTCTGACTTGCTAACTATACTAAACCTGAATTCTTAATTTTGGGTGATCATAATCTGGATTGTTGGTTCCAGCTTCTGATAGGCCGAAATATATCTGCATTTAGCTAAATTTAACACATCTGATAACTGAACCAACTTTAGGCTAGGCTGACTGATTCTACGTCTGACTGGCAGTCCTTCAGATGCTTCAGAAATATATGTCTATCCCGTGTTAGAAAAGCAAAATCTACGTACTTCTTGAACTGTGTATAGGAGAATGGTGGAAATTCAGCTGCCTTCCGGAAGGTAGTCAAATCTCTGAAACAAAACTCCATCCCCTCATTACCCCAGCAGGTTATGACAGCCTCTGGTCCCATAACAGATAAGATGGACATTTTTGGTGCTTTTAATAACCACTTTGCCTCAGCAGGCAATAACATTTGAAAGAATAGCTTCTGAAAACTCAGAGGGACTCCTTTACTCACCTCGAGTCAGGTTGCAGAGAACAATACATTCCTAGATACACATTCCACATTTTCATTTCAACCTTATTGAAGATGGATGTAAAAAGAAAATCCACCTGGTCTGACTCACTTAATCCCTTTTTGCTGTAGCCTTATGCCCCACTTATTGCAGAATCATTTCCCTATATGTTTTACTTCACAATTGTTTCTGGGGTTATCTTTCAGATCTGAAAAACGGCACAAGTCCTCCCCCTACACAAAGGGAGAGACTCTTCTGACATGGATAACTACTGTCCAATTTCCAAGCTATCTTGCTTTTTCAAAGTTTTAGAGTCCCTGGCCTACTCTCTGCTTCTCATTCTATTCTTAATGAGCACCAATCTGGTTTTAGACGCGGACATATTTTAGTGGCTACACTTGTTTAAGATGATGTGCTATATTATGATATTATAATTTTGCTGTCTTATTTGTTGACCTTTCGAAGGCATTTGTTACGGTTTTGTTGAAAGATTCTGAAATAGGCCTAGATCAGGCATCTTGCAATTGTTTCAAGAACTATCTAACGGACAGCACACAATGTGTGCTTACTGACAGTATCAAATCTAGTTTCCTCAATATTACGAAAGGTGTGCTGCATGGGTTGATTTTGGGCCCTATTCTCTTCACTATTTATATAAATAATATTGTCTATCTGTTAAAAAACTGAGGATGATACAGTTATTTACTCCTATGCCCCCTCAGTATAGCAGGCCATTCATGGACTTCAGTGTGTTTTTGACTCAATTAAAAAATTGCTACTGATCTTAAACTAGTGCTAAATGATAATAAAAACCAAGGTTATGTTGTTCTCTAGACCTCATAATATTGAACCTGTATTTTTGTACATTGAAGGGAGCCCAAATTGAGCAAGCTCCCCAGATTCTTCAAGCAACGCATCTCCCAGTACTTGTGATATAATCTACATGCATGTGGCAGCCTCCGATTTAAAACCTTTAGATTCAGAGTTGCTAGGCAAGACATTTTTAGAAATAGGGTGATAATTATTTAGGTCAGAGGAGTCACCACATTTGTGGATGTTACGTTCCCCAGTTTCTCTGTCGTTGTGGGTTTGTATGTATGTGTATGTATTTCAGGAAATGGCTTCCTGGATTCCCAAAAGCAGCTGATTGGTCGGCCCCATTGCAGATTGGAGCTGACCCCGCCCTCTCGTCAGGGGATACAGCTGTCTGCAATTACAGACTCCTCCTCCAGCTGCATAAAAGCCAGTGTTCCTTTGCTCAGAAAAAGAGCTTATTGGTATGTCCTGTGTTGGTTGTTGCTCAGACAGTTTAGTAAAGTATGTTTGTAGTCCTGCTGAGGTATGTTTTTGTCACAAGGACTGTGTTTTGATTATTGAAATTGTTCACGTTACATTAGTATTATTCTGTTTTTGTTCCCAGGGGGGATGGCACCTTGTGAGTGCTTAGGCAAGAGGCCTGCGAACATACATATACCTGTAGTATGTACTCTGTCTATGCACACTAGGTAAGACCTCGGCGGACCATCCCCTGTATTTTGGTTAGTGTGCCAGGTGGTGTTAAGATAGGTAGGTAGGAGAGGGGGCTCTAACTTTTACTTTCTTTGCTTTGGTTCTGTCCAGCCCCTTTTTCCCAAATTACCATGTGACGGTATAAATTCACTGTTAATGGTACACTTCTCTGCCTCTGTCATCCTTACCCGCACCTACAATCACATACCTCTTTCACTCTGGGGGAGTTGAGAGTAGCAGGGTGTTGCGTACCCGTGGAGAAAAAGCACATGGGCCACCTTCCAGACCCTGGGGATAACACCTAGATAATTGTCAGATTAAAACAATATATATATATACAGTGAGGGAAAAAAGTATTTGATCCCCTGCTGATTTTGTACGTTTGCCCACTGACAAAGAAATGATCAGTCTATAATTTTAATGGTAGGTTTATTTGAACAGTGAGAGACAGAATATCAACAAAAAAATCCAGAAAAACGCATGTCAAAAATGTTATGAATTGATTTGCATTTTAATGAGGGAAATAAGTATTTGACCCCTCTGCAAAACATGACTTAGTACTTGGTGGCAAAACCCTTGTTGGCAATCACAGAGGTCAGACGTTTCTTGTAGTTGGCCACCAGGTTTGCACACATCTCAGGAGGGATTTTGTCCCACTCCTCTTTGCAGATCTTCTTCAAGTCATTAAGGTTTCGAGGCTGACGTTTGGCAACTCGAACCTTCAGCTCCCTCCACAGATTTTCTATGGGATTAAGGTCTGGAGACTGGCTAGGCCACTCCAGGACCTTAATGTGCTTCTTCTTGAGCCACTCCTTTGTTGCCTTGGCCGTGTGTTTTGGGTCATTGTCATGCTGGAATACCCATCCACGACCCATTTTCAATACCCTGGCTGAGGGAAGGAGGTTTTCACCCAAGATTTGACGGTACATGGCCCCGTCCATCGTCCCTTTGATGCGGTGAAGTTGTCCTGTCCCTTTAGCAGAAAAACACCCCCAAAGCATAATGTTTCCACCTCCATGTTTGACGGTGGGGATGGTTTCTTGGGGTCATAGGCAGCATTCCTCCTCCTCCAAACACGGCAAGTTGGGTTGATGCCAAAGAACTCCATTTTGGTCTCATCTGACCACAACACGTTCACCCAGTTGTCCTCTGAATCATTCAGATGTTCATTGGCAAACTTCAGACGGGCATGTATATGTGCTTTCTTGAGCAGGGGGACCTTGCGGGCGCTGCAGGATTTCAGTCCTTCACGGCATAGTGTGTTACCAATTGTTTTCTTGATGACTATGGTCCCAGCTGCCTTGAGATCATTGACAAGATCCTCCTGTGTAGTTCTGGGCTGATTCCTCACCGTTCTCATGATCATTGCAACTCCACGAGGTGAGATCTTGCATGGAGCCCCAGGCTGAGGGAGATTGACAGTTCTTTTGTGTTTCTTCCATTTGCGAATAATCACAGAAACTGTTGTCACCTTCTCACCAAGCTGCTTGGCGATGGTCTTGTAGCCCATTCCAGCCTTGTGTAGGTCTACAATCTTGTCCCTGACATCCTTGGAGAGCTCTTTGGTCTTGGCCATGGTGGAGAGTTTGGAATCTGATTGATTGATTGCTTCTGTGGACAGGTATCTTTTATACAGGTAAGAAACTGAGAATAGGAGCACTCCCTTTAAGAGTGTGTTCCTAATCTCCGTTCGTTACCTGTATGAAAGACACCTGGGAGCCAGAAATCTTTTTGATTGAGAAGGGGTCAAATACTTATTTCCCTCATTAAAATGCAAATCAATTTATAACATTTTTGACATGCATTTTTCTGGATATTTTTGTTGTTATTCTGTCTCTCACTGTTCAAATAAACCTACCATTAAAATTATAGACTGATCATTTCTTTGTCAGTGGGCAAACGTACAAAATCAGCAGGGGATCAAATACTTTTTTCCCTCACTGTATATATATATTTTTTTTCACTGAATGGATATCCAAGATGGCGTAGAGGTTCAGAAGTCTTTGTCGTGTCCCGTATCTTTTTTTCCCCTTCGTATATATTTTTAACTTCAACATACTCTCCTGCAACACGCCTCACCCAATGTGGTATGGATCTGCTATTTTCTATACTTTAGAACCGGAACCCCCAACAGAAGCTAGCCAACTAGCTAGTAGTCAGTTAGCCACTGCTAGCGGTCATCAGCTAACTTTAGCCCGGTCAACTCCTGCCAGTCTGCACAGCGCGACTCAACCCAGAGCTTACCGGACTGCTTTTTCCCCACATCTCCGTATTCCTACCGCAAGCTCTGAACCTTTTCACTTAGATCATCGCAGCTAGCTAGCTGCTATCTGAGTGGCTATACCTGGCTAACGTCTCTGTCCCGAAGCAAGCACCAGTTAGCCTGGAATCTAGCCTCGTGCTAGGCCCATCTCCTGGCTAGCTGAAGAGGTACATAAGCCACTCCTTGGGCTACAATATTTTGACAATTGGCCTGGACCCTTTTACTACCTACACGGAGCCCTGCCGATCCACCACGACTGCTCTGCCGACGTAACCGTCCGAGGGGGCGACAACCCTGCTCAATATGCCTCAGCTAACCTTCTTGTCCCACCTCCCACACATGCGGTGACCTCACCTGATAAATTGATGTCTCTAGAGACAATACCTCTCTCCTTGTCACTCAATGCCTAGGTTTATATCCACTGTATTAACATCCTACCATACCCATGTCTGTACGTTATGCCTTGAATCTATTCTTCCGCGCTCAGAAACCTGCTCCTTTTACTCTCTGTTCTGAACGCATTAGAAGACCAGTTCTTATAGCCTTTAGCCATACCCTTATCCTACTCCTCCTCTGTTCCTCTGGTGATGTAGAGGTTAACCCAGGCTCTGCAGCGCCTAGCTCCAATCCCCAGGCGCTCTCATTTGTTGACTTCTGTAACCGTAAAAGCCTTGGTTTCATGCATGTTAACATTAGAAGCCTCCCTAAGTTTGTTTTATTCACTGCTTTGGAACACTCTGCCAACCCGGATATCATAGCCGTGTCTGAATCCTGCCTTAGGAAGGCCACCAAAAATTCTGAAATGTCCATCCCTAACTATTACATTTTCTGATAAGATAGAACTGCCAAAGGGGGCGGAGTTAGCATGCAGAGTTCTGTTATACTATCCATGTCTGTGACCAAACAATTTGAGCTTCTACTTCTAAAAATCCACCTTTCCAGAAACAAGTCTCACCTTTGCCACTTGTTATAGATCAACCTTCAACCCCAGCTGTGAATTGATTGTCCCCCATCGATCTTCATAGCTCGTACTGTTAGGTGACCTAAACTGGGACATGCTTAACACCCCGGCCGTCCTACAATCTAAGCTAGATGACCTCAATCTCACACAAATTATAAAGGAACCTACAAGGTAAAACCGTAAACACAGGCACCCTCATAGATACCTTCCTGACCAACCTGCCTTTTAATTACACCTCTGCTGTCTTCAACCAGGATCTCAGCGACCACTGTCTCATTGCCTGCGTCTGTAATACGTCTGCGGTCAAACCCCTCATTATCAAATGCTCCTTAAAACTTCAGTGAGCAGGCCTTTCTAATCAACCTGGCCCGGGTATCCTGGAAGGATATTGACCTCATTCCATCAGTAGAGGATGCCCGCTTGCTCTTCAAAAGTGCTTTCCTCACCATCTTAAATAAGCATAACCCATTAAAAAAATGTAGACCCAGGAACAGATGTAGCCCTTGGTTCACTCCAGACTTGACTGCCCTTGACTAGCACAAAAACATCCTGTGGCATACTGCATTGGCATCGAATAGCCCCTGCGATATGTAACTTTTCAGGGAAGATAGGAACCAATATAGACAGGCAGTTTGGAAAGAAAAGGCTAACTTTTTCAAACAGAAATTTGTGTCCTGTAGCACAAACTTCAAAAAGTTCTGGAACACATTCTCCAAGTTGTTGGAGAATAAGAACATCTCTTCCCAGCTGCCCACTGCACTGAGGCTAGGAAAAACTGTCACCACTGATAAATCCACGATAATTGAGAATTTCAATAAGCATTTTTCTACAGCTATCATAACCGCTATCGATAAAAGACAGTACTGTGCAGCCGTCTTCATCGACCTGGCCAAGACTCTGTCTAACTGTATTCTTATTGGCAGACTCAACAGCCTTGGTTTCTCAAATTACTGCCTCGCCTGGTTTACCAACTACTTCTCAGACTTCACTGTGTCAAATCGGAGGGCCTGTTGTCCGGACCTCTGGCAGTCTCTATGGGGTTGCCACATGGTTCAATTCTCGGGCCAACTTTTTTCTCTGTATACATCAATGATGTTGCTCTTGCTGCTGGTCATTCTCTGATCCACCTCTACGCAGACGACACCATTCTGTTTACTTCTGGCCCTTCTTCGGACACTGTGTTAAATAACCTCCAGACAAGCTTCAATGCCATACAACTCTCCTTCCGTGTCCTCCAACTGCTCTTAAATGCAAGTAAAACGAAATGCATGCTCTTCAATCGTTCGCTGCCTGCACCTGCCTTCCCCTCCAGCATCACTACTCTGGACAATTCTGACTTAGAATATGTGGACGATTACAAATACCTAGGTGTCTGGCTAGACTTTAAACTCTCCTTCCAGACTCACATTGAGCATCTCCATTCCAAAATTAAATCTAGAATCAGCTTCCTATTTCGCAACAAAGCATCCTTCACTCATACTGCCAAACATACACTCGTAAAACTGACTTTCCTACTGATCCTTGACTTTGGCGACGTCATTTACAAAATAGCCTCCAACACTCTACTCAGCAAATTGGATGCAGTCTATCACAGTGCCATCCGTTTTGTCACCAAAGCCCCATTGTATTGTAGCCCAAGGAGTGGCTGATGGACCTCTTCGGCTAGCCGGGAGATAGACCTAGCAAAGGCTAGCTCCAGGCTAATTGGTTCTTGCTTCAGAACAGACGTTTGCCAGGAGTGGCCACTCGAATAGCAGCTAGCTAGCTGCGATGATCCAGGTGAAAAGGTTCAGAGCTTGCGGTAGGAATCTGGAGATGTGAAGAAAAATAAGTCAGATTTGCTCTGGTTTGAGTCGCACTGTGCAGACTGGCGAGAGTTGTCCAGGCTAAAGGTAGCTGATGACGCTAGCTGACTAGTAGCTAGTTAGCTGGCTAGCTTCTGTTGTGGGTTCTGGTTCAAAAGTAAAGAAAATATCAGATCCATACCACATTGGGTGAGGTGGATTGGAGGAGAGTACGTTGAAGTTGAGGTTAAGAAAAATATATATACAAGGGACAAGACGAGAACAAAAGACGTCTGACTGCTACGCCATCTTGGATTTAACCAAACACAGACCCAAACATCCACCCCAGCCAAGCCAACCAGGCAGCCCTTAGATACTACCCACCACTGCGACCAGTATGCTCTCGTTAGCTGGCCCTCGCTTCATATTCGTCGCCAAACCCACTGGCTCCAGGTCATCTATAAGTCTTTGCTAGGTAAAGCCCCGCCCTATCTCAGCTCACTGGTCACCATAGCAGCACCCACCCGTACCACGCGCTCCAGCAGGTATATTTCACTAGTCATCCCCAAAGCCAATTCCTACATTGCTGCCTTTCCTTCCAGTTCTCTGCTGCCAATGACTGGAACGAATTGCAAAAATCACTGAAGCTGGAGACTTACATCTCCCTCACTAACTTTAAGCACCAGCTGTCAGAGCAGGTCACAGATCATTGCACCTGTACATAGCCCATCCAACTATCTCATCCCCATATTGTTATTTTTTTTTTGCTCCTTTGCACCCCAGTATCTTTACTTGCACATTTATCACACCGGTGTTTAATTGCTAAATTGTAAATACTTCAGCACTACGGCCTATTTATTGCCTTACCTCTCTAATCTTACCTCATTTGCACACACTGTATATATATATTTTTTTCTTATTCTGTAATTGACTGTACGTTTCTTTATTCCATGTGTAACTCTGTGTTGTTTGTGACTCATTCCATGTGTAACTCTGTGTTGTTTGTGTCGCACTGCTTTGCTTTCTTGGCCAGGTTGCAGTTGTAAAACTTGTTCTCAACTGGCCTACCTCTTTAAATAAAGGTGAAATAAAATTTAAATTACTGGTCCCTATGTCAAACACTTGGATTCATTATTAAGACAAGGTGGCATCACCTTAACTCTAATTTTAATACACCAATGGTAACATGATATTCTCTTACCTAATTTAAATAAGAACTGCCTTGTAACCAACATCGTAGAAGCCGGTTTACAGAAGGGCGTGGTTGATATAGCTACTCTACTGGTGCCAAAATGTATATCGTGGAAGCAATTTCAATGTTGTTTCAGTGACTGTGTGTCACCAAATTAGCTTAAGATGATATTACTGCAACAACATTCGCTGCATCTAAATTGCTTGACATTGGCATTTCAAAGAGCTGTCAGTCGAGGCAAGCTCATGAATATAAGCTCCCCGCCCACTCAGCCTGTCTTTTCAAACTTCCTGGTATTTAGCCATGAGAGAAAAAGTACTTTCATTATGACTGAAATGCTGACAATCAGCTACCGAGTCCCAGGCCTGAATTCTCACCATAATAAGATCTACAAGTTCTATAGAGAATCAAGGATTTGTTCTATTTTTACCTCTTAAGGCATTTAAAAGGAGCGTGTTTGTCTGCCAGGGAAATGGAAATAGACGAGGAAAGTTCTAGAGCCAATCAGGTGATGGAGGAAAGAGCAATTTACAATACCGTACAAAAGTTTGGGGTCACTTGGAAATGTCCTTGCTTTTGAAAGAAAAGCACACAAAAAATGTGCTTTTATTTTAAAACAAGGACATTTCTAAGTGACCCCAAACTTTTGAGCGGCAGGGTATGAGGAAGAATATTGCATATCATGTATGGATTTCTATTGAATGTTTTGAGAAATACGGATCCATAAATGAAAGTATATGGATTTGTTCATGTCTAAGTATAAAGGCTTACATATGTCAGCATGTTGACACAACCTTTCCGGAGTTAAAATATTCTACAAACATGTAAGCGCATCAGGAGTGTCTTGAAGGGATCTCACCCCATATATCTCCCTGGACTCATATGATAGAAGTGAGATTTCTGAATTCCGGATTGGATGCATGGAGAAACTGTCCCATTACAGAGAATATCCTAGCTCCGTATATGAAATTAAGGACATGCGTATCTGGAACATGTCTACTCCCTATATTTGATAAAATGTCAGATATCAGGATATTTATAGATAAAGATATCCCTTGTTATTGACCCATTTCGCATAGTGTTTATCAATTGCTGTGCTGATCAATGGGCATTACCTCTGACAATGAATATGTAGCTTAAGGGTATGTTTAAATGTGTATTAAATGTGCAATAAAGATGGTGACACTACAATAATACAGATTTATAATAGGCCTATATCTAAAAACACATACAGCCTACTTATTTATATATATATACACTGAACAAAAACATAAACGCAAAATGCAATAATTCAAAGATTTTACTGAGTTACAGTTCATTTAAGGAAATCAGTCAATTGAAATAAATTCATTAGGCCCTAATCTATGGATTTCACATGACTGGGAAAACAGAATGCTTCTGTTGGTCACAGATACCTTTAAAAAAGGTAGGAGCGTGGATCAGAAAACCAGTCAGAATCTGGTGTGACCACATTTGTCTCATGCAGCTTGACACATCTCCTTCGCATAGACTTGATCAGACTGTTAATTGTGGCCAGTGGAATGTTGTCCCACTCCTCTTTAATGGCTGTGCAAAGTTTCTGGATATTGGCGGGAACTGGAACACGCTGTCGTATATGTCGATCCAGAGCATCCCAAACATGCTCAATGGGTGACATGGTGAGTATGCAGAACATGGAAGAACTGGGATGTTTTCAGCTTCCAGGAATTGTGTACAGATCCTTGCGACATGGGGCTGTGCATTGTTATGATGAAACATGTGGTGAATGGAAATGGATGAATGGCATGACAGTGGGCCTCAGGTTCTCATCACAGTATATTTGTGCATTCAAATTGCAATAGATAAAATGCAATTGTGTTCTTTGTCCGTAGCTTAAGCCTGCCCATACCATAACCCCACCTCCACCATGGTGCATTCTGTTCACAACATTGACATCAACAAACCGCTCGCCCACATTGAAGGTGAGCGGTTTAATCAGCTTCTTGATATTCCAAACCTGTCAGGTAGATGGGTTCTCTTGGCAAAGGAGAAATGTTAACTGACAGGGATGCAAATAAATTTGTGCACAACATTTGAGAGTACATATGGAACATATGTTTATGTTTCTGTTCAGTATATATATATACAGTACATTCAGAAAATATTCAGACACCTTGACTTTTTCCACATTTTGTTACGTTAGATCATTATTCTAAAATTGATAAAAATTGTTTTCCTCCCTCATCAATCTACACACAATACTCCATAATGACAAAGCAAAAGCAGTAGTATAAAATCATTTGCAAATTGAATACAAAAAACAACTGATATCACATTTACATAGGTATTCAGACACTTCACTCAGTACTTTGTTCAAGCACCTTTGGCAGCGATAACAGCCTCAAGTCTTCTTGGGTATGATGCTACAAGCTTGGCACACCTGTATTTGGGGAGTTTCTACCATTCTTCTCTGCAGATCCTCTCAAGCTCTGTCAGGTTGAATGGGGGTCGTCGCTGCACAACTATTTTCAGGTCTCTCCAGAGATGTTTGATCGGGTTCAAGTCCGGGCTCTGGCTGGGCCCCTCAGGACATTCAGAGACTTGACCCGAAGCCACTCCTGCGTTGTCTTGGCTATGTGCTTAGGGTCGTTGTCCTGTTGGAAGGTGAACCTTCACCCCAGTCTGTGGTCCGGGAACAGGTTTTCATCAAGGTACTCTCTGTACTTTGCTCCGTTCATCTTTACCTCGATCCTGATTAGTCTCTGTCCCTGCTGCTGAAAAACATCCCAATAGCATGATACTGCCACCACCATGCTTCACCGTAGGGATGGTGCCAGGTTTCCTCCAGACATGACGCTTGGCATTCATGCTGGAGTGTTGAGTCTTGGTTTCATCAGACCAGAGAATCTTGTTTCTCATGGTCTGAGTGTCCTTTAGGTGCGTTTTGGCAAACTCCAAGCAGGCTGTCATGTGCCTTTTACTGAGGAACGGCTTCCGTCTGGCCACTCTACTGATTGGTGTTGTCCTTCTGGAACGTTCTCCCATCTCCACAGAGGAACTCTGGAGCTCTGTTAGAGTGACCATCCGGTTCTTGGTCACCTCCCTGACCAAGGCCCTTCTTCCTCGATTGCTCAGTTTGGCCAGGCGGCCAGCTCTAGGAAGAGTCTTGGTGGTTCCAAACTTCTTCCATTTAAGAATGATGGAGGCCACTGTGTTCTTGTGGACCGTCAATGACTGCAGAAATGTTTTGGTATCCTTTCCCAGATCTGTGCCATGACACAATCCTGACTCGGCGCTCTAGGGACAATTCCTTTGACCTCATGGCTTGGTTTTTGCTCTGACATGCACTGTCAACTGTGGGACCTTATATAGACAGGTGTGTGCCTTTCTAAATCATGTCCAATCAATTGAATTTACCACAGGTGGACTGCAAACAAGTTGTAAAAACATCAAGGATGATCAATGGAAACAGGATGCACCTGAGCTCAATTTCGAGTCCATAGCAAAGGGTCTGAATTTTATATTTAAAAAAAATTAATGATCAAACATCTAGAAACCTGTTTTCGCTTTGTCATTATGGGGCATTGTATGTAGATTGATGAGAGAACAATATTATTTAATCCATTTTAGAATAAGGCTATAACCTAACAAGGGGTCTGAATTCATTTAGCTTAATTTGATTGTGTTTTACTTTTCGTGTATTGATGTGTAAATTGATCTGTATTTCAATTAAACTATCACATTTATTTATAAAGCCCTACTGACATCATCAGATGTACCTCCCTAGAAAGGCAGGAACCTAGGAATAAACATAGAGCGGAACCAGGCTCTGAGTGGCTAGTCCTCTTCTGGCTGTGCCAGGTGGAGATTGATTTGTAGTGATGTGTATGTTTGATACAGGGCTCATCTGTAAAAGAGACCTTGGTCTCAACGTGACTCCCTGTCAAAATAAAGATAAAATAAATCATATAAACTTTTGTGGCTGTGAGGAAACACATTTTTCTTTTATTTTTGTTGTACATGTTTGTCTTTAATCTATTTGGGAGCACAGCGTCACACTCACCTTGTGTCTGCAGAGACTTGAGGCTGTTGACTTTTTGAAACAGTCATCTCCACTGATGGAGATTAGACATGCTGTATTCCAGATTAGTCAATCTGAACTCTGATCTCAGTTTCTATGCTGCAAGTGTTTTACGTTTGATCTATCCTTTTAAGATGGAGGAGACTGATAAAACAGAGTTAGGGCTCCAATCTGGGCTTCTGGCATGGGCTGGCAGCAAAACTCCAGAAAATCGCTCAAGTCCATATCTACACCATATCTGAAATGTCGGCGATATGACAGGTGCTAATTTATGATGGTGCCGACAGTGGCTGCAGGGGGTGGAGTGTGCAATCTCACTCCATAACATCTGTGCATCCCATTATGACTCGGATAAGAGAGAGATGTTGCTTTTAGCCTGGTCTTAGCGCATAAGTCTCGTCACCTTCTTCTCTGCCTGACATCCACGTTATGAGTCCCTCTTCTCCAGATTGTGCTGTTCGCACCTCATTGATAAGTGTCATTTCCTCCCCACGTCCCTTTGAACCAAGAAGAAATAACACTATCCACTTGGCACCTAAATAATATAAATTAATTTTCTGCTGTACCACACAAGTGTCCCGCTGATGATGCATAACTTGCTGGATGTACAGCAGCTTCATGAAATAAAAAAGTAACAGAATAACAACACAGAACTAATGTGAGACCTTTGCACATATGGGTGGCAGGTAAGAAGTTTGTATCCCAGATCTGACAGGAAATCTCTGGTTTCTGGCATTTGTATCCATCTCTTGCCACCAACTGCTCAAAGGGCACTGTGCTACCAACCCCTGAAAAAGGTAAATAGACAAATTTCCATTCTCGAACAAAGAACATTTTTTATACAAGAGGCCTAACATACCTACTGAATAGTGCACAGGCCCTGCTGGCAACAAAGGTCTAATTTTATTCATGCCTGCAATGGTTAACAAACAATTTACACCTGTAGTGTAGTCATAAAACGAGTGTCAACTTCAATAATATAAATAATATTTACAATGTACTACACAAACATTCATTTGCATACAGACATATTCATGTGGGTACTTCCCAATGATTAGTTTGGAGAATGGCCTGTTTAGTAATGTATTAACCTGATTTGACAGTGAGACAAATATGATGTCATGGCAGTCTATTCATGGTGTTATCTTTGCTATAAAATGGGTATGTTAGCTCAACCCATTTTCATGGTAATTGAGGGTCAATTTGGTCTAGAATAGGGAGTGAAATGCAGGGTTTATCCTACATTCAAATGTCTCAAACAAGGTCATGACCATATTATTTTGTTCTTATCTACGTAGATGGAATGTGCATTTAGCATTTCTGCATTTTGGAAATTCCAACAACAAAAAAAGCCAAATGAAATGACTAACACGTTGGATGAAAGGACATAACCCTAGAGAATTTGAAAATAACTCAAACTTAAAGGCCCAGTGTAGTCAAAAATGTTATTTCCTATGCTTTATATTTCCACACTATGAGGTTAGAATAATACTGTGAAATTGTGAGTGGTAGATTTTTTAAATTTGATTTATTAGGATCCCCATTAGCCGATGCCAATGGTGACAGCTAGTCTTACTAGGGTCCAATACATAACGAAAAAGACATTACAGACCAAAAAAATAAATGTACATACAGTGTAAGAGCTGATTGACTCTAACATGGCGCCGACAGAGATGGGCGCCGACAGAGATGGCCGCCTCGCTTCGAGTGCTTAGGAAACTATGAAGTATTTTGGTTTTTTATGTATTATTTCTTACATTGTTACCCCAGGAAATCTCAAGTCTAATTACATACAGCCGGGAAGAACTATTGGATATAAGAGTGACGTCAAATTACCAACATTATGACCAGGAATACAACTTTCCAGAAGCAGATCCTCTGTTTGGACCTCAACCCAGGACAATGGATCTAATCCCAGAAGCCGACCCAAAACAACGGCGCCGCAGAAGAGGCAGACGGAGGGGCTTCATGGTCAGGCTCCGTAGACGTGCACATCGCCCACCGCTCCCGAGTATACTACTTGCCAATGTCCAAACTCTTCAAGGTAGACAAAATTCGAGCAAGGGTTGCCTTTCAGAGAGACATCAGAGAATGTACCATCCTGTGTTTCATGGAACATGGCTCTCTAGGGATATGTTGTCGGAATCGGTTCAGCCACCGGGCTTCTCCATGCATCACGCCGACAGAGATGAACACCTCTCTGGGAAGAGGAAGGCTGGGGGTGTATGCTTCATGATTAACGACTCCTGGTGTAATCATAACAACATACAGGAACTCAAGTCTTCTGCTCACCCGACCTAGAATTCCTTACAATCAAATGCCTGGCATATTACCTCCCAAGAGAATTCTCGTCAGTTATCGTCACAGCTGTGTACATTCCCCCTCAAGCAGACACCACGACGGCCCTCAAGGAACTTCACTGGACTCTATGTAAACTGGAAACCATATATCATGAGGCTGCATTTATTGTAGCTGGGGATTTAAAAAAAGCTAATTTGAAAACAAGGCTAAGTAAATTCTATCAGCATATTGATTGTAGTACTCGCGGGGGTAATACACTCGATCACTGCTACTCTAACTTCCGCAATGCATACAAAGCCCTCCCCCGCCCTCCCTTCGGCAAATCCGACCACGATCTTGCTCCTACCGTCTTATTGGCAAAAACTCAAACAGGATGTACCAGTGTCTAGAAACATTCAACGCTGGTCTGGCTAATCAGAATCCATGCTTCAAGATTGTTTTGATTACGCGGACTGGGATCTGTTCCGGTCAGCCTCAGAGAACAACATCGATCTATACGCTGACTTGCGAGTGAGTTAACATGAAGTGCTTTGAGAGACTAGTCAAGGATCATATCACCTCCACCTTACTGGCCACCCTAGACCCACTTCAGTATGCATATCGCCCCAACAGGTCCACAGACGATGCAATCGCCATCACACTGCCCTATCCCATCTGGACAAGACGAATACCTATGTAAGAATGCTGTTCATTGACTACAGCTCAGCATGCAACACCATAGTACCCTCCAAGCTCATCATCAAGCTGGAGGCCTTGGGTCTCAACCGCGCCCTGTGCAATTGGGTCCTTTACTTTCTGACGGGCCGCCCCCAGGTGGTGAAGGTAGGAAACAACATTTCCACTTCGCTGACCCTCAACACTGGGGCCCCACAAGGGTGCGTTCTCAGCCCCCTCCTGTACTCCTTGTTAACCCACGACTGCGTGGCCATGCACACCTCCAACTCAATCAAGTTTGCAGATGACAACAGTCGTGGATTACCAACAACGATGACGAGACAGCCTACAGGGAGGAGGTGAGGGCACTCCGAGTGTGGTGTCAGGAAAACAACCTCTCACTCAATGTCAACAAAACAAAGGAGATGATCGTCGACTTCAGGAAACAGCAGAGGGAGAACACCCCTATCCACATTGAAGGGACAGCAGTGGAGAAGGTAGTTTTAAGTTCTTCGGCGTACACATCACAGACAAACTGAAATGGCCATCAGACTGCTAAACAGCAATCATTAAGTCAGAGAGGCTGCTGCCTACACTGAGACCCAATCACTGTCCACTTTTTTAATAAATGGATCACTAGTCACTTTAAACAATGCCACTTTATATAATGGCACTTTAATCATGTTTACATATCTTACATTACTCATATCATATGAACAGTTGAAGTCGGAAGTTTACATACACCTTAGCCAAATACATTTAAACTCAGTTTTTCACAATTCCTGACCTTTAATCCTAGTGAAAATTCCCTGTCTTAGGTCATTTAGGATCACCACTTTATTTTAAGAATGTGAAATGTCAGAACAATAGTAGAGAGAATGATTTATTTAAGCTTTTATTTCTTTCATCACATTCCCAGTGGGTCAGAAGTATACATACCCTCAATTAGTATTAGATAGCATTGCCTTCAAATTGTTAAACTTAGTGTAACGGCAGCCTTCCTCCTCTTCGTCTGGTGTAGCAGGGATCGGACCAAGACGCAGCGTAGCTCGTGTTCAACATGATTTTAATAAACAAGACAAAACTGTGAACACTTACAAAATAACAAACGTGGCTTACCGATACAGCCCTATCTGGTGCAGAGAAAACACAGAGACAGGAAACAACCACCCACAATCCCCAACACAAAACAAGCCACCTATATATGATTCCCAATCAGAGACAACACAAAACATCTGCCTCTGATTGAGAACCATATTAGGCCAAACATAGAAACGGACAAACAAGACACACAACATAGAATGCCCACCCAGCTCACGTCCTGACCAACACTAAAACAAGCAAAACACACAAGAACTATGGTCAGAACGTGACAGTACCCCCCTCCTGAGGTGCGGACTCCGAACGCACCCCCTAAAACTCAAGGGGAGGGTCTGGGGGGGGGCATCTGTCCGCGGTGGCGGCTCCGGCGCAGGACGAGGCCACCACTCCACCATTGTCTTTGTCCCCCTCCTTAGCGTCCTTTGAGTGGCGACCCTCGCCCCCGACCTTGGCCTAGGAATCTTCACCAAGGTCCCCACTAGATTGAGGAGACAGCTCAGGACAGAGAGGTAGCTCAGGACAGAGAGGTAGCTCAGGACAGAGAGGTAGCTCAGGACAGAGAGGTAGCTCAGGACAGAGAGGCAGCTCCGGACAGAGAGGCAGCTCCGAACTGAGGGGCAGCTCATGACTGAAGGGCAGCTCATGACTGGAGGGCAGCTCATGACTGGAGGGCAGCTCATGACTGGAGGGCAGCTCATGACTGGAGGGCAGCTCATGACTGGAGGGCAGCTCATGACTGGCGGGCAGCTCATGACTGGCGGGCAGCTCATGACTGGCGGGCAGCTCATGACTGGCGGGCAGCTCATGACTGGAGGGCAGCTCATGACTGGCAGGCAGCTCTGGCGGCTCCTGACTGGCGGGCGGCTCTGGCGGCTCCTGACTGGCGGACGGCTCTGGCGGCTCCTGACTGGCGGACGGCTCTGGCGGCTCCTGACTGGCGGACGGCTCTGGCGGCTCCTGACTGACGGACGGCTCTGGCGGCTCCTGACAGACGGGCGGCTCTGATGGCTCGGGACAGACAGGCGGCTCGGGACAGACGGGCGGCTCTGATGGCTCGGGACAGACGGGCGGCTCAGATGGCGCTGGGCAGGCGTGCGGCTCCGACCACGCTGGGCAGGCAGGCAGCTCAGACGGCGCTGGGCAGGCAGGCAGCTCAGACGGCGCTGGGCAGGCAGGCAGTGCAGGCGGCGTTGGACAGACGGCCGACTCTGACCTGCTGAGGCGAACAGTAGGCCTGGTGCGTGGTGCCGGAACTGGTGGTACCGGACTGGAGACACGCACCTCAAGGCTAGTGCGGGGAGCAGGAACAGGGCACACTGGACTCTCGAGGCGCACTATAGGCCTGGAGCGTGGTACCGGCACTGGTGGTACCGGGCTGAGGGCACGCACCTCAGGGCGAGTGCGGGGAGAAGGAACAATGCGTACAGGGCTCTGGATACGCACAGTAGGCTTGGTGCGTGGTGCCGGAACTGGAGGTACTGGGCTGGAGACACGCACCACAGGGAGAGTGCGGGGAGGAGGAACAGGGCTCTGGAGACGCACTGGAAGCCTGAGCTACCTCTCTGTCCTGAGCTACCTCTCTGTCCTGAGCTGTCTCCTCAATCTAGTGGCACTGGTGGTACTGGGCTGGGGCGGGGAGGTGGCGCCGGATAGACCGGACCGTGAAGGCGTACAGGAGCACCGAGCCTGCCCAACCTTACCTGGTTTAATGCTCCCCGTAGCCCGACCAGTGCGGGGAGGTGGAATAACCCGCACTGGGCTGTGTTGGCGAACCGGGGACACCATGCGTAAGGATGGTGCCATGTATGCCGGCCCGAGGAGACGCACTGGAGACCAGACGCGTTGAGCCGGCTTCATGGCACCTGGCTCGATGCCCACTCTAGCCCGGCCGATACGTGGAGCTGGAATGTACCGCACCGGGCTAAGCACACGTACAGGAGACACCGTGTGCTTTTCCGCATAACACGGTGTCTGCCCGTACTCCCGCTCTCCACGGTAAGCACAGGAAGTGGGCGCAGGTTTCCTACCTGACTTCGCCACACTCCTCTTTATCCCCCCCCAAGACATTTTTGGGGTTTCTTCTTGGGCTTCCAGCCACGCTTCCGTGCTGCCTCCTCATACCACCGCTCCTGGGCTTTAGCTGCCTCCATCTCTTCACGAGAGCGGCGATATTCTCCAATGTTAGCCCAGTGTCCTTTTCCCTCCAGAATTTCCTCCCATGTCCAGGAGTCCTGTGTAATCATTTGGAAGGCCCATTTGCAACCAAGCTTTAACTTCCTGACTGAAGTCTTGAGAGTTTGTTTTAAAATATCCACATTATTTTCCTCCCTCATGATGCCATCTATTTTGAAGTGCACCAGTCCCTCCTGCAGCAAAGCACCCCCACAACATGATGCTGCCACCCCCGTGCTTCACGGTTGGGATGGTGTTCTTCGGCTTGCAAGCATCCCCCTTTTCCTCCAAACATAACGATATTCATTATGGCCAAACAGTTCTATTTTTGTTTCATCAGACCAGAAGAAATTTCTCCAAAAAGTACGATCGTTGTCCCCATGTGCAGTTGCAAACCATAGTCTGACTTTTTTTATGGCGGTTTTGGAGCAGTAGCTTCTTCCTTGCTGAGCTGCCTTTCAGGTCATGTCAATATAGTTCTCGTTTTACTGTGGATATAGATACTTTTGTACCTGTTTCCTCCAGCATCTTCACAAGGTCCTTTGCTGTTGTTCTGCGACAGATTTGCACTTTTCACACCTAAGTACATTCATCTCTAGGAGACAGAACACGTCTCCTTCCTGAGCAGTATGATGGCTGCGTGGTCCCATGGTGTTTATACATGCGTACTATTGTTTGTACAGATGAACGATGTACCTTTAGGCTTTAAGAAATTTCTCCCAAGGATGAACCAGACTTGTGAAGGTCTACAATTATTTTTGAGGTCTTGGCTGATTTTTTTTTATTTTCCCATGATGTCAAGCAAAGAAGCACTGAGTTTGAAGGTAGGCCTTGAAATACATCCACAGGAACACCTCAGATTGACTCAAATGATGTCAATTAGCCTTTCAGAAGCTTCTAAAGCCATGACATAATTTTCTGGAATTTTCCAAGCTGTTTAAAGGCACAGTCAACTTAGTGTATGTAAACTTCTGACCCACTGGAATTGTGATACAGTGAATTATAAGTGAAATAAACTAGCTGTAAACAATTGTTGGAAAAATTACTTGTGTCATGCACAAAGTAGATGTCCTAAACGACTTGCCAAAACTATAGTTCGTTAACAAGAAATTTGTGGAGTGGTTGAAAAAAATAGTTTTAAAGACTCCAACATAAATGTATGTAAACTTCCGACTTGAACTGTATTTCAAACCATCTATTGCACCTTGCCTATACCGCTCGTCCATTGCTCATTCATGTATTTATATGTACATATTCTCATTCACCCCTTTAGATTTGTGTTTATTAGGTAGTTGTTGGGGAATTACTTGATTACTTGTTAGATATTACTGCAATGTCGGAACTAGAAGCATGTGTATGTGACCAATACAATTTAATTTGAACAGACCGCCTGAAATGTCAGCTTGTCTTTGTGGGATGGAGTTTTTGCCTGACTGGTGACATCAACATGCAGTAAAATAGTTAATAGACCAATAAAAAAAGAGTTCCTAACCTCTCTGCCAATAACAGCTAGTTTTCCCTTCCCCACTCAGACCACTCACAGGCATTCTTTCTTTTAATATATTTTTTAGGGGGTATGTCTGCTTTAATAATGCAGAGGACCAAACCTGTCTTCCATCAATGTAATTATCTACATCATTTCCAATCCCCCATATTTTTGAGGTGAATATACAGTACCAGTCAAAAGTTTGGACACGCCTACTCATTCAAGGGTTTTTTTCCTTTTTTTTTACTATTTTCTACATTGTATAATACTAGTGAAGACATCGGAACTATGAAATAACCCATATGGAATCATGTAATAACCCAAAATGTGTCAAACAAATTAAAATATGTTATATTTGAGATTCTACAAAGTAGCCACTCTGTCAAGAACAGCTCAAATGAGCAAAGAGAAACGACCTTCCATCATTACTTTAAGACATGAAGGTCAGTCAAGAACTTTGAATGTTTCTTCAATCGCAGTCGCAAAAAACATCAAGCGCTATGATGAAACTGGCTCTCAAGAGGACAGCCACAGGAAAGAAAGACCCAGAGTTACCTCTGCTGCAGAGGATAAGATCATTAGCGTTACCAGCCTCAGAAATTGCAGCCCAAATAAATGCTTCAGAGTTCTAGTAACAGACACATATCAACATCAACTGTTCAGAGGAGACTGCGTGAATCAGGCCTTCGTGGTCAAATTGATACAATTTGATACAAAATTGATACAAAATTGATACAACGGAGTAGATGGCTGCCGTTTTACGGTCTCCTCACCAATTGTGCGTGTTTTTCCGGATTATTTTGAAACTTATTTTGTACATAATGTTGCTGCCACCATCTGTTATGACCGAAAATAGCTTCTGGATATGAGGACAGCGATTACTCACCTCGTACTGGACAAAGATTTTTCAGACGCAAAGGATTTACTTCAGACAACGGACAAGGCCCAAATCCCTGTCATTCGCATGAAGAAGATATGGAGATATCTGGGATGTTGGTCGGGGTACCTTGTAAAGATCCGGCGGCGAGTGGGTAATCCGCCTCTACCATCAGTCCAATTAGCCAACATGCAATCACTGGATAACAAAATGGATGCGCTCCGATCAAGATTATCTTACCAATGGGACATTAGAAACTGTAATATTTTATGTTTCACCAAGTCGTGGTTGAACAATGACATGGTGCTGGCGTGGTTTTCCGTGCATCGGCAAGATAGAACAACTGCCTCTGGTAAGACAAGGGGTGGAGGTCAAGGTCTATTTGTCAATAACAGCTGGTGCACGAAATCTAATATTAAGGAAGTCGCAAGGTTTTGCTCGCCTGAGGTAAAGTATCTAATGATAAGCTGTAGACCTGGTCCTCCCGGGTGGCGCAGTGGTCTAGGGCACTGCATCGCAGTGCTAGCTGCGCCACCAGAGTCTCTGGGTTCGCGCCCAGGCTGGGCTGGGTTCGCGCCCAGGCTCTGTCGCAGCCGGCCGCAACCGGGAGGTCCGTGGGGCGACACACAATTGGCATAGCGTCGTCCGGGTTAGGGAGGGTTTGGCAAGGTAGGGATATCCTTGTCTCAGTATGTAAAAAAAAATGTAATAAAATGTATGCACTCTACTGTAAGTCGCTCTGGATAAGAGCGTCTGCTAAATGACTAAAATGTAAAAATGTAAATGTAGACCACACAAAGAGTTTTCATATATATTTTCGTAGTTGTCTATTTACCACCACAAACCGACGCTGGCACTAACTCAGCTCATTGAGTGCAGTCTAAGGTCATAAGCAAACAAGAAAATGCTCATTCCAGAGGCGCCACTCCTAGTGACCGGGGACTTAAATGCAGGCAAATATAAAACAGTTTTTTCTAATTTCTACCAGTATGTTACATGTGTAACCAGCAGAGAAAAAAAACTCTAAACCACCTTTACTCCCCACACAGAGATGCGTATAAAGCTCTTCCTCACCCTCCATTTGGCAAATCTGACCATAACTATATCCTCCTGATTCCTGCATGCAAGCAAACACTAAAGCAGAACGTACCAGTGACTCGCTCAATACGGAAGTTGTCAGATGACGCAGATTCTAAGCTACAGATCTGTTTTTCTAGCACAGACTGGAATATGTCCCGGGATTCTTCCGATGGCATTGAGGAGTACACCACCTCAGTCACTGGCTTCATCAATAAGTGCATTGATGACGTACACCAACCAGAAGCCATGGATTACAGGCAACATCCGAATTGAGCTAAAGGGGAGAACTGCCACATTCAAGGAGCTTGACTCTAACCCAGACGTTTATAAGAAATCCCGCTATGCTCTCCGATGAACCATCAAACAAAGCATCAATACAGGACTAAGATTGAATCCTACTTCACCGGCTCCAACGCTCGGATGTGGCAGGGCTTGCAAACTATTACGGACTACAAAGGGAAGCACAGACGTGAGCTTCCCAATGACAAGAGCCTACCAGACAAGATAAAGGACTTCTATGCCCGCTTCGAGGCAAGCAACATTGAAGCATGCACCAGCTGTTCCGGACGACTGGGTGATCACGCTCGCCGTAGCCGATGTGAGTAAGACCTTTAAACAGGTCAACATTCACAAGGCCGCAGGGCCAGACTGATTACCAGGACGTGTACTCTGAGCATGCGCTGACCAACTGGCAAGTGTCTTCAACATGTCCCTGACCAAGTCTGCAATACCAGCATGTTTCAAGCAGACCACCATATCCCTGTGTCCCACCATTCAGCTCCCCTCAACCCCTCCTATCTATCTCTAAACACCAGCCAGTTTTGATTTCTATTTGCCAAATACTTTTCAACTGTGCTATGATGTTTCACAAAAGTGAAAATCATGGATTCTACAGATTGTAAATTAAAGATAAAATGTTTTGCTCAGAGTATTATTATATTATTGATCATTTGACTATGACTTTTCAAATCCCTCCCAGACATTCTTTCTTGAGTTATTGCTCTTTGCTTAGAAGCTATTTTGGATTAATTTTGAGTATTTTAAATTGAAAACAATCACACTAAGGTACTTAATTGTTACCCAGAAATTATTTGATATTGAGATAAAAATGACTGCATTGAACCTTTGAGAAAAAAGTAACAAGCACTATTTAACTTTGCTTAAATTGAGATTACTTAGAAATCAATCATACAAAATAACACAATGTTGATCAGGAGAATTAATGTATTTACCATTATCATTATTTTATTACTTCATAAATTTGCTGTTTTGGCAAATGTTCGCCTAAAATATGCATAATTTTAAATCCCAGAGTCACGGTAGTTGCGGTTCTGCTGTGGTGATCAAATACTAGATTTGAACTGTCAATAATGCTCAGTTAGCATGCAAAGTGCTGTCAAATGATTGAATGAAATCAGAATACTGATTTGAGTATGAAGTCACATCAATATAGTCACACTGATTGGTACGATTGGCTGCGTGGAAAACATTATTGCTCTTGCCTGAATCTGTGTTTATCATCATGGTTCAGAGATTCAGATTCAAAGAGTCTTAGCCCTGTCTAAGCCGGGGGAGGGGGGGGGGGGGGGTTCTACTAAGCTATTTGGCATTGTTTCAAGGTCATACCAAGGATGATTTTGCTATTTTATTTTGAAGTTTAAGATCCATTGATGTATCAAAACGTTTGATGAACATTTTTATTTGACCTTACTGCTATTAGCCCACGCAAACGCATTGAACAACAGATTCACTACATGGAGCAACATATTGTTCCAAAAATAAATAAAAAGGACGTTTGTTCTGAAGTGTCTGTCCTATAGAGCCCCACAATGGAGGTGTCATAATACCTATAGAACCTAGTGGTCAAACAGGGAAATGTTTCCAATTGTTCATTTTTCCCATAGGAAATTTTAGGAACATTTAAAATAAGGGCTGCGTTTCATGTAGGCTTAACCTCTCTTGGGTAGGGGGCAGTATTTTCACGTCCGGATGAAAAATGTGCCCAAAGTAAACTGCCTGCTACTCAGGCCCAGAAACTAGGATATGCATATAATTGGTATATGTGGATAGAAAACACGCTAACGTTTCTAAAACTGTTAAGATAATGTCGTTGAGTATAACAGAACTGATATGGCAGGCGAAACCCCGAGGACAAACCATCCCCCCCCAAAAAAATGTCAGCCTAACACTGTTTGCAATAGCTGTCACTTTTAGTATAAGGCGAAGTCCTCCCAGATTGCAGTTCCTAGGGCTTCCACTAGATGTCAACGGTCTTTAAAAGGAGTTTCAGGCTGGTTTTTGGAAAAATGTGCCAGAAATTGTAGTTTTTCTAGGTGGCTCCCATTTTGGCTGTAGTGTTTCCAAGCGCGTGAATGAGAGCGCTTTCTTTGGTATTTTTCTCCCGTAAAGACAATAACGATTCTACGTCTTAAATTTTATTGTTTATTTACGTATTAAGGTACCTAAGGTTTGATTATAAACGTTGTTTGACTTGTTTGGAAAAGTTTATTAGTAATGTTTGGGATTCATTTTGTATGCATTTTGATGGAGGGAAACTGGGTGGATTATTGACTGAAGCGCGCCAGCTAAACTGAGTTTTTATGGATATAAAGAAGGGCATTATCGAACAAAAGGACCATTTGTGATGTAACTGGGACCTTTTGGAGTGCCAACAGAAGAAGATCAAAGGAAAGGCATTTTTTTATGTCGCTATTTCTGACTTTCGTGTCGCACCTGCCTGTTTAACATCCCATCTGAAAGACTACACAGGGCAATGTCCCCAATCACTGCCCTGGGACATTGGGATATTTTTTTAGACCAAGGAAAGAGTGCCTGCTACTGGACCCCCAACACCACTTCCAGCAGCATCTGATCTCCCATCCAGGACCGACCCTGCTTAGCTTAAGAGGAAAGCTAGCATCAGGATGCAGGGTGTTATGCTGCTGGCCTAGCAGCAGGGGTATGAGAAGAAGGGAGAAAAGAACTGCAGACTGAGTCCTTGACGCATCACTCGCAAAGGCATTGCAAATGACTGAAGACATACTGTACTGTATCTCAAGATCTGGAGAACGTCAAGCACCGAGCCACCAGCTTGTCCCAGAGGTAAATCAAATTAATTTCAGACTTTACTCTGATCCCCTTTCCTCTCATCTGTTGTCCTTTTTCCTCCTCTCCTCACCATGCACACTGCTCTCCAGACATTCCTAATTTCCCCCCTCGTCTCATCCTCTCCACAGTCCTGGCACCTATAGATGATTTCATGGATGAACTCTCGCCAAAACTCTGGAAGGAATTCGATCACCAGCTGAATGAGTTTTACACTGTTTTCCTATTGTTCCAAAATTTGAAAATTGTTCATAAATATGTGTATCTCCAATCTTGACACTATATTTGACTCTCTGTTCATAGCAGACACTGTTGTACAAATGCTGTTGAAATATTTATATTCAGAAATATGTGTAACTGCACTCTGACGCTTACATTTTATTCCATAGAAACGTGTTTACATGACTGTTCTCAGCAGACACATTTTGTGGTTGACTTTCAGAAGCAAGAATACATGTTTATTTGTGTGCTGAACAAGCTCTGTTGGCATTTCTTCATCTCAATACAAGGTGTTTCAATAGATTCCATTTGAACATCTAGTGCTGACAATGTACAGAAGAGCTGTGTTCGACAGACGTTATGAAATCACATTTTATTGGTCACATCCACATTTTTAGCAGATGGTATTGCGGGTGTAGAAAAAGGCTTGAGTTCCTAGCTCCAGCAGTAATATCTAACGAATCACAACAACACACACAAATCTAAAAGTAAAATAATAAAATTAAGAAATATAGGACGAGCAGTGGCATTGACAAAAATACAGTAGAATAGAATACAGTATATACATATGAAATGAGCAAGGCAGTATGTAAACATTATTAAAGTGACTAGTGTCCCATTATTAAAGTAACAGTGATTCCATGTCTATGTATATAGGGCAGCAGCCTGTAAGGTGCAGGGTTGAGAAACCAGGTGGTAGCCAGCTAGTGATGGCCATTTAACAGTCTGATGGCCTTGAAGCTATATTTTAGTCTCTCGGTCCCAGCTTTGATGCACCTATACTGACCTCGCCTTCTAGATGATAGTGGGGTGAACAGGCCATGGCTCGGGTGGTTGAAGTCCTTGATTATCTTTTTGGCCTTCCTGTGACATCGGGTCCTGTGCCCCCGGTGATACGTTGGGCAGACTGCACAACCCTCTGGAGAGCCCTAGGGTTGCAGGCGGTGCAGTTGCTGTGATACAGCCCGACAGGATGCTCTCAATTGTGCATCTGTAAAGATTTGTGAGGGTCTTCAGGGGCCAAGCCAAATTTCTTCAGCCTCCTGAGGTTGAAGAGGCGCTGTCGTGCCTTCTTCACCACACTATCTGTGTGGGTGGCCATTTCAGATCATCAGTGATGTGTGCGCTGAGGAATTTGAAGCTTTCCACCTTCTCCACTGTGGTCCCATCAATGTGGATAGGGGGGTGCTGCCTCTGCTTTTTCCTGAAGTCCACAATCAGCTTCTTCATTTTGTTGAGGGAGAGGTTATTTTCCTGGCACGACTCCACAAGGGCCCTCACCTTCTCCCTGTAGGCTGTCTCGTCAATGTTGGTAATTGGGCCTACTATGGTTGTGTCGTCTGCAAAATTGATGATTGAGTTGGAGGCGTGTGTGGCCACGCAGTCATGGGTGAACAGGGAGTACAGGAGGGGGCTGAACACGCACCCTTCTGGGGCCTTCGCCACCTGGGGGTGGCCCGTCAGGAAGTCCAGGACCCAGTTGCACAGGGCGGGGTTCAGACCCAGGGCCACGAGCTTAATGATGAGCTTGGAGGGTACTATGGTGTTGAAGGCTGAGCTTCAGTCAATGAACAACATTCTTACATAGGTATTCTTCTTGTCCAGATTGGATAGCGCAGTGTGCAGTGTGATGGTGATTGCATCGTCTGTGTATCTATTGGGACGGTAAGCACATTTACCTGGTACTAGGGTGTCAGGTAAGGTAGAGGTGATATGATCCTTAACCTCTCAAAGCACTTCATGATGACAGAAGTGAGTGCTACGGGGCGATAATGATTTAGTTCAGTTGCCTTTGCTTTCTTGGGTACAGGGACAATGGTGGACATATTGAAGCAGGTGGGGATAGCAGACTGGGATAGGCAGAGATTGAGTATGTCTGTAAACACTCCAGCCAGCTGGTCTGCGCATGCTCTGAGGATGCGGCTTGGGATTCCGTCTGGGCCGGCAGCCTTGCGAGGTCAACACGCTTAAATGTCTTACTCACATCGGCCACGGAGATCGAGAGCCCACAGTCCTTGGGAGCGGGCCCTGTCGATGGCACTGTGTAATTCTCAAAGCGGGCGAAGAAGGTGTTTAGCTTGTATGGGAGAAAGATGTTGGTGTCCGCGACGATGCTGGTTTTCCCTTTGTAATCCGTGATTGGCTGTAGACCCTGCCACATAAGTCTTGTGTGTGAACCGTTGAGTTGCGACTCCACTTTCTCTCTGTACTGACGTTTTGCCTGTTTGATTGCCTTGCAGAGGGAAAAACTACACTGTTTCTATTCGACCATATTCCCAGTCACCTTGCAATGGTTAATTGCGGTGGTTCTTGCTTTCAGTTTAGCGCGAAAGCTGCCATCTATCAATGGTTTCTGGTTTGGGTAGATTTGAATAGTCACAGTGGGAACAACATCCCCTATGTAGTTCCTGATGAACTCAGTCACCATGTCCATGTATTCATCAATGTTATCCTCCAAGGCTACCCGGAACATATTCCAGTCCGCGTGATCAAAACAATCATGAATCATGGTTTGTTGAATAGACCTTAGCACGGGTACTTCTGTTTGAGTTTCTGCCGATAGGAAGGGAGGAACAAAATGGAGTTGTGCTCTGATTTGTGGAAGGGAGGGCGAGGGAGGGCATTGTAGGCATCCCAGAATAGAGAATAGCAGTGTTTGAGTGTTTTCCCAGTGAGAGTACTACAGTCAATGTGTTGATAGAACTTCGGTACCATTTTCCTCAAATTTGTTTTGTTAAAATCCCCAGCTACAATAAATGCAACCTCAGGATATGTGGTTTCCAGTTTGCATAAAGTCCAGTGTATTTCCTTGAGGGCCGCCATGGTATCGGCTTAAGGGGGAATATACATGGCTGTTACTATAACCGAAGAGGGAGGTAATACGTTCGGCATTTGATTGTGAGGTATTCTAGGTTGGGTAACAAAAGGACTTCAGTTTTTGTAAGTTATCACAATCACACCATGAGTGGTTAATCATGGAACATACACCACTGTCACGCCCTGACCATAGAGAGCTGTTTATTCTCTATGTTGGTTGGGGTGTGTCAGTGACTAAGGTGGGTTATCTAGGTGATTAATGATTTATGTTGGCCTGGTATGGTTCCCAGTCAGAGGCAGCTGTTAATTGTTGTCTCTGATTGGGGATCATATTTAGGTAGCCATTTCCCCATGGTACTAAGTTTCACTTAGTAATAAAAAGATGTGGAACCCAGATCACGCTGCGCTTTGGTCCACTTATTATAACGATTGTGACACACTGCCCTTCTATTTCCCGGAGAGTTCTTTATTCCTGTCTGCACGATGTACTGAGAACTCAGCTGGATGTTTGGGCGGGGACAGTATATCCGGAGAGAGCCATGATTCCTTGAGACAGAGTATTTTTAAGTCCCTGATGTCTCTCTAGAAGGAGATCCTCGCCCTGATCTCTTCTACTTCATAGTCCAGAGACTGAACATTATCGAGTAATATACTCGGAAGCAGTGGATGGTGTACCTGCCTCCTGAGTCGGACTAGAAGTCCACTCCGAACACCTCTTCTCTGCCGGTGGGATCTTGGAGCAGCCTCTGTGAAAAGTTTAAATGTCTTCGGGGGTGCGAACAAAGGATCCAATTTGGGAAAGTCGTATTCCTGGTAAGTTACCGCCGCTTTCATATCCAAAAGTTATTTCCATCTTCATGTAATAACACAAAAAATGTTCTGGGCTAATAATATAAGAAATTACACACCAAAAAACGAAATACTGCAAAGTTGCTTAGGAGCTAGAAGCAGAGCTGCCATGTCTGTCGGAGCCATGTTACTTGCTTTCTACTTGTGGTGTAGTTTAATCCACAATCTATTAAAACTACTGGTTCAAAGTGCACACAAAGAACTGAGTTTGTGTCCATCAAGAATCCTCATCCTTGCTGCCATGATGCCGAATGCATTCTCTAACTTTCCGACAACGAGTGGTGGTAGTTCCAAGTACACCCAGG
The DNA here is from genome assembly GCF_045679555.1 of Salvelinus alpinus. Lineage (NCBI taxonomy): Eukaryota > Metazoa > Chordata > Actinopteri > Salmoniformes > Salmonidae > Salvelinus > Salvelinus alpinus. The sequence continues at coordinate 4,466,765 of NC_092101.1, forward strand.
TTTATTGAGATGGACACCTGGGAATGAGAGTTAATAAGAAAATGTTATATATTGTCGCAAATCTCTTCAAGATTAGGAGCGTTTGTCACAAATTAAGTGGGAAACTGTCACCAAGAATCACCCCAGAATGAGAGTTATTTCGAACAGGACAGTACCTGTGTGTTTGTTTCTCTGTCCTTGTCCACCCAGGTCGCAGGCACGGTCAAGGATAGCAGGGTTCGGTACACGAATCAGGTTCTTGGTAGGTCCAGGTCCAAACGCCAACAGGTAAGTCCAAACAGTCCAGCTCATACACGGTAAATCCAGCCGATATACACTGCTCAAAAAAATTAAGGGAACACTTAAACAACACAATGTAACTCCAAGTCAATCACACTTCTGTGAAATCAAACTGTCCACTTAGGAAGCAACACTGAATGTCATTTTGCAGGGCTCTGGCAGTGCTCCTTCTTGCACAAAGGTGGAGGTAGCGGTCCTGCTGCTGGGTTGTTGCCCTCCTACGGCCTCCTCCACGTCTCCTGATGTACTGGCCTGTCTCCTGGTAGCGCCTCCATGCTCTGGACACTACGCTGACAGACACAGCAAACCTTCTTGCCACAGCTCGCATTGATGTGCCATCCTGGATGAGCTGCACTACCTGAGCCACTTGTGTGGGTTGTAGACTCCGTCTCATGCTACCACTAGAGTGAAAGCACCGCCAGCATTCAAAAGTGACCAAAACATCAGCCAGGAAGCATAGGAACTGAGAAGTGGTCTGTGGTCACCACCTGCAGAACCACTCCTTTATTGGGGGTGTCTTGCTAATTGCCTATAATTTCCACCTTTTGTCTATTCCATTTGCACAACAGCATGTGAAATTTATTGTCAATCAGTGTTGCTTCCTAAGTGGACAGTTTGATTTGACTTGGAGTTACATTGTGTTGTTTAAGTGTTCCCTTTATTTTTTTGAGCAGTGTATATACATATTGTCTCTTTCTCTATGGTTCACAGATCCTTCCAGCCTTTTCTCTCTCTCTTCCTGTTTTGTCTTGACCCTTTATCTGTGGGTCGGGTTCCCCTTGCTTCAGGGAATTGTAGTTTTGTCAGTCGGCCATTTTGTGATAGGGCAGAGCCCGTTTATTAGTTATGCTCTCACATATCTGCCATTTATCACTCAACCCCCTTCTTTGTCACAATATATAACAGACTACTGTGTAGCCCGAACTGTTCGGACGCTACAGACAGAAGTTGGCAGATCGACTTCAGACGTTTCCCAAGAAGCTTGTGGGGGAGGGGGGGGGGGGTCATAGGGCAAAACGGAGAACGCCATTTTGTTAGTGAGAGTCTCATCTTTCCACATAGGGGTCATAATAGTTTGTAGGCCATGTCTCATGGACAAACACTGCTCTAGCTCTGTCACCTTTCACCGCAGTTATGAAAGTGCGACATAGGCAGATGTGGTGGATTGAGATGCATCCAATGCAAAAAGAGATATCACTAGCTTAAACTGAGATTTTTATTTCATTATTTCTGTGGGGGCGCAAACATCAACCTTAGGGGGTTAAGTCACATGTACAGGGTTCCTGTAACTTAATGAATCATACATATAACACATTACTAGCAATTCAACGCATTTTGCCATAGGGTAGAGAGACATTTGTTTCAGTTAAAGTTAATTTCATGAAATTTTACACTTTGCTAATATGATATCTGAGTGAGAGTGACTAACAACATTAATGAAGGCCCTCTGGAGGTCAGGACCCCTGCCCAGTCAGTAATTCGGCCATGATAACTACAAGTTTAGATAGCTGGGTAGACTAACTTACCAATCAAAACATTTTTGTTACAATAATGCTTGTCCAAACACAAACCCAGGCGCAGTGGTAAGGTTAAATCCAAAACTTTACAGCAACAAGGCAACCGCACAAGAGTACACTAACAAAACATGAGACCTAAGCACAGATACACGCAACAGAGGAACCTAAATAGCAAGGCAACCAAGTGAACAAAGTAGGTCATCAAACACAGGTGAAACCAATAAGTAATAATCAGGGTAATTTGGAAACTAGAAAACAAGGCAAGGGTGCCCTCCGGGGGTAACCCAAGGAAACAACAATCAAATAAAACAGAAACTGTGACAATTTTTAGCTGACATGGGCTAATTGAGTGACTGTCAGTGACTGTTGATGCACAACCTAAATTGTACCTTGTGTATTGTACTATTCTAACGCTCAACAGTAAGAACAGTAAGTTGAGACCCCGACCAAGTTCCTTTTTTGGGGGCTACCTAGTCAGTTGAACAACTGACTGCATTCAAATGAAATGTGTCTTCCACATTTAACCCAACCCCTCTGAATCAGAGAGGTACGGGGGGCTGACTTAATCGACATCCACGTCATCGGTGGCTGTGGAACAGTGGGTTAACTGCCTTGCCCAATGGACAGAACAGTGGGTTCAGGGAGATCGGGGGCCCTAGGCGTCCGCCTATGTGGCTTATGACCAGGACCGTCCATGCATCTACAGTCAGTTGCTTTAGCCTTACCACTCAAACGAGCCCAATGAAAACATGGTCCGACGTGTGACTGAAGAATAGAGATACCAGAGAGCCCATCTCCTATTTATACAATGGCCTCTTCTGTGACAGCATCGTCAGCACCATTGAGGGCTATCTCTATTTTAAAGTAGTCAATGTCTTCTTCTTCTACTTCTATGAGTGTATTGGCAGTTCGTTAATTATTTGAAAAAGTGCATACCACCATCTACTGTGTTGGGGTGTGTATTGTCTCAACAGGTATAAAAGACAAGTTTGGTGATTTAAGATAAAGCAAGCTTTCTGTCATAAGCACTTTCTTTCCAGATTTATGGGCTGAAGCAACATAGTGTTGCTCACAATTAAGGCGGTAGGTATCATAGAGGTCAGTGAGGTAAACCTATAGCCGGAGGGTTGCTGATTTGAATCTCGAGCCATGCGCTAAATAGTCTGAATTAGTTTGAGGGCTGTTGGTTTCAGACCCATCCTACCATTGTTCCCTTTAGCAAGGCACTTAAAGGTCCAATTTAGCCATTTTTATCTCAATATCAAATAACTTCAGAGTAACACTTATGTACCTTACTGTGACTGTTTTCAATTAAATGGTTAAAAAGAAGCAACAATTTATTCTTAGCAGAGGGCAATTTCTCAAACAATATTTTTGCTAGGGCTGTCTGGGAGTGGTCAGAGTGGGGGGGACTGAAACTAGCTGTTATTGGCAGAGGTTTTGACATCTCTTTTTTATTGGTCTATTAACTAATTTACCATCTGGGGATGTCTCCAGGCAGGCCAAAACACCATCCCACCAAATAACGGCTAAAACCCTTATACTTAAAGTGCAACAGTATTACTCCAAACTCATAGTGTGGAAATATACTTAACCCTAAAACTAGATTAAAGGGTCTCAAATATGTATTTGTGTTGTATGGATTTCCAAGAGAAATTAGACAACTAAAACGTTTTACACTCTTGTCTTTCGATCATTTTTCACTACATTCTTAGAATGAAACTTGAAGCAGACTTGTTGTTGTCATTATTCCGTGTCATATATTTTCATATGATTAATCTTTAACATGGCTGAGCTGCTTCGCTGTAATAATCGTGGCCAAGTCATGGAGGTCTCTTAATGATTTCGGTAGAATGTGAAGATAATGAATGCCTTTGTCCCTCACCCTGACTCCCCCAGAATGCCTTGCCATAATAAGCGGCTAATCGCTCTTTGCCACTTTCCTCCACTCGTTTTTTCACCTGAGGATAAGAGGACCTGCGGAATCACTCCAAACCTGCTGACTGAAAGCATAATTCAACTGCTTTAGCTTCTTGGTCTGTCCGAGACACCGATGACAGTTTGTATGGTGGGTTTGAATGATATCTCTCATACATGGAGGCTGCTGCGAGGAGGACGGCTCATAGTAATGGCTGGAATGGAGTAAATGGAATGGTATCAACCACATGGAACCATGTGTTTGATACCATTTCATTGACACCATTCCAGCCATTATTATGAGCCATCCTCCCTTCAGCAACCTCCACTGCTTTCAAACCATTTTGAGTAATATTTTAAGATATTGTACCAAATTTAAACCGCAAGCTACGGCGCCGAGGATCTTGGGTTCAATAACAGTGCTAGGCACTTGTTTTTATTTTTTCAGTATTATACAAGTCAGAGGCATCTTCCTTTTAAGAATGAGATGCCCCTCAGGAAATAATGATTCACCTTGCTCATGGTACGATAAGCAGAGCAAGCATTCCATGAAATCCTACTTGTGAATGCTTCCAGTATCTTAATGAAAATATACAGTAGGGTCACACTTCAGAAAAGGGAACATATATTGAGGTACTATGCCCTTGTTAGTCCCACATAAAGACAGCTTACCAAGAGTCTGTTTCTTGTGTATTTTTCTCTATATTAGGTAGTAATATGCCTTTATTATAGGTTCTTAAGGATTGGCCAGTAGTACAAGAATTATCATTTTTGAATAAGAAAACAATTGAGACCTAATATATGGCTAATAAGACATAATAATAACCTTAAGGTCTTTTTTGATAGCATTTTTGGTTTTTGTCAACTTGTATTTATTTTTTGTTAGCTTATTAAGTCTTGATTATGAATATATTGATCCACGGTGTTGTAAGACTGGCTAGTCAGATTGTTTCCTAAGACAACTGAGAGGGTAGCTAACTAGCTAGCTAGCTGTTGTTTGTGTTTGAATAAAAACAGAATAATTGGCTTGGAGATGGCAAAACCTTTTTTAAATTGAGCGGATCTCTCGAGTGGTTACTCCAAGGGGGACTTTTCCAGTAACTGATGTGCAGTGAGCCTTTGGCGCCCTAGCGGCACTAAGCTGGCATCCCCCAGGTGGGTGCTATATGATGTTGGAGGAGGAGTTTACCACAGCGCCTACAGAGAGGCTGGGGATGGAAAGGGGGTGCCCTGATCAATGGCTTCAGACCTGGCTTCCTGATGTGTATACAAAACATAATTCTTTTACATGACTTAGACTGACCAGGTGAATCCAGGTGAAAGCTATGACCCCTTATTAACTTGTTAAATCAACTTTAAATCAGTGTAGATGAAGTGAAGGAAACAGGTTAAAGAAGGATTTTGAAGCCTTGAGACAATTGAGACATGGATTGTGAATGTGTGCCAAAAATGGGCAAGACAAAATATTTCACTGCCTTTGAACAGGGTATGGTAGTAGGTGCCAGGCTCACTGGTTTGTGTCAAGAAATACAACGCTGATGGGTTTTTCATGCTCAACAGTTTCCTGTGTGTATATAGAATGGTACATCACCCAAACAACATCCAGACAACTTGACACAACTGTGGGAAGTATTGGAGTTAACCTCTACAGGATCAGTGTCCTGAAATCGGGACAGTTGCTGCTCAATATGCGATATGTGACTAGAATGCCGTTGTAAACAGCATCCAACTTTCCGGGACATAGACATGTCTTATATTGTCACAAAGCTTAAATGATTGTTAATCTAACTGCAGTGTCCAATTTACAGTAGCTATTACAACGAAAAAATACCATGCTATTGTTTGAGGATAAGCAGCTGTTTGGCAAGTATCCGGTCCTCTTCAGTCAGAGGTCAGGAAGAACCAAAGTCCTGGAACATGTCATCCGTTTGAAGCTTGTCCAGAACCTTGTCCGCCAGCATCCTTACCGTGTGGCTGAGGCTGGTGGTAGCCCTCAAGGAAGAGGTCCACACCATGATATAAATGGATGTTGTCGAGCCATCTTCAAGTGAATGGAGCAGCCCTATTGTCATTGTCCCAAAGAAGAATGGCTCTTTGCACGTCTGCATGGACCTCCATAAGGTGAATGCCATCTCCCAGTTTGAAGCCTACCCCATGCCCCGCATTGACGACTTACTGGAGAGAATAGGTAGAGCTCATTACATCACCACATTGGATCTCTGCAAAGGGTACTGGTAGGTGCCCCTGGATGAATAATCCAAGGCCTACACTGCGTTCCGGACGCCGATGGGACTGATCCAGTTCAAGGTCATGCCGTTTGGACTTCATGGGGCCCCTGCGAGTTTCCAGAGGCTGATGGACAAGGTCCTCCAGGACTGTGATTACTGTGCTGCTTACTTGGATGACGTGGTGATCTACAGCCACTCCTGGGAGGACCACATACTGCATCTTAGCAGAGTCCTGGGTAAGATCCATGATGCAGGCCTCACGCTTAACCTTCTGAAGTGTGAGTGGGCAAAACAGAAGATAAAGTACCTGTGTTACCAGCTGGGTATGGGTGAAGTTTGTCCTCAGGTGGACAAAGTGGAGTCCATCAGGAACAGCCCTCAACCCAGAACCATAACACAGGTGAAGTCCTTCCCAGGTCTGGCAGGGTGGTACCGGAGATTCATTCCGCAGTTTTCGACCATCGCTGTCCCTCTGACCAACCTCACTTCAAAGGTGGCCAGCAACCCTGTGAAGTGGACTGAGGAGTGTGAGGAAGCCTTCATGATGCTGAAAAAACTACTGTGCTCCTTCCCTGTTCTCCAGACCCCTGATATTCAGAAGAGGTTTCTCGTGCAGGTGTACGCTTCGGCTGTGGGAAATGGAGCTGTACTGGCCCAAGGGGAGCCAGGAGAAGAGCTTCCTGTGCTGTACCTGAGTCGGAAGCTGTTGCCCAGGGAAATCAGGTATTCGACAATCGAGAAGGAGTGCCTGGCTATAAAGTGGGACCTAGATAGCCTCCGTTACTACCTTCTTGGGAGGGCATATTGAAAGACACTGTCAGTACTGATGTAATTTTGCAGATGTTAGATTGGGATATTGTTTCATAAAAAACGTGTTGCAATGTGTATATACTTTAGTATGTTTAGTTAAATGGAAAATGTAGGTTTGAATAGGTAATTAATTAATGTTAATTGATCTGAGGGGAGGGGCTAGCCCTACAAAAGTAGCCTCTCTTTCAGTTCACGGAGAGGCATTTTGGATTGAGCTGTGGATGGGGCAGCATTGTTTTTAGCTGTCCCATAAGGTATATGTTTGATGGCAGTACTGTTGTTTTTGTTCCGGAATCACTATGTAAATAAACACCCTTGCACAGAATAACTCTTTTTTTTTTGATAGAGGTTAGGTTTTCCAGTTTAGCCTTCTGGCATACTCTACAAGACACTATGCTTAGTCACTTCACCCCTACCTACATGTACAAATTACCTCAACTAACCTGTACCCCTGCACACTGACTCGGTACCGGTACCGAGTCTTTTTAGTATTTTTTTACTTTAGTTTATTTGGAAAATATTTTCTTAACTCTTCTTGAACTGCACTGTTGGTTAAGGGCTTGTAAGTAAGCATTTCACGGTAAGGTCAACACTTTTTGTATTCGGCGCATGTGAGAAATAAAGTTTGATTTGGTATGTGATCATGTATAAGTATGTCAGTGATTCCTCTCAAATCAAATTTTACTTATCACATACACGTGTTTATCAGATGTTATTGCGGGTGTAGAAAAATGCTTGTGTTTCTAGCTCCAGCAGTGCAGTAATATCTAACAAGTAGTATTTAACAATATACACAATCTAAAGTAAAGGAATGGAAATAAGTATATATAAATATTTGGACGAGCAATGTCCGAGCGGCATATACTAAGATACAGTAGAATAGGACAGAATACAGTATATACAGTTGAAGTCGGAAGTTTACATATTGTCACGTTCTGACCATAGTTCTTTTGTGTTTTCTTTGTTTTAGTGTTGGTCAGGACGTGAGCTGAGTGGGCATTCTATGTTGTGTGTCTAGTTTTCCTGTTTCTATGTTTGGCCTGATATGGTTCTCAATCAGAGGCAGGTGTTAGTCATTGTCTCTGATTGGGAACCATATTTAGGTAGCCTGTTTTGTGTTGGGGTTTGTGGGTGGTTGTCTTCTGTCTTTGTGTCTATGCACCAGATAGGACTGTTTCGGTTTTTCCACATTTGGTGTTTTCGTATTTAGTAGTGTTCACGTTTATTGTCTTAATTAATCATTCTCGCCCCGGGGTTCCGCTAGCGGAACACCCACAACATTCCGCTGCCTTCGCAGAGCGCGAAATTCAAAAAAGATTTTTTTGAAATATTTAACTTCCACACATTAACAAGTCCAATACAGCAAATGAAAGATAAACATCTTGTGAATCCAGCCAACATGTCCGATTTTTTAAATGTTTTACAGCGAAAACACAATATATATTTATGTTAGCTCACCACAATAGCCAAACACACAACGCTATTTATCCACCGCATAGGTAGCTTTCAAAAAACCGACAAAATATAGATATAATTAGTCACTAACCAAGAAACAACTTCATCAGATGACAGTCTTATAACATGTTACATAATACATTTATGTTTTGTTCGAAAAATGTGCATATTTGAGGTATAAATCATAGTTTTACATTGCAGCTACAATGACAAATAGCACCGAAGCAGCCAGAATAATTACAGAGAGCAACGTGAAATACCTAAATACTCATCATAAAACATTTATGAAAAATACATGGTGTACAGCAAATGAAAGATAAACATCTTGTGAATCCAGCCAATATTTCCGATTTCTTTAAGTGTTTTACAGCGAAAACACAATATAGCAGTATATTAGCTTACCACAATAGCCAAACACACAACCGCATTCATTCACCGCAAAGATAGCATTCGCAAAAACCAGCAATAAATATAAAATAAATCACTAACCTTGACCAACTTCATCAGATGACAGTCTTATAACATCATGTTACACAAAACATTTATGTTTTGTTCGAAAATGTGCATATTTAGAGCTGAAAACCGTGGTTATACATTGTGAAAATGTAGCAACTTTTTCCCAGAATGTCCGGATATATTTCTGACACTCACCTAATCTGACCAAATAACTCATCATAAACTTTACTAAAAAATACATGTTGGATAGCAAATGAAAGACACACTAGTTCTTAATGCAACCGCCGTGTGAGATTTTTAAAATTAACTTTACCATAACAAACAGCTTACGTTATAGCGAGACAGCGCCCGCAAAAAGTGCGGAGAATATGACTAAACATTTTCCTCAGAAATACGAAATAACATCATAAATTGTTCTTACTTTTGATGAGCTTCCATCAGAATCTTGTACAAGGAGTCCTTTGTCCAGAATAAATCGTTGTTTGGTTTTAGAATGTCCTTCTCTCCTGTCGAATTAGCAACCTTAGCTAGCCATGTGGCGCGAAGATCTCCTCTCGACGCATAGAACGGAAAACTCCAAAAGACCCATTAAACGTTAAATAAACTGATGAAACTCGGTTGAAAAAACCTACTTTATGATGTTTTTCTAATATGTATCAAATAAAAACAAAGCCGGAGATATTAGCCGATATTAACCGAACGCTTTTCAGAAGCCAATGCTGATGTCCTTCCCGCGCCTAGGTAGAGAAAGGAAATTGTGGTCACGTCATTCCAAGAGCTCTTGTTAGACCTCAGATCAAGCTAGACACCCCATTCCACCTTCCACTGCCTGTTGACATCTAGTGGAAGGCGTATGCAGTGCATGCAAATCCATAGAAATTAGACAATTTAATAGGCAGGCCCTGGAACAGAGCATCGTTTTCAGATTTTTCACTTCCTAATTGGAAGTTTGCTGCCAAATGAGTTCTGTTTTACTCACAGATATAATTCAAACAGTTTTAGAAACTTGAGAATGTTTTCTATCCAATAGTAATAATAATATGCATATTGTACGATCTAGAATAGAGTACGAGGCCGTTTAAATTGGGCACAATGCGTGGTAAGGGACAGCAGCAGCAGCGGCCAAGTACACAGGACTCCTGGACATGGGAGGAAATTCTGGACGGTAAGGGACCCTGGGTTCAAGCTGGAGAATATCGCCACCCTCGTGAAGAGCTGGAGGCAGCTAAAGCCGAGAGGCGGTGGTATGAGGAGGCAGCACGGAAGCGTGGCTGGAAGCCAGAGAGGCAGCCCCAAAAATTTCTTGGGGGGAGGCACACGGGGATGGTGGCGAAGTCAGGTAGGAGACCTGCGCCAACTTCCCGTGCTTACCGTGGAGAGCGAGAGTACGGGCATAGCCCGGTGCGGTACATCCCAGCTCCTCGTATCGGCCGGGCTAGAGTGGGCATCGAGCCAGGTGCTATGAAGCCGGCTCAACGCATCTGGTCTCCAGTGCGTCTCCTTGGGCCGGTGTACATGGCACCAGCCTTACGCATGGTGTCCCCCGTTCGCCAGCACAGCCCAGTGCGGGTTATTCCACCTCGCCGCACTGGCCGGGCTAAGGGGAGTATTCAACCAGGTAAGGTTGGGCAGGCTCGGTGCTCAAGAGGTCCAGTACGCCTTCACGGTCCGGTATATCCGGTGCCACCTCCTCGCACCAGCCCAGTACCACCAGTGCCAACACCACGCACCAGGCTTCCTGTGCGTCTCCAGAGCCCTGTTCCTCCTCCACGCACTCGCCCTGTGGTGTGTGTCTCCAGCCCGGTACCACCAGTTCCGGCACCACGCACCAAGCCTCCTGTGCGTCTCCAGAGCCCTGTATGCCCTGTTGCTGCTCCCCGCACTAGCCTTGAGGTGCGTGTCCTTAGCCCGGTACCACCAGTTCCGGCACCACACACCAGGCCTACTGTGCGCCTCAGCAGGTCAGAGTCAGCTGTCTGCCCAGCGCCGCCTGCGCTGCCCGTCTGCCCAGCGCCGTCTGAGCTGCCCGTCTGCCCAGCGCCGTCTGAGCTGACCGTCTGCCCAGCGCCATCTGAGCTGCCCGTCTGCCCAGTGCCAATGGAGCTGCCCGTCTGCCCAGCGCCATCTGAGCCGCCCGTCTGTCCTGGGCCGCTAGAGCCGCCCGCCAGTCAGGAGCCGCCAGAGCCGCCCGCCAGTCAGGAGCCGCCAGAGCCGCCCGCCAGTCAGGAGCTGCCAGAGCCGCCCGCCAGTCCGGAGCTCCCCTTCAGTCAGGAGCTGCCCTTCAGTCATGAGCTGCCCTTCAGTCATGAGCTGCCCTTCAGTCATGAGCTGCCCTTCAGTCATGAGCTGCCCTTCAGTCATGAGCTGCCCTCCAGTCATGAGCTGCCCTCAGCCATGAGCTATCCCTCAGTCATGAGCTACAGTGGGGAGAACAAGTATTTGATACACTGCCGATTTTGCAGGTTTTCCTACTTACAAAGCATGTAGAGGTCTGTAATTTTTATCATAGGTACACTTCAACTGTGAGAGACGGAATCTAAAACAAAAATCCAGAAAATCACATTGTATGATTTTTAAGTAATTAATTTGCATTTTATTGCATGACATAAGTATTTGATACATCAGAAAAGCAGAACTTAATATTTGGTACAGAAACCTTTGTTTGCAATTACAGAGATCATACGTTTCCTGTAGTTCTTGACCAGGTTTGCACACACTGCAGCAGGGATTTTGGCCCACTCCTCCATACAGACCTTCTCCAGATCCTTCAGGTTTCGGGGCTGTCGCTGGGCAATACGGACTTTCAGCTCCCTCCAAAGATTTTCTATTGGGTTCAGGTCTGGAGACTGGCTAGGCCACTCCAGGACCTTGAGATGCTTCTTATGGAGCCACTCCTTAGTTGCCCTGGCTGTGTGTTTCGGGTCGTTGTCATGCTGGAAGACCCAGCCACGACCCATCTTCAATGCTCTTACTGAGGGAAGGAGGTTGTTGGCCAAGATCTCGCGATACATGGCCCCATCCATCCTCCCCTCAATACGGTGCAGTCGTCCTGTCCCCTTTACAGAAAAGCATCCCCAAAGAATGATGTTTCCACCTCCATGCTTCACGGTTGGGATGGTGATCTTGGGGTTGTACTCATCCTTCTTCTTCCTCCAAACACGGCGAGTGGAGTTTAGACCAAAAAGCTCTATTTTTGTCTCAACAGACCACATGACCTTCTCCCATTCCTCCTCTGGATCATCCAGATGGTCATTGGCAAACTTCAGACGGGCCTGGACATGCGCTGGCTTGAGCAGGGGGACCTTGCGTGCGCTGCAGGATTTTAATCCATGACGGCGTAGTGTGTTACTAATGGTTTTCTTTGAGACTGTGGTCCCAGCTCTCTTCAGGTCATTGACCAGGTCCTGCCGTGTAGTTCTGGCTGATCCCTCACCTTCCTCATGATCATTGATGCCCCACGAGGTGAGATCTTGCATGGAGCCCCAGACCGAGGGTGATTGACCATCATCTTGAACTTCTTCCATTTTCTAATAATTGCGCCAACAGTTGTTGCCTTCTCACCAAGCTGCTTGCCTATTGTCCTGTAGCCCATCCCAGCCTTGTGCAGGTCTACAATTTAACCCTGATATCCTTACACAGCTCTCTGGTCTTGGCCATTGTGGAGAGGTTGGAGTCTGTTTGATTGAGTGTGTGGACAGGTGTCTTTTATACAGGTAACGAGTTCAAACAGGTGCAGTTAATACAGGTAATGAGTGGAGAACAGGAGGGCTTCTTAAAGAAAAACTAACAGGTCTGTGAGAGCCGGAATTCTTACTGGTTGGTAGGTGATCAAATACTTATGTCATGCAATAAAATGCAAATTAATTACTTAAAAATCATACAATGTGATTTTCTGGATTTTTGTTTTAGATTCCGTCTCTCACAGTTGAAGTGTACCTATGATAAAAATTACAGACCTCTACATGCTTTGTAAGTAGGAAAACCTGCAAAATCGGCAGTGTATCAAATACTTGTTCTCCCCACTGTACCTCTCAGTCATGAGCTACTCCTCAGTCATGAGCTACCACTCAGTCATGTGCTACCCCTCAGTCATGAGCTGCCCCTCAGTCCGGAGCTGCTTCTTCAGTCCAGAGGCGTTTTTCAGTCCAGAAGTGTCCCTCAGTCCTGTGGGCCCATTTAGTAGGGTTCCCAGGCCAGGGTCGGCGGCGAGGGTCGCCGCTCAAAGGAGGACACTAAAGCGGACAAAGACTATGGTGGAGTGGGGTCCACGTCCTGCGCCAGAGCCGCCACTGCGGACATATGCCCACCCAGACCCTCCCCTATAGGTTCAGGTTTTGCGGCCTCAGTCCGCAACTTGGGGGGGAGGGGGGGTACTGTCACATAATGAACACTAACCACGCTGCGCTTTGGTCCGATCCCTGCTACACCTCCTCTTCGTCTGAAGAGACGAAATCTGCCATTACAAATCTGCCATTACACATATACAATGGATGGAGTCATTAAAACTAGTTTTTCAACCACTCCACAAATTTCTTGTTAACAAACTATAGATTTGGCAAGTCGGTTAGGACATCTACTTTGTGCAAGACACAAGTAATTTTTCCAACTATTGTTTACAGACAGATTATTTCACTTATAATTCACTGTATCACAATTCCAGTGAGTCAGAAAATTATATACACTAAGTTGACTGTGCCTTTTAAACAGCTTGGAAAATTCCAGAAAATGATGTCATGAAGCTTCTGATAGGCAAATTGACATCATTTGAGTCAATCGGAGGTGTACCTGTGGATGTATTTCAAAGCCTACCTTCAAACTCAGCAATTTCCAAACGCCTGAAGGTACCACGTTCATCTGTACAAACAATTGCACGCAAGTATAAACACCATGGGACCACGCAGCCGTCATACCGCTCAGGAAGGAGACACGTTCTGTCTCCTAGAGATGAATGTACTTTGGTGCGAAAAGTGCAAATCAATCCCAGAACAACGGCAAAGGACCATGTGAAGATGCTGGAGGAAACAGGTACAAAAGTATCTGTATCCACAGTAAAACGAGTCCTACATTGACATAACCTGAAAGGCCGCTCAGCAAGGAAGAAGCCACTGCTCCAAAACCGCCATAAAAAGCCAGACTACGGTTTGCAACTGCACATGGGGACAAAGATCATACTTTTTGGAGAAATGTCCTCTGGTCTGATGAAACATAAATAGAATTGTTTGGCCATAATGACCATCGTTATTTTGGAGGAAAAAGGGGGATGCTTGCAAGCCGAAGAACACCATCCCAACCGTGAAGCACGGGGGGTGGCAGCATCATGTTGTGGGGGAGCTTTGCTGCAGGAGGGACTGGTGCACTTCACAAAATAGATGGCATCATGAGGATGGAAAATTATGTGGCTATATTGAAGCAACATCTCAAGGCATCAGTCAGGAAGTGAAAGCTTGGTCACAAATGGGTCTTCCAAATGGACATTGTCCCAAAGTTGTGGCAAAATGGATTAAGGATAACAAATTCAAGGTATTGGAGTGGCCAACACAAAACCCTGACCTCAATCCTATAGAAAATTTGTGGGCAGATCTGAAAAAGCGTGTGCGAGCAAGGTGGCCTACAAACCTGTCTCATTTACACTAGCTCTGTCAGGAGGAATGGGGAGCTTGTGGAAGGCTACCCGAAATGTTTGACCCAAGTCAAACAATTTAAAGGCAATGCTAGCAAATACTAATTGAGTGTATGTAAACTTCTTACCCACTGGGAATCTGATGAAAGAAATGAAAGCTGAAATAAATCATTCTCTCTACTATCATTCTGACATTTCACATTCTTAAAATAAAGTGGTGATCCTAACTGACCAAAACAGGGAATCTTTAGTAGGATTAAATCTCAGGAATTGTGGAAAACTGAGTTTAAATGTATTTGGCTAAGGTGTATGTAAACTTCCGACTTCAACTGTACATATGAGATGAGTAATGCAAAATATATAAACATTATTAAAGTGACTCGTGTTCCAATTATTAAAGTGGACAGTCATGTCAAGTCTATGTATAGGGCAGCAACCTCTAATGTGCTAGTAATGGCTTTTTACCAGTCTGATTGCCTTGAGATAGAAGCTGATTTTCAGTCTCTCGGTCCCAGCTTTGATTCACCTGTACTGACCTCGCCTTCTGGATGATAGCGCAATGAACAGGCAGTGGCTCGGGTGGTTGTTGTATTGTAGGTGTCGTGGAGGGCAGGTAATTTCCCCCTGATGTGTTGGGCTGACCGCACTACCCTCTGGAGAGCCCTGTGATGCGGGTGGTGCAGTTGCCATACCAGGCGGTGATACGGATGCTCTCAATTGTGCATCTGTAAAAGTTTGTGAGGGTTTTAGGTGCCAAGCCAAATTTCTTCAGCCTCCTGAGGACGAAGAGGCACTGTTGCGCCTTCTTCACCACACTGTCTGTGTGGGTGGACAATTTCAGCTTTCCACCTTCTCCCCTTGGGTCCTGTAAATGTGGATAGGAGGGTGCTCCATCTGTTATTTCCTGAAGTCCTTGATCAGTTCCTTTTGTTTTGTTGATGTTGAGTGAGAGGTTATTTTCCTAGCACCACACTCCCAGGGCCCTCACCTCCTCATTGTTGGTAAACAGGCCTACTACTGTTGTCACATCTGCAAATTTGATGATTGAGTTGGAGCCGTGCGTAGCCAGGCAGTCATGGGTGAACAGGGAGTACAGGAGTGGACTGAGCACACATCCTTGTGGGGCCCCAGTGTTGAGGATCGGCAAAGTGGAGGTGTTTCCCACCTTCAACACCTGGGGGCGGCCCGTCAGGAAGTCCAGGACGCAGTTCACAGGATGGAGTTCAGACCCAGTGCCTCGAGCATAATGATGTGCTTGGAGGGTGCTATGGTGTTGAATGCTGAGCTATAGTCAATGAACACTATTCTTACATAGGTATTCCTCTTGTCCAGATGGGATAGGGCAGTGTTCAGTGCGATGGTGATTGCATCGTCTGTGCATCTGTTGGGGCGGTAAGCAAATTGAAGTGGGTCTAAGTTGTCAGAAAAGGTATTTACGTCGGCCATGGAGAAGGAGAGCCAACTGTCCTTTTTAGCAGGCCGCGTCGGTGGCACTGCAAAAGGTACAGGGATCGGACTGCTGAGGACTGGGGTAGTCATTTTCTCTGATGAATCCCCTTTCCGATTGTTTGGGGCATCCGGAAAAAGCTTGTCTGGAGAAGACATGGTGAGCGCGACCATCAGTCCTGTGTCATGCCAACAGTAAAGCATCCTGAGACCATTCATGTGAGGGATTGCTTCTCAGCCAAGGGAGTGGGCTCACTCACAATTTTGCCTAAGAACACAGCCATGAATAAAGAATGGTACCAACACATCCTCCGAGAGCAACTTCTCCCAACCATCCAGGAAACAGTTTGGTGACGAACAATGCCTTTCCAGCATGATGGAGCACCTTGCCATAAGGCAAAAGTGACGGTCAAAACAGCATGGCTTGCAACACTGCTCATCCAATCAGCATCCGTGATGCAAACAACTAAATTACCTTTTAAAAAATGGATTAAACAACATCTCATGGAACGGCTGGACTGTGAGAGAACATACACACAAACACATGCAAACAGAGACACTCTAACACAACTTATTTTTTGTTGTAATGTTTCTATATCATTGTATTTTACATTTGTGTGACTTGTCCTTGTCTATCAGTGTATCAGTTTTGTTACTTGTCATGTTCAGTGTTTTTTTGGACCACAGGAAGAATAAACAAATAAACACATTAACAGGTAAATGGTGTTGTTCGGCTCGGCAAGATATTCCAAGAATCCATAATGGGAGAAGTTAGGTGCTATGGTAAATGTATTCATTTTATGCAAATGTATGCTAATTTTAATCATTACATAGTTCCTAAACTATACTGAACAAAAATATAAACGCAAATGCAACAATTTCAAGAATTCTACTGAGTTACAGTTCATATAATGAAATCAGTCATTTTAAATCAATTAATTAGGCCCTAATCTATGGATTTCACATGCTTGGGCAGGACATAGGCCCACTCACTTGGGAGCCAGGACCTGCCAATCATAATATTTTTTTCTTCACAAAAGGGCTTTGTTACAGACAGAATAACTACTCAGAGTCCTCAGCTGTCCGGGTGGCTAGTCTCAGACAATCGAGCATGTGAAGAAGCCGGATGTGGAGGTCCTGGGCTGGCTTGGTTACACTTGGGGCCTGCGGTTTTGTGGCCGGTTGAACATACTACCAAATTCTCTAAAATGCCATTGGAGGCGACATATGGTAGAGAAATTAACATTAAATTCTCTGGCAACGGCTCTGGTGGACATTCCTGCAGTCAGCCAGCCAATTGCATGCTCCCTCAAAACTCGGGACATCTGTGGCATTGTGTTGTGTGACGAAACTGCACATTTTAGAGTGGCCTTTTATTGTCCCCAGAACAATGTGCACCAGTGTAAAACTGTTTAATCAGCTTCTTGATATACCTTTCAGTTGGATGGAAAATCTTGGCAAAGGAGACATGCTCACTAACAGAGGTATAAACGTATAGAACATTTCCGGGATCTTTTATTTCAGCTCATGAAACATGGGACCAATACTTTACATTTATATTGTAAATGTTTATATTTTTTATCAATATAGTTATGTAAGACCTTTTTAAAGTTGGTCTAGTTCAGTGTCTGTAACTTAAACTGTTAAAGAGCTGTACCATTTTGTAAATCAGCTACTTTAGGCTGTCATTGACAGCCATGTTGTATCATGGCATTTCAAATAGTTATAATGCACAGTAATTATGTTTGGTGGTAGGACTTGTGCTATACCCACGTGGGTGATTGAAAGATGAACTGAGGTCCACACTCCAGTCCAGTTGGTGGTGGTAATGGATCTTAAAGATGGTACCTAACCGCCATATAAAGTCCAAAATATAAAAATCTAATCAAATCAAATTTTATTTGTCACATACACATGGTTAGCAGATGTTAATGCGAGTGTAGCGAAATGCTTGTGCTTCTAGTTCCGACAATGCAGTAATAACCAACGAGTAATCTAACCTAACAATTCCACAACTACTACCTTATACACACAAGTGTAAAGGGATACAGAATATGTACATAAAGATATATGAATGAGTGATGGTACAGGACGGCATAGGCAAGATGCAGTAGATGGTATCGAGTACAGTATATACATATGAGATGAGTAATGTAGGGTATGTAAACATAAAAGTGCATAGTTTAAAGTGGCTAGTGAAACATGTATTACATAAAGATGGCAAGATGCAGTAGATGATATACAATACAGTATATACATATACATTATATTAAGTGGCATTGTTTAAAGTGGCTAGTGATACATTTTATCAATTTCCCTCAATTTCCATTATTAAAATGAGCTGGAGTTGAGTCAGTATGTTGGCAGCAGCCACTCGATGTTAGCAGCCACTCGATGCTAGTAATGGCTTTTTAACAGTCTGATGGCCTTGAGATAGAAGCTGTTTTTCAGTCTCTCGGTCCCTGCTTTGATGCACCTGTACTGACCTCGCCTTCTGGATGATAGCGGGGTGAACAGGCAGTGGCTCGGGTGGTTGTTGTCCTTGATGATCTTTATGGCCTTCCTGTGACATTGGGTGGTGTAGGTGTCCTGGAGGGCAGGTAGTTTGCCCCCAGTGATGCGTTGTGCAGACCTCACTACCCTCTGGAGAGCCTTACGGTTGTGGGCGGAGCAGTTGCCGTACCAGGCGGTGATACAGCCCGACAGGATGCTCTCGATTGTGCATCTGTAGAAGTTTGTGAGTGCTTTTGGTGATAAGCCGAATTTCTTCAGCCTCCTGAGGTTGAAGAGGCGCTGCTGCGCCTTCTTCACAACGCTGCCCGTGTGGGTGGACCAATTCAGTTTGTCCGTGATGTGTACGCCGAGTACCTTAACTTACTACCCTCTCCACTACTGTCCCGTCGATGTGGATAGGGGGATGCTCCCTCAGCTGTTTCCTGAAGTCCACAATCATCTCCTTTGTTTTGTTGACGTTGAGTGTGAGGTTATTTTCCTGACACCACACTCTGAGGGCCCTCACCTCCTCCCTGTAGGCTGTCTCGTCGTTGTTGGTAATCAAGCCTACCACTGTAGTGTCGTCCGCAAAAGAACCCTGAAGGAGGAGAGGTTACTAGAAACAAACTCGGTTAACCCTTTTTTCTGTGGATTAATTGTCAGAGTAGTGGACCTTGTGCATTTCAGGTCAAATAACAACCCAATGATTATATCCCAGGACAAATTAGCTAGCAACAGCATGCTAGCTAGTTAAATTGTCAAACATATTTCATGCTTTTTGACCTTGTGGCGAAATCCTGCACGGAGCCTTCACCGTGCGCTGCCACTTTAAGAGCACATCAGCAGTAAGGAAGGAGGAGATAAAGACAGCTCTTTTAGCTCTCTGGGGGAGGGGCTCTTGGTTGGCGTGACAGTTTGATTGTGTGTGCTATGCTGCAGAAGTCCTTGTTTATTTTCAGCGTGTTTAGTTTATAAAGTGTTTATCTCAATCATCGTGTGACCGCTCTAGGTCGTGGTTGTCGTTTGTGACCACACTGGTTATGGATCACATGGATTAGTAGCAACATTGTTGCGAAGCTTTAACATACAAACCATCAGACAGTCAGACAGTACAACTGCAAGCCTGAAGTCAACAGCTAAGATCTCTCTCTCTCTCTTCCCTCTATCGTTCCAGTGCTTTACACTGCAGCAGACTTTCTATTTTCAAATGCACTTCCCGTTGATGTTCATTAGCGCTGGACTATTATTGCCCTGCCAGAAGTATTTGGGTTGACATTTTAGTGTAGAGGGAGGTTGCTTGCAAGTTGTGTATTGTATTTGAACTGGATTGAGGTGGTGTGTGCTAATGACATGTGGCCGAGAAGATGGTGGACATTTTAAGGCCTTTGTTTTGTCTATGAACACCCCCCACAGATTATTATAATACAGATTATTGCAAATCCTCTGTTGATGACTGGGTTCTTTCTTGTAAATTGTCTCTATGAAGTTGCTGTTCAATCGCTCTGCCATTATTATAATTATTATTGTATGAGGTATTATTTGTATTATTATTTGAGGTATTATTTGTTGGGTTACCCCTGTCTTCTCTTTTCTCTCTAATGGCTATCTGGCAAACAGGCTACACTCTAGGCATTCTTTTCTGCTGATGTGTGTGGGTCTGGTAGTGGTACTCTCTCTATTCTACTCTTTTCCTTACGGCATGGTTAATACCTGCCTGGCCCCAAAACAAAATCTTTATCTTTACCCCTCTAATAAATACCGCTACAGAATCGGCACCCGAACAGGGACTTGAAGAGAAACACCCATGACACCATCCACACAAAGTTGAATCATGTATTTTGTTGGAACCTCATACTGTGTCAATGTGGACACATCTAATGGTAATCATGTTTGGGATTCTTTCATTGTGGAAGGACTCGATGGACTAATGGAGTTGGATAGCACTAACCCTAATCCCCAGGCTTCCGGCTCGCCTACAACATCTCCACCATTACCCTCCCCTCAAACACTTCCTGTTACCCTGTCCAGAGAGACTGGGAGAGGTGTCTCTGTGATCACTGGAACATCAATGGACTTACACCAACCATAGTTTGACAATGCAGGAGAACGACATTCGCAAACTCAGTGAAAGTGTGAAGGCTCATCAGACAGATGTGCAGCAGAGGTTGGCTTACCTTCCCTGTCAAATGGAGGAAAACCAACAACAAATTGTTCAGAGACAGAAATATTTACAAGATTCTCTGAAGCAGGATATTCAAGGAAAACTGCACAGGCA
Source organism: Salvelinus alpinus (assembly GCF_045679555.1). Taxonomy (NCBI): domain Eukaryota; kingdom Metazoa; phylum Chordata; class Actinopteri; order Salmoniformes; family Salmonidae; genus Salvelinus; species Salvelinus alpinus. The sequence goes on from NC_092101.1 coordinate 4,487,261, forward strand.
AAGACTTAAAAACCTACAAACCTCAGATTTCCCACTTCCTGACTTGATTTTTTCTCAGGTTTTTGCCTGCCATATGAGTTCTGTTATACTCACAGACATCATTCAAACAGTTTTAGAAACCTCTGAATGTTTCCTATCCAAATCTACTAATAATATGCATATCTTATGCTTCTGCGCCTGAGTAGCAGGCAGTTTACTCTGGGCACGCTTTTCATCCGAACGTGAAAATAGCGCCCCCAGCCATAATAAGTTAACTTTCCTGTGGCTATTCTTGCAGATTTAAGCCTTGCATTTGCTGTAGTCCTTGGCCTGGACTTCCTGTTCTTCAGTGGACTGACCATCTCGATGTCCGAACCATCCTATTGGCTGCACTCTGACTATTCCCAACCTCATCCATTTCAACCTGGAAATGTACTGATTTCAGGCTGGAGCCTGCTACATTATGCAGAGTCCGCACTAGGTCAAGTCGGAGACAGAGAAAATACAAAGAGACAAAGACAAAAACATGTTCCACCAGTAAAGTCAGAGAACCCAACTATCACCCTGATTACCGCTGTACCCTCCATTCTATCCGAGAGCAAAAGTAAACCTGATGCTGATTTATACATCAAACAAGCAGTGAAACAGGCATGTCTGTCGGATGATGAGAGGTGGCAGCTCTCCCAGATGTTGGAGATGAATAGTAAGGTCTGTACTCTTACACCCTTCTGTACAACTGTCTTCAAACAGAAAATCTATACCCGGCATGAAGTCCCCATTAAGCAGCGTCCCCACAGGCTGTCCTCCGCCAAACTGGAAATTCTCAATGAACAGCTCAAAAGCATGTTGGAGAATGAATTTGTGTAACCTTCTTTTTCCAGATGGGCTTCTCCGGTTGTCCTGATTCCAAAGAAAGATGTTGGATATCGATTCTGTGTGGACTACAGGAAGCCGAATGCCATAACAGAAAGTGATGCCTACCCTGTACCAAACATAAATGACATACTGGAATATTTGGCAGGAGCATCCATCTTCAGTAATCTGGATCTGAACAGCGGATATTGGCAGGTGGCAATGGATCCCGCCAGTCAGGACAAGACTGCCTTTGTCACCCCTGCTGGTTTGTACTCCTTCAAAGTCATGCCTTTTTGTTTGAAGAATGCTCCAGCCATCTTCCAAAGGTTGATGGAGACTGTCCTGGGAGATCTGAGGGGAAGAAATTGTCTTGTGTATCTGGATGATATCATAATCTACACCGCCTCTGTCACGGATCATCTGCAAGACATACAGTCCGTCTTCCACAGACTAAAGGCTGCAGGTTTGACCTTGAACTTGAAGTGTCATTTCTGTTTGCCAGAACTCAAGTTCCTTGGTCATGTGGTTATGTGGTTAACTTCTTATGGGCAGGTGGGACGGTAGCGTTCCACCTTGCCAACATCCGGTGAAATTGCAGAGCATGAAATTCAAACTACAGAATGATAAATATTTAACTTTCATAAAATCACAAGTAAAATACAGCTTAACTCCTTGTTAATCCAGCTGATGTGTCAGATTTCAAAAAGGCTTTACGACGAAAGCACACCATGCGATTATCTGAGGACAGCGCCCCGCATACAAAAGCATGAAAAACATATTTCAGCCAGGCAGGTGTGCCACGAAAGTCAGAAATAGCGATATAATAAATGCCTTACCTTTTGATCTTCTTCTGTTGGCACTCCAAAAGGTCCTAGTTACATCACAAATGGTCCTTTTGTTTGATAATGTCCTTTATATCCATAAAAACTCAGTTTAACTGGCGCGCTTCAGTCAATAATCCACCCAGTTTCCCTCCATCAAAATGCATATAAAATGAATCCCAAACATTACTAATAAACTTTTCCAAACAAGTCAAACAATGTTTATAATCAAACCTTAGGTACCCTAATACGTAAATAAACAATCAAATTTAAGACAGAGAATCGTTATTGTCTTTACCGGGGTAAAATACCAAAGAACGCGCTCTCATTCACGCGCTTGGAAACACTACAGCCAAAATGGGAGCCACCTAGAAAAACAACAATTTCTGGCTCATTTTTCCAAAAACCAGCATGAAACTCTTTCTAAAGACTGTTGACATCTAGTGGAAGCCCTACGAACTGCAATCTAAAGGGATGTTGTCTTATAATAAAAGTGACAGCCATTGAAAACAGTGGTAGGCTAAAAAATGATTTTCGCCTGCCATATCAGTTCTGCTATACTCACAGACACATTTAACAGTTTTAGAAACGTTAGTGTTGTCTATCCAAATATACCAATTATATGCATACCCCAGCTTCTGGGTCTGAGTAACAGGCAGTTTAATTTGGGCACGCTTTTCATCCGGCCGTGAAAATACTGCCCCCTTCCCAAGAGAGGTTAATGCTGAAGGTATCAATGCAGATCCAACCCAAGTTGCAGCCGTGCAGGAATTCCCAATTCTCACATCCCTCAAGGCTGTTCAACACTTTCTGGATATGGCTGGATGGTACCACAGGTTTGTGCCTGACTTTTCAAAGGTCGCCGAACCCCTCAACCACCTTAAGAAGAAGGGTGTGAAATTCCAATAGACCCCTGCATGCCAAAGTGCATTTGAAACACTCAAAAACAGTCTCATTACTCCTCCAGTGCTTGGACATCCTAACCTGAATGCTCATTTAATTCTGTACACGGATGCAAGTCAAACAGGACTTGGAGCAGTCTTGGCTCAACAAACAGGACTTGGAACAGAAGAAGTTCTTGCCTATGCAAGTCGCACCCTTAATTCAGCCGAGAGGAATTATTCAACGACTGAAAGGGAGTGCCTCGCTGTGGTCTGGGCTTTGGAGAAATGGAGCTATTACTTGGAGGCGAAGGTCTTCAACATTGTCACAGACCACGCTGCTCTGCAGTGGGTTCTGGCATCAGGCAAGACCAACAGCCGTCTTATTCGCTGGTCTATCAGACTGCAGGTTTGACTTCATCACTGAACGTTGCACCAGATGCCCTTTCTCGGATTACAGAGACTGTCAATCTTTGCCCTCCTTTGTGCAGCACTTACACGACCGCTAAGTGTCTGGATGATTCCTTTCCTCTGGATGATGAGTGTATGGAGAGCACAGCAGGAGGATGCTGCCATCATGGCGATCCACAAGAGTCTGGTTTAATCTGTGGCTGGGAAAACCTCTCCATAATGCTTAAATTAGTGTAATGGGATGATGTTTTACATGAAAGAACACATTTACATTACCAAGTGCATTAATGGGGTAAATCTACTCTAAAAGTATGTATTAGGCTGTTTGAGAGAAGGTTTGAAATATTATCAACCCATCCAATGTGAGTACGTCTGTTACAGCAATAAAGCTACAAGTCTCTAGCAGTAGTCAAGCTATTTATACTGAAAAGCCTTTAGTGCATTGGTCAAATTAGCTTTAGAATTTCCTGTCTTTTTCGGCTTCAGTCAAAAGCTAATATTTCACTTAACTTAGATGTTTTATTAATTTGATTACTGACTGCATTGTTGGGAAGGAGACAGCAAGTAAGCATTTCAATGTACTTGTGCACGTGGCAAAACAATTTGAAACTTCTCTAACTGTTGATGATCAATTTGAATAATTGACTTCATTGTGATATTTATTATGAATAAAGTATGCTTATTTTAACCAAATTGACTTGCATCTCTCGACTTTTTGTATAAACATATTGTGTTGTATTCTTTCCAAAGTGTCCACCAGAAGGAAGATTATAAGACATGTCTTTTAATAAGTTATAAAGTATTTTGGTATGACATTGTGTGTCCTATGACACAGTGCTGTATTTAAACTGTCTGTTCAGGCACCACATTTTAAGCTGTTTGACCACAATAAAAGTCCAACACCTGCTATGACTTAGCATTTTGTTTAAACCCTACCTAGTATTTGCCACCCTACTTTAGCTGAGCCAGGTAGTAGACAGTCAAATACAGTGTATTGCATTGGGGCTTATGGATGGGGCAGAGAAAAAAGCCAGCAACAGTCCGTACGCCACAGCCCCCCTCCAAAACGAAACATATTTGGTTAGTTAGAAACCCTACTGAGTCTTTTCCACCTCACTTTAGCCGATACAGGTATTAAACATTTTCCTCTACAGTCCAATATATTTTCCATATACAGTTAATTGCATTGCTATGCTCTGTTGCATGGGTAAATAGTCACAAACTGAATTACCAAATAATTTTGTATTTATTATCAAAAGATAGTAAGATAACTGCTGGGCACAGCACGTAGCGTTATGGTTTCTCCGGCACCGACCGAGATGGCCGCCTCGCTTCGCGATCCTAGGAAACTTTGCAGTATTTTGTTGTTTTATGTGTTATTCCTTACATTGGTACCCCAGGCAATCTTAGGTTTCATTACATACAGTCGGGAGGAACTACTGAATATAAGAGCAACGTCAACTCACCATCGTTACAATCAGGAATATGACTCTCCCGAAGCGGATCCTGTGTTTTGCCTTCCACCCAATACAATGGATCTGATCCCAGCCGGTGACCCTAAACATCGATGCCGTAAAAGGGGCAAACGAAGCGGTCTCCTGGTCAGGCTTCGGAGACGGGCACATCGCGCTCCACTCCCTAGCATACTACTCGCCAATGTCCAGTCTCTTGACAATAAGGTTGATGAAATCCGAGCAAGGGTAACATTCCAGAGAGACATCAGGGATTGTAACGTTCTTTGCTTCACGGAAACATGGCTCACTCGAGAGACGCTAACGGAGTCGGTGCAGCCAGCTGGTTTCTTCACGCATCGCGCCGACAGAAACAAACATCTTTCTGGTAAGAAGAGGGGCGGGGGTGTATGCCTTATGATCAACGAGACGTGGTGTGATCATAACAACATACAGGAACTCAAGTCATTCTGTTCACCAGATTTAGAATTCCTCACAATCAAATGTCGACCGCATTATCTACCAAGGGAATTCTCTTCGATTATAATCACAGCCGTATATATTCCCCCCCAAGCAGACACATCGATGGCCCTGAACGAACTTTATCTGACTCTTTGTAAACTGGAAACCACACACCCTGAGGCTGCATTCATCGTAGCTGGGGATTTTAACAAGGCTAATCTGAAAACAAAACTCCCTAAATTCTATCAGCATATCGATTGAGCTACCAGGGCTGGTAAAACCTTGGATCATTGTTATACTAACTTCCGTGACGCATATAAGGCCCTCCCCCGCCCTCCTTTCGGAAAAGCTGACCACGACTCCATTTTGTTGCTTCCAGCCTACAAACAGAAACTAAAACAGCAAGCTCCCGCGCTCAGGTCTGTTCAACGCTGGTCCGACCAATCTGATTCCACGCTTCAAGACTGCTTCGATCACGTGGATTGGTATATGTTTCCGCATTGCGTCCAACAACAACATTGACGAATACGCTGATTCGGTGAGCGAGTTCATTAGAAAGTGCATTGACGATGTCGTACCCACAGCAACGATTAAAACATTCCCAAACCAGAAACCGTGGATTGATGGCAGCATTCGCGTGAAACTGAAAGCGCGAACCACTGCTTTTAACCAGGGCAAAGTGACCGGAAACATGACCGAATACAAACAGTGTAGCTATTCCCTCCGCAAGGCAATCAAACAAGCTAAGTCCCAGTATAGAGACAAAGTAGAGTCGCAATTCAACAGCTCAGACACAAGAGGTATGTGGCAGGGTCTACAGTCAATCACGGATTACAAAAAGAAAACCGGCCCCGTCGCGGACCAGGATGTCTTGCTCCCAGACAGACTAAATAACTTTTTTGCTCGCTTTGAGGACAATACAGTGCCACTGACACGGCCCGCTACCAAAACCTGCGGGCTCTCCTTCACTGCAGCCGAGGTGAGTAAAACATTTAAACGTGTTAACCCTCGCAAGTCTGCAGGCCCAGACGGCATTCCCAGCCGCGTCCTCAGAGCATGCGCAGACCAGCTGGCTGGTGTGCTTAAGGACATATTCAATCAATCCTTATCCCAGTCTGCTGTTCCCACATGCTTCAAGAGGGCCACCATTGTTCCTGTTCCTAAGAAAGCTAAGGTAACTGAGCTAAACGACTACCGCCCCGTAGCACTCACTTCCGTCATCATGAAGTGCTTTGAGAGACTAGTCAAGGACCATATCACCTCCACCCTACCTGACACCCTAGACCCACTCCAATTTGCTTACCGACCCAATAGGTCCACAGACGACGCAACACTGCCCTAACCCATCTGGACAAGAGGAATACCTATGTGAGAATGCTGTTCATCGACTACAGCTCAGCATTTAACACCATAGTACCCTCCAAACTCGTCATCAAGCTCGAGACCCTGGGTCTCGACCCCGCCCTGTGCAACTGGGTCCTGGACTTCCTGACGGGCCGCCCCCAGGTGGTGAGGGTAGGTAACAACATCTCCACCCCGCTGATCCTCAACACTGGGGCCCCACAAGGGTGCGTTCTGAGCCCTCTCCTGTACTCCCTGTTCACCCACGACTGCGTGGCCATGCACGCCTTCAACTCAATCATCAAGTTTGCGGACGACACTACAGTGGTAGGCTTGATTACCAACAACGACGAGACGGCCTACAGGGAGGAGGTGAGGGCCCTCGGAGAGTGGCGTCAGGAAAATAACCTCACACTCAACGTCAACAAAACAAAGGAGATGATTGTGGACTTCAGGAAACAGCAGAGGGATGCAATAAATGCAATAAAATGCAAATGAATTACTTAAAAATCATACAATGTAATTTTCTGGATTTTTGTTTTAGATTCCGTCTCTCACTGTTGAAGTGTACCTATGATAAAAATTACAGACCTCTACATGCTTTGTAAGTAGGAAAACCTGCAAAATCGGCAGTGTATCAAATACTTGTTCTCCCCACTGTATACTTGTGTACTTGTTTCCTCCAGCATCTTCACAGGGTCCTTTGCTGTTGTTCTGGGATTGATTTGCACTTTTCACACCAAAGTGCGTTCATCTCTAGGAGACAGAACGTGTCTCCTTCCTGAGCGGTATGACGGCTGCGTGATCCCATGGTGTTTATACTTGCCTGCAATTGTTTGTACAGATGAACGTGGTTCCTTCAGGCGTTTGGAAATTGCTCCCAAGGATGAACCGGACTTGTGGAGGTCTACAATTTTTTTTCGGAGGTCTTGGCTGATTTCTTTTGATTTTCCCATGATGTCAAGCAAATAGGCACTGCGTTTGAAGTTAGGCCTTGAAATACATCCGCAGGTACACCTCCAATTGACTCAAAGGATGTCAATTAGCCTATCAGAAGCTTCTAAAGCCATGACATCATGTTCTGGAATATTCCAAGCTGTTTAAAGGCGCAGTCAACTTTGTGTATGTAAACTTCTGACCCACTGGAATTGTGATACAGTGAATGATAAGTCAAATAATCTGGCTGTAAACAATTGTTGGAAAAATTACTTGTGTCAGGCACAAAGTAGATGTGCTGACTGACTTGACAAAACGATAGTGTGTTAAAATCTCTCTAGGGGATGTGGGACGGTAGCGTCTCACCTCGTCAACAGCAGGTGAAACTGCAGGGCGCCAATTTCAAAACAACAGAAATCCCATAATTAAAATTCCTCAAACATACAAGTATTTTACACCATTTTAAAGATACACTTTTTGTAAGAGTCCGATTTCAAAAAGGCTTTACGACAAAAGCACACCAAACAATTATGTTAGGTCAGAGCCAAGTCACAGAAAAAAACAGCAATTTTTCCAGCCAAAGAGAGGAGTAAACAAAAAATAAATAGAGAAAATGTACCACTAACCTTTGATCTTCATCAGATGACACTCATAGGACTTCATGTTACACAATACATGTATGTTTTGTTAGGTAAAGTTCATATTTATATCCAAAAATCTGAGTTTACATTGGCGCGTTATGTTCAGTAGTTCCAAAACATCAGGTGATTTTGCAGAGCCACATCAATTTACAGAAATACTCATAATAAACATTGCTAAAAGATACAACAGTTATGCATGGTTTTTTTAGATCCACTTCTCCTTAATGCAACTGCTGTGTCAGATTTTTTATAAACTTGACGGAAATAGCACACCATGCAATAATATGAGTACAGTGTTCAGAGACCAACACAGATGTCAGAATAGCATTATAAATATTCACTTACCTTTGATGATTTTCATCAGAATGCACTCCCAGGAATCCCAGTTCCACAATAAATGTGTGTTTTGTTCGATGAAGTCCATTATTTATGTCCAAATACATCCTTTTTGTTAGCGCGTTTATCCCAGTAATCAAAATTCATGACGCACGATCACTAGGTGGAGACGAGAAGTCAAAAAGTTCCGTTACAGTCCGTAGAAACATGTCAAACGATATATAGAATCAATCTTTAGGATGTTTTTAACATAAATCGTCAATAATGTTCCAACCGGAGAATTCCTTTGTCTTCAGAAATGCAATGGAACACAAGCTACCTCTCTCACGTGAACACGCCTGATCAGCTCGTGGCTCTCTGGCAGACCTCTGACTCATTCCCCTCTCATTCGTCCCCACTTCACAGTAGAAGCCTCAAACAAGGTTCTAAAGACTGTTGACATCTAATGGAAGCCTTAGGAAGTGCAATATGACCCCATTTCCACTATCTTGGATAAGCAAAGAGTTGAAAAACTACAAACCTCAGATTTCCCACTTCCTGGTTGGATTTTTCTCAGGTTTTTGCCTGCCATATGAGTTCTGTTATACTCACAGACATCAAACAGATTTAGAAACGTCAGTGTTTTCTATCCAAATCTACTAATAATATGCATATCCTAGCACCTGGGCCTGAGTAGCAGGCAGTTTACTCTGGGCACGCTTTTCATCCGGACGTGAAAATACTGCCCCCTACCCAAGAGAGGTTAACAAGAAATTTGCGGAGTGGTTGAAAAATGAGTTTTAACGACTCCAACCTAAGTGTATGTAAACTTCCGACTTCAACTGTAAGTACCAACACTCTTTCTGATGATCTTTAATAAAGAAATGTTTTGACCAATTTAATCTGCTCTTGTGTGTCAAGAATTTGTGACATTGTGGTTACAATGAAGAATGTAAACAAAATAAATCCTATTCATAATGAATAATCAGAAGCGTGTTGCAAGCATTATTTTGCTTATTTTATCTCCAGCGCCCGCATCACTCTTCGCCTCATGGCCTCAAACTGCACCATTTGGTTTCTCTCTGTCGCCCACACGCGCTTTAAACATTTGGATAATAAAGAATTTAAAGGCCGACATACGTTGATTTTAATACTTCTGACAGCCAAAATTCTAACCACCCAAATCCTTTGGACTTTTTAACATTCCCAGAAGACAACCTACTGCAGGCCTTAAACCTATGGGTTTAACCTTCTGAGTGGATGATTATATTGAAGATAGAAGCAGCCTCTTAATGTGTTCCGAGAGCCGATCTGTTATCCAACGATTATTATTATCATTATTATTAACCCTGCATTATAATTATATAAAAGCCCCTTAGATGTTCTCTGTAAGGTTTTACATTTCTAACTCAATAACACCGACCAGATTTGCCCTAACAAAAAATCCTCTTAGATATTAATTTAGAATCCTCCAATCCTCTAAATGTAATTAGATCTACAGGGACATTTTATTGTTCTGCAAGTATTTTAAATTTAGAAGCCGCCTCTTAATGAGTTCAGAGAGCCGTGTCATACAAATTATTATTGGATTATTCACCATGGCAACCACTTGTTAGTTTAACATTTTAAGTGATGAGGGTTGATTTTTTTTTATCGAATTCAATAATATTAGTATAGTATTTGTACCACTGTAGATGCTGTGCTTTTATTTACAGTAGAGATGGACAGCTGGAGGGTTGGCTAGGTGTGAGCTTGGCTAGGTGTGAAAACCTTGGCTAGGTGTTGCTCCACTAAAAGTTTTGCGATTATGCTGCGGTACTTAGAGGTCATTTGTGGTTTAGTACGGTACCCTGCGATGCCACTTCATTGCTCCAGACCAGCGCAAGGGGGAGTTAGGGCACTGATTATGCTTTTGGGCCCTACTGTGTCTCTAACTGACAATGAATGTGCAACATAAACCTAAAAAGAAACTGATAATTGTGCACGACTTCAGTATTACTTACTAAAACTGTTACACTAAGGTTTTTTTATTATTTCATTTTGTTAGGATTATTTTGCTCTTACCGTAGTACCGTAGGCCACATTGTACAGTGTCTGAGTGGTGCAATGGTCTAAGACACTGCATAGCAGTGCAAGCTGTGTTGCTACAGATGCTGGTTCAATCCAAGCATGGGAGACCCATGAGCATGGGAGACCCATGAGCATGGGAGACCCATGAGATGACTAGGTTTTTGGTTTCTCTCCCTCTAAAAACAGAACTAAATAATTCTAAACTAACTGGCTTCATTTACAAATTAGTAACAATGTCTCACCCTATGTTCAAGAATGACCTTTTTCCTCGCTCATTTTACATTATTTGAAGGCACGAGGGCACGGAATTGGCCGCAGAGCCGCGCACATAAGACAGACCTACCCCATGGGATGGGAGGAGGAGGGGTGGACCCCCACCCCGCCACCCCGCCACACTGGGTAGCACAGAGCAACACTTTAAGGGACATTTCACTAATAATGGTACTGACTAGGGTAACGTTCCCGCTGTGCTAGCAGGTAGCTGGACAATAGACGTGTCTAGATGGGGGAGAATTATGTCGTAAAATGTATTTCTAAGTTAAGTATTATTATGTATCACATCCAACCATGATTGAGAGTCCCATAGGGTGGCGTACAATTGGCCCAGCGTTTCCCTCCCTCTAAAAACAGAAATAAATGTTTTGGCCTTTACAAATAGTTTTTTGGCCTTTTTTTAGATTACAATCGCTCACATTAGTTTTTTTGCAAATAACCTACAAAATATCGTTATATATTATCAAGTTGATGGCACGGTCATATGGCCGGCACCTATATAAAGCTTAGTGACTCACTCATTCATGGCTTTGGATGAAAATAAATAAGTACCAACATTCTGTCTGATAGTCTTAAATAAATAAATAAATACATGTTTTGGTTATCCTGGCCTGGACACCATGTACAGTATTATAATAGCCCAACAGGTTTTCAAACACTTGTAGCCCGATTAGCAGGACAATAGGCTCTTTATAGCCCGGCAACTGTCGGTGTGAACATTCCCCTACCGGCAATGTATTCGATGCTTAAGTACTCTGAAGTGTTACATTTGTAACTCAAAACAGCGGTACAGTATTTCTTCAAAAACATCTTTATGCTTTCGTTAATGAAATAATTACAAAAAAGACATTCAAAATGCAGATGGTTATTTAAACTACATTTCAGTTGCACTTCCACCCAGCTCCAAGACCACGGCTAAAACCTTGCAGATATGATCAATGTATTTGTTTGCATTGTAGTATTGTCAATTTCTCTAGCCGAAACATCTTGATGGCCTTAAATGTTGACACACCTACTCATTCCAGGGTTTTTCTTTATTTTTTACTATTTTCTACAGTGTAGACTAATAGTGAATACATCACAACTAGGAAATAACACATATGGAATCAGTTAACTTCTTTGGGCTGCAATCCCGACACAGGTACACTTATGACAACATCCAGCTCAAGTGCAGGGCGCGAAATTCAAAATCTAGGTTGTTAAAATATTTAACTTTCACACATTAACAAGTCCAATACAGCATATGAAAGGTAGACATCTTGTGAATCAAGCCAACATGTCCGATTTTTAAAATGTTTTACAGGGAAGACAAAATATGTAAATCTATTAGCTAACCACGTCAGCAAAAGACAGCACTTTTCTAACTGCATCAGTTTTTTACTCCGTCACTAGCTATCACTAATTCGACCAAATAAAGATATATATAGCCACTAACCAAGAAACAACTTCATAAGATGACAGTCTGATAACATATTTATTGTATAGCATATGTTTTTTTGAAAAATGTGCATATTTATGGTATAAATCATAAATTACATTTCAGCTACAATCAGAAATTGCACCGAAAGCAGCCATAACATTTACAGACACCAACGTCAAATAACTAATTACTCATCATAAAACATATCTGAGAAATACATACTGTGCAGCAATTGAAAGAAAGGATTCTTGTGATTCCAGACAATATTTCCGATTTATTAAATGTTTTACAGCGAAAACAAAATGTAGCGCTATGTTAGCATAGCCACAATAGCCAGACACACTTGGGCGCCCGCGACCAGTTGACATGCACGACAGATATATGAAATAACATTATAAATTGGGTCTTACTTTGGCTGATCTTTCATCAGAATGTTGATCAGGGTGTCCTTTGTCCAGATGAGTCGTTGTTTGGAGTCAGAATGGCAACTTTCCCTTCTCACTTAGCATTGGCACTGGTCGACTGGCACGGATTTGTCCAACGTAAAAAAAGTCAGAGAACGGAACACGGCAAAACTCCCGAAAAAAATTCAAATAATCTGATTAAACTATATTGAAAAAACATACATTACGATGATATGGTCTCATTTATCAAATAAAAACCCAGCCGGAGATTGTTCCCGTCCAAAACAGCAGCAAAACAGAACGCAATATCACTCCCAAGTCGCGCGCTTCAGACTTCCGGAAGTGGTCGGTCACGTCAAAGAAATAGCTCTTATTCAACCTCTGAACAAGATGATCACAAAATGTATTCTCTCATACCCTCTTGACACCCAGAGCAAGGCGTATGGAGTGTACGTAGGGTCTTACGTATAATGACCATGTATAGGCATAACGTTGAAGCGAGCATAGATTTCTGACATTCTACTTCTTGGTCAGGGAAAGTGCTGCCAAATGACTTCTGTACCACTCAGAGAAAAAATTAGAACGGTTTTAGAAACTAGAGATTGTTTTCTATCCAATATTAATAATAATATGCATATTGTAAGAGCAAAAATTGATTAAGAGGCCGTTTGAAAATTGGCACATATTTTCCAGTTTTTCCAATACGCCCCCTGCAGCCATAACAGGTTTTAAGAACAAATTCTCATTCACAAGGTCAGCCTACTCCTTCCTCCCCAACGGGAAATTGAACCCGGTCTCCCGCGTGGCCGCATGACACAGGGATTATTTAGCTAAAAAGCACAGCAGTGTAACCTACTCCCGACTGTCACCCTGTACAGTGCCATATTTTATGTTCCATCTTAATGAAAATCCAGAGGGTTTTTCGTTTTTCTTGGAGTAGAAACATCTTAATATTAATCAAATGAATTAAGCAAGTATCAGTCAAAGGTTTGGACACACCTACTCATTCTAGAGTTTTTCTTTATTTTTACTATTTTATACATTGTAGAATAGTGAATACATCACAACTATGAAATAACACATATGGAATCAGTTAAGAACAAATTCTTATTTACAAGGACAGCCTACTCCTTCCTCCCCATCGGGGAATTGAACCCCGGTCTCCCACGTGCCCACACGACATGGGGATTCTTTAGCTAAATAACCCAGCACTGGAGCCTACTCCCGACCATTGTGTTTACATATTTTTCGTTCCATCCAAACAGAAACCAAGAGAGTTTTTCGTTTTTTTTGGAATAGAAACACCATAATAGTAATCAAATTAATTAAGCAACATTTCTTAAAATCTACTTTGTTTTTACAATTTTTTTATTTTTATTATCTAGTAAAGACACTATTGAAGGCTATCAAATGGTTCTCAAAGATGTCCTCTGTGGTCAAACTAGCATTAACAAGCATTAATGGTACCAGTGGTTGGCACTTTAATAATGTGCCATAGAATTCTGCGGCACCACTTTAAAAGGACGAACCACTGTAGGTGTGAGCTTAGCTAGGTGTGAAAACAAATCCCCCCAACTTGCAATGTATTAAGTACTCTAAAGTTTTACATTTCTAACTCCAAACCTCATGCAACCGCAAAATGTCAGATAAAGCATATACTGTACAGCAGGTATTTCCAAACATGGGTACTCGCAATGCCGTCGGGGGTATGCAAATAAAAAGGTGATTCACATTTTCAAAAAGACCATGTATATTTTTCAACTGGTTATACATTTGGGTGTTGTTTTTTTCTTGCCTGAGTAGCCTCGTTTCACTGCCAAAAATATAATTCAACCATCTAGTGTCCAGCGAAATAACAACACCATGTCAAACACAGGTAGCCTGGTCAAATGATTAACATTCAATCACATTAACCGTTACTCTCTTGCGGGAATTCCACTAACGGTCCGTATGTAGTAAAACGTAGCTGCTGCTCATGTTGGTATCTGTACTGATGCCGCAAAAGACATGACAGGGAGACATAGTGGAGTGGTAATGCGCGTGCAAGCAGTTGCTTGGGTACACTGCAGCATCCACTGAGATGCTCTTGCTGCCAAGGGAATGCCTGACAGTTTGAAAGACGTTTTGGACACTACAGTGAAAATGGTTACCTTTGTGAAAGCAAGGCCCCTGAACTCTCATGTATTTTCTGCACTATGCAATGATATGGGAAGTAACCATGTAATGTTTTTACAACATACAGAAGTGCGCTGTTTATCAAGGGGCAAAGGATTGACACGTTTTTTAAATTGGGAGACGAGCTTAAAGTTTCCTTTACTGACCATCATTTTCACTTGTCTTACCGCTTGCATGATGACGAGTTTCTCACACGACTGGCCTTTCTGGGTGAAGCTTTTTCTTGCCTGAGTGATCTGAATCTAGGATTACAGGGACTCTCCGCAACTATATTCAATGTGCGGGACAAAATTGAGGCTATGATTAAAAAGTTGGAGCTCTTCTCTGTCTCCATTAACAAGAACAACACACAGGTCTTTCCATCATTGTATGATTTATTGTGTCCAAATGAACTCAAGCTTATGGACGATGTCAAATGTGATATAGCGAAGCACCTGAGTGGGTTGGGTGCCAATTAAACAGGTACTTTCCGGATGACGGATGACACCAACAACTAGATTCGTTATCCCTTTCATGCCCTGCCTACAGTCCACTTACCTATATCTGAACAAGAGAGCCTCATTGAAATTGCAACAAGCGGTTCTGTGAAAATTTAATTTAAATCAGAAGCCACTGCCAGATTTCTGGATTGGGCTGTGCTCAGAGTATCCTGCCTTGGCAAATCGCGCTGTTAAGACACCGATGCCCTTTGCAACCACGTACCTATGTGAGAGTGAATTCTCGGCCCTCACTAGCATGAAAACTAAATACAGGCACAGGCTGTGTGTGGGAAATGATTTAAGACACTCTCTCCAATACACCCCAACATTGCAGAGCTATGTGCATCCTTTCAAGCACACCCTTCACATTCTCATTATTTGCAATTTTTGATGAACAAATATGGTTTTATATGTAAGATGGTTAAATAAATAGCAAAATGATTGATTATTATTACATCATTATTTGTGCCCTGGTCCTATAAGAGCTCTTTGTCACTTCCCACGAGCCGGGTTGTGACAAACTCACACTCATTCTTATGTTTAATAAATGTATTGTATTTAGTGTGTGTGTGGCAGGCTTACAATGATGGCAAAAAAAAAAACATTTGAGAGTGCACTGACCCTGGTGCTAGAGGGGGTACGCAGCTGGAGATTGAATGTTTGAAGGGGTACGGGACTATAAAATGTTTGGGAACCACTGTATTAGAGAATCCGTCTGATCTGAAATCCCGCAGACACGGCATTGGACTGATTCATGTTAATGCCAGATGTTTCATTTCGAAAATGCATATCATTGAAATTCTAGTTTCTCAAAGTAATATCTGAAACTTGGGTAAATAAGTCTGCGACATATATTGATGTGTCTGGTTATAAGGTTTATAGATCTGCTAGAGTTGGCAGAGGTGGGGTTGTTACCATATTTACCAAGAATAATTTAAATGTTTATATTTTTCCACCTTTGTCCCTAAGCAGTTTGAATGACTAATCCTTAATGTTGGTTTTGGTAATAATATCCAGCTAAGGCTAGTGGGAATTTCTCATCCCCAAAATGCAGCATCATATGATGCAAAATGCATCTTACAGGGATGATTTCTGTATTTTGAAAGTTGCAGATCTTGAAAACTTTAGTTCTGACAAGTAAAAGATTTTGGGACCATGTCAACCATAGACTAATGAAACAAATACCAAAATATAGTTTTGGGGTGGAATTTTACTTTAATGCTGATAGGGGAAATTTGCTTAATGATTTGGAGAATGGTAGTCAAGGACTTTTCTACAACTTAACAAACTGGTGTGCACAACAAACTGGTGTGCACCGCCCCACATCGCTGGCTCAATAACCCACATTTTAAATGTAACATTGATATCAGGAAATATTCCAAAAGTATTGGATGCTGCTGATGTGCTGCCGCTCCATAAGGGTGGGGACACTAGTGTTATTGATAATTATCGTCCCATTCCTAGGCTTTCTTGTCTAGCTAAGACTCTTTACAACTTTCTTCCTTTTTATCTGATCATTTTCTCAATCTGGGTTTAGACCAGGGCACAGTACTATTACTGCCACAACATTGACAATATCTAAATGATAATGTCAATGCTTTAGATGCCAAAATGAAATGTGCTGCCTTGTTTGTGGACTTGTCAAAGGCTTTTAACACAGTTGATAATTCTATGTTATTAAGTAAGTTGTCCTCAATAGACCTGGGCAGTGACGCCAGTATGTGGTTTCAGAACTATCTCAGTAATAGAACTCAGGCTATTGTGACAGAGGGGGTCAAATCTGAATTCCTTGAAGTGCATAAAGGGGTACCCCAGGGTTTGATTCTGGGGCCATTATTGTTTGCGCTGTATAGAAATAACATTGGAAATACTGTGAAAAATTGTACTGTTAATTTTTATGCTGATGATACAGTATTGCACTCTGCTACACCATCTGTAAACCAAGCCTTTTCACATTTGCAGTCTGATTTCCAAGCGCTACAGAAGCCACTGTTGGATCTTAAGTTAGTACTTAATGCAAAGAAAACAGAATACATGCTATTTTCTAGGTACCATAACTTAACGGAACACAAATTGAAGAGTTCCCTGTATCTTGATATCTGGCTAGATGATACATTGAGCTGGGAAAGAAATTGAAGATCGAATTTTATTAATTTATAGAAATAAATAGAAAAGTAGTTTTGATAATAGAAAGGTAGCTGTCCAGGACACTTATGTCTGTTTTTAGACTATGGGGATATAATCTACATGCACACAGCAGTTTCCACACTTAAATCTCTCGATTCTGTTCTTCATTGTGCCTTTAGATTAATTACTGGTGATCATTTTAGAACTCACTATTGTGTATTGTATCAAAAGGTGGGTTGGGCCTCTCTGTATGTAAGAAGAGAGCAGCATTCCCTTTTGTTTATTTACTAAACGCTTCCTGCAGAAACTTCTGATGTATCTGACAACACTCGTCAAGGTCAAAACACATTACAAGAGCACAACGTTGGATAGTGCTAGAGGTTCCAAGGGTGGCTTCTGATTTAGGGAGAGCTGCTTTTGGTTTATGTTCCACAGATGTGGAATGTGTTGCAAGGGAAGGATTGATTGCCTGTTGCCCTTTAGGGAATTTAAAACATTAGTGGGAAATGCTCTAAGTGAAGATTGCGTTTTGTAATTTAGTATTGTATTGTGTTTTGTTTTGTATTGATGTGTGTGTTTTGTATTGTGCAGGGCTCATTTGAAAAAGAGACTTGGTCTCAATATGACACCCTGTTAAAATAAAGGTTAATGAAATAAGATGAGAGTTTATCAACGATTCTAATATTTGGCTTAACACAAAAGCTGTGATGTAGGGCGGTAGTTGTTTAGGTGGCTAGGGTGAACCGTTGTGAAGAGGAAAACTGTATACTGCTTTCCATACTTAAGGAATAATCCCATAAATAAGTTAAATAAAAAAAGATCGGCTTCTTAAAAAAAAAGGGCATTTGGCATAGATGAAATCGAAACGTCAGATGACAGACTTTCTAGACATCCTGTTCACTGTTTTTTGTTTTAAACTTTCAATTCTGTCTCTCTTGTAAGTCTAATTTGGTTGGTGGGGTGGCAGCGAAGGTATTGTGATGAAGACTGCCGCTTTCCCAGGCAAGGTCATGATTCACAGTGATTTAATTGGAATAGTGTATGAAATAAGTCGCAAGCGGGAATGTTAACTTTGAGCTCTGCCAGCCTCAACAGAGATCAATGCACCTAACCTCAATTCAAGAAAATATTCTTTAATGGATCCCCCCGGGACCTGCGCTGAGCGTCTTTCGCTGACTTATTTATTTAAATGTTTGTGCGACTGTGCCACAACACATTTTAATTATAAGCCTGAGGATTGCCAGACCGGTGGGAGAGGACCATTTTTTATCTTGTCACGCCAAACAATGCCATTTTATCACGTCCTATCCATTTGCGATGACCGGAACTGTTTGTTGTCATCATTAGGACATGTTTTGTTTGACAGCATGGTCAGCATGGTCTGATCTCTTCTTGACTTTCAGGTTTAGTGCATGATATAGCCACAATGTTTTGAGAGGAATATCCAGTAAATAATATCCAATCTTTATCCAATTACTTTCTAAAGTGTAACAATTATGCATGAGCAGAAGAATGATTACATTCTCTATATGTTTTTTCTCAGCGCAAAAAAAGAAAAGAAAAAAGTCTCTCAAAAAAGGGTATCTGTGTGCCTTTGCGACTTTTTGGGCCCCAGTTCTTCTTCAGTATGGCATTTGATGGCATTCTCTTTTTAGTTCAATTCATTTTCTCATTTGTTTTCTCCCTCTTCAGATTCCCATGTGAAAAACAAAGGGAACTACAGGCACTACAATGTCCCCCAGCATGTGCATTGCTTTGCTATTTTATCACATTTCCCCCATCCCTACCATACTGCTGAGATAAAATACACAAACATTATTTTATCAAAGGTACAATATTTTATGAGGTTTTAGTGTTGGGAATTTGTTTATATTATATTGTTTGCCGAGGACTCATTTACTGTTGCTTTGTATATTGTTCTATAGCTTGTAGGGACGGATACTTAAAAGTTAATTAAAAGTTACAAGTGACAAAATACTTGTAGAGATGCCATATTAGCAATTTGGCTCTATAATTGAAAAGCTAGAAGAGCTTAGGCATAGTATTAGAGTTTGCAGATGCACTAGGTTCTCAATACATGATGTTTAATGTGCCATAGTATATCTCAAATCATCTGTCAGACATGCAGTTTGTCATCGTCACTGGGGCTTTCCATTGGGGCCCTCAAATATTTTCTGAATTCTTTGCCATGAATTGCATTTCAATTGTCATATTGTCAAACACACAGAGCTCCATGTCACAAGGCCCAAGCCAAATACAAAATGGCAGTGTGCTCAAGATTTTCCTCCTTCCTTTTCCTTTTCTAATGTATCATCAGTGGGCTGGCTACTTCCACCCCACATTGCCCACTAGTCAACACATTATTACATGGAGGTGCACCATGATCAAAGCCCTAGCTGTCTCCACCTGACATTCTTTCCTTCATCGTGCTTGGGGGAAAAGGGGGGAGGATGTGTAAGTGTGCTCTTTATAATTATTATTGTGGGGGCGATACCATTGGTTAAACAGCTTGGAAAATTCCAGAAAATTATGTCATGGCTTTAGAAGCTCCTGATAAGCGAATTGACATAATTTGAGTCATTTGGAGGTGTACCTGTAGATGTATTTCAAGGCCTGCTTGACATCATGGGAAAATCAAAAGAAATCAGCCAAGACCTCAGAAGACAAATTGTAGACCTCCACAAGTGTGGTTCATCCTTGGGAGCAATTTCCAAACGCCTGAAGGTACTACGTTCATCTGTACAAACAATAGTATGCAAGTATAAACACCATGGGACCACACAGCCGTCATACTGCTCAGGAAGAAGACGAATTCTGTCTCCTAGAGATGAACGTACCTTGGTGCGAAAAGTGCAAATCAATCCCAGAACAACAGCAAAGGACCATGTGAAGATGCTGGAGGAAACAGGTACAACATTATCTATATCCACAGTAAAACGAGCCCTATATCGACATAACCTGAATGGCCGCTCAGCAAGGAAGAAGCCACTGCTCCAAAACCACCATTAAAAAAAGCTAGACCACGGTTTGCAACTGCACATGGGGACAAAGATTGTACTTTTTGGAGAAATGTCCCCTGGTCTGATGAAACAAAAATATAACTTTTTGGCAATAATGACCATCGTTATGTTTGGAGGAAAAAGGGGGTGGCAGCACCATGTTGTGGGGGTGATTTGCTGCAGGAGCACTTCACAAAATAGATGGCATTATGAGGATGGAAAATTCTGTGGATATATTGAAGTAACATCTCATGACAAGTAAGTTAACTTCTCTGCGCTACGGATCCCTTTAGCGGGATCATTTTCCTAAACAACTGCTGAATTGCAGTGCGCAAAATATTACAAAAAATATTTATAATCATGCAATCAAGTGAAATATACCAAAACACAGCTTAGCTTGTTGTTAATCCATCTATCGTGTCAGATTTTGAAAATATGCTTTGCAGCGAAAGCAATCCAATCTTTTGTGAGTATCAATCAATGCTAGAACAGCTAGCCCCAAATTAGCATGGTCACGCAAGTCAGAAAAGCAAGAGAATTAATCGCTTACCTTTGAAAATCTTCGGATGTTTGCACTCACGAGACTCCCAGTTACACAATAAATATTATTTTTGTTCGCAATTTGGGTTGCGCGTTATGTTCAGAAAACCAAAGCCTCGTTCCGTTCGTCGAAAATTCCAAAAAGTACCCGTAATGTTCGTAGAAACATGTCAATTTTTTTTATAATCAATCCTCAGGTTGTTTTTAACAAACATAATCGATAATATTTCAACCGGACCGTAACATATTCAATAAAAGAGAGAAAGAAAATGGAGAGCTACCCCTCTCGCGCGCAGGAACTAATCAAAGGACACCTGACTCGTTTTGAAAAATCTCGCTCATTTTTCAAAATAAAAGCCTGAAACTATGTCTAAAGCCTGGTCACAGCCTGAGGAAGCCATTGGAAAAGGAATGTGGTTGATACTCCTTTAAATGGAAGAAAGACGGGCAAGGAAACACAGATAAAAAATGTTTTATCACTTCAGTGTTAGATTTCTTCAGGTGTTCGCCTGCAGGATCAGTTTTGTTATACTCACAGACAATTTTTTGACAGTTTTGGAAACTTTGTAGTGTTTTGTATCCTAATCTGTAAATTATATGCATATTCTACGATCTGGACCTGAGAAATAGTCCGTTTACCTTGGGAACGTTATTTAATTATTTTTTTTTTGATATATGTAACTTTCACACATTAACAAGTCCAATACAGCAAATGAAAGATAAACATCTTGTTAACTTCTTATGGCTGCAGGGGCAGTATTAAGTAGCTTGGATGAAAAGGTGCCCATTGTAAACAACCAGCTCCTCAGTCTCAGTTGCTAATATATGCATATTATTAACTGTTTGAATTATGTCTGTGAGATTAACAGAACTCATATGGCAGGCAAAAACCTGAGAAGTTCCACTTCCTGTTTGGATTTTTTCTGGGGGTGCCATATTTTCAACCAAGCTCTCATTGAAAATAAAGAGAGCTATGGATGGGTTTTCACTTCCTACGGCTTCCACTAGATGTTAACAGTCAATAGAACTTAGTCTGATGACTCTAATTTGAAGGGGGTTCGAAGGAGACAGGAATGAGTAATCACTGCCATGAGGTGCCCATGCATTCAACATGCGCGTTCACGTGAGAGGCAGCTCCGTTCCATCTCTCAATTGAAGTGGATGTAATTCTCCGGTTGGAACGTTATTCAAGATGTATGTTAACAACATTCTAAAGATTGATTCAGTACATCGTTTGACATGTTTCTACTGACTGTAACGGAACGTTTGGACATTTCGTCATGTTATAGTGGTCGCGCTTTGAGACTTTGGTTAGGGTGTTTGGTAAACAATTCGAAAGTAGCTAATTTGACATAAATAACGGACATTAACGAACAAATCAAGCATTTATTGTGGACCTGGGATTCCTAGGACTGCATTCTGATGAATTCATCAATGGTAAGGAAACATTTATCATGTATTTTTTGGTTTCTGTTGAGCCCAACATGGTGGCTAATTTGGCTAATCATCTGAGCTCCGTCTCAGATTATTGCATGGTTTATATTTCTGTAAAGTTATTTTGAAATCTGACACAGCGGTTGCATTAAGGAGAGGTATAGCTATAATTCTATGTGTATTACTTGTATTATCATTTATATTTATGTTGAGTATTTCTGTTGAAACGACGTGGCTATGCAAAGTCACTTGATCATTTTGCAACTAGTGAATCTAACGCCTCAATGTAAACTCAGATTTTTTATATAAATATGAACTTTATCAAACAAAACATACATGTATTGTGTAACATGAAGTCCTATGAGTATCATCTGATGAAGATCATCAAAGGTTAGTGATTCATTTTATCTCTATTTGTGCTTTTTGTGACTCCTATCTTTTGCTGGCTTTTTACATATAATTAAAGATACACTTGTTCTTAATGCAACCGCTGTGTCAGATTTTTTTTTCACTTAACGGAAAAAGCATACCATGCAATAATCTGAGACGGCGCTCAGAAAGACTCCGCCATGTTGGAGTCAACAGAAATTACATCATAAATATTCCCTTACCTTTGATGATCTTTCATCAGAATGCAGTGCCAGGAATCCTAGTTCCACAATAAATCGTTGTTTTGTTCGATAATGTCCATTACTAGTGTCCAATGAGCTACTTTTGCTAGCACGTTTATTTCACATGTCCAAACATGGCGCCAGCGAACTCGGACGAAAACTTAAAAAAGTTATATTCCAGGTCGAATAAACTGGTCAAATTAAGTAGAGAATCAATCTTCAGGATGTTATCATATATATCCAATAACGTTCCAACCGGAGCATTCGTTTTGTCTACAGAGTAATGGAACGCATGGCCATATCATGACTAGTGCGCGTGACCAGGAACTAGCATTCTGCCGGACCACTGACTCAAATAGCTGCCATCCGGCCCCACATCACACTAGAGGCTTCATTCCACGTTCTACTGACTGTTGACATCCAGTGGAAGGCGTAAGAAGTGCGAACAGATCCATATCTTACTGGGATGTGAATAGACGATGAGTTTAACATCAACCAGCCCCAGAATTTCCACTTCCTGTTTGGAAGTTTGCCTGCCATATGAGTTATGTTATACTCACAGACATAATTCAAACAGTTTTAGAAACTTCCGAGTGTTTTCTATCCAATAGTAATAATAATATGCATATATTAGCATCTGGGACAGAGTAGGAGGCAGTTCACTATGGGCACGCGATTCATCCAAAGTGAAAATGCTGCACCCTATCCCTAAAAAGTTAAACAAGAATTTAACTTCTCACGAGTCACCAACCCTGATCCGGTAGCACCCCCCACCCCCCCCCCCCCCCCCACTGAGTAGCATAGCTAGCATAGCGTCACAAGTAACTTGTAGCATCTAAATATCATTAAATCACAAGTCCAAGACACCAGATGAAAGATACAGGTCTTGTGAATAAAGCCACCATTTCAGATTTTTTAAATGTTTTACAGGGAAGACACAATATGTAAATCTATTAGCTAACCACGTTAGCAAAGGACACGATTTTTTTACTCCCAATAGTTTTTTCCTGCGTCAGTAGCTATCACTAATTCGACTAAATAAAAATATATATAGCCACTAACCAAGAAACAACTTCATAAGATGACAGTCTGATAACATATTTATGGTATAGCATAGTTTTTTTGGGGAAAAATGTGCATTTTTCAGGTATAAATCACAGTTCTACATTGCAGCTGCAATCTGAAATAGTGCTGACCCAGCCAGAACAATTACAGAGACCAACGTCATATAACGAATTACTCATCTTAAAACATTTCAGCAAAAATACACAGCGTACAGATATTGAAAGCCCAACATCTGGTGAATCCAAACAATATTTCAGATTTATTAAATGCTTTATAACGAAAACAAAATGTAGCGCTAAATTAGCATAGCTATACCAGGCAGATTCGGCTAGGCGCCCACGGCCAGTTCACATGCACAACAGATATGATATAACATCGTAAATTGGGTCTTACTATGGCTGATCTTTCATCAGAATGTTGATCAAAGTGTCCTTTGTCAAGATGAGTCGTTGGTTCCGTTCAGAATTGTTCCTTTCCCACTCCATTTAGCACAGGTACTGGTCGAGTGGCACGGATCTCTCAAACGTAAATAAAATCAGACAACGGAACACCACAAAACTCCCGAAAAAATTCAAATAATCTGATTAAACTATATTGAAAAAACATACATTACGATGATCTGGTCACATGTATCAAACAAACTTCGAGACGGAGATAGTTTTCATCCATAATGGCCGCACAACAGAAGACAATCGCAGCTACAAGTCGCACGATTTAGAGAACCGGAAGTTGTCGGTCACGCCAAAGAATTAGCTCTCATTTCACGTCAGTCCCAGATAAACAAGATATTTTTCCTCTGACGTCCTCTTGACACCCAGAGGAAGGCCAATGAGGTGTGTTTCGGGTCATAGGGGGCACGACCATATATAGGCAGAGCGTTGAAGCTGGCATACACATCTTGCTTTTTTCTTCTTGGTCATGGAAAGTGCTGTCAAATGACTTCTGTATCACTCAGAGACAAAATTGAAACGGTTTTAGAAACTAGAGATTGTTTTCTTTCCAATGGTATTATTTATATGCATATAGTAAGAGCAATAATTGAATAAGAGGCAGTTTAATCTGTAGAGCAAATTATGCTAATGGGAAAATAGCACCCCCTGTATTCTCAAGAAGTTAAGCTTTCTGCCAATATAAGATATGTCTATGTCCTGGAACATTTATTGTTACTTACAACCTCATGCTAATCGCATTAGCCTACGTTAGCTCAACCGTCCCGAGGGGGACCCACCAATCCTGTAGAGGTTTAACATGCCCCGTTGTAACCACAGTCACAAAGTCATGAACTATCCCAAATGAATAGCGAGAGTCTGTGTATATTGTAACATCCTCCCCTGCCGACAGGCTTCTGCTAGTGCATAGAGCTCAGCGTCCTGAGCAGAAATAGTTGCTGGCAATGGGCCATCATTAATCACTCCTTTGTCATCACACACAGCATACCCAGTCACTCGTTACCTTTCTGCAGTCATGTAACTAGAGCCGTCTGTGTATAAAACTTTTCCTGAGTCTAATTCTATTTCTTGTAGATCGGGCTGTGGTTTCAGAGTAATTTGGTCTGGGTCACACTCTCATTGGGCAAGGGCATTATAGGAATGTTTAAATAATAATAATCACAGTGGTTGTAGAGGGTGCAACAGGTCAGCACCTGTGGATAAATGTCAGTTGGCTTTTCATAAACAATCATTCAGAGTATCTCTACCACTCCTGTCTCTATAGAGTTGAAACAGCAGGTCTGGGACAGGTAGCATGTCCGGTGAACAAGTCAGGGTTCCATAGCAGCATGCAGGACAGTTGAAACTGGAGCAGCAGCACGACCAGGTGGACTGGGGACAGCAAGGAGTTATCAGGCCAGGTAGTCCTGAGGCATGGTCCTAGGGCTCAGGTCCTCAGAAAGAGAGAGCATACTTAAATTCACACAGGACACCGGATAAGAGAGGAGAAATACTCCAGATATAACAGACTGACCCTAGCCCCCCGACACAACTAATGCAGCATAAATACTGGAGGCTGAGACAGGAAGGGCCGGGAGTCACTGTGGCCCCGTCCAACGAAAGCCCCGGATAGGTCCAAACAGGTAGGATATAACCACACCCACTTTTCCAAAGCACAGCCTCCACACCACTAGAGGGATACCTTCAACCACCAACTTACCATCCTGAGACAAGGCCGAGTATAGCCCACGAAGATCTCTGCCACGGCACAACCCAAGGGGGGGCGCCAACCCGGACAGGTAGATCATGTCAGTGACTCAACCCACTCAAGTGATGCACCCCTCCTAGGGACGTCATGGAAGAGCGCCAGTAACTCAGCCCCTGTGATAGGGTTTTGAGGCAGAGAATCCCAGTGGAGAGAAGGGAACCGGCCAGGCAGGGACAGCAAGGGCGGTTCGTTGCTCCAGTGCCTTTCCGTTCACCTTCACACCCCTGGGCCAGACTACGCTCAATTGTAGGACCTACTGAAGAGATTAGTTTTTATATAGACTTAAAGATTGAGACCGAAACTGTGTCTCACATGGATAGGCAGACCATTCCATAAAAATGGAGCTCTATAGGAGAAAGCCCTGCCTCTAGCTGTTTGCTTAGAAATTCTAGGGACAGTATGGAGGCCTGCGTCTTGTGACCGTAGCGTACGTGTAGGTACGTACGGCAGGACCAAATCAGAAAAGATATGTAGCCCATGTAATGCTTTGTAGGTTAGCAGTAAAACCTTGAAATCAGCCCTTGCCTTAACAGGAAGCCAGTGTAGAGAGGCTAGCACTGGAGTAATATGATCAAATTTTTTGGATCTAGTCAAGATTCTAGCAGCTGTGTTTAGCACTAACTTTAGTTTATTTAGAGCTTTATTTATTTTGTATATTTATTTAGACTGACCAGGTGAATCCAGGTGAAAGCTATGATCCCTTATTGATGTCACTTGTTAAATCCACTTAATTCAATGTATATGAAGGGGAGGAGACAAATTATTATTTAATAACCTTTAAGCCTTGAGACAATTGAGACATGGATTGTGTATGTGTGCCATTCAGAGGGTGAATGGACAAGACAAAAGATTTAAGTGCCTTTGACTGGGGTATGGTAGTAGGTGCCACGTGCACCAGTTTCTGTCAAGAACTGCAATGCTGCTGGGTTTTTCATGCTCAACAGTTTCCTGTGTGTATCAAGAATGGTCCACCACCCAAAAGACATCCAACCAACTTAACACAACTGTGGGAAGCATTGGAATCAACATGGGCCAGTATTTCTGAGGAATGCTTTAGACACCTTATAGATTCCATGCCCCGATGAACTGCGGCTGTTCTGATGGCAAAAGGGGGAGGTGCAACTCAATAATAGGAAGGTATCCTTAATGTTTCGTACACCCAGTGTATAAATTACATCGTCTATCTGCATCGGGGTCACGCACACACATTTACACATACAAGCAACAGAATTTATTGGCTACATTCACTTATTTTTACACACGCACATGTACACGTGAACACACATGAACACGTGCACACATGTACATGTGCATACATATGTATGACAGAGAAACACTCTCTCACACTGCACATGTTCACGCCATGATATGTGCGTGGACTACTTGTGGAGTGCACATGTTTGTGCGTATGTGTACGTACACGTGTACACGAACGCGTGCACATCCCCTCGCACATATCATGGTTGTGGCCCTCAGTTTTTCCATGTCAGATTACATTCGGAGATAAGGCTTGGGAGGATATATCATGAATAAATTACCACCTTAAATAAAATGTCTTATAAATACAGAGAATGTGTATAGGCTATACTCAACCATTTTTTTTGTCTGACATCCCTGGGCACAGAGTAAACAACATCTGAAAAGAGCTCAAACAAGGAAGGGGATGGAGGGGTGACAGCTAAAACGGGTCAGGGCTCTGGTCTCTCTAAGCAGCAACTAAAATGAGAAACGTTAAAGAAAATATGACCACACACACGTCACCAGAGAGTAAAGACTTGACAGTCTCTTTGGATCCGATTCATGTGGGCTTTGGTCGCTGGTCCATTGGCTTGAGCTGACGAAAGTTTGATACGAATATAAGTATCAAGATTTAGGAAAACACTCACCATGATAACGCATCAAAGTGTTGTACCTGCACCACACAGAGGACTCAAATGTATTCAGTACATTTAGTACAGTCTTAAATCCAGTGTTCTGTCCAGGGAGCGACATCGCGTGGACATTGGTGAAGTTGTGGACATAGTGGAAGATTCAATGGACGTCCTCGTTGGACAGCACTGGTTTGCTGGCGAAACGACCACCACACCTCTTCTTCCTTGGAGCCACACCAGCTTCCTTGTAGAACTATATCACTACAGTCAGCTTATCTGCATACGTTCTGGAACCAGAAAATACATTATTTAAAACATGCCTTTAAGATGTGCTGAAAGTCACAACATATTCTCAGCGCCTATATGTCTATTCATGATACAGCCTACTGCTCATTCTTTCTGGTACCTCATTAACTTTTGAATAAGGTTGCAGCCACAATAGTAACAGAAAACATAGTTATATTACTCGAAAGAAAATGTACATATGTAGAAACTTGAACGTTTCGCTGACGATTTGCTGGCCAACAAGGAAATCTGATGGATCCTTTTTCGAGCAGACCATTTTCTTGCAGAGGTTCATGGCAAATGTTTTATGGGCTACACATTCCCCACTTCTCTCTCTCATCAGCAACACACACACACACACACGCACAGAGACAGGTCCCATAAGCTAGCTTTGTTGCATGGGCTACACATCCCCCCACTTCTCTCTCTCTACCGTGCCACATACTCACTAATTCTCTCACAAACACACGCTTGGCTTTAATACACTAGCTAGCTACAGTACCAGTCACATTCCAGGGATACTACTCATTCCAGGGTTTTCCTTAATTAAAACAGTATTTTCTACATTGAAGAATAATAGTGAAGAGCACGCACACTCTACACACACGTACATTGTAATGTTGTTGTATGGTGGTGTGATGGAAATGTTATACATGTGCTGTTCTAATAACCGTTTTCTGTGTTCATGCAAGTGACTGATTGAATGATTCCTCACTTAACAGTATCAGCAATTTGTCAGTATGCCTAGACCTTGTTTTGAGAACAAAAGTTATCTCAGTTTCAAGGTCTCAACTTAGAGAGAACAAGCCTTGTGAGGTAATGAATGGTCTGTCACATGCATGACTCAGTATTGGTCGTTCACATGAATTAAGCAAATGTTAATGAATAATTAATTATGAATAAGCTAAATCATGCAAGTATGACTCTTCAGTATATAAGAGAACTAATGGGACTGCCCCAGTAGAGCTCCTGACAGACATTCACAAATGGGCATCAAGTTTGCTGGAACATCTCCAGCGCGCTAACAAACATTGATTCATTTAAGATTGACTTCGAGTGTCCCTGTGTAAGAATTTTCAGTGTTATTATACATTTTGTATTGTAGATATGTAGTGGTATAATAATGTTGTATGATGTACTGTAATATATGTTGTTTTATATATAGTGCCTTAATGTGTTTGGACCATTGGCAGCAGCTAATGGGGATCCCTAATAAATAGAAATACAAAGCTGGATTCCTCAGCTGAATAGCATAGTGACACAAAGTCACACAGTCTTACCTACAATAAATGTCTCGGTAGGATGACCCAGGCTGGGCCAGATGGCTGTCTAGCTCTGTTCTTCCTTCTTGAGATACGATTCTGATATCTGCATCCTGTTAGTCTCACTCCACTCCCCAACTACGATGTTGAAAGCCATCTCCTCGATGCCCACAGAAACCAGACAGTAACTCAACCTCAAATTTTTATCCCAGACAGGTGGTTTCTATTCATTTCTGCAAAACATGTTCTAACACTAGACAGATGGCTCCTATCCAACCCTTACAGGCTGACAACACTGCTCACGCCAAACCGGCTGCGTGCGCAAAAATTTATTTTGTCCCCCTCTCAAAATTTTTATAAAAAGCTGTTGCGCTGCAACTCACTGCCTTCCTGAAGACAAACAATGTATACGAAACGCTTCAGTCTGGTTTTAGACCCCATCATAGCACTGAGACTGCACTTGTGAAGGTGGTAAATTACCTTTTAATGGCGTCAGACCGAGGCTCTGCATCTGTCCTCGTGCTCCTAGACCTTAGTGCTGCGTTTGATACCATCGATCACCACATTCTTTTGGAGAGATTGGAAACCCAAAATGGTCTACACGGACAAGTTCTGGCCTGGTTTAGATCTTATCTGTCAGAAAGATATCAGTTTGTCTCTGTGGATGGTTTGTCCTCTGACAAATCAACTGTACATTTCAGTGTTCCTCAAGGTTCTGTTTGGGACCACTATTGTTTCACTATATATTTTACCTCTTGGTGATGTCATTCGGAAACATAATGTTAACTTTCACTGCTATGCGGATGACACACAGCTGTACATTTTGATGAAACATGGTGAAGCACCAAAATTGCCCTCGCTGGAAGCCTGTGTGTCACGAACGTCGTAATCCTCCTCGTCAGAGGAGGAGTAAGGATCGGACCAAAGCGCAGCGTGGTTTGATGAATACATACTTGATTTATTTAACAAAGACGAAACACTAAACAAACTTACAAAACAACAAAACGAACGTGACGCTACATAACGAAAGTGCAGACACAGGCAACCAACGTATAGACATAGACAATAACCCACAACCCACAATACAAAACAGGCTACCTAAATATGGTTCCCAATCAGAGACAACGCAAAACACCTGCCTCTGATTGAGAACCATATCAGGCCAAACACAGAAATAGACAAACCAGACATACAACATAGAACATAGTTCTAGGTCCCAAGAAACAAAGAGATCTTCTGAATCTGACAATTAATCTTGATGGTTGTCCAGTCGTCTCAAATAAAACTGTGAAGGACCTCGTCATTACTCTGGACCCTGATCTCTCTTTTGACGAACACATATAGACTGTTTCAAGAACAGCTTTTTTCCATCTACGTAACATTGCAAAAATCAGAAACTTTCTGTCCAAAAATAACACAGTGTCACAGTGTCTCCCGACCCCTCCTGTCTCAGCCTCCAGTATTTATGTTGCAGTGGTTTACGTGTTGGGGGGCTAGGGTCAGTCTGTTATATGTGGAGTATTTCTCCTCTCTTATCCGGTGTCCTGTGTGAATTTAAGTATGCTCTCTCTAATTCTCTCTTTCTTTCTTTCTTTCATTCTTTATTTCTCTCTCTCGGAGGACCTGAGCCCTAGGACCATGCCTCAGGACTACCTGGCCTGATGACTCCTTGCTGTCCCCAGTCCACCTGGCCGTGCTCCTGCTCCAGTTTCAACTGTCCTGCTTGCGGCTATGGAACCCTGACCTGTTCACCGGACGTGCTACCTGTCCCAGACCTGCTGTTTTCAACTCTTTAGAGACAGCAGGAGCGGTAGACATACTCTGAATGTGATCGGCTACGAAAAGCCAACTGACATTTACTCCTGAGGTGCTGACCTGTTGCACCCTCAAAAACCACTGTGATTATTATTATTTGACCCTGTTGGTCATCTATGAACATTTGAACATCTAGGCCATGTTCTGTTATAATCTCCACCCGGCACAGCCAGAATAGGACTGGCCACGCCTCATAGCCTGGTTCCTCTCTAGGTTTCTTCCTAGGTTCTGGCCAGGTTCTGTTTTGGGTTTTAGGCTGGGTTTTCTGTACAACACTTTGAGATATCAGCTGATGTAAGAAGGGCAATATAAATGAATTTGATTTGAATACATTAGAAGAGAAAACAGATTTCCTTCTTCATTTTACCGGTCACATAATTTTACATTATGAAGCTTACCGTAGTTCCCCAAAACAGTTGGGCCAGTCATGTGTTTGTTTGTAAATAGCACAACGGGAGCTGATGAGTCAAGCTGTGTATTTGGTTCAACAGTTAGCTAAGTGGCTGAATAAATAAGGAGACGGAGCATCATCTCAAACATTTTCTGCCGTGTTTGAGAAGTCAAAACGCTATTTTGATTTCCTTACATTTATTTGTTTGCCTCTCCTTTTCTTGGCCCGTCTGCTCCTCCACTCATTCTCCGAGCAGAGCAGGCAGGCCCGTTGGCCTAGCGACTCCACACAGATAGTGTGTACACATGCTGTCGTAGAGCAGTACTGATCTTCCTTCAGACAAGTATGTGTCAAAAGTTTGTTCATTTGCATAATGTCTCTTGTTCACATTTGCTTGTAAAGTCACCAAAAATGACATTCAGTAGCTACTACCTATACTTTTATAACTTTATGAACTGGATTGCATGTCTTTGCAATTTGCTTATTTTCGTTTGCACTCGTTAGCATATTTAGTTAGCAGCCGCTATTAGTTTGTGCTAATCTTGATAGCATTCTGGTAATAGACGCCCAATGGGCTTTTTTTGCATTTTGAGAGCCCCGTTGTGTACAAAAACATCATAAATCCCAGGATGAGAGAACAAAGGAATGACGTTATGAAAATCTGGATACTCCTAACCTTAAGTATCGCAATATTTTTTCCATGGCAGAAATAAAAGCAGACCAAGCAGACCAAACTCTTTGTATCAGGATTCAGGATAAGACCCAGATGCAGACAGTTCGATTCATAGATGTTCTACAAAACTGGTAAATATAGTTTGGAAACAGGAGACAAAGGGCTGGGAGACAGTATTTTAATTCTAGACACATGGAAAGTGGGATGTATAGGAGACTGCGGGGCATCAGAAGGCGAACAGCAGAGGGGCTGAGGACCTTAGAGATGGAGAAAGGGCCGATAAAATGAGGGGAAAGTTTGCGAGACTCCACCCGAGGGGCCGATCCAGAGTGGACAGCCATACCCTCTGCCCAAGACGATAGCGGGGAGCAGGGGTCTGGTGGCAGCCCGCCTGTCGCCGATACCTGGAGGTGTTCTTGAGGAGGGCGGACTGGGCTCTCTTCCAGGAAAGGCGACAGCGGCAGATGAACATCTGGGCCGAGGGTATGCTGACCTCTTCCTCCTGCTCAGGGAAGAGCGGAGGCTGATAACCCATGGAACACTCAAACGACGAGAGACCAATGACCGAGCAGGGATGGGTGTTGTGGGTGTATTCCACCCACATGAGTTACTGGCTCCAGGTGGTGTGGTTGGCGGAGACGATGCAACGAAGAGTCGTCTCCAGGTCCTGATTGGCTCGCTCCGAATGGCCGTTAGATTGGGGTTGAAACCCGGAGGACAGGCTGGCGATGCCCCAATGAGGGTGCAGAACGCCTTCCAAAATCAAGACGAAAACTGAGGACCACGGTCGGAGACCATTCCACCTGGAAGTACATGGATCTGGAAGACGTGCTGCAACATGAACTGGGATGTTTCCTTGAATAAGGGTAACTTGGGAAGGGGAATGAAATGGACACTTTTGGAAAACCTATCCACCACCATGAGGATAGTGGTGTTGCCATCTGATGGAAGGAGACCCATTACGAAGTCCAGCAATAAATGGGACCAGGGGTGGTGAGGAATGGGAAGAGGTTGAAGGAGGTTAGCCGGAGCTTGCCGCAGAGTTTTATTCTGGGCACACACGGTGCAGGCGGCGACAAACGCGGAGGCTTCACATTCTTGGACCCCGGGTGGTAGGAGATGGTGAAGTTGAATTGAGTGAATAGCAGGGCCCATCGAGCTTGCCTGGACTTGAGTCGCTTGGCGGTGTGGAGATATCCTAGGTTCTTGTGATCTGTCCATACTATGAATGGCTCTTCCGCCCCCTCTAACCAGTGCCAAGAAATTCCGGTCTGCAGCTGGAGACCACATGAACAGGACCTTGGGAGAGCTGAGTGCTGAAAGGGGGGAAGCGATGGTGCTGTAACCCCAGACGAACCGGTGGTAGAAATTGCCGAACCCCAAGAAGTGTTGCATCTGCACTCTGGAGGTGGGTTGTGGCCAATCCACCACCGCTCTCACCTTTCCAGGATCCATTTGTATGTATATATATTTTTTTCAACCCTTTTCTTCTCCCCAATTTCGTGGTATCCAATTGGTAGTAGTTAGTCTTGTCTCATCGCTGCAACTCCCGTACGGACTCGGGAGAGGCGAAGGTCGAGAGCCATGTGTTCTCCGAAACACAACCCAACCAAGCCGCACTGCTTCTTAACACAATGCCCATCCAACCCGGAAGCCAGCCGCACCAATGTGTCGGAGGAAACACCTGGCGACCGTGTCAGCGTGCACTGCGCCCGGCCCGCCACAGGAGTCGCTAGTGCACAAAGAGACAAGGATATCCATGCCGGCCAAACCCTCCCCTAACCCGGACGATGCTGGGCCAATTGTGCGCCACCCCATGGGCCTCCCGTTCGTGGCCGGCTGCGACAGGATCCATCTGTATGTTGCCTGCAGCTATGATGTATGCAAGGAAGGAGATGGTGGAGCGATGGATTTTGCATTTCTCCGCTTTGACAAACAGCTGGTTCCACAGAAGACGCTGGAGGACTTGTTGGACATGGAGGACATGTTCTTGAACCGAGCGGGGAAAAATGAGGATGTCATTGAGGTAGACGAACACGAACCTGTTCCA
Source organism: Salvelinus alpinus (assembly GCF_045679555.1). Taxonomy (NCBI): domain Eukaryota; kingdom Metazoa; phylum Chordata; class Actinopteri; order Salmoniformes; family Salmonidae; genus Salvelinus; species Salvelinus alpinus. The sequence continues at coordinate 4,521,494 of NC_092101.1, forward strand.
CATGTTACAGAGAACGTCGTTAACCAGGACCTGGTTAACTTCTCTGGGATATGTGGGACGCTAACGTCCCACTTGGCCAAAAGCCAGTAAAAATGCAGAGCGCCAAATTAAAATAAATTACTATAAAATCAAACGTTCATGAAATCACACATGAAAGACACCCAATTACAGCTACACTTGTTGTGAATCCAGCCAACATGTCTGATTTCAAAAAGGATTTACGGCGAAAGCACACCTTGCGATTATGTTAGGTCAGTACATAGCCACAGAAAAACACAGCAATTTCTACAGCCAAAGAGAAGAGTAACAAAAAGCAGAAATAGAGATAAAAATAATCACTAACCTTTGATCTTCATCAGATGACACTCATAGGACTTCATGTTACACAATACATGTATGTTTTGTTCGGTAAAGTTCATATTTATATCCAAAAATCAGAGTTTAGGCGGGACGCTACTGTCTCACTTGGCCATAAGCCAGAGAAAATGCAGAGCGCCAAATCCAAATAAATTACTATAAAAATCTAACTTTCATTAAATCACACATGAAATATACCAAATTAAAGCTACACTGGTTGTGAATCCAGCCAACATGTCAGAATTCAAATATGCTTTTCTGCGAAAGCAAACGATGCTATTATCTGAGGATAGCACCATAGAAGCTAAGCAGGGTCGGTCCTGGTCAGTCCCTGGATGGGAGACCAGATGCTGCTGGAAGTGGTGTTGGAGGGCCAGTAGGAGGCACTCTTTCCTCTGGTCTAAAACAAAAATATCCCAATGCCCCAGGGCAGTGATTGGGGACACTGCCCTGTGTAGGGTGCCGTCTTTCGGATGGGACGTTAAACGGGTGTCCTGACTCTCTGAGGTCATTAAAGATCCCATGGCACTTATCGTAAGAGTAGGGGTGTTAACCCCGGTGTCCTGGCTAAATTCCCAATCTGGCCCTCAAACCATCATGGTCACCTAATAATCCCCAGTTTATAATTGGCTCATTCATCCCCCTCCTCTCCCCTGTAACTATTCCCCAGGTCGTTGCTGCAAATGAGAACGTGTTCTCAGTCAACTTACCTGGTAAAATAACGGTAAAATAAAAATAAATAAATAAATAGTAAACAAAGAGAGAGAAGCATATTTCAACCCTGCAGGCGCGACAAAAAAATGCATAAATACAAATATAATTCATGCCTTACCTTTGACGAGCTTCTGTTGTTGGCACTCCAATATGTCCCATAAACATCACAAATGGTCCTTTTGTTCGATTAATTCGGTCGATATATATCCAAAATGTCCATTTATCTGGCGCGTTTGATCCAGAAAAACACTGGTTCCAACTTGTGAAACGTGACTACAAAATATCTCAAAAGTTACCTGTAAACTTTGCCAAAACATTTCCAACTACAATAACTTTGGGTGTTTTTTTACGTAAATAATTGATAAAATTGAAGACGGGATGATCTGTGTTCAATACACGATTAAAACAAACTGTAGCTAGCTTTCTGGTCACGCGCCTCTAACAAACAGTACACAAGTGACCCTCGTTGAAGATGGCCGTACTTCTTCATTACACAAAGGAAAAACCCTCAACCAATTTCTAAAGACTGTTGACATCCAGTGGAAGCAGTAGGAACTGCAAGAAGGTCAATTAGAAATCAGTATTCCCAATGAAAATCCATTGAAAAGAGAGTGACCTAAAAAAAAAAAATCTGAATGGTTTGTCCTCGGGGTTTCGCCTGCTAAATAAGTCTGTTATACTCACAGACATGATTCAAACAGTTTTAGAAACTTCTGAGTGTTTTCTATCCAAATCTACTAATAATATGCATATCTTACCTTCTGGGGATGAGTAACTGGCAGTTGAATTTGGGTATGCTTTTCATCCAAACGTGAAAATGCTGCGCCCTATCCTAGAGAAGTTAACACAGTAACACAGCAGGAAAGTTGTTCAATCCAAATGGCATCACCAGGTATTCATAGTGTCCGCTGGCTGTGTTAAAGGCGGTCTTCCACCTGTCCCCTTCCATCTGTATCAGATGGTAGGCGTTTTGGAGGTACAATTTAGAGAAGATGGTAGCCCACTGGAGAGGCTCTAAAGCCGAGGCGAAGAGTGGAAGCGGGTAACCGTTTTTAACCGTGATGTCATTCAGGCCTCCTGTAGTTAATGCACGCATGCAAGGTCATCGAATCACCAGCAGCAAAGAAGAACCCTGTACCGGCGGGGGAGCCAGAAGGATGGATACTCCCTGCAGCCAGGGAGTCCTCAATGTACTTCTCCATCGCCTTGGTCTCCGGACCCGACACGGATTAAAGCTGTGCCCGAGACGGTTTAGTTCTCGGGAGAAGGTCGATGACGCAGTCATAGGACCAATACGGAGGATGCGAGTTGGCACGGGCCTTGCTGAAATCCTCCCAAAGGTCTAGGTATTCAGCGGGAATGGCGGAGAGGTCTGGGGCTTTTCCCAAGCGCGCTGGAAGATGTCCCGGGGCAGGCTGCCCCGACTTCAGACAATGAGCGTGCAAGAATGGGCTCCAACCCTTGACCGAACCCACAGCCCAGTCAACAAGGGGATTGTGTCTCTGGAGCCATGAAAACACCAACACAACGGGTACCTGAGGGGATTCGATAGGTAGAAACTGGATCGACTCGCTGTGGTTACCTGACACTCTTAGGTTGATAGGAACCGTGTTGTGGATGACTCTGCCAATTGAACACCCATTGAGCTCTTACATTCATGGTATTGGAGAGGGGTTGAGTGGGAATTCCCAGCTCAGACACCAGGGTAGCGTCCATAACACACTTTTCTGCCCAAGAGTCAATGAGTATCCGGATAGATTTGCCCACCAGCGTACTCATACCTCCTGATGAGCTGAGTCTTTTAACAGGACAGGTAGAAATGTAATGACCTGTAGTCCAACAATACAGACAGCTCTTGGTGTTAAGTCTGTGTAACCGTTCGGCAGGAGACAATCTAGCTCTGCCAAGTTGCATAGGCTCCACAGGAGGCGAGTCGGCAGACCTCTGTGATTCTCCGGGGGAACTTGAGTAACCTCGGATTCTCTCGGCAATGTAGATGCCGAGGACTTCCGGGATTCCTCGGAGGGGAGGTGGGATCCATGGATGAGCGAGGGGGAGTGGGAACAGACCTCCTCTCCCTCCTACGTTCCCGTAGTTGGCCATCAATCCAGATGCTCGAGGCGATGAGAGAGTCGAGATCGATGGGCAGCTCCCGGGCTGCGAGCTCATCTTTCACCTCCTCCGATAACCCGTGAAGGAATGTGTCAAAGAGGGCTTCCGGGTTCCTGTCACTCTCTGTGGCCAACGTGCGGAAATCAACCACATTATGGGAGTCTTGGCATAGCCGGAGTAGCTATGCCAAGGGCTGGCAGAATGGTCAAAACCGGGGGGACTAGAAAACAGCAACTATAGAAAATGGGAAAACTTGACGGCAAAAGAAGAACTGCCAACAGAAACAGAAAACGCAGGAGATAATGTAGATAAGAAGATAATGGGGACAAATGGAAGACACCTGGTGAGGGGTGGAGACAAGCACAAGACAGGTGAAACACATCAGAGTGTGACACTTTGGTCCTTTAAAACCTGCTGTATGTGAAAATATTGTGTGCTATAGCTTGGAAAAAAAATAAATGTAACCCTGGATGACAATAAAATGTTTGTTTTGAACATTAAGGCTGTTTTCATAAAATAAGTTAAATCTGCTTTGTGTTTTGTTTCCTTGCCACAACAATAACAAGTATCGCAGTACTGGTATTGTCCCGGCCCTAATATTAGCAGAAACATGACATCAGTCAAAATACCTCAAAACAAGACATGGTATCAATAAGAAGATACAGCGGGATTAAACGAGCCACCCGCATGGCAGCTTCTTTTCACTGTTGCTATTTATCTGACCATTCAGAATCACAACAATGCACACATTCCGGCCACATCGATGCACCCGCATAATTTTTGTGATGTTGTCAGCCAACCTGTCTGTCTATAGGGAGAAAGTACAGAATTATTTGAACGATTTGATGTGAGTTTTGAAATAGCAAACGTATAAAAACGGTATAATTTGCACATAATAATGTGCAGTGAATATCAATCACAATGATGTTAACTCCACTGTGGATATGGAAAAAGAATAGAAATCCTTTTGTGGAGCTCTATTGTGACTACAGACAACTCAAGTCTCGAAGATATAACGAGCACGTCTTAGACAACAAAAAAGAGCCAATAAACGTTGGCCATTATACTTGCTAAGGTGTTTTCTAAAATAAAACCCTTGGATTGGATAGACTGAGACAATGGGAATTTGAGCTTTCTTTGTATCTCCAATGAGGAAATATTACAACTATGTAGAATAGTCTGTCGGCAGCTGTCGGCTGGAACATTTTACTAACAGGCTGTTTTTGAATGTACTTTGCCATTGTATCATTGGAACTGAGAGTGTCTTCCAGTTTCACACCTCTATTGATCGTCTGACTGATGGAGACATCAAGAGAAATGAGAGAAAGCGTTGGAGGGAGAGAGAGGGAAATAGGTGGAGGGAGGGAATCTTGTTCCTTCTTTCTTCTGGTATCAGCAGGTCTTCACATTGTGAACTGCACCTTAGGTATATCCTACAGTCAGATAGAGCCAGTCTATAATGAGGCCTCTTTACTGTCACATACATTTTTTTTTACCAAAGCCCTCGGTACAGGAGAAAACAGATCATCAACTCAGACGTTTTTATAATAGCACACATTTCCCTGTTACCTAGAATGGGGTTATGGTGCAGGAAAAGTAAAAAGATACTGTAAAAATTGAGTGGTGGAAATTAAGAATCATTCATGTATAGTATGTGATGTAGAGGGCAAGAAAATGGTATATCATAAACTGCGGTTGAGGAACAAATAGGAAAGTAAGTCTGATATGAACGTTGATAAACTTGTAACCCCACTTTTGAGAAAATAGCCCTTGAATATTTTGGGACACCTACTGGAGAGCTCTTCTTGCCTTAGCCTCACCCACCTCTTCACGTGAGGCCATATGGTAAACAGTGAGTATGGTAGTGTACAACCAAAGATTTCAAGACTAAAGTCTGGTTTATACTATCGACATATCTGTAGAGTTGTTGAGTGACATCATGATTGCAAGATGTCGCTGACAGATAGGGCAGCCATGCTTCTAGTTCCTAGGCAACTTTGCAGTATCTTTTAAAATTTGATGTGATATTTCTTACTTTATTAGCCCAGAAAATGTTGTGTTATTACATACAGCTATTACACACAGCTGGGAAGAACCTTTGGATATCAGAGCGACGGTAACTCACCAGCATTAGCAGCGTTCAGGGCGGCAGGTAGCCTAGTGGTTAGAGCATTAGGCCATTAACCAAAAGGCTGCTAGATTGAATCCCCGAGCTGACAAGGTAAAAATCTGTCGTTCAGCCCCTGAACAAGGCAGTTAACCCACTGTTCCTAGGCCGTCATTGTAAATAAGAATTGTAAATTGTTCTTAACTGACTTGACAAGTTAAATATATATATATATATATATTTGTTACGACCATGAATACGACTCTCCCAAATCGGTCCCTTTGTTCGTACCCCCCAGGGCAATTGAACTGATTCCAGAGGCTGATTCAAAACACTGAGAATAGGTATTCGGAGTGGACTTCTAGTCTGACTCAGGAGGCGTGCACACCATTCACTGCTTCCGAGTATATTACTCACTAAAGTTCAGTCTCTGGATAATAAAGTTGATGAGCTCAGGGTGAGGATTTCCTTCCAGACAAACATCAGGGATTGTAACATACTCAGTTTCACGGAAACATGGCTATCTCGGGATATAGTGTCTGAGTCCACACAGCCAGTTGGGTTCTCAGTTCAGCAGACAACAATAAATATTGTTCCGGGAAGAAGGACGGGGGTGAATGTTTCATGATTAACTACTCATGGTGTGATTGTGACAACATACAGGAACTCAAGTCCTTTTGTTCACCCAATTTAGAATACCTCACAATCAAATGCCGACCGTATTACCTCCCAAGAAAATGTATATATATTTTTTTCACCTTTTATTTAACCAGGTAGGCTAGTTGAGAACAATTTCTCATTTACAACTGCGACCTGGCCAAGAATAAAGCAAAGCAGTTCGACACATACAACAGAATTACACATGGAATATACAAACATACAGTCAGTAATACAGTAGAAAAAAATCTATATATAGTGTGTGCAAATGAGGAAAGACAAGGGAGGTAAATCAATAAATAGCCCATAGTGGTGAAGTAATTACAATATACCAATTAAACACTGGAGTGATTGATGTGAAGAAGATGAATGTGCAAGTAGAAATACTGGGGTGCAAAGGAGCAAGATAAATACATAAATACAGTATGGGGATGAGGTAGTTGGATGGGCTACATTACAGATGGGCTATGTACAGGTGCAGTGATCTGTGAGCTGCTCTGACAGCTGGTGCTTAAAGCTAGTGATGGAGATATGAGTCTCCAACTTCAGTGATTGTTGCAGTTTGTTCCAGTCATTGGCAGCAGGGAACTGGAAGGAAAGGCGGCCAAAGAGGAATTGGCTTTGTGGGTGACCAGTGTGATATACCTGCTGGAGCGCGTGCTACGGGTGGGTGCTGCTATGGTGACCAGTGAGCTGAGATAAGGCGGTTGCTTTACCTAGCAGAGACTTGTAGATGACCTGGAGCCAGTGGGTTTGGCGACGAGTATGAAGCAAGGGCCAACCAACGAGAGCGTACAGGTCACAATGGTGGGTAGTATATGGGGCTTTGGTGACAAAACGGATGGCACTGTGATAGACTGCATCCAATTTGTTGAGTAGAGTGTTGGAGGCTATTTTGTAAATGACATCGCCGAAGTCGAGGATCGGTAGGATGGTCAGTTTTACGAGGATATGTTTGGCAGCATGAGTGAAGGATGCTTTGTTGTGAAATTGGAAGCCGATTCTAAATTTTATGTTGGATTGGAGATGCTTGATGTGAGATTGGAAGGAGAGTTTACAGTCTAACCAGACACCTAGGTATTTGTAGTTGTCCACATATTCTATGTCAGAACCGTCCAGAGTAGTGATGCTGGACGGGCGGGCAGGTGCGGGCAGCGATCGGTTGAAGAGCATGCATTTAGTTTTACTTGCATTTAAGAGCAGTTGGAGGCCACGGAAGCAGAGTTGTATGGCACTGAAGCTCGTCTGGAGGTTAGTTAACACAGTGTCCAAAGAAGGGCCAGAGGTGTCGTCTGCGTAGAGGTGGATCATAGAATCACCAGCAGCAAGAGCGACATCATTGATGTATACAGAGAAGAGTCGGCCCGAGAATTGAACCATGTGGCACCTCCATAGAGACTGCCAGAGGTCAAGACAACAGGCCCTCCGATTTGACACACTGAGCTCTATCAGAGAAGTAGTTGGTGAACCAGGCGAGGAATTTGAGAAACCAAGGCTGTTTAACTTAATTCTCTTCGGTTATAGTCACAGCCGTGTATATTCCCCCTCATGCCAATACCACGACGGCCCTCAATGAACTTCAAGGGACTTTATGCAAACTGAAAAGCAAATTTGAGGAAAATGCTATCGAAGTTCTATCAACATATTGATTGTAGTTCTCGCACTGCTAAAACACTTGACCACTGCTACTCCAACTTCTGGGATGCCTACAAGGCCCTGCCCCACCCTCATTTCGGCAAATCTGATCACGACTCCATTTTGCTTCTCCCTTCCTATAGTCAGAAACTCAAACAGGAATTACCCGTGCTAAGGACTATACAACGCTGGTCTGACCAATCGGAATCCATTCTTCAAGATCACACGGACTGGTTTATGTTCAGGGTAGCCACCGAGAATAATATTGACGAATATACTGATAACGTGACTGAGTTTATCAGAATGTATATAGGAGATGTTGTGACTATTAAAACCCACCCTAACCAGAATCCGTGGAAAGATGGCAGCATTCGCGCAAGAAGGAAAGCGTGAACCATCGCATTTAAGCATGGTAAGGTGACTGGGAATTTGGCAGAATACGGACAATGTAGCTTTTCCCTCCGTAAGGCAATCAAACAAGCAAAACATCAGTACAGAGACAAAGTGGAGTCACAATTCAACGGCTCAGACACGAGACGTATATGGCAGGGTCGACAGACAATCACAGACTACAAAGGGAAAATCAGCCACGAAACTAGGACACCGACGTCTTGCTTCTGGATAAGCTAAACACGTTCTTCGCCCACTTTGAGGATAACACAGTGCCACCAACGCGGCCCGCTACCAAGAGCTGTGGGCTCTCATTCTCTGTAGCCGACATGAGTAAGACATTTAAGCGTTTTGACCCTCTGGCTGCTGGCCAAGACGGCATCCCTAGCCGCGTCCTCAGAGCATGTGCAGACCAGCTGGCTGGAGTGTTTACAGATATACTTAATCTCTCCCTATGCCAGTCTGCTGTCCCCACTTGCTTTAAGATGTCCACCATTGTTCCGGGACCGAAGAAAGCAAAGGTAACTGAACCAAATTACTATCGCATCGTAGCATTGACTTCTGTCATCATGACGTGTTTTGAGAGTTAAGAATCATATCACCTCCACCTTACCTGACACCCTAGACACACTTCAATTTGCATACTCCCCCAATAGATCAACAGACGGTGCAATCGCCATCGAACTGCACATTGCCCTATCCCTTCTGGACAAGAGGAAAACCTACTATGTGAGAATGCTGTTCTTTGATTATAGCTCAGCTTTCAATACCATAGCACCCTAGACACACTTCAATTTGCATACTCCCCCAATAGATCAACAGACGGTGCAATCGCCATCGAACTGCACATTGCCCTATCCCTTCTGGACAAGAGGAAAACCTACTATGTGAGAATGCTGTTCTTTGATTATAGCTCAGCTTTCAATACCATAGTACCCTCCAAATTCATCATTAAGCTTGATGCCCTGGGTCTGAACCCTGCCCTGTACAACTGGGTCCTGGACTTCCTGACGGGCCGCCCACAGCTGGTGAAGGTAGGAAACAACACCTTCACTACTCTGATCCTCATCATAGGGGCCCCACAAAGGTGTGTGCTCAGCACCCTCCTGTACCCCCTGTTCACCCATGATTGCGAGGCAACGCACGCATACAACACAATCATCAAGTTTGCAGACAACACAACCACAGAAGGCCTGATTACAAACAATGATGAGACAGCTTACGGGGAGGAGGTGAGGGCCCTGGAGGAGTGGTGCCAGGAAAATAAACCATCCCTCAACGTCAACAAAATCGAGGAGATAATCGTGGACTTCAGGATACAGCAGAGGGAGCACGCCCCTATCCACATCGACGGGACTGCAGTGGATAAGGTGAACAATGTAACGTTCTTCGGAGTACACATCACCAACATTCTGAAATGTTCCACCTCAACAGACAGTGTGGTGAAGAAGGTGCAACAGCACCTCTTCAATACGGCTTCACCCTTAAGACCCTCAAACTTTTACAGATTTGTATTTGTATTTAATATGGATCCCCATTAGCTGCTGCCAAGATAGCAGCTACTCTTCCTGTGGTCCAGCAAAATGTAGTTTTAAAAACATTATAATACATTCACAACACACAGTGTGCCCTCAGACCCCTACCACATATCTACAATATATACAAATCCATGTGTGTGTATAGTGAGTATGTTATTGTGTGTGTGTATGCATGAGTCAGTGCAATGTTTGTGTTGCTTCACAGTCCCCGCTGTTCCCTAAGGTGTATATTTATCTGTTTTTTTTTATAAAATGTTGCTGCTTGCATAAGTTACTTGATCTGGAATAGAGTTCCATGTAGTCATGGCTCTATGTAGTACTGTGTGCCTCTGGACTTGGTGACTGTGAAGAGACCTCTTGTGGGGTATGCATGGGTGTCCGAGCTGTGCGCCACTAGTTCAAACAGACAGAGCGTGCATTCAACATGTTCAATACCTCTCACAAATACAAGTAGTGATGAAGTCAATCTCTCCTCCACCTTAAGCCAGGAGAGATTGACATGCATATCATTAATGTTAGCTCTCTTTGTACATCCAAGGGCCAGCTGTACTGCCCTGTTCTGAGTCAATTGCAAAGTCCTTTTTGAGATACCTGACCACACAACTGAACAATAGTCCAGGTGGGACAAAACTATGACCGGTAGGACCTCCCTTGTTGATTGTGCTGTTAAGAAGGTAGAGCAGCACTTTGGACAGACTTCACCCCATTTTAGCTACTGTTGTATCAATATGTTTTGACCATGACAGTTTACAATCCAGGGTTACTCCAAGCAGTTTAGTCACCACAACTTGCTCAATTACCACATTATTTATTACAAGATTTAGTTGAAGTTTAGGGTTTAGTGAATGATTTGTCCCAAATACAATGCTTGAGGTTTTTGAAATATTTAGGACTAACTTAATCCTTACCACCCACTCTGAAACTAAGTACAGCTCTTTTTAAAGTGTTGCTGCCATTTCAGTCACTGTAGTAGCTGACGTGTATAGTGTTTAGTCATCTGCAAACATCGACACACCTGCTTTACAAAGCCAGTGGCATGTAAAAAAAAAAAATGTTTAAATGTCATTAGTAAAGATTGAAAAAATGAAGGTGTCTAGACTGCTGCCTTGGGGAATTCCTGATAATACCTGGATTATGTTGGAGAGGCTTCCATTAAAGAACAACCTCTGTGTTCTGTTAGACGGGTAACTCTTTATCTACAATATAGCAGGGGGTGTAAAGACATAACACATGTGTTTTTTCCAGCAGACTATGATCGATAATGTCAAAAGCCACACTGAAGTGTAACAAAACAGGCCACACAATCTTTTTATCATCAATTTCTCTCAGCCAAACATCAGACATTGGTTTAAGTGCTGTGCTTGTTGAATGTCCTTATAAACATGATAAAAGTCTGTTGTCAATTTGTTTACGGTAAAATAGCATTGTATCTGGTCAAACACATTTTTTTAACTAAGGGTTGGTAACAGGCTGATTGGTCGGCTATTTGAGCCAGTAAAGGGGGATTTACTATTGTTAGGTAGCGGAATTACTTTTGCTTCCCTCCAGGCCTTTGGGCACACACTTTCTGGTAGGCTTAAATTGAAGATATGGCAAATAGGAGTGGCAATATTGTCCACTATTATCCTCAGTAATTTTCCGTCCAAGTTGTCGGACCCCGGTGGCTTGTCATTGTTGATAGACAATTCTTTTTTTACTACTTACTTTACGGAATTCAAAAGTTCAATTCTTGTCTTTCATAATTTGGCCAGATATACTTGGATGTGTAGTGTCAGCATTTATTATTTGTATCTCAGAAAGCCATTTGTATTGCTAGTTATAGCCTAACTATAGCCTTAGTTAGCAAACTAACGTTAAACCTAATGTGAACTAACTCCCTTTTGTACATCGCGCTGGTCTGTACAATTGACCTTATTTTAGGGCCCAAAAAACGTAATACTTCCAGGTCAACTGTAATATCAATACCATTGTAAAGCACAATTTTTCCCCTTTCCAACAAAATCAATGACGAGTCCTTCATGATGCCCATCTCTGCATGATTCAAGAAGGCAATGAGCTCCGTCAGGTCTTTTTAAAAATGGCAGGTGGGGAAGAGAAACCTATTGCGTGATAGTGAGAAGGAGAGATGTCGTGTGGGGAAATGGCTTTTTTCACTCGATCTGTCCAACTTATCACTTTATCGTCTCTAAAATGTAAATAAAACACTATAAAGAGTTTATATAATGTGTCATTACATACTTATTTTAAGGTTTTTGTCGAATTTGAATCTGGTTTAAAGGGCGGGGCTAAAGTGATCTTCAGAAGTAAACAGTGGCTTTTGAGAGCCATGATAGCTTGCAGTGATGACGCAAAAAATGACTAGATATCCCCCTTACCCTGTTCCTGTACCTTTCTTGTTTTTAAATGGTGACAGAAGTGCTACACCTGGTGGAGAGAGGCTATAAGACCGAATTAGTTGCTTTATGCGTGCTGCACGTTACGCCATGACACGTCACGATGTAATGTACAGCGTCGGAGGTGTCAGTTTTTTCAACTTTTCTCCGATACTATAGAGCCATTACCATGTCAATCAACGCTCGAATAGAAACGTAGTTCACACCCCAGATTTTGATGTCAACACAGTCGCTACAGTCCCATCAGTTTTCTTTGCAGCCTTGTTTGAATGTCGTGGTTGCGCACATTTGTACGGAATGGGGTTAGCGTACGTTAGTTGGTTAGCTTTAGCTAGCTATGACAATCGGTTTGTCGTGCCAGTACTCTATGGGTTGGGATTATGGTTCATTGTTTAGCAAGCTAGCTAGCTAGCTACATGTCTAAACAAGACTCTACTTCGCCAGATGATTATATGACCAATCAAGTTAGCCCGGTGTGTCTGAAGGTGAATACGGCCATCTATTGTATAATAATGCTAAAATATTTGTATCTGGAATTTGTCTTTCAGCATCAGTAGAACACACATGACTATCCTCCTCCACCAGTCATACAATGAGAATAGTCTAATGCCTCCCATCAAAAAGATAGCCCAAGCAAGCACAGGTTACACATGAAGCATCAGGACTTGCAGCAAGTTGTGAACTTCATCAACAACTATGCAGAGGATAATGCAATAGTATTACCTGGACGCCACCCAGGACACAAACACTTTGGTTGAAAGCTGCTGCCATGTCATGTGTCACAAGCTGCGGTGTGGCGACAACACATGGTATTTAAAGATTAAACAACATCTTTTGATTATTTTATTTACCTCCAACATGATTGGCACTACTTTTACTGATCTCACATTATTTGGTATGTGTAGTCGGGCTGTCTTCCTTCAGGAATCTGTGGACCACCTGACTCCGTACTTTAGGCCAATGTCACAGATCAAGCAGTATCAGCACTTCAGGTGAATATAATTTTCATTCCGTTGTATGAGTTTATTCTTATTATCTAAACTTGGGAGGTCAGTTATGTTATGCAAGGTTGTAATGTCCTTATTTTTTAAATATTTTCCTTCGATGCTCAGGAGCCTGGTGTTGTTGTCGCCAAGGAGTGTTCAGACTCAGTTGGGACCAGGTTTCAGCTGCTCCCAGTCATCATGACTATCTGCACTGCCTCTATGCACATTCACATGACTTTCTCTCAACACACACACGGCATACATTGCTGCTATTATAAAAAATGTATCCTGCTGCTCAGCTACTTTACTGCTTATTGTATGAATATATGTAACTACCTTGTCTATCACTGACATCGTTATTGATATTGTTCTTGTACATACTGTATAGTTTGTTCTTTCTCTACTGGCATTGACACTTATTGTTATTGTTTTTTATATATTGACAATTTCTATTTTTTATATTGTAAGTAACCATTTGGCTGTACCGTTTACACATTCTGTAGAGACCCATCCACTAGGCAATATGTGGCTGGGGGTTATAGCATTTCTTCCACATGACCCATCAAGTTAGACAAGTGTGTCTGGGTATGCGTCATCTAATAATTCAAAATATTTTTCTGTTTTTGATATTGCTACTATGCAAATTTGCAAGTACCCATTTCAATGTACAGTTTACACCTTCTGTATCCTGTGCATGTGACAAATAAACTTAGATTTTATTTGATATAGTTTGTGTTTACCAGAGCCGGTAATGTGAAGAACAACATGCCTGCACCAAATTCAGATTAGGATATTTTTACCGAGAGTTTTTCCTAATACTTTTACCACTTTTAGTCTTGAAATTCTTGGTTGTTTTACTGTGCTACTCAACTCTGTTTAGCACATGGCCTCACATGTGAATCCTTAAAAGGGAATGGAAATACAAGGATTTAGAACGGCTGCTAACTGTAACTGGTGTGAGTGAGGATGCTGCCAGATAATGGCTAGAGAGTATGAGTGTGTGTTTTATAGATGTTTGAGATACAGCACAAAATCCCAGCGGATGGTGGCTGTATTACATCCAGTCAGAGGTTCCTGTCAGTCTGGCTGGATGGCGATGTATTGGACATGTCACTAATCCTTTTGAAGGACTTCCGGGCAAAAGAGGTTACTCGACCAGTCAGCAGCCGATATGCCAGTTAAATATTTGCTTAAATGTTGCTTTATTATAAATAGTTTAAAGCTAACATCAGTAGTGGATAGGTGCTCAATATATTTAAAGCGTAACCAGATAAATTGCTTTGAAGATAAAACTACTTTCAACGTGCACTAACCCCGTGTCCCTGTTGCTAGAGAAGTGACTTCAACTAGCTTTGGCTGCCATCTATTGGAAAGGAATGGTAACTACACTGGGCAGCTAGTTGGCTAGAGTCAAAGGAGACTTTAATAACATATGCCATTTAGCAGACACCTTTATCCTGGCTACATGGTAGTGGAAACAGATCATAGAAATAGGATTACAAAAATACATAGTCAATTACAGGGTTATTTAGGTGTTTTGTACAAGTTCCAATGAAACAAGAAGAGGATTCACATGAAAGGTTATGATTGCAAGTCTGCCTCATGCACAAGATCAAAAGACAAACAACGGTAGCATACCGTAAAGGGGCAATCAGCAGTTGCTAAATCCATTTTTGCACTTATAAATGAATGATATGTAACCGTTGATTCATGAAGAATCTAACGTATAAATGCCCCATGAGCTTAGTTCAACTGCCGTACCCCATCAGAACCCAAAATATTAACTTGTTTTACTCCAACGTTTGTAAACAAAGAAAATGTAAACAAACACGATACAGCCTCAAAACATGGTTAAAACTCTAATTTTCATATCATGGATGTTCAGTCCTTGTATCTATAGCTCTATGAATTTGAGAGTGGCTCCATATCTCCAGCCCCATCGCTCAGCTTTTTACCAAAAGAGGAGCAGGGAAGACACTTTTGTTATTGTTTCTACTGCTGATAGCCACTTTAAGAAGTTAAATACACACCAAAATATGTTACGGATATTGTTAAAATGTCACATCCCTCAGACAGTTAGTGAATACACAGCACGCAGCAGAGCAAACAATCAATCAAATGTATTTTACAAAGCTCTTTTTACATCAAAATAATAACCACAGTGGTTATAGAGGGTGCAACAGTTCAACACCTCAGGAGCAAATGTCAGTTGGCTTTTCATAGCTGAGCATCCATAGGTCGAAACAGCAGATCCGGTAGGACGTCCGTTGAAATGGGTAAAAAAAAAAATCTGTGGAAATTCAGCTCTGATTCCCTTTATGGATGTGTGCATATTTGAATTCGCTGTTGACTGGCCTGCCACTTCTCCAGTTTCGGAACACCAGCCAGCTCCCCCAAAGTGACCGCCACTCTTTGGGCACTCAGAGTCCGCTAGGATGGTCCAAGAGCCAGATATAAGTTACACAAATCATAGTTCTGATTTTACTATAACATGTATGACAGTACCTCTGGCTTCCCGATGGCCACCAGCTGTTTCCTCATACATTTGGCAATGTGTCACAGGTCATACTAATGCCAGATATCAGCATGTGAGTTCCTCAAGAGCACCCTCACACTTGGCTGCCTGTCAGTGGCCAGGGTATCAATACTGCATCCATGGGCCTGTTAGTAATAATGGTTTATTTATCATCCTAAAAGGTACCTACGTCCTCTTCATACATTCACCAAATACACATTTACAACCATTAGGCTAGCTACAGAATAAAGGTTAGGCTATAGCCAGTTGTGGAAAAAGTACCCGATTGTCATACTTGAGTAAAAGTAAATATACCTTCATAGAAAATGACTCAAGTAGAGGTGAAAGTCACCCAGAAAAATACTACTTGAGTAAAAGTCTAAAAGTATTTGGTTTTAAATATACTTAAGTATCAAAAGTAATTGCAAATATATAATTCACTATCCAAAGTAAAAGTATAAATAATTTCAAATGGCTAATAATACGTAGTTTTTTTTAAAATGTACGGATAGCCAGGCGCACGCTACATATTAAGCATTTGTGTTTAGTGAGTCCTCCAGATCAGAGGCAGTAGGGATGACCAGGGATATTATCTTGATAAGTGAGTGAAATGGACCACTTTCCTGTCCTGCTAAGCTTTGAAAATATAACAAGTACATTATTTTCTTCATGAATGTAGTGAAGTAAAAGTAAAAGTAGTCAAAGATATAAATGGTAAAGTACAGATACCTAAAAAACTACTTAAGTAGTACTTTAAAGTATTTTTACTTAAGTACTTTAGACCACTGGCTATAGCTTGCCTCAATGTGTTGCAGGACTCTCAATTATCCCTCCCTCTCCAACCAGTAGCTGTTCTTCACTTCAGTCACATGCACAGTCTCTTGGGGGATGATCAGGTGGGAAGCAGAGTCCAGGATGGTGTAAGAACCAAAGGAGGCTTCAGATACGATCAATGGACTGTCACCAATTGTAGCCAGAATGGTCTCCATGTGCTGAGTCCACATGTGGTTAATAACCTCTGGCACAATGTAGAAGTGCTGTTGGCTTGGGAACTGTCACAGCGACATGTTTCCACAAATATGGAGTGGGAGCTGACAGTAAGGAAGACCGCTGATGGCACCAACAGATTCTCTGCAAACAATTTTCCCTCTGGTCTGGGACTCCCACTTCATCCTGATGCCCACAACACACTGTCTCCATGGTGATGGCAAAAAAAAATATTTTCAGGAATGAGCTGATGACACCTGCTCGACATCCTGGCTCATGGCTGACAATGTATTTTGGGTCTTGCACACACTCTTTGATAGTATATCTTGGCCCGCACTGTGATGATTGTAATTCTGAACCTCGAGCCTGACTTCAAGCTCTTTAGTGATGGTCCCCGTGGACCTCTTCTCCACCGTAGCATAGGAACACTCTGGCACCCAGGGGTCAGTTTTGCATGCTCGTGTCTCGTGTCAGATTGTGTCTTGAAATAAACAATAGCCTTAGAAATAACATGCATTTACATGTGCCTCCTCCTGAACAGTGTCCTCCAGGATGAAAACCTTTTCAGGGATGAAGATGTCATCCTGAAAACAAAACATTTTGTTAAGACAATTGAACCCAAATAAACTCTGCAAAAAAAGAAAAGTCCTCTCACAGTCAACTGCGCTTATTTTCAGCAGACATAACATGTGTAAGTATTTGTATGAACATAACAAGGTTCAACAACTGAGACATAAACTGAACAAGTTCCACAGACATGTGACTAACAGAAATTGAATAATGTGTCCCTGAACAAAGGGGGGGACAAAATCAAAAGTAAGTCAGTATCTGGTGTGGCCACCAGCTGCATAAAGTACTGCAGTGCATCTCCTCCTCATGAACAGCACCAGATTTGCCAGTTCTTGCTGTGAGACGTTACCCCAATTTCCCACCAATGCACTTGCAAGTTCCCTGACATTTCTGGGGGAATGGCCCTAGCCCTCACCCTCCGATCCAACAGGTCCCAGACGTTCTCAATGGGATTTAGATCGCTGGCCATGGCAGAACTGACATTCCTGTCTTGCAGGAAATCACGCACAGAACGAGCAGTATGGCTGGTGACATTGTCTTGCTGGAGGGTCATGTCAGGATGAGCCTGCAGGAAAGTTACCACATGAGGGAGGAGAATGTCTTCCCTGTAACGCACAGCGTTAAGATTGCCTGCAATGACAACAAGCTCAGTCCGATGATGCTGTGACACACCGCACCAGACCATGATGGACCCTACACCTCCAAATCTATCCCGCTCCAGAGTACAGGCCTCGGTGTAATGCTCTTTCCTTCGACAATAGACGCAAATCCGACTATCACCCCTGGTTAGACAAAACCGCGAATCATCAGTGAAGAGCACTTTTTGCCAGTCCTGTCTGTACCAGCGATGTTGGGTTTGTGCCCATAGGCGACGTTGTTGCCGGTGATGTCTGGTGAGGACGTGCCGTACAACAGGCCTACAAGCCCTCAGTCCAGCCTCTCTGTCTATTGCGGACAGTCTGAGCACTGATGGAGGGATTGTGCATTCCTGGTGTAACTCGGGCAGTTGCCATCCAGTACCTGTCCCGCAGGTGTGATGTTCGGATGTACCGATCCTGTACACGTGGTCTGCCACTGCGAGGATGATCAGCTGTCCATCCTGTCTCCCTGTAGCGCTGTGTTAGGCGTCTCACAGTACGGACATTGCAATTTATTGCCCTGGCCACATCTGCAGTCCTCATGCCTCCTTGCAGCATGCCTAAGGCAAGTTTACACAGATGAGCAGGGACCCTGGGCATCTTTCTTTTTGTATTTTTCAGAGTCAGTAGAAAGGCCTCGTTAGTGTCCTAAATTTTCATAACTGTGACCTTAATTATCTACCGTCTGTAAGCTGTTAGTGTCTTAATGACCGTTCCACAGGTGCATGTTCATTAATTGTTAGTGGTTCATTGAACAAGCATGGGAAACAGTGTTTGAATTATGAATTATCTTTGAAAGACAGGGTCTTGAAAAAAGGCTGTTTCTTTTTTTGCTGAGTTTATATCAGTTGGCGTTAAAAAGCTACCTGTCTTGTATGCCATGTCAAAACAAACACACACAAACACACAGCAAATACAGGGACATTTTTCAGCAAACATTAGCTATGTCAACTTCAGTCTAGCTAAATGAGGTGGAGCTCACAAAACTTTACAAAAACAAATCTTTCAACAAAATGTATTACAGTAAATCAAATGAAAGTTTAATGTAACGTGCGCCGAATACAACAGGTGTAGACCCTACAGTGAAATGCTTACTTACAGGCTCTAACCAATTTTGCAAAAAAGGTATTAGGTGAACAATAGGTAGGTAAAGAAATTAAATAACAGTAAAAAGACAGGCCATATACAGTAGCGAGGCTACATACAGACACCGGTTAGTCAGGCTGATTGAGGTAGTATGTACATGTAGATATGGTTGAAGTGACTATGCATATATGAGGAACAGAGATTAGGAGTAACGTAAAAGAGGGGTTGGCGGGTGGTGGGTGGGACACAATGCAGATAGCCCGGTTAGCCAATGTGCGGGAGCACTGGTTGGTCGGCCCAATTTAGGTAGTATGTTCATGAATGTATAGTTAAAGTGACTATGCATATATGATAAACAGAGAGTAGCAGCAGTGTAAAAAGAGGGGTTGGGGGGGTTGGGGGGGCACACAATGCAAGTAGTCCGGGTAGCCATTTGATTACCTGTTCAGGAGTCTTATGGCTTGGGGGTAAAAACTGTTGAGAAGTCTTTTTGTCCTAGACTTGGTGCTCCGGTATCGCTTGCCATGTGGTAGTAGAGAGAACAGTCTATGAATGGGGTGGCTGGTGTCTTTGACAATTTTTAGGGCCTTCCTCTGACACCGTCTGGTGTAGAGGTCCTGGATGGCATGCAGCTTAGCCCCAGTGATGTACTGGGCCGTATGCATTACCCTCTGTAGTGCCTTCCGTTCAGAAGCCGAGCAATTGTCGTACCAGGCAGTGATGCAACCAGTCAGGATGCTCTCGATGTTGCAGCTGTAGAACCTTTTGAGGATCTCAGGACCCATGCCAAATCTTTTTAGTTTCCTGAGGGGGAATAGGCTTTGTCGTGCCCTCTTCACGACTGTCTTGGTGTGTTTGGACCATTCTAGTTTGTTGTTGATGTGGACACCAAGGAACTTGAAGCTCTCAACCTGCTCCACTACAGCCCCGTCGATGAGAATGGGGCGTGCTCGGTCCTCCTTTTCCTGTAGTCCACAATCATCTCCTTAGTCTTGGTTACGTTGAGAGATAGGTTGTTATTCTGGCACCACCCGGCAAGCTCTCTGACCTCCTCCCTATAGGCTGTCTCGTCGTTGTCGGTGATCAGGTCTACCACTGTTGTGTCGTCTGCAAACTTAATGATGGTGTTGCAGTTGTGGGTGAACAGGGAGTACAGGAGGGGACTGAGCACACACCCCTGGGGAGCTCCAGTGTTGAGGATCAACGTGGCAGATGTGTTGTTACCTACCGTCACCACCTAGGGGCGGCCCGTCAGGAAGTCCAGGATCCAGTTGCAAAGGGAGGTGTTTAGTCCCAGGTTCCTTAGCTTAGTGATGAGCTTTGAGGGCACTATGGTGTTGAACGCTGAGCTGTAGTCAATGAATAGCATTCTCACATAGGTTTTCCTTATTTACAGGTGGGAAAGGGCAATGTGCAATAGAGATTGCACCATCTGTGGATCTGTTGGGGCGGTATGCAAATTGGAGTGGATCTAGGGTGTCTAGGATAAGGGTGTCGATGTGAGCCATGACCAGCCTTTCAAAGGTTTTCATGGCTACAGACGTGAGTGCTACAGGTCGGTAGTTATTTAGGCAGGTTATCTTAGTGTTTTTGGGCACAGGGACTATGGTGGTCTGTTTGAAACGTGTTGGTATTACAGATTCAGCAAGGGTTTTGAATTGACAGGTTTGAAATGTCAGTTAAGACACTTGCCAGTTTGTCAGCGCATGCTCGGAGTACACGTCCTGGTAATACATCTGGCCCTGTGGCCATGTGAATGACCTTTTTAAAGGTCTTACTCACATCGACTACGGAGAGTGTATTCACACAGTCGTCCGGAACAGCTGATGCTCTCATGGATGTTTCAGTGTCACTTGCCTCGAAGCGAGTCTAGAAGTTATTTAGCTCGTCTGGTCGTCTTGTTTCACTGGGCAGCTCTCGGCTGTGCTTCCCTTTACAGTCTGTAATAGTTTGCATGCCCTGCCACATCCTATGAGCGTCAGAGCCGGTGTAGTACAATTCAATCTTAGTCCTGTAGTGACACTTTGCCTGTTTGATGACTAGTCGGTGTGCGTAATGGGATTTCTTATAAGCTTCCGGGTTAGCGTCCCCCTCAGTGAAAGAGGCAGCTCTACCCTTTAGCTCAGTGCGGATGTTGCCTTTAATCCATGGCTTCTGGTTGGGGTTTGTATGCACGGTCACTGTATACTCCTCAATGCCATCGGAAGAATCCCGGAACATATTAACCTTTCTAGGACACACGTTCCGCTAGCGGAACCCCCCCACAACATTCCGCTGAAAAGGCAGCGCGGGAAATTCAAAAATATTTTTGGGAAATATGTAAATTTCACACAGTCCAATACAGCAAATGAAAGATAAACATCTTGTTAATCTACCAATCGTGTCCGATTTAAAAAATGCTTTACAGCGAAAACACAACATATGATTATGTTAGATCACCACCAAGTTCAAAAAACACAGCCATTTTCCCAGCAAAAGATAGGAGTCACTAAAACAGAAATAGAGATAAAATGAATCACTAACCTTTGATGATCTTCATCAGATGACACTCATGGGACATCATGTTACATAATACATTTATGTTTTGTTCGTTAATGTGCATATTTATATCCACAAATCTCGGTTTACATTGGCGCCATGTTCAGAAATGCCTACAAAATATCCGGCGTAATTGCAGAGAGCCACGTCAAATAACAGAAATACTCATCATAAACTTTGATGAAAGATACATGTTTTACATAGAATTAAAGATACACTTGTTCTTAATGCAACCGCTGTGTCAGATTTCGAAAAAACTTTCAGAAAAATATTTCAGAAAAAGCACACCATGCAATAATCTGAGACAGCGCTCAGATATAACAACATTTCTCCGCCATGTTGGAGTCAACAGAAATACGAAATTACATCATAAATATTCCCTTACCTTTGATTATGTTAATCAGAATGCACTGCCAGGAGTCCTAGTTCCACAATAAATCGTTGTTTTGTTCGATAAGGTCCATTACTTATGTCTAATTAGCTACTTTTGCTAGCATGTGTAGTACACGTGTCCAAACGCTCGCGCAGATGCAGGCAAACGTTGGACGAAAACTTCAAAAAGTTATATTACAAGTCGAATAAACTGGTCAAACTTAGTAGAGAATCAATCTTCAGAATGTTGTTATCATTTATATCCAATAAGGTTCTAACCGGAGAATTCTTTTCAGTCTCTATAAGTAATGGAATGCATGGCGATATCATGAGGAAAGCGCATGACCAAGAACTGGCAATCTGCCAGACCAATGACTGAAACACCTCCCACCCGGCCCCACATCAAACTAGAGGCTTCATTCAGCGTTCTACAGACTGATGACATCTAGTGGAAGGCGTAGGAAATGCAAACAGATCCATATATTACAGGGACTTGAATAGGCGATGACTTTAACATTGACCAGTCTCAGAATCTTCACTTCCTGTTTGGATTTTCTATAGAGTGTTTTCTATCCAATAGTAATGATAATATGCATATATTAGCATCTGGGACAGAGTAGGAGACAGTTCACTATGAGCACGCAATTTATCCAAAAGTGAAAATGCTGCCCCTAAATAAGATCTGGTGTAACCAATTACCTTCATAAGTCACAAAATTAGTTAAATAAAGTCCACCTGTGTGCAATCTAAGTGTCACATGATCTCAGTAAATATACACCCAAAATCTGCAACACCACTAAGCAAGGGGCACCACTGAGCAAGCGGCAATGAGACCAAGGAGCTCTCCAAACAGGTCAGGGACAAAGTTGTGGAGAAGTACAGAGCAGGATTGGGTTATAGAAAAATGTCAGATGTTTGAACATCCCCCTGAGCAACATTAAATTCATTATTAAAAAATGAAAAGGATATGGCACCACAACAAACCTGCCAAGAGAGGGCTGTCCACCAAAACTCACGGACCAAGCAAGGAGGGCATTAATCAGAGAGGCAACAAAGAGACCAAAAGATAACCCTGAAGGAGCTGCGAAGCTCCACAATGGAGATTGGATTATCTGTCCATAGAATCAAGCCGTACACTCCACAGAACTGGGCTTTATGGAAGAGTGGCCAGCAAAAAGCCATTGCTTAAAGAAAAATATAAGCAAACACGTTTGGTGTTCGCCAAAAGGCATGTGGCAGACTCCCCAAACATATGGAAGAAGGTACTCTGTTCAGATGACACTAAAACTGAGCTGTTTATTCATCAAGGAAAACGCTACGTCTGGCACAAACCCAACACCTCTCATCACCCCGAGAACACCATCTCCACAGTGAAGCATGGTGGTGGCAGCATCATGCTGTGGGGATGTTTTTCATTGGCAGGGACTGGGAAACTGGTCAGAATTGAAGGAATAATGGCTGGCACTAAATACAGGGAAATTCTCGAGGGAAACCTGTTTCAGTCTTCCAGAGATTTGAGACTGGGACAGAACTTCACCCTAAGCATACTGCTAAAACAACACAAATTGTATAAGGGGAAACATTTAAATGTCTTGGAATGGCCTAGTCAAAGCCTAGACCTCAATTTTTAGTGGGGTTAAAACTAGTGGGATTGAAATGTACACCCCATGCAGTGAATAAATGAAGTGTTATTTGAATCACAGTGGAATCAACATGGCAAGGGACTCATTATCATTCTTCCAAGAATGCTTTGATCCATTTTTTTATATATCTATGTTTCTGCAAGCACATTGATTCATTGATCTTACAGTATGCAAAGATAAATAACAAACAATTCTAAACTAATCCAATCTGTAAACGATTTGATTTATTGCACCCATAAATTAGATGGTTGTTCCAGTTTAGATTGTTTAGGTAGTCTTGTTTGTCACGTCCTTCACCATAGCAATCATTCTGAATGCAGGTTGTGGGTGATAAAATATTCAAATTGTTGGATGTCGTCCATCTGTCTGGATTCCGGTAGGAATTTGTAATCACTTCACAAACCAGTTTATTGTGACTTGCAGGTAAGATTTGGTCCATGAGCCAAGATTTTTAGACCATAATGTTGAGGATAACTAGACCATAACCAAAGGCCCCATGAAATGTATGATATAGGACTGTATCCTGAAGGGTTTCTTTTTAAAGGTGCTACACCTAGAATTTCTCATAATTTTCCCCTATGTTGAAGCTAACTGAATTGCAACAGCACGAGGCTGCATTCAAAATAAATCTACCTCCTTTCCCGCATCCCATTCCCGGTAACATGGTGGAGACTTTTCTTTTTGGTTTTGGTCCCCCAGCTTCAAACAGCTGTAAAAATGAAATGTTTTGTTATTGAAAACATATTTAATAGCGATTTAGATGCAGGAAAACTTAAATCAGTTTTACCTAATTTCTACCAGCATGTCACGGGCAACCATGAGAAAATAAACTCTAGAACACCTTTACTCCACACACAGAGATGCGTACAAAGCTCTCCCTTGCCCTCCATTTGGCAAATCTGACCATAATTCTATCTTCCTGTTTACAAGCAAAAACTAAAGCAGGAAGTATCAGTGACTCGCTCAATAGGGAAGTGGTCTGATGACGCAGATGCTAAACTACAGGACTGTTTAGATAACACACACTGGAATATGTTCCGGGAATTCATCTGATGGCATTGGAGAGCATACCTCATAAGTCACAGGCTTAATCAATAAGTGCCTCGATGGCGTTGTCCCCACAGTAACCGTACATTCATACCCCAAGCAGAAGCCATGGATTACAGCCAACATCCGCACTGAGCTAAAGGCTAGAGCTGCCACTTTTAAGGAGCGGGACACTAACCTGGACGCTTATAAGAAATCCCACTATGCCCTCCGACGAACCAAACAGGCAAAGTGTCAATAAAGGACAAAGATTGAATCCCACTGACGCTCAAAGTGTTAGTTTAACACTATTTCAATGGGTCACATCTCAAATGCTCATATAGAATTTGCTGTGCATGAGTTTTGGAATGTATTTGATACAGCTATGTTAGCATCAAAGGGGAGCTGTGAAAGGAACCTGTGTTGTGTTCATCAAATAAAAGGAAAACTGAATGAAACAGGGAGGTACTTCCTGGAATAAACGCTCATGTCTTTTTTCTGTTGCAAAACGTTTTACATCTTTCCGTTGTATGCCCTAATGAACCCAACCCAGCTGTAGTGGGTTATTGTTAGCAAGTAGCACTGCCGCTTTTGTAAAAAATGTCAAACCTAGAAAGAAACAAATGTAAAACTCCGTAAAGACTTCCAATGTGATTATGTAATAATAATAATAATCATTATTATTATTATTATTTTATAATTCTTATTTTATATAGCACTTTTCATTACAAACAGAATCTGAAGGTTGCTTTAAAAAAATATATATATTTTTTTTAAGGATCTGGATTCTTTGGCGATTGGCTTCCACAGCTTCAGATGGTAGGGCGTTGAGGTAGTTCCCATAGGTAGTAGCTTAACCTTTTCCCAATATAGGGGGTGCTGTTTCAACATTAGCATTTATCGTCTCCAAATTAAACTGCCTCATACTCAATTCTTGCTCGTACAATATGCATATTATAGTTATTATTGGATAGAAAACACTCTCTAGTTTCTATAGCCGTTTGAATTATGTCTCTGAGTGAAACAGAACTCATTCTACAGCACTTTTCCTGATATGGAGTGAGATTTCAGACATTTTGGCCTCTGGTCCCAGGTCAGTTTTAAAGTCCCTGTAAATCCTATGAGGATACAAACACTGCCCATGCCTTCCTCTAGATGTCAGTAAGAGGTGACAATTTGAATGGAGTCGATTGCGCAATCAGGGCCCGTACCGGATGTACCGTTCTTTTCCTGCTGCGCCTCACGCAAGGTGGACGTCGGACTCTCTCGTTTTCCAAGCGTTGGTTTAGCCACTTATATATCGCCGGTCATGTTTTTACTCGTTATAGGTGTTAAACACATCATAAGGTAGTTAATTTAAACCGTTTTATAGCAATTTATAGTGCGATTTTGAGGCATTGCTTTGTGATGCACATTGAAGCACCGGGAACGTTTCGGGGTCCCGGTCGAACGTTAGTGGGCATTTCGACGGACAAGAGGACAGCTTTCGACCAAAAGAAGATTAGACCCAAGAAAGGATACATTGCCCAAGATACTGATGGAAGAACAGCTCACAGTAAGAACTATTTATGATGATAAATCGTTGTTCTGTCGAAAAAAGTTATACGCATATTCTGCCATTTTTTTTGGTATAGCTTCGCTTGGCGAACCCTGTATTGCACAGTAAGGATATTTTTAGAAATGTAATTCAGCGATTGCATTAAGAACTAATTTGTCTTTCGATTGCTGTCCACCCTATATTTTTTAGTCAAGTTTACGATTAGTTATTCATTACGCCAGATCACTGTCCAAAATGGAGCCCGACATTTTCAGTCTAGTTTTGCTAGTATTGTCATGTTATAACCACGTTTTTTTGTGGCTAAATATGCACATTTTCGAACAAACTCTATATGTATGTTGTAATATGATGTTACAGGGGTGTCATCGGAAGAATTCTGAGAAGGTTAGTGAAAAAATTTATACATTTTGGCGTTGATTACGTTATCTCTCTCTTTGGCTTGTATCAATGCTCGGGTAACGTTTGCACATGTGGTATGCTAATATAACGATTTATTGTGTTTTCGCTGTAAAACACTTAGAACATCTGAAATATTGTCTGAATTCACAAGATCTGTGTCTTTCCAATGCTATGCTTTGTCAATTTTTAAGAAATGTTTTATGATGAGTAAATTGGTAATACACGTTGCTCTCTGTATTTATTCTAGTCGAGTTGTGATGGTGGGTGCAATTGTAAACTATGATTTCTACCTGAAATATGCACATTTTTCTAACAAAAACTATCCTATACAATAAATATGTTATCAGACTGTCATCTGATGAGGTTTTTTCTTGGTTAGTGGCTATCAATATCTTTATTTGGCCGAATTGGTGATAGCTACTGGTGGAGAGAAAAAATGGTGGACAAAGAAAATGGTGTCTTTTGCTAACGTGGTTAGCTAATAGATTTACATATTGTGTCTTCCCTGTAAAACATTTTAAAAATCAGAAATGATTGCTGGATTCACAAGAGGTGGATCTTTCATCTGGTATCTTGGACTTGTGATTGAATGATATTTAGATGCTACTATTTACTTGTGACGCTATGCTAGCTATGCTATTCAGCTTTTTTACTGGTGGGGGGTGGGGGGTGCTCCCGGATCCGGGTTTCTGACTCGTTAGAAGTTAAGCTACTATGTCTCACTCTTCCATCTATCGATCTACAGTAAGTGTCAAAAGTTTGGACACACCTACTCATTCAAGGGTTTTTCTTTATTTTAAAACGTTCTACATTGTGTAATAATGGAGATATCAAAACTATGAAATAACACATATGGAATCATGTATTAAGCAATAAAGTGTTAAACAAATATATGAGATTTTTCAAAGTAGCCACCCTTTGCCTTGATGACAGCTTTGCACACTCTTGGCATTCTCCCAACCAGCTTTCATGAGATAGTCACCTGGAATGCATTTCACCTGGAATGCATTTCAATTAACAGGTGTGCCTTGTGAAAAGTAAATGTGTGGAATTTATTTCCTTCTTAATGCGTTTGAGCCAAACAGTTGTGTTGTGACAAGGAAGGGGTGGTATATAGAAGTTAGCTCTATTTGGTAAAAGACCAAGTCCATATTATGGCAAGAACAGCTCAAATAAGAAGAGAGAAACGACAGTCCATTGTTGCATTAAGACATGAAGGTCAGTCAATCCGGAAAATGTCAAAAACCATCAAGCGCTATGATGAAACTGGCTCTCATGAGGACCGCCACAGGAACGGAAGACCCAGAGTTACCTCTGTGACAGAGGATAGGTTCAATAGAGTTACCAGCCTCAGAAATTGCAGGCAAAATAAATACTTCAGAGTTCAAGTAACAGACACATCTCAACATCAACTGTTCAGAGGAGACTGCGTGAATCAGGCCTTCATGGTTGAATTACTGCACAAAAAACACTACTAAAGGACACCATTAAGAAGAAGAGACTTGCTTGGGCCAAGAAACACGAGTAAGGGACATTAGACTGGTGGAAATCTGTCTTTTGGTCCGACGAGTCCAAATTTGAGATTTTTGGTTCCAACCGCCGGACGCAGAGTAGGTGAACGGACAATTTCCGCATGTGTGGTTCCCACCGTGAAGCATGGAGGAGGTGTGATGATGTGTGGGTGCTTTGCTGGTGAAACTGTCAGTGATTTATTCAGAATAAAAGGCACATTTAACCAGCATGGCTACCACAGCATTCTGCAGCGACACCCCATCCCATGTGGTTTGCACTTAGTGGGACTATAATTTGTTTTTCAACAGGACAATGACTCAGCACACCTCCAAGGTGTGTAATGGCTATTTGACCAAGAAGGAGAGTGATGGAGTGCCGCATCAGATGACCTGGCCTCCACAATCACCCGACCTTAACCCAATTGAGATGGTTTGGG
Organism: Salvelinus alpinus; assembly: GCF_045679555.1. Lineage (NCBI taxonomy): Eukaryota > Metazoa > Chordata > Actinopteri > Salmoniformes > Salmonidae > Salvelinus > Salvelinus alpinus. The sequence continues at coordinate 4,549,663 of NC_092101.1, forward strand.
ACTGCAGAGTGAAGGAAAAGCAACCAACAAGTGCTCAGCATATGTGGGAACTCCTTCAAGACTGTTGGAAAAGCATTCCAAGTGAAGCTGGTTGAGAGAATGCCAAGAATGTGCAAAGCAGTCATCAAGGCATAAAAAGTAATTAAAGAACAAATTCTTATTTACAATGATGGCCTACACCTGCCAAACCCGGACGGTGCCACCCTATGGGACTCCCAATCATGGCCGGATGTGATGCAGCCTGGATTCAAACCAGGGACTGCAGTGATACCTCTTGCACTGAGATGCAGTGCCTTGCGCCACTCGGGAGCCCAAAGGTTAAAATATATTTTGATTTGTTTAACTCATTTTTGCTCACGATTCCATATGTGTTATTTCATAGTTTTAATGTCTTCACTATTCATTTACAATGTAGAAAATAGTAAAAAATAAAGAAAAACCCTGGAATGAGTAGGTGTGTCCAAACTTTTGACTGGTACTGTATTTATACCAGGTTCTCCATGTGGAATAGTAGTAAACCCTCCTCATGTTGAGAGTGTCTGGTTTCACTGACCTAAATCAAACGCAATTAAGTGACCCAGATTTTTCTTAGGAGACCCATATTTTATGTTAAAGGTCCAATGCAGCCGTTTTTTTCTCAATATCAAATCATTTCTGGGTAACAAATCGAACTCAATTAAATGACCCACATTTTTTATAGGAGATACAGATGTTCTGTTAAAGGAATCGGAAAAATTGGAAAACACAACTCCACTTTTACATTATGGAGTATTGTGTGTAGGCCAGCGACAAAACAAACACAATTGTATCCATTTTAAATCCGGGCTGTGACACAATAAAATGTGGAAAACACTGTTGTTTACTAGCTAAGTGTACACTGCAAAGCCATGATCATGCAAGGTATAATAGTTAATTTCACTCTAATACGCAGTAGGCAAGCTTCTCCCTCCCTGTGAAAAGAGTAGCCATGCTGTGTGAGGCTGATGACGGTTGTATTGCTCTATTTGACTTCCTCTGTGTGGTGGGGGGGGGCACATGGCACCCCAGCCAGGCGACAGAATCCTCTCATTCGGCCTGCATTGATCTGGAAATTCACCCCTGGACTGTGTGCCAATTCTTCAATATTTGGTTTTAATTACTTCCACAACCTTTGCTCTCGCAGGTTACTATTGAAACATAATCCCCTAGAGGCACACAGCGAGGGCTCACAGATATTATTCGGCTAGAGTCGGGCTGGGAGAGTTCCCAACCAATCTGCCTTCATCAGGAAAATGGGACACAGCAAGGCTACAGTATAGGCTGGCTTTGACACACAGACCAGGAAATAGTGAAGAGGAGAGACATCATACCCCATAATTACAGCTCAGTTGATCAGCAAAGTGTATTACTCCAGAGTAATACAGAATTTCTATTCATTATTCATCAGTCAGCTCCAATGTACACTCAGGAAAAAAGGTACCGAATTGTCCTTAAAGGGGTACAAACGCTTGTCACTGCATTAGTAAACCTGCTACAATCAGGCAGTAACGTTAGTGTTTAGTCAGTAAGCAGTTACACCAGCAGCCTCAGTGGCAATAAATTAATAAAACCAAAAGCTTACCTTGACTTGGAAGAGTTCCAGTGTTGTTTTGGATAGTCATAGCCAGCTAACTAACATAGCATTCCTCTGTTTGAGCTCCAATGTACCCTCAGGAAAAAAAGGTACCGAATTGTCCTTAAAGGGGTACAAACGTTTGTCACTGTAGTGGTACCCTTAGTTATAAGGTATAGGTACATAGAGCGTACCCTTGCAGTTTGTACCTTAAAATAGCCAAAAGGATTACATTTGCTTTTTTAGGGTCGCACCAGTGACAAACCCATTTGTTCCTTTCAAGAGGCAAAAATATACCTCTTCCTTATACCAAGTCCCTCATGTTAACACACCTCTCCGCAGTCCCACTTCTGACACCAATGTAGCAAATTCAGGGGGTAACCCTGACCAGGACTCGAACCTGGGTCCAGCAACTGTCAAGCCAACACCTTAAACATTACACCAAGAGGTTAAACCCTCTTGACTAGGTTGCTCATTGTTTGCTTAAGGACACTACAATATAAATTACAACTCTTAATTATCACATACTCTTTTGTAAGTCTTCATAAAGACTTCAGAACTGGAGAGGATATAATAAAATTGTATTGAACATAACCACAGACCAGTTAAACTAGTACGACACTTCTACTCACGGTGACCAAAAACAACTAACTGAAAGCCACGCTCCCCCTAAGCCATGCCCCCAATGATTGCGCCTTTATATTCAAAGTATTTGGTACTAAAATGTACCATTATACTAGATTATCCGCAATCAACCATGAAAAGTACCGAACAGTACCATGTGAGATCATGTGTTCCTCTGAAGGTACATTCTGTATTTTGTCATTTTTGTATCCCAATACTGTACTATGTCCTTCCAACCTAATACCCCATTGGTGGTGTTAGATCTAGGAATAAAAAAATATCAAATCAAATTGTAATTGTCACGTGCACAGGATACAACAGGTGTAAAGAGTTCAGTGAAATGCTTACTTCCACAACAACACAGTAATACTGAATCATAAAATAAATACACAAGATAAATAAAAACAAGTACACACGAGAATATGAGTGTCTGCCTGTATGCAGAGTCAGTGCAGTTGGGTGTAGGTAGTCAGCCATTGAACAGCTGTTCATCAGTCTTACCGCTTGCCAGACGGTAGCAGGCATAACAGTCGTTGACAATTCTCCGGCCCTTCCTCAGATACCGCCTGGTATAGATGTCCTCAATGGCTGGGAGCTCGGCCATAGTGATGTACTGGGCCCCCAGCACCACCATCAGTAGAGCCCTGTGATCGAAGGTGATGCAATTGCTTTACCAGGTGGTGAAGCAGCCAGATAGAATGCTCTAAATAGTCATTTGTAGAAGTTTGTGAGGATCGGAGGCGTCATGCCAAATATCTTCAGCTGCGGAGAGAAGAGGCCCTATAGTAATAGTTTTACTATTTACCTCATTGGGGTTATTTAGGGTGACGGGTGACGGGAAGGGAAATCTGAGCCTAGATCTGTGCCTACGAGGAACATCTGCCTGGAGTCTGGGAAGCCTCTCATGGGCAGGGTCTGGTAGATGACTACCTGACCCAGCTTTATCTAACACATTAATTAGCGATTAGCATCAGTGAGGTAAACATGAAGGACTTGCTCTCTTTCTGAGTGTTATTTATTACACAGTGCTCCAGAGATTCTTTATTTTTCCTGAGGCCAGCCTCTCAAGTACAAAAGATATGTTTCAAACCAAAGTTTTGCTTTCAGCCGGATTCATTTAAAAGCCATGGGACCTAATCAGGTTTTGGCACAGGTAGATAGGTTGGCAGAGATGAAAGAAATACAATACTCATCAGCTTTGCCCAGTGCCGGTCAGTGCTGTTTATGATGAGGGAGGACACATTTTTTTCATTTACATGGCCTTAATTCTATAACAGCATATTGGATGACTGTCATTCATATTCCATTCACCTAGTTCAATGTAATATCGATAGGTTTAGGCTGCTAGTGACTGTGACACATTCAATACCGCCTTGCACACTCTTGCCTGCATCTAGTTTATCTACGGTGTAATCATTAGTCCAACAGTTGCAAACGGGAGTTTCTATTGGACAAATTCAAATATCTTTATCCCTGTTTCGTTGGCTTCCTTTTAAGAAATGTTTTTCAACAGTATCGGCAGAATGAATACACCCCTGATCACACGTAAACACCACGTTGCATTCCTTCTTGCCTCTATGCACTCCCCTTCTCTCACCTTTCCCCTTCCTTTATAGACAGCAGGAGTGGTAGAGATACTCTCCATGATCTGATACTCCCAATGATGGCTATGAAATGCCAACTGACATTTACTCCTAAGGTGCTGACTTGTTGCACCCTCGACAACTACTGTGATTATTATTATTTGACCCTGTTGGTCATCTATGAACATTTGAACATCTTGGCCATGTTCTGTTATAATCTCCACCCGGCACAGCCAGAAGAGGACTGGACACCCCTCATAGCCTGGTTCCTCTCTAGGTTTCTTCCTAGGTTTTGGCGTTTTTCCTAGCCACCGTGCTTCTACACCTGCATTGCTTGCTGTTTAGGGTTTTAGGCAGGGTTTCTGTACAGCACTTTGATATAGCAGCTGATGTAAGAAGGGCTATATAAATACATTTGATTTGACTTCAATGCACAACACATCAGCTGTATGTGACCAGGCGAAAAAAACTTTCCAAGGCAAACCTTGTGATAACCACTACACACAGCCTACATCGTTGTCCCCATGTTAGCTAAAGTAATGCCATAGTCAACATAGCTAATATAACTAATGCGTTAGTAAACCTGCTACAATCATGCAGTAACGTTAGTGTTTAGTCAGTAAGCAGTTACACCAGCAGCCTCAGTGGCAATTCATTAATAAAACCAAAAGCTTACTTTGACTTGGAAGAGCTCCAGTGTTGTTTTGGATAGTCATAGCCAGCTAGCTAACACAGCATCCCCCTGTTTGAGCTGGGTGTTTGAGTAGGCTTAACTAGCCAGCTGCATTTGCTAGCTCAGTAAGTGAAACTGAAAAAAAAATGACAATCTCTCTTGCTTCTTCTTTTTTGAAGAAATTAATTTGTTGAAAACCGTTGTCTTTCTCTCTCTTTTAGTCAATTACTCACCACATTTTATGCACTGCAGTGCTAGCTAGCTGTAGCTTATGCTTTTAGTACTAGATTCATTTTCTGATCTTTTGATTGGGTGGACAACATGTCAGTCCATATTTCAAGAGTTCTGATAGGTTGGAGGATGTTCTCTGGAAAGTTGTCATAATTACTGTGTATGTCTATGGAAGGGGGTGAGAACCAAGAGCCCCCTAGGTTTTGTATTGAAGTAAATGTACCAAGAGGAGGATGGAAGCTAGCTGTCCTCCGGTTACACCATGGTGCTACCCTACAGAGTGCTGTTGAGGCGACTGTAGACCTTCCTTGCAAAACAGTGTGTTTTAATAAATGATTTGGTGAAATGTGAATGTATTTAGTATAGTTTTATCTAAAAAGGAAAAAAATTTACATGTTTAAAAAATAACTTCAACTTTAATGAAGTTCACTGAGGAGGATGGTCCTCATCTGAGGAGCCTACACTCGCCTTGCCTGATTAGGTATGACATCTACCGTCTTAAATTAAGTAATTAATTTTCTGTATTTGTTCAATATTGTTCGTATTATATTGAGCATCCAGCCCTCTTTTGCTGTCTACCAAATCTCCATCCCCTTGGTATGAGTTTTGGAAAGCATGAAAGGGTGGGAAACCAGAAATTGCTCTACATATTGGCTTTGTCTCTAAACACTCCCATAATTGGACTCTCTCACTTTTCACACATATATGCTTTGATGTATTTTTATCTAGACAATCACAAAGCTGTGCTTACCCCAAGGACTCCAGAGACCGCTTTCCAACAGAAACACAGCTCTGCCTTGTGTTAACTGCTCTCCCAACAGTGTGTAGCACTCTCACAAACATTATATCCACAAATCACACTCCTGGGTAGCCCTGTGAGCAAGGCTGTTTACCCAGGGCTAAATATTGTCTACCAATCCGATCCTATCATCTTCTGATTAAAAATGACAGCGAGTCCCTATAGGTGACAGATTGTGAGTTGCTGGCATCCCCATATATTTTTGGTGCAGAGACAAGTGCAGGAAGGCTGAGAGTGTGTGAGTGGGGTCGCGGAGAGCGAGGGCTGCTCATCAGTGGCCTGCAGCTAGCCCTCTCCGTAACAGCCGGGCTGAGCTCCAGAGCCCATTTGCGACAGAGAGAGGCCGTGATTTTTGTGACAAGATTGTCAGTGGGCCCCTGTCGAAAACAAGTGTGAGGTGCACCAGCAAACACCAATCACTATGACAGAGCTGATCGTGACTGCCCAGCGTTTGTTCTGTGTGTCAAGGCAGCACACAGGCAGGTGGATGGGCGGGGAGTGTATACGTGGGTGGCTGTGACTTTGCCAGAATCACCTCTCGGAGGAGAGCTATGTCGGGCACAGCTGAAGTTTATCAGAGCCCCCTCTAGACCTGCTCCATCTGTTCCCACTGGTCACTTGACTCTGACTTGTCATTCAAGGGGCACACAAACAATCTGCTGCCTGTTTATACTCGTATTGCTGAGTGCACCAAGGTTGTCTTTGAAATTCAAAGGCTGATTGTTTTGTTGATGTATCACTCCATGGGGTTCTTTAAGTCATCTTCATCTAGTCATCTTCGTAAAGAATTTTTGAATTAGACATACAGACACACATCCATATGTGACCCGATTCAGGAAACTAGGCTTATGTCGCATGTCGCAATGACTTCACAGGAGAGCTGTTTGAACGTAAAAAATATTTTAGCCCCAAAAAGATTTTGGGCAGAAATGCACATGATATTTAATATGCCTTAATATCAAACGTGTATGCCATCTGTAAATACGAATAAAATGGTTAAATTACGAGCCTAGTTGGTTTAGCCACAGAAAAAGAGAGCAAACTTCCCGCTAGCCATGATTGGCTGAGATAATGAGTGGGCTGGACATGCCGAGAGATTGGATTGGTCTACCATATAGCATGCGTCTGTCTATTGGAGCTGGTTAGTATGTTTAGGTAATCGTGTTGAACGTGGCTTTAAAATATATATATCGCTTAGTAAAACTGCATGAACCTAATTTCAAGTTAAAGTATACTGTTAAGCTAGCTAACATTATGTGTATGTTCTCCACTTTCTGGAGGACCGAGTTTTGAAATCAGTGGAATTTGAGTATAATAGCTAAGGAGATGGAGAAAACACCAGTCTGGATTACATTGTCAAACTAAGCCGGGCAACCATGCATGGCATCAGACAGGAGACGCGTCCAACCATGATGTATACTGGTAAGATTTTCAGATATTACACGTTTCTAATTTTGACAGAATGTGGTATCATTTCAAGTGTACTGTTAGCTATCTAAAGTTAGCTGGCTGGGTCGCTAGCTAACGTTATGTGTATGATCTCAATCTTTGTATCTCAGACACATTTGCTGGAATAGTTATAGCCATATAACCTGTTTGGTTAACTACCTGCAGATTCATGCAGGTTAGTAACGTCATGATGTGTGATTATGGTCAATTTTTTAGTTAGCTAGTTACATGTCTTAACTTCTTTGATATAGGGGGCATCATTTTTGGATGAATTGCGTGCCCATAGTGAACTGCCTCCTACTCTGTCCCAGATGCTAATATATGCATATTATTATTACTATTGGATAGAAAACACTCTGAAGTGTTAAACTGTTTGAATGATGTCTGTGAGTATAACAGAACTCATATGGCAGGCAAAAACCTGAGAAAAAATCCAAACAGGAAGTGAGAATTCTGAGAGTGGTCGATGTTAAAGTCATCGCCTATTCAATTCCCTGTAATATATGGATCTGTTTACACTTCCTACGCCTTCCACTAGATGTCAACAGTCAGTAGAACGTGGAATGAAGCTTATGCTGTGTTGTGGGACCGGATGGGAGGTGTTTGAGTCAGTGGTCTGGCAGATTGCCAGTTCTTGGTCACGCACTTTCCTCATGATATCGTCATGCGTTCCATTACTTATAGAGACTGAAAAGAATGCTCCGTTTGGAATGTTATTGGATATATATGATAACAACATCCTGAAGATTGATTCTCTACTAAGTTTGACCAGTTTATTTGACCTGGAATATAACTTTTTGAAGTTTTCGTCCGACGTTTGCCTGCATCTGCACGAGCGTTTGGACACGTACACTACACATGCTAGCAAAATTAGCAAATTGGACATAAGTAATGGACATTATTGAACAAAACAACGATTTATTGTGGAACTAGGATTCCTGGCACTGCATTCTGATGAAGATAATCAAAGGGAAGGGAATATTTATGATGTAATTTCGTATTTCTGTTGACTCCAACATGGCGGAGATTTGTTGTTACTATCTGAGCGCCGTCTCAGATTATTGCATGGTGTGCTTTTTACGTAAAATTGTTTTTAAATCTGACACAGCGGTTGCATTAGGAACAAGTGTATCTTTAATTCTATGTAAAACATGTATCTTTCATCAAAGTTTATGATGAGTATTTCTGTTATTTGACGTGGCTCTCTGTAAATACTCCGGATATTTTGGAGGCATTTCTGAACATGGCACCAATGTAAATTTCTATCAGCATGTTAAAGTGCAACCAGAGGGAAAATAACTCTGGACCACCTATACTCCACACACAGAGAAGCATACAAAGCTCTCCCTTGACTTCCATTTGGCAAATCTGACCATAATTCCATCCTCCTGATTCTTGCTTACAAGCAAAAATTAAAGCAGGAAGCAAATGTGACTAGATCAATAAAAAAGTGGTCAGATGAAGCAGATGCTAAGCTACAGGACTGTTTTGCTAGCACAGACTGGAATATGTTTCGGTATTCCTCCAATGGCAATGAGGAGTACACCACATCTGTCATTGGCTTCATCAATAAGTGCATCGATGACGTCGTCCCCACAGTGACCGTACATACATAGCCCAACCAGAAACCATGGATTACAGGCAGCATCGGCACTGAGCTAAAGGCTAGAGCTGTCGCTTTCAAGGAGTGGGACTCAAACCCGGAAGCTTATAAGAAATCTTGCTATACCCTCCGACGAGCCGTCAAACAGTCAAAGCATCAATACAGGACCTAAGATCGAGTCTTACTACACTGGCTCTGATAATTGTTGGATGTGGCAGGTCCTGCAGACCATTACAGACTAAAAAAGGAAGCACAGCCGAGAGCAGTGACCCGAGCCAACCGGACAAGCTAAACTACGTCTATGCTCACTTCGAGGCAAATAACACTGAAACATCCATGAAAGCACCAGTTGTACCGGAAGACTGTGTGATCACGCTCTCCACAGCCGATGTGAGTAAGACCTTTAGACAGGTCAACATTCACAAGGCCGCAGGGCCAGACGGATTACCAGGACGTGTACTCCGAGCATGCGCTGACCAACTAGCAAGTGTCTTCACTGACATTTTCAACCTCTTCCTGTCCGAGTTTGTAATACCAACATGTTTTAAGCAGACCACCATAGTGCCTGTGCCCAAGAACACTAAGGTAACCTGCATAAATGACTACTGACCCGTAGCACTCACGTCTGTAGCCATGAAGTGCTTTGAAAGGCTGGTCATGGCTCACATCAACACCATCGTCCCAAAAACCCTAGACCCACTCTAATTTGCATACCACCCCAACAGATGATGCAATCTCTGCACTCCACACTGCCCTTTCCCACCTGGACAAAAGGAACACCTATGTGAGAATGCTATTCATTGACTACAGCTCAGTGTTCAACACCATAGTGCCCTCAAAGCTCATCGATAAGCTAAGGACCCTGGGACTAAACACCTCCATCTGCAACTGGATTCTGGACTTCCTGACAGGCCACCTCCAGGTGGTGATGGTAGGTAATAACACATCTGCCAATCTGATCCTCAACACAGGGGCCCCTCATCGGTGCGTGCTCAGTCCCCTCCTGTACTCCCTGTTCACTCATGACTGCACGGCCAGGCACGACTCCAACACCATCATTCAATTTGCCGATGACAGAGGTCTTTCACAGTCCTCATGTCCATAACAGACTATGGGAAGAGCACAGTCATGACTACATGGAACTCTACATCAAGTAACTCATGCAAGCCGTAAAATCAGATTTAAAAAACATATAAAAATACACCTTATGGAACAGCAGAGACTATGAAGACACACACACACACACTCACGATAACATGCCAGATTTGGTGCTGTAGATATGTGGTAGTAGAGTAGTGGCCTGAGGGCACACAATGTGTTGTAATGTTTTTAAAATTGTATAAGTGCCTTAATTTTGCTAAAGGGGATCCATAATACATATAAATACAAAATATATACTCAGGCAGGATTCCAATAGGAATTACACATCACTTTGCATGCCAGCATAATGGGACAATGCTGGTTTTGCGGGTGACCAGCATATGCTAGGATGTAGGCAGAGTGGATGAAAATGCGAGTGGATGAAGTGATAAAATTTCACTTCCTTATGTTATAAAATATAATTTATTTTGTAACCTAATACATCTGATAATAAGCACAACGCTCTGTTGACATCGCGGTGCAGGTTTATCGTAATAACTTTAAAGGATTTTACATTTTGTGGTCGTCGTCCTCAAAGTTTTTTCTGCGGTACGCAAAAAGCATGACTCCAGCTGAATTAAATGTAAAGGGCTTTTAAAAAAATAATAATAATGGTATACGCTCAGTGCTGGTCACCAGCGAAAACACAACGAAGGCTGGCCACCAGCCTATGCTGGTCTATGCTGTTTTCTTCCGTAGGGTTGTCAACAGAAGGGGCAACAGAATACACAGCAGTATAGACCTCTTCCTACAGACAAACCAATGTTTTTTTATATAGACAGTAAAAAGGACAGGGCCTAAAATCGACCCCTGTGGGACACCCTTAGTAATATCAAGGAAACCTGGCTTAATTAACACCATCAGAAGAAACACTTTGTGTCCTGTCTGACAGGTAGTTGTCAAACCAGTTGAGGCTGCCTGACCCAGGCCAATTTCAGACTAATTAGTAATGAATGGTCAACAGTGTCCAAAGTCTTTGACAGCACTGTGTGAGATATGTTGTTTCCTAGGTAGTCAGACATACCCCACTGATCTAGAGTTATACACTTGATCACATTCTCACACTATGTCTGATCATCATTGTCCTCTCAGCTATCATTGCCCTCTCAGCCTCCTCCCTCACAACCTATCGCCAGTTTACTAGAGCTCCATTGATGTGATCCATCCTAGCACTGTGGTTCAGGAAATGGGGGTCAAAACACCCAAAGGACCCCACCTCCCTGCTGTCCATAAGCATGAATCTGGTGCGATTCCTGTTAGTCTGTGCTACATGGCTCCTGCTGGGCCTAGACTAGTATCAAGGGCATTGATTGGCTACTCTACCCATAAAATCTGTCCTGCCCAGTATTCATAGTGGGCTAGCAAGAGTTGTCTATTTATAGGTTTGTAATTAAGATATCCCACCGACTGCAGTGTGTGCCCTTTGGCATGGCACTCGTGACAATCTCACACATGGTCATTATGATGTGTCATGCTAATGGGAACACAACATGTTCTGTCAGGTACTGCTGACCCAGTCCCTGCAAATCTATGGCCATGCATGTGCCTGCGGTTGTCTTGGGAAATACATTTTGGAATGTCGAGGGGAGGATAATCTGAGATTATTTACATGCAGATTGCTTGGAATGCAGCAATCACATCCGTATATTGAAATGGACCAAAAATACCCTCACATGACGTCAATAGACAACTACTGCTTCTCTTATAGAACCCCCACCTCCAAGAATACTTTACCCTGTACTATCCTCTCATCCCATATTCCTTTGCAGTATTGTGAATCCCTCCTTCAAGACCCATGGGAATTAGCCAGGATATTGCTGTTACTATTTCACCCTTTGTATGTTATTTCATAGTGAGGATAACAAGCTAAACGGATATGATATAGTATCCAAGATTGACTGCAGCAAATAGATACATTACAGTGTTACAATAAAAAATGGAACAGAGCCCTGCCTAAAATGACTGAGGCTAAATTATTGATCCTCTGAATTGATTAGCACATGAAGAGCGTGCATGACTGTGGCATGGAACAGCTGTCAAACCCTGACATCTAAAGTGTCGCCACAGGAAGTACCCAGGGCTTTTATTGCTGTCAGCAAGCCTGAGCAACCATACAGTTGCTTTTCAAACTCATTAGAGAGCCTCATCGTGATGAACTCATCAAAGGCATCATCATCTGTGATGGTGTAATGTGAGACACTCTCCACTCTCCAGCAATCCCGCTCCTGATTTCTCGCCCATGCCAGGCTCAGAGAGGTATTACTGTACGACGTGCACAATTAAAAAAAGTCTGAATTAATTGTGTGCTGTATTTTAATACGAAAGTGCATCAGTGTCACCAAGGACAGCCGTGTTGCAGCTGTGGATGTTTGAATGGATGTAGCTCCTGAGTTTATGACAGAAAGTGCATTCATGGGCAGTGTGCATTTATGAGCACATTCTCAGATAAAAAGGTAATAACAAGAAAAGACGAAGGTGTGCAGTGAGAACGGGCTGACGGAGGGGCCGGTGGCCTGTTATACAGAGGTTAGAGAGAAATCTGACATGGGCAAACACATTCTATTACCTGGCTTTAATGGTGCTTAAAGAAAGACGGTTAAACACCGGGATGATGAATTTCTATGGAACTGCATTTCTCTGTATGTAACTGACTGAATTTGTCTGTATGGAATCCTGGTGAGCGTCTTCTTTGTCTGTCTGAATTCAAAGGTGTTTCATTCAATGATTATGTCTCAGACTTCAGTTTGCTGCACAATTACCATAATTAAACAGGAGGATCGTCGCCGGTAATCACAGTTGCCAAACGTATCATTACAACTGAGGTCATTAGAGAGTGAATAGTTAGACCTATAGCCATACTATAATGTAAATAAGAGGCCTTTCAACATATTTAATAACCCCAATTAAAGATGATGAAAACATATTCCCATTTACCTTCCATCTAAAATGTGATCTATAACTTGAGTTGTTTGAAATCCTTCAAAATAATGTAACATCTATACTTATGATGGGGACTATTGGTCTACATAGCAACAGTGACATCTGGTGGTGTGATAGATTTCTAAATCATCTCAACATCCTCATTGTCTGTCTGTCTATAGTATGTCTCTCTATCTCTTTTGACTTGTCAGGAGTCCTCAAATTGTCAGACACAATTGTAGCCAGCTAGTTTGACGTAATGTCAAGAATATTGTGGAAGGTATTGAATGTGTGGTTAATTGCAAAGTGCAAGGAATTGTAGGCACACAATGTTGATACTGTTAATTCTTTTGAAAAGTATCCGTTAATTGGTAACACTTTACCATATATTTACACCTGTAGTGACATATATTGCATTATTTTATGGCTGGTTATGACACCTACATCAGTGTCAAAACCAAAATGTCTTCTTTTTTTTCTGCAAAGAAGTTTCCTTTCATTTGAAAGTTTGTTTATTAAATCCTTTGTTGTTGTTGTAATTAATTGTCATTAATTGTCATGTAATTAATTGTCATCAGTCATGCTTATTCTCTCATTATATTTTAAATAATTTCTATAAAATACACTTCATGACATTGTCATGAAGCATTATGACCAGCCTGTATAATATTTTAATATTTTTATTTGGTACCTTTTTCTCCCCAATTTGTAGTTACAGTCTTGTCCCATCGCTGCAACTCCCGTACGGACTCGGGAGAGGCGAAGGTCGAGAGCCGTGCGTCCTCCAAACATGACACAGCCAAGCCGCACTGCTTCTTGACACAATGCCCGCTTAACCCGGAAGCCAGCCGCACCAATGTGTCGGAGGAAACACCGTACACCCGGCGAGCATGTCAGCATGCATGTCAGCGGCCCGCCACAGGAGTCGCTAGAGCGCGAAGGGACAAGGACATCCCGGCCGGCTAAACCCTGCAGTGCCTTAGACGACTGCGCCACTCAGGAGGCCATCCTGTGTTACTTTACTTGGACTAAGGTTATACACTTTATGGCACTATCAAGAAGCATTATGACCATCATAATCATATAAGCCAGATAGACCTATCACGTACATGCCATTATATCAGTCATCAATTAAAAAGAGGGTGTCTTGTCCTACTCATGAAATCTGCTCCTGCATTCATCCCAGTCATCAGTAACAGAGCATTGGGGTAGGTGCATGCCTGACATCAATGGTTGGGCAATTACAATGATCATTTAATATGGTCAATAAAACAATATATTTACTGTATATAACATAAACATACTGTTGACTAATAGGCTATAGTGTAATGGACTGTTTTTCCTTGTGTGGTAGGTTTTGTTGATTTTTATGTAGGTGTTATAACCAGCCATAAAATTACTACCGTGTTAGGTTTTGTCACTTTTATGTAGGTGTCATAACCAGGCATAAAATAATGCAACATATGTCGCAACATGTCTAAATATAAGTGTCATGGAAGTGCTTTGACCATATTATAACAGGTTATGACAAGTTATGTCAGCTGTTATGACATGGTTATGACCGTGTCGTAACGTGTCATGATGCTGGGAGTCAAGTAAAGTCTTACCAGTTTATGTAATGTATGAAACATCACAAATTCCGATACAGTGCTGTAAATAGCTACAAATAAATCAGTCACAGTATTTTAATATTAGCATCTCACCATTTTCTAACAGGCAGAGCAATGCATTTGGTTACCCACTGTTCATATCCCTCTTCTAGTTAAGAAGTTGAGCTGGAATACACTATACATTTAGGGTGAGAGGGGCCACCACAAGCTTTGAGATTTCAAAAGGGGACTCCATTAAGATATAGCAGAATCAACATGTCAAACACCGCAAATGAGACTGCAGTCCACAATTCAAACCCTTTCTCTCTCTATCTTAGCGATTTCTACCTGTGTGTGTGTGTGTGTGTATCTGTGCGTGTGTGTATCTGCGCGTGTGTGTGTGTGTATCTGTGTATCTGTGCGTGTGTGTGTGTGTGCGTGTGTGTGTGTGTGTGTATCTGTGTATCTGTGCGTGTGTGTGTGTGTGTATCTGTGCGTGTGTGCGTGTGTGTGTGTGTGTGTGGGCTCGCTCCTAAATCATCCCAAATGACCTTGATCCTCATTATTCCTTAGAGGCAAACACTTCAAAGCTGACTGTGGAATGGGAGAGGGGTTGACGAAATGTTTTCTGATCTTGCAGTGATATCTGAGTGATACCAAGCTTTTCAACATTATTACCAGGGGTGTTTTATGCTCTGGGACAGAAAAAGGAACCTTCAAAGTCATCCTCAAAAGACAATAATGCATGAGTGTGTGTGTGTTTGTGTGTGTATGTGAACTTGCGCAAAGAATATATTTTCTTTCCTTGTTTCTTATCAGGTAATTATGGGTCCACCCCAAAAATACCTGCAAGGCACGTGTGTGCTTGTGATGGTGAAAAGGTGAACCAGGTCATCATGTAATTATGGCTTTCCCTGCTTCACTTCAGTTTTTATTGTCTCTGCATAATCAACTCCATCAGGGGTGAAATAAGTGATTCTCCGTTTATGCTAATGGTATGGATCCAGAGCAGTGATGAGCAAATACTCAAGGATGTTGTCTTTTGTGCGTGACATTTAAAAGGGATTGAGAAAAGTGTTACATTCAAGCAGGGGCATCATGCACCCATTATTCCCCCTTTGCTGCTTTACCAGCCTCCACTCTTCTGGGAAGGCTTTCCAATAGATGTTGGAACACTGCTGCAGGGATTTGCTTCCATTCAACCACAAGAGTATGAGTGAAATTGGGCACTGATGTTGGGCGATTAGGCCTGGCTCGCAGTCGGCATTCCAATTCGTCCTAAAGGTGTTCTATAGGGTTGAGGTCAGGGCTCTGTGCAGGCCAGTCAAATTCTTCCACACCGATCTCAACAAACCATTTCTGTATGGACCTTGCTTTGTGCATGGCGACATTGTCATACAGAGAAAAAATGGCCTTCCCCAAACTGTTGCCACAAAGTTGGAAGCACAGAATCGTCTAGAATTGTCTAGTCCGAACCATGAAAAACTGCCTCAGACTATTATTCCTCCTCCACCAAAATTTACAGTTGGCACCTTGCATTCGGGCAGGTAGCATGCTCCTGGCATCCACCAAACCCAGATTCGTCCGTCGGACTGCCCGATAGTGAAGTGAGCTTTACACCACTCCAGCCGACACTTGGCATTGCGCATGGTGATCTTAGGCTTGTGTTCGGCTGCTCAGCTATGGAAACCCAGTTTCGAAAAGTTATTGTGCTGACGTTGCTTCCAGAGGCCGTTCAGAACTCTTTTGTGCAATAAGTGGGGCAGAGGGATCAAGTGCATCAGCCCCTATGTTTGTTTAACATCAATCTTTAGCAAAGCAATTAGTACATCATCTCCATCAATCTCCACCCGGCACAGCCAGAAGAGGACTGGCCACCCCTCATAGCCTGGTTCCTCTCTAGGTTTCTTCCTAGGTTTTGGCCTTTCTAGGGAGTTTTTCCTAGCCACCGTGCTTCTACACCTGCATTGCTTGCTGTTTGGGGTTTTAGGCTGGGTTTCTGTACAGCACTTCGAGATATTAGCTGATGTACGAAGGGCTATATAAAATAAACTTGATTTGATTTGATCATAGACATCAAAGGGTTACAATTCAAATAAAGTATGTGAGTCTGTTAATGCATCATGCTCTACAATCTGCTCTGAGGTAACTAAATGACTCCCTCTAGTGGGATGAGATTAATGTTCAGAGATTAGCCTTTCAAACATGTAGCCAGCTGAAGCAAAATGGTTGAGACCAGAGGCTGTCAAGGCCGCAGCTGCAGGATTTCATATCAGACAGTTTCAAATGCAAAGATGCCATGTTCAACAGGTAACCCCCTACCAGGAAATACCATGAGGTTGGCTTGAATTGGAATATATACAAGATTTCCTAGAACTGAACCATTGGGCCTATGCCTCAACTGGATCCAAGATGGCGCAGCAGTAAGACGTGTTTGTTTTCGTCCAATGTAAATATTGTCTTTTCCATTTTCAAAAGTCATTTCACATTTGAATCTTGATTTTCAAGCAGTGGATCTAGCACTATTGGATCTAAAGTTAGTGCTAAATTTAAACAACTAAATACATGCTTTTTTTCGAAGTCTCATGACCAAAATTGTAATTAATTTGTAATGACTAATTTGAATGGTACATAAATTGAGCGAGTTCCTTTTTACAAATATCTTGGTATCTGACTGAAAAAACATGTCACTGAGCTGGTAAAGAAGTTGAAGTTCAATGTTGGTGTCTGTTAAAGAAGCAAAGCATGTCTGACTTTGCTAAATAGGAAGGAAATTATCGAGGCAATTTTTATGTATATTATAGATTATGAGGATATTATCTATATGCATGCAGCAGCATCTGCACTTAAACCATTAGATGCTGTTTTCTGTTGTGCCCTTAGGTTTATTACTGGTGATGGTTATAGAAATCACCATTGTGTTTTGTATCAAAAGGTGCGTTGGCCTTCTTTTAATGTAAGGAGAGAGGAGCATTTTCTTGTGTTCATGTCTCTGAAATTAGATGTTCTTGTCCCCCTTGGTCAGTTCAAATCAAATGAAATATTATTGGTTGCAGACACATATTTAGCAGATGTTATTGCAGGTGTAGAGAAATGATTGCAGTAATATCTAACAATACATAACAATACACACACATATAAAAGGTACATTGCCAAGCCAAATGTATTCAGTATCCTGAGGTTGAAGAGGCACTAATGCGCCTTCTTCACCACACTTTCTGTGTGGGAGTGTCACGCCCTGACCTTAGAGATCCTTATTTATTCTCTATGTTTGGTTGGGTCAGGGTGTGACTCGGGTGGGAAAATCTATGCTTTCTATTTCTTTGTTGTTTTGCCGAGTGTTGTTCCCAATCAGAGGCAGCTGTCTATCGTTGTCTCTGATTGGGGATCATATACAGTGGGGAGAACAAGTATTTGATACACTGCCGATTTAGCAGGTTTTCCTACTTACAAAGCATGTAGAGGTCTGTAATTTTTATCATAGGTACACTTCAACTATGAGACGGAATCTAAAACAAAAATCCAGAAAATCACATTGTATGATTTTTAAGTAATTAATTTGCATTTTATTGCATGACATAAGTATTTGATACATCAGAAAAGCAGAACTTAATATTTGGTACAGAAACCTTTGTTTGCAATTACAGAGATCATACGTTTCCTGTAGTTCTTGACTAGGTTTGCACACACTGCAGCAGGGATTTTGGCCCACTCCTCCCTACAGATCTTCTCCAGATCCTTCAGGTTTCGGGGCTGTCGCTGGGCAATACGGACTTTCAGCTCCCTCCAAAGATTTTCTATTGGGTTCAGGTCTGGAGACTGGCTAGGCCACTCCAGGACCTTGAGATGCTTCTTACGGAGCCACTCCTTAGTTGCCATGGCTGTGTGCTTCGTGTCGTTGTCATGCTGGAAGACCCAGCCACGACCCATCTTCAATGCTCTTACTGAGGGAAGGAGGTTGTTGGCCAAGATCTCGCGATACATGGCCCCATCCATCCTCCCCTCAATACGGTGCAGTCGTCCTGTCCCCTTTGCAGAAAAGCATCCCCAAAGAATGATGTTTCCACCTCCATGCTTCACGGTTGGGATGGTGTTCTTGGGGTTGTACTCATACTTCTTCTTCCTCCAAACACGGCGAGTGGAGTTAGACCAAAAAGCTCTATTTTTGTCTCATCAGACCACATGACCTTCTCCCATTCCTCCTCCGGATCATCCAGATGGTCATTGGCAAACTTCAGACAGGCCTGGACATGCACTGGCTTAAGCAGGGGGACCTTGCGTGCGCTGCAGGATTTTAATCCATGACGGCGTAGTGTGTTACTAATGGTTTTCTTTGAGACTGTGGTCCCAGCTCTCTTCAGGCCATTGACCAGGTCCTGCCGTGTAGTTCTGGGCTGATCCCTCACCTTCCTCATGATCATTGATGCCCCACGAGGTGAAATCTTGCATGGAGCCCCAGACCGAGGGTGATTGACCGTCATCTTGAACTTCTTCCATTTTCTAATAATTGCGCCAACAGTTGTTTCCTTCTCACCAAGCTGCTTGCCTATTGTCCTGTAGCCCATCCCAGCCTTGTGCAGGTCTACAATTTTATCCCTGATGTCCTTACACAGCTCTCTGGTCTTGGCCATTGTGGAGAGGTTGGAATCTGTTTGATTGTGTGTGGACAGGTGTCTTTTATACAGGTAACGAGTTCAAACAGGTGCAGTTAATACAGGTAATGAGTGCAGAACAGGAGGGCTTCTTAAAGAAAAACTAACAGGTCTTGAGAGCCGGAATTCTTACTGGTTGGTAGGTGATCAAATACTTATGTCATGCAATAAAATGCAAATTAATTATTTAAAAATCATACAATGTGATTTTCTGGATTTTTGTTTTAGATTCCGTCTCTCACAGTTGAAGTGTACCTATGATAAAAATTACAGACCTCTACATGCTTTGTAAGTAGGAAAACCTGCAAAATCGGCAGTGTATCAAATACTTGTTCTCCCCACTGTATAAGTTGTGATTTTCCGTTTGGGTTTTGTGGGATGTTATTTTCTGTTTAGTGTCTGTGCCTGACGGAACTGTTCGCTTTCATTTTTGGATTAGGTATTTTTGTTTGAGTGTTTCTTGTAAAAAATATCATGAACACTTTCCACGCTGCGCTTTGGTCCACTCTTCCTTCCACCGACAACGAGCGTTACAGGAAGGACCATTTCAGATTGTCAGTGATGTGTACATTGAGGAACTTGAAGCTTTTCACATTCTCCACTACGGCCCTGCCGATTTTGGATGGGGGCGTGCTCCCTCTGCTGTCTCCTGAAGTCCACGATCAGCTCCTTCATTTTGTTGACATTGAGGGAGAGGTTATTTTCCTGGCACCACTCCACCAGGGCCCTCACCTCCTCCCTGTAGGCTGTCTCGTCATTGTTGGTAATCAGGCCTACCACTGTTGTGCCGCCTGCAAACTTGATGCTTGAGTTGGAGACGTGTGGCCACGCAATCATGGGTGAACAGGGAGTACAGGATGGGGCTGAGTACGCACCCTTGTGGGGCCCCTGTGTTGAGGATCAGCATAGTGGAGGTGTTGTTGCCTACCTTCACCACCTGGGGGCGGCCTGTCAGGAACCCAGTTGCACAGGGCGGGGTTCAGACCCAGGGCCCCAAGCATAATGATGCGCTTGGGGGGTAATATAAGATGTTGAAGAGCGAGCTGTAGTCAATGAACCACATTCTTACATTGTCCAGACGGGATAGGGCAGTGTGCAGTGTGATGGCTTATGTGTCATCAGTGGATCTATTGGAGCGGTATGCAAATTACAGTGGCTCTCAGTTGTCGGGTAAGGTGGAGTTGATATGACTAGCCTCTCAAATCACTTCATGGTGACAGAAGTGAGTTCAGTTACCTTTGCTGTCTGGAGTACAGGAGCAATGGTGGCCATCTTTAAGCAAAAGGGGACAACAAACTGGAATAGGGAGGGACTGAAAATGTCCGTAAACATTCCAGCCAGCTGGTCTGCGCATGCTCTGAGGACGCGGCCAGGGATACTGTCTAGGACGGGAGCCTTACGAAGGTTTAGACGATTAAATGTCTTACTCAAGTCAGCCACAGAGAATGATACCTCACAGTCAGAGTAATGATCGGAAACCTCTATGTTGATAAATGTGTCTGTTTTGTAATTGTGTATATTGTATATGTTTGATGTATTTATGCAGGGCTAATCTGTAAAAGAGACCCTAGTCTCAGTATGACTTCACTGTCAAAATAAAGGTTAAATCAAATCTATCTTTCATGACACAAGAATGAAAAAGTATTTACGTTAAGCAGCAATTGCTTTCTATTCAGACACTTGTTGCAGAACTACTTTAACATGTGGTGCAGCTGAGGTTCAGATTTTACGACAGATAGATATGAAACTCACCATGTTTCCAATGGAAAATAGGTAAACTGTTTATTGAATTGGGCTTCCATTAGTCCAACTTCCACTGTCACCAGACAAAATGCCAAATTACATCAAAGACTTTCATCCTGTGATAAAGTACAATTATAAAACATTCCAAAAAGGCTTCACACAATATTTCTCAGGAGATTAAAACATTTTAGCACACCTGATTATAATGCTCTCTTGACTTCCTTTGATACAATGTTCTTTAAATTGCAGTCCTTTTTTCAATGCCTATCTCTGTCCTCAGCTGATCGGCTGCCAACAGACCAGCTGGTGGCCTTTGGTAGGAAGGGTTCATGGGAATTAAAGTTTCCTCCTTGCCAACCATTGAAGACAAAGTCTCAATTTTCCAAAGATGCACAGTCTGTAAATATCAGGCTAGGAGAGGAATTGAACATAGCCACTAACTAACTTAGATGATTACACACGTTACAGCAGAGAGTCAAGTGATTCTAAAGTCTTATGCATTTGATCAATCTGCCATAGTTCGACTTTGCATGGTCGACCATGAGAATAACAATCTGCCAGTAAAAATCACTGTTCTATTTGAGCTCATTAGCTTTCTTCCACCAACCGCCTGGCCTCACCAGCTGTGTCAAAGACAAACCGGCTGGTAAACAAAGACTGTCTTTCTCCAGAGGAAACCTCCCAACATGAGAAGCCTTTTGGAGAGCAGAGCATTGATGGCTCTATTTCATGTCCCGGCTGCCACTCAGAGCCCTCACACATCAATCACGCCCGCGCCTGAGCCACTCCTTGGATGCAATTTGTCACAGGTGCTTAAGCACTGACATGCCTTCTAAAAGGTTTTATTAATATCTTAAGAACTGGGTTTGATTTCCTAGTATGGTGTTAATCAAAATGACCTGCTGGATGTCGAAGGTCGGCCATTGGTAGCTTGTAAGGAAAGTATGCACAATTAACAATGTAATTAGGATAATGTAAATGGTTGATCATATCGCATAAAAAGATTTGATCAATTAAACGCTGTATTTAATTCGTGACACAAATTATAAAGAAATTTAGCATACTTTTTTAGTTCTCCAACATAGAATAAATCAAGCTATTCAGTCTCAGCCACAAAATACAATCTATTGTAAATGTTCAACATACATTACATGGCATAAAGTATGTGGACACCTGCTCGTCGAACCTCTCATTCCAAAATCATGGGCATTGGTCCCCCCTTTGCTGATATAACAGCCTCCACTATTCTGGGAAGACTTTCCACTAGATGTTGGAACATTGCTGTGGGGACTTGCTTCCATTCATGCACAAGAGCATTAGTGAGGTCGGGCACTGATGTTGGGCGATTAGGCCTGGCTTGCAGTCGGCGTTCTAATTCATCCCAAAGGTGTCAGATGGGGTTGAGGTCAGGGTTCTGTGCAGGTCAGTCAAGTTCTTCCACACTGATCTTATCAAACCATTTCTGTATAGACCTCACTTTGTGCACGGGGGCTTTGTCATGCTGATGCCACAAAGTTGGACGCACAGAATCTTCTGGAATGTAATTGTATGCTGTATCATTAAGGTTTCCCTTCACAGGAACTAAGGGGCCTAGCCCGAACCATGAAAAACAGCCCAAGACCATTATTGCTCCTCCACCAAACTTTACAGTTGGCAGTATGCATTCAGGCAGGTAGCGTTCTCCTGGCATCCGCCAAACTCAGATGCATCCGTCGGACTGCCAGATGGTGAAGTTGTCACGCCCTGATCTGTTTCACCTATCTTGTGCTTGTCTCCACCCCCCACCAGGTGTCTCCCATTTGTCCCCATTGTCCCCTGTGTATTTATACCAGTGTTTTCTGTTTGTCTGTTGCCAGTTCGTCTCGTCCCGTCAAGTCTTACCGGCGTGTTTTCCCGCTTTCGAGTTTCTACTTGCTGTTTTCTAGTCTTCCCGGTTCTGACCTTGAGCCTGCCTGCCGTTCTGTACCTCATTGGCTCTGCCTTAGATTACTGACCATTCTGCCTGCCCTGACCCTACCTGCCATTCTGCACCTTATTGACTCTGCACTGGAATACTGACCTCTGCCTGCCCTCGACCTGCCTTGGCCTGTCCCCTTGTAAAATAAATATTATGAGAAGTGTACTAACCATATCCTGAGTCGTGATAGAAGTGTGATTCCACACTCCAGAGAACGCGTTTCCACTGCTCCAGAGTCCAATAGCGCTGACCTTTACACCCCTCCTGCCGACGCTTGGCATTGCGCATGGTGATATTAGGCTTCTCGGCCATGGAAATCCATTTCATGATGCTCCTGACATTGCTTCCAGAGGCAGTTTGGTTCGAGGACAGACGATTTTTACGCGCTTCAGCATTCGCCGGTCCTATTCTGTGAGCTAGTGTGGCCTACAAATTCGCGGCTGAGCAGTTGTTGCTCCTAGACGTTTCACTTCACAATAACAGCACTTACAGTTGACCAGGGCAGCTCTAGATGCGCAGATATTTTACGAACCAACTTGATGGAAAGGTGGCATCCTATGACGACACCACATATAAAGAAAATGGGTAGACAATGCCAATGGCTAGATATTCAACCAATAGTTCTGGATCACAGTGAGGGCTCTATTTTTGGCTGGCGTGAAGGCAGAGTTAAACGCACGCTCATTGGCAATTTAGGCTTGTAAAAGTCGGCACTGGTATTTTCCAACCCTTGCGCCAACATCAGCTCGCTTGCGCTGAGGTGGGAGGTGTGGTAATTTCTTAACGTGTCAAAATGCCAATTTCATGAAGCACAAGTATGGATATTTAAGACCCACCAAAAGCTGATCTTGGCGGTAAGGCAATTGGCATATCACCAATGTTTTATTAATGTTTTATATCACATTTGGATGCCGCAAACAACTTTTCTCTTTTAATTGGATATTGTTTTCATCCAGCTCCTGTGAAAATTTGGATTCATCGTGTGTGATGCCCATTGAATGAAAGATGTAGGAAACCTACAGTGCCCTGCAAAAGTATTCATCCCGCTTGGCGTTTTTCCTATTTTGTTGCATTACAAGCTGTAATTTAAATGCATTTTCATTTGGTTTTCATGTAATGGACATACACAAAATAGTCCAAATTGGTGAAGTGAAATGAAAAAATTACTTGTTTACGAAAAAAACGTTTAAAACAAACTTCGCCCCCTTCGCTATGAAGCCCCTAAATAAGATATGGTGCAATCAATTACCTTCAGAAGTCACATAATTAGCTAAAGTCCACCTGTGTGCAATCTAAGTGTCGCATGATCTGTCACATGATCTCAGTGTACACATGCACCTGTTCTGAAAGGCCCCCAGAGTCTGCAACACCACTAAGGAAGGGGCACCACCAAGCAAGTGGCACCGTGAAGACCAAGCACCTCTCCAAACAGGTCAGGGACAAAGTTGTACAGGCGAATCAAAGTATCTCTCTTATTCAAACAAGCATTGCAGAGCTGGCTACAATTTCAAATACTTCACCCTGAAAAGATAGAACAAATATTATGGCTGAACTCAAATGTGCTGGTTGATAAAATACCTGTATTTACGGGAAAGATGTTTGAAAGGGGTATTTTGTTCTTAAATTATATTGTAAATTGGAATGGTAGAGTTATGGCCTTCATGGAGTTCAGAATTGAACAGGAAGGTCTGCTCAATCCAAGAGTACAACCAATTGATTACAGCATTTCCCCAAAAATGGAGGAGGCAGTGGGAGGAGGTGGTGAATGAATATAAATAGCATAACTAGGAAAGTATACCAGTTTCATTACATTTACATTTAAGTCATTTAGCAGACGCTCTTATCCAGAGCGACTTACAAATTGGTGCATTCACCTTATGACATCCAGTGGAACGGCCACTTTACAATAGTGCATCTAAATCTTTTAAGGGGGGGGGGAGTGAGAAGGATTACTTTATCCTATCCTAGGTATTCCTTAAAGAGGTGGGGTTTCAGGTGTCTCCGGAAGGTGGTGATTGACTCCGCTGTCCTGGCGTCGTGAGGGAGTTTGTTCCACCATTGGGGGGCCAGAGCAGCGAACAGTTTTGACTGGGCTGAGCGGGAACTGTACTTCCTCAGTGGTAGGGAGGCGAGCAGGCCAGAGGTGGATGAACGCAGTGCCCTTGTTTGGGTGTAGGGCCTGATCAGAGCCTGGAGGTACTGAGGTGCCGTTCCCCTCACAGCTCCGTAGGCAAGCACCATGGTCTTGTAGCGGATGCGAGCTTCAACTGGAAGCCAGTGGAGAGAGCGGAGGAGCGGGGTGACGTGAGAGAACTTGGGAAGGTTGAACACCAGACGGGCTGCGGCGTTCTGGATGAGTTGTAGGGGTTTAATGGCACAGGCAGGGAGCCCAGCCAACAGCGAGTTGCAGTAATCCAGACGGGAGATGACAAGTGCCTGGATTAGGACCTGCGCCGCTTCCTGTGTGAGGCAGGGTCGTACTCTGCGGATGTTGTAGAGCATGAACCTACAGGAACGGGCCACCGCCTTGATGTTGGTTGAGAACGACAGGGTGTTGTCCAGGATCACGCCAAGGTTCTTAGCGCTCTGGGAGGAGGACACAATGGAGTTGTCAACCGTGATGGCGAGATCATGGAACGGGCAGTCCTTCCCCGGGAGGAAGAGCAGCTCCGTCTTGCCGAGGTTCAGCTTGAGGTGGTGATCCGTCATCCACACTGATATGTCTGCCAGACATGCAGAGATGCGATTCGCCACCTGGTCATCAGAAGGGGGAAAGGAGAAGATTAGTTGTGTGTCGTCTGCATAGCAATGATAGGAGAGACCATGTGAGGTTATGACAGAGCCAAGTGACTTGGTGTATAGCGAGAATAGGAGAGGGCCTAGAACAGAGCCCTGGGGGACACCAGTGGTGAGAGCACGTGGTGAGGAGACAGATTCTCGCCACGCCACCTGGTAGGAGCGACCTGTCAGGTAGGACGCAATCCAAGCGTGGGCCGCGCCGGAGATGCCCAACTCGGAGAGGGTGGAGAGGAGGATCTGATGGTTCACAGTATCGAAGGCAGCCGATAGGTCTAGAAGGATGAGAGCAGAGGAGAGAGAGTTAGCTTTAGCAGTGCGGAGCGCCTCCGTGATACAGAGAAGAGCAGTCTCAGTTGAATGACTAGTCTTGAAACCTGACTGATTTGGATCAAGAAGGTCATTCTGAGAGAGATAGCGGGAGAGCTGGCCAAGGACGGCACGTTCAAGAGTTTTGGAGAGAAAAGAAAGAAGGGATACTGGTCTGTAGTTGTTGACATCGGAGGGATCGAGTGTAGGTTTTTTCAGAAGGGGTGCAACTCTCGCTCTCTTGAAGACGGAAGGGACGTAGCCAGCGGTCAGGGATGAGTTGATGAGCGAGGTGAGGTAAGGGAGACGGTCTCCGGAAATGGTCTGGAGAAGAGAGGAGGGGATAGGGTCAAGCGGGCAGGTTGTTGGGCGGCCGGCCGTCACAAGACGCGAGATTTCATCTGGAGAGAGAGGGGAGAAAGAGGTCAGAGCACAGGGTAGGGCAGTGTGAGCAGAACCAGCGGTGTCGTTTGACTTAGCAAACGAGGATCGGATGTCGTCGACCTTCTTTTCAAAATGGTTGACGAAGTCATCTGCAGAGAGGGAGGAGGGGGGAGGAGGATTCAGGAGGGAGGAGAAGGTGGCAAAGAGCTTCCTAGGGTTAGAGGCAGATGCTTGGAATTTAGAGTGGTAGAAAGTGGCTTTAGCAGCAGAGACAGAAGAGGAAAATGTAGAGAGGAGGGAGTGAAAGGATGCCAGGTCCGCAGGGAGGCGAGTTTTCCTCCATTTCCGCTCGGCTGCCCGGAGCCCTGTTCTGTGAGCTCGCAATGAGTCGTCGAGCCACGGAGCGGGAGGGGAGGACCGAGCCGGCCTGGAGGATAGGGGACATAGAGAGTCAAAGGATGCAGAAAGGGAGGAGAGGAGGGTTGAGGAGGCAGAATCAGGAGATAGGTTGGAGAAGGTTTGAGCAGAGGGAAGAGATGATAGGATGGAAGAGGAGAGGGTAGCGGGGGAGAGAGAGCGAAGGTTGGGGCGGCGCGATACCATCCGAGTAGGGGCAGTGTGGGAAGTGTTGGATGAGAGCGAGAGGGAAAAGGATACAAGGTAGTGGTCGGAGACTTGGAGGGGAGTTGCAATGAGGTTAGTGGAAGAACAGCATCTAGTAAAGATGAGGTCGAGCGTATTGCCTGCCTTGTGAGTAGGGGGGGAAGGTGAGAGGGTGAGGTCAAAAGAGGAGAGGAGTGGAAAGAAGGAGGCAGAGAGGAATGAGTCAAAGGTAGACGTGGGGAGGTTAAAGTCGCCCAGAACTGTGAGAGGTGAGCCGTCCTCAGGAAAGGAGCTAATCAAGGCATCGAGCTCATTGATGAACTCTCCGAGGGAACCTGGAGGGCGATAAATGATAAGGATGTTAAGCTTGAAAGGGCTGGTAACTGTGACAGCATGGAATTCAAAGGAGGCGATAGACAGATGGGTAAGGGGACAAAGAGAGAATGACCACTTGGGAGAGATGAGGATCCCGGTGCCACCACCCCGCTGACCAGAAGCTCTCGGGGTGTGCGAGAACACGTGGGCGGACGAAGAGAGAGCAGTAGGAGTAGCAGTGTTATCTGTGGTGATCCATGTTTCCGTCAGTGCCAGGAAGTCGAGGGACTGGAGGGAGGCATAGGCTGAGATGAACTCTGCCTTGTTGGCCGCAGATCGGCAGTTCCAGAGGCTACCGGAGACCTGGAACTCCACGTGGGTCGTGCGCGCTGGGACCACCAGATTAGGGTGGCCGATGCCACGCGGTGTGGAGCGTTTGTATGGTCTGTGCAGAGAGGAGAGAACAGGGATAGACAGACACATAGTTGACAGGCTACAGAAGAGACTACGCTAATGCAAAGGAGATTGGAGTGGCAAGTGGACTACGCGTCTCGAATGTTCAGAAAGTTAAGCTTACGTAGCAAGAATCTTATTGACTAAAATGATTAAGATGATACAGTACTGCTGAAGTAGGCTAGCTGGCAGTGGCTGCGTTGTTGACTTTGTAGGCTAGCTGGCAGTTGTTGACTTTGTAGGCTAGCTGGCAGTGGCTGCGTTGTTGACACTACACTAATCAAGTCGTTCCGTTGAGTGTAATAGTATCTACAGTGCTGCTATTCGGGGGCTAGCTGGCTAGCTAGCAGTGTTGATTACGTTACGTTGCGTTAAAAGAACGACAATAGCTGGCTAGCTAACCTAGAAAATCGCTCTAGACTACACAATTATCTTTGATACAAAGACGGCTATGCAGCTAGCTATGTAGCTAGCTACGATCAAACAAATCAAACCGTTGTACTGTAATGAAATGAAATGAAAATGTGATACTACCTGTGGAGCGAAGCGGAATGCGACCGGGTTGTTGAGTGCAGAAGTTCTATTCGGTAGACGTTGGCTAGCTGTTGGCTAGCTAGCAGTGTCTCCTACGTTAAGGACGACAGATAGCTGGCTAGCTAGCCTCGGTAAATTAAGATAATCACTCTAAAACTACACACTCTAAACTACACAATTATCTTGGATACGAAGACAGCAAAGACAACTATGTAGCTAGCTAACACTACACTAATCAAGTCGTTCAGTTGGGTGTAATAGTTGCTACAGTGCTGCTATTCGGTAGACGGTGGACGTTTGCTAGCTGGCTAGCTGCTGGGCAGATGGCAGATAGCAGTGTAGACTGCGTTAGGACGACGAAATACGATAATTACGCAATTATCTTTGATACAAAGACGGCTATGTAGCTAGCTAAGAAGAAATTGCTAAGATTAGACAAATTAAACCGTTGTACTATAATGAAATGTAATGAAATGTAATGAAAAGTTATACTACCTGCGGACCAAAGTGCTGCTATTCGGTAGACGGTGGACGTTTGCTAGCTGGCTAGCTGCTGGGCAGATGGCAGATAGCAGTGTAGACTGCGTTAGGACGACGAAATACGATAATTACGCAATTATCTTTGATACAAAGACGGCTATGTAGCTAGCTAAGAAGAAATTGCTAAGATTAGACAAATTAAACCGTTGTACTATAATGAAATGTAATGAAATGTGGCAAACACCAGACATGTTTGCTTATTATTTTCTTTAAGCAATGGCTTTTTTCTGGTCACTCTTCCGTAAAGCCCAGCTCTGTGGAGTGTACGGCTTAGTGGTCCTATGGACAGATTCTCCAATCTCTGCTGTGGAACTTTGCAGCTCCTCAGGGATGTCTTTGGTTTCTCTGTTTCCTCTCTGATTAATGCCCTCCTTGCCTGGTCCGTGAGTTCTGGTGGGCGGCCCTCTCTTGGCAGGTTTGTTGTGGTGCCATATTCTTTCAATTTATTTTTAATGGATTTAATGGTGCTCCGTGGGATGTTCAAAGTTTCTGATAATTTTTTTATAACCCAACCCTGATCTGTACTTCTCCACAACTTTATTTTTTTAAAATTGAATATCCAAAACATACAATATTGTTGCAGTGATATTGTTGCAGTGACGCAACAACTACATCATACCAGTCATCCAACAGACTCCCATTTAGAGCGACACATAGAAGCATCCAGGGTCAATGCCCTGCTTAGAGGCACATTGACAGATCTACCACCAGGCCAGAAGTGTGAACCCGAACCCTCCAAGATCCCACCACAGTTCCCCAGTAGCTGTCCCTCAACCATTCGAGACAGTCCCCCCCAAGAAGACAAAAGGACCAGGATGTTCACAACTGTGCCATACAGATTGCAAAATAGTTGGGAAGAGAATTTTGATGTACCGATTCCATGGTACAGGGTGTATGAGTTGATATATAAAACAACTCAAGATTCAAGACTTCGTGCTTTTCAGCTAAAATTATTATATATAATTCTTGCCACCAACAAAATGTTGAATAGTTGGGGCATAAAATCATTGAAGCTCTGCAGATTTTGTTGTGAGAATACAGAATCAATAGACCATTTATTTTGGTATTGCCCTCAGGTAGCCTGTTTCTTGTGTCCGGTTCAAGAATGGCTGAAAATGCATTATTCTAAAATTGACCCTGGAAATAGTACTGTTCGGAGATCTGGAGAGACCGGGTCAGTCAATTACTACTATACTAATACTCTTAGTAAAAGTATTTATCTTCAACTTACAATCTGTGGATTCTTTTTCGATTAGATGGATTGAAATTGAACGTTAAACATCACAGCATAGTTGAAATATATGTGTTGCGTAGAAACCCGAAGTGGGTGGTCAGCAGAGATAGATGGAATGGGCTGAGCAAAGCTGAGGGTTGGGATGTGGAATTGGAGACAAGTGGGAGTGGAGTTGCTGTGCGGGAGATAGAATGATGGTCAAAGATTAAAAGTCTAAACATAACAATAAATAAAAAGTATGTTTGAATGACACTGAGGGGCAGTGTTTTTACAGCTAATGCCGATTTGCCTGAGGCTGATGCCGTGCAGGTGTTTGTACACATGCACATACACACACTCTCATTTAAATAAATGCATACAAGAACACACACATACATGTAATAGTGCCAGACATGCACACAAACATATACAGTAGGCATTGCTATTATGATTTCAGTTGTCCTTGATGTCCTTTGTTTTAAATGCTGTTTTTTTGCATTGTTGTCTGCTGTTTTCTTCTGTCTTTTTTAATTTTTCTCTTTAGTTCATTCTCTTGGTTGTTGGTGCATTGGGGGTTCTTGGGGGTGGGAAATGGAATTAATTGTGTTTTCTTTTTTTCCTTTTGTCTTCTTGGGGGGGACTGTCTCGAATGGTTGAGGGACAGCCACTGGGGAACTGTGGTGGGATCTTGGAGGGTTCGGGTTCACACTTCTGGCCTGGTGGTAGATCTGTCAATGTGCCTCTAAGCAGGGCATTGACCCTGGATGCTTCTATGTGTCGCTCTAAATGGGAGTCTGTTGGATGACTGGTATGATGTAGTTGTTGCGTCACTGCAACAATATCACTGCAACAATATTGTATGTTTTGGATATTCAATTTAAAAAAAATAAAGTTGTGGAGAAGTACAGATCAGGGTTGGGTTATAAAAAAATTATCAGAAACTTTGAACATCCCACGGAGCACCATTAAATCCATTAAAAATAAATTGAAAGAATATGGCACCACAACAAACCTGCCAAGAGAGGGCCGCCCACCAGAACTCACGGACCAGGCAAGGAGGGCATTAATCAGAGAGGAAACAGAGAAACCAAAGACATCCCTGAGGAGCTGCAAAGTTCCACAGCAGAGATTGGAGAATCTGTCCATAGGACCACTAAGCCGTACACTCCACAGAGCTGGGCTTTACGGAAGAGTGACCAGAAAAAAGCCATTGCTTAAAGAAAATAATAAGCAAACATGTCTGGTGTTTGCCAAAAGGCATGTGGGAGACTCCCCAAACATATGGAAGAAAGTACTCTGGTCAGATGACACTAAAATTGAACTTTTTGGCCGTCAAGGAAAACGCTATCTATGGCGCAAACCCAAAACCTCTCAACACCCCGAAAACATCATCCCCACAGTGAATCATGGAGCACAGCATCATGCTGTGTGGATGTTTTTCATTGGCAGGGACTGGAAAACTGGTCAGAATTGAAGGAATGATGGATGGTGCTAAATACAGGGAAATTCTTGAGATAAACCTGTTTCAGTCTTCCAGAGATTTGAGACTGGGACGAAGGTTCACCTTCCAGCAGGACAATGACCCTAAGCATACTGCTAAAACAACACTCGAGTGGTTTAAGGGGAAACATTTAAATGTCTTGGAATGGCCTAGTCAAAACCCAGACCTCAATCCAATTGAGAATCTGTGGTATGACTTAAATATTGCTGTACACCAGCGGAACCCATCCAACTTGAAGGAGCTCGAGCAGTTTTGCCTTGAAGAATGGGCAGAAATCTCAGTGGCTAGATGTGCCAAACTTATAGAGACATATCCCAAGAGACTTGCAGCTGTAATTACTGCAAAAGGTGGCTCTACAAAGTATTGACTTTGCGGGTGGGGATGAATAGTTGTGCACGCTCAAGCGTTCTGTTTTTTCCTCTTATTTCTTGTTTATTTCACAATAAAAATATTTTGCATCTTCAAAGTGGTAGGCATGTTGTGTAAATCAAATGATACAACCCCCAAATAAATCATTCAATTCCAGGTTATAAGGCAAAATAGGAAAAATGTGAAGGGGGTGAATACTTTCGTAAGCCACTGTATTTAGAAAAACATCAAGTTGTTAAAAAAGATTGCTTATTGTTTTGTTAAATAAATAATGTCCCACTGTCCTCCCACTGAATTCACTGTCCGTGGTGCTGAATTTGATGTTAATATGTGGGTGTTAGTTTAACTTTACAATTCTTCAAAGTCACCATTCAACTTATTAATTCACCTGACTCTTTATGCTAATGCCAGCTGTTTTGCCCATAATTCCCGCTGTCAAAATAGCAACAATATTTCTGACACATCCACAATGCAAAAGTTTTACATTTGTAGAAGATGCTCTTCTGGAACTGTTGGGTGTTTCCCTTCTCATTGAGTCATCAACGGGAGCAAGCTGCTGAAGGTGAATGTGATGGGCCGAATTTAATGCTCCATTATGCAAATTGATCCTCTCAATTGACCATCACTCTCATAATGAGCGGGAGTCTTTATAAGTCTCTGGAAATACATCAGCCTAACGTTTGGAGAGCTAAAAATAATGTCTGAGTGAAAGCTTAAAGAAATGCCCTGGATGGGACTGCCGCAAATGATGCATGAAGGCAGCTAGTTAATGGTTGCCTTGGCGAGCCACTGGACAAATCACTTTTAAGTCACCTGTTATCTCATCTTAGAGTTGTAAATGAGACACAATAATCGTATTATTCAATCTGAGCGTTACATGCAGCAATAATGTTATTCTACTCTACGAGATTCAAAAGACAGTAATTATATATCATTTTTCAAGACAACTGAGGCTTGAGTAGATAATACTGTGGTCAAACACTGCATATGAGTAAATTGAGTTTGATTCCCTTGTTTAGAGGACATGTTCGACACATACATCCTAGATGACGCCTAGAATGGTGGGACATGCTTGAGTCTCCCCAGGAACAGCCTGACAAACCCTATGATATGGGGGAATTCATTTTGTCAGAGCATAATTGAAATTATTGGTCCTTCTCGCATCTCCTTGGATTACGATGATGCATTATCAACTGTGACTGCTGTTTACAAGGCATTTATCAGCACATGTCGACATAATGTGATAAATTCGATCACATTAATCACTGATTGGCACTGCCATGTCACAGCTGAGAGGGGATGCCGACATGGACGGGGAGCATGCTGAAAAACGGTTAATATCCTCCATTAGAGATTGTAGATACACAGATTAGCCCTTAAATATATCATTGTTAGGCCAGTAGTGAGATTGACTTTGTCCTAAATTTAATACATTGTGATGAAATGTGGAGTATAAAAATAATCAGGGCAGGATTGTGGAATTGTATACATGGTTGGGTATGTACTCCATAAAAAATAATTAATCAATTAGCCTATTCCAGGCCCTCAGAGTTTCGTGCACCAGTGAGCTTGGGACAGACAGCTGTTTTTGCGCAAGGGAAAGTGTTCAGGTATTTTATGATGTTTCCACTGGATATATGGGATCATCAGATCATGATATTTACAGTTGAAGTTGGAAGTTTACATAGCTACAGCCAAATACGTTGAAACTCAGTTTATCACAATTCCTGACATTTAATCCTAGTAAAAATTCCCTGTTTTAGGATCACCACTTTATTTTAAGAATGTGAAATGTCAGAATAATAGAAGAGAATGATTTATTTCAGCTTTTAATTCTTTCATCACATTCCCAGTGGTTCAGAAGTTTACATATACTCAATTAGTATTTGGTAGCATTGCCTTTAAATTATTTAACTTGGGTCAAACGTTTCAGGTAGTCTTCCACAAGCTTCCCACAATAAGTTGGGTGAATTTTGGCCCATTCTTCCTGACAGAACTGGTGTAACTGAGTCAGGTTTGTAGGCCTCCTTGCTCGCACATGCTTTTTCAGTTCTGCCCACACATTTTCTATAGGATTGAGGTCAGAGCTTTGTGATGGCCACTCCAATACCTTCACTTTGCTGTCCTTAAGCCATTTTGCCACACCTTTGGAAGTATGCTTGGGTTCATTTGGAAGACCCATTTGCGACCAAGCTTTAACTTCCTGACTGATGTCTTGAAATGTTGCTTCAATATATCCACATAATTTTCCTTCCTCGTGATGCCATCTATTTTGTGAAGAGGACTAGTCCCTCCTACAGCAAAGCACCCCCACAACATGATGCTGCTCTTCGGCTTGCAATCCTCCCCACATAACGATGGTCATTATGGCCAAACAGTTCTATTTTTGTTTCATCAGACCAGAGGACATTTCTCCAAAAAGTACAATCTTTGTCCCCATGTGCAGTTGCAAACCATATTCTGGCTTTTTTATGGCGGTTATGGAGCAGTGGCATTTTCCTTGCTGAGCGGCCTTTCAGGTTATGTCGATATAGGACTCATTTTACTGTGGATATAGATACTTTTGTACCTGTTTCCTCCAGCATCTTCACAAGGTCCTTTGCTGTTGTTCTGGGATTGATTTACATTTTTCACAAAGTACGTTCATCTCTAGGAGACAGAACACGTCTCCTTCCTGAGCGATATGACGGCTGCGTGGTCCCATTGTGTTTATACTTGCGTACTATTGTTTGTACAGATGAACGTGGTTCCTTCAGGCATTTGGAAATTGCTCCCAAGGATGAACCAGACTTGTGGAGGTCTACCATTGTTTTTCTGAGGTCTTGGCTGATTTCTTTTGATTTTTCCCATGATGTCAAGCAAAGAGGCACTTAGTTTGAAGGTAAGCCTTGAAATACATCCACAGGTACACCTTCAATTGACTCAAATGATGTCAATTAGCCTATCAGAAGCTTCGAAAGCCATGACATCATTTTATTGAATTTTCCAAGCTGTTTAAAGGCACAGTCAATTTAGTGTATGTAAACTTCTGACCCACTGAAATTGAAATAACCTGTCTGTAAACAATTCTTGGAAAAATTACTTGTGTCATTGTCACGCTATTGAAAAGGAATGGACCAAGGCGCAGCGTACGT
Source organism: Salvelinus alpinus (assembly GCF_045679555.1). Lineage (NCBI taxonomy): Eukaryota > Metazoa > Chordata > Actinopteri > Salmoniformes > Salmonidae > Salvelinus > Salvelinus alpinus. The sequence continues at coordinate 4,584,367 of NC_092101.1, forward strand.
AGAGTTCCACATCATTTAAAAGAAATTCAACTCACCAAACAAGCACAAACAAAACATGACGTTCTGGGCTGCTCACAGGCAGCTACACAAACACAAGATCCCACCAAGCACAAAGGGGAAATGGCTGCCTAAATATGATAAACAGCTGCCTCTGATTGGAACCATAACAGGCCAACATAGACATATACACACCTAGATGACCCACCCTAGTCACACCCCGACCTAACCAACATAGAGAATAACAGGCTCTCTATGGTCAGGGCGTGACAGTCATGCACAAAGTAGATGTCCTAACCGCCAAAACTATAGTTTGTTAACAAGACATTTGTGTTGTGGTTGAAACACTTAGGTTGGAGACATTAAAACTCATTTATGTAAACTTCCGACCTCAACTGTATCTCTTTCACACCGAGGCTTGGTGATTATCGAGGGGGAGTGTTGGAAATATTGTTCAAAAACTGTGAAGATTGAGGAACTATTATCATTCGCAATGATGTTAAAAAAATATTACTTTGTTGACTTTTTGTGTGAGATAAGTAAAACAGTATTGAAAAGCTCAGTTTATTAGTGGTGGACGTGGTTAAGACAATCAGAAATCAGTAATTGCCAAATGGACACTTTCCTACATTTGCACACAGCAGGCCAGGTACTTTTATGCGTGCTCCCTCAACATTAACAGGACAGAGAAACCAGACACATGCTCACTGCTCACATGGAGCACCCCAAACAAAATACAATGATAAAGCTGACAAAACTCGATGGTTATGAAATAAACCAAAACGTGTTCACTGGAATGTGAGAAGAAAAGGTGAGAACTTTTTAAAGGATATAGGAAAAGAGATAAATGAGACTCGAGCTGGGTGCTCACAGAGATTAGTGAATTGGATGGTCACTTGAATAATGAGGTTGGCTACCAAGTCTTGGACGTGAACTGGGACCACAGGTATTTCTACCGGATCACAGTGTACTGGTCTGAGTTAGGACATAAGGCCATACACGTCTCCTGTGAGGATCCAAAGATCAGGACAGTGGATCAGCGTCTACAGAGCCCTCTCACCCACAGAGTGGGAGACGGATTGGTGTGGGGGTTTTATGACACATCACGTTGATCATAAATTGTAATGCAGCAGACGACTCCTTTCTGGTCTTTAGTATAAGTGAATGGAATATCTGTTTGTTACAGAAGAGTTTGCCACCCAAAACTTCAACATCAAACAATGAACACTGGGACAATATATTCAACATCCTAATGTTGAGAATGATGAGAGATGGAATATGGAAAATTAATGTATATTTTGTGATGACATTAAAATTAGTATAAAGACGTTATAACAAAAACATTGTGTATATCAGGTTTACCTCCTTTACGTTGTGTAGGAAATATCAAGGGATGAAGATAATATTTTTGTGACGATAGGATTGTGATTTCAGTTCTCTAACGAGATCATAGTAATTATGATACCTTCCCACGTAACTATGACAAACGCCCCCTTTTTACACGAGGGTATAAAAGATTGAGTTATCTTCACTAGGGTAGGGGGCACGATTTTCACTTTCGGATGAAAAGCGTGCTCAAAGTAAACTGCCTGCTACTCAGGCCCAGAAGCTAGGATATGCACATAATTGGTAGATTTGGATAGAAAACACTAACGTTTCCAAAACTGTTAAAATAATGTCTGTGGGTAAAACAGAACTGATTTGGCAGGTGAAAACCTGAGAAAAATCCATCCAGGAAGTGGGATTTTTTTATGTTTGTAGTTTTCTATTGAATGCCATTACAGTATCCATTGACGACTTAGAACTCAAATTGCACTTCCTATGGCTTCCACTAGATGTCAACAGTTTTTAGAAATTGTTTCAGGCTTGTATTCTGAAAAATGAGAGAGTAAGACCACTCTGAATGAGTGGACCCTAACAGTGTCCCAGAGCTTTTTCATGCGCGCGACTGAGTGTGCCTTTCTTATTTACCTTTTATATTGACGACGTTATTGTCCGGTTTTAATATTATCGATTATTATGAATAAAAACAACCTGAGGATTGATAATAAACATCGTTTCACATGTTTCTATGAACTTTACGGATACTATTTGGATTTTTTGTCTGCCTGTTGTGACTGCGTTTGAGCCTGTGGGTTACTGAACAAAACACAGGTTTTTGGATATAAACAGGATATGAATATGAATATAATATAATATAATATATAATATATAATAATATATATATAATAATATATAATAATATATAATAATATATATATATATAATAATATATATATAATATATAATATAATATAATATAATAATATAATATAATATGAATATAATATTGGATATGAACAAAACTAACATGTATTGAGTAAATGGGAGTCTTGTGAGTGCAACCATATGAAGATCATCAAAGGTAAGTGATGAATTCTATTGCTATTTCTGACTTGTGTAACTCCTCTACTTGGCTGGTAACTGTTTGTAATGATTTGTCTGCTGGGCGCTGTTCTCAGATAATCGCATGGTATGCTTTCGCCGTAAAGCCTTTATGAAATCTGACACCGTGGTTGGATTAACAAGAAGTTCATCTTTAAACTGATGTATAACACTTGTATGTTTTATGAGTTTTTATAATGAGTATTTCTGTTTTTGAATTTGGAGCTCTGCAATTTCACTGGATGTTGGCCAGGTGGGATGGTAGCATCCCACGTACCCTAGTGAGGTTAAGAATTAACATATCAGACTAGAAGGACCACAAGCTGCAGCTAGGTCTACATTAGTCAAGACCCTGAAAATCAGCACGAGGTTGAAGAAGACATAGGAACATCAAACAATCAATGGTACGGTTGAGTAGCTGTTCTAAGTACTGTATCTAAGAAGGTGAATTTAAGTAGGGCCATCCGTTTATTCTCGTCAAATCATCGTCGCTGTAACGCTTGTCGTTGGAATGAGGTGAGGACCAAAGCGCAGCGTGGTAAGTGTCCATATTCAATTTAAAGGGCGGCTCAGCGCGCCTCTGGACTGAAGGGCGGCTCAGGCGCCTCTGGACTGAAGGGCGGCTCAGGCGCCTCTGGACTGAATGGCAGCTCAGGCGCCTCTGTACTGAAGGGCGGCTCAGGCGGCTCCTGACTGAAGGGCGGCTCAGGCGGCTCCTGACAGACGGGCGGCTCAGGCGGCTCAGGACAGACGGGCGGCTCAGGACAGACGGGCGGCTCAGGACAGACAGGTGGCTCAGGCGGCTCTGGAGCGTCCGGACTGGAGGGACATGCAGGACACTTGGTTCTTAGAACAGGCACAGTACTCACCAGGCTGGAGAGATCTACTGGAGGCCTGGTCCTTGGAAGAGGCACAGGATAGACCGGTCCGTGGAGGCGCACTGGAGATCTTGAACTAAGGGCCTGAACAACCCATCCTGGCTGGATGTAGATTTTAGCCCGGCACTTGAGGGGCGCAGGCACAGGACGCACTGGGCTGTGCAGACCCACGGGAAACACAGTGCGTAGGGCTGGTGCCATATAACACGGACCGAGGAGATGCACTGGAGACCAGATGCGCTGAGCAGGCTTCATCGCACCTGGCTCGAAGCCCACTCTAGCCCGGCCGATACAAGGAGCGGCAATGTAGCGCACCGGGCTATGCGTGCGCACTGGGGACATCGTGCGCTTCTCCGCATAACACGGTGCCTGCCCGGACCACCTCTCTCCACGGTAAGCACGGGAAGTTGGCTCAGGTCTCCTACTTGACTTAGCCACACTCCCCGTGTGCCTCCCCCCAATACATTTTTGGGGCTGCCTCTCAGGCTTCCAGCCGCGCTGCCGTGCTGCCTCCTCGTACCACCGCCTCTCGGCTTTGGCTGCCTCCAGCTCTTCCCGGGGGCGGCGATATATTCCAGCCTGTGTCCAGGGTCCTTCTCCGTCTAGAATCTCCTCCCATGTCCATGAGTCCGGAGATCGCTGCTGCCCGATACCACGCTGCTTGGTCCTTGGTTGGTGGGTGGTTCTGTAACGCTTGTCGTGGTTGGAAGAAGAGGAGGACCAAAGCGCAGCGTGGTAAGTGTCCACATTTAATTTAATAACTGAACACTAAGAATACAAAAATAACAACGTGAATGATACAAAACGAAAACGAAACAGTGAAAACACAGACACAGGAAACAACCACCCACAAAACACAAAGGAAAACAGGCTACCTAAATATGGCTCCCAATCAGAGACAACGACTGACACCTGCCTCTGATTGGGAACCATACTAGGCCAAACACATAGAAATATAACCATAGAACAAAACATAGAAAAACAACATAGAATGCCCACCCCAACTCACGCTCTGACCAAACTAAAATAAAGACATAACAAAGGAACTACGGTCAGAACGTGACAGTCGCCTATACTGCTCTTATCACCACTCTGGGGATCATCGACACGGCTGATTAGCCATCCTCCGAAGACCACTCTTCCAGAACGAGTGCAAGTAAACAGACAACTAAGTAGAAGCACATTGTGGCCTCTTGTGGACAATCAGAGACTTAACACCTGAGAACGAAAAAGAAGGCCCTCCGAAGAAGAAGGCCCAATCGACCGTTCTCATAAAGAGGGACCCTTTCCACAAAGGCCCAACAAAGATACCAGACAAAGACCTTAAATATGTAAATACAGTGCCTTGCAAAATAATTCATCCCCCTGGGTGTTTTTCCTATTTTTTTGCATTAAAACCTGTAATTGAAAAATATTTTTATTTGGATTTCATGTGATGGAAATTGGTAGTAAAATGGTAGTAAAAGTAAAATGAAAAAAATTACTTGTTTCAAAAAAATTTAAGAAATAAAAAACTGGTGCGTGCATATGTATTCTCCCCCTTTGCTATAAAGCCCCTAAATAAGATATGGTGCAACCAATTACCTTCAGAAGTCACATAATTAGTTAGATTACACACAGGTGGACTTTATTTAAGTGTCACATGATCTCAGTGTATATATATATATATATATATATATATACATACACACCTGTTCCAAAAGGCCCCAGAGTCTGCAACTCCACTAAGCAAGGGGCACCATGAAGACCAAGGAGCTCTCCAAACAGGTCAGGGACAAACCTCTTCAACAGCCAGTGAAACTGCAGGGCGTCAAATTCAAATACAGAAATACTCATTATAAAAATTCAGAAAACAAAACATATTTTACATAGGTTTAAAGATTAACTTCTTGTGAATCGAACCACGGTGTAAGATTTAAAAAATGCTTTACGGCGATAGCATACCTTACGATTATTTGAGAACATAGCCCAGCAGACAAATCATTACAAACAGTAACCAGCAAGTAGAAGAGTTACACAAGTCAGAAATAGAGATAAAATGAATCCCTTACCTTTGATGATCTTCATATGGTTGCACTCAGCAGACATTCGTTTACTCAATAAATGTTCCTTTTGTTCGATAAAGTCTCTTTATATCAAAAAAACTCAATTTTTGTTTGCGCGTTTTCTTCAGTAATCCACAGGCTCAAACGCAGTCAAAACAGGCAGACAAAAAAATCCAAATTGTATCTGTAAAGTTCATAGAAACATGTCAAACAATGTTTATATTCAATCCTCAGGTTGTTTTTAGCCTAAATAATCGATAATATTTCAACCGGACAATAACGTTGTCAATATAAAAGGTAAACAAGAAAGGTACTCTCTCGGTCGTGCGCATGAAAAAGCTCTGTGACACTTTAGGGTCCACTCATTCCGACTGCTCTTACTTCCTAATTTTTCAGAATACAAGCCTGAAACCATTTCTAAAGACTGTTGACATCTAGTGGAAGGATAGGAACTGCAATTTCAGCTCTAAGTCAATGGATACTGTAATGGCATTGAATAGAAAACTACAAAAACAAAAACAAAACTACTTCCTGAATGGATTTTTCTCATGTTTTCGCCTGCCGAATCAGTTATGTTATACTCACAGACACTATTTTAACAGTTTTGGAAACTTTAGAGTGTTTTCTGTCCAAATCTTCAAGTTATATGCATATCATATCTTCTGGGCCCGAGTAGCAGGCAGTTTAATTTGGGCATGCGTTTCATCCAAAATTCCGAATGCTGCCCCCTACCCTAGAGAAGTTAATGCAGAATAACATTTTGTGCAGCTTGGCCACTAAACTGATGCAGGTATCTTTTGCAGATGGTCGCATGTGGTTGGACACATGGAGGAGAGAATCATGTTCGCAGTATCCTCAAAACCGTGTCTTTTTGACACAAATGCTGACAGCTACAGGGACATAAACACACAAAATGCTGCTTGGAGACAAACGTCCACAATAGTAGGATTGCCAGGTCAGTTTAGTTGTGAGCTTGTGCTAGATGTAGCTAGCTAGCTAACCTAGCTTGCTAACCTAGCCAACGAAGTGAGTGTGTGAAAGAAAGTCATATAAATGATGCCAGTTACTTCCCCAAATAATCATGTTTGAAAGAGTGTGAATGTGTATGTTAAATAAATAGTAATAGAAATGGTAGATACTACTGTACCCCTGATAATTTGGTCAGATAACTGTGTGTGTGTGTGTGTCTGTGTGTACAGTAGGTGACATGTCCATGATAGCTATCTAAAAACTATAGTTATGCCAGGTGATGGTTTGGCTTATCATGTTCATGTCTATGTAGAAGAAGACTGTAGGAGGATGTGGAGAGGACACAGGGACAGGTATCAGAGAGAGAGAAGGGCAGAGAAAGAAGAGGTCTGGGTCAGCAGCTTCAGGCCAGCAGCCTTGGCGCTTCTGCCACATTCATTCTTTTCTGGATCCATATATTGTGCCTAGGGCAATCAGTGGCTATTTTACATCCAGACCCTTTACGTCATCCACAAGTGAGACCACCGCCTCCACCGGTGCATTGGGACTCTCTACGTCATTTACAAGTGAGACCACCGCCTCCACCGGTGCAGTGAGGCCCTCTACGTCATTTACAAGTGAGACCACTGCCTCCACCGTTGCATCGAGACCCTCTACGTCATTTACAAGTGAGACCACCGCCTCCACCGGTGCATCGAGACCCTCTACGTCATTTACAAGTGAGACCACCCCCTCCAACGGTGCATCGAGACCCTCTCCGTCATTTACAAGTGAGACCACCGCCTCCACCGGTGCAGGGAGACCCTCTACGTCATTTACAAGTGAGACCACCGCCTCCACCGGTGCATCGAGACCCTCTCCGTCATTTACAAGTGAGACCACCGCCTCCACCGGTGCAGTGAGGCCCTCTACGTCATTTACAAGTGAGACCACTGCCTCCACCGTTGCATCGAGACCCTCTACGTCATTTACAAGTGAGACCACCGCCTCCACCGGTGCATCGAGACCCTCTACGTCATTTACAAGTGAGACCACCCCCTCCAACGGTGCATCGAGACCCTCTCCGTCATTTACAAGTGAGATCACCGCCTCCACCGGTGCAGGGAGACCCTCTACGTCATTTACAAGTGAGATCACCGCCTCCACCGGTGCAGGGAGACCCTCTACGTCATTTACAAGTGAGACCACCGCCTCCACCGGTGCAGCGAGACCCTCTACGTCATTTACAAGTGAGACCACCGCCTCCACCTGTGCAGCGAGACCCTCTACGTCATTTACAAGTGAGACCACCGCCTCCACCGGTGCAGCGAGACCCTCTACATCATTTAGAAGTGAGACCACCGCCTCCACCGGTGCAGCGAGACCCTCTACATCATTTAGAAGTGAGACCACCGCCTCCACCGGTGCAGCGAGAACCTCTACATCATTTATAAGTGAGACCACCACCTCCACCGGTGCATCAAGACCCTCTATGTCATCTACTAGTGCAACCATCACCGGTGCAGCGAAACCCTCTATAACATCTACATCATCCACAAGTATGACCACCACTTGTGCAGCCATGGAAGATGATGAAATAGAGGAAGCACCTCTGGATCTATGACCACCTCACGGAAGTCACCACTGAGGACCTTGTTGAACGGGATGTGGCCGTGGAGACAAACGTGGAGAGAAACGAAGAGGAACAACGTCACACCAGGCGCCATCGGCGGTACCAGCCCCCAGATCCACTCAACTCATTTCAGCAGAGGCTCCTACACGCTGTCGAGAGGGATGCAGCAAATCCTGATGCTCACAGGAAGGAGGATGAAGAGACCCTCTTTGCCATGAGCCTGGTGCCAACCCTGAAGAGGTTGCCTCAGCAAAGAAAAGCAGCAGTCAAGGTTAAAATTCATCAGCTGCTTTTCGATGCCGAGTTCAATGGTACGTTTTTTTTCTCCACAACACAGGCAGTGTCATAAGTATTGCGACAGTGAAGTAGGTCATTTTTACAGTATACTCATGTAGGCTAATTTATATTTCAGATCAAATAATTAATATGAGGCAAATGTAAAGCTGTTGTTTCTGGGTGAGAAAATATCCTAAAATAGTTTGCTGTCTAAATATTTGCCTGTCATATTAATCTTTTGATCTGAAATACAAATTCCATAAGTAAACAGCAAGAATTACCAACTTTACCACACTTTTTCAATATTTACGCCACTAACTACACCATACAAGCAGTATTTAGATAACATCAAATCTCACCTTCTATGGTGTTATATCATGTAATGCTGTGTTGTTTTTTTCTTCCCTTCCAGAGATGGAGTCAATTTAGCCAACCAGATCACAGGAAGGACAGGAAGAGGAGTTGTCTGATTGTTGTTTTGACCAACTCCTCCTCTTTTGAGCGGGAGGTGAGGAGAGAGGATGCGAGGAATCAAGATAATGCAATTGAGATTTTACAACTGTCCTCAATTGAGATTTTCCAACTGTCCTTATTCCGCTTACTATGTCCTTGTTAGTAGTTTCTCAATACTTAGGATAGCATTCATTATTAGTTGTACATAGATTGCATGAAAATTGAGGGAATTGAAACTGACACAGCGGATAATTCTAATGCACTTGTTGTTCTTTTACAAGACTAAAGGTGAAAGGTGTGTTTACCTGTATTGTGGCTACACATTGACTTTTAGTTTTTTCAGACACACACCTCTCCTCCATTCCTCTCTATACATTTACATTTACATTTAAGTCATTTAGCAGACGCTCTTATCCAGAGCGACTTACAAATTGGTGCATTCACCTTATGAGATCCAGTGGAACAACCACTTTACAATAGTGCATCTAACTCTTTTAAGGGATGGGGGGGTGGGGGTTAGAAGGATTACTTTATCCTATCCTAGGTATTCCTTAAAGAGGTGGGGTTTCAGGTGTCTCCGGAAGGTGGTGATTGACTCCGCTGACCTGGCGTCGTGAGGGAGTTTGTTCCACCATTGGGGTGCTATACCTCAGATCTCCAGTGCCCTGCCCTCTCTCCCTTTATGGCCATGTCTGAAGTTCCCCTACTACGTCTAGGCTTTATGAGTAGTCCCTGTATCTGTCTGCAGTTGTGCCAAAAATACATGCTCTTGTTGTTCTCTTACACATACATTTTTGTATTTTTAGACGCACATACATGCACACACACACATCTTTCAATTGTATTTTTTTTTTTATTTACAACACACTGTCATGTTCTTTCCTGTACTTGAATACTTATTAATTATAATGTTTTCATAGTCAGTTGTTTATTAAAACCTCTTGACACTACAGGGGTTGCTGTTTCAACTTGGACATTTATCGTTCCCAAATTAAACTGCCTCGTACTCAATTCTTGCTCATACAATATGCATATTATTATTACTATTGGATAGAAAACAATCTCTAGTTTCTAAAACCGTTTGAATTATATCTGTGGGTGAACCAGAACTCTTTCTGCAGCGAAATTCATGACAGGAACTGCGAAGGTCTGAAAACGAGGCTCTGTTCTCAGATCAGTTTAAAGCTCTGTATGTATCCTATGGGTCGACATGAACTGCACCCGCCTTCCCCTGGATGTCAGTAACCAATGAGAAGTGGAATGGAGTGTCTACGTAGTTCTCAGAGCTTATAAAAGGCCAAGGAACGAAGGGAGCTCTCTTTTCGTCGTTCGTCATTGCGCAAAGCAAGATCTCAGGATGGCATTTTGAAACGCTCAGTTATCGGCCTTAGCTATATCCGTCTGTAATTTAATTCGATATAGGTGTTAGAAACATCATAACGAAGTTATTTTAAACCGAGTTATATCAGTTTATGCGAGTATATTGCTATTTTCGGAATTTCCTTAGTATTGCGTTTTGAGGATTTGGGCATGTTGTGGCCACATAGCTATTGTTAGCTGCTAATTCCGAAGTTGAAGACGACGTTTTACAACCAAGCAACGATTCTTTTGGACAAAGGACACCTTGCCCAAGATTCTGATGGAAGCTCGTCCAAAAGTAAGAGCTATTTATGATGTTATTCCGTATTTATGTGGAAAAATGTAAACGGATTTGTCCGCCATTATTGCGGCACTAGTCTGGCTGTAACGCACACTGTATGTCTAGTAACGTTAATTTTAAAAATCTAACTCAGCGGTTGCATTAATAACTAATGCATCTTTCATTTGCTGTCCAACCTGTATTTTTTAGTCAATCTAATCGATAAATAATCGTAAACTTAGGTGCCTTTCCAGGGTTGGCGCCAGCCAGAATGCATGACCTGTTGCCACTGATCACATTGTATAACCACGATTTGTGCTGCTAAATATGCACATTTTCGAACAAAACCTATATGCATTGTTTAATATGATGTTACAGGACTGTCATCTGACGAAGTATATCAAGGTTAGTCAAAAATTATATATCTTTTGCTGTATTGTTACGATCGCTAACCTGTTCTGCTGGTAAATTGCTTGTGTTTCTGGCTATTGTGCTAAGCTAATATAATGCTATATTGTGTTTTCGCTGTAAAACACTTAAAAAATCTGACATATTGGCTGGATTCACAAGATGTTGGGCTTTCATTTGCTGTACGCTGTGTATTTTTCAGAAATGTTTTAAGATGAGTAATTAGGTATTTGACGTTGGTCTCTGTAATTATTCTGGCAGCTTCGGCACTATTTCAGATTGCAGCTGCAATGTAGAACTGTGATTTATACCTGAAATATGCAAATTTTTCTAAAAAAACATATGCTATACAATAAATATGTTATCAGACTGTCATCTTATGAAGTTGTTTCTTGGTTAGTGGCTATTTATATCTTTATTTGGTCGAATTAGTGATGGCTACTGATAGAGTAAAAAACTGGTGGAGTAAAAAAAGTGGTGTCTTTTGCTAACGTGGTTAGCTAATAGATTTACATATTGTGTCTTCCCTGTAAAACATTTTAAAAATCAGAAATGATGGCTGGATTCACAAGATCTGTATCTTTCATCTGGTGTCTTGGACTTGTGATTTAATGATATTTAGATGCTAGTATTTACTTGTGACGCTATGCTAGGCTATGCTAGTCAGCTTTTTTACTGTGGGGGGTGCTCCCGGATCCGGGTTTGGGAGGAATTAGAGGTTAATATCTCATTTAGACTTACTCTGCTTATTTCTTCCCTACACCTTTGCAGATCTAAGACGAGACACATTATCTTCCTAATTGTTTTTTTCCCACCTGCATTTTGTCAGGCCATTGAAGATGTTGGTAAACTGTATTATCTGTATGGACCCTAGGTTACAGTTAGTATGATAACAATGGGAAAAGGTATGTCGTATAACCTTAGAGGTCCTGCTCACCTGATGTACCATGCCAGGTGTGTATAATACTGATGTTAATGGGAGAGGGAAGGGGTTTTAAGGTGTGGTCTTTACTCCAACATTTCACTTAAATACAACTTCCAAATGAAAAGAGACAAGGAGACATAAAATAATCTGGGGAATAATGCTATATTATGGACAATGGTGGATGGTTCTTAAAATAACTGTGGTGTTAGGGTGCCATTAAAAGAGCCTTTTCACTCCACGGCATACTGCCATGGGACTTCACTTGCTGGTGATGAGAAGTAGGAGGTCAGCTTCTCCCTCACCTGGAGTGCCTGTCTGGGGGCGTTGTTGGCACCTGCCCTGGTGACATCAGGTAGGTGACCATTTGGCGTGCGCGTCTCCATCCGGAGCGGCTCCTGGAATGACCTCTGCAGGTAGTTGTGGAGAACACGTGGCCTTCACACAGGCATTGACATTTGAGGGGCTGAGACCAAGCACTCTCCGATACATTCTCCACCATTCTGTCTGCCAGAATCGTAAAGGCGCATTCAAAAACAAACCTTGCCTCGAATAAGGATTTTAAACCAACTTTGGGAAAAGTTATAATCCTAATGAACATTCTGTAAAAGTGCATCTCATGTCACATAGGGTCTATTAACTAGAAAGCCCTTTAGCTAGCTAGGTTGCACATAAAATATGTCTAATATCAATCAATTATGATATCAAAGACTTAAAAAATTCACTAGAATTTAGCTTACTAGAGACAAATCGCCGGGAGTTCAACTGGGCTAATGGACTCCCGGCAGTTGGTATCCATTGGGCGATCCTGGCTCCAACCATCTGGAGCAGGTGATTGAACTCTCTTCGATCCAGGCGAAAGTAACTACGAAATTCCTCTCGAAATAGTCGAAGCTCTTGAATGAGATGGTGGAACTCCACTGCATGCTTTCGGGACTTCAACCATCTCTGAACCCACACAGACCTGCTTTCGGCGGGGCTGGACCCAGCCCAACAGCGAGATCAAAACCACCTCCTTCAACGTTGGTCTCATTGTTTCAAGAGCCTACTCTCTGCTATCTGACTATTTATTATTGCATTTTGTTCCAAAACTATGCATTTCGGAGGGAAATTATATTATAGGCTCTCACAATAAATGTTTAGATGTCATCGAATAAATAACTAATAAATTAATAAAATGTGTAAAGAAATTATGCAATCAAACTGTTTTTAATATGTAATTCCACATTTTTCCTGGTTATGTGTGCAGCAAAAATTCAACATTCACAATTTGCTACTTTCTGTCAAGTCTACACATGCAATTTGATGCATACATTCGATGTATCTCACATATGCACCACACAGAACGAACTGCAACTGCCTCTCCAACGCACTGCTACAAGGCAAACGCAGCATTCCATTGGACATGAATGTACTTCTGGTGTACCAAAACGCAATGACGCAGGTGGTGTGTTCAAAGCGCAATGGCATGTATATCTTTACCCTATACCCGGGTCTTAGTGAGTGTGACTGACCCGTGAGGGTGTTGCCTGGTCAATTAGAAAGGGAGGGCCAGCTGCTAGCATGCGTGTCTGAGATTATGTTGCGCTTAAACAAAAGTGTAACCGCGTGGCGGAACATATCTTGCGTGAACAGCGAGAAAACACTCAGTCGCTAACCTCTGTAGCAAGCAGGAAAGACCAAAAGGGGTGACCCAGTTGTTAAAGTGGAGCTTGGTGCTCTAATCTTAAAAACTATTTATTGTAGGAAGACAGGGAGGCCCCCTCACCGGTAAAGAAGCTCATACAGCGGGATAATCCAGGCCTAAAATGTGTGGTGGGAGTCGACCCACAGGCAAAGACTACTCACATGTGAGTGAAGCTAGTAGGTCCGTCAGGGAGGCGGCACTTACTAGTCAGCTCGACACTATTCATGCAAAGATTGACAGACATTTACAGGCTCTCTTTTACACACACACACATACAGTACACAGAATCGCATGTAAACACACACACGCACTTATACAGATGTGTGCACACAATCACGTGTTGGCCTGCCAAACCTCGATGGGGGCACTATGTCAAAGTAAATAATTTTAAAGGTGGCTCATTCCAATGCATGTGGGGATACATGCCTCCACGATTAGAGCAGAATCATGATGTGGAGATGAGGGGGAGCGCCGACCTACTTTCAGGAAAAGCTCCCGCCATCTGTCAGCATTGGAAAGCCCTGGTGGTTTTGCAACGGGTTTTCAACCCTCTGCGGTTTCCGTTCCTGTCAGTGGTGCGGCTCAGCATGAGATCTGAACTTCCAGGCGTAACCAAGCACTGGATTGTAACGCAGCGTCCGCTGGACCGAAGCCTCATTGACACATGAAAAATCCTTGTTATTAGTGCTATTGACCAACCTTGTAGGAAGTAGACATTTTCATATTTGCATATTATATATGAAAGTCTCCACACTACTTCCAGCGCCGACAGAGATGGAGTATTTTGTTTTTTTTATGTGTTATTTCTTACATTGTTACCCCAGGAAATCTTAGGTTTTATTACATACAGTCGGGAGGAACTATTGGATATATGAGCAACGTGAACTCACCAAAATTACGACCAGGAATACGACTTTCCCGAAGCGGATCCTCTGTTTGGCCCACCACCCAGGACAATGGATCGGATCCCAGCCGGCGACCAAAAACAACGGCGCCGTAGAAGGGGCAGAAGGAGCGGTCTTCTGGTCAGGCTCCGTAGACGGCACATCGCACACCGCTCCCGAGCATACTACTCGCCAATATCCAGTCTCTTGACAACAAGGTAGACAAAATCCGAGCAAGGGTTGCCTTCCAGAGAGACATCAGAGACTGTAACGTTCTTTGTTTCATGGAAACATGGCTCACTCGAGACACGGTATCGGAGTCGGTACGGCCACCTGGTTTCTTGACGCATCGCACCGACAGAAACAAGCATCTCTCTGGTAAGAAGAAGGGCGGGGGTGTATGCCTTATGATTAATGAGACGTGGTGTGATCATAACAACATACAGGAACTCAAGTTCTTTTGATCACCTGACTTAGAATTCCTCACAATCAAATGCCGACCGCATTATCTACCAAGAGAATTATCTTCTATCATAATCACAGTTGTGTATATCCCCCCAAGCAGACACATCAACTTCATTCAACTCTATGTAAACTGGAAACCACATATCCTGAGGCTGCATTTATTGTAGCTGGGGATTTTAACAAGGCTAATCTGAAAACAAGGCTCCCTAAATTCTATCAGCATATCGATTGCACAACTCGGGCTGGCAAAACCCTGGATCATTGGTATTCTAACTTCTGCGACGCATATAAGGCCCTCCCCCACCCTCCTTTCGGAAAAGCTGACCACGACACCATTTTGTTGCTCCCAGCCTATAGACAGAAACTAAAACAGGAAGCACCCACGCTCAGGTCTGTTCAACACTGGTCCGACCAATCTGATTCCACACTTCAAGATTGCTTCGATTACGTGGACTGGGATACGTTCCGCATAACGTCGAACAACAACATTGATGAATACGCTGATTCGGTGAGCGAGATTATTTGCAAGTGCATCGGTGATGTTGTACCCACAGCGTTTATTAAAACATTCCCCGACCAGAAACCGTGGATTGATGGCAGCATTCGCGCAAAACTGAAAGCGTGAACCACTGCTTTTAATCAGGGCAAGGTGACCGGAAGAATGACCAAATACGAACAGTGTAGCTATTCCCTCCGCAAGGCAATCAATCAAGCTAAGCATCAGTATAGAGACAAAGTGGAGTTGCAATTGAACGGCTCAGACACGAGAGGTATGTGGCAGGGTCTACAGTCAATAACGGACTACAAAATAAAAACCAGCCATATCGCGGACCACAATGTCTTGCTCCCAGACAGACTAAACAACCTCTTTGCTCGCTTTGAGGACAATACACATCCACTGACACAACCAAAACCAAAACCTGCGGGCTTTCCTTCACCGCAGCCAACGTGAGTAAAACATTTAAATGTGTTAACTTCTTATGGCTGCAGGGGCAGTATTGAGTAGCGTGGATGAAAGGTGCTCAGAGTAAACGGCCTGCTCCTCAGTCCCAGTTACTAATATATGCATATTATTATTAGTATTGGATAGAAAACTCAAGTTTCTAAAACTGTTTGAATTATGTATGTGAGATTAACAGAACTCATATGGCAGGCAAAAACCTGAGAAGTTCCACTTCCTGTTTGGATTTTTTCTGAGGGTGCCATATTTTCAACCAAGCTCTCATTGAAAATACAGAGAAATATGGATGGGATTTCACTTCCTACGGCTTCCACTAGATGTCAACAGTCAATAAAACTAAGTCTGATGACTCTAATGTGAAGGGGGATCGAAAGAGACAGAAATTAGTAATCACTGCCATGAGGTGACCATGAATTCAACACGCGCGTTCACGTGAGAGGCAGCTCCGTTCCATCTCTCAATTGAAGTCGATGTAATTCTCCGGTTGGAACGTTATTCAAGATGTATGTTAACAACATTCTAAAGATTGATTCAGTACATCGTTTGACATGTTTCTACTGACTAACGGAACGTTTGGACATTTCGTCACGTTATAGTGGTCGCGCTTTGAGACTTTGGTTAGGGTGTTTGGTAAACAATTCGAAAGTAGCTAATTTGACATAAATAACGGACATGAACGAACAAATCAAGCATTTATTGTGGACCTGGGATTCCAAGGACTGCATTCTGATGAATTCATCAAAGGTAAGGAAACATTTATCATGTATTTTCTGGTTTCTGTTGAGTCCAACATGGCGGCTAATTTGGCTATTCATCTGAGCTCCGTCTCAGATTATTGCATGGTTTATTTTTCCGTAAAGTTTTTTTGAAATCTGACACAGCGGTTGCATTAAGGAGAGGTATATCTATAATTCCATGTGTATAACTTGTATTATCATCTATATTTATGATGAGTATTTCTGTTGAAACGATGATGCTATGCAAAGTCACTTGATGTTTTTGCAACTAGTGAATCTAACGCCTCAATGTAAACTCAGATGTTTTGATATAAATATGAACTTAATCAAACAAAACATGCATGTATTGTGTAACATGAAGTCCTCTGAGTGTCATCTGATGAAAATAATCAAAGGTTAGTGATTAATTTTATCTCTATTCTGGTTTTTGTGAAAGCTATCTTTAGCTGGAACAAATGGCTGTGGTTATTGTGGTTTTGTGGTGACCTAACATAATCGTTTGTAGTGCTTTCGCTGAAAAGCCTATTTGAAATTTAGAATTTGGCGCCCTGCACTTCGACTGGCTGTTGTCATATCGATCCCGTTAACGGGACTGCAGTCATAAAAGGTTAACCCTCGCAAGGCTGCAGGCCCAGACGGCATCCCCGGCCGCGTCCTCAGAGCATGCGCAGACCAGCTGGCTGGTGTGTTTATGGACATATTCAATCAATCCTTATCCCAGTCTGCTGTTCCCACATGCTTCAAGAGGGCCACCAATGTTCCTGTTCCCAAGAAAGCTAAGGTAACTGAGCTAAATGACTACCGCCCCATAGCACTCACTTCCGTCATAATGAAGTGCTTTGAGAGTAGTCAAGGACCATATCACCTCCACCCTACCTGACACCCTAGACCCACTACAATTTGCTTACCGCCCCAATAGGTCCACAGACGATGGAATCGCAATCACACTGCACACTGCCCTAACCCATCTGGACAAGAGGAATACCTATGTAAGAATGCTGTTCATTGATTACAGCTCAGCTTTTAACACCATAGTACTCTCCAAACTCGTCATTAAGCTCTAGACCCTGGGTCTCGACCCCGCCCTGTGCAACTGGGTCCTGGACTTCCTGACGGGCCGCCCCCAGGTGGTGAGGGTAGGTAACAACATCTCCACCCCGCTGATCCTTAAAACTAAAACCCCATAAGGGTGCGTTCTCTCCTGTACTCCTGTACTCCACAACTGCTTGGCCATGCACGCCTCCAACTCGATCATCAAGTTTGCAGACGACACTACAGTGGTAGGCTTGATTACCAACAGCGACGAGACGGCCTACAGGGAGGAGGTGAGGGCCCTCAAGGTGGTGTCAGGAAAATAACCTCACACTCAATGTCAACAAAACAAAGGAGATGATCGTGGACTTCAGGAAACAGCAGAGGGAGCAGCCCCCTATCCACATTGACGGGACAGTAGTGGAGAGGGTGGAAAGTTTTAAGTTCCTCGGCGTATACATCACGGACAAACTGAAATGGTCCACCCACACAGACAGCGTTGTGAAGAAGGTGCAGCAACCTCAGGTGGCTGAAGAAATTCAGCTTGTCACCAAAAACACTCAAAAACCTTAACAGATGCACAATCGAGAGCATCCTGTCGGGCTGTATCATCGCCTGGTACGGCAACTGCTCCGCCCATAACAGTAAGGCTCTCCAGAGGGTAGTGAGGTCTGCACAACGCATCACTGGGGGCAAACTACCTGCCCTCCAGGACCCCTACACCACCCGATGTCACAGGAAGGCCATAAAGATCATCAATGACAACAACCACCCGAGCCACTGCCTGTTCACCCTGCTATCATCCAGAAGGCGAGGTCAGTACAGGTGCATCAAAGCGGGGACCGAGAGACTGAAAAACAGCTTCTATCTCAAGGCCATCAGACTGATAAACAGCCATCACTAACATTGAGTGGCTGCTGCCAACATACTGACTCAACTGTAGCCACTTTAATAATGGAGAAATTGATGTAATACATGTCTCACTAGCCACTTTAAACAATGTCACTTTATATAATATTTACATACCCTACATTACTCATCTCATATGTATATACTGTACTCTATGCCATCTACTGCATCTTGCCTATGCCGTTTGGCCATCACTCATTCATATATTTTTATGTACATATTCTTATTGCCAGGTCGCAGTTGCAAATGAGAACTTGTTCTCAACCAGCCTACCTGGTTAAATAAAGGTGAAATAAAAAAATAAAAATGACTAGTTGTTGTGAAATTGTTAGGTTAGATTACTTGTTAGATATTACTGCATGGTCGGAACTAGAAGCACAAGCATTTCGCTACACTCGCATTAACATATGCTAACCATGTCTATATGACAAATAAAATTTGATTTGATTTGATATTATAACTGAATATCTGACTCCAAAAAGATGTTATAGCAATATGCAAGAGACTATAGTTGAGTTACAGGAATTGTCTATCAAGAAATGTCTGAGAACTGTTTATCAATGGCAAATATTTTATATAATTGTAAATTGAACAATACATTATACAAGGCACAAACATAAGTCACAAGGCAATATTGACATGAACAAAACATTATGTTTCTAAGCATGATCAGAGAGGGAGAAAGATAGTGTATATCACCACAGAAGGTCAGGAACAAAGAAAGAGAAAGAGACAATGATTCTAAGCTTTCTCTAACCATTTCAACATGTTTGGATTCAAAATCTGAGTTGTTGACCAATAGCATTTCTGTAAAGTTAACCTCCAATCAGATATCAGACATACAGAATGTAAAGACAAGAGAACCTCTGCGTCACTGATTTGAGACAGAATGGGGGTTGGAGAACACAGAGAATGCTGAATTCTTGAGAAGACAATAAATCCTCTTGAATATGTTTGATGAGAGTCACTTCGGGGGCCGCCCTACAACCTCATGATAGAGGGAAATTTTAAAAACATTACAGATAAAAAGCCATGTTGTTGGAGGTTGTGTATTTAAGTAGTGTTTAATTGCCTGCATCGTCTGATTCATTTATGTGATTCTATATGGAAAACATACATACAGTTATTGGCTGCATCCTCTCATGAGTAATTCATTGGTTTACTTCTTCATTTCTGTTCTCATTCTTTGTGGACTTTACTGGTGTAAAGCATACGCTCAGCTTAAACTTACAAGTGAAAATGGTTCAGATTTTTCATGATCTCCTCCCATACAAGATAGAAAGGATGACTTTTAAGAACACATGATTAACAAAGACCGCTAAGGGATGCAATCGTTTCCACAATACATCAGCATTTTAGTCTGAACACGTGTTAGGAGAGTCATGTCAGTCATTTCCTGTGACCGATTTTTTTTTTAATGTATCACTCACTAAGGACATCTTATCTTTCCTCCAGCATGCTCCACCATGCCTCTTAACCAGATTTTAATCAGATGTCTTAATCATCCAAATATCTGTTTGAGTTCATCTCAAGCATGCCCATTTAAATGAACCTGTCTCTTCCAACTCATGCAAGACATTCATCAACAACGCCCACTCTCCCCTCATCTCCCCTTTTTAAAACAGTGACACTCAGACATCACAAAGTGATCTGTAATAGACTCCACTAGAAAATAAGATGGACCTCTTTGACTCCTGGGCAGAGTATGTGAGCGGAGCGAGGAACAGAGCGAGGAGGAGAGTGTGCCCAATTTGAGTGGAGAGTGTAGTGAGATTCCCAAAGGCTGGAGTGTCGGCCCGCTCCAATTTTGCTCCAGTAGCGCTCAGCACGCCCGGCCCAACATGCATTTGTAGTCTACTTGTGTACTGCTATAACCCCTTGCTTTAGCTACTGTCATGGAGTTCGCTAAATATTTTCATAAAGAAACTGATAAAACACACAGGTGCTAAATCAAGGTGACTTACAAAGATGAGGACCATGAACAAGAGAGGGAGTGTGGTGATGTAGTATTCAAAACGAAACAATCATTGTGGAATTGAAAAGACACGTATCCCAAAAGCATGATGGTGAACTTACTACGTGCACATGCTAAAAGAAAGAAACGAGGTGGGTAGATAACTAAGTGTGTCATTGTAGCAAAGTATTTATGAACAGAAAAATCGGATCTCTATCATTCATTTTTTGTTCTATTGTCTATGCAATAGGCCATAATTGATTTTGATAAGCCTGGCATATTCCCACGTTCAAGGAGCTTTCCGTTTTGATTGGGTTATTTTGCCTAAAAACCATTAGGCCTAACTATAGAAAACAAAAAAAACTCTGCATCTCTGCCCAGCCTGGCAAGAGAGGCCAAAAGGGTGTTGAGCATCCCCAGTGGCTCTGCAAGTGTGAAGAGGGTATTCTTCGCTGCTGGCCAGCTCTCCAGGCACCATCACGTGAGCCTGAATTCAAAGGCACTAATAACTCATTTTTCATTCAATTTGTATTTAATTCTAAGTACGTCACAGCCTATATGCACAATTTATAGACTATAATGATTTAATACAACAAAATGTTGTTTAAATGCTGAGTGCTGTATATACCTACCAGCCTATTGTGTCGCACTCGCAAATGCTTCACAATGTATTTCTTTGTAGGCTATAGCCTTAAAATAATTGAAATTATATAGCCTAAATAGTTCATTTTCGTTCCTTCTTAGGATCCCTGTCTGGCTCCTATTTAAAGTGGTCCTAGATTTTTGCTCTACAGGCTAAAGTTTTTTTGCATTGTGATCACAGTTATTTGATTCCTGTTCTGTGGGGTATTCCAGAAAGCAGGATTATTATTATATTATATTATTATGTTTCATGTGTGATGTAAGTGCCTTAATGTGTTTGGACCCCAGTAAGAGTAGCTGCTGCCTTTATAAATACAACTTATGTTAGCCAGACAAAGGCGAAATTGCCACGGGAGATCCAATTCGTCTACCCCGATAATTTCTTACACCAAACATTATTTTAATTTACACGTATATGAAAACGTCATAAACAGTGGAAAAATGGGTAGAATTGCAGGAAATGAGCTTTAACAGTCGACTTTGGGCACGAAAAACGGTCCAACTCCTCCTGGTGGTTCATTGATGTGTCATTCTAGTCATGTGCACCGTGACCAACGTAGCTAGTTCATTAGCTAAGCTAGCCACTTGTAGCTAGTCAATAAATCCTCCAGTACGTGTTGATGTCATTTTACATTTTACATTTTGCTGTAGAGATCGGTAAGAAATGGTACTTCTGTAAATAAATATTTTAATCATCCCTTTCTTTAAATAATTAAATGACCTGGTATGATGATGCATTGATTAGTTATACAGTTTAACACTTCTTATTATTCGATATGACAACAGCCAGTGAAAGTGCCGAGCGCCAAATTCAAACAACAGAAATCTCATAATTAAAATTCGTCAAGCATACAAGTATTTCACACCATTTTTAAGATACACTTCTTGTTAATCCCACCACAGTGTCCGATTTCAAAAAGGTTTTACAGCGAAAGCACCACAAACGATTGTTAGGTCACCGCAAAATCACAGAAAAACAGCAATTTTTCCGGCCAAAGACAGGAGTCACAAAAAGCAGAAAGAGATAAAATGATTCACTAACCTTTGATGATCTTCATCAGATGACACTCATAGGACTTCATGTTACACAATACATATATGTTTTGTTCGATAAAGTTCATATTTATATCCAGAAACTTTATAAACAGTTTACATTGGCGCCATGTTCAGAAATGCCTCCAAAATATTCGTAGAAATTGCAGAGCCACATTAAATAACAGAAATACTCATCATAAACTTTGATGAAAGATACATGTTTTACATAGAATTAAAGATACACTTGTTCTTAACGCAACGGCTGTGTCAGATTTCAAAAAAGCTTTACGGCAAAAGCACAATATTCAATAATCTGAGAACAGCGTTCAGCCACAAAATGAAGCCATACAGTTACCCACCAAATTGTGGAGTCAACAAAAGACAGAAATAGCATTATAAATCTTCACTTACCTTTGCTGATCTTCGTCGGAATGCACTCCCAGGACTCCCACTTACACAAGAAATGTTTGTTTTGTTCGGTAATGTCCATAATTTATGTCCAAATAGCTGTGTTTAGTTAACAAATCCAAAGTCAGGAAGCGCGTTCACTAAAAGCAGACGAAATGTCAAAAAGTTCCGTAACAGTCAGTAGAAACATGTCAAACGATGTATTGAATCAATCTTTAGGATGTTTTAACATAAATCTTCAATAACGTTCCAACCGGAGTATTCCATTGTCTTCAGAAGTGCGATGGAACAGAGCTCCCTCTCATGTGAACGCGCATGGTCAGCTCATGGTAGACCTTACTCATTCCCGTCTCCTTCGGCCCCACCTCACAGTAGAAGCATCAGACAATGTTCTACAGACTGTTGACATCTAGTGGAAGCCGTAGGAAGTGCAAACTGACCTATATCCCACTCTGTATTCGATACGGGATGAGTTGAAAACATACAAACCTCAGATTTCCCACTTCCTGGTTGGATTTTTTTCTCAGGTTTTTGCCTGCCATATGAGTTCTGTTATACTCACAGACATTATTCAAACAGTTGTAGAAACTTCAGAGTGTTTTCTTTCCAATACTAATAATAATATGCATATATTAGCAACTGGGACTGAGGAGCAGGCAGTTTACTCTGGGCACCTTTTCATCCAAGCTACTCAATACTGCCCCTGCAGCCATAAGAATTAAAGATGTTGTTTTTGCCCAAAATCAACCTTTAAAGTAACTGTCCAGTGTTTCCAGATTTCTATGAAATATGAGCTATAATAAACTACAATATGAGTGAAAAAGTTTTCCATCAATGTTTTTAATTACATATGTTAAAAAAGCAGCTTTTCTGTGTTGGAATTGTGTGGGCGTAACCCAACAACACAATGGTGTGGGCGTATACCGTTCAATAACAAATGTTAAACTGATTGGCCAGCTCATCCTCCATGAGGATATAGCAAGCATTTTTTAACGGTCTGTTAGAGTTACAAGTTATTCTATTTTTTTATGCTTTGGCCACAAATATGAGTATAGGATGAGTCAATGACATTATTTGGGTATGAGTAAACAGAATATTAACTTTTAAAAGTTTGACTTTTACTGGACAGTTTTCTTTAAAACTGCACATTTGTGTGTAGACTGTATAGAAATGAAGGGAAGTTAGCTGTTTTCCCTTTTTTAATATATTTTTTTTGGGGGGTTGGGGGGGCTTTCCATGTATCATACTGTGTTTTCAAAATCCCCCCCATATGCCCCTCAAAATACCACTCAAGAGGCATAATAAGTGTGTAGAATTGCAGGAAATGCGTATAAATAGATTTTTCCTGGGGAATACCCCAGGACCCATGCCTACTTTTCGTCCCCAATATCTACACCACAATTTCGTCCTTGTAGCCAGATAATTTAGGATTTTCTGGTTAATGAATTTCTTTGGGCTTGGTGTCCTGCTAGCGGGATAATTCCGACAACATCCAGTGAAATTGGAGAGCGCCATATTCAAATTACAAAATCGTAATATTAAACATTCATGAACATGCAAGTGTCTTACATCATTTAAAAGCTTAACTTCTTGTTAATCCAACTGCATTGTTGATTTCAAAAGGCTTTACGGCGAAAAGCATACCATGCGATTATCTGAGGACAGCGCCCCACATCAAAATACTTTTTCAACCAGCACATGCTTCACAAAAACCACAAATAGCGATAAAATAAATCACTTACCTTTGAAGATCTTTCTCTGGTTGCAATCCCAAGGGTCCCAGCTACACAATGAATGTTTGTTTTGTTCGATAAAGTCCTTTATATCCAAAACAGTCCGTTTAGTTGGTGCCATTGATTTCAGTAATCCACTCAATCAACATGCATACAAAGGAATCCAAAAAAATACCGGTAAACTTCGTCCAAACAATTGAAACAATGTTTCTAATCAATCCTCAGGTACCCTAATATGTAAATAAACTATACTATTTCAGATGGAAAGAACAGTGTTCAATAGGAAAGGAAAATAACGAAGAGCGCGCCCTCATTCACGTGCACCAAAAGCCTACCTTTCCTGATGAGCACACCTTGGATAAACTACACCTACTCGTTCGTTTTCAAGAAACAAGCCTGAAACCCTGTATAAAGACTGTTGACATCTAGTGGAAGCCATAGGAACTGCAATCTGGGAGCTATTTTTATATATAGACCCGTAGACTTTTGGAGAGGCCTGTGTCCTCCAAAAAACAAAAATTCCAGATAGATTTTCCTCAGGTTTTCGCCTGCCATATCAGTTTTGTTATACTCGCCAACATTATTTTAACAGTTTTAGAAACTTCAAGGTATTTTCTATCTAATTCTACCAATAGTATGCATATCCTAGCCTCTGGGCCTGAGTAACAGGCAGTTTACTTTTAGGCACGTCAGTCAGGCAGAAATTCAGTATACTGCCCCCTAGCCCTATTAACTGTAATGAAGTGAATTAGGGTGTACAACAGCTTATTTGAATGTTTGGGCATTTGAACCAGACATTAAAAAAAATATTACCTGGCATGCTTCATTCCGTAGTACACCTCTGGATTGCAGTGCAGTGCAATTGTTGTTTACCTGCATTGGTTTGAATTCCGGGCCTTAGTCTTGCAGGTAAATTAACCTGTTTTAGAAACATGGATCAATTAGTTAATCAACTAACTGTCCAAAACTGTAGGCCTATAACTCTCACATGTAGCCTAATGTAATAGTATTTATTTCAGTAAAATGTAAACAATAGGAGGAGAAATTTGTCATATTTAATTATTTCAGCATCTTGAGAGGATGTGAATGCGTGGTTAGGGACTGTGCAAATGTGCTGTCTTTGTCAGCGACATAAAAGCTAACAGGCTATTTCGAACTGAAATCTAATCTGATTCATGTTAGATCATTTTCACAGCTTTTTAATTCGTTGAAACAGGTCAAACTCATGTCGCAGGGACATTCTTTCCACTGTTTTAGAGTTAGGCTATTACATTTTCTCCCCGTCCCTACACGTCCTCGCTCAGCGGACAGAAATGGAAGAGACAACTTTACCCATGTCAACTAGATTAGGCTTATTATTGTTGCATTACTTCTATCATATTGTCCTGGTGAGCACTGCTTTTTTTTGTCTTCTAGGACAACAAGTAATTACAGAAGAGAAGCCACATGTAGGCTTTTCAAATTATAGACAAGTTGGATAACAAATAGCCTACCAAATGTGGGAAATCATATGCAGGAAAATCTCTAAAATAGGGGTGAAAGTAGCCTGACTAGGCAGAGATGAATGGCCGGGACCATGACGCACATGGACAGTGTTGGGTACATCAATCAATTCAGGCTACAAGTGTGCCTAATGACAATCGATGATGCTGGAATCATTATAGAGTGGATCGAACATACACAGGTAGCCTACATTTTGAAGTGATTTGTTTGACAATCAGATAAAAACATCATGCCTGGTTGTGCTCATGCCAAATTAAAATAAAATAAATGTGTCTCTTCTATACTGCCCATAAATACATTTTGTACACAAATAGGATATCCCGCACCCCCCAAAAAATGGAGGGGCGTGGATCAGGAAGCCAGTCAGTATCTGGTGTGACCACCATTTGCCTCATGCAGCGCGAAATATGTCCTTCGCATAGAGTTGATCAGGCTGTTGATTGTGGACTGTGAAATATTGTTCCACTCCTATTCAATGGCTGTGCAAAGTTGCTGGATATTGGCGGGAACTAGAACACTCTGTCATACACGTCGATCCAGAGCATCCCAAACATGCTCAATGGGTGAAATGTCTGGTCAGCAAACCGGCGAGCAAACCATGTCTGCCATCTGCCCGGTACAGTTGAAACCGGAATTCATCCATGAAGAGCACACTTCTCCAGTGTGCCAGTGGCCATCGAAGGTGAGCATTTGCCCACTGAAGTCGGTTAGGACGCCGAACTCCAGTCAGGTCATGACGCTGGTGAGGAAAAAGAGCAAGCAGATGAGCTTCCCTGAGACGGTTTCTTACCATTTGTGCAGAAATTCTTCAGTTGTGCAAACCCAAAGTTTCATCAGCTGTCCGCGTGGCTCGTTTTAGATCATCAGCAGGTGAAAAAGCCGGATGTGGCGGTCCGGGGCTGTCGTGGTTACACGTGGTGTGCAGTTGTGCGACCTGTTGGACGTACTGACAAATTCTCTAAAACAACGTTAGCTTATGGTAGAGAAATTAACATTACATTCTCTTGCAACAGCTCTGGTGGATATTCTTTAAGTCAGCATGCCATTTGCACACTCCCTCAAAACGTGAGACATCTGTGGCATTGTGTGGTGTGACAGAACTGCACATTTTAGCGTGGACTTTTATTGTCAAAAGGAGAAATGCTCACTAACAGGGATGTAAACAAATTTGTGCACACAATTTGAAGGAAATAAGCTTTTTGTGCATATGGAAAAATTAATTTCAGCTCATGAAACATGGGACCAACACTATACATGTTGCGTTTTATATTTTTGTTCAGAATATGTTAGAAAAAACCTTTTAGCATGTTTTGGTTGTAACGGCCCTGAATTTGTCTGAACCGTCTCAGTGATTCTCCTGCCTATGGGGTGCTTCCACTTTAATTCGCTATTAACCCTTGTGTGGTGTCTGTGGGACCCATTTTCAATGTTTACTAAAAGAAAAATGATACAATGAATCATTTTTTCAACCCGAGACTCATTGGCCTTGGCTCATTTTTTGTGAAGAACACATTTTAATTGAGTGCACAGTGTGCACACCCCCTTACACATTTATATTACATATGTGGTGTTTGGGTCCACCGGATCCAAGGGTTATGAAAGTGTATAAAAGTGTGTGTGAAGGTGAAAATAGGTACAATTTTTACAAAAAGGTTGCTGTGTACCTTTACTCTGTCTTCCTCCTCCCTGGGCCTGCTGTTTCAACACAGCACCAAGAACCTGTCTGTCTCCTTGCTTGTCGGCCTGTCTCCCGCTTTTCTCGCACTCTTTACCCTTTGTAGCGTGTGAAACTACACAATGTCTTGCGGGAACCTGCACAATGTTATTACAATACCTTATTTTGATATATTGTAAAAAAATGCAGTATTTTTCCACACTCTACCCCAGCCAGGTGCAAATTGGCGGAGGGACACAACAAATAAATAGCTTTGCATATGTGGCTCCTTATCACAATCAATCAGTATGGCAAAAATAATCTCTGCTCAGAGGGCCTTAGAAACTAGTGTGGAAGGAGTGTCTTCCACTTTGGAAGATGAAGAATTTTCCGAATATAAGGATCATGTCTCTGTCAATTTGGAGTCTGACTGTGAGTTGGTTTAAGAGGATGAGATTGACACTCAGCCAGCCCCAGGACCAGCCCGTCAGCAACCAGCTCCTCGGTAGCCTGCAGGAGGAGAAATATGGGTGTAAAAAAAATTGTGAAATTGAATGAGCTCCTTGCCCAAGGAATGAGCCACCCCGTATGGCTGACACAGATGGTGGTTACTCATGTGCAGGACATAAAGTATTCTTTTGAGCTGTTCAAGACACCATCCAGAAAATCATTCTGGTCTGCACTAATAAAGGCATGTTTTTGGAGAGAGATGGAAGGAGATGGACCAAATTCATTTACATGCATACTTTGGGGTTCTTATCCTTATCCAATAGGGAATCCAGAGAATCCCCCGTAGGATGCAGAAATGTTCCTTGCAACAATGTCTCTGGAAAATTTCCACATTATTTCCAGGATTATCTGCTTCGATAACCAAGACGCAAGACAAGCTAAGACAAGCTGGCTGCAATCAGGTCAGTGTGGGACAAGTGGGTGGACTACCTTCCCCTGTTTTACTACCCTGGGCCCAACATTACTGTTGATGAGCAGCTTATGCCATTTAGGGGCCGATGCCCCTTCAGGCAGTACATACCGTCTAAACCCTCAACATATGGAAACAAGATCTGGGCTGCCTGTGATGCTGCTTCATCATATGCGTGGAACTTCCAAGTGTATTTAAAAGTTTTTTATTTAATTAACCTTTATTTATCTAGGCAAATTCTTACTTATAATGACGGCCTAACCCGGACGATACTGGGCCAATTGTGCGCCGCCCTTTCGGACTCCCAATCACAGCCGGTTGTGATACAGCCTGGAATCAAACCAGGGTCTGAAGTGAAGTCTCTTGCACTGAGATGCAGTGCCTTCGACCGCTGCGCCACTCAGGAGCCTATAATAACTCTATATCATGTCTCAGGCTCGACAAACTGGCAGTCAGGATCTCTGGTCTCCACTGAGTGTTGTTAATAACCTCTACGGACCACCCATCCCGGATCAGGGATCATTCTCATCAGAAACGCTGACTAGAATAGCCTAGCCTAGCGCCATAGGGATATAATATAATATAATTTCATGAAATCACAAGTCCAATACAGCAAATGAAAGATAAACATCTCGTGAATCCAGCCAACATGTCCGATTTTTAAAATGTTTTACAGCGAAAACACAACATATATTTATGTTAGCTTACCACAATATCCAAAAAACACAGCCATTTTTTCACCACAAAGATAGCTTTCACAAAACCCACAAATAGAGATAAAATCACTAACCTTTGAACAACTTCATCAGATGACAGTAATATGACATCATGTTATACAATACATGTATGTTTTGTTCGATTATGTGCATATTTATAGCCAGAAATCGTGGTTTTACATTGGCGCCATGTTCAGAAATGGCTCCAAAATAGCCAGAATAATTACAGAGAGCAACGTGAAATACAGAAATACTCATCATAAAACTTTGATGAAA
Source organism: Salvelinus alpinus (assembly GCF_045679555.1). NCBI lineage: Eukaryota > Metazoa > Chordata > Actinopteri > Salmoniformes > Salmonidae > Salvelinus > Salvelinus alpinus. The sequence continues at coordinate 4,613,505 of NC_092101.1, forward strand.
AATACATGTTGTACATATAATTAAAGATACACTGGTTCTTAATGCAACCACTGTGTTAGATTTACAAAAATAACTTTAGTAAAAAGCACAGCATGCAATAATCTGAGACAGCGCTCAGCCATTCTCCGCCATGTTGGAGTCAACAGAGTCAACAGAAATACGAAATAACATCATAAATATTCCCTTACCTTTGATGAACTTTCATCAGAATGCAGTGTCAGGAATCCTAGTTACACAATAAATCGTTGTTTTGTTTTATAATGTCCATTACTTCTGTCGAATTAGCAACTTTGGCTAGCATGTGTAGTTCACGTGTCCAAACACTTGCGCAATTGAACGAAAATGTCGAACGAAAAAAGTGATATTTCAAATTGAATAAACTGGTCAAACTCAGTTGAGAATCAATCTTCAGGATGTTTTTCTCATATATATCCAATAACGTCCCAAATGGAGCATTTCTTCATGTCTATCTAACGCAGTGCAGACAAAGACATCACATGCCCTCTGTGCGTGGCCAAGAACTGGCAATCTGCCTGACCTGTCACTCCAAAGGCTCTCATCCGGTCCCACATGAAGCTATATGCTTCATTCCACGTTCTACTGCCTGTTGACATCTAGCGGAAGGCATATGAAGTGCATACAGAGCCATAAATATAAGGCAATTGAATAGGCGATGCCTTTCACAGCGACCCATTTCAGAATTTTCACTTCCTGTTTGGGAGTGTTTTCTATCCAATAGTAATAATAATATGCATATCATATGATATAGGACAGAGTACGAGGACGTTTAATTTGGGCACAAATTCATCCAAAAGTGAAAATGTCGCCCCCTATCCCTAAGAAGTTTTAAGACCCCCTGGTTCCCCTTTTCCAACAGGCGGTGGAGAATCAAGCTTTTGAGTGTTCAGTGTTCTTCCGACTGGCATGGAAGTGGCTAGAGTCTTCAAATGTGTAAGCATATTTCGGAGTCTGAAACTACGGCATTTGGTGCAATCTGGAAGCCAGTCTATGTAAAGCCTAAAATTATCTTCCAAGAGAGATTAAGTTATTTCTCGAGCTATGTTTATAATTGCAGGATGATGACAATTGTTGACTCTGTTTAACAAAGTACACAGTTGGTGCCAGACTGATCCCCTGGGCCCTTACTCAAAAACAGTTAAGCAAAAACATAAGAAAAAAAGTTCATAAGTGCAATTCCTCAACAATATCTTAAGATGTATTGATTTTTTTACAAACTTCTCAAATATCTTCTTACAAATCTTAAGATGTGTGTTCCTAGGGAACCGTTTTAGCTATCAATCTAGCTATCAATGGCAATCAATATCATAACCGCCATCGATAAGAGATATTACTGTGCAGCCGTATTCATTGACCTGGCCAAGGCTTTCGACTGTGTCAATCACCACATTCTTGTCTGCAGACTCAACAGCCTTGGTTTCTCAAATGACTGCCTCGCCTGGTTCACAAACTACTTCTCTGATATAGTTCAGTGTGTCAAATCGGCGGGCCTGTTGTCCGGACCTCTGGCAGTCTCTATGGGGGTGCCAAAGGGTTCAATTCTCGGGCCGAATCTCTTCTCTGTATACATCAATGATATCGTTCTGGCTGCCGGGGATTCTCTGATCCACCTCTATGCAGACGACATCATTCTGTATACCTCTGGCCCTTCTTTGGACACTGTGTTAACTAACCTCCAGATGAGCTTCAATGCCATACAACTCTCCTTCTGTGGCCTCCAACTTCTCTTAAATGCAAGTAAAACTAAATGCATGCTCTTCAAACGATTGCTGCCCGCACCTGCCCGCCCGACTAGCATCACTACTCTGGACGGTTCTGACTTAGAATATGTGGACAACTACAAATACCTAGGTGTCTGGCTAGACTGTAAACTGACTCTCCTCCCAGACTCACATTAACCTCTCTAGGGTATGTGGGATGGTAGAGTCCCACCTCGTCAACAGCCAGTGAAACTGCAGGGCGCCAAATTCAAAACAACAGAAATCCCATAATTTAAATTCCTCAAGCATTCGAGTACTTTACACAATTTTAAAGCTACACTTGTTGTAAATCCAGCCAAAGTGTCAGATTTCAAAATGGTTTTACGACGAAAGCACACCAAACGATTATGTTAGGTATGAGCCAAGTCACAGAAAAAGACTGCCATTTTTCCAGCTAAAGAGAACATTAACAAAAAGCAGAAATAGAGATAAAATTAATCACTAACCTTTGATATTCTTCATCAGATGACACTCGTAGGACTTCATGTTACACAATACATGTATTTTTTGTTCGGTAAAGTTCATATTTATATCCAAAAATCTGAGTTTAGGCAAGACGCTACTGTATCACTTGGCAAAAAGCCTGAGAAAATGCAGAGTGCCAAATTAAAATTATTTACTATGAAAATTACTATAAAATCAAACTTTCATTAAATCACACATGAGAGATACCAAATTAAAGCTACACTGGTTGTGAATCCAGCCAACATGTCAGAATTCAAATAGGCTTTTCGGCGAAAACATACGATGCTATTATCTGAGCATAGCACTTATAGTAAACAAAAGAGAGAAAACATTTCAACCCAGCAAGCACGACACAAAATGCAGAAATAAAAATATAATTCATGCCTTACCTTTGACGAGCTTCTGTTGTTGGCACTCCAATATGTCCCATAAACATCACAAATGGTCCTTTTGTTCGATTAATTCCGTCGATATATATCCAAAATGTCAATTTATTTGGCGCGTTTGATCCAGAAAAACACTGGTTCCAACTTGCTCAAACGTGGCTACAAAATATCTCAAAGGTTACCTGTAAACTTTGCCAAAAAATCTCAAACTACTTTTGTAATATAACTTCAGGTATTTTTGGGATGATCTGTGTTCAATACAGGACTAAAACGAAATGTTGCATGCCTTCTGTTTGATTGAAGCGCATGTACAGGACACCTGGTGTGCCTCAACTTCAAAATGGCCGTATTTCTTCAATACACAAAGGAATAACATCAAAATATTTCTCATGACTGTTGACATCTAGTGGAAGCTGTAGGAACTGCAAACAATTTGCTTAGAAATCTGGTTTCCCAATGAAAAACCATTGAAAAGACAGTGACCTCAAAAAAAAAAAAAATCTGAAAGGTTTGTTCTCGGGATTTCGCCTGCTAAATAAGTTCTGTTATACTCACAGACATGAGTCAAACAGTTTTAGAAACTTCAGAGTGTTTTCTATCCAAATCTACTAACACTATGCATATCTTATCTTCTATCTATCTTTTCAACTGGAGATGAGTAACTGGCAGTTGAATTTGGGTATGCTTTTCATCCAAACGTGAAAATACTGCCCCCTACCCTAGAGAAGTTAACTTTTACTTGGTACTCATCCCGGATCCGGGAGCACCCCCCACAGTAAAAAAGCTGACTAGCATAGCCTAGCATAGCGTCACAAGTAAATACAAGCATCTAAATATCATTAAATCACAAGTCCAAGACACCAGATGAAAGATACAGATCTTGTGAATCCAGCCATCATTTCTGATTTTTAAAATGTTTTACAGGGAAGACACAATATGTAAATCTATTAGCTAACCACGTTAGCAAAAGACACCACTTTTTTTACTCCACCAGTTTTTTACTCCATCAGTAGCTATCACTAATTCGACTAAATAAAGATATATATAGCCACTAACCAAGAAACAACTTCATAAGATGACAGGCTGATAACATATTTATGGTATAGGATATGTTTTTTTAGAAAAATGTGCATTTTTCAGGTATAAATCACAGTTCTACATTGCAGCTGCAATCTGAAATAGCGTTGGAAGCAGCCGGAATAATTACAGAGACCGACGTCAATTACCAAAATACTCATCCTAAAACATTTCTGAAAAATACACAGCCTACAGCAATTGAAAGACAAAGATCTTGTGAATCCAGACAATATTTCAGATTTTCTAAGTGTTTTACAGGGAAGACACAATATGTAAATCTATTAGCTAACCACGATAGCAAAAGACACAACTTTTTTTCTCCACCATTTTTTTCCTGCGTCAGTAGCTATCACTAATTCGACTAAATAAAGATATATATAGCCACTAACCAAGAAACAACTTCATAAGATGACAGTCTGATAACATATTTATGGTATAGGATATGTTTTTTTAGAAAAATTTGCATATTTCAGGTATAAATCACAGTTCTACATTGCAGCTGCAATCTGAAATAGCGTTGGAAGCAGACGGAATAATTACAGAGACCGACGTCAATTACCAAAATGCTCATCCTAAAACATTTCTGAAAAATACACAGCCTACAGCAATCGAAAGACACAGATCTTGTGAATCCAGACAATATTTCAGATTTTCTAAGTGTTTTACAGCGAAAACACAATATATCGTTATATTAGCATACCACATGAGCTAACATCACACCAGCATTAAATCAAGGCAAAAGGGGCGATAACGTTATCGCCACCAAAATATATTAATTTCTTCACTAACCTTCTCAGAATTCTTCAGATGACAGTCCTGTAACATCATATTACACAATGCATATAGAGTTTGTTCGAAAATGTGCATATTTAGCATCACAAATCGTGGTTATGCAATGTAATCTGTCAAAACATGGCATGCATTCGGGCCGGCGCCATCTTGGAAAGGCACCTATGTTTACGATTATTTATCGATTAGATTGACAAAAAAAATACAGGTTGGACAGCTAATGAAAGATGCATTGGTTATTAATGCAACCGCTGATTTAGATTTTTTTAATTTACGTTACTAGACATACATTGTGAGTTACAGCCAGACTAGTGCCGCAAAAAATGGCTGACAACTGCGTTTACATTTTTCCACATAAATACGGAATAAAATCATAAATAACTCTTACTTTTGGACGAGCTTCCATCAGTATCTTGGGCAATGTGTCCTTTGTCCAAAATAATCGTTGCTTTGTTGTAAAACGACCTCCTCAACTTCGGAACTAGCAGCTAACGATAGCTACACGGCACACACATGCCCAAATCCTCAAACGCAATACTAAGGAAATTCTGAAAAATAGCAATATACTCGCATAAACTGATATAAATCGGTTTCAAATAACTTCGTTATGATGTTTCTAACACCTATATCGAATTAAATCACAGACGGATATATCTTTGATCAATAACGAGAGCTTTTGAGCATGCGATTCTGATGTCCTCCCATGCGTCCTGGCGAGCGTCGAAAAGAAGGGACATCTCACTCCATTCCCTTTTATAAACTCTGACAAACACGTAGAGACACCATTCCACTTCTCATTGGTTACTGACATCCAGGGGAAGGCGGGTGCAGTTCATGTCAAGCCATAGGGCACACACAGAGTTTTAAACTGATCCGAGACTATTTTTCAGAGCTTTGCATGTCCTGTCATGAGTTTCGCTGTAGAAAGAGTTCTGGTTCACCCACAGACATAATTCAAACGGTTTTAGAAACTAGAGATTGTTTTCTATCCAATAGTAATAATAATATGCATATTGTAAGAGCAAGAATTGAGTACGAGGCAGTTTAATTTGGAAATGTAAAAAATAATAATAATGCTAACAGCTCCCCCTATTGACATCTCTAATACAAAATTAAATCTAGAATCCTTCACTTATGCTGCCAAACATACCCTTGTAAAACTGACTATCCTACCGATCCTCGATGATGTAATTTACAAAATAGCCTCCAACACTCTACTCAAAAATTGGATGCAGTCTATCACAGTGCCATCCGTTTTGTCACCAAAGCCCCATATACTACCCACCATTGCGCCCTGTACGCTCTCGTTGGCTGGCCCTCGCTTCATACTCATCGCCAAACCCACTGGCTCCAGGTCATCTACAAGTCTCTGCTAGTTAAAGCCCTGCCTTATATCAGCTCACTGGTCACCATAGCAGCACCCACCCGTAGAACTACCTCATCCCCATACTGTATGTATTTATTTATCTTGCTCCTTAGCACCCCAGTATCTCTACTTGCACATTCATCTTCTGCACATCTATCACTCCAGTGTTTAATTGGTATATTGTAATTACTTTGCTACTATGGCCTATTTATTGCCTTACCTCCCTTATCTTACCTCATTTACCTCATTTGCACACACTGTATATATACTTTTTTTTTACTGTATTATTGACTGTGTTTGTTCATTCCATGTGTAACTCTGTGTTGTTGTATGTGTCGAACTGCTTTGCTTTATCTTGGCCAGGTCGCAGTTGTAAATGAGAACTTGTTCTCAACTAGCCTACCTGGTTAAATAAAGGTGAAATAAAAAAATAAAAAATCATGTTTGCATATTTCTTACTGAGATTACTGTTCCTAACATGTTCTTTGGTTTAAAATAATACGGCCCTGAAACTAAAAGTTTTTTTTATTTAACATGTTCAATTGCTTTCATGAGCTTTTTCTCGCACTGCCCTGAGTTTAAGGCAAGGGTTTAGCTGTCTTGGAATTAAGATTCTTCCAATAACTTTATTTTCAAGAATTACATTTCTTTTTAACTTTTTGAAAGTTAGAAATAGCGCAAGAAAATAACCTTTTTGAGCAATAGCAACTTTGCTTAAATGTCTTCTTAAGTCTATAGTTAAGGAGAAAATGGCAGTTTAGAAGAAATGTATTCTTAAGAAAGTTTTGTGAATCTGGGCCCTGGTCATGAACAGATGCCGGAACCTACCAGAAGGAGTGAAGGTGGGTATCTTAACATGTCCAGCAATGTGATTGCAATGGTTCAGCGACCTCCAAAAAAAATATAATTCACTGTTCACTTGCTATTTTCACAGCTTGCAAGGCAAGATCCCAGAATAAAAGTGTGTCATGTGACACAAGTACCCTTGTGACACCTACTCCCTCACTGCCAGAGTCTCTCTTGAGAAGTGCATTAATAAAAAGCTTTGTCCTTTCTTTAGAAGAAAATGCAATTTACCACTTGGATGTCTATTATATCACCCTGTCACAGGCCCTCCCAGTCAACAGTGCTAGCTGGTTTAGAGCAGGCTAGTTGGGCTCTGGCTTGCTGCTTTGCTGACCGTGGGGGTTTATGTGTGGATTTATCTGAGGTTTTATTGGCTCTACAGTAAATCGCTGTCATGCATCTTACCAATGGCTCCTCAATGTTCCTCCTGTTGCACTCTGCCCTGGATTACTTTGGTTTCCCCCTCCCGTTTTTTCCCCCGACTAAATACTACTCCCCCTTGATCTTTGCACCCTGAATAATAACTATTGGCTCTCCTCTGATATATTTATCACTGCCTGCTCTTCATGCATACGTAGAAGCCGCTACCTGCATCATGGCTCACAGCAACTGGTTTGTCAACTATACTACTGGTAGCAACAATAACTCTGTCTGGTCTCACTCGTGCCCTGCTCCCAATCCATCATCTGTCTGCCTACGGTCCCTTCAACCTACGATATCCATAAACTCACCTCTGTCTCGCAATACTAACTTTGCTGTCCTCAACACTCGATCAATGAACAACAAAGCCCCCTTGCTCCATGAACTGTTATCTGACAACAAGCTAGACTTCCTCCTCCTAACTGAAACTTGGCAACAACCTGGTGATTTATTTTCTCTTAAACAAGCTACTCCCGCTGGTTATGGCTACCTGTGTCAAAATAACTGATCTGTCTCTCCATATTGTCTCCTCATTTGAATACATTGCCTACAAATCATCTTGCTCCATGACCACAATCCTTGTGTACCAACTTCCTAATTCTAATGAATTATTCCTGTCTCATCTATCTGAACTACTTTCGATCCCACTCCCCCCCCTCCCCACTGATTACTGTTGCTTGGCGATATTAATATTTACATGGACTCATCAAACTCAAAAAATGCCACTGATTTCATTGCTATTCTGGACTGTTTCAATATTACCCAAAATGTCAATCTTCCCACTCACATCAAGGGACACATACTTGACCTCGTCTGCTCTGTTGGCCTCAACCTAACTCATATTCCCCCATCCCTGACCACAATATCCTTAATTTCTCTCTTACCTCATACTCACCCCAAAACACTGACAAAAACCTCATCTCCTTACGCAACATCAAAGCTGTTGACCGCCTCCAACTCTCTGATGCCATCTGCTCTGCCCTGTCCCTTGACCATGCCCCCAACTCACCTGATGAACTAGCTGCCCAAATCAATACTGCTCTATCTGTTTTTTTTAAGTTTCACCTTCATTTAACCAGGTAGGCCAGTTGAGAACAAGTTCTCATTTACAACTGCGACCTGGCCAAGATAAAGCGAAGCAGTGCGACAAAAACAACAACACAGAGTTACACATAAACAAACGTACAGTCAATAATACAATAGGCAAAGTCTATATACAGTGTGTGCAAATGATGTAGGATAACGTAGGTAAGGCAATAAATAGGCCATAGTGGCGAAATAATTACAATATAGCAATTAAACACTGATAGATGTGCAGAAGATGAGTGTGCAAGTAGAGATACTGGGGTGCAAAGGAGAAAAATAAATAAAATAACAGTATGGGGATAAGGATGGGATATTTAGAGATAGGCTATGTACAGGTGCAGTGATCTGTGAGCTGCTCTAACAGCTGCTGCTTAAAGCTAGTGAGGGAGATATGAGTCTCCAGCTTCAGTGATTCAGTGAAAACTGCATGATAAGTGTCACGCCCTGACCGTAGAGATCCTTTTATGTCTCTATTTTGGTTTGGTCAGGGTGTGATTTGGGTGGGCATTCTATGTTCATTTTCTGTGTTTTGTATTTCTTTGGTTTTGGCCGCGTGTGGTTTTCAATCAGAGGCAGCTGTCTATCGTTGTCTCTGATTGAGAACCATACTTAGGTAGTCTTTTCCCACCTGTGTTTTGTGGGTAGTTGTTTTCTGTTTTGTGTTTCTGCACCTGACAGAACTGTTTCGGTTTCGTTCGTTCGTTCTCTTTGTTGTTTTGTTATTTAGTGTTCAGTTTTATTAATAAATCATGAACACTGACCACGCTGCGCTTTGGTCCACTCCTTCTTCTTCAGACGGCCGTTACAATAAGAGTAAAATATATAATAGTAATTGTAGTCAATGACCAGAATACTGGCGTAGAAGGAGTAATTTCAGAATTAGACATTGGGTAAATCTGTGTAAACTCATTTACCACACTACGTAATGGATGAGGTGTTTCAGTGCAGACACTATATTAAAAACATCTGTTTGATGTTATTTTTTCAGTGTACTGTAAATGTAGCCAACAAGTCAACCTGTATTTTGTCTTTGATTATGAAGAACATACTTTATTACCTTACAATTAATGTATCACTTTGTAATTGTCTGTATTGTGTTTATCTCAGTCATATACAGGCATCCTTGCAATGAACTCCATTATTACTTAGCCACAATTAATTGTTTTTTAATCAAATCTGTTATTCATCATTGTGATGGGTGTAATTACATTGATAGATCGAGTGAACATTGTATAAGCAACACTGAACAGGACTGGTTGAGCATAACGGAGAGAAGTCGTCACTACAAGCCTTACGTCAAAGTTGCCTGAAGCAGAATGGAAGGTTTTATGCCCTGACCAGTTATTCAGAAGAAAATCAGTGTCTAGGTTGGTTAACTTACCGGCCTGGACCCAAAACAAACACATTCTACACATTTATGAACTACCTTTTTAAAATTGTATTGCAACCATGGTGTTATTTTTTTACTGAAGTGTATACAGTATATCAAATAACATTACAATGATCCACGTCATATGGCTCAGATGGTCCTATACCACTTTGGCCAACGTTCTACCCCAGAGGTTGTAAATAAAACCTTTAAAAGGTTGGTATGACTTGTATTATTAAGATAGGGCTCTGAAACCAATATCCGAATGGCTTCAGACTGAGCATTTCACACTGTAAATGGCTGGCGACAGTGAACTCGTTAGGGTTAGTGGTTATATTTCGCTTTATATTTTTACTCAAAGCTATTAGCCGAATGGCTTGAAACCGTGCTTGAAACGAAGCAAGCCATTCGGCTATATGGAGAAATCATGAGGCACGATGGAACGAGCCACAATTGAAAATTATGGTGTAGTTTACAATGACCTGCTGGAATGGGTTAAGTGTATATTTGATTTATAAAATGATTGTCATCGATACACCGGGTCACATTTATTTGGAGAGTCTGGAATTTCCATCTGTAGATCCTCTACAGATCGTCATACTATTAATAAACTATGTGTTGACAAGCAACTTCTTGCTACGGTTACAGTTTGGTTTAGAATAAGGGTTAGGGTAATGGTTAGTAGATAATTAGTGGACATGTTACTGATAGTCTGTAGAGCATGGACTATCAAAATACAGTGTTACCATACATTGTAAACTTATTCATTTTGGCAAAAAGAGAGAAGTTATACTGTAGAAAAAGCATTCTCCTGGTCTCCCGTGGTGTTTATTACAGTTTTTTTCAATCACTGGTGCAATTATTTAGAAGTATTTGGGACATTTTTACAACTATTAGCACGAATCAACAGACCATGAAAATGGGACATGTTCCAAAACAAGTACACTACCTTTCAAAAGTTTAGGGTCACTTCGAAATGTCCTTGTATTTGAAAGAAAAGCTCATTTTTGTCCATTAAAATAACAAAATTGATCAGAAATTGTGTAGACATTAATATTGTAAATAACTGATTTTTTTATGGAATATCTACATAGGCGTACAGAGGTCCATTATCAGCAACCATCACTCCTGTGTTCCAATGGTACGTTGTGTTAGCTAATCCAAGTTTATCATTTTTAAAGGCTAATTGATTATTAGAAAACCCTTTTGCAATTATGTTAGCAGAGCTGAAAACTGTTGTTCCTGATTAAAGAAGCAATAAAACTGGTATTCTTTAGACTAGTGTAACGGCTTTCTTCCTGGGGTGAAGGAGAGGACCAAAATGCAGCGCGGCTAGTGTTCAACATATTTAATAAACAAAGAGACGAATACGTGAACACTATACAAAATACGAATGTGAAAACCGACAACAGTCCTATCTGGTGCAGAACACAAACACAGAGACAGGAAACAATCACCCACAAAATCCCCAACACAAAACAAGCCTCCTATATATGATTCTCAATCAGGGACAACGATTGACAGCTGCCTCTGATTGAGAACCATATTAGGCTGGACACAGAAACAGACAAACTAGACACACAACATAGAATTCCCACCCAGCTCACGTCCTGACCAACACTAAACAAGCAAAACACATAAGAACTCTGGTCAGGACGTTACAACTAGTTGACTATCTGGAGCGTCATCAGTTGTGAGTTCAATTACAAGCTCAAAATGGCCAGAAACAAAGAACTTTCTTCTGAAACTCATCAGTCTATTCTTGTTCTGAGAAATGACGGCTATTCCATGCGAGAAATTGCCAAGAAACTGAAGATCTCATACAACGCTGTGTACTACTCCCTTCATAGAACAGAGCAAACTGGCTCTAACCAAAATAGAAAGAGGAGTGGAATGCCCCGGTGCACAACTGAGCAAGAGGACAAGTACATTGGTGTTTAGCTAGAGAAACAGACACCTCACAAGTCCTCAAATGGCAACTTCATTAAATAGTATCCGCAAAACACCAGTCTTAACATCAACAGTAAAGAGGTGACTCCGAGATGCTGGCATTCTAGGCAGAGTTGCAAAGAAAAAACTTCTCAGACTGGCCAATAAAAATAAAAGATTAAGATGGGCAAAAGAACACAGACACTGGACAGAGGAACTCTGCCTAGAAGGACAGCATCCCAGAGTCGCCTCCTCACTGTTGACGTTGAGACTGGTGTTTTGCGGGTGCTATTTAATGAACCTTAAGGTTTTATGAATCTCGGCCCTGCTCTTTCCATGAGATACAGTAGACTGACCAGGTGAATCCAGAGGAAAGCTATGATCCCTTATTGATGTCACTTGCTAAATTCACTTAAAATTAGTGTAGATGAAGGGGAGTAGACTGGTTAAATAAGGATTTCTAAGCCTTGAGACAATTGAGACTTTTGAGATTGTGTATGTGTGCCATTCAGAGGGTGAATGGGCAAGACAAATTATTTAAGCGCCTTTGAACGGGGTGTGGTAGTAGGTGCCATGCGCACCGTTTTGTGTCAAGAACGTCAACGCTGCTGTGTTTTTCTACACAACAGTTTCACGTGTATCAAGAATGGTCCACCACCCAAAGGACATCCAGCAAACTTGACACAACTGTGGGAATCATTGGAGTCAACATGGGCCAGCATAACTGTTGAACACTTTCGACAAATCAAATTGTATTTGTCACATACGCCGAATACAACAGGCATAGATAGACCTTACCGTGAAATGCTTCCTGACAAGCCCTTAACTATTTCTTAACTAAATTATTGGTTACGAAAATATTTAATAAATAAATGAAAGTAAAAAAAGTTACAATACCGAGGCAATATACAGTGGGTACCAATACCATAGGTCATGCCCTGACGAAATGAGGCTGTTCTGAAGGCAGGTGTTCCTAATGTCTGCAATACTCAGTGTATAGTTTGTCCCTATAGAACTCCCACTGCCCAAGAGAAAACCCAGGTGAAAGCGCGTTGGCTCTGCCTGACACTGCCCAAGAGAAGACCCAGGTGAAAGTGCGTTGGCTCGGCCTGACACTGCCCAAGAGAAGCAAGGGCCTCTTCAAAAAGCCCCAGCTCTCGCTGCAAATACAAAAGGCCATTGTGTAGGTCTGCCTGTATAGTTTGCCTCTCCTCCGCTGCCCTAAGGCACATGTTATGCAGCACCACTGCATGCTGCTTTGCCTGGAGCAGACTGTCCCCCAAGCTGTTGGACACCTGGGACCAGACTGTATTATAGTCTTGCTGGAGAACATCCACGTACTCCAGTCTTGGAGGGAATTGAGGTGACTTGTTCCTTCCATTGTAGGCGTTGATCTGCTGTTTTATTCTCTCCAATGTCCACTTGATTTTTTTGGAGAGCCGCACAGCAACGGTTTGTCCATCTGAAAAACTATTTAAAGAAATGTTGATAAAAATCTTAAATTTGATAGAAATCTTTAATTTAGTTTAAAGCACCTGGGTGAATAAGACTTATTTTCCGCCCTGATTTTGAGCGCTGTCTCGCTATAACGTAAGCTGTATGTCGTACTAAAGTTATTTTTAAAAATCTAACACAGCGGTTGCATTAAGAACTAGTGTATCTTTCATTTGCTGTCCAACATGTATTTTTTAGTAAAGTTTATGATAAGTTATTTGGTCAGATTAGGTGAGTGTCAGAAATATATCCGGACATTCTGGGAAAAAAAACATATTTATTGTATAGCATATGTTTTGTTCTAAAAATGTGCATATTTCAGGTATAAATCATAGTTTGACATTGCAGCCACCATCACAAAATCTCACCAAAGCGGCTAGAATAACTACAGAGACCAACGTGAATTACCTAAATACTCATCATAAAACATTTATGAAAAATACACAGCGTACAGCAAATGAAAGACGAACATCTTGTGAATCCAGCCAATATTTCAGATTCTTTAAGTGTTTTACAGCGAAAACACAATATAGCATTATATTAGCTTACTACAATAGCCAACCACACCGCAGCATTGATTCATGCACGTTAGCGATTGCAAATAAACCAGCAAAAGATATTAATTTTTTCACTAACCTTCTCAAAAACTTCATCAGATGACAGTCCTATAACATCATATTATACAATACATATATTGTTTGTTCGAAAATGTGCATATTTAGCGGCACAAATCGTGGTTATACAATGTGAATAGTGGCCAAAATGCAAACAAAATGTCGGGAGACATCTTGGGAGAGGCACCTAATCTAATCAATAACTAATCATAAACTTGACTAAAAAATACAGGTTGGACAGCAAATGAAAGATACATTAGTTCTTAATGCAACCGCTGTGTTAGATTTTTAAAATTAACGTTACTACGACATACAGCGTGCGGTAAAGCGAGACCGCACCGAAAATAATGGCGGAATAATAATTTCACTTTTTCGACAGAAATTACGAATTAACATCATAAATAGTTATTACTTTTTGATGAGCTTCCATCAGAATCTTGGGCAAGTGGTCCTTTGTCCAGAATCATCGTTGCTCGGTTGTAGATTGCCGTCTTCAACTTAGGAATTAGCAGCAAACATTAGCCATGTGGCGAAGACGTGTCCAACTCACTATAACGCAGCACAAATGAAATACCAAAAATCGCAATATACTGATATAAACTGATATAACTCGGTTTAAAATAACGACATTATGATGTCTTTAACACCTATATCGAATAAAATCAGAGCCGGATATATCTAAGGCCTATAACGAGAGCTTTTCAGAATGCCATCGTGAGGTCCTCCTTTGCGCCATGACGAACGTCGAAAAGAGGGCACCCCAGGTTCCATGAGTATTTATATGGCCTCAGATCTGCCTAGCAACACCATTCCAATTCTCACTGCTTGCTGACATCTAGGGGAAGGCGCATGCAGTGCATGTCCCCCCATAGAATACATGATAATTTATAAACTGACCCTGGAACAGAGACCTCGATTTGAGATTTTTCAGTTCCTGACAGGAAGTGTGCTGCAGAATGAGTTCTGTTTCACTCAGAGAAATAATTCAAACGGTTTTAGAAACTAGAGAGTGTTTTCTATCCAATAGTAATAATAATATGCATATTGTATGAGCAAGAATTGAGTACGAGGCAGTTTAATTTGGTAACAAATTTTTACAAAGTCGAAATGGCGCCCCCATATTGAAAAAAGGTTAATTAAAGCACATTTCTGCAGCATTACACAGAACCCAAACCGGCTGCCCGCGTGCGCCATCGTACATAAATGTATTTTTTGTCCCCCCACACCAAACGCGATCACGACACACAGGTTAAAATATTTAAAAAAACTCTGAACCAATTATATTAATTTGATGACAGGTCGAAAAGCATTTAACATTTATGGCAATTTAGCTAGCTAGCTTGCACTTGTTAGCTAATTTGTCCTATTTAGCTACCTTGCTATTGTTATTTTACCTGAAATGAACAAGGTCCTCTACTCCACCAATTAAATCACACATTAAACGGTCAAACGAATCGTTTCTAGTCATCTCTTCTCCTTCCAGGCGTTTTCCTCTCTTGACTTTATATTGCGATTGGCAACTTTCATAAATGAGGTGCATTACCGCCACCGACCTATTTTGTCTTTCAGTCACCCACGTGGGTATAACCAATGAGGAGATGACACGTGGGTACCCGCTTCTATAAACCAATGAGGAGATGGGAGAGGCAGGACTTGCAGCACGATCTGCGTCAGAAATAGAGCTGCCTTTTATTTTAGCCCTGGGCAACGCAGATGCTCGTTGGCGCGCGCGAGCAGTGTGGGTGCAATAATTGAATAATATTGTTTTCTACATTTATTTTGCGACGCTCGCCCACGCGGCACGAGAGGTGTTGTCAGCCTGTTAGTAAATATGTGATCTATACATGTTGATTATTTAATTCCTGTTCTGTTTGTAACTACCCTGGTAGGTTGACTGAAAACCTTAACCAGGTTGCAGGCACTAGTTACAATTTGAAGCTTCCTCTTGAGTGGGCAGCCTGATGAAAGCCAGTCAATATTTAAATCACAGAAAATATACCTCTCTGTTGATATCACATACATTATCAAACATTTCACACATGTTATCCATACACTGACTGTTAGCACGGTGATCTATAGCAGCTTCCCACCAGAATGGGGTTCAGGTGAGGCAGATGAACCTGTAGCCATATTACTTCAATAGCATTTAACATGAGATCCTCTCTAAGCTTTACAGGAATGTGGTTCTGAATATAAAAATGGCCACACCTCCACAATTGGCATTTCTATATTTTCTGTAGATCTGATAACCATGTATTGCTACCACTGTATCATTAAAGCTATAATCTAACAGTTTCAGAGATTGTCAGAATATGAATGTCATAAGTTACTAGCAAATTATTGATTTCATGAACGTTGTTTCTTAAGCTACATATTTGAGCGTGGGCTATTTTTAGCACTTTTCTGGGATGTTTGATTGTTTTATTGCTTTTCTGGGAAGTTTACCAGAGGTAGACGTGATCATGTCATTTATGATAGTGCAGGTTGAGCTGCACACAGTGGACTTCCTACTAGGGCACACCGCCTCAGTGATAACAGTATCACTCTGGTTCATAGGCACATGATTACTGCATACAATAACTGTGGGATCAGCAGAGACATTCAGGGCAGTAAGAGGGACATAAATTAGGTTATTTACATTGTGTCTTCCAACGCCCCTGGGATAATGTACATTTGCTGAAGCATTATGACAACTCAGCGACACAATGGTAGGGATTAAATGAGCTGGGCTTGGGTCGTTGATAAGTAATTGTCTCAACACAGCCTTATAATGCTGTGAAAGGATCCAGGAACCCATAGATTTGGGTGGATCCGATCCTCCTTATATAGTACAAGCTTTGTTTCCAGAAGTTATCAAAATTGTCAATAAATGTTACACCCACAGAGCTGCAATAGTCTCGTAGCCAGTTATGGAGGGCTGAAAGCCTGCTGAACCGTTCAATGCCACAATATAGAGCTAGTGCAAGGGAGTTGATGCAAAACAATTAAGATAAATAAATAAAGGGGATCAATGTAAATTGTCCGGGTAGCTATTTTATGAACTGTTCAGCAGTATTATGGCTTGGGAGTAAAAGCTGTTCAGGTGCCTTTTGGTCCCAGACTTGGCACTCCGGTAGTGCTTGCCATGCGGTAGCAGAGATAACAGTCTATGCCAGTCAAGGTGCTCTCAATGGTACAGCTATAGAACTTTTTGAGGATCTGAGGGCCCATGCCAAATCTTTTCAGCCTCCTGAGGGTGAAGACGCATTGTCGTGCCCTATTCACGACTGTGTTGGTGTGTTTGGACCACAATAGGTCCCTAGTGAGGTTGACTCAGAGAAACCTGCACCTCTCAACCCCCTCTACTACAGACTCATTGATTTGAATGGGGGCAAATTTGGCCTTCCATTTCGTGTAGTCCACGATATGCTCCTTTGTCTTGCCCACGTTGAGGGGGCAGTTGTTGTCCTGGCACCACACTGCCAGGTCTCTGACATCCTCCCTATCGGCTGTCTCATCTTTGTAGGTGATCAGGCCTACCACCGTTGTCGTCGGCAAACTTAATGATGATGTTGGAGTTGTACACAGCCACGCAGTCATGGGTGAACAGGGAGCCTTCATGTTCGCAGCATTGTCTGTCACCAGTGAAAATACCTTCTGTGGTCCAAGGTAATTGATGACTGCCTTCAGCTCATCTGCAATGTAGAGATCAGTGTATCTGTTGTCCCTTGTGTCTGTGCTCTTGTAGAATACGGGTTGAGGGGTGGAGATGATGTTAATTATTTCTTGTCCACAAAAGATCTTGTCCCCCATCAGAGATGATTGCAAAAGTGTCTGCTTTCTCTATGATTTGCTTGACCTTCACTTGAACTCTGTTGAACTCTGCATCCAGCAAATGAGTAGATAAAGCATGTCTGGTTGGAGGGGTGTATGCTGGGCAAAGAACATTCAGAAATCTCTTCCAATACCCATTGCCTGTGAGTATCAGAGGTGAACCAATTGCATACACAACTCGAGCAAGACATTCATCAGCATTTCTCTGACTACGTTCCTCCATTGAGTCAAAAAAAAATCAGATTCCAGGAGGACCATGAGCTGTTGCCATCGATAAGGTGTCTGATTCATCATTTTCACCTCGAATAGAAGTAGAGGGACTTTTGTCAAAGGTTGCTTGTTGTGAGTGCTGATGGAACTTTATGCACTTTGCTAGATGATTCTGCATCTTTGTTGCATTCTTCACATATGATTTGGCACAGTATTTTCAAATGTATACAACAAATCAAATCACATTTTATTTGTCACATGCACCCAATACAACAGGTACCGTGAAATGCTTACTTACAAGCCCTTAATCAACAATGCAGTTCAAAATAGGTCAAGTTAATAAAATATATACTAAATAAACTAAACAAAAAAATTGTTGAATCAATCAAAAGTAACACAATAAATCTACATAACAATAACGAGGCTATATACAGGGGGTACCGGTACCGAGTCAATGTGCGGAGGTACAGGTTAGTCAAAGTAATTTGAAAGTGACTATGCATAGATAAAACAGCAGTAGGCAGCAGTGTAAAAACAAAGGGGGGGGGGGGGGGGGGGTCGTCAATGTTTAGTTGTTCAGCAGTCTTATGGCTTGGGAAGAGACGCTGTTAAGGAGATTTTTGATACTAGATTTGGTGCTCCGGTACCGCTTGCCATGCGGTAGCAGAGAGAACAGTCTATAACTTGGTTGGCTGGAGTCTTTGACTATTTTTTGGGCCTTCCTCTGACACGGCCTATTATATAGGTCCTGGATGTCAGGAAGCTTGGCCCCAGTGATGTACTGGGCTGTACGCACTACCCTCTGTAGCGCCTTGCGGTCGGATGCCAAGCAATTGACATACCAAGCAGTGATGCAGCCAGTCAAGATCCTTTCAGTGGTTCAGCTGTAGAACATTTTGAGGATCTGAGAGACCATGCCAAATCTTTTCAACCTCCTGAGGGGGAAGAGGCATTGTCGTGCTCGTGTCAGGACTGTGTTGGTGTATGTGAACCGTGATAATTCCTTAGCGATGTAGACACCGAAGAACTTGAAGCTCTCAACCTGCTCCACTACAGCCCCGTTAACTTCTCTAGGATAGGGGGCAGCATTTTCACATTTGAATGAAAAGCATACACAAATTCAACTGCCAGCTACTCATCCCCAGAAGATAAAATATGCATATTGTTAGTAGATTTGGATAGAAAACACTCTGAAGTTTCTAAAACTGTTTGAATCATGTCTGTGAGTATAACATAACTTATTTAGCAGGCGAAACCCCGAGGACAAACCATTCAGATTTTCTTTTTTGAGGTCACTCTCTTTTCAATGGATTTTCATTGGGAATAAGATTTCTAATTGATCTTCTTGCAGTTCCTACCGCTTCCACTGGATGTCACCAGTCTTTAGAAATTGGTTGAGGGTTTTTCCTTTGTGTAATGAAGAAGTACGGCCATTTTGAATCAGGGTCACTTGTTGTGTCCTGTTTGTTAGAGGCGCATGACCAGAAGGCTAGCTACAGTTTGTTTTAATCCTGTATTGAACACAGATCATCCCGTCTTCAATTTTATCAATTATTTACGTAAAAAAATACATAAAGTTGTATTACAAAAGTAGTTTGAAAAGTTTTGTCAAAGTTTACAGGTAACTTTTGAGATATTTTGTAGTCACGTTTCACAATTTGGAACCAGTGTTTTTCTGGATCAAACGCGCCAAATAGATGGACATTTTGGATATATATCGACGGAATTAACCGAACAAAAGGACCATTTGTGATGTTTATGGGACATATTGGAGTGCCAACAACAGAAGCTTGTCAAAGGTAAGGCATGAATTTTATTTTTATTTCTGCGTTTTGTGTCGCGCCTGCAGGGTTGAAATATGCTTCTCTCTCTGTTTACTATGGTGCTATCCTCAGATAATAGCATCGTTTGCTTTCGCCAAAATGCCTATTTGAAATCTGACACGTTGGCTGGATTCACAACCAGTGTAGCTTTAATTTGGAATCTTTCATGTGTGATTTAATGAAAGTTTGATTTTTATAGTAATGTATTTGAATATGGCGCTCTGCATTTTCTCTGGCTTTTGTCCAAGTGAGACAGTAGCGTCCCGCCTAAACTCTGATTTTTTTATATAAATATGAACTTTACCGAACAAAACATACATGTATTGTGTAACATGAAGTCCTATGAGTGTCATCTGATGAAGCTTTTTATTACTCCTCTCTTTTGCTGGAAAAATGCCTGTGTTTTCCTGTGGCTATGTACTGACATAATTGTTTGGTGTGCTTTCACTGTAAATCCTTTTTGAAATCAGACATGTTGGCTGGATTCACAACAAGTGTAGCTTTAATTTGGTAATTTAATTTCATGTGTGATTTCATCAAAGTTAGATTTTTATAGTAATTTATTTGAATTTGGCGCTCTGCATTTATACTGGCTTTTGGCCAAGTGGGACGTTTAGCGTCCCACATATCCCAGAGAAGTTAACGTGGATAAATGTTTGATTTAACATTTACTTTGACAAGGAAGTCATACTGAGACTAGGGTCTCTTTTACAGATCAGCCCTTCGTGAACACATCAAATACATAGTCGTGGCCGAAAGTTGAGAATTACACAAATATTAATTTTCACAAAGTCTGCTGCCTCAGTTTGTGTGATGGCAATTTGCATATACTCCAGAATGTTATGAAGAGTGATTAGATGATTTGAAATTAATTGCAAAATCCCTCTTTGCCATGCAAATTAACTGAATCCCCCAAAAACATTTCCACTCCATTTCAGCCCTGCCACAAAAAGGACCAGCTCACATCATGTCAGTGATTCTTTTGTTAACACAGGTGTCAGTGTTGACGAGGTCAAGGCCGGAGATTTACATTTACATTTACATTTTAGTCATTTAGCAGACGCTCTTATCCAGAGTGACTTACAGTAGAGTGCATACATTTTATTACATTTTTTTTACATACTGAGACAAGGATATCCCTACCGGCCAAGAGCAGACGCTCTTATCCAGAGCGACTTACAGTAGAGTGCATACTACCGGCCAAACCCTCCCTACCGGCCAAACCCTCCCTAACCCGGACGACGCTATGCCAATTGTGCGTCGCCCCACGGATCTCCCGGTTGCGGCCGGCTGCGACAGAGCCTGGGCGCGAACCCAGCCCAGCCTGGGCGCGAACCCAGAGACTCTGGTGGCGCAGCTAGCACTGCGGTGCAGTGCCCTAGACCACTGCGCCACCCGGAGATCACTCTGTCATGCTGATTGAGTTCGAATAACAGACTGGAAGCTTCAAAAGGAGGGTGGTGCTTGGAATCATTGTTCTTCCTCTGTCAACCATGGTTATGTGCAAGGAAACCGTCATCATTGCTTTGCGTCACAGGCAAGGATATTGCTGCCAGTAAGATTGCACCTAAATCAACCATTTATCGGATCATCAAGAACTTCAAGGAGAGTAGTTCAATTGTTGTGAATAAGGCTTCAGGGAGCCCAAAAAAGTCCAGCAAGCGCCAGGACGTCTCCTAAGGTTGATTCAGCTGCGGGATCGGGGCACCACCAGTACAGAGCTTGCTCAGGAATGGCAGCAGGCAGGTGTGAGTGCATCTGCATGCACAGTGAGGCGAAGACTTTGGAGGATGGCCTGGTGTCAAGAAGGGCAGCAAAGAAGCCACTTCTCTCCAGGAAAAACATCAGGGACAGACTGATATTCTGCAAAAGGTACAGGGATTGGACTGCTGAGGACTGGGGAAAAGTCATTTTCTCTGATGAATCCCCTTTCCGATTATTTAGGGCATCCGGAAAAAAGCTTGTCCAGAGAAGACAAGGTGAGCGCTACCATCAGTCCCGTGTCATGCCAACAGTAAAGCACCCTGAGACCATTCATGTGTGGGGTTGCTTCTCAGCCAAGGGAGTGGGCTCATTCACAATTTTGCCTAAGAACACAGCCATGAATAAAGAATGGTACCAACACATCCTCCGAGAGCAACTTCTGACCAACCATCCAGGAACAGTTTGGTGATGAACATTGCCTTTTCCAGCATGATGGAGCACCTTGCCATAAGGCAAAAGTGATAACTAAGTGGCTCGGGGAACAAAAAATTGTTATTTTGGGTCCATGGCCAGGAAACTCCCCAGACCTTAATCTCATAGAGAACTTGTGGTCAATCCTCAAGAGGGGGGTGGACAAACAAAACCCCAGAAATTCTGACAAACTCCAAGCATTGATTATGCAAGAATGGGCTACCACCAGTCAGGATGTGGCCCAGAAGTTAATTGACAGCATGACAGGGCCGGATTGCAGAGGTCTTGAAAAAGAAAGGTCAACACTGGAAATATTGACTCTTTGCATCAACTTCATGTAATTGTCAATAAAAGTCTTTGACACTTATGAAATGTTTGTAATTATACTTCAGTATTCCATAGTGACATCTGACAAAAATATCTAAGAACACTGAGGCAGCAGACTTTGTGAAAATGTATATTTGTGTCATTCTCAAAACTTTTGGCTACGACTGTACATACAATGTACAAAATTACAAAACATGAAGAAAAAGACACATTAATCAACATGGAGGTCTCCGATCATTACTCTGAACTGACCAAGAGGGACCCGAACATGGAAATGTGGGTGTGCTCGGCCCTTTGTTTTCTGTAGTCCACGATCAGTTTCTTTTTCTTGCTGACGTTGAGGTACAAGTTGTTGTTGCCAGGTCTCTGACCTTCTCCCTGTAGGCTGTCTCATTGTCATCGGTGATCAGGCCTACCACTGTTATGTTGTCGGCAAACTAAATGATGATGTTGGAGTCGTGCGCGGCCACAGAAAGTACAGGAGGTGACTAAGCACGCAACCCTGAGGGGCCCCTGTGTTGAGGGTCATCGTGGCGGATGTGTTGTTGACTACCCTCACCACCTCACCACCAGTCAATGAAAATTATTCTCTCGTAGGTGTTCCTTCTGTCCAAATGGGAAAGTTGGATCTGTTGGGCCGGTATCCGAATTGGATTGGGTCCAGGGTGTCTGGGATGATTGTGTTGATGTGAGCCATGACTAGCCTTTTAAAGCATTTTGGCTACGGAGTGCTATGAGGCGATAATCATTTAGGCAGGTGACTTTGTCATTCTTGGGCAGAGGGACTATGGTAGTCTGCTTGAAACTTGTAGGTATTTTATTACAGACTGGGTCAGGGAGAGGTTGATAATGTCAGTGAAAACATTTGCCAGCTGTACTCCGAGCATGCTCGGAGTACATGTCCTGGTAATGCGTTTGGCCCTGCAGCCTTGTGAATGTTAACCTGTTTTTAAGGTTTTACTCACGTCGGCTATGGAGAGCGTGTTCACACAGTCGTCCGGAACAGCTGGTGCTCTCATGCATGGTTCCGTGTTGCTAGCCTCAAAGCGAGCATAGAAGGCATTTAGCTCGTGTGGTAGGCTCGCGTCACTGGACAGCTCGCGGCTGGGTTTCCCTTTGTAATCCATGATAGTTTGCAAGCCCTGACACATTTGACTAGTGTCAGAGCACATCCGACAATTCATGCGTTAGGAAGTGGTAACAAGGAATAACATGTCCAGGATTGTTTCACTGACTTGAGTCAAAGTATTGTCACACCAATGTTAACAATACATTTGTGGAGTGGTTGAAAAACGAGTTATAATGACTCCAACCTAAGCGTATGTTAACTTACGACTTCAACTGTAAATGTGCCCTGCTTATTCAACCTTTTCTTCAGAAATATGCTATGTGTGAGGCCTGGCGTTTCCTACACCCTACAGATAGACAGTATCCCTTTTATTCTCATGTTAATTAGAACGTCAGGTATTTCCTGCTCTACCATATGGGAGTCTCTCAAAGCATACCTACGTGGCCAAATTATTTTTTATACAGCCAACCAAAACAAAGCTCGCTCTCAGCGACTTTGGAACCTGAGCGAAGCCATAGCCACATTGGATGAGAAGTATGCTACGGATCCTTCCTCTGATTTACATAAAGAGAGCCAACTACTCCAATCTCAATTTGATGAGCTTTCTACCAGGCAAGCTGAACAGTTACTCTTGCGAGCTCGATACAGAGTGTATGAACAAGGTGACAAGGCCAGTAAACTCCTTGCACATCAGATCCATAAATCTGAGGCCTCACGTTTAATCCCACAAATAAGGATCCGGTCTGGTGCCACCACAGTTATACATAAGGAGATCAATGATCAATTCAAAAAATTTACTCTGCACTATACATCTCTGAATCTCCTCAAGACCCTTTGTTGATTGATTAATTCTTTAATGACATTCCATCCGTATGGAAGGCTCGCTGCACCAAGTAATACAATCTGAGCAGACTGGCTTTGTGAGAAATAGGCACTTGTTTTTCAATATTAGACGTCTTATGAATATACTGTACTCCCCAGCGTTGGGGGACCCGGAGGTGGTGGTCTCACTTGATGCGGAAAAAGCTTTTGACCGCGTTGAGTGGGACTACCTAACAGCTGCCCTTTTAGATTTGGCTTTGGCCCCAAATTCATTGCGTGGATAAAGATTCTTTATTTTTCTCCCATGGCTTCGGTACGGACTAACAACTTGTCCTCTGACTATTTTCCATTGCACCACAGATCCAGACAGGGTTGTCCACTCTCCCCCTTGTTGTTTGCTTTGGCAATCGAGCCTCTCGCCATTGCACTGCGCTCTAATGATGCCATTCAAGGTATAATCAGGACGGGCTTAGAGCAGAAAGTCTCACTATATGCTGACGACCTCCTTTTGTTTATCTCCAACCCTGATACCTCATTGCCACGTGCCTTATCTGTTCTTAAAAAGGTTGTATCAATCTCAGGGTACAAGCTGAATCTAGGCAAGAGTGAGCTTTTTCAGTTTAGAAATGTCTGGGATCAATTCACCTACTTGGGAGTTAAAGTGACAAGGAAATATTCAAATTTATTTCAGGAAAACATTGTATCTCTAGCAGACAGTTTGAAACAATGTTTTACTTTTCAGAATTTGCTACCTCTTTCTCTTATTGGAAGGATTAATGTCATTAAAATCAATGTTGCCCACATTTTTATATTTATTTCAGTGTTAATAACTTCTTGTCAATAGGGGGGGCCATTTCGACTTTGTAAAAATTTCGTTCCCAAATTAAACTGCCACAGAACTCGAGTTGGAGCAATCTTCCTGTCAGGAAGTGAGAAATCTGAAATTGGGAACTCTGTTCCTGGGTCAGTTAAATAATTTGCAATTCTTCTATTGGTCGACAAGCACTGCATGCGATTTCCCCTAGATGTCAGCAAGCGTTGAGAATTGGAATGGGGTTGCTAGGTAGATCTGAGGCAGTATAAATAGGCTTGGCACGAGGGGTGCACCCTTTTCATCGTTCGCCATGACGCAAGACAGACCTCAGGATGGCATTCTGAGAAGCTCACGTTATCGGCGTTAGATATATCCGGCTCTGATTTTATTCGATATAGGTGTTAGAAACATCATAACGTAGTTATTTTAACCCATTTTTATTCCAAAATCTTTTTTTAACCTCTCTTGGGCACGTGAGACGGTAGCGTCCTACCTCTACACCACCCAGTGAAACTGCTGCGCGCCAAATTCAAAAACAGATATACTCATTATAAAAATTCAGAAAACAAAACATATTTTACATAGGTTTAAAGAGTAACTGCTTGTGAATCCAACCACGGTGTCAGATTTTTAAAATGCTTTACGGCGAAAGCATACATTACGATTATGAGAACATAGCCCACTAGACAAATCATTACAAACAGTAGCCAGCCAGGTAGAACAGTTAAACAATTTAGAAATAGAGATAAAATTAATAACTTACCTTTGATGATCTTCATATGGTTGCATTCAGCAGACATTCATTTACTCAATAAATGTTGTTTTTGTTCGATAAAGTCTCTTTATATCCAAAAACCTCTGTTTTGTTTGCGCGTTTTCTTCAGTAATCCACAGGCTCAAAAGCAGTAAAAACGGAAAGACAAAATAATCCAAATTTTATCGTAAAGTTCATAGAAACATGTCAAACGATGTTTATATTCAAACCTCAGGTTGTTTTTAGCCTAAATAATCAATAATATTTCAACCGGACAATAACGTCGTCAATATAAAATGTATACAAGAAACGCACTCTCATTTTCTGAAGACTGTTGACATCTAGTGGAAGGCATAGAAACTGCATTTTGAGTCCTAAGTCAATGGATACTGTATTGGGATTGAATAGAAGAAAAAAAATATAGAAAAAAAAAGACTTCCTGAAAGGATTTCTCTCAGGTTTTTGCCTGCCAAATCAGTTCTGTTATACTCACAGACACTATTTTAACAGTTTTGGAAACTTTAGGGTGTTTTGTATCCAAATCTACCAGTATTATGCATATGATATATTCTGGGCCCGAGATGCATGCCGTTTAATTTGGGCATGCATTTCATCCAAAATTCCGAATGCTGCCCCCTACCCTAGAGAAGTTAATTCACTGGATCAAACATTGTTGTTTTTTGTTTGGGATGGCAAGGTACCATGGATTGGTAGAAAACATTTACAGAAGCCTAAGGCATTGGGTGGTTTAGCTCTACCAAATTTTCAGACATACTATTGGGCTGCAAATTTCAGAGCCCTTTTGTACTGGCTGCAGACTGATCCTTCTGGCCCTAGACCAGTCTGGGTTCCGATGGAGTTTGAATCGTGTAAACCTGCTGCACTTTCTTCTGTGTTGTGCTCATCTCTCCCAGTGTCCCTAGGCGAAAGGTGTGTCAAGCCAATTATAAAGATGTCTTTTAAAATTTGGAATCAGTTCCGTTTAGCCTTTAGCCTCCGAGGCTTTTCTCTATCAGGCCCAATCAATCAGAACATTTTATTTCCTCCATCTTTGAATGATGGGGCTTTTGCCATCTGGCACTCACTAGGCCTCTCCTCACTAGCCCAATTATTCTTTGATGATACATTTGCCTCTTTTGCTCAGCTACAGAAAAAGTTCAACCTCCTCCTATCTCCAGACTAGGATCTTTATCAGAGCTAACACACCTGCATTTTCCCATAGGCCTGAAAATAGAGCTATAGAGAGCATCTTTGAGCTGAACAAGCTTCCTAGTGGCGCAATTTCAGATGTATATGCAATCATTAAAACAAAAATAAGTCTGTATTTGACTCCCTTGTGACTTAAGGGTTGGATGAGCATTTCTTTGGGGGGGGTTTTTTTGGGGGGGGGGGGGGGGCATTAAGGTTGATGATGTAATTATTGATTGTGACCTGCGGATGCCTTGTTCATCTTGCCAGGTCAGAGACTAAAATGTGAGCCTTGTTTTGCCCTGTTAAAAAAAAAAATGCTGTTCACGCTTACATATAATTATTATTGTAAATGTTTTTCTTTTAAAGCATTGTAAACTTTGTTTTTGGCCCAGTGGATGGTCGGTCTGTGGCCATGACTGTCTGCGAGTGGTTGCATTTCTCCACCCCTATCCCTTGACTGTTTACAGGAACAATGGTGAGGTGTTTGCTCAGTCCCTGTACTACAGATTGCCCTTTAACCTTTGTAGCCTTCTACCTGGTGTGTTTAACTTGTCTAAAGTACAGTATCTTTAAAGCTAATTTATTTAAAAAAAATTGTAGTTTAGTATATTATTTATAATGTTTTGTGTTGTCTTGTGTGTAAAACTGAATAAACAGAGTTAAAAAAATTTAAAATTTAAAAATATATATTCCTCTGGTTCCCCAGGATGATGACGATGATGATGCTGACTTGTCGAAGTACGATCTGATGCCAGTAGTGATGAGGGGGAGAAGGACAAGCCAGCTGCGGTGAAGAAGGATAGCCCCCCGGGGTCTTCCCGATCTTCCTCTGGCCCCTCCAGCTCTCGGTCCAGGTCCAGGTAAAAGGGTACAAGGATAACTCCAGGCAAAATGTCAGTATATTCCTTCTAACCTATTGATTCACATGAATTATGTCATTTTTTCTTTTTTTTCTCCTGTTTAAGTGACTTAGTATGTGTGTGTGGGTTTACCCCCCAATTGGCAATGTGAAAGGGTTGTTTCAACTGTTGTCAACTGGTCCTGTGTGGCTCAGTTGGTAGAGCATGGTGCTTGCAATGCCAGGGTTGTGGGTCCGATTCCCGCCGGGGACCAGTATAAAAAAAGTATGAAAATGTATGTACTCAATACTGTAAATTCCTCTGGAATAAGAGCGTCTACTAAATTGTAATAAAGATGAAATCAATGTAAGAACCACCATGATGTAAGAGTGGACGCAAAAGTGCTTATGACATCAAATGGCAGGATCTGGGTGGTCTTGTATTACATCCATGTCCATCTTCTATTCATGTTTTAGAACAGTTGGTTTAAACTCACCAGTTTAATACTTGGTTTATTGTTGAGATTGACCTTTTTATGCTTGTGTCAGATTGCTTTATTTTAAGGTTGCATCCCTGGTATTGTCAGTTTAGTTGTTTGAATGCATTTCTGTCACATGGTCCAAAGTAGTCAGTGACCATTGGTTTGTGTTCGTCAAGGTGGTGAACATTGATCTCTCTTGCCATTGAATGGACTGTTACACGTTTGATAGCTGTAATGTGTTTGTCTTCCACACTTTAGAAAATATTGGGAAAATGTGTTTTCTGTTTTTCAGATCCCAATCTAGAAGCTAATCCAGATCTAGATCTCGCTCCAGTTCCGAAGAGCGAGTCCAGTCTTTCAGTTCCAAATCCAGGTGAATGAGGTGACATGCACTCCCCTTAGAAGAGAGTACAGTGCCTTCGGAAAGTATTCAGACCCCTTGACTTTTTCCACATTTTGTAACGTTACAGCCTTACTCTAAAATGTATTACATTTTTTTTAAATCCTCAGCAATCTACAAACAATACCCCATAATAACAATTTTTGCACATTTATATATATATATAAAAAATACATTTACATAAGTATTCAGACCCTTTGATATGAGACTCGAAATTGAGCTCAGGTGTATCCTGTTTCCATTGATCATCCTTGAGATGTTTCTACATCTTGATTGGAGTCCACCTGTGGTAAATTCAATTGATTGGACATGATTTGGAAAGGCACACACCTGTCTATATAAGCGCCAACTGTTGTGAGTGCATATCAAAGCAAAAACCAAGCAAGAGATTGAAGGAATTGTCCGTAGAGCTCAGAGACAGGGTTGTGTCAAGGCACAGATCTGGGGAAGGGTACCAAAACATTTCTGCAGCATTGAAGGTCCCCAAGAACACAGTGGGCTCCATCATTCTTAAATGGAAGAAGTTTGGTACCACCTAGACCCTTCCTAGAGCTGGCCGCCCGGCCAAACTGAACAATCGGGGAAGAAGGGCCTTAGTTAGGGAGGTGACCAAGAGATCTAGAGTTGCTCTGTGGAGATGGAAGAACCTTTCAGAAGGACAACCATCTCTGCAGCACTGCACCAAATCAGGCATTTATGGTAGAGTGGCCAGACGGAAGCCACTCCTCAGTAAAAGGCACATGACAGCCCGATTTGAGTTTGCCAAAAGGCACCTAAAGAAACAAGATTCAACTCTTTGGCCTGAATGCCAAGCGACACGTCTGGAGGTAACCTGGCACCATCCCTACGGTGAGGCATGGTGGCAGCATCATGCTGTGGGGTTGTTTTTCAGGGACTGGGAGACTAGTCAGGATCGAGGCAAAGATGAACGGAGCAAAGTACAGAGAGAGCCTTGATGAAAACCTGCTCCAGAGCGCTCAGGACCTCAGACTGGGGTGAAGGTTCACCTCCCAACAGGACAACGACCCTAAGCATACAGCCAAGACAACGCAGAAGTGGCTTCGGGATAGGACTCTGAATGTCCTTTTACTGAGTTACAGTTCATATAAGGAAATCAGTCAAATGAAATAAATAGATTAGACCCTAATCTATGGATTTCACATGACTGGGCAGGGGTGCAACCATGGCCTGTTAGGGCATAGGCCCACCTACTTGGGTGCCAGGCCCACCCACTGGGGAGCCAGGCCCAGCGAATCAGAATGAATTTTTCCCCACAAAAGGGCTTTATTACAGACAGAAATACTCCTCCGTTTCATTAGCTGTCTAGGTGGCTGATCTCAGATGATCCCGGAGATGAAAAAGACAGATGTGGAGGTCCTGGGCTGGCTGGCATGGTTACACGTGGTGTGAGGTTGTGAGGCCGGTTGGACGTATTGCCAAATTCTCTAAAATTACTTTTGAGACGGCTTATGGTAGAGAAATTAACATGACATTTTCTGGCAACAGCTCTGGTGGACATTGCTGCAGTCAGCATGCCAATTGCACGCTCCCTCAAAATGTCAGACATCTGTGACATTGTGTTGTGTGACAAAACTGCACATTTTAGAGTGGCCTTATTGTCCCCAGCACAAGGTGCACCTGTGTAATAATTAGAGCTGACCCCAACAACAACAACAAAAACTCATAAATGGAGAATGAAATAAACCGAAACTTTTTCTCACAAGTGTAGCTTAGGGTGTGCGCTGAGCCACTCCTACAATGATAACAGTAAGTCTGTAATAATATATAGAATGCATTAACAGAAATTACCATAACCAAACAAACATTTTAGATTAGAAATTATGGTAATTAACGGTAAAAACTTAGGCAGTACGTCCAAATGGTGATATTGGTGTGCCATCCCCGCGGCCTCCGCAATGGTTTAGTCCACTCAGACAGGCGTGAATCAGACAGGTGTCTCATTAAGTTACTCATATATTTGCCACTACTCGACTAAAAAATTATTGGTTAACCAACAGACTATCGACCAATTGACTAAATGGGATCATCCCTAGTAATGGTCATGCTGTTTAATCAGCTTCTTAATATGCCACACCTGTCAGGTGGATGCATTATCTTGGCAAAGAAGAAATGTTCACTAACAAGGATGTAAAAAAATTGGTGTACAACATTTCAGAAAATAAAATGCGCAGTCGCTCCGGGTCCTCATCTGGAGAGAGGGAAAAAAAGGCGCTCTAGATCACGATCGTCCGAAAGGTTTGGGTTTCTGTGGAATACTGCAAATGGTGTATTGAATATTAGCCTTGCCACCTACTACCCTCTTCACGACGGGGGTCAAGATTTTGTTTAAATTATGTGACTTAGTACAGTACCTTATCTTAATGCTGTTATATCAGGTGCATGTGCTGAATTGATGCTTAGGTAGAGGCCTTTCCACCTTACTCAACTCTTTGGTATTTTGTCTTGTTTCAGGCGCCGTGGCCAGTCCTCTGGATCTTACCATTCCGGCTCAAGGTAAAAAATAAAACATGTTTTTCAAGCAGCCCGTACAACAGGAAAAAGGAATCTTAAGGGATGTGTTAAACAAAAAACAAGACAGATCAGTTCATTATGCTGTTCATTTTAACAGAGCGTTGCAGTACACACATATTATCATCAAAAGAAAGTGGTGCCGTATGTTTTCTCTTTACAGTTCATTACATGCTGCCTTTTTTTAAAGCTCAGCAAGATCGCAACTAGGTGTTCAATAGGCTTAGCCAGCCTGCCAGCTTAGTGGAGTCTGCCACTAGCACAGTCAGTGTAGTCAGCTCAGCTATCCCCATTGAAACCGTGTCTGTGCCTCGACCAAGGTTGGGCAAAACTAAACATGGCGGTGTTCACCTTAGCAATCTCACTGGAATAAAGACCTCCTCCATTCCTGCCATTATTGAAAGATATTGTGATACCTCACGAAATAGGGCTACTTAATGTTAGATCCCTTACTTCCAAGGCAGTTATAGCCAATGAACTAATCATAATCTTGATGTGATTGGCCTGACTGAAACATGGCTTAAGCCTGATGAATTTACTGTGTTAAATGAGATCTCACCTCCTGGTTACACTAGTGACCATATCCCCCGCACATCCCACAAAGACGGAGGAGTTGCTAACATTTATGATAGCAAATTTCAATTTACCAAAAACCCCCGACGTTTTCATCTTTTGAGCTTCTAGTCATGAAATCTATGCAGCCTATTCAATCACTTTTTATAGCTACTGTTTACAGGCATGCTGGGCCATATACAGCGTTCCTCACTGAGATCCCTGAATTCCTATCGGACCTTGTAGTCATGGCAGATAATATTCAAATTTTTGGTGACTTTAATATTCACATGGAAAAGTCCACAGACCCACTCCAAAAGGCTTTCGGAGCCGTCATCGACTCAGTGGGTTTTGTCCAACATGACTCCGGACCTACTCACTGCCACAGTCATACTCTGGACCTAGTTTTGTCCCATGGAATAAATGTTGTTGATCTTAATGTTTTTCCTCATAATCCTGGACTATCGGACCACCATTTTATTACGTTTGCAATCGCAACAAATAATCTGCTCATACCCCAACCAAGGATCATCAAAAGTCATGCTATAAATTCTCGGACAACCCAAAGATTCCTAGATGCCCTTCCAGACTCCCTCCGCCTACCCAAGGACGTCAGAGTACAAAAATCAGTTCACCACCTAACTGAGGAACTCAATTTAACCTTGCGCAATACCCTAGATGCAGTCGCACCCCTAAAAACAAAAAACATTTGTCATAAGAAACTAGCTCCCTGGTATACAGAAAATACAAAGCTTCCAGAAAATTGGAACAGAAATGGCGCCACACAAAACTGGAAGTATTCCGACTAGCTTGGAAAGACAGTACCGTGCAGTATCGAAGAGCCCTCACTGCTGGTCGATCATCCTATTTTTCCAATTTAATTGAGGAAAATAAGAACAATCTGAAATTTCTTCTTGATACTGTCGCAAAGCTAACTAAAAAGCAACATTCCCCAAGAGAGGATGGCTTTCACTTCAGCAGTAATAAATTCATTAACTTCTTTGAGGAAAAGATCATGATCAATTGAAAGCAAATTACGGACTCCTCTTTAATCTGCGTATTCCTCCAAAGCTCAGTTGTCCTGAGTCTGCTCAACTCTGCCAGTACCTAGGATCAAGAGAGACACTCAAGTGTTTTAGTACTATATATCTTGACACAATGATGAAAATAATCATGGCCTCTAAACCTTCAAGCTGCATACTGGACCCTATTCCAACTAAACTACTGAAAGCTATGCTTCCTGCGCTTGGCCTTCCTATGTTGAACATAATAAACGGCTCTCTATCCACCGGATGTGTACCAAACTCACTAAAAGTGGCAGTAATAAAGCCTCTCTTGAAAAAGCCAAACCATGACCCAGAAAATATAAAAAACTATCGGCCTATATCGAATCTCCCATTCCTCTCTGCGTAGCAACTCACTGCCTTCCTGAAGACAAACAATGTATACAAAATGCTTCAGTCTGGTTTTAGACCCCATCATAGTACTGAAACTGCACTTGTGAAGGTGGTAAATTACCTTTTAATGGCGTCAGACTGAGGCTCTGCACCTGTCCTCGTGCTCATAGCCCTTAGTGCTGCTTTTGATATCATCGATCACCACATTCTTTTGGAGAGATTGGATTCCCAAATCGGTCTACACTGACAAGTTCTGGCCTGGTTTAGATCTTATCTGTCGGAAAGATATCAGTTTGTCTCTGTGGATGGTTTGTCCTCTGACAAATCAATTGTACATTTCGGTGTTCCTCAAGGTTCCATTTTAGGACCTTTCACTATATATTTTACCTCTTGGTGATGTCATTCGGAAACATAATGTTAACTTTCACTGCTATGCGGATGACACACAGCTGTACGTTTCGATGAAACATGGTGAAGCCCCAAAATTGCCCTCGCTGGAAGCCTGTGTTTCAGACATAAGGAAGTGGATGGCTGCAAATGTTCTATTTTTAAACTCGAACAAAATAGAGATGCTTATTCTAGGTCCCAAGAAACAAAGAGATCTTCTGAATCTGACAATTAATCTTGATGGTTGTACTGTCGTCTCAAATAAAACTGTGAAGGACCTCGGCGTTACTCAGGACCCTGATCTCTCTTTTGACAAACTTATCAAGACTGTTTCAAGGACAGCTTTTTTCCATCTAAGTAACATTGCAAAAATCAGAAACTTTCTGTCCAAAAATGATGCAGAAAAATGTATCCATGCTTTTGTCACTTCTAGGTTAGACTACTGCCATGCTCTACTTTCCGGATACCCGGATAAAGCACTAAATAAACTTCAGTTAGTGCTAACCACGGCTGCTAGAATCTTGACTAGAACCAAAAAATTTGATCATATTACTCCAGTGCTAGCCTCTCTACACTGGCTTCCTGTTAACTTCTTGACGCTAGGGGACAGATTATTATTTATTTTTTTAAATAACGTTCCCAAGGTAAATGGACTATTTCTCAGGTCCAGATCGGAGAATATGCATATCATTTACAGATTAGGATAGAAAACATGCCAAAGTTTCCAAAACTGTCAATATATTGTCTGTGAGTATAACAAAACTGATTTTGCAGGCGAAAACCTGAGGAAATCTAACCCGGAAGTGATTTATTTTTATTTTTATCTGTTTCATTGCCCGTCTTTCTTCCATTTAAAGGGGTATCAACCAGATTCCTTTTCCAATGGCTTCCTCAGGCTGTGACCAGGCTTTAGACATAGTTTCAGACTTTTATTTTGAAAAATTAGCGAGATTTTTCAAAACTAGTCAGGTGTCCTTTGATTTGTTCCTGCGCGCGAGAGGGGTAGCTCTCCATTTTCTTTCTCTCTTTTATTGAATAGGTTACGGTCCGGTTGAAATATTATCGATTATGTTTGTTAAGGCAAGGGCTGATTTCAAGGTTTTACTGCTAACCTACAAAGCATTTCATGGGCTTGCTCCTACCTATCTTTCGAATTTGGTCCTGCCGTACATACCTACACGTACGCTACGGTCACAAGACGCAGGCCTCCTAACTGTCCCTAGAATTTCTAAGCAAACAGCTGGAGGCAGGGCTTTCTCCTATAGAGCTCCATTTTTATGGAATTGTCTGCCTACCCATGTGAGAGACGCAGACTCGGTCTCAACCTTTAAGTCTTTATTGAAGACTCATCTCTTCAGCAGGTCCTATGATTGAGTGTAGTGTGGCCCAGGAGTGTGAAGGTGAACGGAAAGGCACTGGAGCCCCTCTCTCCACTGGGATTCTCTGCCTCTAACCCTATTACAGGGGCTGAGTCACTGGCTTACTGGTGCTCTTCCATGCCGTCCCTTGGAGGGGTGCGTCACTTGAGTGGGTTGAGTCACTGATGTGATTTTCCTGTCTGGGTTGGTGCCCCCCCTGGGTTGTGCCGTGGCGGAGATCTTTGTGGGCTATACTCGGCCTTGTCTCAGGATGGTAAGTTGGTGGTTGAAGATATCCCTCTAGTGGTGTGGGGGCTGTGCTTTGGCAAAGTGGGTGGGGTTATATCCTGCCTGTTTGGCCCTGTTCGGGAGTATCGTCGGATGGGGCCACAGTGTCTCCCGACCCCTCCTGTCTCAGCCGCCAGTATTTATGCTGCAGTAGTTTGTGTTTGGGAGATAGGGTCATTCTGTTATATCTGGAGTATTTTTCCCGTCTTATCAGGTGTCTTGTGTGAATTTAAGTATGCTCTCTCTCTAATTCTCTCTCTCTTTCTCTCTTTCTTTCTCTCTTTCTCTCTCGGAAAGACCTGAGCCCTAGGACCATGCCTCAGGACTACCTACTACCTGATGACTCCTTGCTGTCCCCAGTTCACCTGGCCGTTTTGCTGCTACAGTTTCAACTGTTCTGCCTGCAGCTATGGAACCCTGACCTGTCCACGGGACGTGCTACCTGTCCCAGACCTGCTGTTTTCAACTCTCTAGAGACAGCAGGAGCGGTAGAGATACTCTGAATGATCAGCTATGAAAAGCCAACTGACATTTACTCCTGAGGTGCTGACCTGTTGCACCCTCAACAACCACTGTGATTATTAGTATTTGACCCTGCTGGTCATCTATGAACATTTGAACATCTTGGCCATGTTGAGTTATAATCTCCACCCGGCACAGCCAGAAGAGGACTGGCCACCCCTCATAGCCTGGTTCCTCTCTTGGTTTCTTCCTAGGTTTTGGCCTTTCTAGGGAGTTTTTCCTAGCCACCGTGCTTCTACACCTGCATTGCTTGCTGTTTGGGGTTTTAGGCTGGGTTTCTGTACAGCACTTTGAGATATCAGCTGATGTAAATACATTTGATTTGATTATGGTGTCAGTTTCTTTTTAGGGAAACTTTATAATATTGTGAAGAGGCAACATACATGTTTTTATCCAAATTGCACAGTGTCATGGCAGGCTACATTTTAAATCCACTCATTAGGCTTTGAGAAATGAGAATATCATAGAATGAGCTTCCATTTTTACCAAGGATGTTTTACAGATGTTGGTCGCATAAACCCAGATTTTCTGTGATTTAGGAACATTCTTGTGTGTGCAATTGTATAAGTGAGGGAAAAAATATTACCAACTCAGGTCTGTAAAACCATCTTGAAATGTCTATTGTATTCACCAAGAAGCTTGCTAAACTGATTTGATTTAATGTTTAGTCTTTCTCTGTTTTGAGGTGAAGGTAAGTCATTTTCTTTACTTTCTGATATTTCTTTTTTTTGAATAAGTGCAAGGAATTCTGATGGTGTCGTTTTAGGCTTAGGAAACAAACACATTACTTGTAGGTGACAGTTTAATCATTCATTTTACCTCCTTAACTAATTGTTGGCTTAAGTACACTATATATATACAAAAGTATGTGGACACCCCTTCAAATTAGTGTATTCTGCTATTTCAGCCATACCTGTTGCTGACAGGTGTATAAAATTGAGCACACAGCCATGCAATCTCCATAGACAAACATTGACAGTGGAATGGCCTTACTGAAGAGCTGTGACTTTCAACGTGGCACTGTCATTGGATGTCACTTTTCCAGCAAGTCAGTTTGTAAAATGTCTGCCCTACTAGAGCTGCCAACGGTCAACTGTAAGGGTAGTTATTGTGAAGTGGAAAGGTCTAGGAGCAACAACGGCTCAGCCGTGAAGTGGTGGGCCACACAAACTCACAGAACGGGACCGGCGAGTGCTGGCACACATAACAATTGGCTGTCCTCCGTTGCAACACTCATTACTGAGTTCCAAACTGCCTTTGGAAGCAACGTCAGCACAATAACTGTTCGTCAGGAGCTTCATGAAATGGGTTTCCATGGCCAAGCACCCGCACACAAGCCTAAGATCACCATGGAGCAGTGGAAACGCGTTCTCTGGAGTGATGAATTACACTTCATCATCTGGCAGTCCGACGAACGAGTCTTGGTTTGGCGGATGCCAGGAGAACGCTACCTGCCCGAATGCATAGTAGTGCCAAATGTAAGGTTTAGTGGAGGAGGAATATCGGTCTGCGACTGTTTTTCATGGTTCGGAAACATGCCTGGCCTGCACAGAGCCCTGACCTCAACCTCCTCAAAATCCTGTAGGATGAATTGGAAAGCTGACTGCGAGTCATCCTAACATCAGTGCCGGACCTCACTAATGCACTTGTGGCTGAATAGATGCAAGTCCCCGCAGCAATGTTCCAACATCTAGTGGAAAGCCTTCAGAAGAGAGGAGGCTACTATAGCAGCAAAGGGGGGACAAACTATATTATTTCCTATGATTTTGGAATGAGATGTTTGACGAGCAGGTGTCCACATACTTTGTCATGTAGTGTACACACAGTGTACAAAACATTAGGAACACCTTCCTAATATTGAGTTGCATCTCCTTTTGCCCCCAGAACAGCCTCAATTCGTCGGTACATGGACGCTACATGGTGTCAAGCATTCCAAATAAATGCTGGCCCATGTTGACTCCAATGCTTCCCACAGTTGTCAATTTGGCTGTATGTCCTTTGGGTGGTGGACCATTCTTGATATACACAGGTAACTGTTGAGCGTGAAAAAGTCATAAACCCAGCAGCGTTTCAGTTCTTGACTCACTCAAGCCGGTATGCCTGGCACCTACTACCATACCCAGTTCAAAGGCACTTAAATCTTTTGCCTTGCCCATTCACCATCTGAATGGCAATCTATGTCTCAAGGCTTAAAAATCCTTCTTTAACCTGTCTCCTCCCCTTCATCTACACTGATTTGAAGTGGATTTAACAAGTGGCATCAATAAGGGATCATAGCTTTCACTTGGTCAGTCTCATGGAAAAAAGCAGATATTGCTAATGTTTTGTACACGGTGTATGTCATTAAGTTACAAGCACGCTACTCAACTTTGGTAAGCGTTTACCTTATGAAATTACTTCATTTTCTAATATTGTGCGAGCTAAAATCTTTTTGCTTTGTTTCTCTGCTGTATACTCGAACAGCTCAGGCAATTTTTTTAACATCCATTTGTTTTATGACAGCATCAATAGAATGTGATGACGAGGTCTTATCTTGATCACTAAAAATAAACTGAAACGTAAGCAAAATGTGAATTAAGTCCTGTTAAACTCATTGCTGTGGTATTTTTCATGCAAAACTATGGTGTGATCATGAGACCATCTTTAAAGGCCCAGTGCGTTCAAAAACATGATTTCCAGTGTTGTATATAGATTTCCACACAGGTTGGATGATAATGCCTTTTAAGTGTAAAAGCTGTTTGAAAAGACCGCATGAAATGCCTGTTTTGGTGAGACGGAGTTCTGGCCTGCCTGGTGACTTCACCAGGCGATAAATTAGTTAATAGGCCAATAAGAAAGAGTTCCAAACCTCAGCCAATAACAGCTAGTTTTCAGTTTCCCCCTCCCTACTAAAACCACTCCCAGACAGTCCTAGCAACATTCTTACTTGAGAAATGGCTCTTTGCAAGGAAGTTATTTTGACAATTTTAATTGAAAAACAACCACAGTAAGATAATTAATTGTTACCCAGAAATTATTTGAAATTCAGATAAAAATGGCTGCATTGGACCTTTAAATACAGGTCACTTCTACAAACAAAGCACATGTTATGGTTTAATCATATTTGATTGCTGTTCTCAGTCTTGTCTGTAGGTGGCACTTGGTACTTTTAAACAAATTTTCTGACTGATTAATACTATTCAGGAGGCTGCTGAGGGGAGAATGGCACATAATAATGGCCGGAACGGAGCAAATGGAATGGCATCAAACACCTAGAAACCATGTGTTTGATATCATTCCAATGCTTCCACTCACTACCACGATCCCATTCTCCCCAATTAAGGTGCCACCAACCTCCTGTGTCATGAGGCTATTGTCACATTGTATAAATGATTGGAGACAGGCGCAGGAATACGTAATAGGGGGTTTTAATATTCCACACAAAAATACAACATGCCATGAAAAGGTACGGGGACGAAGCCCAAAACAAACATGTATAGAGAAACACAGGGATTTAACCCAAACAAAAGAGCGAGGTTAAACCTCTTATGTATACACAGGACAAGACCCATAATAACAAGTACACTATATACACGCAGCACGAAAGCCAAACCAACAAAGCACAGGCACTCAAAAGACCAACGGACATGGGAACAACAACCAACAAGACAATGGTGAACAGAGGGTACATATATAGAATTACTAATCAGGGGAATTGGAACCAGGTGTGCGTAATGAAACAGTTCAGCGTGCCTAGAGGCTGGTGACATAGACCTCTGGAGCTCGTGTACAGAATGAGCAGCAGCACCTACCGGGGGAATCCGTGACAGCTATGTAGAAATGTTGTGATGATGGGATAGGCCTATCAACCAAGTGCATAGTGAGGAAGAATGATCCACTCATGTTAGGTTGATGTTTGACAAGAATATTCTAAAGCTATTTTCAGTTCAGCAAATGGCTTGCCTGGCTACCGACACTCCTAACTCAGGCCAAACGCTATGCCATGGCCAATGGAAGTTAATGCCTCGATCACACCTACAGTGTTTTTGCGTTTTGGTACACCAGATGTACAGTGCATTAATTGTCAATGGCGTTTGACTTGCGGCGTTGCAGAGGAAGTTGCAGTGAGTTCTGTGTGGTGCATACATTGGATACAACTAAAGTATGCATCAAATTGTATGCATAGACGGCTTGACAGAAATGGTAACAGAAGGTGAATGTTGAAGTTTTGTTGCACACATATCAAGATGATGCTGTGTACCATTTTGCGCAATGACGCTGTAGGTGTGTTCCAGGCACAAGCCTCGTTCACATTACCCATAAGCACTCCTTTACATTGCGCCAG
This sequence comes from Salvelinus alpinus, assembly GCF_045679555.1. Lineage (NCBI taxonomy): Eukaryota > Metazoa > Chordata > Actinopteri > Salmoniformes > Salmonidae > Salvelinus > Salvelinus alpinus. Next base: position 4,653,199 of record NC_092101.1, read on the forward strand.
ATGTCATGCATTTCAATGGGGACATCCACAACGGAGTGGAAACCTAACGCCCCCTTGCTGTTGAAGGCTCTGTTGCGAGATGGACATTGCTTTGAACATTTTTAAACTTTGCAGTCTCTCTTCGGTCTTGTTGAAAAACAGTAAGTTACCAAAACATAGAAGATGGAAAATGTGTGGTTTTCAGTGATGGCTTTATGGTTTAACTAGCCACTGTTAAATGATACACATTGCCTGTGAAGCCAATTATATCATGACAAATTGCCTCCCGTTTAAGTTTATGATGGTGTGGCTTTACAAACACTACACTTCTCTGTTCAGTAGCAGGGCAAGACTCCTTGAAGGCGACATACAGCGTAATGAAATACCTCTCGATTTAAAGGGTAATTAGTATTGTATGTAGTGAATGACACAGCAGCAGAATAATTTAGTTTGAGACATCAGGCTAGCAAATGGCATTGAATTAAAAGTAAACTACAATGTGAGGATATAGGCTTGCCTTATGATAATTAGGCTAGTAGGCCTACATTTTCTTAAATGCAACAACTAGGCTTATCCCATGCCTCTGAATAATCCTAGGTCAGTGATTTCCAACCATGTGGTTTAGGGAGCTTCCATGGGGTCCCTGAAAAAGCTGTGATAAAACTAAGATTGAGTAAAACAGCAGCAAGGCCAACATGTCTAATTTTAAAAAAGCTTTTCAGTGGAACTCAGAATGGATCAGAACCCCTAGTTCAGGTAAGATAACTATATCAAAGCCATTAATAGCCTAGGCCATATTTTAATGTAAGGCATAGCTGCCTACTAGGTATAGGCCTATGCCAAAACATTTACAATGTAATTTCAGCAGAAAAGTGAACATGCACTTTAAATTAGGCCCTTGTCCAGCTGCCAAAATTAGCCTCCTGGAGCAATTGGTGTTGAAAGTTAGGCCTGCCGAATTTTGAAATTGTGCATATGCTCTTGCAGGTAGTCCCACCTCCCGTGCTTTAAAAAGTGTGACGCGTTTTTACGCACAGTAGCTTTGCAGACTACACTTGGAGGCTGCTGGGCATGTACAGTGGACTTAGCCTGTATATATCCTCACATAGAGGATGACTTCCGACAACTGAGACTCTGGATACCTGGCGCAACTCTTCTCCCGGAGAGATGTTGGAATCCAACAAGTCCTTGCGTGAGAGCAATGCCACCAAAAGTGGCAACTGTGGATCCGTATCAGTTGTTTTCCCCATTACTATGATGGTAACGGGAATGGTGGGCAATTCTCTCGCTCTTATGCTGGTATATAGCTCGTACAGAAAAAAAGAAAATAACAGGAAAAAGTCTTTCCTACTCTGCATAGGGTCGCTGGCATTGACTGATCTGTTTGGACAGCTTCTCACCAGCCCGATAGTTATATCGGTTTACAGAGCCGATTTGAAATGGGACCGCATAGACTCATCGGGGAGTCTGTGTGCTTTCTTTGGAGTCTGTATGACAACTTTTGGCTTGTGTTCTCTATTCTTTGCCAGCGCAATGGCAATTGAGAGGGCATTGGCGATTACAAGTCCTCATTGGTACTCCAATCACATGAAGACACGTGTGACAAAGCAAATTCTGGCAGTTATATGGTGTCTTGTTCTGTTTTTCTCGCTGTTGCCGGTCGCAGGAGTTGGGCACTATACGCTGCAATGGCCAGGCACTTGGTGCTTCATAAGCACTGGAGACAGAGAAGTCCCGGGCAACATGTTTTTCTCCATCACTTTCGCTGTTCTTGGGATATTCTCACTTCTTGTGACTTTCTCCTGCAACGTCGTCACAATTCGTGGATTACTTATTCGTTGCAAAACGAAATCGGGCACATCTCACTCATCCAAGCAGTGGGAACGATTAACCACGGAGACAGTCATTCAACTATTGGGAATCATGTGTGTACTGCTTATATGCTGGGCTCCTTTACTGGTAAGTTCTGGTGGTTTTCCTCTACTGGTAAATTCTGGTGGTTTTCCTTTTGTTTTATAGCATTTGTTAATGTGGTGTAGAACTCTCTAAAATACTAAAATCATATTTAACAAGGCACGCCTATACTACAAATAATTCACAGAACGTACATTGTAATTAAAGTTCCAAAGGAATGGTCTCAGTTACAACCTTATTGACACACACATGTGATTGGTTGAGGTGATTAGTTAACGTTCTTGAGTGCTTGATGTCACACAGATGCTCTACAGAGCAGTCTGTTTAGCCTGTTTACCTAGCGCACACCGCCCAGGGGTTAACACCGACCGAACAACTTGGGAAACCGCTTCAGTTTGATCACCAAATTAGTTGGGGAAATAAATAGGGCTGTGACGATTATGGCATTTTGGGTAACGATTAATTAACGATAAATGTACACGATTATTGTCGTAAGTCTTTTTCTTGTAATGCATCATATTGCACGTTTGAAAATTCGTTTTGGAAATGAAGCTTCTCCTCCCAACAGTGCCATTCTGCTCATAAAATTGAAAAAAAAAATGCTATTATCTTCATAAATAAAGTTGAATCTTCCCTTCTCCTAAAATATATATATTCAGAAAATTATGATGTTTTTTTGGAGTTCACGGTTATTGTCCATAATTGTTGAACCAAATGAAAACCTCATCAGCTAGCTACCAATCTATTTTAGTTTCACTCAAATTAGCCCACTAATTGTTATTTTGACCTTTCCACAAATGGTCTGGTATGTGTTGTTTGATGTGAGCAAGTTAACCCAAATGTATCAAATAATAGGTTGTGTGTCCACAATAAGTTTGTGGCTATTGCCTGGCCAGTGGTCTAGCTAGCTACATTTCAGTAATTAGCTATCCTCCTAAAAGCGGTGGTCAGTGTAAAGCTAAGTGAAAAAGTTAGTTATTGTTGCCGTGGTGTAATCATGTCTAACCAGTTGGCTAATGTAGCCTGTGTGCCCATGAGCTCCCACGTCTAGGTAGCTGTGTCTTTTGGTGTCCACGATTAGCTATCTAGCTACTGTTGACTAAACCCATTCTGTACAAATTTGCACAACCGCTGCATTCAAACAAGGCTGCAATGAAACCTAATGGGACTGTGTGGGCATCAGTCTGTGCTGAGAACCACATTTCTATTCAAGCTTCGATTGACATGGTAATGGCCCAATAGTATTGCAGAATTGTTTAAAAAACGGACCCCTCTGACGCTGTACGTTAAATTGTGATGTATCATGACGTAACGTACAGCACGCATATTGCAACTCATTCTGTGTCGTACAGCCTCTCTCAACCAGGTGTAGCGCTTCTCTCTCAGATTAAAAACAAGAAAGAGACAGGGACAGGGTAAGGGGGATACCTAGTCAATTGTGCAACTGAGTGCATTCATTTTTTTGGCGTCATGACTGCAAGCCATCATGACTCTCAAAACCCACAACAGCCGCCCTAAAAACCCGATTCAAATTCGACACAAACCTTCAAATAGGTATGTGATGACACATTATATAAACTCTTTATAGTGTTTTCTTTACGTTTTAGAGGTGATAAGTTGGACAGATCGGGTGAAAAAAGCAGTTTCCCCACACGGCTTATAGGGTTCACCCGCCATTTTTAAAAAGACCCAACGGAGCTCATTGCCTTCTTCAATCATGCAGAAACAGGCAGCATGAAGGGCTCGTCATTGATTTTACTGGAAAGGGAAGAAATTGTGCTTTACAATGGTATTCATATTACAGTTGACCTGGAAGTATTATGTTTTTGGGGCGTTAAAATAAGGTCATTGTATTGTACATTACAGCGCAATGTACAAAAGTGTGTTAGCTAACTATAGTTGGCTACTGCATGGCCATTGTAAGCCAGCATGCTAACTAGCCAGCTACATTTCAGTCAGTACCTATCCTTCTAAATGCGATGGTCACTGGATAAACTAGCTATGAGTTGAACATATATTACCAGTCAAAAGTTTGGACACACCTACTCATTCAAGGGTTTTTCTTTATTTTTTACTATTTTCTACATTGTAGAATAATAGTGAAGACATCAACTATGAAATAACACATATGGAATCATGTAGTAACCAAAAAAAGTGTTAAGCAAATCAAAATACATTTTTTATTTGAGGTTGATCAAAGTTGCCACCCTTTCCCTTGATGAAAGCTTTGCAAACTCTTGGCATTCTCTCAACCAGCTACATGAGGTAGTCACCTGGAATGCATTTCAATTCACAGGTGGGCCTTTGTTAAAAGTTAATTTGTGGAATTATTTCCTTCTCAATGCGTTTGAGCCAATCAGTTGTGTTGTGACAAGGTAGGGGTGGTATACCGACAATATTCTTATTTGGTAAAAGACCAAGTCCATATTATGGTAAGAACAGCTCAAATAAGTAAAGAGAAACAACAGTCCATCATTACTTTTAGGGAAGCACGATATATAGGTGAACTTATCGGAATCGGACGATATGAGCTAAAAACGCCAATATCAGCATCGGCTCGATGTCTAGTTTAACGCCGATGTGCAAAACCGATGTCAAAGCTGATGTGCATACCTACATAACGTAGGTACATGACGTAATGACGCCACGTAAAATGTAGCACTACACATGCAACACAGCATTCCTAACCTAGCCCACAATGTCTGCTGTGTGGATTGAACAGTCAACAAGTCGAGCTGTCATTTGAAAGAGTAAGAACATTTCAGCGAGACAACTCAAAGACGAAACCCATTAATGCCAAGATAATGTAATTCATTGCCCTTGATAATCAACCGTTCTCTGTCGGGGGTGATGTAGGCTTTCGCCGACTTGTCGAGCACCAGTACACACTACCAAGTAGGGCTGGGCGATATATAGAGTTTATGTTTTAGCGTGATATCGAAAATGCCTGTATCGCAAGAATCAAGGTTCTGTTACAATGTTGTAACATTTAAAAAATGCAGCATCTCACTGTCTCTTCTCTGTCAGCCTAATGTCGAATCATGTCCCAATTGTGTGAAAACAGGTGCACAGAGGTTATCCACCAATCACAACCCTAGACAGCCTTTCACTAATTGTATCCACGGCAGAGAAGTGTAGCGGCGGTAAGAGTTCCACCAAAATGGAAAGTGAGGTGTGTGAATGAAATCATCCCCAAAAAGGGCAGCAATGTTTTTTCAGTAATATGGAAGTGGTTCGGGTTTAAGAGGTCTGATGTTCAGCAAACGAATGTCCTGTGCAAAATGTCTCGAAAGACAATTGCTACGATAAGCAGCAGCACAACCAACCTCTTCCATCACCTGCAACTGAAACACGAGGTGGAATGGGAGGATTGCGTGAGGTTACGCAATGCCGATTCCAGTCGCCCGATTCCCAAAACGTCTGCTAAAAGACAAACTACCATGGCTGCATCCTTTTCAAACTTAATCCCTTATGACAAGAAAAGTTTGAGGTGGAAGGAGATAACGGAGGCAGTGACCTATTACATAGCGAAAGATATGGTTCCAATCTTTACAGTACAAAAGCCAGGCTTCTGCTAGGTACAGTTGACCACAAATATCAGCTGCCAAGCCGCAAGTATTTCACTGAAGAAGCCCTTCCGCGATTATACACTGCTACACGCGAAAGAGTCACAGAGAAGCTGGCTAGTGTTTCAAATTTTTCCACCACAGCCGGTATATGGTCGAGCAGAACGTCAGAGCCATACCTAAGTTTGAAAGTCCACTACATAAATGAAGACTGGAAATTGCAAAATGTCTGCCTCCAGACGTCTTACTTCCCCGATGATCAAATAGCCCAGGGTCTCAAAGACTCTCTGGCATCGTGGAAGATGAACGAAGACCGACAGGTGTGCATGGCAACTGACAGCGGGAGCAACATGATAAAAGCGTTGCGCTTGATCTCGCCATCGGTAAGTGTGACATTGGATAATTGAAGTGCATTCAAAAAGGTTATGTGCAGGCCAGCTGTAGGCTAATGTGTTAGTAGTTGTGTCATTCTGCCAATCCAATAGCAAATAACCACAGGCTGTTTTAATTACAACAACAAATTAACTAAATTAATACACTTTCAATCAACATGATTATATCAATTACATATTCAAACAGCTAGTGGTCAAACATTCCTAAACAATAGAATAGACATGTGTGTGGGAGGGGGGTTGGGGTGGTGTTGGTTAGACAGGTCAACTGAATGCTGTACTTGTCACATTATTGAACATGCTGCCATTCTTAGAATCCTTTGTTTCTTCATTCTTTTCAGAGAATGGTGGGAAAGACACACGAGTTGACCGTGCCATTGGGTTATGCAAGAAGGTGGTCAGTATCTTTTCCTTCAGCTGTTAGAAGAGGAGAGACTTGTTTCTAGCACAGACTGAGCTCAGTCTACACACTCACCAGCTCATCACAGAGTCCCCAACCAGGTGGGGGTCAAGATAGAAGATGATAGAATGAATCCTGGAACAAGAAAAGGCCATAGCCCGAGTCCTGGGCTCAGAGAAAAAAAGCAGGCACCTGGTGCCCAACTATCAGGAAATTGATGTGTTGGAATCAGTGAACAAACCATGGGCCCACTACAGGAATTCACTGACACGCTGTCCGGGAAGAACTATGTTAGCGTCTCCTACCTCAAGCCTGTGCTAAACCTGTTCAACAGCAGCCTCCTGTAGCCAGACGAAGGTGAGGGCACGCAAGAGTGCCACACTACAGTATCTCAACGACAAGTACGAAGATCCTTTCACAGTTGAACTCCTTGATATGGCCCCGCTGGTGGATCCCTGGTTCAGGACAACATATATATAGCAGATGACAAGATTGAGAGCATCAAACAAAGAGCTGTTTTGGAGCTGAAGTCTCTTCTAGCTGAGGAAAGCACACGACACTCTAGCAGAAATGTGCACCAAGAAGAAGAAAGTGAAACTGGGCAAGAAAACACTTGCAAGCTTCTTCAAGAAGACAGTGCTGTCTGGCCCACAGTCCGAGGAGGACATCAAAACTGAGTTGTCAAGTTACTTGATGATGTCCCCTGACACAGACCCAGACAAAGACCCACTTGAGTGGTGGAGGCTCCATGAGGCCAACTTCCCAAGACTAAGTAAGTTTGCTTAAAAAGTACCTGTGCATTCCTGCTACAAGTGCCCCTTCAGACAGGGTCTTTAGCACAGGTGGGAACATTGTGACATGTCACAGGGCATGCCTCAGTCATTTTTCCAACAATTGTTTATAGACAGATTATTTCACTTTTAATTCACTGAACCACAATTGCAGTGGGTCAAAAGTTTACATACACTCAGTTGACTGTGTCTTTTAACAGCTTGGAAAATTCCAGAAAATTTGAGTCAATTGGAGGTGTACCTGTGGATATATTTCAAGGCCTACTTTCAAACTCAGTGCCTCTTTGCTTGACATCATGAGAAAATCAAAAGAAATCAGTCAAGACCTCAGAAAAAAATTGTAGACCTCCACAAGTCTGGTTCATCTTTGGGAGCAATTTCCAAATGCCTGAAGGTACCACGTTCATCTGGACAAACAATAGTGCACAAGTATAAATGCCATGGGACCACGCAGCCGTCATACCTCTGAGGAAAGAGATGCGTTCAGTCTCCTAGAGATGAATGTACTTTGGTGCGAAAAGTGCAAATCAATCCCAGAACAACAGCAAAGGACCATGTGAAGATGCTTGAGGAAACAGGTACAACATTATCTACATCCACATTAAAACCAGTTTTATATCGACATAACCTGAAAGGCCGCTCAGCAAGGAAGAAGCCACTGCTCCAAAACCGCCATAAAAAAGCCAGACTACGGTTTTCTACTGCACATGGGGACAAAAATCGTACTTTTTGGAGAAATGTTCTCTGGTCTGATGAAACAAAAATAGAACTGTTTGGCCATAATGACCATCATTATGTTTGGAGGAAAAAGGGGAGGCTTACAAGCTGAAGACACCATCCCAACCGTGAAGAACGGGGGTGGCAGCATCATGTTGTGGGGGTGCTTTGCTGCAGGAGGGACTGGTGCACTTCATAAAATAGATGGCATCATGAGGAAGACAATGACCCTAAGCATACTTCCAAAGTTGTGGAAAAAATGGCTTAACACAGTGTCAAAAGAAGGGCCAGATGTATACAGAATGGTGTCGTCTTCTTAGAGGTAGATCAGGGAATCATCAGCAGCAAGAGCGACATCGTTGATATATACATAGAAGAGAGTCGGCCCGAGAATTGAACCCTGTGGCACCCCGATAGAGACTGCCAGAGGTCCGGACAACAGGCCCTCCGATTTGACACACTGGTCTCTATCTGAGAAGTATTTGGTGAACCAGGCGAGGCAGTCATTAGAGAAACCAAGGCTATTGACTCTGCCGATAAGAATGCAGTGATTGACAGAGTCGAAAGCCTTGGCCAGGTTGATGAAGACGGCTACACAGTACTGTCTTTTATCGATGGCGGTTATGATATCATTTAGGACCTTGAGCGTGGCTGAGGTGCACCCATGACCAGCTCGGACACCAGATTGCATAGTGGAGAAGGTACGGTGGGATTCGAAATGGTCGGTGATCTGTTTGTTAACCTGTTTAGGTCTAGATTGTCTCCCACTTTGAAGACAGCTGCAGCTTTCCGATCTTTTGGGACCTCAGATGATACAAAAGAGAGGTAGAACAGGCTAGTAATAGGAGTTGCAACAATTTCGGCGGATAATTTTAGAAAGAGAGGGTCCAGATTATCTAGCTCAGCTGATTTGTAGGGATACAGATTTTGCAGCTCTTTCAGAACATCAGCTGTCTGGATTTGGGTGAAGGAGAAGCGGGGGGGGGGCTTGGGAAAGTTGCTACAGAGCCGTAGAAAAATGCAAAATGAAATTATCGATTATCGTAGATTTATCTGTGGGACAGTGATTCCTAGCCTCAGTGAATGGGCAGCTGGGAGGAGGTGATCTTATTCTCCATGGACTTTACAGTGTCCCAGAACTTTTTGGAATTAGTGCTACAGGACGCAAATTTCTGTTTGAAAATGCTAGCCTTAACTTTCCTAACTGACTGAGTATATTGGTTCCTGACTTTCCTGAAAAGTTGCATATCGCGGGGGCTATTCGATGCTAATGCAGAACGCCACAGGATGTTTTTGTGCTGGTCAAGGGCAGTCAAGTCTGTGGTGAACCAAGGGCTATATCTGTTCTTAGTGCTAAATTTTTTGAATGGGGCATGCTTATTTAAGATGGCGAGGAAAGCACTTTTAAAGAGCAACCAGGCATCCTCTACTGACGGGATTAAGACAATATCCTTCCAGGATACCTGGGCCAAGTCGATTAGAAAGGCCTGCTCGCTGAAGTGTTTTAGGGAATATTTGACAGTGATGAGGGGTGGTCGTTTGACCTCGGACCCATCGCGCACGCAGGCAATGATGCAGTGATCGCTGAGATCCTGGTTGAAGACAGCAGAGGTGTATTTAGAGGGCAAGTTGGTCAGGATGATATCTAAGAGGGTGCCGATGTTTATGGATTTAGGGTTGTACCTGGTAGGTTCCTTAATAATTTGTGTGAGATTGAGGGTACCTAGCTTAGATTGTAGGACGGCCGGGGTGTTAAGCATATCCCAGTTTAGGTCACCTAACAGTACGAACTCTGAAGATCGATGGGGGGCAATCAATTCACATATGGTGTCCAGGGCACAGCTGGGGGCTGAAGGGGGTCTATAACAAGCGGAAACGGTGAGAGACTTGTTTCTGGAAAGGTATATTTTTAAAAGTAGAAGCTCAAATTGTTTGGGCACAGACCTGGATAGTATGACAGAACTCTGCAGGTCTTCTCTTCAGTAGATTGCAACTCTGCCCCTTTTGGCAGTTCTATCTTGTCGGAAGATGTTATAGTTAGGGATGGAAATTTCAGGATTTCTGGTGTCCTTCCTAAGCCATGATTCAGACACGGCTAGGACATCAGGGTTGGCGGAGTGTGCTAAAGCAGTGAATAAAACCAACTTAGGGAGGAAGCTTCTAATGTTAACATGCATGAAACCAATGCTTTTACGGTTACAGAACTCAACAAATGAGTGCGACAGAGAAATGGGAGTGATGCTGGGGGCTGCAGGGCCTGGGTTACCTATACATCGCCAGAGGAACAGAGGAGGAGTAGGAACAGAGTGCGGCTAAAGGCTAAAAGAACTGGTCGTCTAGTGAGTTTGGAACAGAGAGTAAGAGGAGCAGATTTCTGGGCGCGGAAGAATAGATTCAAGCCATAATGTACAGACAAGGGTATGGTAGGATGTGAGTACAGTGGAGGTAAACCTAGGCATTGAGTGACGATAAGAGAGGCACCAGTAATTGTTTCAGGCTTGTATTCTGAAAAATGAAGAAGTAAGAGCAGTCTGAATGAGTGGACCCTAAAGTGTCACAGAGCTTTTTCATGCACGCGACCGAGAGAGTGCGTTTCTTGTTTACCTTTTAAATTGACGACGTTATTGTCCGGTTGAAATATTATTGATTATTTAGGCTAAAACATCGTTTGACATTTTTCTATGAACTTTACAGATACAATTTGGATTTTTGTCTTCCTGTTTTGACTGTGTTTGAGCCTGTGGATTACTGAAGAAAACGCGCAAACAAAACAGAGGTTTTTGGATATAAAGAGACTTTACCGAACAAAAGAAACATTTATTGAGTAAATGAATGTCTGCTGAGTGCAACCATATGAAGATCATCAAAAGTAAGGGATTAATTGTATCTCTATTTCTGACATGTGTAACTGTTCTACTTGGCTGGCTACTGTTTGTAATGATTTGTCTAGTGGGCTATGTTCTCAAATAATCGTAAGGTATGCTTTCGCTATAAAGCATTTTTAAAATCTGACACCGTGGTTAGATTCACAAGAATTTCATCTTTAAACCTATGTAAAATATGTTTTGTTTTCTTAATTTTTATAATGAGTATTTCTGTATTTGAATTTGGCGCCCAACAGTGTCACTGGCTGTTGAAGAGGTGGGACGCTAACGTCTCACGTGCCCAAGGGAGGATAGTGTGGATAGGAGGACGTCATGATTCAAAGTTTCAAAGGCCTTTTCAAGATCCAAAAAGACTGTTCCGACTTCTCCGATGTCCAGTTTAGATTTAATGCACTCCAGAAAATAACAATTGGCTGTTTCGGTAGAATGGTTAACATCCATTCATAAATATCAACCCTATCCAGAGACCTGTTTTGGTAAATGCGTTGCACCATTAGATGCACTTTTTGGCGTGCTCTATAATTGAACCTGTTTCTGCTTCTACAGTGTGCAATAAGGCCTAAGTGTAATTTGTATTTATACTGTGCATTAAATGTATTTTGTACACACATCCAGATACTCAGCTTGTTTGTGCAGTGACTTTCTTAGGGATAGGACAGGCTGTGGACAGGGCTAGGTTACTGGAACAGTGTTATGACCAGTCTTAAATCGTTGGATAACAAAAGTAGGTTGTAATGATGATATTATACAGCTATTGACTATAAAACTGTGCTGTTTTCTGTCGATTTATACAGCTTGTCATAAGGGGATGTTCAAGGCAGGTTGGATTAATTTGCAGTGGGCAGATGAGACACATTTTATTACCATGTGCAGCCACAACGAATCTCAATCAGTTAGTGATCGGATCATCTTAATCAGATGAAGGACAACCACATGTTAACCACGCCTTTTGAGAGCTGATTCAAATCCATTGGACGCACCCGTGCGTTAATCTAAGTAACATAATAAAATAAAATAAAAAGTGAGCCCTGCATGACAAAACCAAACAATTACCGAAATCTGTAGTGACAGAAGGAATTTCAAGAGTTTGCCATCTCTGTGACCAGGTATGGTATCTCGTATATCTATAAATTAGTAATGATGTTAAGTAAAGCGAGACCCTCCAAGGTAATCTTGATTCAATTGTCACTGACTCTTTTCTTTAGGTGCTGATGTTAAGAATGATCTCGACACAGACGTCTTCACATCACTGCAAACCGGCAGAAGTGTCTTTCACTCCTAGTCAAGACATCCAGGTGGACTGTAACTTCTTTCTCACCGCCATTCGCCTGGCCTCTCTGAACCAGATCCTGGACCCTTGGGTTTACCTGCTTCTAAGGGAGATTATACTGCGCAAGTTCTGCCAGGTGGCCAATGCTGTGTCCAACTGCTCCATAGATGGACAAAAGGAGACTCAGGTGGCCCTGGATGCTCTCAACAAGCAGCCTTCTGACACTAACGGTCTGTAGAAACAGTAAATGGACCCGATCAAACTTAAGGATAACCTGACCTGATTACAATTTTTTTTTCTTCGATCACCCACAGTCCAAAAACAGTTTTTGTGCAATAATGTTGTTCCACTAATGACAGAAATTACTTTGTTAGTGTGTTAATGGACCTGGCAATGCTCTCCATGTGCACACATTTTTGTTTGGTTGCATATATTCTCGTGAGGCTCACAAAACCAGCATGTGAAAACGTGACCTCTGCAACCTTCACTTTGGACTGTTAAAGCCAATGACTTCCAGGGGGATTTTTTTACATGGTTGCTCAATAACATTACAGCCCTACCAAACACAAACAGACATTCTCAATCAGAAGATACCATTTTGTTTTTCAACCAACAAGTTAAAACAATGTCAGTGAATGATTGGAGTGCTCGTAAGGGGATGTGATGTAGCCTTTTGACAGTTGACAACTGTTAGTGGAATATAGTTTTTGACTTTCTGGAATCACATTTACATTTCATGTAACAAAGTTGACGTTAAATGTAATGATGGCTGGAATGTGTGACATGTTTAATTCCAATCATTCTTCACTTTGTCATCTGTAATAGACTAGATTTGTAACCACATTTAAAAAAAAAAAGGGGAACATCTGAAGTGCAAGGCAAGTGTACTCGAAACTGGAATAGATTGCGCAGTATTATATATGCTAATTTAAGAAGATTGCAAAATGCATTGATATATGGAAAAGGCATTGATATTTGTTGTTTCTGTGTTGAACACTGAAATGTGTGTTTAACTCAATGTGCTGAAGATGCTACCTATTGGGGATATGCTGTCATATGTACAGGGGGGTCCACAATTATTGGCACCCTTGATAAAAAAAAATGCAAAAAAAACAGTATAAAATAAATAGGAAATGTATATTATTTTATGCAAATACAATTGCTCTGATAGATTTTGTTTAACTCCTGAGTGGCGCAGCGGTCTAAGGCACTGCATCTCAGTGCTAGAGGCGTCACTACAGACACCCTGGTTCAGTGGTCTAAGGCACTGCATGCTAGAGGCGTCACTACACTAGCCTGGTTGGAATAGGGCAGCGCACAATTGTCCCATAGGGCAGCGCACAATTGGCCCAGCGTTGTCCGGGTTTGGCCGGTGTAGGCCGTCATTGTAAATAAGAATTTGTTCTTAACTGACTAGCCTAGTTAGAGAAAGGTTAAATACAAAAAATAAAAAATTTAAATTAAAACTCTAAAAGATAGGGGTAAAAATTATTGGCACCCCTTTTTGCAGTAGGCCTACTCCTACCCTTGCGAGGATAACGCCACGGTTGATGGAATATCGTTTTTGACCTAATGGTATTACATTTGCATTTCACATAACAAAGTTGATGTTAAATGTAATGATGCATGGAATGTGTGACATGTTTAATTCCAATAGTTCTTAACTTTTTTTCTAAACTGTTTAAAAAACCTCTACACGATTGGTGTCCCACCCGCAGGACGGTTGAGCTAACGTAGGCTACTGTGATTAGGTTGTAAGTAACAAGACAATTTCCCAGGACATGGGCAGAAAGCTTAAATTCTTGGTAATCTAACTGCACTGTTCAATTTACAGTAGCTATTACAGTGAAAGAATACCATGCTATTTTTTGAGGAGAGTGCACAGTTATGAACTTGAACATGTATTTATAAATCAATTAGGCACATTTGGGCAGTCTTGATACAACATTTTGAACATCAATACAAAGGTTCATTGGATCAGTCTAATAATTTGCACATTCACTGCTGCCATCTAGTGGACAATATCTAAATTGCGCCTGGGCTGGAACAATACATTTTGGCCTTTCTCTTGCATTTCAAAGACGGTACAAAAAAAAAAAGTTTTTTTCTTTATATTATCTTTTACCAGACCTAATGTGTTATATTCTCCTATATTAATTTAATTAATTTAATTTCCACGAACTTCAAAGTGTTTCCTTTCAAATGGTATCAAGAATATGCAAATTCTTGCTTCAGGTACTGAGCTACAGGCAGTTAGTTTTGGGTATGTCATTTTAGGCGAAAATTGGGGGGGGAAATGGTTCGATCCTTAAATGAATGAGATTGGAGAACAGTTTGGGAGGGATCTTGGAACATTCCTCCATACAGAATATTTCCAGATCCTTGATATTCTTTGTCTGGGCTTATGGACGGCCCTCTTCAATTCAAACCACAGGTTTTCAATGGGGTTCAAGTCCGACAGATGGCCATTGCAAAATGTTGATTTTGTGGTCAATTAACCAACACAGAATAAAATTGCCCCATTTTTTTAGCATACTATATAGCTCACTATTTATATTATTTATTTGATTGTCTTTTATGCTTATCTTTATCAAGGGTGCCAATAATTATGGACCCCATTGAGCTTCTGCTATTTACATTTTGGTAATTTACATTTTGGTCATGTAAAGCTTTTGTTTATTCCTATTGTCTCTTGAATCTCTTGTTTTATAAGGGATTGAATATGTTCAAACAAAAGCCTTGGAAGACCTGATTGAATGATTTTTCTTAAGCATGTACTGTATATTTCTCATATGGTCATGCCTGCAGCAGCCTATGCTGTGAGTGGATATGATAACGTCCTCTTTCATGTTGTATGGTAGTTCATGAATCATGTCAGTGGGATGGTGTTCTCCATGAGCCGTTACTTCTTCATCAGTCCTGGACAACAACATGAATGACGTCATACTGTACAGTGCCTCACCTTGCCTTACCATGCCTAGCGTATTGAAAAACATTTATGAGCCAACTACCTAGTTGGTTACTTGGGTAACATAATGATGCTAACTGGCAGGCAAACTTGAGAGCTTGTGTATTTTCAGTTTCTCACCTATGCCTATAATTATCTGTCAACATTGTTATTACAGACAGAATTTCTTCAATGATTGTCAAACCAGTCTGCCTCAGAAACCAGCTCAAGTGTTTAAACGTAGGAAGTTATTGAGATTGAAAGGAGAGATAGAGTTGAATACTGTGCTTTTGCAGCACGGAGATCAGTTTATCTATGGTGTTTCAAGTGCATTTTGCAGAGGAACACATTTCTGTGACATTGAGTAAGGTTTATATTTACGTCGCCTTCTTTGTTCACTGTTAATGTGCAATCGGGGATGTGCATGTTATTTGTTTATTACAGGTGTTAAAACGTGCTAATTTATCATTTTGAGAAGCAAGTTTCTACGATATCAGGTGGTCAATTTAATGAAGGGATTTTAATCTATGTGTGTCTAGAAATTAGTTTCACTCCAGGGTTGCATTTAACATAATTATTATGTACAGGTTGCCCTGAGACATGATTGTGTGATGAACACAATTACTCTCAAATTGAATTAACTTCAACTTAATGAACTGTATATTTGTAAGCAGAGTTTACGTCATCTTTCTCATGACAGAAAACATTCCGATGTTTTAAGAGCCAAATGTACAGGGTTGCAGGTGTGATTGCAGGGTACAGTGGACATCTTAGGCTTCGACCTCCAACATGCAGGACTAGTGAAATAAAGTAATGAAAATGGTCATAAAAACAATAGAAATAACACTATATACATAACAACAACTGTGGCAGTGATGAATAAATAAAATATCCAGAGTAAAGACTGTTGAGGGGGTGGGGTGGAATGACCATAGGGGGAGCAGCAGCATGACCAGTGAGTGAAATAAAAACTAAAGTAATCATTTCCATATTAACAACTGCAACAGTGATAAATGTCATTGGGGTGGGGGCAGAGTAAAGTCCGTTGGGGGGGGGCAACAGGAGAAAGAGTGTCCATAGGGGGAGTTGTTACAGGTAAATTAAGTGAGAGTTGAGGGTGTGGGGGTGTTGCCGTACCAGGCTGTGATGCAGCCCAACAGTATGCTCTCGATGGTGCTCCTGCAGAACACTGAACACCGGATTTCTTCGGCATCTAGAGGTTGAAGAGTTGCTGTCGTGCCTTCTTCACTACGGCGTCCATGTGGTTAGACCATTTCAGCTTCTCTGAGATGTGTACGCTGAGAAATTATTGCCCGTCTCCACGGCGGCCCTGTTAATGAGGATGGGGGCTTGTCCAGTCCATCCTGGTTCCTTTTGAAGTCCTGAATCCGCTCCTTTGTTTTGCTAACATTGAGGGAGTGGTTGTTTACCTGGCACAATGCCATCAGAGAGCCTACCTCCTCCCTCATGGGTAAACAGATAATACAGAAGGCGACTGAAGACGCACCCTTGTGGGAGCTTATAGGGCACTATGGTATTGAAAGCCGAGGTGTAGTCAACGAACAGCATCCTCACATATGCATTCCTTTTGTCCAAGTGGGTATGGGCAGTGTGCAGTGCGTCTGTGGCTCTGTCAGAGCGGTAGGCAAATTGGAGAGGCTCGAGTGTGTCGGGAGGGAGGAGGTGATATGGTCTTTGACTAGCCTCTCAAAGCACTTCATGATTACGGAAGTGAGTGCTACTGGTCAGTAGTCATTCAGTTCAGTTACTTTCACTTTCTTGGGCATAGGGATGATAGTGGACATCTTGAAGCAGGTGGGTACAGAGGCCTGAACTAGGGGGAGATTGAAAATGCCAGACACAACAGCCAGCTGCTCTGCTGAGGGCACGGCTAGAGATGCCATCTGGGCCGGCAGCCTTGCGAGGATTAACACATTTTAATGTCTTACATACACCCTCAGTGGAGACTGTGTGCGTAGCCCACGTTGTCATCGCACGTTGTCATCAGGGGCTCTCTTCGGTAACTCAGGGTCATAGTGCTCCATTTTTCAGAAAGGTGTCTAGCTCGTCTGGTAGGGTGGCATTGGAGTCGGTGACGTGGCTGGCTTTCTTTTTGTAATCCGTGATCGTTATGAGCCCCTGTCACATACGCCTTGTGTCCGACCCGCTGAATTGCTCCTCCACACTAAGTCATATTTGTACTGTTTAAACAAACTATTGTCCCCGGTCACCTTGCCCAGTTTTCCTACAAGGTTCCTATCAAACCACGATTTTTGATCCGGGTACGATTTGAAAGAAACTATAGGTGTCACGTCATCATTGCATTTTTTGATGAACATGCTGTTATACCATTTTAATTGTCCATAGGCAATTTTCCAAGGCTTTACTCTTCAAATCACGTGGAGGCAAATGACATTTTCCTCATGCAGTGCTTCCACAATAGAAAGGAAAAAAGGTGATAATGATCCCTGCTGAGTACACTGGCTCCGTTTCAACACTTGCAGTTCCATAATGAGCTTTGCAAGATATCATTTGCTCTCATAAAATATGAATGAATTAGACCATTAGGCCTACTACTCAGATATATGTGGATAGAGGATTTTGAGAAAAATAACTTGAATGTTGGCTTAGCCTTGCAAAACAGGATCTCTGCTAAGATAAAATAATGCATACACTGTAATTCAATGTTGCACCCTCAGGGGTAACACTGAGGTACTACATTAAGGTACCCTTTATTGGGGTTTTAAAGACGCTTAATTATAGTTCCTATTGTAGAGACCATAACACAACACCTAGCACCTTCTCCAAGAGGTTTGTAAGGGCTAAGTTGTTGGGTTGACAGTCATTGGACCCGGATTTGAGTTCTGAGCAGGGCCACCCCTAAAATGCGCTGCATCGGTGTAAGACATGAGTTGAAGCTACCATGATGCCATTGACGGGGTGCCCTGAGGAGCTTGAGAAAGAGAATCACAGGGGCGCACTTTCCGAAGGACCATTCTAGGCAAGAGGTACGGATCTCTCGATTTACAGCTAAGATGTTGGGTTGATGGTTTGAATACTGGTTGGACTACTCCTGAATTTGCTGCAGTTAGTAGTTTATAAATAACGAGTTCTTCTAAAATTTGATATTAGTTTAAATTGTGTGATTTGTCATTTTGGTGATGGCAAATAATGGATTTATATTGCTCCACTGTAATTTATGTTATTGTTATTGATGTTTGCCACAGCAGGAAAATAACCCTGCAGCAACAGCTAATTAAAAATATATATATATATTTCACGTTTATTTAACCAGGTAGGCAAGTTGAGAACAAGTTCTCATTTAAAATTGCGACTTGGCAGAGATAAAGCAAAGCAGTTCGACACATACAACAACACAGAGTTACACATGGAGTAAAACAAACATACAGTCAATAATACAGTATGAAAAAAAAGGCTATATACAATGTGAGCAAATGAGGTGAGATAAGGAAGGTAAAGGCATAAAAAGGCCATGGTGGCGAGGTAAATACAATATAGCAAGTAAAACACTGGAATTGTAGATTTGCAGTGGAAGAATGTGCAAAGTAGAAATAGAAATTATGGTGTGCAAAGGAGCAAAATAGTGCTTGGTGCTTAAAGCTAGTGAGGGAGATAAGTGTTTCCAGTTTCAGAGATTTTTGGGGTTCGTTCCAGTCATTGGCAGCAGAGAACTGGAAGGAGAGGCGGCCAAAGGAAGAATTGGCTTTGGGGGTGACCAGAGAGATATACCTGCTGGAGCGCGTGCTACAGGTGGGTGCTGCTATGGTGACCAGCGAGCTGAGATCAGATGGGCTTTTACCTACCAGAGACTTGGAGATGACCTGGAGCCAGTGGGTTTGGCGACGAGTATGAAGCGAGGGCCAGCCAACGAGAGTGTACAGGTCACAGTGGTGGGTAGTATATGGGGCTTTGGTGACAAAATGGATGGCACTGTGATAGACTGCATCCAATTTATTGAGTAAGGTATTGGAGGCTATTTTGTAAATGACATCGCCGAAGTCGAGGATCGGTAGGATGGCCAGTTTACGAGGGTATGTTTGGCAGCATGAGTGAAGGATGCTTTGTTGTGAAATAGGAAGCCAATTCTAGATTTAACTTTGGATTGGAGATGGTTGATGTGAGTCTGGAAGGAGAGTTTACAGTCTAACCAGACACCTAGGTATTTGTAGTTGTCCACATATTCTAAGTCAGAACCGTCCAGAGTAGTGATGCTGGATGGGCGGGCAGGTGCAGGCAGCGATCGGTTGAAGAGCATGCATTTCGTTTTACTTGTATTTAAGAGCAGTTGGAGGCCACGGAAGGAGAGTTGTATGGCATTGAAGCTCGTCTGGAGGGTTGTTAACACAGTGTCCAAAGAAGGGCCAGAAGTATACAGAATGTTGTCGTCTGCGTAGAGGTGGATCAGAGACTCACTAGCAGCAAGAGCGACATCATTGATGTATACAGTGAAGTAATGTGAATTACTATGTGTATTATAATTAATGGAATTGTTTTTAGAGGTTTATACATTTTTCATTAGGGCAAATAAAGTCTGACATGTTAAAGTGGGAATTACAAACTTAAGAAGAATTTATAAACGAGTGTGAAGCAAGGGCCAAGTCTATACTACATTTCCTGCGGTGCAGAAACATTATCAGCAAACAAAATAGTGATCAAATTAAGATCCTACATCTGTACACACCCATATATGACTAAACTGCTTGGAGTAACACTAGATTGTAAACTGTCATGGTCAAAACATATTGATGCAGTAGTAGCTAAGATGGGGAGAAGTCTGTCTATAATAAAGCGATGCTCTGCCTTCTTAACAACACTATCAACAAGGCAGGTCCTACATGCCCTAGTATTGTCGCACCTTGCCTACTGTTCAGTCGTGTGGTCAGGTGCCACAAAAAAGGACTTTGGAAAATTGCAATTGGCTCAGAACAGGGCAGCACGGGGGGTGGCCCTTGGATGTACACAGAGAGCTAATATTAATAATATGCATGTCTCCAGGCTGAATGTGGAGGAGAGATTGACTTCATCACTACCTTTTATGAAAGGTATTGACATGTTGAATGCACCGAGCTGTCTGTCTAAACTACTAATGCACCGAGCTGTCTGTCTAAGACATGCCACAAGAGGTCTCTTCACAGTCCCCAAGTCCAGAACAGACTATGGGAGGTACACAGTACTACATCGAGCCATGACTACATAGAACTTTATTCCACATCAAGTAACTGACGCAAGCAGTCAAATTTGATTTAATTAACAGATTAAAAACACCTTATAGAACAGTGGGGACTGTGAAGCAACACAAACATTGGCACAGACACACACACACATATATGATAACATATGCACTATACATACCAATGGATTTAGTACTGTAGATATGTGGTAATGGTGGAGTAGGGAACTGAGGGCACACAGTGTGTTGTGAAATCTGTGATTTTGCTGGAACCCAGGAAGCAATGCAGCAGCTAATGGGGATCCATAATAAATACAAATACATATAGCTCACTATTTGAGCAAGCACCAAAATGACAATCACCTCATTCTTTGAGTTAATAACAATTAGCAGTCTAAAAACTACTACTCTTTACAGCCCTCCTAAAGCCATCTGCATACATAGGTTTGGTTTGCTCCTAGCAGAACTCGGCTAGGCGAAGTGAACGTCTGTGTTCGCATACTCCCTTAAAATCGCTTGAGAAACGAGACAAAAGCGACAATATTACTGTTTGTCCCTCTTGAGATGCTGTATCAACAACATAGCCAGTACACTAATTCACTAATTCACACTAATTCAGTACACTAGATTTGAGAAATCTAAGATAATTTAGAAATCTGTAATTCATTGACATTATAAGCAAAGAGGTCTTAGTCATGCAATTTTTTTCATCTAACTAAGATGTTTGGTGCTGTATTTTTTAAGTGAAAAAATGTGCATGAACTAGTATTCTTAATAGAAGAATCCCTACTGTTTGAATTACCGACGAAGGGGCGTAGTCTCCGGCTACCAAAATTTGACAAAACCCTGCCAAACACCAAAACGTCACAAATGTTTGTCATAAAAAATGCGCAAACTGTTTAGACTGGGAAGCATACGGTAAAGGTTGGGTACCTTAATGAAAAGTGATACAATTTTTTCCTTTTTTTTTTGCCTTACACCAAAACCGCTAGAAACCAGCTCTGATTAATAGGGCTATATAACCTGTTGTGAGCAGACCAGCATGCAGCCTGAGCAATTATCCACAATAGAGATCTGCTTCTGCTTCAGTCTATAATTGCATAATTTTGAGAATAGTGTTTTATGAGCCCTGGAGGGTCCACAGTTGCTAACTGAATCCAGGTTGCTTTGTCAGATCACTCATGCATGTAGCTGATGACCTGTTTTCCCCGTGGACAGTCAGTGCCCAAAGTCAGTTGACAAAGGATCTTGGTAAAGATAAGAGAGAACATGGCATATCATATATGCTGAAAGACGTAAGATGAGGATATTTTTGTATTCTACCCTCATTTTGTTTCATGAAATACACAATTCCTATGTGCCTGTTTGTGTAATTAGAGTCCATTCCAAGTGAATGAATCCCTTTAAAAAACAATACAAGGAAATCCATCATACATTTCATGATGACTTGTTTGAGCTGTTAAGCTTGTCTTATATTATGTATTAATTTGAGCCTTCTGTAAAAAGCCTGTTCTGACCATGCTCAATTTAACTGCCTAGGTGGGAAATAATTGTACAATTGATAGAGCTCAAGTGATGTGTAAAATACTTCACTCTTCTGTCTCTGCAAAGATTTTCTAAATGTTACCTGATGGATACAAAATGTATAACTATGGTGCATGCAATGGAAACAAACATATTATGCTTGTGCCCACTAGCAAATGCTCTACTAGTGAATGTTAAAATCCCAGATGACTATCAGGCAAAGTCGATGTCTTTTCAAGTTCAAGGCATTTGCTTCTGAATGTGACGCGTGAACATTATTTTTAGTATGTGGAAAAACTCCTTTGACAAACTCTGATCTCTGAGACTCAATTCTCTAGATGAGGGCTACCTACATTTGAATTGTTCATGTAACATTTTATTCTAATAATTGTAATTTAGTATTGGTACACAATGTTGTAGTTAGAAGAAGCTTGGAACTTGTTTCATTGTGTAAGTCATTGTGATGTATAGGTTGAGTTTCCTGCTGCCAAATATCGCTGTCAAAGAGGATTATGTAACATAAGGGAAAGAGTGGCATATGCTCCTTACCACCATTGATTAAACTGTCCTCTGGGTGGGTCAGTATCCTCATACCTGACTCATAGATAAGAAAACATGAAATGCACTTTTGATTCATGCTCTGTAATATTATATTATTGCGTATGTGATGTTGCATCATTGAAAATCCCATTAAAGATTATGAACATACTTTTTAATATGCTGACTGTTATTTATTGGATATTTAGTTGGCATAACACATGTTCAAGTTAGCATATTACCACATTTCCAGTTCTAATTTGTCCTTGTGGAAAAATACAATTTGAATATCTAACAGACTAGGGCTCTTTATCTACTTCCCCAGAGTCAGATGTGTATGTCATGCTAGCAGATACCCATGGACTTCCAGTCAAACGCAACATGTTCAAAGATTTTACTGAGTCACAGTTCACATAAGGAAATCAGTCAATTAAAATACACTGACTAAAAATATAAATGCAACATGTAAAGTGTTGGTCCTGAAATAAAAGAGCCAAGACATTTTCCATATGCACAAAAAGCTTCTTTCTCTCAAATGTTGTGCACAAATTAGTTTACATCCCTCTTAGTGAGCATTTATTCTTTGCCAAGAAAATCCATCCACCTGACAGGTATCGCATATACATCTGCTGATTTCTAGGGGTCTCTACTCCCAAAGTTGTTGACAATTTTTGTGCTTGCCAGTTAGCTAGCAGTTCTCAGCTGTTAGCAGCCAATAGATAGCAGTTTCTTACTGACGATAAAAATGGCATCATTTTTCAGAGACATTGCTGAATTATTTAATGTAAAAAATCAAACATTAAACCTCTAACAATTCATGGTAATTCATTGTAACCTCAAACAACCCGGCTATTAAATCGAACAGGTGACTATTTGAGACTCACCGTTTCATTTAAGTTTTACGGTACATTAGTTCTGACAGAAGGCAAACACTCATCTTAAAATGGATCATAACAGCAATATGCACAGACGTCTTACCCATTTCCCTCTTGAGATGCTGTATCAACAACATAGCCAGTACACTTCCTCAAAATAGTCAGAATTAATCGAAGATAATTAAGAAATGTGTAATTCATTAACGTTATTAGCAAAGAGGTCTTAGTCGTGTGATTTTTTATTTTTTTATTTAACTTGGCAAGTCAGTTAAGAACAAATTCTTATTTACCATGACAGCCTACACCGGCCAAACCCGGATGACGCTGACCCAGGTAGGCACAAAACAACCTTCATACTTCCATATTTAAAAAAAAAACAGTACCGGTTACCTTCAGATGAGTACCGTGACACTCGTGGTCTTAGAGCAAAACGTAGAACACCATCTTGTTTGTGAGAGTCTCCCCTTTCCATAGAGTGGTCATAACAGCTTGTATGTAGGTCAAACCGTTTGGACGCTACAGACGTTTACATGAGAAGACTGATTTTCGGGATGTCTCATGGTCTGACAAACACCACTCTAGCTCTGCCACCTTTCACCACAGATGTGGAGGTGCAACACTGGCAGATGCAGTAAATTGAGACGCATCCAATGCAAAAAAAACTCTTAACTTAAATTGACAGATTTTGATGGGAATTTTTTTGTTATATATATTTTATTATTATTTATTTTTTTCACCTTTATTTAACCAGGTAGGCTAGTTGAGAACAAGTTCTCATTTACAATTGACTGGGGCTCCACGCAAGATCTCAACCCGTGGGGTCAAAATGATCACAAGAACGGTCAATCAAATCTAGGGGGTTAAACTGTGCTGGCAAATTGTTGTTGAAATTGCTTTACTGCGCTGTTAATTGCATTGATGTATCCATCAACACAAATCGCAATATACAAATCTACGTACGTATCTATTCAACCCCAAGGCTTGAGCCTAGGCCCCACGCTCTTCTCAATTTACATCAACAACATAGCTCAGGCAGTAGGAACCGCTCTCATCCATTTACAGTGGGGCAAAAAAGTTTTTAGTCAGCCACCAATTGTGCAAGTTCTCCCACTTAAAAAGATGAGAGGCCTGTAATTTTCATCATAGGTACACTTCAACTATGACAGACAAAATGAGAAAAAGAAATCCAAAAAATCACATTGTAGGATTTTTAATGATATTATTTGCAAATTATGGTGGAAATAAGTATTCACTACCTCTGTAGTGATTAAGATTTACTACACACACGCCTCGGGCTCCGAGGATTTCCCCACACCTGCCAGCTCCGATAATTTGCTCGCACTCACTTCCATTTCTCCTCCAGACCTCGATCCGGCATACGACTCACTTTGCTTACACTTTCTACCATTCTTCTTCGACAAACCATCTAGCAGCTCCAGTCTTCTTCTTCGGTGGGGTTTATCGGCGGTTGGCATCCAACGTTATGGTGCATTACCGCCACCTACTGTAATGGAGTGTGGGGCGGCGACGGGGAGAAACGAAATCCTACCTGCCAGCCCTGTTGCTCTAAAAAATCTTAAATATTTGAGACTATATCTCATGAAGTTCTACTCAATGTACTCTAAACTAATTTCCTCTATCCCCTTCTCCCTCATACTATATATAATCCTCTCTATTTCCCTTTGATACTGCCCACAGTGTAGCAATACATGCTCCACGGTCTCTGTTTCCTTGCAATAATCACACTTTCCTGTTGGATTCTTTCCTATCACATTTATAGTCTATTCAACCATCTGTGTCCCACCCTTAATCTTGTAAAAAATAGCCTCCTCTCTTCTGTCCCTTCCTGCCGTCCTCCCCTCCCCGACTTTCCTCTGTAATTGAAATAAATGCCTGCCCTTAGTATCTCTATTCCACTGCCCCTGCCATCTCTGCACCATCACTGTCTATATTAGGCTTTTTGCCTTGCTCATTGAAACAACAACATCAACATCCCGACTACTAAGTGCTTGTTTAGCCAGTACATCAACTGCCTCGTTCTCCTCCAACCCCACATGGGCTGGGACACAAGTAAATCTTATCTGTATACCCATCTGTCTAATCCTTCCATGGGTTTGTAGAACCTCATAAAGCAGGTCTTGTCTGCTATGTGAGCTAAAGGACTGCAGACTCCTGCAGTCCTCAACACTGCACATGAATCAGAGCAAATAACTACTCTGTCTGCTTTCATCAGGCTGCTCACTCAAGAGAAAGCTTCAAACTGTAACTAGTGCCTGCAACCTTCTTCTGTATACTTCTGGCCCTTCTTTGGACACTGTGTTAACTTACCTCCAGAGGAGCTTCAATGCCATACAACTCTCCTTCCGTTGCCTCCAACTGCTCTTAAATACTAGTAAAACTAAATGCATGCTCTTCAACCGATCGCTGCCCACACCTGCCCGCCCGTCCAGCATCACTACTCTGGACGGTTCTGACTTAGAATATGTGGACAACTACAAATACCTAGGTGTCTGGTTAGACTGTAAACTCTCCTTCCAGACTCATATTAAGCATCTCCAATCCAAAATTAAATCTAGAATTGGCTTCTTATTTCGCAACAAAGCATCCTTCACTCATGCTGCCAAACATACCCTCATAAAACTGACTATCCTGCCGATCCTTGACTTTGGCGATGTCATTTACAAAATGGCCTCCAACACTCTACTCAGCAAATTGGATGCAGTTTATCACAGTGCCATCCGTTTTGTCACCAAAGCCCCATATACTACCCACCATTGTGACCTGTATGCTCTCGTTGGCTGGCCCTCGCTTCATATTCGTCGCCAAACCCACTGGCTCCAGATCATCTATAAGTCTTTGCTAGGTAAAGCCCCACCTTATCTCAGCTCACTGGTCACCATAGCAGCACCCACCCGTAGCACGCGCTCCAACAGGTAGATTTCACTGATCACCCCCAAAGCCAATTCCTCCTTCGGCCGCCTCTCCTTCCAGTTCTCTGCTGCCAATGACTGGAACAAACTGCAAAAATCACTGAAGCTGGAGACTCATATCTCCCTCACAAGCTTTAAGCACCAGCTGGCAGAGCATCTCACAGATCACTGCACCTGTACATAGCCCATCTGTAAATAGCCCATCTGTCACGCCCTGACCTTAGAGAGCCTTTTTTTTTCTCTATTTGGTGAGGTCAGGGTGTGATTTGGGTGGGCATTCTAGTTTGTCTATTTCTTTGTTGGCCGGGTATGGTTCCCAATCAGAGGCAGCTGTCTATCGTTGTCTCTGATTGGGGATCATACTTAGGCAGCCTTTTCCCCCACCTTAGTTTGTGGGATCTTGTTTTTGCATAGTTACTGTGTAGCCTGCAGAACATTACGTTCGTTTATCTTTTGTTGTTTTTTTGGTGTCTAAATAAAGAAAGATGTACGCTTACGACGCTGCGCCTTGGTCTCATTTCAACAACGGACATAACACCATCCAACTACCTTATCCCTATCTGTTATTTATTTTGCTCCTTTGCACTAGTTACAAACAGCACAGGAATTAAAATCATCAACATGTTTTGATCACATCTTTACTAATGCTGCAGAAATTTGTTAGAAAGCAGGATCCAAATGCATCGGATGTAGTGATCACAATATAGTAGCCATATCTAGGAAACCCAGAGTTCCAAAGGCTAGGCCTAATATAGTGTATAAGAGGTCATTCAATATGTTTTGTAGTGATTCCTATGTTGTTGATGTAAAGAATATTTGTTGTTTCGTGGTGTTTAATGATGAGCAACCAGATGCTGCAATTGACACATTTATGAAATTGTTTATCCCAGTTACTAATAAGCATGCACCCATTAAGAAAATGGACTTTAAATTCAAAATGTAATCCCCAGTGGATTGATGAGGAATTGAAAAATTGTAATGACAAGCCACCGAGGTCTGATAACTTGGATGGAAAATTACTGAGGATAAAAGCAGACGATATTGTCACTCCCATTTGCCATATCTTCAATTTAAGCCTACTAGAAAGTGTGTGCCCTCAGGCTTGGAGGGAAGAAAAAGTTATTCTCCTACCTAAGAATAGGAAATCACCCTTTACTGGCTCAAATAGCTAACCAATCAGTCTGTTACTAAACCTTAGTAAACTTTTGGAAAAAATGGTGTTTGACCAGATACAATGCTATTTTACAGTAAACAAATCGACATACTTTCAGCATGCCTATAGGGAAGGACATTAAACAAGCCCAGCACTTACACAAATGACTCATGATTGGCTGAGAGATATTAATGATAAAACTAATTATAGTAATTTCATGGAAGCTTCTCCAACAAAATCCAGGTAGAATCAGGATTTCACCCAGGGCAGCTGTCTAGGCCCCTTACTTTGTTCCATATTTGCTAACGACATGCCTTTGAGTAAAGCCAGTATGTCTATGTATGCAGATAACTCAACACTATGCACGTCAGCTACCACAGCGACTGAAATGACTGCAACACTTAACAAAGAGTTAGTTTCAGAATGGGTGACAAGGAATGTTAGTCCAAAATCAAAAGGCATTAGACAAATCATTCACTAAACCCTAAATCTCAACTAACTAAACCCTAAACCTCAAATAAATCTTGTAATGAATAATGTGGAAATTGAGCAAGTCGAGGAGAAGGTCACAATGTCATGGTCAAAACGTATTAATACAACAGTAGCTAGGATGGGGAGAAGTCTGTTCATAATAAAACGCTGCATTCTTAACAGCACTATCAACAAGGCAGGTCCTACAGGCCGTAGTTTTGTCACACCTGGACTACTGTTCAGTCGTGTGGTCAGGTGCCACAAAGAGGGACAATTGCAATTGGCTCAGAACAGGGCAGCACGGCTGGCCCGTTGTATGTACACAGAAAGCTAACATTTATAATATGATAGATTGACTTTATCACTACTTGTATTTATGAGAGGTATTGACATGTTGAATGCACCGAGCGGTCTGTTTGAACTACTGGCGCACAGCTCGGACACCCATGCATCCCCTACAAGACATACCACCAGAGGTCTCTTCACAGTCCCCAAGTCCAGAACAGACTTTGGGAGGCGCACAGTACTACATAGACCATGACTTCATGGAACTCTATTCCACATCAAGTAACTCATGCAAGCATTAAAATTTGCTTTAAAAAACAGATAAAATATGCCTTATGGAACAGTGAGAACTCTGAAGCAACACAAACATAGGCACAGACACATGCACACACTTATGTTGTGAAATCTGTTGTGAATGTATTATAATGTTTAAAGAATATATAATAATAAAGAAATATATAACTGCCGTAATTTTGCTGGACCCCAGGAAGAGTAGCTGCTGCCTTGGACCCATAATAAATGCAAATACATCCTTCCCACTCATCAACACTGGATAATCCCACTGTCTTCTGACCCCACCCATCCTCTTAATCATCCCCCACACTTGTCCCACAGGTGTCGCCCTTCCAATGGTGTCACAGAACCGACACCAACATGACCTCTTTGCCTGACGGATAGTTCTCCTTACCAGGGCCTGGGCAGAGACTCCTTCCATGTGGCTACATCACAATTACCCAAGACTCCAGCCACCTTAGTCATAGACTGTTCACTCTGCTACCGCACGGCAAGCGGCACCGGAGCGCCAAGTCTAGGTCCAAGAGGCTTCTAAACAGCTTAAACTCCCAAGCCATAAGACTCCTGAACAACTAATCAAATGGCTACCTGGACTATTTACATACTTCTACATGTACATATTACCTCAACTAACCGGTGCCCCCGCACATTGACTCTGTACCGGTACCCCCTGTATATAGCCTCACTACGATTATTTTATTGTTGCTCTTTGTGAGGGCAATTTGTGACACAAGCAACATGTTCAATGTCCTCTGCTCACCATGGAGTTTTCAAGGTTGCCATTGCCAACATCATGACCTAGAATTTACCCCATTTACCCTATTTTTTCTCAATGCGTTCGTGAATATATTACTTGAAAGATTTTTCAGGTAAGATACATACATTTTGGGGATTTTTGGCATAGCTCTGAGTTTAATATACTAGCTTAGTGCAGTGTTTCACAACTCTAGTCCTCGAGAAGCCACAACAGCATACGTTTTTGTTGTAGCACCGGACAAACTCACTTGATTCAACTCATCCAGGGCTTGATGATAAGTTGACAGGTTGAACCAGGTGACTTTGTCTGGACCTACGACAAGAATGCGTGCTGTTCAAATCAAATCAAATTTGATTGGTCACATACACATGGTTAGCAGATGTTATTGCGAGTATAGCGAAATGCTTGTGCTTCTTGTTCCAACAGTGCAGAAATATCTAACAGTTCCACAACAGATACCTAATACACACAAATCTAAGTAAAGGAAGAATATGGAATGGAAGAATATATAAATATAAATATATTGATGAGCAATGACAGAGCGGCATAGGCTAAGATGCAATAGATAGTATAGAATACAGTATATACAGTTGAAGTCGGAAGTTTACATACACTTAGGTTGGAGTCGTTAAAACTCGTTTTTCAACCACTCCACACATTTCTTGTTAACAAACTATAGTTTTGGAAAGTCGGTTAGAACATCTACTTTGTGCATGACACAAGTAAGTTTTCCAACAATTGTTTACAGACAGATTATTTCACTTCTAATTCACTGTATCACAATTCCAGTGGGTCAGAGGTTTACATACACTAAGTTGACTGTGCCATTAAACTGCTTGTAAAATTCCAGAAAATGATGTCATGGCTTTAGAAGCTTCTGATAGGCTAATTGACATCATTTGAGTCAATTGGAGGTGTACCTGTTGATGTATTTCAAGGCCTACCTTCAAACTCAGTGTCTCTTTGCTTGATATCACGGGAAAATCAAAAGAAATCAGCCAAGACCTCCGAAAATAATTGTAGACCTCCACAAGTCTGGTTAATCCTTGGGGGCAATTTCCAAACGCCTGAAGGTACCACGTTCATCTGGACAAACAATAGTACGCATGTCTAAACAACATGGGACCACGCAGCCATCATACCACTCAGGAAGGAGACGCGTTCTGTCTCCTAGAGATGAATGTACTTTGGTGTGAAAAGTGCAAATCAATCCCAGAACAACAGCAAAGGACCTTGTGAAGATGCTGAAGGAAACAGGTACAACATGATCTATTTCCACAGTAAAACGAGTCCTATAACGACATAACCTGAAAGGCCGCTCAGCAAGGAAGAAGCCACTGCTCCAAAACCACCATAAAAAAGCCAGACTACGGTTTGCAACTGCACATGGGGACAAAGATCGTACTTTTTGGAGAAATGTCCTCTGGTCTGATGAAACAAAAATAGAACTGTTTGGCCATAATGACCATCGTTATGTTTGGAGTAAAAAGCAGGACACTTGCAAACCGAAGAACACTATCCCAACCGTGAAGCAAGGGGTTGCAGCATCATGTTGTGGGGGTGCTTTGCTGCAGGAGGGACTGGTGCACTTCACAAAATAGATGGCATCATAAGGGAGGAAAATTATGTAGATATATTGAACTAACATCTCAAGACATCAGTCAGGAAGTTAAACCTTGGTGGCAAATGGGTCTTCCAAATGGAAAATGTCGCCAAGCATACTTCCAAAGTTGTGGCAAAATGGCTTAACTTCTTATGGCTGCAGGGGCAGTATTGAGTAGCTTGGATGAAAAGGTGCCCAGAGTAAACTGCCTGCTCCTCAGTCCCAGTTGCTAATATAAGCATATTATGAAAACATGCTGAAGTTTCTAAAACTGTTTGAATGATGTCTGTGAGTATAACAGAACTCATATGGCAGGCAAAAACCTGAGAAAAAATCCACCAGGAAGTGGGAAATCTGAGGTTTGTAGTTTTTCAACTCTTTGCCTATCCAAGATACAGTGGAAATTGGGTCATGTTGCACTTCCTACGGCTTCCACTAGATGTCAACAGCCTATAGAACCTTGTCTGATGCTTCTACTATAAAGGAGGGGGGAATGAGAGGGGATTGAGTCAGAGGTCTGGCAGAGTGCCAGGACCTGGTCATGCGCATTCACATGAGAGGTAGCTTGCGTTTCATAGCATTTCTGAAGACAAAGGAATTCTCCGGTTGTAACATTATAGAAGATTTATGATAAAAACATCCTAAAGATTGATTCTATCCTTAGTTTGACATTTTTCTACGGACTGTAATATGACTTTTCGTCTGATCTTTTGCCTGGACTGTCCGTTTGGATTGTGTACCAAACGCGCGAACAAAAGGAGGTGTTTGGACATAAATTATGGACTTTATGGAACAAACATTTATTGTGGAACTGGGATTCCTGGGAGTGCATTCTGATGAAGATCATCAAAGGTAAGTAAATATTTATAATGCTATTTCTAACTTATGTTGACTCCAACATGGCGGATATCTCTTTGGGTTGATTGGGCTCTGAGCGCTGTACTCAGATTATTGCATGGTGTGCTTTTTCGGTAAAGCTTTTTTGAAATCTGACACAGCGGTTGCATTAAGGAGAAGTTTATCTAAAGGTACATGCATAACACATGTATTTTCATCAACATTCATAATGAGTATTTCTGTAAATTGATGTGGCTCTCTGCAAAATCACAGGATGTTGTGGAAGCAAAACATTACTGAACGTAACGCGCCAATGTAAACTGAGATTTTTGGATATAAATATGAACTTTATCGAACAAAACATACATGTATTGTGTAACATGAAGTCCTATGAGTGTCATCTGATGAAGATCATCAAAGGTTAGTGATTAATTTTATCTCTATTTCTGCTTTTTGTGACTCCTCTCTTTGGCTGGAAAAATGGCTGTGTTTTTCTGTGGCTATGTACTGACCTAACATAATCGTTTGGTGTGCTTTCGTCGTAAAGCCTTTTTGAAATCTGACATGTTGGCTGGATTCACAACAAGTGTAGCTTTAATTTGGTGTATTGCATGTGTGATTTCATGAAAGTTTAGTTTTAGTGGTAATTTATTTGAATTTGGCGCTCTGCATTTTCACTGGATGATGGCCATGCGGGACATATCCGACAGAGGTGTTAAACAATTTAAAGGGAATGCTACCAAATACTAATTGAGTTTATGTAAACTTCTGACCTACTGGGAATGTGATGAAAGAAATTAAAGCTGAAATAAATGATTCTCTCTACTATTATTCTGACATTTTACATTCTTAAAATAAAGTGGTAATCCTAACTGACCTCAGACAGGGAATTCTTACTAGGATTAAATTTCAGGAACTGTCAAAAACTCAGTTTAAATGTATTTGGCTAAGATGTATGTAAACTTCTGACTTCAACTGTACATGAGATGATTAATGCAAGATATGTAAACATTATGAAAGTGGCATTATTGAAGTAACTAGTGTTCCATTTATTAAAGTGGCTAATGATTTCAAGTCTATATGTAGGCAGCAGCCACTCTGTCCTAGTGATGGCTGTTTAACAGTCTGATGGCCTTGAGATAAAAGCTGTTTTTCAGTCTCTCGGTCCCAGCTTTGATGCACCTGTACTGACCTCGCCTTCTGGATGGTAAACAGGTGAACAGCCAGTGGCTCGGGTGATGGTCCTTGATGATCTTTTTGGCCTTCCTTTGACATCGGGTGCTGTAGCTGTCCTGGAGGGCAGGTAGTTTGCCCCTGGTGATGCGTTGTACAGACCATACCACCCTCTGGAGAGCCCTGCGGTTGTGGGCGGTGCAGTTGCCATACCAGGCGAAGATACAGCCCGACAGGATGCTCTCAATTGTGCACCTGTAAAAGTTTGTGAGGGTTTTAGTTGACAAGCCAAATTTCTTTAGCCTCCAGAGGTTGAAGAGGCGCTGTTGCGCGTTCTTCACCACACTGTGGGTGGACCATTTCAGTTTGTCTGTGATGTGCATGCTGAGGAACTTAAACATTCCATCTTCTCCACTGCTGTCCGGTCAATGTGGATAGGGGGGTGCTCCCTCTGCTGTTTCCTGAAGTCCACAATAGTTTCCTTTGTTTTGTTGACGTTGAGTGAGAGGTCATTTTCCTGACACCACACTCCAAGATCCCTCACCTCCTCCCTGTAGGCTGTCTCTTCATCGTTGTTGGTAATCAAGTCTACTACTGTTGTGTCATCTGCAAACTTGATGATTGAGTTGGAAGCGTGCATGGCCACGCAGTCATGGGTTAACAGGGAGTACAGGAGGGGCCTGAGCATGCACCCTTGTGGGGCCCCAGTGTTGAGGATCAGCAAAGTGGAGATATTGTTTCCTACCTTCACCACCTGGGTGGCGGCCCGTCAGGAAGTCCAGCCCTCTCTGTCGGCGCCATCTTGTTGGGGGTACCCGAGGACTGGAATGGCTTAGGATACGTTTTTTTTGACAGCTGCAGTTGAATCCTCATCATTACTGATATTAAAAACTTTGTCAATGAGTCAGAGACTTATTCTCAGCTAATGTAATGCTTACGGAAATTGTTATTTTTGTCTTGATGTATGAAAATGTTGACGTCCATAACGCCCAGTTGTAAACCTTGAATCAAGGACAACTCCAACTATGTTAGGGAGTATTAAAACTTCCTAGATTGTCAGTATCAGTCAGAGTTTATGGAGTCTGGGTCAGGTTGAGAATAACATCACTTTATTATGCATGAAATATGATCAATCAATTTCCCATCCAGTATATGCACAATTGAAATCGGTATTCATTGCATCAAGGTCAATCACAGTCATAACAATACTGTCTGCATACTAAAATCATCCAGAATTACAGGAAAGGTTATTTCGCAAACTCTCAAAGTTATGTGGAAAAAGCTATGCCTATTTTTATGACCTTTTAGTCGCTTATTGCATCAATGTTGAGGTGGCTCAAAGCAAACCGGGAATGTTGACAAGACAAACATTTTAATAATTTGCACACTCAGTGGTTTTGTAAGGTGAACTACTAATAGGATTAGTCTAAAGTTAACATTCTCACTCTGATGCTCTAAGAAAACAAGCGTAAATGCACACTTTGATGGTAAATTGCCATGGTAACACCACTGCTTGCTTGTTACAAGTGGAACAACTCTTTCTGGATGTGGAAAACAAAAAACAACTGTGCCAAGGAATTGTTCAGCTCCATTATTGTTTGGCTGTCAATGGGGAGTGATTACGATGATTCCAAGGATAATAGTGTTTACGAAGACACAATCAACCAAAAGTATTGTGTTTCATTCCAACTCAGAGAAATCTGATAATGTTATTGTATTATTGTGTAGCCTATACCACAAATAAGATCCACTTTGCAATACATATGCGTAAAGATTGACACCATATCAGAACTTTTTGACGAGCTACATTTTAAGTTCTAACTCAGACTCTGCTGATCTGTGTACATTTTGGAAAACAGAAAATTATCTGAAGGGTAGAAATTCCTCTCCTTCCCTGCTTAAGCAGAATCTGCCATCATTACTGAAAAATAGATAACTGATGCTTTTAATCAGCATTTTATCTTGGCAGGCTTTAAATTTGAAAGAAATGTTGGTTTAATTGATCATGGTCAGTCAGTCAACTGGTCTTCCCTCTCCCTGTCTCCAGTTGGCTTGATGGAAGGTCAGTCAACTTCTAGTGTCACTTTGTTTT
Organism: Salvelinus alpinus; assembly: GCF_045679555.1. Lineage (NCBI taxonomy): Eukaryota > Metazoa > Chordata > Actinopteri > Salmoniformes > Salmonidae > Salvelinus > Salvelinus alpinus. The sequence goes on from NC_092101.1 coordinate 4,687,782, forward strand.
CATTAAAAAAATGTAATACTTGCGATGTGATTCACATTTTTTTTAAATGTAATAAATATATATACATTATTTAGTACCTTGCTTGTTGAATGGTCTAAAGAGTTCACTGAAATTAGAGGATTTGGTGCCTCCGAGGACGTTCAAAAGGCTTTGTGAAGACCTTTTAAAGGAATAATGTCTTTGTGTCTGATGATTCCATGCTTGATCTTATGTTTATTTGATTGTGTTTGTGTTTTTTGCTTTCTAATACAGCATATTTTTGCAGGTTAACTTAGGTTTTTTATTACAGTATGTTTTGTAACTTTCTCCAGGTCTTTGCTGTAAATGAGAATGTGTTCTCAGTCAACTCACCTGGTTTAATACAGTTTGTTTTGTTTTATCTACAATCTATAGCTGACCAAAACTATTCTACATGCATATGCCCAACTCCAACCACATGATAACTTTTCCTCTCACCTTGACTAACTGTGCTGCCACACCAAATTGTTTGAACATATTGTTGTAGTCAATTAAGAGAGTAATTTGCATTCTGTTGATAAAGCATTTTATGAATAATGATAACATAATCAGATACTTTGTGTACTAAATATTAATTTGATTAAAAGGAAATACATCAATGCACATTGGTACTGCTGACTGATCTGTTAATTCTGTGAGAGTAACAATACACCTATATTTATTGACGGTAATCCAACAAATGAGATTATAATAATGTTTTATGGATATGGTTCTTGGACAGTCAGTCTTGTAATAGCCCACACATGAGGTATTCATATCTCAATTGATTTTAACATTTGCTGACATATGCATGTTCTCCAAAATAGTATTAAAGAACGATAAGATTTTGCCTTATAACCACAATAATTCTTAACTAGATTGTGTGGTTCAATCAGTATTCTCTAGTATTTCAGTGATGTTATCTTGTTTTTGATGTGTGAGTCTATGTCTAAAATGCCCTCTGCCCTTTTTTTTCTTCCATCTCTTGGATGTTTAAATTAGCTGCTCCCTCGTTCATCTAAATTCTGCATCCGAAATTCCAGTGGCTGATTGTATTGATTTTCCCAGATACTGTAGCTCTGGAATAGACATGAGTGTTGCATTCTGCAGTCCCTCTGGAGATCCTACGACAGTAAAGCAGCAGATTGAAACACATATTTTCATAATAGCCCTCTCACTCTCCCATTGTCTAGGTTTGGACCAAACAAGTCAGGTTTGGAGGTGGAGTTCATACAGTAGATAGGTTTATTTTACAAAAGTAATGACGCAAAAAATAGATATAGGAGAAACTTTCTAAAGATCGACAACATTTTTATCCATTCGACAGGGGTGGATATTTTACTTCTTTATTGTGACAAATTATGATGGAAAAAGTGTTTTTCTAATACATTATGATTTGCTAATCATTTTTAAGGTACACTGGGCATCGCATAACTATAAAGTTCCACTCCACAATTAATTCCAAATGCCCACGTCTTATAAAATATTTTTTTTCAGCTATAAAAATGTTTCTTTGTAGGACAAGGATTGTCATGACTTTCAGGAATGCCTGAATTGCTTCGCCTTGCCTTTTCTGGTTGGCTAGCAAGTTTCACCATTCAACTATTTCAGATCTACAGGAGTGTAAGATTCACAATGGCACGGACTAGCGTAGCCAGCCGATCCGTGGTGATACGCTGGCACATGAGAATTATTAGAATATGGCAAATATTAATCAATTATTGCATTCTATCCATGCTAGCTTTCGCGTGCTACCTGAGATATGAAACAGAAAGGTGGGAGGGCATACAGGCTGCCAATTTATTCATGCGCAATTTACCTGAATGGGTAATGGAAACACTTCAACCATTACATTTGTATTCAACACTGTAGTTCTTTTTTTTATTGGTGTGTCGTCATTATGTAGGACACAAGATAGTTACATGGAAACGCACCCTAGCAAGCAATTGGCACATCTATTTTCTATGTCAGCTTTCTAAATGTCAACAAAAAAATGACTGGACCAGTTAAAGGAAACATAGCTATTCCTCTTCATCTTTTTTTGTGGAGTTTTCATTCTATTCTATTCAGATGGAATTATACATTCAAGGTCTGTATATAAGGAATGGACACAGACAGACTTCCAAGGAATGGACATAGATTTTTTTTCGATGGTTTGTAATAATTAGCTAATTGTGTGATGGATGCAAGCAACCCTGACCTAATTGGAACGACACAATAACCAATATTCAACATTGGCTTTGCATGGATTTATGACCAGTGATAGTCATCTCTGAAATTGCCAATTGATTTGTGTTGTTTCTCTGTAATGACAATCCCAATTGATCATTTGTTGAACAATTCTTGTTTGCTTCACGTAAAATATTGACTGTTTAGCATCTATAATTTAGTTGAAGGATGAACTGGTTTTGTCAATACCACTGGAATGGGAAACACAAAGAGGAAGAGAGTGGAAAGGCTTTGCAAGTTGAGAACAAATACCTGTGCAACTATTGCTTTTTATATGGAGAACCTGCATGGAGAACCTGTTTGAACCTGCAGTGGGATAACAGAGGATGAAGACAAAACAAACAACATAACAAATACCATTATCTTCAAAAACCTAAATGCATTATTTTAACTCCAGCAATGCCACACACGCGTGGGGAAGCCTACACTTGTAGTACTCTCATAGTAAGAAGTGAGATCGAACAGAGATTGAAATCCCTACCAACAATATTATCATCACCATTATCCTCGTTTGTTTCTTGAATTTGGGAAGCCCTTGAGAGGTGTAGATGACTATCGTCATTAAGTCAACAGAAAGCAGAGCAACTCTGACTAAAGACATAGACCTGTTGAGAAGGAGAATTGCATCATGTCTACAAGACATCCAGGACAGGTCTGTTATTGCATGTGAAAGAAGGATAGCTATCCCTTTACTGGCTAGTGGCCACTCGTGTGAATCAAAAGAATCATAAAACATCAGGAGGCTCGTAAAAGGCTTGCCGGAATGACCTTTGAGGCACCCAAAACATATTGTTTTATTTTATTCAACCTTTATTTTGACAAGTCATGCTGAGACCAAATGAGCCATGTATCAAACATACACATCAATATACACTATATACACACTGTTCTCCCATGTGAAATGACAGTAGGGGGGTATCATTTCTAAGACTGTGGTCTTGGAGTTACTGAAGCCTTGTCTACTCCACTCCCTGACTGATGTTATTTGTTGGATCCATCTGTATTTGATGTGTGTGTGTGTGTGTGTGTGTGTGTGTGTGTGTGTGTGCGCGCGCGCGCGTCACACCACATCATTTGTTTGTCTCCTCAAGGACGAATTTCCTTACCTTCCCTCTGCTGATGAGCTGGGATGAGATCCTTAGCCTCACATTCAAAATATTTTTTTATTGAAAGCTTGTACTGATGAGGAAATAGGGAAATGGAGAGGTGTGGACAGCTCTGAGCAGGAAATGAATGGCAGGTAAACGTGGGGGTCTTTACATCTTGGTCTCTGAGATGGTCATAAATGCAGCTTCATCAGATGTGTCATTGCCAGGGAATTTCCATAGCCTAATTAATAACTTCACCATGCTCAAATGGATATTCAGCATCTGATTTTTTTTTTACACATCTACCAATTTGTGCCCTTCTTTGCAAGGCATTGAAAAACCTCCCTGGTTGTTGTGATTGAATCTGGCCTTCAAATGATGTGACTTGTTAATGCAAATGTTACTCCTGAAGTTATTTAGGCTTGCCATAACAAAGGGGTTGAATACTTCTTGACTCAAGATGTTTCAGCTTTACATTTTGTTATTTTACAACTTTTTTATTGAAATTATACAAACAAAATTCCACTTTGACATTATGGGGTATTGTGTGTAGATCAGTGACACTAACTCTCAATTTAATTCATTTTAAAATCAGCCTGCAACACAACAACGTAGGGCTGTGAATACTTTCTGAAGGGACTGTACAGTGCATTCGGAAAGTTTTCAGACCCCTTGACTTTGTCCACATTTTGTTACGTTACAGCCTTATTCTAAAATGGATAAAAAAATTTTTTTATCCTTGTCAATCTACACAAAATATCCCACAACCACAAAGCAAAACTGTATTAAAATAAAAACAGAAATACCTTATTTACATAAATATTCAGACCCTTTGCTATGAGGTGCATCCTGTTTCCATTGATGATCCTTCTATCGGGTAAGACCCAACTGCAGACTGTAGAAGTAACAATGTTTATTGTAACAGGGGCAGGCAAACAACAGGTCAAGGCAGGCAGGGGTTGATAATCCAGAGTAGTGGGGCCAAGGTACAGGATGGCAGGCAGTCCCAGGGTCAGGTCAGACAGAGGTCGGTAATCCAGAGTAGGGGCAAAGGTACAGGACGGCAGGCAGGCTCAGGGGCAGGCAGAGTGGTCAGGCAGGGGGCAAAACCAGAGGGCAAGAAAAGAGAGACTGGAAAAAGCAGGAGCTGAGACACAAAACGCTGGTAGGCTTGAACAAACAAGACGACCTGGCACAGACAGAACACAGGTATAAATACCCAGGGGATAAGTGGGGAAGATGGGTGACACCTGGAGGGGGCAGGTGAAACATCAGGGCTTGACACCTTAAGATATTTCTACTACTTGATTGCAGTCCACCTGTGGTAAATTCAATTGATTGGACATGATTTGGAAACGCACACATCTGTCTATATACGGTCCCACAGTTGACAGTGCATGTCAGAGCAGAAACCAAGCCATGAGGTTGAAGCAATTGTCTGTAGAGTTCTGAGAAAGGATTGTGTCGAGGCAGAGCTCTGGAGAAGGGTACTAACAATTTTTTGCAGCATTGAATGTCCCCAAGAACAAAGTGGACTACATCATTCTTAAATGGAAGAGGTTTGCAATCACCAAGATTCTTCCTACAGCTGGCCGCCTGGCCAAACTGAGCAATCGGGTGAGAAGGGCATTGGTCATGGAGGTCACCAAGAACCCGATGGTAATTCTGACAGAGTTCCAGAGATCCTCTGTGGAGATGGGAGAAACTTCCAGAAGGACAACCATCTCAGCAGCACTCCACCAATCAGCCCTTCATGGTAGAGTAGCCAGACGGTAGCTACTCCTCAGTAAAACGCACATGACAGCCCACTTGGAGTTTGCAAAAAGGCACCTAAAGGACTCTCAGACCAAGAGAAACAAGATTATCTGGTCTGATGAAACCAAGATTGAACTCTTTGGCCTGAATGCCATGCGTCACATCTGGAGGAAACCTGGCACCATCCATACGGTGAAGCATTGTGGTTGCAGCATCATGCTGTGGGGATGTTTTTTAGCGGCAGTAACTGGGAGACTAGTCAGGATCGAGGGAAAGATGAACAGAGCAAAGTACAGAGATCCTCAATGAAAACCTGCTCCAGAGCGCTAAGGACTTCAGACTGGGGCGAAGGTTTACCTTCCAACAGGACAACAACCCTAAGCACACAGCCAAGACAACGCATGAGTGGCTTCAAGACAAGTCTCTGAATGTCCTTGAGTGGCCCAGCCAGAGCCCGGACTTGAACCCAATCGAACATCTCTGGAGAGACCTGAAAATAGCTGTGCTCCCCATCCAACCCGACAGAGCTTGAAAGGATCTGCAGAGAAGAATGGGAGGAACTCCCCAAATACAGGTGTGCCAAGTTTGTAGCGTCATACCCAAGAAAACTCGAAGCTGTAATCACTGCCAAAGGTGCTTCAACAAAGTACTGAGTAAATCTATGTAAATGTAATATTTCTCATTTCTAGAGGCATCACTACAGACACTGGTTCGAGTCCAGGCTGTATCACACCCGGCCGTCATTGGGAGGCCCATAGGGTGGTGCACAATTGGCCCAGCATCGTCCGGGTTAGGGTTTGGCCGGGGCAGGCCGTCATTTTGTTCTTAACTGACTTGCCTAGTTAAATAAAGGTTAAATAAAAAAGCCTGTTTGCAAAAATTATTATTTTGATGAAGAAAATGTCTGCTTCTAACGTTGTTACGTCGATATTCAGTCTTACTTGGCTCGATAATGTTATGGATAAATGTGGCAACTCCTTTGATGTGAATAAAAGGTTTGTTTTCAGGCCTTTTGGACAGGTTTGGAGTAGTCATTGGGCTGGAAATTAGAGCTACACCTGGCAACCCTGAACTGCCTGGGAAAGGAAAAGACAAAGTCAGAAAAAAGCCGGGGAATTTGGAAAATTGTTTTTTGTTAAAAGGAGGGCACCAAGCCAAATCAAAACATGGAAATGGTTACAGAAATGGTAGCACAACCTTGAAGCAGTCTTATTAGTGTATAGAGAACACATGCACTGCTTCCGTAGCTAGCTGGCTCGCTAGCTATGCTAGCCTGCTGTAGCACATATCTAGCTAGCTAACGTTAGTTATATTGCTGTTTAACAACCAACAACCACTAGAAAATAGCTAGCTACTAACACCATTTAACTGTAAAAAAATGGGAATTTTGTAAAAAATTACAGGTTAGCTAGCATTTTAGGCCAGTTAGCTAGCTTGCAAGCTAGTTTATTTTTGCTAACAAATATGCCAGGGCTAACATTACTTTTAGATAGTTAGACTAGCAATAGTTACAATAACAGTTTTTTTTCTTTTTGTATTAGCTAGCTATACTAATATTCAAATCATGTTATTGTGCTAATGATGCTTTTCTGTTTTCATAATTGGCAGTTTGTCAGCTGAATACCGACTAATGGAGATTGGAGTAAGAGAAACAAAAAGTGAGTTACTCCCATTAAGACTTGAACCAACCAGTTCAACATCCCAAAATATTCACATCCCAAAAATGATTTTTATGAATGTTCCTTCTGTCAAGCCAGTTTTCACATATTGTTATCACAATGGTAATGTGTTTCACTTTTCTCAAAATAAATATGAATTATTGAAGTGATTGGTACTCACATGCCATAACATAACAAGCAATAACCTGGCAGTAGAGAGAAATGTAAATGGTTTAAGTTGTGGGATTCTATTAAAACCCCAGTTGACTTTATCTTCTCATATGCGGCAGCAAACATAAACTACAGTTAAAAATGTTGGGGTCACTTAGAAATGTCCATTAAAATGACATCAAATTGATCAGAAATACAGTGTAGACATTATTAATGTTGTAAATGACTATTGTAACTAGAAACTGAAGCTAGAAGCTGATTTTTAATAGAATATCTACATAGGCGTACAGAGGCCCATTATCAGCAACCATCACTCCTGTGTTCCAATTGCACGTTGTGTTAGCTAATCCAAGTTTATCATTTTCAAAGGCTAATTGATCATCAGAAAACCCTTTTGCAAATATGTTAGCACAGCTGAAAAACTGTTGTGCTGATTTTAAAGAAGCAATAAAACTGGCCTTCTTTAGACTAGTTGAATATCTGGAGCACCAGCATGTGTGGGTTCAATTACAGGCTCAAAATGGCCAGAAACAAAGACCTTTCTTCTGAAACTTGTCAGTCCATTCTTGTTCTGAGAATTTGAGGCTATTCCATGCGAGAAATTGCCAAGAAACTGAAGATCTCATACAATGCTGTGTACTACCCCCTTCACAGAACAGCGCAAACTGTCTCTAACCAGAATAGAAAGAGGAGTGGGAGGCCCCGGTGTACAACTGAGCAAGAGGACAAGTACATTAGTGTCTAGTTTGTGAAACAGACACCTCACAAGTCCTCAACTGGCAGCTTCATAAAATAGTATACGCAAAACACCAGTCTCAACGTCAACAGTGAAGAGGCGACTCCGGGATGCTGGCCCTCTAGGCAGAGCTCCTCTGGCCAGTGTCTGTTCTTTTGTCAATCTTAATATTTTCATTTTATTGGCCAGTCTGAGATGTGGCTTTTTCTTTGCAACTCTGCCTAGAAGAATCAAAACATTGTCCAACTGGGAAAGTTCACCGCTAGCTAGCCATGAACAAACTTGTCTTGTTCACTCCATGTGTTCACTTGTGAAAACACGTCAGTTCACTTATTAAGTTTGTATGTGCTTCATTCCTCCAGCAGTAGCTAACTTCCAATTGGCTTTTTTTTTCTTCTTTGTCAGAAGATTTCCTTGTAGCAGTCCAAGGTAATTTAAAGTATTCCACTGTACACTTGTTACTGCATACAGTCTATTAGAAAATCAAAGTCTGGCTGCTAGCAGCAGTAATTCTGTAAAGATGCATTTAAATAAGTACTCTTATTAGCTGCATTCTTAGGTCGTTATTTTGAAAATTCTCATCTCAAACAGCTCAATCATCCTCATCATTGGGCCCTGCTGCTTGTCAGTCTGAAGGTAACTGCAATATGTGCTACTTAGTTGTAGTGTGAGGGGCTCCACAATTACAAAAAGTGGAATGTTATACAATGTTGATCTTAAAAAAAAATAAAACATGGTAAATGACAGTGGTTTACAGTGTCAGCATTGGTTGTGCACCTTTGGCACTTGCGTTCCATAACTCAGAATCAAACCTGTTTTCATAGAGCTTTTATCTTGTCATTCGAAAGGAATAGGTTGCCCACTGTCATATGTTAAGATTTGCACTGGCTGATTCATCAGCACTTGAGGAAATTGGCAGAGGATGTCAGAGTTGCAATACCAGATCACAGTAAACAGGAACCTCAATGCAACTGACCAATGGGTCTCATTTTATTTAATTCAAATTTTATTTAACCTTTATTGATCTAGGCAAGTCAGTTTTAAACAAAATCGTATTTACAATGACTGCCTACCAAAAGGCAAAACACCTCCTGCGGGGACGGGGGCCTGGGATTAAAAATAAGAATAAATACAATATCAATATGGGACAAAACACACATCACAACAAGAGAGACGACATAACACTACATAAAGAGAGACCTAAGGCAGCAACACATGACAACACAGCATGGTAGCAACACAACATGGTAGTAGCATAAAACATGGTACAAACATTATTGGGCACAGACAACAGCACAAAGGGCAAGAAGGTAGAGACTTCAATGCATCACACAAAGCAGCCACAAGTCAGGCTGATGCTGGAGGAGCTTGAACATCGGCTTGCTGGAATGAGGAGCTTCAGGAGAAATTGGTAATTGGCAAGAACATGGTATCACACTACATACAGTTAAACATCAGATGTTTTGGACAGCAACTTTTTTTAATCATCGTTAGGGCTCCGTCTATCGGATTAAATAAAGTGCAGACTCTTGGGGTATTGTACATTGGGTGCTTATGAAGTCTGTGACTCGGAAAAGCTCCCCACTGCTTTTCTTTGGACTGACTTTAGACCTGTAGTTTCTGTGTAGTTCACTGGTTCTATAGACCCCTAACTATGGACAATTTATTTTACAGGTGAGGTTTTTGGCTGCTAAAGGAGGCAAGTCCATCAAAGACTCAGTGAGGAGGATGTTTCCCTGTCTTTTCTCCAACGACCTGTCCAGGCTTTGTAACTGGACTGGCTTGGGACATAAGATCTCTTTCAGTCAGCTAGCTTTAAAAAGCATTGTTCACAGTAAGTTTTTATTGGTCTATGAATTCACTTACTGGTAATATAGATATATTTGATTAAACCTGGAGACAGTTTTGAATCTGAAACGTGTTTAAATAGTTTTTGACCTTGTTTGTTCATGAAGAACAATTATTGATGAGAATTGTTCTGTGGTTTCAGGAGCGATAAGAAAGAACCACCCTACAAAAGAGGCAACAGAGGGGAACCCCCAAGAGGTGGTCGCAAAATTTCTGAAGGGAGCTGTTGACAGAGAAGTCAGAACAATTGAAGAGGCTCAAGAAACAATGTTCTGTTGTGTGTGTATATTGTACTATACATACTCATTATTTTCTGTAATAGCAATTAGAAAGCCTAAATCTTTATATATATTTATTTTATTATTACTAATTGTATAATACTTATTTAAAAATGTATATTCATTGTTACCATGTATTCAATATAGATATTTTTATATTGTAATGGGTTTTACAATAAATTTGCAATGATTATTGAGAGTGGTGTACATTATTTTGGATTCATTACTGTGTGGACAGATACGAACAATATTAAGGGAGGACCGACCTTGGACTGCCAACAAGTACTTATTATGAACCAGCGGCCCGGGAGCGGACCTCTGTCGGAAAAGTGGCGGTGGTCCACTGGAAAAATTAGCAAAACGCAGGCGGTGCCCGCCGGTGGGCCGCTAACTTTGCCACCGGTTGATCGCTACTGGCCCGCCGGCAATATGTATGCAGGGTGGTTTTCACAGAATGTCTCTGTTATCAGATAAGCTTAAACTACAGTAAGAGGAGAGAAATGGTCTACAATGCTGGCCACATCAATATTTTTTATTTTGACATTTTGGAAGTGACATTTGGCAGTAAAGGCTAGTATGAGGGACAAGATGTACAGTTGAAGTCGGAAGTTTACATACATCTTAGCCAAATATATTTAAACTCAGTTTTTCACAATTCCTGACATTTAATCAGAGTAAAAATTCCCTGTTTTAGGTCAGTTAGGATCATCACTTCATTTTAAGAATGTGAAATGTCAGAATAATAGTAGAGCAAATGATTTATTTCAGCTTCATCACATTCCCAGTGGGTCAGAAGTTGACATACACTCAATTAGTATTTGGTAGCGTTTTGGTTAGCCTTGCACAGGCTTCCAACAATAAGTTGGATTAATGTTGGCCCATTCCTCCTGACAGAGATGGTGTAACTGAGTCAGGTTTGTAGGCATCCTTGCTCACACACGCTTTTTCAGTTCTGCCCACACATGTTCTCTATGATTGAGGTCAGGGCTTTGTGATGGCCACTCCAATACCTTGACTTTGTTGTCCTTAAGCCATTTTGCCACAACTTTGGAAGTATGCTTGGGGTCATTGTCCATTTGGAAGACCCATTTGCGACCAAGCTTTAAATTCCTGACTGATGTCTTGAGATGTTGCTTCAATATATCCATATAATTTTCCTCCCTCATGAGGCCATCTATTTTGTGAAGTGCACCAGTCCCTCCTGAAGCAAAGCACCCTCACAACATGATGCTGCCACCCTCACGCTTCACCGTTGGGATGGTGTTCTTTGGCTTGCAAGCCTCCCCATTTTTCCTCCAAACATAACGATGGTCATTATGGCCAAGCAGTTCTATTTTTGTCTCATCTGACCAGAGGACATTTCTCCAAAAAGTACTATCTTTGTCCACATGTGCAGTTGAAAACCGTAGTCTGGCATTTTATGGCGGTTTTGGAGCAGTGGCTTCTTCCTTGCTGAGCAGCCTTTACGGTTATGTCGATATAGGACTCGTTTTAATGTGGATATAGATACTTTTGTATCTTTTTACTCAAGCATCTTCACAAGGTCCTTTGCTGATGTTCTGGGATTGATTTGCACTTTTCGCACCAAAGTATGTTAATCTTTAGGAGACAGAACACATCTCCTTCCTGAGCGGTATGACGGCCAATGGTGATTATACTTGCGTACTATTGTTTGTACAGATGAACGTGGTACCTTCAGGCGTTTGGAAATTGCTCCCATGGATGAACAAGACTTGTGGAGGTCTACAATTCTTTTCAGAGGTCTTGGCTGATTTCTTTTGATTTTCCCATGATGTCAAGCAAAGAGGCACTGAGTGTGAAGGTAGGCCTTGAAATACATCCACAGGTACACCTCCAATTGACAAAATTTTTGTCAGTTAGCCTATCAGAAGCTTCTAAAGCCATCACGTAATTTCTGGAATTTACCAAGCTGTTTAAAGGCACAGTCAATTTAGTATATGTAAACTTCTGACCCACTGGATTTGTGATTCAGTGAACTATAAGTGAAATAATCTTTCTGTAAACAATTGTTGGAAACATTACTTGTGTCATGCACAAAGTAGATGTCCCAACCGACTTGCCAAAACTATAGTTTTTAACGAGAAATTTGTGGAGTGGTTGAAAATTTAAGTGTATGTACACTTCTGACTTCAACTGTATATAGCAGATTGCAATGCAGTAAGTGTGAAGTAGCAAGGATCACAGTCATGACAAAATTAGCCATTTCTGCAGGAACTCATTTAGCTTCCACAATCTCAGAACATTTAATCAAATGTAACGTCAGTAAGAAGCAGAGGATCATCGGCTCATGATCTTGAGGGTCAGAGAAGCAGTAGTGAGAAGCAGTAGTCATGGAGTGTGCTGTCTATATCTCAGAGATAGCCCACAACGCTGGCAGAGGAACCAGAGATATGATGAGTTCCAGTATCTTGTCATTGTTGCCAGCATCAATGTTGAACAGGGTTTTGCCAGGTTCCGCCCATGGTCAGCATATTCAGATAAAATGACTATAACAAAATGAGCTGTATAAGGGTATAAGATACTTTTTAACTTTTTATACACACAATGTTTTATTTTAACTTTATTTTATCAGGGAAACATATTGATACCTAGGTCTCTTTTACCTTAGGTGCCCTGTATACACAACAGACATATACACATTATACAAAAATACAGTAAAGGGAAACACAAATAAAACACAAATCACCCAGAAAAACAGTTTTATTCCTTCACAAATATGTCCCCAACCAATACTTTAAATAGCCAGAACGGCACCAGAACATCAAGATGAAATTAATTTTGAATGTTGTTCCAGTTATACGGTGCCTTAAACGAAAAGCTGATTTGCCTAGCTCGGTGGAGACCCTAGGAATCTCAAGAGTTAACCAATCCTGTTAACGGGTTAGGAAACTCAGGTGTCTATAGTCCAACAGCAAAGTTGGATACGACAGAATTTTATGAAATTTAACATTGTAAACGGCAGGTTGAGCGTTGGGCCAGTAACTGAAAGGTTGCTGGATCGAATCCCCGAGCTAACAAGGTAAAAATCTGTCATTCTGCAGCTGAACAAGGCAGTTGTCACGCCCTGACCTGAGATATCTCTATTTTGTTTAGGTCAGGGTGTGACTAGGGTGGATACGCTAGTTTTTGTATTGTCTAGGGGTTTTGTATTGTCTAGGTATTTGTATGTTTATGGTGGCCTGATATGGTTCCCAATCAGAGGCAGCTGTTTATCGTTGTCTCTGATTGGGGATCATATTTAGGTAGCCATTTCCCTTTGGTGTTTGTGGGTTCTTGTCTATATGTAGTTGCCTGTCAGCACTCATTTGTGTAGCTTCACGGTTCGTTTTGTTATTTTGTTCAGTGTTTATTCTTGTAATAAAGAATGTACGTATATCACGCTGCGCCTTGGTCTCCTCCTTTTGACGGCCGTGACAGCAGTTAACCCACTCTCCCCGGTAGGCCTTCATTGTAAATAAGAATTTGTTCTTAACTTATTTTTTGGGGGGTGCTTTTTTATTATGAACACATCAAATACAAAAAAACTGAAATATACTAACAAGAGTACAGAAACCTAACAGACAGGGGAATTACATATCAAGATTCATTTTCAATTTGTTAAATATTTTTATGGTGCGTATTGCTGTTTTGTTTTTACATTTACTGATCATTTCAAAATTATTTTTAAATTCTCTCTTAAATAATGTGAAGAGGGGATAAGGAATCTTCCATGAAAGATAAACAATTTAACAATGAAAAGTTAAATCAGGGTCCATATCATTTGGAACAAAATAAACATAATATCAGTCTCTCAGATTAACACTGATAGTTGTTTCTTTTAAAATAAAATCATCTAACTCACTCCAAAATCTTCTGATAAGATCAGTCCCAAAATAAATGGTCAAGAGTTTCTGGGTCACAACCACAAAATACACATTTGTTAACAATAGCTATTTTAAATCTGTGTATAATAAAGGTCTTGTAACATATTGACATAGTTTCCTTATACACATCTTATTACATGTCACAATTCCAAAAGTGGTGATGAAGGAGTCAGGCGCAGAGAGCAGGGTAGTGAGAAGCAAGTGAATTTAATATAACGAGACGGCTACGCCACACATACAAGGGCGCGTCAAGTACAGTCCAAAACAAACAGGACAAAATCCACATGGAACAGACACCACAAGAAAATACGACACCACAAACAGAAAAACAAGCCCGCACAAAAGTCGGCGGGCCAACTGGGTTTAAATAGCCCACAATAAACCTAAACACAAAACAGGTGCAACAAATCAGACAAAACTAAATGAAACAGAAAAGGGGATCGGTGGCAGCTAGTAGGCCGGAGACGACGACCGCCGAGCGCCGCCTGAACGGGAAGAGGCACCATCTTCGGCGGGATTCGTAACATTACATGTATAGTTTAAAATGTAAATTCTTTACAATTGTATTGAGGCTACAAAATCCTCAACAGTTGCACTTGGAGAATTTGGTTCTTAACCTTTCATTGCTACCCATCCCGGATCCGGGAGCAACCTCATCAAAAAAGCTGACTAGCATAGCCTAGCCTAACGCGACAGGGATATCATATAATATAATTTTCATTAAATCACAAGTCCAATACAGCAAATGAAAGATAAACATCTTGTGAATCCAGCCATCGTATTCCCTTGGGGACTGAGTGGCAGCTCATGACTGACTGGCAGCTCATGACTGTAGGGCAGCTCATGACTGTAGGGCAGCTCATGACTGGCTGGCGGCTCTGGACGCTCATGGCTGGCTGACGGCTCTGGCAGATCCTGTCTGGTCGGCGGCTCTGGCAGATCCTGTCTGGTTGGCGGCTCTGGCAGATCCTGACTGACGAATGGCTCTAGCGGCTCCTGACTGACGAACGGCTCTGACGGCTCGGGACAGACGGGCGGCTCTAACGGCTCGGGACAGACGGATGGCTCAGATGGCGCTGGGGAGACGGATGGCTCAGATGGCGCTGGGGAGACGGATGGCTCAGATGGCGCTGGGGAGACGGATGGCTCAGATGGCGCTGGGGAGACGGATGGCTCAGATGGCGCTGGGGAGACGGATGGCTCCGATGGCGCTTGGCAGACGGCCAGCTCAGACGGCATTGGGCAGACGGACAGTTCAGGCGCCGCTGGGCAGACGGACAGTTCAGGCACCGCTGGGCAGACGGCAGACTCTGGCCGGCTGAGACGCACTATAGGCCTGATGCGTGGTGCCGGAACTGGAGGTACCGGGCTGGAGACACGCACCATAGGGAGAGTGCGTGGAGGAGGAACAGGGCTCTGGAGATGCACTGGAAGCCTGGTGCATGGTGTAGGCACTGGTGGTACTGGGCTGGGGCGGGAAGGTGGCGCCGGATATACCGGACCGTGAAGGAGGAGACGCGCTCTTGAGCACCGAGCCTCTCCAACCTTACCAGGTTGAATGGTCCCCGTAGCCCTGCCAGTGCGGCGAGGTGGAATAGCCCGCACTGGGCTATGCAGGCGAACCGGGGACACCACCTGTAAGGCTGGTGCCATGTACGCCGGCCCGAGGAGACTTACTGAAGGCCAGATATGTTGGGCCGGCTTCATGGCACCCGGCTCGATGCCCAACCTAGCCCTACCAGTGCGGCAAGGTGGAATAGCCCGCACTGGGCTAAGCACGCGTACTGGGGACACCGTGCGCTCCACCGCATAACACGGTGTCTGACCAGTACGACGCCCTCTCACTCCACGGTAAGCCCGGGGAGTTGGCTCAGGTATCCAACCCGGCTTCGCCACACTCCCCTTTAGCCCCCCCCCCCCCCCCCCAATACATTTTTGGGTGAGCCTCTCGGGCTTCCGTGCTAGTCGCGTACCCTCATACCTCCGGTTCCTCTCTCCGGTTGCCTCTGCTCTCCTCGCTGCCTCCAGCTGTTCCCATGAGAGGCGATCCTTTCCAGCCAGGATCTCCTCCCATGTGTAGCAACCCTTGCCGTTTAAGACATCTTCCCATGTCCATTCCTCTGTCTGTCTCTGCTGCTGTCGCTGCCCGTTGCCACGCTGCTTGGTCCGGGTTTGGTGGGTGTTTCTGTAACGGTTTTCTTCCAGGGGTGAAGGAGAGGACCAAAGTGCAGCGCGGCTAGTGTTAAACATGTTTAATGAAGAACAAGTGAAACACTAAAAACAACAATACAAAATAACAAATGTGCAAAAACCGAGACAGACCTATCTGGTGCAGACAATCACAGAGACAGGAAACAAACACCCACAAAATCCCAACACAAAACAAGCCTCCTATACAGTGGGGAGAACAAGTATTTGATACACTGCCGATTTTGCAGGTTTTCCTACTTACAAAGCATGTAGAGGTCTGTCATTTTTATCATAGGTACACTTCAACTGTGAGAGACGGAATCTAAAACAAAAATCCAGAAAATCACATTGTATGATTTTTAAGTAATTAATTTGCATTTTATTGCATGACATAAGTATTTGATCACCTACCAACCAGTAAGAATTCCGGCTCTCACAGACCTGTTAGTTTTTCTTTAAGAAGCCCTCCTGTTCTCCACTCATTACCTGTATTAACTGCACCTGTTTGAACTCGTTACCTGTATAAAAGACACCTGTCCACACACTCAATCAAACAGACTCCAACCTCTCCACAATGGCCAAGACCAGAGAGCTGTGTAAGGACATCAGGGATAAATTGTAGACCTGTACAAGGCTGGGATGGGCTACAGGACAATAGCCAAGGAGCTTGGTGAGAAGGCAACAACTGTTGGCACAATTATTAGAAAATGGAAGAAGTTCAAGATGACGGTCAATCACCCTCGGTCTGGGGCTCCATGCAAGATCTCACCTCGTGGGGCATCAATGATCATGAGGAATGTGAGGGATCAGCCCAGAACTACACGGCAGGACCTGGTCAATGACCTGAAGAGAGCTGGGACCACAGTCTCAAAGAAAACCATTAGTAACACACTACGCCGTGATGGATTAAAATCCTGCAGCGCACGCAAGGTCCCCCTGCTCAAGCCAGCGCATGTCCAGGCCCGTCTGAAGTTTGCCAATGACCATCTGGATGATCCAGAGGAGGAATGGGAGAAGGTCATGTGGTCTGATGAGACAAAAATAGAGCTTTTTGCTCTAAACTCCACTCGCCGTGTTTGGAGGAATAGAAGGATGAGTACAACCCCAAGAACACCATCCCAACCGTGAAGCATGGAGGTGGAAACATCATTCTTTGGGGATGCTTTTCTGCAAAGGGGACAGGACGACTGCACCGTATTGAGGGGAGGATGGATGGGGCCATGTATCGCGAGATCTTGACCAACAACCTCCTTCCCTCAGTAAGAGCATTGAAGATGGGTCGTGGCTGGGTCTTCCAGCATGACAACGACCCGAAACACACAGCCAGGGCAACTAAGGAGTGGCTCCGTAAGAAGCATCTCAAGGTCCTGGAGTGGCCTACCCAGTCTCCAGACCTGAACCCAATAGAAAATCTTTGGAGGGAGCCGAAAGTCCGTATTGCCCAGCGACAGCCCCGAAACCTGAAGGATCTGGAGAAGGTCTGTATGGAGGAGTGGGCCAAAATCCCTGCTGCAGTGTGTGCAAACCTGGTCAAGAACTACAGGAAACGTATGATCTCTGTAATTGCAAACTAAGGTTTCTGTACCAAATATTCAGTTCTGCTTTTCTGATGTATCAAATACTTATGTCATGCAATAAAATGCAAATTAATTACTTAAAAATCATACAATGTGATTTTCTGGATTTTTGTTTTAGATTCCTTCTCTCACAGTTGAAGTGTACCTATGATAAAAATTACAGACCTCTACATGCTTTGTAAGTAGGAAAACCTGCAAAATTGTCAGTGTATCAAATACTTGTTCTCCCCACTGTATATGATTCTCAATCAGGGACAACGATTACCATCTGCCTCTGAGAACCATATTAGGCTGGACATAGAAACAGACAAACTAGACACACAACATAGAATTCCCACCCAGCTCACGTCCTGACCAACACTAAACAAGCAAAACACATAATAACTCTGGTCAGGACGTTACAGCAGAGTTATTGACGGAATTAATATTGTGACCATGAAGTTGAATTCCACTGTTACAATGGCTTGCGAAAGTATTCACCCCCTTGGCATTTTCCCTATTTTGTTGCTTTACAACCTGGAATTAAAATAGATTTTTGGGGGGTGTGTATCATTTGATCTACACAACATGCCAACCACTTTTAAGCTGCAAAATAATTTATATTGTGACACAAACAACAAATAAGACGACCAAACAAGAAAACTTGAACGTGCATAACTTTTCACCCCACCCCTAAAGTCAATACTTTGTAGAGCCACCTTTTGCAGAAATTACAGCTGCAAGTCTCTTGGGGTAAGCTTGGCACATCTAGCCACTGAGATTTTTGCCCATTCTTCAAGGGAAAACTGCTCCAGCTCCATCAAGTTGGATGGGTTCCGCTGGTGTACAGCAATATTTAAGTCATACCACAGATTCCCAATTGGATTGAGGTCTGGGCTTGACTAGCCCATTCCAAGACATTTCAATATTTCCCCTTAAACCACTCGAGTGTTGCTTTAGCAGTATGCTTAGGGTCATTGTCCTGCTGGTAGGCGAACCTCTGTCCCAGTCTCAAATCTCTGGAAGACTGAAACAGGTTTCCCTCAATAATTTCCCTGTATTTAGCGCCATCCATCATTCCTTCAATTCTGACCAGTTTCCCAGTCCCTGCTGATGAAAAACATCCCCATAGCATGATACTGACACCACCATGCTTCACTGTGTGGATGGTATTCACGGGGTGATGAGAGGTGTTGGGTTTGCGCCAGACATAACATTTTCCTTGATTGCCAAAAAGCTCAATTTTAGTCCCAACTGACCAGAGTACCTTCTTCCATATGTTTGGGGAGTGAACACCAAACGTGTTTGCTTATTTTTTCCTTTAAGCACTCTGGGCAGAAAAGGCGGTTCCATCACACTGACACTTCTGATCTCATTAGGGGGTGGCTTAGTTAATGTGCAAAAGACATGACAACTATCTTGTTTGAAAACTAAAATCACATTCTTATCTTAACAAAAGTACTTTAATTAATCGTTCTTCATATTGTATTAACATTATGTTGAATGGAAACTTAACTTCTCTAGGGTAGGGGGCATTGGGAAACCAGATTTCTAAGCGACTTGCTTGCAGTGCCTACGGCTTCTACTGGATGTCAACAGTCTAGAGAAATTGGTTGAGGTTATTCCTTTGTGTAATGAAGAAATACGGACATCTTGAAGTCGAGTCACTCTAGGTGTCCTGTGAGGTAGAACTACATGATCAGAAAGCATGCTACGGTTGGTTTTAATCCTGTATTGAACACAGATCATCCCGTCTTCAATTTTATTGATTATTAACGTTGGAAAATACCTATAATTGTATTACAAAAGTACTTTGACATTTTTGGGCAAAGTTTACAGGTAACCTTTGAGATATTTTGTCGTCACGTTTGAGCAAGTTGGAACCTGTGTTTTTCCTCGATCAAACGCGCCAAATAAATTGACATTTTGGATATATATCAACGGAATTAATCGAACAAAAGGACCATTTGTGATGTTTATGGGACATATTGGAGTGCCAACAACAGAAGCTCGTCAAAGGTAAGGCATGAATTTTTATTTCTGTGTTTTGTGTCGTGCCTGCAGGGTTGGAATATGCTTATCTCTCTTGGTTTACAATGGTGCTCTCCTCAGAAAATAGGCTTTTCGGCGAAAGCATACAATGCTATTTGAATTCTGACATGTTGGTTGGATTCACAACCAGTGTAGATTTAATTTGGTATCTTTCATGTGTGATTTAATGAATGTTTGATTTTATAGTAATTTTCATAGTAGTTAATTATAATATGGTGCTCTGCATTTTCTCAGGCTTTTTGCCAAGTGAGACAGTAGCGTCCCGCCTAAACTCCGATTTTTGGATATAAATATGAACTTTACCGAACAAAACATACATGTATTGTGTAACATGAAGTCCTATGAGTGTCATCTGATGAAGATCATCAAAGGTTAGTGATTAATTTTATCTCTATTTCTGCTTTTTGTTAGTGCTCTCTTTGGCTGGAAAAATGGCTGTCTTTTTCTGTGACTTGGCTCATACCTAACATAATCGTTTGGTGTGCATTCGTCTTAACTTTTTGAAATCGGACACTTTGGCTGGATTTACAACAAGTGTAGCTTTAAAATGGTTAAAATACTTGTATGTTTGAGGAATTTCAATTATGGGATTTCTGTTGTTTTGAATTTGGCGTCCTGCAGTTTCACTGGCTGTTGACGAGGTGGGACGCTACCATCCCACATTTTTTTGTTGTTGAAATAACGTTCCCAAGGTAAACGGACTATTTCTCAGGTCCAGATCGTAGAATATGCATATCATCTACAGATTAGGATAGAAAACACTCCAAGGTTTCCAAAACTGTCAAAATATTGTCTGTGAGTATAACAAAACTGATTCTGCAGGCGAAAACCTGAGAAAATCTAACCCGGAAGTGATATATATTTTTTTTAATCTGTGTTTCCTGGCCAGTCTTTCTTCCATTTAAAGGGGTATCAACCAGATTCCTTTTCCAATGGCTTCCTCATGCTGTGACCAGGCTTTAGACATAGTTTCAGGCTTTTATTTTGAAAAATGAACAAGATTTTTCAAAAGTAGTCAGGTGTCCTCTGAATAGTTCCTGCGCGCGAGAGGGGAGCTCTCCATTTTCCTTTTCTCTCTTATTGAATAGGTTACGGTCCGGTTGAAATATTATCGATTATGTTTGTTAAAAACAACCTGAGGATTGATTATAAAAAACATTTGACATGTTTCTACGACCATTACGGATACTTTTGGGAATTTTCGTCAAACGAAACGAGGCTGTAGTTTTCTGAACATAACGCGCAACCCAAATGGCGTTTTTTTGTTATAAAAGTAATATTTATCGAACAAAAATAACATTTGTTGTGTAACTGGGAGTCTCGTGAGTGCAAACATCTGAAGATTATCAAAGGTAAGCGATTCATTTTATTGCTTTTCTGACTTTCGTGACCAAGCTAATCAAGCTAATATAAGGCTAACTGTTCCAGCATGGATTGATACACTCACAAAAGCTTAGATTGCTTTCATTGCAAAGCATATTTTCAAAATCTGACATGATAGGTGGATTAACAACAAGCTAAGCTGTGTTTTGGTATATTTCACTTGTGATTGCATGATTATAAATATTTGTAGTCATATTTTTGAATTTGGCGCCCTGCAATTCTAGCGGTTGTTTAGGAAAGTGATCCCGCTAATGGGATTCGTAGCGCAGAGAAGTTAATGACATCACAAAATAATAAACAATATGACATGATTATTTTTTAGATCCCCACTAACAATTCTTAACATTCCTATCTTCGAAATATTAACGTTTATGGACATTTTAGATTTGGCGGCAAACGTTTCCTGGAGGACAAAGGCATTCCTTGGTTGATACTGAAGAGCCAGAGCGAGAGTTATATCTCACTTGCTCTACGACAGGGTGTGAAGGTGTCATAAAGCCGGCCCAGTCTGGCTATCTGTCAGCAATTTGCCAAGCTGATCTGAGGCCTTGGATCCTCGACCAGGAGAGCCATGACACATATTACATATCAACGTGCAAAGATTGATGTCAAACAGACCTTCTTGATATCTGGGTGCATGACACGAGCCCAGATATTTTGGTTCTCACAAGAGACTTGGCTAAATGGCTCGATCCCGTATAAGGACATTGATGTTGCTGATTACATCTTCAGGAGTGACAGACTGAAAAAGGATGAGGGGTGGCTATATATGTGAAATCAATGTATCACTATTCCACCAAAATTAGAGCTTCTGGTTAAAGATTTGGCCAAAAGCCAAATTGTGACAAATGTATTTTTATCAAAATGCATTTTTTGGCAGACATGCCTTCTCGAACTTGTGAACGTATATGTCCCTCAATAAAAAACTTGTATGCCATTTGTTAATTCAAATCCAATTGTTAAATTATGAGCCTAGTTGGTTTAGCCACAGAAAAAGCCAGTGACCGAGCAGCATAGGTAAGATGCAATAGATGGTATTAAATACATTATATGCATATGAAATTAGTAATGTAAGATATGTAAACATTATTAAAGTGGCATTATTAAACTAACTAGTGATCCATTTCTTAAAATGGCCAATGATTTCAAGTCTGTATGTTGGCAGCAGCCTCTCTGTGTTAGTGATGGCTGTTTAGCAGTCTGATGGCCTTGAGATAAACAGCTTCTTTCAGTCACTCGGTCCAAGCTTTTTTTCAGTCACTCGGTCCATGCACCTGTACTGACCTCGCTTTCTGGATGATAGCGGGGTGAACAGGCAGTGGCTAGAGTGGTTGTTGTCCTTGATAATCTTTTTGGCCATCCTGTGACATTGGGTGGTGTAGGTGTCCATTTCCCAGTCTGCGTGATCAAAACAATCTTGAAGCGTGGATTACGATTGGTCAGACTAGCATCGAATAGTTATTGTCACGGGAACATCCTGTTTAATTTTCTGCCTACAGGACGGTAGGAACAATATGTAGTCGTGGTCGTATTTGCCGAAGGGAGGGTGGTGGAGGGCCTTTTATGCACCGCGGAAGTTAGAATACCAGTGATTCAGTGTATTGCCCGCATGAGTGCTACAATCAATATGATTATAGAATTTATGTAGCCTTGTTCTCAAATTAAAATCCCCATCTACAATAAATTCAGCCTCAGGATATATGGTTTCCAGTTTGTATAGAGTCCAGTAAAGTTCCTTGAGGGCTGTCGTGGTATTGATATGAGTGGGTATATACACTGCTGTGACAATGACCGACAAGATTTCTCTTGGGAGATAATATGGTCGGCATTTGATTGTAAGGAATTCTGGATCAGGTGAACAAAAGGACTGGAGTTCCTGTGTGTTGTTACGATTACACCATGAGTCGTTAATCATGAAGCATACACCCCCGCCCTTCTTCCCAGAAGTAGAACTGCAAAAGTGTTGCTATCCACTTTCTGGAGGACCGAGTTTTGAAATCAGTGAAATTAGAATATGATAGCTATGGAGATTGATAACATATCGGCGTTTGATTGCAAATATGCAGACAGAGTCGAAAAGAGAACACACAGAAAGAAGCCTGTTGTATAAACACCTATCTCCGGATTACATCTTCAAGCTAAGGCAACCATGGCATCCGTGACAAAGAGAGAGAAGCATCCATCCATGTATATGGGTAAGAAAGTCAAGCTAATCACATTTTCAGATATTACACGTTTTTAATTTTGTCAGAAAGTCGTTTTCATTTCACGTTAAAGCGTACTGTTAGCTAGCTAGCTTCTTGACAATATAGGGGGTGCTGTTTCGACTTTGTAAAATATCGTTCCCAAATTAAACTGCCTCGTACTCAATTCTTGCTCGTACAATATGCATATTATTATTACTATTGGATAGAAAACACTCTCTAGTTTCTAAAACAGTTTGAATTATTTCTCTGAGTGAAACAGAACTCATTCGGCAGCGAAAGTCCTGACAGGAACTGCAAAATCTGAAATCGGAGACTCTGTTCTAGGATCAGTTTAATACTCTGTATGTATCCTATGGGTCGACATGAACTGCATGTGCCTTCCCCTGGATGTCAGTAACCAATCAGAATTGGAATGGAGTTTCTAGGCAGATCTGAGGCCATATAAATGGGCTTGGAATATAAATGGCTGCGCCCCGCAGCCTTTTCATTGTCCTCCATGACGCAAGGAAGACCTCAAGATGGCATTTTGAAAAGCTCACGTTATCGGAGTTAGATATATCCTGCTCTGATTTTATTCGATATAGGTGTTAGAAACATCATAACGAAGTTATTTGAAACCGAGTTATATCAGTTTATGTGAGTATATTGCGATTTTCTGAATTTCCTTTGTATTGCGTTTTGAAGATTTGGGCACGTCGTGGCCACATAGCTAATGTTTGCTGCTAATTACACGGTTGAAGACGACGTTCTACAGCCGAGCAACGATTATTATGGACAAAGGACAACTTGCCCAAGATTCTGATGGAAGCTCATCAAAAAGTAAGAGCTATTTATGATGTTAATTCGTATTTCTGTGGAAAAATGTAAAATTATTTGTCCGCCATTAATTTCGGGCCGGTCTCGCTGTAACGCACGCTGTATGTCTAGTAACGTTAATTTAAAAAATCTAACACAGCGGTTGCATTAAGAACTAATGTATCTTTCATTTGCTGTCCAACCTGTATTTTTTTGTCAAGTTTATGATTAGTTATTGATTAGATTAGGTGCCTCTCCAAGATGGCGCCGGACAGATTGCTTGAAGTTTGGCTACTATTCACATTGTATAACCACGATTTGTGCCGCTACATATGCACATTTTCGAACAAACCCTATATGTATTGTGTAATATTCGCGCCCAGGCTCTGTCGCAGCCGGCCGCAACCGGGAGATCCGTGGGGCGACGCACAATTGGCATAGCGTCGTCCGGGTTAGGGAGGGTTTGGCCGGTAGGGAGGGTTTGGCCGGTAGGGATATCCTTGTCTCAGTATGTAAAAAAAATAAAAATTAAATGTAATAAAAATGTATGCACTCTACTGTAAGTCGCTCTGGATAAGAGCGTCTGCTAAATGACTAAAATGTCAAATGTAAATGTAAATGTAAATGTAAATGTAATATGATGTTACAGGACTGTCATCTGATGAAATTTATGAAGGTTAGTCAAAAATTATATATCTTTTGCTGGTTTGTTACAATCGCTAACCTTTGCTGCTGGTAGACGGCTTGTGTTTCTGGCTATTGTGGTAAGCTAATATAATGCTGTATTGTGTTTTCGCTGTAAAACACTTAAAAAATCTGAAATATTGGCTGGATTCACAAGATGTTGGTCTTTCATTTGCTGTACGCTGTGTATTTTTCAGAAATGTTTTATGATGAGTATTTAGGTATTTGGCGTTGGTCTCTGTAATTATTCTGGCTGCTTCAGCGCTATTTCAGATTGCAGCTGCAATGTAGAACTGTGATTTATACCTGAAATATGCACATTTTTCTAACAAAACATATGCTATACAATAAATATGTTATCAGACTGTCATCTGATGAAGTTGTTTCTTGGTTAGTGACTATTTATATCTTTATTTGGTCGAATTAGTGATGGCTACCTATGCAGGAAAAAAATGGTGGAGAAAAAAAAGTTGTGTCTTTTGCTATGGTGGTTAGCTAATAGAAATACATATTGTGTCTTCCCTGTAAAACATTTTAAAAATCAGAATTGATGGCTGGATTCACAAGATCTGTATCTTTCATTTGGTGTCTTGGACTTGTGATTTCATGAACATTTTATTATATGATATCCCTGTGGCTTTAGGCTAGGCTATGCTAGTCAGCTCTGTTGATGGGGGGGATCCCGGATCCGGGTTTGTGACTCGTTAGAGGCTAGCTAACGCTAGCTGGCTGGCTGGCTCGCTAGCTAACGTTACGTGTATGATCTGTGTAGTAATATTATTCATATCGCAGAGCCATTTGCATTGCTAGTGTAGCTAGTGTAGCTAGCTAACATTGAACCTGGTTGGTTAACTACCTGCAGATGAATGCAGGGTAGTAGCGTTATGAGCTGGGATTACGGTTTATTGTTTAGCTAGCTAGATAGCTACATGTCTAAACAAAATACTCCACGATGCAAGTAACCATTTCAAAAGAATTCTCAATGTCACTGCGACAACTGTCGATTGACGAATCTGGTAAATTTGCTCTGGCTAACTACTACGATTTCAGAGCTGTCACGCACTGATCTTAGAGAGCCTTTTTATGTCTCTATTTGGTTTGGTCAGGGTGTGATTTGGCATTCTATGTTTTTGTTTTCTATGATTTTGTAATTCTATGTTTTGGCCGGGTATGGTTCTCAATCAGGGACAGCTGTCTATCGTTGTCTCTGATTGGGAACCATACTTAGGTAGGCCTTTCCCTCTTTTCTGTGTGGGAAGTTATCTTTGTTTGTGGCACTATAGCCTTATGATGTGGTTGATCTTGAAGAGTATGTTGTGTTTAACCTCATGACAAAATTACAAAAGGACCCTGAGATACAGGTATTTAGAATGAGTATTCAAAATATCAGTGTTGCAGTGTCCCATTGTGGATTTTCCAATCCAAAATACATTCCCAGGGAACTCTCCTAGTTGGAAACAGCTATCAAGCAATATGATCATAATTGAATCTCCGTTTTAACCAAGCTATCTGACAGCCAAACAACTTAAGATACCCGTCCCCCATCCCTTCCCTACATGAGTAAACAAGACTCCAAAGCAAGATCTCTGAAACAGCCCTTGCCTTTATTATTCTATCACCAAGAAGACAGAATCAGACAAAGAGATTGAGAGAAAGAAGCATGGATGGACACCATATGCTTGGGATTGTATTTTTTGTCTCCGCCTCCTCCTGTGTCAAAGTTGGTGAGTGTTTAAATGAACCAGAGGGAGAACGAGTAAGGTAAAGAGAGCGAGAGTCAGAGAAAAAAATCATGCATAGAGATCAAGAGCGGCTGATCCGTATGCTTGCTGTTGTATTTTGGTCTCTGTATCAAAGTTGGTCTGTGTTAAAATGAACCAGAGTAAGAAAGAAAGCAGAATGAGTAGAGCTCGAGAGTGCCTGATCCATATGCTTGATGTTGTATTTTGGTCTACCTTCTGTATTAAAGTTGGTGATTGTGTGTGTTAAATGATAGATGAGGAAATCACGTTTGCTGTCATCATACCAAACAGGGTGAATCAGGTTGTGAATAGCACAGTAGAAAGCTGTAAAGACTCAGCTGGCTGCGATGCCAGCATTCGAGTGACTGACTGTTGGCCTACTTGGCATGGCAATTGATGTTTGAATAAAAAAGTACAATCATACTGATGACTGACTGAAAGAGATTGCTTTAAACTGACTGATAAAATAGTATTTTTTTGACTGGACAAACTTTTCTTTACATGGTTGTTACAGACAGGCGATGAAGGCTTGGAGATCACTCAGACTGGAGCACTATGCCGTAAATGTGTCTTCTGAGCCACCCCTCTCTCTATTACCTGGAAGGGTTTATATCTATGGAAGACCACTACCTCTTCACCTGCCCCACCAGGAGAGCATGCTAATCAGTGCCTTATCATAACATTGTAGTATATACTACCTCATATGTCATGTAATGCAATGGCAAGCTAGTAGACTACAAAGTGCAAAACTTGACAAAGCGACTCTTGACACAAAATGGCAGCCTAGTCTCTGACTGTATCCCCTCAAACCCATTCATCACTAGTGGTACTGATGTTTTACTGGAGCCAGTGTGTCGGTCGGAACGCTCAGCTGGGAGGGTTTAATTTGCCCATCCAACGGGCTGGCGGGGAGATAAAGTACCTACATTTCGCAATCCCCAAGTTACCTCTCCTTCTCCAGACATATAAACACTATACACGCTGGCGAGAGGCCGCAGAGTAAAGTAACACAGGGGCTGTGGGCGAATCATAACCAGTGTGTCACCTCAATCTCTCAGTTACAGCGTGAGAAGATACATTTACCTGCACTGCCTAAGTGGTGAGGGGGAGACTCGTTGCCGGATTACAAACAATGTATATCTGTCAAGTTTAAGTTCTCAAGCACAGCCCCAAGGTTAGTGATGTCCATGTTGCACTACTACTAAAGCATACGTTAGCTAACTTAATGTACAATACATGTCAGGATGCCACAAACGTCCACGTTATTCTCATATACAGTATGCATATTCAGTGCAAGATACCACTACTTACAACTTGAGGCCCTAAACTCGTACCATCTTCTATCTTCAATATCCATAACCATTCATAATTTGCACTCTAAAAAATCCTGTGTTAAAAACAACCCAGCGCTGGGTAAATAGTAAACAGGTCACACGTTGTTATTTTTTACCCAGCAAGTTATTGAGCTATGATCCACCGGGTCAGATCACAGACTGGAGGCATGGCTTAGTAGGGGAGTGGTTTTCAGATAGTTCTTTTTGGCCTCCGGTGAGAGTAAATGTAATTCCGGTCAATCTGTTCTGTTGTATTTATTGAGGCTTACACAAGTTGAGTTCTTCAAGTGCATATCCCAATGTTAGGATAGTTTCCACTTTGTTGTTTTTGTTATGATATTTAATAAATAATGTTACAAAGGTTATATTAAACTATGTAATTTGCAAATATATTGAAGGGAAATTTACATTTGCAGTGGACAAAAATAGTAATTTGCAGAGAACAAACTTAACATGATGAACAGGAATGACATTTACCCTCACGGGTGGCCAAAATGACCTATCTGAAAGCCATGCCCCTAATAGGCCATGCCTCCTGAAAATTACCTTTGTATTACATAAAAAAAGACCCATCTGCTGCGTCAACCCAGCATGAATGTGAATTACAACCCAACTGATGTTTAAATGAATCCACTTTTGGGTAATCCAAAGGCATGGCCTATGAGGGGTGTGGCTTTAATATAGTTATTTGTGGCCACCCGCAAATGTGATTCATGTTCACCACAAATGTAGCTTTTCCATCAATATTTTTGCACATTACACATTTTAAAATAAATACAATTAATACCACTATTACTTTAATATTATAACAAAGTGGTAACTATCCCAGCATTGGGATAGGCACGTAAGGAACTCATACTCTTGAGTAAGACTTATTAAAGCTACAAAAGTGTCAGTGCTCAACCTTAACATGTATTGACAATACAACAGAACAGATTAACCGGAAAGATATTTGCTCTCAAGGGTGGCCAAAAATAACTATCTGAAAGCCACACCCCTACTAAGCATTGACTCCAGTCTTCTGATCTCACCAAGTTGATCATAGCTCAATAACCCAGCATCAACAACACAACTTGAAATAAAGCTATGGCTTGTTTGTGACCCAACTGGCTGGGTCAAAATAACCCAGTGTGTGTTTTGTCCAATATTTCTCCAAATTGGGTTGTTTTAACCCAGCAGTTTTTTGGGGGTGTGTTATCATTACTTTGTCAAGCTCTGATGCATTTCAATGCAGGAAGGCAGGAATGGATGCTCAGCATAGGATGTTTCACCTCAGTCCTGGTAAAGTTACCCTTCACTTCTTATGAATCATACCCATTCCCGAGGCAACTGACACAACATGCCTCAGACAGGGTTTGAAGTTTTGATCTTTAAAAAGACGTCACCAGTCAAATCTGAATGTCATCATTAATCCAAGGGCCCATGAGCTTTCGAGGCAGAGTATTATTCAAATAAATTCAACATCAAATCAAGACTTGGCAAATTTAATGCAGGGAAGTGCAAACATTGTGTGGGATGGACTGAAAGGGCGATACAGGTTACTTAGACGTTTAACAATGAGGCATTGAGATGGATCAGGTTGCTAGCATATTGCCAGGAGAGGAGAGTGATGTGACATAAACCCACTGATTTCATTAGTATGCTATATAAATAATCCCCACTCAAAGGAAAGAAGAGAGAGTTTTCAGAAGTTGCTCGTTAAGACAGAGGAATCACTATCAAGGTGGATGTGACCACAAGGAAGGACATGATTAAATATAGACTCTTCTATTACAGGACAGTGGCGAAATTCATATGATGCAGCCCAGAGCAAAGAAGGGTATGTTATATCTTGTTATACACTTTTGGAGTCTTGGAGAACTCTAGGTATTCAATTATATTTATATGTTCGAATGGAACATCATATTTAAATCAACCAGTAGGGTGTTAAAATGATAAGATGTAACAGACAGGCCGTATCATGGTCAGGTGAATGCAAGCCAACAAAGATGGAATATTTTTTCTGCAGGAAAAAACTGTTGAAGGTGAATATTAATATGATAATAGGCCCAATCAGTGGCACCACCTCCCTCTGTGCTCTTTAACTAATGAACTGCGATAACGAGGAAACGAATTTCAGCAGATAACGAACACTACCTATTCAGCTGCACGAAACACTTTAGAGCACTATGTAGTGCTGTGCTGTTGGTTGTTTAAAACAAAAGCACTGCATTAGCAAAGTGGTTAAAAATCTGCCCAATTAATTGGCATCAATAGTGAGTAAATGGCACATGAATTACTCCTTGTCATTTTATCCTGTCTGACTCTGGTGTTCCGCTAGCGGAACTCCTCCCACATTCCACTGAAAAGCCAGAGCGCGAAATTCAAAAAATATTTTTTTGAAATATTTAACTTTCACACATTAACAAGTCCAATACAGCAAATGAAAGATACACATCTTGTGAATCCAGCCAACATGTCCGATTTTTAAAATGTTTTACAGCGAAAACACCACGTATATTTATGTTAGCTCACCACCAAATACAAAAAAGGACAGACATTTTTCACAGCACTGGTAGCATGCACAAAGCCAACCTAACTAACCTAGAACCAACCAAACTAACCAAGAAACAACTTCATCAGATGACAGTCCTATAACATGTTACACAATAAATCTATGTTTTGTTCGAAAAATTTGCATATTTCAGGTATAAATCAGTTTTACAATGCAGCTAACATCACAGCTACCGTCAAAAATAGCACCGCAGCAGCCAGAGTAATTATAGAGACCAACGTGAAATAGCTATATACTCATCATAAAACATTTCTGAAAAATCGATGGTGTACAGCAAATTAAAGACAAACATCTTGTGAATCCAGCCAATATTTCCGTTTCTTTAAGTGTTTTACAGCGAAAACACAATATAGCATTATATTAGCTTACTACAATAGCCTACCACACTACCGCATTCATTCATCAAGGCACGTTAGCGATAGCAATAGGTACGTTAGCGTTAGCGAATAAACCAGCAAAAGATATTACATTTCACTAACCTTCATAAACCTTCCTCAGATGACAGTCCTATAACATCAGGTTATACATACACTTATGTTTTGTTCGAAAATGTGCATATTTAGATCTGAAATCAGTGGTTACACAATATGCTACCGTAGCAGCTTTTTCCCAGAATGTGCAGATATTTCTATTAGACTCTCACCTATTCTGACCAAATAGCTATTCATAAACATTACAAAAAAATACATGTTGTATAGGATTCATTAGTTCTTAATGCAATCGCAGTGTTAGAATTCTAAAAATATCTTCATTACGACATAAGGCTTAGTTATGGTAAGTGAAAGCCCAAAACCTGAACGCAAAAATAATAGTACACAGTTCGACAGATATATGAAATTGCATCCCAAAATGGGTTCTACCTTTGGTGATTTTCCATCAGAATGTTGTACAAGGGGTCCTTTGTCCAGAACCGTCTTTGTTTGGTATCAGAACTTCGTTTTTCCCTCTTGAATTAGCAAGCACACTGGCCAAGTGGCGCGAAGCTATCCTTCCTGAACATATGCAGACAAAGCAACACACCTAACGTCCCGAAAAATTTTCAAATATCTAATAAAACTATATTGAAAAAACATACTTTACGATGATATTGTGACATGTATCAAATAAAATCAACGCAGGAGATAGTATTCGCCCATAACGACAGCTTTTCAGAAGGCAATAACAGGTCCCTGCACGCGCCTTGCAGAAAACAGAAAATGGGGGACACGTTGTTCCAAGAGGATGTATTCCACCTCAGAACAAGATAATCAACTCATTTCTCCTCTCACTTCCTCTTGACATCTAGGGGAAGGTGTATGACGTGCACGTATAGTCATACGTATCATGCCCATTTATAGGCAGGTCCTTGAACAGAACATAGATTTCAGACTTTCCACTTCCTGGTCACAAAGTGTGCTGCCAAATGAGTTCTGTTTTACCCACAGACAAAATTCAAACGGTTTTAGAAACTAGAGAGTGTTTTCTATCCAATAGTAATAATAATATGCATATTGTACGAGCAAGAATTGAGTACGAGGCCGTTTAAATTGGGCACGATTTTCCCCCAAAGTGAAAACAGCACCCCCTGTCCTCATCAGGTTATTAAGCTTCACGGTCGTTTTTGTATTGTTTATTGTTTTTGTAGGCATCATCCTAATAAAAAGGAATATGTACGGACACCACGCTGCGCTTTGGTCCAGTTATTTCGACGGCCGTGACAAGAGCACTCTCGTCTGAGTGTGCCAGATGACAGAATACGAACACTCAACACCCGTTGAATATGGGCAGTGTCAGTAAACTTTGACAAAAAAGCGTAATTAAATTCTTGCCAGCAGCTGAGTTAGTCACCAACGCTGTGGATAACATCGAAACAGCCTAACAAATATGGTCAGAGTGAGCTGTTCCCTCATTTGTGTCTGGAAGTAGCTAGCAAGCTAGCCAACGTTAGCCAGTTAGCTTGGGCGCTTGACTGCTTTTGTTTGGTCAGAACGCTTGGATCAACCCAACTCCTCGGCGAGAGCGTCCAGTGTGCGGTCTGAGCGAAACGTTTGGAATTTACAAATGGACAATCTGACAACGCTCTGAGTTTACGGACCCCCAGAAAGCACTCTGAGCACACTCTGGCACACCAGATTGAATTGATGAACACACCATAGTATAAACCAGGCTTTCGTCTTGAAATCTGTGGTTGTTTAGTACATGGCCTCATGTGAATCTTTAAAGAGATACGTGGGGTTAAGGCTTAACCCTTGTGTGGTGTTCGGATCTGTTCGACTCATTTTCAATGTTTACTGAAAGATAAATGATACAATTAATAATTTTTTCAACCTGAGACTCATTGGCCGTGGCTCATTTTCTGTGAAAAAAATGTAAAATAACACATTTTCATTGAGTGCACACTTTGCACCCCCCTACACATGTACTACATTACATATGTGGTGTTCGTGTCCACTGGACCTGAGGGTAATAAAAGTGTGGGAAATTTCTGAATATGAGGATCATGTCTCCGTTCATTCGGAGTCTGACAGTGAGTTGGAAGTAGAGGATGAGATTGACCTTCAGCCAGCCCCAGGACCAGCCCATCAGCAACCAGCTCATCAGCAGCCTGCAGAAGGAGAAATATGGATGTCAAAGAATTGTGAAATTGAATGGTCTTCTTGCCCAAGGAATGAGCCACCCCGCACTGCTGCCAATATTATAAGAATTCAATCAGGGCCTATGCGGATGGCGGTTACTCATGTGCAGGACATAAAGTCTTCTTTTGAACTGTTCATCCCAGACACCATCCAGAAAATAATTCTGGACTGCACTAATTTGGATGGAAGGTGTGTTTTTGGAGAGTGATGGAAGGAGATGGACCAAACTCATTTACATGCATACTTTGGGATTCTTATCCTTGCTGGTGTTCCCTTGCTGGGAATCCACAGAATCCCTGTGTGATGCAGAAACTAGCAGATATTGTTGCACAGAAAAGTTGTCTCTGGCAAACTTCCACATTATTTCCAGGATTATCCTCTTCGATAACCGAGACACCAGACCAGCTTGGCGGCAGAGAGACAAGCTAGCTGCAATCAGGTCAGTGGGGGACAAGTGGATGGACCGCGTTCCCCTGTTTTACGACCCTGGGCCCAACATTACTGTTGATGAGCAGTTTATTCCATTTAGGGCCTGCTGCCCCTTCAGGCAGCCCATACCGTCTAAACCTGCAAAATATGGAATCAAGATCTGGGCTACCTGTTATGCTGCTTCATCATATCCGTGGAACTTGCAAGTGTACACCGGGAAGCGAGATGGAGGAGCCCCTGAGAAGAACCAAGGGATGCAGGTTGTCCTGGATATGACACAGGGACTCCGGGTCCACAACCTCACATGCAATACCTTTTTTCCTTCGCACAAGCTGGGGCAGGAGCTCCTCAAGGGGAAGCTGATGATGGTAGGAACAGTACGAAAAAATAAGCCAGAGCTTCAGCCTCAGGTCTTGAATAGACGGAACAGGCTATCAATTCCTCTAAGTTTGTGTTCACGGCCGACAAGTCCCTAGTGTCCTATGAGCCAAAGAAAGGGAAAAATGTGGTACTCATGAGTATGCTGCCTAGGGATGGGAGAATCTGTGCCAGAAACATCAAAAATCAGAAAAGGGGTGAACAATTTAGACAAGATGGTGACTGGCTACAGCTGCAAAAGAAGAACCCTACGCTGGCCACTTCTGATATTCTTCAACATCTTGGACATCTCAGCGTACAACACATTTGTCACCTGGATGGCGTTGAACCCAGATTGGAAAAGAGGGAAGCTCCAGAGGAGGGAAACTCCAGAGGAGACGGCTCTATCTCGAGGAGCTGGGCAAATCATTGATAAGACCTCACATCCAGAGGTGGCAACATTTCCCAAGGACCCCAGTTTCTGCAGCCATCGTGAGGAGGATTCAGGAGGAGGATGCTGGTGCCCCATCCGCCCGACCCACAGAACCAACAACTCCAATAATGGAAGTAAGTGTGAGTGATGTTGTTGCACGTGTGTGTGTCTGACTCTCCTACCTTGGCCTGCTGTAACTATTTATGTGAGTGAGATGTTAGTAAAAATCCTGAACAAAGTGTTTTCATCATTCTAGATTGCAGCCGGTAGCAACAAGAAGAAGCACTGCGATGTGTGTGGACCCAAGAACGACAAGAAGACACACATGCATCAAGTGCAGGAAATACATTTGCACACACACACACACACAGTAAAACTCTGTCTGTCATGTGATGTGTAGACCGGCCTTAATTTGTGTTCAATGGGGCTCATTTATCATTTCCATAAAATACTGTATGTAAAATGTGTGCTTCCAATTTGTTCAGTTCAAAGCAATAAACATCAATAGTGATAAACCTTGTTTCATTTATATTTGTTCAAGATAAACATTATTTATTCCACCATTTCTTGATTATAATAGATTTTTGTTTACATAAAATGAATAGCACTTACTGATAAATGTGAGGTAAATAGCAAATATTAACCATTGTCGTGATGTTAATTAATCTGATGACTGTTTTTTATTTCATCAACTAACTATGTTTAATTGTTACTCAATTAAATTAATCATGTAACAATTAACTCATTCGAAATTTGGGGAACAACGGGAAAATTTGTTTAACGAGTTACTATCTCCCGACTTAAACTCTAAAGATAACAGTCAATTATTCATTCGTATTATTATTACCACATATCAGTCTCATTCTGAATGTCGCATACTCCTTAATATCTGCAAGAATCCTACGCTCACAGTAACCAGAATACTTAGCACCCTAACCATTGTTAATTCAGATTAGAAATTCAGAGATCACAATGTCCTTCTTAGTTGGAGAGCTTCTCTGGTCTTGGAGTGTTCGTTAGATAGATACTTCAGACGTACCAACAGTTGTCTCAGAGGGATTCTTCCTTCCCACCTCGTGTCTTTTAGTCAACGTTCTAGGACCACTTTTTACATGCACAGCTGCAGGCTGTGAACGTTTCTGGACTCCTAGGGGAGGTTATCTTCTTCTGCAGAGATTGAGAGTTTCAGGGCTTCTAACCATTGCGTAACGTTCATCTCACGCTGTCTGTCATGCTGGTTTGTAGAGTTTAAACCATTTAGTTCTTCTTGGTCTCACTACAAGTGTCTTAACATTTCAACGTGTAGCCACGGCCTCACGTCTTTTTGGTCTGTATGTTAATTCTTAGCGAGTCCTTTTAAGCACACTGGCCAAAGGGGGAATTCCGCCATGCTGGCACGAACTCTGAGCTCACTGGGGTGTGGCTACTGACAGGGCACGAGTTTAGATGACAAACAGTTCTCATTTAAGAAGGCTAAAATCACATTGCTATCTTCACAAAATAATGATCATATTTAATCATATAATTTTTACAACATTTAGATGTAAATCTGATACATCGGATGCGTACACTTTCAGAGTTACCTTGATATACCATCCTTAATGACATCACATAGGGGAGCCATGTAGCCTAGTGGTTAAAGCGTTGGGTCAGTAACGGAAAGGTTGCTAGATCAAATCCCTGAGCTGACAAGGTAGAAATATGTCGTTCTACACCTGAACAAAGCAGTTAACCCACTGTTCCTAGCCTGTCATTGTAAATAAGAATGTGACTTGTTAAATTGAAAGAATGACATCACAAAATAATAAACAATGTGATAGGATTATTCTTGAAGTACTCACTGACCATTTCCCACATTCTTTACATTTTAAATATTGTTCCATTATCCTCTTTTGGATGCTTTAGTTTTTGGCGACAATAGTCTCTCTGTAACAAAGGCATTTTTACCATCCCCATTACTGTAGGGCAAGAAGGTGAAAGTTCTCCCTAAATTTACGACCGATTGTTAAGTCATACAATCCTGTGGGAGAGGGGGGGGGGGGCGGTCTGGCTATCTGTCAGCCATGTGCCAAGCTGATCTGGCACCTTTGATCCTCACCAAGGAGAGAGAGTCATGACACCATGTATGTCTATATGACTGTCTATATCTATCTAAGTATTAGGTATTTTCACGTAAATTGTTATGGCTGTATTGTTCTAAAAACTCAATAATGTTGTGTGTCCATCAGACCCACGAACATTGGGTCAATAACAAAAACACGACACAAGTGTTAAGTCTCGTATCTCAATGCACTTCTCTCGTTTTGTTTATAAAGCTTTTTTTGTGCAAACTTCCGCCATACCTTACTTCATTTGTTAAATTACAGATTTATGAGTCACTAGACCCAATCACAGGGATGGCTAACTCTGGAGATCCCTTTGGTCTCCACTGAGTTAGGTAGATCTGCGTTTATTTTTTTTTCACCTTACTCGTGGAATGATCTTCAGAACTCTGTAAAGTTTGATGTTTTGATGCCGCTAGGGCAGTTCAGATGGTTGGTTGATTACTTTTTTACTGAGAAATAGGTATTTGTTTTTCATGATCGTGATTTGTAAGTTCGTTTCTTAAATTGCTGGTAAATATTGTATGTTTTTATTGCGTTGGAATTGAAAATAATGTAAAAGAGGACTTGGTCTCAATGAGATATCAAACACAGACCCCAAGCTAAGCCCAGTGAAGATCATCAATTATGCCCGCTTTATATCAACCCTGAACTTTGTGCTTTAAGCTTTGATTTGCTTTGCCAAAATAGTCAGTGTGGTATCTAGTTTCCTTTAATGATGTTGATTATTTATCATGTTGATCTTTCTATCACTATATTGTGATATTGATTTTTATCTATTTAAAGAGAAATTAAGTTAACTGATTGAATGTAGACGTAGAAACACTTTTGCCTAGGGAGCCGTGGTATATTACAAAGAGCTATACTGCACGTCCGCCTGGTCTGGCGTGCTGGCCTGTACATATCAGCCATCTTTTCTTCTGCATATTTGTAGACCTTTTGTGTTGTCCTTTTATATATTTTGGAGGGGAACCATAATTGCTCACTGTGTAGGTCAAACCGTTCCCAACAAAGTCAAGACATCTGTAATCAGTGGAAGGGGAGGGCCTGCTTCTGTAATCTATGTTTTAAGTACTTTGACCTTCTGTCACTCTATGGGCGCTGCATGTCCAGTGTTAATGTTAAATGTTCATGATATCATATTTTCCAACACTCAATGTGTGCAAATATGTACAAAAGTATTTCAGCAGATTTAGTGCGTTTCTGTGTGGAGTTAATTTGTGTGAAAAGACACACATTTCTGTGCGACTTAATTCGTAGGAAAAGACACATGTTTTTGTGTGAATTTATTCATATAAAAAAAAAAAATTGGAGGCCAAACTTCGGAACAATCTTTTGAACGTTATTATAGCAATGCATGATGGACAATGGTGTTATACACTGCCTTTTTTTGTTTTGCACATTTATCTATATATTATAAAAAAAATAAACGCGTTAACAACCCAATATTGTTAATCAACCAGGTTGTCAACGAAATAATTGTAATATAACAGTAGCCTTTTTTATTTTTAAGGTATGTTCAATGTCAGCTATGGGTTTCACAGCCCTATAATAATGATACAAGTTATATCACCTTAAAATGGTTTATTTACAACCTCTGGGGTATAACATGTTGGGCAACGTGGTACAGTAGAGTCTGACATATAAATGCTGGCATATGCCTTGTTAGAATAGCCTAAGTAGATTACATGATTGACACAACTGTTTAATCATCATAAAACGGCCTTGGAAGAACCATGAGTGTAAGCCAACATAATTCATTATTTTACATTAACCTGTTTAACTGCATTGATATTGATATTAATTGATTAATTTAGTACAGACTCGTTACAGTTGCAAATCCCATGCAGTTGCACCAGGAGAATTTAAACCAAACCAAACAAATACCTTCATCGATACCACAACAATTTTTTTTTACTCCAATCTGGCAACCCGCAACAAAATCCGACGTACAGTTGAAGTTGGAAGTTTACGTACACCTCAG
Source organism: Salvelinus alpinus (assembly GCF_045679555.1). Taxonomy (NCBI): domain Eukaryota; kingdom Metazoa; phylum Chordata; class Actinopteri; order Salmoniformes; family Salmonidae; genus Salvelinus; species Salvelinus alpinus. The sequence continues at coordinate 4,725,843 of NC_092101.1, forward strand.
CCAAATACATTTAACCTGTTTGGGATAGGGGGCAGCATTTTCACGTTTGGATGAAAAGCGTGCCTAGAGTAAACTGCCTGCTACTCAGTCCCAGTTGCTAATATATGAATAGTATTAGTAGATTTGGATAGAAAACACTCTGAAGGTTCTAAAACTGTTTGAATGATGTCTGTGAGTATAAGAGGACTCATATGGCCGGCGAAAACCTGAGAAAAATCCAACCAGGAAGTGGGAAATCTGAGGTTTGTAGGTTTTCAACTCTTTGCCTATCGAAGATAGTGAGATATTGGTCATATTGCACTTCCTATGTCTTCCACTAGATGTAAACAGTCTTTAGAACCTTGTTTGATGCTTCTACTGTAAAGGAAGGGGGAATGAGAGGGGATTGAGTCAGTGGTCTGGCAGAGTGGTATGAGCTGACCATGCGCGTTCACGTGAGAGTTAACCTGTCTAGGATGAGAGTGCCGCTAGCGGCACTCCCCCCCCACCCCCACTGAAAAACCAGTGCCGCGAAATTCAAAAAAAATATTTTTTTTAAATATTTAACTTTCACACATTAAAGTCCAATACAGCTAATGAAAGACACAGATCTTGTGAATCCAGTCAACATGTCCGATTTTTAAAATGTTTTACAGGGAAGACACAATATGTAAAGATGTACATCTATTACCTAAAAACACATTAGCATAATCCACCATCTTTTATTTGTCCACCAACACCAGTAGCTATCACCAATTCGGCTAAACTAAGATATTTATAGCCCCTAACCAATAAAAAAACTCATCAGATGACAGTCTGATAACATATTTATGGTATGGGATAGGTTTTGTTAGAAAAAAGTGCATATTTCAGGTAGATATCATAGTTTACAATTGCACCCACCGTCACAAATGGAATAGAAAAACTACTTAGAGCAACGTGTTTACCTACTTACTAATCATCAAACATTTCGTAAAAATACACAGCATACACGAATCGAAAGACACAGATCCTGTGAATACAGACAATATTTCAGATTTTCTAAGTGTCTTACAGCGAAAACACAATAAATCGTTATATTAGCATAGCACATAGCACATAGCAGCCCAGCATTGATTCTAGCCAAAGTGAGCGATAAAAGTAAACATCGCCAAAATATATTAATTTTTTCACTAACCTTCTCAGAATTCTTCAGATGACACTCCTGTAACATCATATTACACAATCCATATAGAGTTTGATCGAAAATGTTTATATTTAGCCACCAAAATCATGGTTAGACAATGTGAAATGTAGCTCAGCTGGTCAGAAAAAGTCTGTGCGCCACTTAGACAGTGATCTACTCTTATACATAAATACTCATAAACGTGACTAAAAAATATAGGGTGGACAGGGATTGATAGACAATTTAATTCTTAATACAATCGCGGAATTACATTTTTTAAATTATCCTTACTTTTCAATACAGCTTGCGCCAAGCGAAGCTACGTCAAAAAACATGGCGTCCGAAGCCACTAACACTTTTCGACAGAAACACGATTTATCATAATAAAAATGTCCTACTTTGAGCTGTTCTTCCATCGGTATCTTGGGCAAAGGATCCTTTCTTGGGTCCAATCGTCTTTTGGTGGAAAGCTGTCCTCTTGCCATGTGGAAATGCCAACTGCGTTCGGGATGAACTGGAAGCGTGCCCAGCAACTCACAGCGTTTCAGAAATAAATGTCCCAAAATCGCACTAAACGGATATAAATTGCTATAAAACGCTTTAAATTAACTACCTTATGATGTTTTTAACTCCCATAACGAGTAGAAACATGACCCGAGTAATATTACTCACTCCACTAATGCTTGGAACAGGTGCGGGTCGGTGGCCTCTAGGCGCTTGACGCAGCTCCAAAAGACTGACTAGCCTCAGGGTTTTTTAATTTATAGTGCCTGTGAACGCGCAATCGACCTGATTCAAATCGTCATCACGTAAAGACATCCAGGGGAAGACGTAAGCAGTGTCCGTATAGTCATATCAATAACAGTGCCCTTTTAACTGACTCCAGAGCAGTGGCCAACATTTCTGAAATCTGAATCCATGTCAGGGAAATTGCTGTAGAATGGGCTCTGTTCCACTTAGAGACAAAATTTCAACTCCTATAGAAACTATAGACTGTTTTCTATCCAATAATAATAATAATATGCATATTGTACGATCAAGAACTTTGTGGGAAGCCGTTTCAAAAAATTACACGATTAGCATAAATAGCCACAACAGCGCCCCCATCCTCAACAGGTTAACTTGAGTTCCATTGCATTTCTGAAGACAAAGGAATTCTCCGGTTGGAACATTATTGAAGATTTATGATAAAACCATCCTAAAGATTGATTCTATACTTCGTTTAACATGTTTATACGAACTGTAATATGACTTTTTTGACTTTGTCTGAACTAAGCGATCGCGCATTGAGTATTTGGATTACTGGGCTAATCGCGCAAACAAAAAGGAGGTATTTGGACATAAATTATGGACGTTATCGAACAAATCAAACATTTATTGTGGAACTGGGATTTCTGGGAGTGCATTCTGATGAAGACCATCAAAGGTAAGTGAATATTTATAATGCTATTTCTGACTTCTGTTGACTCCAACATGGCGGATATCTGTATGGCTTGATTTGTTGTCTGAGGGCCATACTCAGACTATAGCATCGTTTGATTTTTCCGTAAAGTTTTATTGAAATCTTACACAGCGGTTGCATTAAGGAGAAGTATATCTCTAATTCTGTGCATAACACTTGTATCTTATATTAAAGTTTATGACTATTTCTGTAAATTGATGTGGCTCTCTGCAAAATCACGGGATGTTTTGGAAGCAAAACATTACTGAATGTAACGCGCCAATATAAACTGAGATTTTTGGATATAAATATGCACTTTATCGAACAAAACATACATGTATTGTGTAACATGAAGTCCTATGAGTGTCATCTGATGAAGATCATCAAAGGTTAGTGATGAATTTTATCTCTATTTCTGCTTTTTGTGACTCCTCTCTTTGGCTGGAAAATGGCTGTGTGTGTTTTTGTGACTAGGCTCTGACCTAACATAATCATATGTTGTGCCTTCGCTGTAAAGCCTTTTTGAAATCAGACACGATGGGTAGATTAACAAGAAGTTTCTTTCATTTGGTGTATTGCACTTGTGAATGTATGAAAGTTACATATTTCAATTTCGCGCGCTGCCTTTTCAGCGGAATGTTGTCGAGCGGAACCCTTAGCCAATACTTATTTTCCACCATAATTTGCAAATAAATTCATAAAAAATCCTACAATGTGATTTTCTGGATTTATTTTTCTCATTTTGTCTGTCATAGTTGAAATGTACCTATGATGAAAATTACAGGCCTCTCTCATCTTTTTAAGTGGGAGAACTTGCACAATTGGTGGCTGACTAAATACTTTTTTGCCCCACTGTAGCTATTTTTTGACTAACCGTTTTACCAGCATCAGTCTATTCAAAATCTCCAAATAGTCGAAGTGCATTGCAGTAAGCCACAGTAGCAACATGTTAGTTAAACAGGGAGTAAGGAGCCCGCGTGCGTTAGCTTTAACATGTTTGTAGGTAGGTGGTTCCAAATGAACTAAAGCCTGCCCTATAACATCAGCCAGAAAGAGCTTACACGTCATTTACACAGATTTCCACGAAGTTCCCACTTCGGATTTCCCACTTCAAGCCCAAATATGTCATACTTTGACTTAACAATTTAAGTCAATAAGTCACAGTTTGTGTAACATCATGGGTAAGCACTGGGCATCGTCTTCCAACTGAAAAAAGGGGATTTTTGCTGGTGTAGGCATTTAATCACAGACTGGGTTTCATCCAGTGCTTTTTCAATTGACTTCTCAATGAGGTCTACTAAGCACTCTAATTTAGAATATTGCCTTTTACGACCTTTTTATGCCACAAAGTAATGAATGTCCAAAGAAGCTCAGTCTGGCAGCTAAAGGCCTAAAGCACCCGCTCATCCATTTAGTTCTGCCCATGTCAGTATAATGGGGCCCAAAGGATTTACTTCTGAAATTACTTGTATCTTAAAGCCATACAATTTGCTGAGTCATACAGTGAGATCCAAAAGTACTTGGAAAGTGACAAATGTTTTGTTGTTTTGGCTCTGTACCCCAGCGTTTGAAATTATACAATGACATTAAAGTGTAGACTGTCAGCTTTAATTTGAGGGCATTTTTATCCATATCAAATCAAAATCAAATCACATGTATTTATATAGCCCTTCGTACATCAGCTGATATCTCAAAGTGCTGTACAGAAACCCAGCCTAAAACCCCAAACAGCAAGCAATGCAGGTGTAGAAGCACGGTGGCTAGGAAAAACTCCCTAGAAAGGCCAAAACCTAGGAAGAAACCTAGAGAGGAACCAGGCTATGAGGGGTGGCCAGTCCTCTTCTGGCTGTTGCGGGTGGAGATTATAACAGAACATGTCCAAGATGTTCAAATGTTCATAAATGACCAGCATGGTCAAATAATAATAATCACAGTAGTTGTCGAGGGAGGAGTAAATGTCAGTTGGCTTTTCATAGCCGATCATTAAGAGTGTCTCTACCGCTCCTGCTGTCTCTAGAGAGTTGAAAACAGCAGATCTGGGACAGGTAGCATGTCCGGTGAACAGGTCAGGGTTCCATAGCCGCAGGCAGAACAGTTGAAACTGGAGCAGCAGCACGGCCAGGTGGACTGGGGACAGCAAGGAGTCATCATGCCAGGTCGTCCTGAGGCATAGTCCTAGGGCTCAGGTCCTCCGATAGAGAGAAAGAGAGAATTAGAGAGAGCATACTTCATACCCTCCATATAGGGTGAACTGTTGATGAAATTACAGCAGTTTGGCAATCAATCAAATGGTGTTGGTCACACTCACCGGGTGTAGGTAGACTTTGCAGTGAAATGCTTACTTATGAGCCCATTCCCCACAGTGCAGAGATAAAAAGTCAGACAAATATTTGCTAAATAAAAAAGGAAATAGTAACACAATTAAAACAATAACTAGGAGGACCAGTACCAGGTCAATGTGCAGGGGTATGAGGAAGTTGAGCTAATACAATATGTGCAGTACCAGTCAAAAGTTTGAAAACACCTATTCATTGCAGTCTTGAAGGAGTTCCCAGATATGCTGAGCACTTGTTGGCTGCTTTTCCTTCACTCTACGAGCCAACTCATCCCATAACAATCTTGATTTGGTTGAGGTCAGGTGATTGTGGAGGCACTCCACCACTCTCCTTCTTGGTAAAATAGCCTTTACACAGCCTGGAGGTATGTTGGGTCATTGTTCTGTTGAAAAACAAATGATAGTCCCACTAAGCCCAAGCCAGATGGGATGGCATATCGCTGCAGAATGCTGTGGTAGCTATGCTGGTTAAGTGTGCCTTGAATTGTAAATAAATCACCGATAGTGTCACCAGCAAAACACCATCACACCTCCTCCATGCTTCACGGTGGGAACAACATATGCGGAGATCATCCGGTCACCTACTCTGTGTCCCACAAAAGCAGTTGGAACCAAAAATCTTAAATTTCGACTCCAGACCAAAGTTCCACCGGTCTAATTTCCATTCCTCATGATTCTTGGCCCAAGCAAGTCCCTTCTTATTGAGTGGTTTCTTTGCAGAAATTCTACCATGAAGGCCTGATTCACACAGTCTCCTCTGAACAGTTGATGTTGAGATGTGTCTGTTACTTGAACTCTGTGAAGCATTTATTTGGGATGCAATTTCTGAGGCTGGTAAATCTAATGAATTTCTCCTCTGCAGCAGAGGTAACTCTGGCTCTTCCATTCCTGTGGCGGTGCTCATGAGAGCTAGTTTCATCATAGCACTTGATGGTTTTTGCGACTGCACTTGTTGAAACTTTCCATATTAACTGACCTTCATGTCTTAACGTATTTTTTCAAACCTTTATTTAACTAGGCAAGTCAGTTAAGAACAAATTTGTATTTACAATGACAGCCTACCGGGGAACAGCGGATTAACTGCCTTGTTCAGGGGCAGAATAACAGAGGATTCTATCCAGTAACCTTTCAGTTGCTTGCCCAACACTCTATCCACTAGGCTACTTGCCGCCCCACGGTAATGACGGACTGCCATTACTCTTTGCTTATTTGAGCTGTTCTTGCCATAATATGGACTTGGTCTTTTACCAAATAGGGCTATCTTCTGTATACCACCCCTACTTGGGCTCCTGAGTGGTGCAGCGGTGCACCACTCACTGCATCTCAGTGAGAGACATCACCACAGACCCTGGTTCAATTCCAGGCTGTATCACAACCAGCCGTGATTGGTAGTCCCATACGGCGGCGCACAATTGGCCAAGTGTCATTAGGGTTTGGCCGGGGTTGGCTGTCATTGTAAATAAGAATTTGTTCTTAATTGACTTGCCTGTTAAAAAAAAAAAAAAAAAACTTGTAACACAACTAATTGGCTCAAAGCATTAAGGAAATAAATTCCACAAATTAACTTTTAAAACATGTTGGTATTACAGACTCGGACAGGGAGAGGTTGAAAATGTCAGTGAAGACACTTGCTAGTTGGTCAGCTCATGCTCGCAGTACACGTCCTGGTAATACGTCTGGCCCTGCGGCCTTGTGAATGTTGACCTGTCTAAAGGTCTTACTCACATTGGCTGTGGAGAGCATGATCACACAGTCTTCCGTTACAGCTGGTGCTCTCATGCACGTTTCAGTGTTATTTGCCTCAAAGCAAGCATAGAAGTAGTTTAGCTCATCCGGTAGGCTCGTGTCACTGGGCAGCTCTCGGTTATGCTTCCCTTTGTAGTCTGTAATGATTTGCAAGCCCTGCCACATCCGACGAGTGCCAGAGCCGGTGTAGTACGACTCAATCTTAGTCCTGTATTGAAGCTTTGCCTGTTTGATGGTTCGTCGGAGGGCATAGCGGGATTTCTTATAAGCAAGGAGTCCCGCTCCTTGAAAGCGTCTGCTCTAACCTTTAGCTCAGTGCAGACACTGCCTGTAATCCATGGCTTCTGGTTGGGGTATGTAAGTACGGTCACTGTGGGGACGAAGTCATCAACGCACTTATTGATGAAGCCAATGACAGATGTGGTGTACTCCTCAATGTCATTGGAGGAATCCCGGAACATATTCCTGTCTGTGCTAGCAAAACAGTCCTGTAGCTTAGCATCTGCTTCCTCTGACCACTTTTTTATTGATCTAGTCACTGGTGCTTCCTGCTTTAATTTTTCCAATGCATTGTGTTTGTAATATTCCCGAAACGTGTACAGTGTGTAGCAAATTGTACCAGAGGAAAAGCCAACATTCCTATGATATCCGGACATTTAAAGCATGCTTGATTTTCAAAAATGTATATACTATAAAACGTTATATGTTTGCATACACAAACAGCCTACACATTAGGACATATAGGCTCACCGATACTTAGAATGCGTCATCTAACGCACGATTGCATTGTTTCCTGCAATTAGTTTATTTCGGTAGCACATCCCCATATCTTATTATCAGCTGATTTTACAGCTCTTGTCAGACACACATGGGTCTCAAAATATATTCTCTTTCTCAAAAGTGTGACGAGAATTCTACTATTTGAAAATCCGAAATGAGTATGATATCCTGGCATTTAAAGCATACACATTTTTTGAGATGCTAAACTATAAAAAAAAATATTGCGTACCCAAAATCCATAGAATGCAATATTCTACTAGATGAAAAGCCAAAATGAGTATGACAACACCCTAGATTTACTTTACCACTAGGCTACTCGTAAAATGTGCTTATGGGATAGGGTTATGTAAACATTGAAACTGATTACCCTGGAATTCAGAATCCTGTACCTTTGATTTACTTCAAGTCCCTTCCAACAATTCTTGTAAATGTCTTGATGAAAAAGTTAAATATTGGCCGGAATTATTTTTATTATCCATGTGATAATAGTATGTCCTTTTACAGTGCAAAACAGCCATTTACCCCTACCAGTCAACCTAATACAACTCTGCTGTATCCATCTGGCCCTGACTGTAGCCATCTGGTGTAGATTGTAGGCTCCCACTGTCACAGGAACATTGATATGGATTGTTTTATGAAGACCTCTGTGCCATGGAGAGGGCAGTGAACCATACAAAATTAAAGGTCCCACCTACTGCTAATTTATTTAAACAGGAGCTTTAGCTCCCAGTGCTGCATTAAGTCCATCTGTTCTGGGGGCAGACGATGTCTGGAGAGAGAGCGCTAATCACTGTACCATTCAAAGTCATTACAGCCAGGATTGATTATGGCTCAACATGCAGCGACACACAGATGTGGGGGCTAATGTTTATGCATGCTAGGAGAGACCTGAATTATCTGGGTAAGGTTGTCATGCATTTCTATATGAATGAACAGACCTACAATTTCGATTCATTGATAAGCATGTGGAATGTGTCGTAGAGACATTTTGATTCGAAGGCTATTACATTGTGTTACAGCCTGAATTCAGCCTGTTTTAGACATTTTTGCAATGAAATATCTAATTTACATAAGTATTCACACCACTGAGTCAATACATGTTAGAATCCCCTTTGGCAGCGATTACGCTTGTGAGTCTCTAAGAGCTTTGCACATCTGGATTGTGCAACATTTGGCAATTATTATTTTCAGAATTCTTCAAGCTCTGTCAAATTGGTTGTTGATCAATGCTAGCCATAGATTTTCAAGCAGATTTAAGTCAAGTCAACTCAGGAACATTCACTCTCTTCTTGGTTAGCAACTCCAGTGTACATTTGGCCATGTTTTAGGTTACTGTTCTGCTGAAAGTTGAATTCATATCCCAGTGTCTGGTGGAAAGCAGACAAACAGGTTTTCCTCTAGGATAACATGATGCAGCCACCACTATGCTTTGAAAATATGGAGAATGGTACTCAGTAATGTGTTGTATTGGATAAGCAGTGCCTTGTTGCAAACAGGATGCATGTTTTGGAATATTTGTATTCTGTACAGTCTTCCTTCTTTTCACTCAGTCAAAATGGTTAGTATTGTGAGGATCGACGCTGGAGACGAGAAGCAGGTACAGGGAGTGAACATTTAATAAACAGAACAGGAACAGCGTTTGGACAGGGGAAATAAAGACATCAATGCTGACAGGGAACAAACTGAAGAGCAGACAGATATAGAGGGGATAATCAGCAAAGTAATGGAGTCCAGGTGAGTCCAATATTGCTCAGCTCCGCGTAATGATGGTGACAGGTGTGCGTAATGATGGCAGCCTGGCGCCATCGAGCGCCAGAGAGGGAGAGCGGGAGCAGGCTTGACAGTGCCCCCCCCCCCCCCTCTAGGGCGCCACCCGGCGTCCCACCTGGGCAGAACTGACGGGCCGGCCGGCCGAGGCATGGGCACTGGACAAGCTGGCTGAGGTGTAGAAGCCCGAAGAGCCAGCAGCGGCGTGGGAGCCCGGCGAGCCGGCTGAGGAGTGGGAGCCTGACGAACCCACTGAGGCATGGGAGCCTGACGCATAACGTGGGGTGGGCACCTGCCGAACCAACCCAAGGCAAGAAGACCACTCGAGCCAGCTAAGGCAAGGAAGCCCGATGAGCTAGCTGAGGCACCCGTGGTTCCATCGGCAACGGCACCCAGACCCGAGGCCACCAACCAAAACAAAAGCTCCTTGATGCTTCCTTTAGTGGCGTCAGCATTCTGTGAGGATCAACGCTGGAGACTAGAAGCAGGTACAGGGAGTGAGCATTTAATAAACAACGGACATGAAACAGAACAGGAACAGCGTCTGCAGAGGGAAAAATAGCGACATCAATGCTGACACAGGGAAGAAACTGAGGAGCAGACAGATATAGAGGGGGTAATCAATAAAGCAATGGAGTCCAGGTGAGTCCAATATTGCACAGCTGCACGTAATGATGGTGATAGGTGTGCATAATGAAGGGCAGCCTGGCGTCCTCGAGTGCCAGAGAGGGAGAACGGGAGCATGCGTGACAAGTATTGTGGAGGGACTACAATGTTGATCCATTCTCAGTTTTCTCCTATCACAGCCATTATTCTGTAACTGTTTTAACAAGATTTTTGAAAAGACTCAACCACAAAGACCAGGGAGCTTTTCCAATGTCTCGCAAAGAAGGGCACCTATTTGGTAGATGGGTAAAAAAAAATAAAGCAGACATTGAATATCCCTTTGAACATGGTGAAATTATTATTTACACTTTGGATGGTGTATCAATACACCCAATCACTACAAAAATACAGGCGTCCTTCCTAACTCAGTTGCCGGAGAGAATGGAAATCGCTCAGGGATTTCACTATGAGGCCAATTGTTACTTTAACTTTTTAGGGATAGGGGGCAGCATTTTCACTTTCATTTTCAGATTAATACAAGGAAAGTTCATAGCGTTTTAGCATTATGAATGCTGTGGTCACAGGATAAGTGGATAATATTCATACCATGTCAGTCACTTCAATTGACTCAAAGATCAACAACCGCCCTGGTTATGGTGGTTTTGTAGAGTCGTTCTGATACTGTTCAGTGGTGTACCACTAATGGTAATATAATGGTAATATAATAAGCAAAGCCTGTGGGCTCCTAAGCCTGTGGCCTCCTCCCTTCCAGCCAGCTGTGCTTTAATGCAATTGGTCTATTATTTACCAATACGTGTGGAGCTGTAACAGCCTTCCCTCTGGGCACACACTGGTTGAATCAACATTGTTTCAACGTAATTTGTCAACGTATTGTGACATGGAATCGACGTAAAAAAAAATGAATTGGATTTCAAAAAAGTAATCAACCAGTATTCTTTTCATTTCATTTCAACCAGTGTTATAAACATTGAAATGAGTGTGAACCTTCGACTTAAATACATTGACTTAACCTGACTAGCAGGTTTTTACATGAATCTGTTCTCAACATAATCAAAGGAACTATGTATATGTTGAATTTGTGTTGAAATTTCACAAATATTCTTATATTCACTGGGTGGTGGAAATTGTTGAATTTTATATTTGATAAGACATTTTATTTGACCTTGTTTCAATGTTGATAGCAAAATGGTATGTTTTGAATCAACATTATTGTTTCAACGTCATGCCATAAACCTAAATAAAGAGTTATATTGAAAATAAAATGTGATCCGACAGTCCAACGATTCCTGCCTGAACAGCGATTCTTGCTGGTATATGAGGGGTAATGCACTTCAGTGAGATCAAGTCTAGTATGGAAGCTGACATTGATCAGCTTCCATACTCATCTGCGTAGACTACCTAAATAACATTGAATAGTTGAAAGTAACTAACTTTTCTTACCAAGCTGTATGTGGGAGTAAATTAGGAGGTTGGGTCTACAATGACATCTGATTTGCCCAACAAAGGACACCATCATTTCAACTTGTAACTAGTTATACTATTATTCATCCATGGTTGGTTGGATCTTTGGAAGTTTAGAAGTCATTACACTTTTAGTAATTTTACCTTTGTATAGTCTTGGTTGTAAGGATGTTTGGTTGAGTTCAAATGTAATCTTCAAGTTAATGTTGTATTCACCTCTCCATCTCAACAAAAAATCTAAATTGTGTATTGCCCGTATCATTTAACTTCCTGCCTAGCAATAAAGATGTAATGTTTAGAGAGAAGGAGGAGACCACCTAAATTGGGATATATAATACTACCACTGGTGGAAATATGTTTTTGTCTGTTCAGCTGTTCGATCCTTTGGGTGAATAAACTTGGTTGGAGTCAATTTCTTACTCCGATATTTAGAACCTAGCTATCATGACACTAGCCGAGACCCAAATGCACACGCAGGAGGCAGATGGTTGGAGATTAAGATTTTTTATAAATCCAAAGGGACTAGGCAAGAGAATGGTCGAGGACAGGCAAAAGGTCATAACCAGATCAGAGTCCAGGAGGTACAGAGTGGCAGGCTCGCTCGAGGTCAGGGCAGGCAGAATGGTCAGGCAGGCGGGTACAGAGTCCAGAACAGGCAGGGGCCAAAACCGGGAGGACTAGAAAAAGGAGAAAAGGCAAAGCAGGAAAAACGGCTGGTAGGCTTGGACATACAAGATGAACTGGCACAGAGAGAAAGGAAACACAGGGATAAATACACTGGGGGAAATAAGCTACACCTGGAGGGGGTGGAGACAATAACGAGGACAGGTGAAACAGATCAGGGTGTGACACTAGCAATGTCTAAAGCAGAACATAATGATTTTTCATAATTTTGTTGTTGATTTTCTATTCTATAGGCTAGGTGAGTAACTTTAATATCAATACATCTTCAATTACAAAAAATGGAAGTGAATAATGAAAATGAAAACAATAATTTGATTAGACTCCTAATCAATCCAAAATGATGTGGCTAATTAAATCTGCTATGTGAAGTATGACTCGTGGGTGTGGGGGAGGGTTTAGCAGTCAAGGGCCCAGATTTTCGAAGAGGGGTGCAATGAATTGCGAGTGCCAAACATTTGTGGCCGGTAACTATACATTTTGCGGTTGATCTACTAAGAACCAACATGCAAATGAGCACAGATGCGAGTTGTTCATTTGATTATGCAGTTTATAGAATAGAAGCTATGTCCGCAATTTTAAGACCTTTTCCACATCTTAAATAACATGGGCAAACAATGTTACAAAACTTTGATAAACCAGTTGTGGTAGTGTAAAACATCTCCGCATACTCTCCTATTATTTTGCGCTCCTGCCTCCCAAAATGCAAAAACATATTGCTGGTTTTACATGCAGTAAATGATGGTAGTAAATGTTTAGTAATTCAACATAGGTGTTATCTAAAGGTACATATACATTGGGGAGCAACAGGACAACAATGTACCATCGCTTGTAAGTGAATTCGAGTTTGGAGCAGTCAATTTACTTTTTATTCAATTTCTTCCGAGATTATTGTCAACCTGCAGTCAGACTAGTTTTGCACGCGCCGAGGGTGACCATTAATCGCATCAGTGGAAATTGCGGTCAAACTGAAGGGACTTGCAGAAAGAGAGCAGTAGGCGGCACCACTGACTAGATGCCCATTGATTTTCTATTAAGAGACTAGAGGGATAGGCAGCTACCCAGTGCTAGCCTGCAGCTCTCTATCTGCGAGTACCTTGAGGTGTCGGGAGCTGGGGATTTCTTCCGACAGCATTAAAATGTATTAAAATTCAGCTCTACATTCAAAACAGGCTGTGCAGCCCCGCAAACCTTATGTAAATCTGGACCAAGGTGTACACAAATTATAGTGGGCCTGGTAATGCGCCACCTACAAACTGTTCCAAGAGGAGACTGCAGAGAAATGGATGACAAAAGAGAGCAGTCTTACATAACATTTTCAGAGGTTATAAATGTTTGGATGTGAAAATTGTCCTTATTTTAAGTTGGGAACCATCAGTCTCTTATCCCTACCTATCAGGAAAAATGACAGATTATTCAGTGTTCCAGAAAAGGTGATTGAAGGCAATGAGAAAAGTATAGCTAATGCCCCATGACAAAATTAAATAAAAAATTAACATCAAAAATGTCTCTCTGCCCCATGGCAAAATGTGTAGAGCTGCATAAAACTTGATTTAAAACTGCTAAATGTTCTCTATGTGTAATAAATACACTTTCAAACGTACATTTTTCTGTCTGCCATCAAGAGGGGGGGCCACTAAAAAATTTGCTCTCTTGGTGGGGGGCACCCTAACCAAATCTCACATTAAAAAAAGTCTACAACTGGCACTGACTCCACAATACTAACGTAGTTGACAGAGTGAAAAGATGCATCCTGTTTGCAACAAGGCAATAATGTCATACTGCAAAAACTGTCAAAGCAATTCACTTTTTTTTTCCTGAATAAAAAGTTTTATGTTTGGGACAAATCCAATAAAGCATATCACTGAGTACCACTCTCCATATTTTCAAGAATAGCGGTGGCTGCATTATGTTATGGGTATGCTTGTAATCGTTAGGTACTGGGGAGTTATTTAGGATAACTTCATTGGGATAGGGGGCAGTATTGTCACGTCCGGATGAAAAGCGTGCCCAAAGTAAACTGCCTTTTTTCTCAGGCCCAGAAAATAGGATATGCATATAATTGGTCGATTTAGATAGAAAACACAAAAGTTTCTAAAACTGTTACAATTATGTCTGTGAGTATAACATAACTTATTTGGCAGGCGAAACCCCGAGAACAAACCATCAAGGAACAAAAACAATTTGAGGTCACTGTGTTTTCAATTGGTTTTCTATGGGAAACTATATTTATGAGGAACCTGGTTGCAGTTCCTATGGCTTCCACTAGATATCAACAGTTTTTAGAAATTGGTTTATGATTTTCTTTTGAGAAATGAAGAAGTAGGGCTGTTCATTGTGAGTGTCAAGCCAAGTAGACTCTTCTGTGTGACGCGCGTGAACTGGAGCTCGCTCCACGTTGTTTTTATCCGCTATTGAACACAGTATATTCCGTCTTAAATTTGATCGATTATTTACATTTCAGGATATCTAAGGTTGGATTAGGAAAGTTGTTTGAAATGTTTGGACCAAGTTTACAGGTAATTTATTAGATACTTTGTAGTCAGGTTGGGCGAGTTGTAACCAGTGTATTTCTGAATCAAACGCGCCAATTAAATGGACATTTTGGGGATATAAAGAAGGAATTTATCGAACAAAAGGACCATTTGTGATGTTTCTGGGACATTTTGGAGTGCCAACAGAAGAAGATCTTCAAAGGTAAGGCATGAATTATATAGTTATTTCTGACTTTTGTGTCGCACCTGCCTGGTTGAAATATGTTTTTCATGTGTTGGTATGCGGGGCGCTGTCCTCAGATAATCGCATGGTTTGCTTTCGCCGTAAAGCCTGTTTGAAATCTGACATGGCGGCTGGATTAACAACAAGTTAAGCTTACATTTGATGTATTGCACTTATGATTTTATGAAGTTAAATATTTATATTAATTTAATTTGAATTTGGCGCTCTGCAATTTCACTAGCGTCCCACTGATCCGAAAGAAGATAAACAAGAAAATGAATGGACCTAAGCACAGGCAAAATCTTAGAGGAATACCTGTTTGTCTGCTTTCCATCAGACACTGAGACATGAATTCCCCTCTCAGCAGGACAATAACCTAAAACACAAGGCCAAATGTACACTGGAGCTTACCAAGAAGACAGTGAATGTTCCTGAGTTATAGTTTTGACTTAAATCTGCTTGGAAATCTATGGCAAGACCTGAGAATGAATGTCTAGCAATGATCAACAACCAATTTGACAGAGGTTGAAGAATTTTGAAAAGAATAATGGGCAAATGTTGCACAATCCAGGTGTGGAACGCTCTTAAAGACTTACCCAGAAAGACTCACAGCTGTAATCACTGACAAAGGTGATTAGCAAGTATTACCTCAGGGGGTTGAATACTTATCTAATCATGATATTTAATTATTCATGATTGTTTGTTTCAAATGTTTTAATTTTTTTGCCTTTGACATTAGTATTTTGTGTAGAACATTGACAAAAAAATTACAATTAAATCAATTTTAATCCCACCTTGTACACATCAAAATGTGGAAAAAGTCAAGAGGTATGAATACTTTCTGAAGGCACATTGTTTTTGGCAAAATATCTCAAGCGTAGTCAATTTGGTTGGGGATCATTGATGGACAGCAATATTCAAGTCTTATCTTTGATTTTAGGCTGCCACCTACTGGAGTGTGTTAATGGAGGCCAAGGGAAGCCAGACTTCCCCCAAAAATGTACGGAGAAAAAAAAAAAAACGATTTATCTTTCGTCACTCTGTGTTTCATAATTTTCCTTCAATTCGCAATGGGCTGAATGTATCTCACCAGAGAAAGCATCTGAGCGAGCGAAACCGCGTGTCTCTGTATGTGTAAGCCATCTCTGTCTGGTCCAAAAGAGTATGACATTGTTGTCCCCGTAGCATTGAATGAAAGGGAAGCCAGCAAGCATTTGGCCTCCCTCGATAAAAAATATTAAATAATAGCCTATCAGCAACTGTGATTTTTTTTTTTTTTAAGTGTTAAGGGAAGACAGTTTGGATTTGGCGTCACTCCTATCAAATCGCATCGAGAGGATATATTACATCATTGACAGAAATAACTTGAATTGTTGCATCTTGTTGTGTTGTCCTCCACTGGATAGTTAGCTAGCTAGCTAAAATTGGCCATTTCCTAAATCAGCCATGGATGGAGATTTGGACTTCATATTCTCCATACTGGTCAATGATTATATTCAGATCCAAACATTAATTCACATTGTGCCCCTGGCCTGACAGAATGGAAGTTCAATATGTAGATGTAAAAGGCTAATGTTAACTAGCTAGCGTTGCCCATGAAAGGAAGTTAAGCTAGCGAGCAAGCATTTTAGCCAGGTAGCCTAAGACAACAAAAACATTAAAGCTTGTTCTCTATGACAGAGCGATAGACCGTTTCGTCAACTTGAAAGAGAGGAGGATGAGTCAACATGTGTTTTCTACTTGTACGCACACACACACACAGAAGTCAGTACCATGGACAGCCACATAATATTTAGCTTATGTTGATTGGACTGAATTGCTTTGGTATCTATTAGTTGTCACTGTATTAGACAAAGCATAGGTGATTTGATGATGTTGAAATGGTATTGGAATTTAATTACATTTTTTATTTCACCTTTATTTAACCAGTTAGGCCAGTTGAGAACAAGTTCTAATTTACAACTGCGACCTGGCCAAGATAGAGCAAAGCAGTGTGACAAAAACATAAACAAACGTACAGTCAATAACACAATAGAAAAATAAATGTACAGTGTGTGCAAATATAGAAGAGTAGGGAGGTAAGGCAATAAATAGGCCATAGAGGCGAAATAATTACAATTTAGCATTAAAACCTCTAGAGTACGTGAGACGGTAGCGTCCCACCTCTTCAACAGCCAGTGAAACTGCAGGGCGCCAAATTCAAAACAGAAATCCCATAATAAAAATTCCTGAAACGCACATGTATTTTATTTTTTAAATATATTTTGGGGAAATTTTACCCCCTTTTCTCCCCAATTTTGTGGTATGCAATTGTTAGTAATTACTATCTTGTCTCATCGCTACAACTCCCGAACGGGCTCGGGAGAGAGGAAGGTCGAAAGCCATGCGTCCTCCGAAACACAACCCAACCAAGCCGCACTGCTTCTTAACACAGCGCGCATCCAACCCGGAAGCCAGCCGCACCAACGTGTCGGCGGAAACACCGTGCACCTGGCGACCTGGTTAGCGTGCACGGCCCGCCACAGGAGCCGCTAGAGCGCGATGAGACAAGGATATCCCTTCCGGCCAAACCCTCCCTAACCCAGACGACGCTAGGCCAATTGTGCGTCGCCCCACAGACCTCACGCTCGCCGCCGGCTGCGACAGAGCCTGGGCGCGAACCCAGAGTCTCTGGTGGCCCTAGACCACTGCGCCACCCGGGAGGCCATGTACATGTATTTTACACCATTTTAAAGATACACTTGTTGTAAATCCAGCCACAGTGTCCGATTTCAAAAAGGCTTTCCGACGAAAGCAAACCAAACGATTATGTTAGGAGAGTGCCTATTCACAGAATAACACAGCCATTTTTCCAGCCAAAGAGAGGATTCACAAAAAGCTGAAATATAGATAAAATTAATCACTAACCTTTGATGAAGTCCTATGAGTGTCATCTGATGAAGATCATGTTACACAATACATGTATGTTTTGTGCGGTAAAGTTCATATTTATATCCAAAAATCTGAGTTTACATTGGCACGTTATGTTCAGAAGTCACAAAACATCCTCTGATTTTGCAGAGAGCCACATCAATTTACAGGAATACTCATAATAAACATTGCTAAAAGATACAACTGTTCTGCATGGAATTTTAGATGCACTTCTCCTTAATGCAACCGCTGTGTCAGATTTCAAAAAAGCAAACCATGCAATAATTTGAGTCGGCGTTCAGAGCCCAATCAAGACACAAATATAGCCGCCATATTATGCAGTCAACAGAAGTCAGAAGTAACATTATAAACATTCTTTTACCTTTTATAAACATGATCTTCATCAGACGAAAAGTTAAAAAGGTTATATTATAGTCTGTAAAAACATGACAAACGAAGTATTGAATCAATCTTTAGGATGTTTTTAAACATAATTCTTCAATAATATTCCAACCAGAGTATTCCTGTGTCTTCAGAATTGCGATGGAACAGAGCTCGCTCTCACGTGAACGCGCATGGTCAGAGCATGGTCACCTCATGGCAGACCTGACTCAATCCTCTCTCCTTCGGTCCCACTAAACAGTAGAGGCATCAGACAAGGTTCTAACGACTGTTGACATCTAGTGGAAGCCTTAGGAAGTGCAACATTACCAATACCCCACTGTATCTTCAATAGGAGCCGAGTTGAAAATCGATCAACCTCAGATTTCCCACTTCCTGGTTGGATTTTATCACAGGTTTTTGCCTGCCTGATGAGTTCTGTTATACTCACAGACATCATTCAAACAGTTTTAGAAACGTCAGTGTTTTCTATCCAATAATAATATGCATATTCTAGCTTTTATGGCTTTGTAGCAGGCCATTTTCTCTGGGCATGCTTTTCATCCGGACGTGAAAATACTGCCCCCTACCCCAAAGTGATAGATGTGCAGATGATGATGTGCAAGTAGAGATAATGGGGTGCAAAAGAGCAAGAGGATAAGTAACAATATGGGGATGTTGGGTGTGCTCTTCACAGATTGGCTGTGTACAGGTACAGTGATTGGTAGCTGCTCTGACAGCTGATGCTTAAAGTTAGAGAGGGAGATATAAGACTCCAGCTTCAGTGATTTTTGCAATACGTTCCAGTCATTGGCAGCAGAGAACTGGAAGGAAGCCGGTCAAAGGAAGCGTTGGCTTTTGGGATGACCGGTGAAATATACCTGCTGGAGCGCGTTCTACGGGTGGGTGTTGCTATGGTGACCAGTGAGCTGAGATAAGGCGGGGCTTTACCTAGCAAAGACAGGAATAGTGGAGGTAGCTCCTGTTTTCTTTGCGACTTGCGGTAACTCTCCATAGTTCTAAATCAATAGTAGTTTAGTTGCCAGAAAATGTTGCAAACATTGCCTTTCTTGACCATGCTGGAGATCATGTTTGGTACATGCAATATGCTTTGTGGACTTCACCGGCCAGAGATTGCTCTCTATTTTTTTCCTTTATTTAACTAGGCAAGTCAGCTAAGAACAAATTCTTATTTACAATGACGGCCTACCCCAGCCAAACCTGGACATTGCTGGGCCAATTGTGTGCTGCCCTATGGGACTCCCAATCATGGCCGGATGTGATACAGTGATTCTGCCACTGTGTCTTCTCATGGTCTCTGCCTTTAGGCCTATATATAAAGGTTGCAAGGTATATGAACTAATAAGTTATAGAGCAAACAATGCAATTATCACATCACACAAGTGTAACATGGCTTTTTTTGGGGGGTGATTTTACCCACGCACCGCTACTGCTGCCACCACAATTCTTGAAAATGTAGAGGACTTCACTATGTGATGTGTCGTGTTGGATTTGCCCAAACCCTACTTTTTTTAAATTTAAGCTGTTAGCAGTTGATGTTATTCTTCAATAACACAGACCCCAAAGCAAATCATGGGGAGAAAATGTGGTTTATTCAAAGAGGACAAATCATGGATGTTATGCTGGGAAGTAGATGGTTCATTCTCCCCTGTCCTCTGTGACTTTCTCCACAGAACAAAGTGACAGGATGTAATTTATAACCCCCAACCCTAGCTTGTGTTTGACCAATTAGAAATCCTTGCAGTATGAGTCAACATGTTTTTTCTACTTGTACGCACACACGTACAAGTAGGCTCAATGTACAGACGATTCAGACCAATGAAAACGTGCCACACGTAGCTACGAGTCGAGGACTGACACCCTTACAGATTCTAAGCAGATGTTGAACAAAAAAAAACTTTCCATTGATTATGAATTCTAGTACTCTGCATTGTGTATTATCTTAAAATATTCAAAAAATCCAGAAAGTTCAATTATTTGTCACGTCTTGAAATATTACTGAAAGGCCTTTTTGCCACTTTTAGTACAGGCTTCCTTCTTTTAATTCTGTCATACAGGCCAGTAATGTGGAGTAAATGCAAAGCTGTTGATCCATGCACAATTCGCTCAAATCAAAATGTATTTCTCACATGTGCCGAATACAACATGTGAAATGCTTACTTATAAGCCCTTAACCAACAATGCAGTTAAGAAAACATTTTGGTAAATAAAAAATAAGTAACAAATAATTAAAGAGCAGTAGTAAAATAACAATAGTGCGGCTAAATACAGGGAGTACCGGTACAGAGTCAATGTGTGGGGGCACCGGTTAGTTGAGGTAATATGTACATGTAGCATAGATAATAAACAAAGAGTAGCAGCAGCATAAAGGGGGGGGGGGGGAATGCAAATAGTCTGGGTAGCCATTTGATTAACTGTATGGCAGGAAGCTTGGCCCCAGTGATGTACAGGGCTGTAGCACACGAGCAGTTGCCATACCAGGCAGTGATGCAACCAGTCAGGATGCTCTCGATGGTGCAGCTGTTTAACTTTTTGAGGATCTGAGGACCCATGCCAAATCTTTACAAGGCACCCAGACCTACGTCCCAGATATCTCCGTCTCTTCCTCCTGCGAATTACAGGGACCAGGGATTTGTCGTGACCTCTTTGCGACTGTCTTCGTGTTTTGGGATTTTTTTCTTTAACAAGTCGGATGTAAAGGATTTATTCCAGACACCCAACAAGGCCCTGAACCCTGTAATTCGCAGGAGAAAGAGACAACGATATCGGTGACGTAGGTCTGGGTGCCTTGTAAAGATCCGACAGCGAGTGGGTAATATATCTTTACCATCGATCCAATTAGCCAACACACAATCATTGGATAATAAAATAGACAAACTATGAGCACGTAAATCCTCCCATGATAGTTTTTTGTTGATGTGGACACCAAGGAACTTTAAGCTCTCAACCTACTCTGCTTCAACCCCGTCGATGAGAATGGGGGATTGCTCGGTCCTCCCTTTCCTGTTGTCCACAATCATCTCCTTTGTCTTGATCATGTTGAGGGAGAGGTTGTTGTCCGGGCACCACACGGCCAGGTCTCTGACCTCTTCCCCATAGGCTGTCTCATCGTTGTCTGTGATCAGGCCTACCACTGTTGTGTCATCGGCAAACTTAATGATGGTGTTGGAGTCGTGCCTGGCCATGCAGTGATGAGTGAACAGGGAGTACAGGAGGAGACTGAGTACGCACCCCTGAGGGGCCCCCGTGTTGAGGTTGTGTTGTTTCCTACCCTAATCACCTGGGGCCGTTCCGTTAGGAAGTCCAGGATCCAGTTGCAGAGGGAGGGGTTTAGCTTAGTGATGAGCTTTGAGGGCACTGTGGTGTTGAATGCCGAGTTGTAGTCAATGAATAGTATTCTCACATAGGTGTTCCTTTTGTCCAGGTGGGAAATGGCAGTGTGGAGTGCAATAGAGATTGCACCATCTGTGGATCTGTTGGGGCGGTATGCAAATTGGAGTGGGACTAGGGATTCTGGGTTAATGGTGTTGATGTGAGCCATGACCAGCCTTTCAAAGCAATTCATGGCTACAGACGTGAGTGCTATGGGTCAGTAGTCATTTAGGCAGGTTACCTTAGCGTTCTTGGGCACAGGGTCTATGGTGGTCTGTTTGAAACATGTTGGTATTACAGACTCAGTCAGGGACAGGTTGAAAATGTCAGTGAAGACCCTTGCCAGTTAGTCAGCGCATGCTCGGAGTACACGTCCTGGTAATCCATCCTGCCCTGCGGCCTTGTGAATGTTGACCTGTTTAAAGGTCTTACTACAGAGAGCGTGATCACACAGTCGTCCGGAACAGCTGCTGCATCTTTCAGTGCTAATTGCCTCGAAGCGAGCATAGAATGAATTTAGCTTGTTTGGTAGGCTCGTGTCACCGGGCCATCGCGGCTTTGCTTCACTTTGTAGTCTGTAATAGTTTGCAAGCCCTGACACATCCGACGATCGTCGGAGCCAGTGTAGTACGATTCAATCTAAGTCCTGTATTGACGCTTTGCCTGTTTGATGGTTCATCGGAGGGTATAGCGGGATTTCTTTTAAGCTTCCGGGTTAACGTCCTGCTCCTTGAAAGCGGTACTCTACCCTTTAGCTCAGTGAGGGTGTTGCCTGTAATCCATGGCTGCTGGTTGGGGTATGTACAGTGGCCTGCAAAAGTATTCACCCCCTTGGCATTTTTCTTATTTTGTAGCCTTACAACCTGGAATTAAAATGTATTTTTGAGGGGTTTGTATCATTTGATTTACACAACATGCCTACCACTTTGGAGATGCAAAATATTTTTTCTTGTGAAACAAACAAGAAATAAGACAAAAAAACTGAAAACTTGAGTGTGCATCACTATTCACCCCCCAAAGTCAATACTTTGGAGATCAACCTTTCACAGCAGTTACAGCTGCAAGTCTCTTGGCGTATGTCTCTTTAAAGCTTGGCACATCTAGCCACTGGGAGTTTTGCCCATTCTTCAAGGCAAAACTGCTCCAGCCCATTTTAGTTGGATAGGTTGTTTTATATACAGTGGGGCAAAAAAGTATTAAGTCAGCCACCAATTGTGCAAGTTCTCCCACTTAAAAAGATGAGAGAGGCCTGTAATTTTCATCATTAGGTACACTTCAACTATGACAGACAAAATGAGAAATTCTTTTCCAGAAAATCACATTTGCAAATTATGGTGGAAAATAAGTATTTGGTCAATAGCAAAAGTTTCTCAATACTTTGTTATATACCCTTTGTTGGCAATGACAGAGGTCAAACGTTTTCTGTAAGTCTTCACAAGGTTTTCACACACTGTTGCTGGTGATTTGGCCCATTCCTCCAAGCAGATCTCCTCTAGAGCAGTGATGTTTTGAGGCTGTTGCTGGGCAACACGGACTTTGTGAGCTGCTCTGACAGCTGGTGCTTAAAGCTACTGAGGGAGATATGAGTCTCCAGCGAGTTTTGCAGTTCGTTCCAGTCATTGGCAGCAGAGAACTGGAAGGAAAGGCGACCGAAGGAGCAATTGGCTTTGGGGGTGACCAGTGAGATATACCTGCTGGAGCGCATGCTATGGGTGGGTGCTGCTATGGTGACCAGGGAGCTGAGATAAGGCGGGGATTTACCTAGCAGAGACTTGTAGATGACCTGGAGCCAGTGTGTTTGGCGGCGAGTATGATGTGAGGGCCAGCCAACGAGAGCGTACAGGTCGCAGTGGTGGGTAGTATATGGGGCTTTGGTGACAAAACGGATGGCACTGTGATAGACTGCATCCAATTTGTTGAGTAGAGTGTTGGAGGATATTTTGTAAATGACATCGTCGAGAATTGGTAGGTTGGTCAA
The DNA here is from genome assembly GCF_045679555.1 of Salvelinus alpinus. NCBI lineage: Eukaryota > Metazoa > Chordata > Actinopteri > Salmoniformes > Salmonidae > Salvelinus > Salvelinus alpinus. Next base: position 4,749,205 of record NC_092101.1, read on the forward strand.
TTTTACGAGGGTATGTTTGGCAGCATGAGTGAAGGATGCTTTGTTGCGAAATCGGAAGATGATTCTCGATTTAATTTTGGATTGGAGATGCTTAATGTGAGTCTAGAAGGAGAGTTCACAGGGGTAGGGGTAGCTAGGTGGAAAGCATGGCCATCTATAGAAAAATGCTTATTGAAATTCTCAATTATAGTGGATTTATCGGTTGTGACAGTGTTTCCTAGCCTCAGTGCAGTGAGCAGCAGGGAAGAGGTGCTCTTATTCTCCATGGACTTTAGTATCCCAGAAATGTTTACAGTTTGTGCTACAGGATGCAAATGTTTCCTTGAAAAAGCTAGTCTTAGCTTTCCTAACTCCCTGTGTATATTGGTTCCTAACATCCCTGAAAAGTTGCATATCACGGGGGCTGTTCGATGCTAACGCAGAATGATGGTTGCGCTGGTTGTGCTGGTGTACAGCAATATTTAAGTCATACCACAGATTCTCAATTGGATTGAAGTCTTGACTTTGACTAGGCTATTCCATAAATGTTTCCCCTTAAACCACTCAAGTGTTGCTTTAGCAGTATTCTTAGGGTCATTGTCCTGCTGGAAGGTGAACCTCCGTACAAGTCTCAAATCTCTGGAGGACTGAAAACAGGTTTCCCTCAAGAATTTCCCCGTATTTAGCGCCATCCATCATTCCTTCAATTCTGAACAGTTTCCTAGTCCCTGCTGATGAAATACACTGCTCAAAAAAATAAAGGGAACACTTAAACAACACAATGTAACTCCAAGTCAATCACACTTCTGTGAAATCAAACTGTCCACTTAGGAAGCAACAGTGATTGACAATAAATTTCACATGCTGTTGTGCAAATGGAATAGATTAAAGGTGGAAATTATAGGCAATTAGCAAGACACCCCCAAAACAGGAATGGTTCTACAGGTGGTGACCACAGACCACTTCTCAGTTCCTATGCTTCCTGGCTGATGTTTTGGTCACTTTTGAATGCTGGCAGTGCTTTCACTCTAGGGGTAGCATGAGACGGAGTCTACAACCCACACAAGTGGCTCAGGTAGTGCAGTTCATCCAGGATGGCACATCAATGCGAGCTGTGGCAAAAAGGTTTGCTGTGTCTGTCAGCGTAGTGTCCAGAGCATGGAGGCGCTACCAGGAGACAGGCCAGTACATCAGGAGACGTGGAGGAGGCCGTAGGAGGGCAACAACCCAGCAGCAGGACCGCTACCTCCGCCTTTGTGCAAGGAGGTGCACTGCCAGAGCCCTGCAAAATGACCTCCAGTAGGCCACAAATGTGCATGGCTTTTTTTCTGGCCACTCTTCCGTATAGCTCTGCTCTGTGGAGTGTACGGCTTAAAGTGGTCCTATGGACAGATACTCTAATCTCCGCTGTGGATCTTTGCAGCTCCTTCAGGGTTATCTTTGGTCTCTTTGTTGCCTCTCTGATTAATGCCCTCCTTGCCTGGTTCGTGAGTTTTGGTGGGTGGCCCTCTCTTGGCAGGTTTGTTGTGGTGCCATATTCTTTCCATTTTTTAATAACGGATTTAATGGTTCTCAGTGGGATGTTCAAAGTTTCTGATATTTTTCTATAACCCAACCCTGATCTGTACTTCTCCACAACTTTGTCTCTGACCTGTTTGGAGAGCTCCTTGGTCTTCATTGTGCCGCTTGCTTAGTGGTGTTGCAGACTCTGTGGCCTTTCAGAACAGGTGTATATATACTGAGATCATGTGACAGATCATGTGATACTTAGATTGCACACAGGTGGACTTTATTTAACTAATAATGTGACTTCTGAATGTAATTACTTGCACCAGATCTTATTTAGGGGCTTCATACCATTGGTGGTGAATACATATGAAAGCACAACTTTTCAGTTTTTTATTTTGTATAATTTTTTGAAACAAGTTATTTTTTTAATCTCTTCACCAATTTGGACTATTTTATGTATGTCCAGGTTGTAATGCAACAAAATAGGAAAATACTCTTTAAAGGCAATGTACGTACAGTCACTGTGGGTATAACGTCATCGGTGCCCTTATTGATGAAGCCAGTGACTGATGTCGTATACTCCTCACTGCCATCGGAAGAATCGTATTCATATTCCAATATGTGCTTGCAAAACAGTGCTATGATTTAGCATCTGCTTCATCTGACCACGTTTTTATTGACCGAGTCACTTGTGCTTCCTGCTTTAGTTTTTGCTTGTAAGCAGGAATCATGAGGATGGAATTATGGTCAGATTTGAAATGGAGGGCGAAAGAGAGCTTTGTACGCTTCTCTGTGTGTGGAGTAAAGGTGGTCTAGAGTTTTTATCATGTAAAATTCTGATAACTCTACCATTCCAATATCATTGTAACGGCGTTCCTCCTCCTCTTCATCCGAAGAGGAGGAGCAGGGATCGAACCAAAATGCAGCTTTGTGATATGACATGATTTATTAACGTAAAGACGAAAACACACGAACTTCACTTGATACTAAACAAAACAACAAACGGAGTAGACGAACCTGGACATGCGAACTTACATACAAACACGAAGAACTCACGAACAGGAAAATGACTACACAAAATGACGAACGAACGAAACAGTCCCGTATGGTGCAACATAGACACAGACACAGGAGACAACCACCCACGACAAACAGACACAGGAGACAACCACCCACGACAAACAATGTGACAACACCTACCTTAATATGATTCTCAATCAGAGGAGATGAAAACCACCTGCCTCTAATTGAGAACCATATCAGGTACCCATTAACCAACATAGAAACAGAAAACATAGACTGCCCACCCAAACTCACGTCCTGACCAACTAACACATACAAAAACTAACAGAAAACAGGTCAGGAACGTGACATAACCCCCCCCCTTAAGGTGCGAACTCCGGGCGCACCAGCACAAAGTCTAGGGGAGGGTCAGGGTGGGCATCTGACCACGGTGGTGGCTCAGGCTCTGGGCGAGGTCCCCACCCCACCATAGTCAATCCCAGCTTACGTCTCTCCCTCAGAATGACCACCCTCTTACTCCACCCACCTAATATACCGGGTAACATCAAAATAAGGGACAGCTCCGGGACAAGGTAGCTCAGGACAGATAGGTAGGTCAGGATAGAGAGGTAGCTCAGGATAGAGGGGCAACTCCGGACTGAAGGGAAGCTCCGGACAGATAGACAGCTCTGGACTGAGGGGCAGTTCTGGATACATGGCAGCTCTGGGCTGAGGGACAGCTCATGGTTGGCTGACGGCTCTGGACGCTCATGGCTAGCTGACGGCTCTGGACGCTCATGGCTAGCTGACGGCTCTGGACGCTCATGGCTGGCTGACGGCTCTGGACGCTCATGGCTGGCTGACGGCTCTGGACGCTCATGGCTGGCTGACGGCTCTGGACGCTCATGGCTCGCTGACGGCTCTGGACGCTCATGGCTCGCTGACGGCTCTGGCTGCTCATGGCTGGCTGACGGCTCTAGACGCTCATGGCTCGCTGACGGCTCTAGACGCTCATGGCTGGCTGACGGCTCTAGACGCTCATGGCTGGCTGACGGCTCTAGACGCTCATGGCTCGCTGACGGCTCTAGACGCTCATGGCTCGCTGACGGCTCTAGACGCTCATGGCTGGCTGACGGCTCTGGACGCTCATGGCTCACTGGCGGCTCTAGCAGATCCAGTCTGGTTGGCGGCTCTGGCAGATCCTGTCTGGTTGGCGGCTCTGGCAGATCCTGTCTGGTTGGCGGCTCTGGCAGATCCTGTCTGGTTGGCGGCTCTGGCAGATCCTGTCTGGTTGGCGGCTCTGGCAGATCCTGTCTGGTTGGCGGCTCTGGCAGATCCTGTCTGACGAATGGCTCTAGCGGCTCCTGACTGACTATCGGTTCTGACGGCTCGGGACAGACGGGCGGCTCTAATGGCTCGGGACATACGGATGGCTCAGATGGCGCTGGGGAGACGGATGGCTCAGATGGCGCTGGGGAGACGGATGGCTCAGATGGCGCTGGGGAGACGGATGGCTCAGATGGCGCTGGGGAGACGGATGGCTGTGGCCGGATAAGGCGCACTGTAGACCTGGTGCGTGGTGCCGGAACTGGAGGCACCGGGCTAAGGACACGCACCTTCATGCTAGTGCGGGGAGCAGGGACAGGGCACACTGGACTCTCAAAGCGTACTATTTGCCTGGTGCGTGGTACCGGCACTGGTGGCACCGGGCTGAGGGCACGCACATCAGGACGAGTACAGGGAGAAGGAACAGTGTGTACAGGGCTCTGGAGACGCACAGGTGGCTTAGTGCGTGGTGCCGGAACTGTAGGCACTGGGCTGGAGACACGCACCATAGGAAGAGTGCGTGGAGGAGGAACAGGGCTCTGAAAACGCACTGGAAGCCTGGTGCGTGGTGTAGGCACTGGTGGTACTGGGCTGGGGCGGGGAGGTAGCGCAGGAAATACCGGACCGTGCAGGCGTACTGGCTCCCTTGAGCATTGAGCCTGCCCAACCTTACCTGGTTGAATGCTCCCCGTCGCCCGCCCAGTGCGGGGAGGTGGAATAACCCGCACCGGGCTATGTAGGCGAACCGGGGACACCATGCGTAAGGCTGGTGCCATATAAGCCGGCCCAAGGAGACGCACTGGTGGCCAGATATGTAGAGCCGGCTTCATGGCACTTGGCTCAATACTCAATCTAGCCCTACCAGTGCGGGGAGGTGGAATAACCCGCACCGGACTATGCACACGTACAGGAGACACCGTGCGCTCTACTGCGTAACACGGTGTCTGCCCGTACTCCCGCTCTCCACGGTTAGCCTGAGAAATGGGCGCAGGTCTCCTACCTGCCCTTGGCCCCAACCTCTTAGCCCCCCCCCAAGAAATTTTTGGGGTTTCTTCAAGGGCTTCCGTGCTAGCACGTACCTTCATAAATCCGGTCTCTCTCTCCCGTTGCCTCCGCTCTCCTAATCGCCTCCAGCTGTTCCCATGGAAGGCGATCTCTTCCAGCTCGGATCTCCTCCCATGTGTAGCAACCTTTTCCATTTAACGCGTCCTCCCATGTCCACTGCTCGAACTCACGTTGCTTGGTTCTGGATTGGTGGGTGGTTCTGTAACGGTTCTCCTCCTCCTCTTCATCCGAAGAGGAGGAGCATGGATTGAACCAAGACGCAGCGTGATACTTAGACATGATATTTATTTAGACACGACAAAACAACGAAGACAAAAAACGAACTATACTTGAATTAACTAACAAAATAACAAAACGAATGTAGACAGACCTGGACATAAGAACTTACATGTAACACGAAGAACGCACAAACAGGGAAATGACTACATAAAAACCGAAGAACAAAATGAACAAACAAACCGAAACAGTCCCTTATGGTGCAACATAGCCAGACACTGACACCAACATAGCCAGACACTGACACCAACATAGCCAGACACTGACACCGGAGACAACCACCCACGACAAACAATGTGACAACACCTACCTTAATATGATTCTCAATCAGAGGAGATGAAAACCACCTGCCTCTAATTGAGAACCATATTAGGTACCCATTAACCAACATAGAAACAGAAAACATAGACTGCCCACCCAAACTCACGTCCTGACCAACTAACACATACAAAAACTAACAGAAAACAGGTCAGGAACGTGACAATCATTTAAAAACAAAATACCCTTTTCAAAAATCATTCCCATAAATACAGGTATTTTATTAACCAGCACATTTGAGTTCAGCCATAATATTTATTGTAATATTTGTTCTATCTTTTCAGGGGGATGAAATTGTAGCCAGCTCTGAAATGCTTGTTTAAAAAAGAGAGATACTTTGATACTTTTTTCAATCTGCACAAAGTGTAAAGACCGACACCGGAGATGAGAATCAGGTACAGGGAGTCAAACATTTAATGCGGAACAGACCGGTAACTGGACAGAAACAGCATCAGCACACAGATATACAAAGACATACGAACATTAATGCAGAAGCCGGCCTACACAGGCCAAACCCGGATGACGCTGGTCCAATTGTGTGCCACCCTATGGGACTCCCAATCACAGCCGGTTGTGATACAGCCTGGATTTGAACCAGGGTGTCTTTTGTGATGCCTCAAGCACTGAGATGCAGTGCCTTAGACCACAGCACCACTTGTGCACCCCATGGTCATTCAATTCAATATTCATCAATAATACAAATGCAGTCTCTGGCTAAAGTTAGAGGAAAGAGTAGTGGAAGCGGTATGCCATCAAGCCTTGGAGGTTTCCAGACTGAATGGATCTAATAGCCTCAAAAAATTATTTTAGTTTTTCCTCTAACTTATTTTGCATCTCATTTTTATTGCTATCTACATGTACTATAAGTTCATGTATTTCCCTTGTTAGTCTTGTCTCTTTAGACAACTAGCAGAAACTGCTTTCTTATTTTTTATGAATATTGAATTGAATGACCTCTGAATGAACATTTAAAGGTATCCCAAACATGGATTATCTACATAGGCGTACAGAGGCCCATTATCAGCAACCATAACTCCTGTGTTCCAATGGCATATTGTGTTAGCTAATCCAAGTTTATCATTTTCAAAGGCTAATTGATCATTAGAAAACCCTTTTGCAATAATTGAATGGGTGGTGACCTCAAAAAAAAGAATATCTGAATGGATTCTCCTCGGGGTTTTGCCTGCCATATCAGTTTTGTTATACTCACAGACATTATTCTAACAGTTGTAGAAACTTCAGAGTGTGTTCTATCCAATGCTACCAATTATATGCATATCCTAGCTTCTGGGCCTGAGTAACAGGCAGTTTACTTTGGGCATGTCAGCAATCCGAACTTCCGAATCCTACCCCCTAGCCTTAACTTCTCTAGGATATGTGTGACGCTAACGTCCCACTTGGCCAAAATCCAGAAAAAATGCAGCGCGCCAAATTCAAATATGTTACTATAAAAATCTATCTTTCATGAAATCACACATGAAAGACACCAAATTAAAGCTACACATGTTGTGAATCCAGCCAACAAGTCTGATTTCAAAAAGGATTTACGGGGAAAGCACACCAAACAATTATGTTAGCTCAGTACATAGCCACAGAAAAACACAGCCATTTTCCCAGCAAAATATAGTAGTAACAAAAAGCAGAAATAGAGATGAAATGAATCACTAACCTTTGAACATCTTCATCAGATGACACTCATATGACATCATGTTACACAATACATTTATGTTTTGTTTGATAATGTGCATATTTATATCCACAAATCTCGGTTTACATTGGCGCCATGTTCAGAAATGCCTCCAAAATATCTGGAGTAATTACAGAGAGCCAGGTCAAATAACAGAAATACTCATCATAAACTTTGATGAAAGATACATGTTTTACATATAATTAAAGATACACTTGTTCTTAATGCAACCACTGTGTCAGATTTTTAAAAGAAATTACGTAAAAAGCACACCATGCAATAATCTGAGACAGCGCTCAGATTTAACAACATTTCTCCGCCATGTTGGAGTCAACAGAAATACGAAATTACATCATAAATATTCCCTTACCTTTGATTATCTTCATCAGAATGCAGTGCCAGGAATCCTAGTTACACAATAAATCTTTGTTTTGTTCGATAATGTCCATTACTTATGTCCAATTAGCTAATTTTGCTAGCATGTGTAGTACACATGTCCAAACGCTCATGCAGATGCAGGCAAACGTCGGACAAAAACTTCAAAATGTTATATTACAAGTCGAATAAACTGGTCAAACTTAGTAGAGAATCAATCTTCAGGATGTTGTTATCATATATATCCAATAACGTTCCAACCAGAGCATTCTTTTCAGTCTCTATATGTAATGGAACGCATGACTATATCATGAGGAAAGTGCGTGACCAAGAACTGGCACTCTGCCAGACCATTGACTCAAACACCTCCCATCCGGTCCCACAACACAGCATAAGCTTCATTCCACGTTCTACTGACTGTTGACATCTAGTGGAAGGCGTAGGAAGTGCAAACAGATCCATATATTACAGGGAATTACAGGGCTCCCTTTAAAAACGCACGCACCGAGTCTTCCTTTGTACTTCCTGATTTCAGCAATTGTTTGATTCGAGTTTCTTTGTCAGCCATGCATCATCTTTGACTATTGTTAGTAATCCCTTTTGATTTATCCATTTTATTTCTGTTTCGTCCTGCATAGTTTGCATTCGCCGGGTGGTTGTTTATGCCTTTCATAACTTTTGGTGTTTGATGTCGGCATTTAACGTCGGCCTTGTTGTACCTTAGTGGCTTTAATATGTCTTTTCATTAGGGAAAGCTTTCGAGATGTTAATGATTTCGATTTATAAGCAAGTCTCCTTTCATGTAGTTGATTTATCATCTAAAGTGAATTTTGTTGTGGTATGCAAAATAAAACTGAACTAAACTCTTTCTTTGGAAGCATAGATCTGCAGCGTAAGCTGCATTTACATTTGTCAGTCCAAACTGGACCCAATATATCCTTTAGACATTCTGGACTAAATCCGGACTTAGGGCAACACATCAAGATGACATTGGGCAACACATCATCTCATTTAATAATATTCTGACAAATCACTGCAAAAAATTGATACTATTATACTTTAAAACGTTAGTCAGCATTTTATTCTCATCAAAAATCACCTCAGAATATCTCTCCATGCTGCATTGAAAAGTATGTTGAAGTAAGTGGAATGAATTTCAAACACAGTCATGGTGAGGTTGGATGAAAACCAATCAGATGTATGTGTTACGCTAGCAGTAAACGACTGCAGGACGTCCTTGAGAACATTCAGTGCAAATGTATTACCCTCACTATTCTTAGGATTTAAACATAAATTCCTATGAAACTCGGGCCAGCAGAGTCATTAGTTTAGGTACAATCAGTGACTCACTTTCTAAAAACTCCCTTGAGGATGTAAGGTAGTTTAATTAATTTTAATTCTAACTGCAAAGGTGCCTGACAGAGATGAAGAATGTCTGCCTTTAAAATAAAATCCACAATGTCACCTCAGAGACTCAGATGTTTCAGCATTGTTTATTATTTATTAAAGGAACTAAACAAAACTTGAAAAGTTGAACATGGCCTATGTGGCACTGATAGAAGTCATAGACATGTATTTTACACCATTTTAAAGAAACACTTGTTGTTAATCCAGCCACAGTGTCCGATTTCAAAAAGGCTTTACGATGAAAGCAAACCAAATGATTATGTTAGGTGAGTGCCTTATCACAGAAAAAGACAGCCATTTTTCCAGCCAAAGAGAGGAGTCACAAAAAGCAGAAATATAGATAAAATGAATCACTAACCTTTGATGATCTTCATCAGATGACATTCATAGGACTTCATGTTACACAATACATGTATGTTTTGTTCGGTAAAGTTCATCTTTATATCCAAAAATCTGAGTTTACATTGGCGCGTTATGTTCAGTAGTTCCAAAACATCCGGTGATTTTGCAGAGAGCCACATCAATTTACAGAAATAGTCATCATAAATGTTTATGAAAATACAAGTGTTATACATGGAATTTTAGATCCACTTCTCCTTAATGCAACCGCTGTGTCAGATTTTTTTTTAACTTTACGGAAAAAGCAAACCATGCAATACTCTGAGTACGGCACACAGACGACAAATCAACCCAAAGAGATATCCGCCATGTTGGAGTCAACAGAAGTCAAAAATAGCATTATAAATATTAACTTACCTTTGATGATCTTCATCAAAATGCACTACCAGGAATCCCAGTTCCACAATAAATGTTTGTTTTGTTCGATAATGTCCATCATTTATGTTCAAATTCCTCCTTGTTGTTTGTGCGTTAAGTACACAATCTAAACTCACGACGTGCGGGGAAGGTCCAGGCAAAAGTGAAGACGAATAGTCATATTACAGTCCATAGAAACATGTCAAACGAAGTATAGAATCAGTCTTTAGGATGTTTTTAACATAAATCTTCAATAATATTCCAACCGGAGAATTCCTTTGTCTTCAGAAATGCAATGGAACTCAAGCTAACTTTCACATGAGTGCCTATGGTCAGCGCAAGTTCAGCTCATGGTCAGCTCACCTTACTCAATCCCCTCTCATTCACCCCCACTTCACAGTAGAAGCATCAAACAAGGCTCTGTTGACATCTAGTGGAAGCCTTAGGAAGTGCAACATGAACCCATTTCCACTGTATCTTGGATAAGTAAAGAGTTGAACAACTAAAAACCCCAGATTTCCCACTTCCTGGTTGGAATTTTTCTCAGGTTTTTGCCTGCCATATGAGTTCTTTTATACTCACAGACAACATTCAAACAGTTTTTGAAACGTCAGATTGTTTTCTATCCAAATCTACTAATAACATGCATATCCTAGCATCTGAGTAGCAGGCAGTTTACCCTGGGCACGCTTTTCATCCGGACGTGAAAATTCTGCCCCCTACCCCGAAGAAGTTATGGTTAGGGTTATAGTGGTTAAGGTTAGGGTTAGAGTTAGGTTTAGGTAGGTCTTTCAAGGTCTGTTTGTCAACGGAAGTGGAAAGCATAGTTCAACCTAGGAGTTACTCCCCATCGGATCCTTCTTTTTATCTCCATGTTGTCTATGTATTTACTCCGTGTCCGTCTGTCTGTAGTCCTGGATGTTTTCAATCATAAGTACAATTAAGACGTATTCCCTTCCAGGATCCTAACTCTGAATTAACCCATGTCTAGTCAAATCCAGCTGGTCTGTTTTGGGTAACTCGACGTAGGATCAGGCAAAAGCCCTCGAGTTGCGTACCTTGTGCAGGTCCGGCCCTCAGTTGGTTGCCTGTCAAGTGGTTAGTGTGGCGTCGTCAAAGATGGAATCTTTGCTATCGTCAATTTATTCCAAGATCAGCATGCAGCTTTAGTGCTTCAAAGTCCCTGTGATAAGGTTAGCTATAAACTGAAGTCCAAACTGAACAGAACTACACTCTCTTATACCATTGTCTTAAATATATTTAATGGTCTCGTTGCAAAAGCTAAATTGTCGCTAGTGAACTTTTTTACATTTATTTTATTTCACTTTTTTTTTTTTAAGATTATAGCAAACACCACAGAAACGGAATTGGTGCTCGCTAGCTTTACAAATTCAGCTATTGTTGGAAGCCAGCCAATATGAAACAAACTATATTAAAATTAGAAAAGGTTGTAGCATATGTTGTGTAAATGTGTGTGTGTGCAGCTAGACCGGCCAGCCAGCCAGGTAGAAAAATGGCAGAAAAAAGTAAAAAGACGGACATCAGAGTATTTTTCAGTACACCAAAACGCAAAGTAAGAACTCTAGTAGCCTAATATCTCAAAGACGAGTTGATAAAATGTTCATAAGAAAGAAGTGAAATGCTAATGGAATGTTTCACAATGATGTCATTAGGCAGAGCAGGCAACAGATGGCACACAGACAGCAGAGCTGGGGACAGATAGGCAGGGACAGACTGGCAGAGACAGGGAGTCTCAGGTAAGTTTGTTGAGTCTTTGTTTGGCAACATTATGAAAGGTTCTCAAGTTTTTTTTACTTGTAAAATAGGGACATAATTGGAAAATGCCATGGATACCCCCGCTCTCAACTTAAACTGATGACTAAACTAAGATTTGTTTATGGCAATGGTATTGCTGTTGTGATTAATTGTGTAGTTTTGGGTACCGGTAGTTAGGAGTACGGCAAACACCTTATTTATTTTCTAGGAGACAGACTGTGAGTCTGTGAGGGTGGTGAAAGGGAAAGAGCCAGGGAGAGAGACTTCAGAGAACAATGTCACAGCCACGGCAGGACCAGGTGTCACCCTTGTTGCCAGCAGCACCAGTATAGGGGACAGTGGCACAGCATTGTCCAGTTACCTCAGTGATGGCACAAAACCATATCAGCCACACCCACAATTTTTGAACCGCAAACTCTTGCCAACAGAGTGTTGACGTTTCAAGAGGCCCCAAAGCACAGAATGAAATTCTGAACATCATGGCCAATACAATCATTCGAGGCATTGCAGCTGAGATTAGGTCTCTTCTGATTGTACAATTTTTTATTAATTGTTGATGGTACTCAAGATGTCTCTGGTGCTGAACAGGAGAGTGTCTTTTTGCATTATGTTGACCATGACCTTGTCCCTCACGAGGAGTTTATTGGGCTATACAGGGTGTCGGAGACAACAGGCGAGGGCATTGCGAAAGTGGCAACTGAAGTGTTGTTGAGGCTCAATTTGCCCATGTCTGGCTTACGTGGGCAGAGTTACGATGGTGCCTCAAACATGGCAGGAAAATACACAGGTGCACAGGCAATTGTGAGAAGGCAGCAGCCATTAGCCCTCTATGTCCATTGTGGAGCACACTGTGTAAATCTGATTACACAGGCTGGCTGCTCAGCCTCCCCACTGATCCGGGATTCCCTTTCTTGGGTCCATCAGTTAGGTGTCCTCTATGGCCAGTCAGGAAAGTTTAAGAGCATGTTTGAATCAATTGCCACGTCCAAAGAAACACATCTGCCCACCCGGAAACCCCTATGTCCAACAAGGTGGACTGTGCGGAATACTGCTATTAGAGCTGTGCTAGGGCAGTATGAGCGGGTACTAAGCAGCCTAGAGGAGAGTAGTTTTTAGTACATGACAGTACACGACAGTACACTTACAAATTATTTATTTCATGCTATTTTATTTAAAATTGCATACTTTGTGCGACATACTTGTCCATAGCTGCTGTTTGAAGAGTTGAGACACTGACTGAAGGATATTTTGTTTGATTTATTTGGGTTTTTCATTGAAGTAGTTATTTTGCTTTTAGAACTGTACTTATTTTAAGCTTTTTGTTCTTGTAAAGATATTGTAGTAGACTCAGGCCAGTGGCACATTTAATGACTATATAAATGTATCAGAAAAAGTCAAATTAAAAGGTCAATTCAATACGGAGACTTTGTGATGGTTCTCAATGGAGATTATTTTAGATGAGATCACACCATGTTCATTGTATTTATGAAAACTACACCCATACAGTGTACAGTACCATTGCTACCTACTGGCCTTTCTTGATATTGCTAGTTGTAAGTACGAATACCTGCATACATACTGGACTGGTAAGGAGCAATGCTATAACTATTATTAATAGTAGTATTATAATGATTTAAACGTTTGAACAAGTTGGTTAAACCCTTCAGTTAACTACTGTACCTATCAATTATTCAGTTGTAGGAATTATGGTTCCTCAATATACATTTAACATATTACAACGTAGGCTATGTGTTACAGCACTACTTTTGGTGTCCCCCTCAGGAATTGCTCTTGAGAAAATGTAATGTAATTGTCCCCTCCAAGGTTGATATCAGATTTTCGCCCCTGCACAGGCCTATCTTCTGTTTATCCGGCTCCTTCTGATGATCTGTTATATTAGGTGTAGTACTTAAAAAGGCCCCTAGGTGTCCTAAGATCATAAAATAAACTGAAGTAAGTTCTAAAATGCCTCTTTTTCCGGGTGACAGTGCAGGAGCCGATGTGGTAAGAGATTCATTCAACCATAGTGTTGTTAAATATGAACATAAAATAAATATTGTGCATTTAGTTTGTTTTATTGTTTTATTCTGTTAAAAGAAAGGAAAACCGTAAAAAATTGAGATATCAAACTAAAACCGAACTAAACATAAATATATAGAGTATAAATAAAACCATGTACTTCTCCATCCATTTTCCTGTCTGTTAAACCCATTTTCTTAAACCTCTCGTTCAGGCCATTTGGCGTTATTGTCTGTCGGTGCTGAATCCACTCCCGTTTTACCCTCTTTCGCTGCCCACAGGTCCAGCCTATATGTGTCTGTCACCCTGATATGGTAAGGTGAGTGATGGGGTGCTCCTGGAAGTGGGTTATGAGTGCCGTTTGTAGGTGTGCCCTTTTAATGTTATACAGGTGTTGTTTGAGTCTGGTTTCTATGGTGTGTTTGGTTTCTCCAATTTATTGTTTGTTGCAGAGTGTGCATGTAATGATATAAATGGCGTTATGTGTGTTCAATGAATAGGATTATTGTACTGGTGCTGATGTATGGCTGTGTATGTTTGTAATGAACTTTATCTGTCAAAAAGGGAATTGTGAGATTTGGGGTCTTGTGGTGGCTTACTACTGAATCTTGCTTTGGTGAGGTCCTTTAAATGTTGGTTCTTTCTGATTGCTAAAATTATTCTGTATGGTTTGAGTGGTATGTAAGTGTGCTGAACTGTAGAGAAGTTGTGTTTGATTGATTGATTGATGTAGGGATCTGATTCTATGTGAAAATGTGGTTACTAGGGGGATGATAATTGTCTGTTGATTGAGTATTGACGACAAAGGAGAAGAGACAGAGGAAGTGTTGCGGTTTAGTGATTGGTGCATCCCCATAGGGGAGTCAGGATTATCAAATCAAATCAAATCAAATTTTATTAGTCACATACACATGGTTAGCAGATGTTAATGCGAGTGTAGCGAAATGCTTGTGCTTCTAGTTCCGACAATGCAGTAATAACAACAAGTAATCTAACCTAACAATTCCACAACTACTACCTTATACACACAAGTGTAAAGGGATAAAGAATATGTACATAAAGATATATGAATGAGTGATGGTACAGAACGGCATAGGCAAGATGCAGTAGATGGTATAGAGTACGGTATATACATATGAGATGAGTACTGTAGGGTATGTAAACATAAAGTGGCATAGTTTAAAGTGGCTAGTGGTACATGTATTACATAAAGATGGCAAGATGCAGTAGATGATATAGAGTACAGTATATACATATACATATGAGATGGGTAATGTAGGGTATGTAAACATTATATTAAGTGGCATTGTTTAAAGTGGCTAGTGGTACATTTTTACATAATTTCCATCAATTCCCATTTTTAAAGTGGCTGGAGTTGAGTCAGTATGTTGGCAGCGGCCGCTAAATGTTAGTGGTGGCTGTTTAACAGTCTGATGGCCTTGAGATAGAAGCTGTTTTTCAGTCTCTCGGTCCCTGCTTTGATGCACCTGTACTGACCTCGCCTTCTGGATGATAGCGGGGTGAACAGGCAGTGGCTTGGGTGGTTGTTGTCCTTGATGATCTTTATGGCCTTCCTGTGACATCGGGTGGTGTAGGTGTCCTGGAGGGCAGGTAGTTTGCCCCCGGTGATGCGTTCTGCAGACCTCACTACCCTCTGGAGAGCCTTACGGTTGTGGGCGGAGCAGTTGCCGTACCAGGCGGTGATACAGCCCGACAGGATGCTCTCGATTGTGCATCTGTAGAAGTTTGTGAGTGCTTTTGGTGACAAGCCGAATTTCTTCAGCCTCCTGAGGTTGAAGAGGCGCTGCTGCGCCTTCTTCACAACGCTGTCTGTGTGGGTGGACCAATTCAGTTTGTCCGTGATGTGTACACCGAGGAACTTAAAACTTTCCACCTTCTCCACTACTGACCCGTCGATGTGGATAGGGGGGTGCTCCCTCTGCTGTTTCCTGAAGTCCACAATCATCTCCTTTGTTTTGTTGACGTTGAGTGTGAGGTTATTTTCCTGACACCACACTCCGAGGGCCCTCACCTCCTCCCTGTAGGCCGTCTCGTCGTTGTTGGTAATCAAGCCTACCACTGTAGTGTCATCCGCAAACTTGATGATTGAGTTGGAGGCGTGCATGGCCACGCAGTCGTGGGTGAACAGGGAGTACAGGAGAGGGCTCAGAACGCACCCTTGTGGGGCCCCAGTGTTGAGGATCAGCGGGGTGGAGATGTTGTTACCTACCCTCACCACCTGGGGGCGGCCCGTCAGGAAGTCCAGGACCCAGTTGCACAGGGCGGGGTCGAGACCCAGGGTCTCGAGCTTGATGACGAGTTTGGAGGGTACTATGGTGTTAAATGCTGAGCTGTAATCGATGAACAGCATTCTCACATAGGTATTCCTCTTGTCCAGATGGGTTAGGGCAGTGTGCAGTGTGGTTGCGATTGCGTCGTCTGTGGACCTATTGGGTCGGTAAGCAAATTGGAGTGGGTCTAGGGTGTCCGGTAGGGTGGAGGTGATATGGTCCTTGACTAGTCTCTCAAAGCACTTCATGATGACGGAAGTGAGTGCTACGGGGCGGTAGTCGTTTAGCTCAGTTACCTTAGCTTTCTTGGGAACAGGAACAATGGTGGCCCTCTTGAAGCATGTGGGAACAGCAGACTGGGATAAGGATTGATTGAATATGTCCGTAAACACACCAGCCAGCTGGTCTGCGCATGCTCTGAGGACGCGGCTGGGAATGCCGTCTGGGCCTGCAGCCTTGCGAGGGTTAACACGTTTAAATGTTTTACTCACCTCGGCTGCAGTGAAGGAGAGCCCGCAGGTTTTGGTAGCGGGCCGTGTCAGTGGCACTGTATTGTCCTCAAAGCGGGCAAAAAAGTTATTTAGCCTGTCTGGGAGCAAGACATCCTGGTCCGCGACGGGGCTGGTTTTCTTTTTGTAATCCGTGATAGACTGTAGACCCTGCCACATACCTCTTGTGTCTGAGCTGTTGAATTGCGACTCTATTTTGTCTCTGTACTGGGACTTAGCCTGTTTGATTGCCTTGCGGAGAGAATAGCTACACTGTTTGTATTCGGTCATGTTTCCGGTCACCTTGCCCTGGTTAAAAGCAGTGGTTCGCGCTTTCAGTTTCACGCGAATGCTCCCGTCAATCCACGGTTTCTGGTTTGGGAATGTTTTAATCGTTGCTGTGGGTACGACATCGTCAATGCACTTCCTAATGAACTCGCTCACCGAATCAGCATATTCGTCCATGTTGTTGTTGGACGCAATGCGGAACATATTCCAATCCGCGTGATCGAAGCAGTCTTGAAGCGTGGAATCAGATTGGTCGGACCAGCGTTGAACAGACCTGAGCGCGGGAGCTTGTTGTTTTAGTTTCTGTTTGTAGGCTGGAATCAACAAAATGGAGTCGTGGTCAGCTTTTCCGAAAGGAGGGCGGGGGAGGGCCTTATATGCGTCGCGGAAGTTAGTATAACAATGATCCAGGGTTTTACCAGCCCGGGTAGCACAATCGATATGCTGATAGAATTTAGGGAGTTTTGTTTTTAGATTAGCCTTGTTAAAATCCCCAGCTACGATGAATGCAGCCTCAGGGTGTGTGGTTTCCAGTTTACAAAGAGTCAGATAAAGTTCGTTCAGGGCCATCGATGTGTCAGCTTGGGGGGGAATATATACGGCTGTGATTATGATCGAAGAGAATTCCCTTGGTAGATAATGCGGTCGACATTTGATTGTGAGGAGTTCTAGATCAGGTGAACAGAATGACTTGAGTTCCTGTGTGTTGTTATGATGATCACACCACGTCTCGTTAATCATAAGGCATACCCCCCCGCCCCTCTTCTTCCCAGAAAGATGTATGTTTCTGTCGGCGCGATGCGTGAAGAAACCAGCTGGCTGCACCGACTCCGTTAGCGTCTCTTGAGTTAGCCATGTTTCCGTGAAGCAGAGCACGTTGCAATCCCTGATGTCTCTCTGGAATGTTACCCGTGCTCGGATTTCATCAACCTTATTGTCAAGAGACTGGACATTGGCGAGTAGTATGCTAGGGAGTGGAGCGCAATGTGCCCGTCTCCGAAGCCTGACCAAGAGACCGCTACGTTTGCCCCTTTTACGGCGTCGCATAGGGTCCCCGGCTGGGATCAGATCCATTGTATTGGGTGGAAGGCAAAACACTGGATCCGTTTCGGGAAAGTCATATTCCTGGTTATAACGATGGTGAGTTGACGTTAATCGTATATTCAGTAGTTCCTCCCGACTGTATGTAATGAAACCTAAGATTACCTGGGGTACCGATGTAAGAAATAACACATAAAAAAACAAAATACTGCATATTTTCCAAGGAACGCGAAGCGAGGCGGCCATCTCGGTCGGCGCCATCTTTTCCTGATTAGGGTGAAGGAGGGAGATAGGGATTAAGTTAGGATGAGAACCCTGGTTTTGGTAATGGTGAAAGTTAAGTTTAGGCGTGGGGTTTGGGGAGAGGTTCAGGTTAGGCGTGGGGTTTGGGGAGAGGTTCGGGTTAGGCGTGGGATTTGGGGAGAAGTTAAGGTTAGGCGTGGGATTTGGGGTAAGAGGTTAAGGTTAGGCGTGGGATTTGGGGAGAGGTTAAGGTTAGGGGTGAGGTTAGGGTTGGGTTTAGGGTTAGGGTTAGGGTTTGGGGTAGGGGTTAGGGGGTTAAGGTTAGTGGGATAGGGGTTAGGAATAGGGTTAGGGTTAGTTTCGTGTCAGCTGGTTTGCTTTACGGTGCACAGGGTTAGGGTTGGGGTTAGGGTTAGGGTTAGGGGTTAGGGGTTAGGGTTAGGGTTAGGTTTCTAGTTTTGAGTCGGTTCCATCTCTGACACTTCCATCTCTGACACGTGGAAGCCGAAGGGGGGGAAGGGGAATGGGTGCACTCCACAGCATTGACGCTCGGGCCAGGGGGGTCCGGGCGCACCCGGCCAAAGTTGTAGACCCCATGGTTGCCCACTTGTAGAAATGCCCTAGGTGCGTTGGTTAGGCTTTAAACCGTCCGTCCGTAGCGTTAAGGGATGATTAAGGTTAGGGTTGAGGTTAGGGTTCGGGTTGGAGATGGTTAAGGTTAGGGATAGGGTTAGAATGGTTATGGTTAGGTTTAATGTTAGGGTTAGAGTTAGGTTTAGGTAGGTCTTTCAAGGTCTGTTTGTCAACGGAAGTGGAAAGCATAGGGTTTCGGTTAGGGTTAGGGTTAGTACCTTGTGCAGGTCCGGCCCTTCCTTCCAGGGTCCTAGCTCCCAATTATCCCATGTCTAGTCAAATCCAGCTGGTCTGTTTGGGTATACTCGGCGTAGGATCAGGCAAAAGCCCTCGAGTTGCGTACTTTATGCAGGTCTGGCCCTCAGTTGGTTGCCATGTGTCCCTGTCGAGTGGTTAGTCATTGAACTTCCATTGGTTTGAGCAGACAAAACCCCAGAAGGCAAGCCCTCTCTACGGTTGTCATGCATCCGCCCTTCGAGTTCCGTCCAGCGTCCTTGTAGATACATGGTGGGTTAGGATCAGGCAAACTCCTCGTGTCTCGTACCATATGAGGGTCCAGTGTCTTAGTTGATTGCCATGTGTCCATACCAGCCATGTCAGTCTGTCACACTTGCGAGTTTCGTCAGACAAAAAACAAAACAAGGAGGAGGCCTCTTATATGGCTGTCAAGCATCCGCCCCAAGTGTAGTCCTAGGTGATCCAGTGGTTCGGGTGGCAGTGACCCATGGGGCTACTACCCACTTCACAGCAAAATCCTCAAACAAGTTTCTAAAGACTGTTGACATCTAGTGGAAGCCTTAGGAAGTGCAACATAACCAATATCCCACTGTGTATTCAATAGGGGCTGGGTTGAAAATCACCCAACCTCAGATTTCCCACTTCCTGTTTGGATTTCTTCTCAGGTTTTTGCCTGCCATATGAGTTATGTTATACTCACAGACATCATTCAAACAGTTTTAGAAACTTCAGAGTGTTTTCTATCCAATACTATTAATAATATGCATATATTAGCAACTGGGACTGAGGAGCAGGTCGTTTACTCTGGGCACCTCTGGGCACCTTTCATCCAAGCTACTCAATTCTGCCCCTGCAGCCATAAGAAGTTTTAATCAAACTTGAATTTACCAGGATATCTTTCAAATTCCCATTCCTCCTATACGCTGAAATTACCCTGAACCCTCTCAGGGCCTCACAATCATTCTGGGCTCGTTGGAAATTATATTTAATTTCAAAATAAGTCCCCTCAAAGCCTGAGAATACGTTGCCACAAATGGTACCACCGGGCGGTTGTCCCTCTCTATCTGATATGCTCCATGAATCTGGAAGGTCTGATTGACCTCAGCCCTAACCTCCCTCAGGAAACGCCTTGAATAGCCCCTTGGCCTCAAGGCCGAAAAGAGTATCCTTGTGGCCTATTTTATGTCCTCAGGGAAACTACAAATTCTATTGAAGCGTATCAGTTGGGACTTAATCATTCCCCTATATGTATGTTTTGGGTGGAAGCTGGATTTGTGCAAAAGAGCATGTCTATCTGTTTCTTTCAAAAAACTCTTGTTGCCAATGATTTAGGTTAGGGTTAGGGTTAGGTTTAAGAGGGTTTATGTTTGTATTGGTGTCAAACCTTGGGTTGCACGGGCATATTGCACCTTTGACCGGTCTGGAGAAAGTGGACATGAGAGACCGAGAGCTCCGGGGGGCCACCCACAACAATTCAAAAGCAGGAGGAAGACAATCATCAAAAACAACCTGGGAGTAAAAGGTTTAACCTCAAACCAAATTTCATATAAAATCACATTAAAACATGCATACCAGATCAATTAGATAACAAAAATATGTAATAGTTAAATGAATAATCAAGTAAATAATTACATGCCATGCTAAAATGTATAATATAATAACATTCAGCACAAAATACAAAAGAAGGCACCACCAGGTTGAGCAATCAAATGCTTCTTTTTTTGAATCATCTGAACTTCCTCCTCGTTCCAGTTGCCCCTCCAGCCCTTTTAATTACCCCCCCCACCTGGATTCGGCCGCTTTTCTCTGGCCTGTGGTCCAGGTTGATTTCATCTCCAGACCGGTAATGCGGAGGGAGGATGTTGGGTGGATTTGAAAATGTTGGACCAGGTGTGTTTGTAATATTTTTTCCCCCCCAATTGTGTAGAGGTGCTGTTTGAGACGTATTAAGACTGTGTGACCGGTTTGTCCTATATAAATGTTTTGTGTGCATGTTATGGCATAGACAATATTGGTGGTTTGAATGGTCGTGAGTTGTGAGATAGGACTGGAGGTTTGTGCATGTGGATTTTGAATGTGTGAAAGTTGTCTATAATACTGTTGTTCAATGGGTAGTTTAGGAGTGGGTTAATTGGAACATTTTGCAAAAATTAAGAGATCCCTGCGGAAAGCTGATATGGGTCTGAATTCCTGAAGTGGAGGGAATGTGCATTGTGTTTGGGTGAAAGCGACTTTGAGTCTAGAATGAAGGAGTCTGTTTGTGTCAGAGAAGGTGCTGATAATGGGTATAATCTGGGGTTCTGTGGCTTTTGGGGGAATAGGAACATGGGGTCTGGGAAAGGTCTGAGGGTGGAGGACAGGGATAGGATGGGGGGGGATAGGGATACGGACCCAGATTCGGGAAAGGGATAAGGATAGGCGTGGGTTGTTCGCCCAGGTCAGGAGTCAGTACCTGGTCCAGAGTTCTACTGGGAGAGTTATGGCGGTTAAGGTTAGGGTTAGGGTTAAGGTTAGGGTTAGGGTTAAGGTTAGGGTTAAGGTTTAGGGTTAATGTTAGAGTTAGGGTTAGGAGGATCAGGCAATCTGTTCTGGGTGAAGCCCGCCAGTGTGTTAGCCTTTATGTACCTCAGTGATCGCTTTGAATATCCCCTCTTCCTCAGTGCACTAAAAAGTGTCTGTGTGGCTAGATTAAAGTCTTTATGTTGTGTACATGATTTTACAATACCAGTGAATGTATGTTTTGGGTGATAACTGGACTTGAGAAGTAAGGCATGTGTTTCCTTAAAATATACTTTTGTTTGTAAAGAGACTGTGTGTGTCAGTATCTGGAAAGAATATTGTTGTATCCAGGAAGTTGATTGTATGTGGGTGAATTACATATTTAACTGTTATGGTCGGATGATGGTTATTGAGTATTTCAATGAATGTTTTGAAATGTACCAGATCATGTTCCCACACCCCGAATATATCATCCAGGTATCGTCTATAAAACATGGGCGGCAATGGGCATTTATCCAAGGCTGTCAACTGTAACGGTTTTTGAAAGGAGAGGACCAAGGTGCAGCGTTGTACGTGTCCATATTTATTAAATGAACACTGAAAATACAAAATAACAAAGTGAATGAAAGAAGCGAAAATCGAAACAGTCCTGAAAGGTGAAACATCACAAAACAGGAAACAACTACCCACCAAGCACAGGTGGGAATGAGGCTACCTAAGTATGGTTCTCGATCAGAGACAACGATAGACAGTTGCCTCTGATTGAGAACCACACCAGGGCAAATACCTAGAAATACAAAACATAGAACAAAACATAGAATGCCCACCCCAACTCACGCCCTGACCAAACCAAAATAGAGACATAAACAAGGAACAAGGTCAGGGCGTGACAGTACCCCCCCCCCCCCCCCCAAAGGTGTGGACTCCGGCCGCAAAACATGAACCTATAGGGGAGGGGCTGTGTGGGCATTTCACTGCGGTGGCGGCTCTGGTGCGGGACGTAGACCTATTTCACCATAGGTGGCGCCTCTAGAGCGGGGACCCTCGCCACCGACCCCGGACTGGGGACCCTAGCAGCGGACAGTAGGGCGTCTCTGGCAGCTCCGGACAGGAGGGAGACTCTGGCAGCCCCGGACAGGAGGGAGACTCTGGCAGCTCCGGACAGGAGGGAGACTCTGGCAGCTCCGGACAGGAGGGAGACTCTGGCAGCTCCGGACAGGAGGGAGACTCTGGCAGCTCCGGACAGGAGGGAGACTCTTGCAGCTCCGGACAGGAGGGAGACTCTGGCAGCTCCGGACAGGAGGGAGACTCTGGCAGCTCCGGACAGGAGGGAGACTCTGGCAGCTCCGGACAGGAGGGAGACTCTGGAAGCTCCGGACAGGAGGGAGACTCTGGCAGCTCCGGACAGGAGGGAGACTCTGGCAGCTCCGGACAGGAGGGAGACTCTGGCAGCTCCGGACAGGAGGGAGACTCTGGCAGCTCCGGACAGGAGGGAGACTCTGGCAGCTCCGGACAAGAGGGAGACTCTGGCAGCTCCGGACAAGAGGGAGACTCTGGCAGCTCCGGACAGGAGGGAGACTCTGGCAGCTCCGGACAAGAGGGAGACTCTGGCAGCTCCGGACAGGAGGGAGACTCTGGCAGCTCCGGACAGGAGGGAGACTCTGGCAGCTCCGGACAGGAGGGAGACTCTGGCAGCTCCGGACAGGAGGGAGACTCTGGCAGCTCCGGACAGGAGGGAGACTCTGGCAGCTCCGGTCAGGAGGGAGACTCTGGCAAATCCGGACAGGAGGGAGACTCTGGCAAATCCGGACAGGAGGGAGACTCTGGCAGCTCCGGACAGGAGGGAGACTCTGGCAGCTCCGGACAGGAGGGAGACTCTGGCAGCTCCGGACAGAATATGGTAGTTCAGACTGAGAAAGGAGAAGAGAAGGGGAAAGATGAAACAGTGAGAAGGAATAGGAAGGATGATGATTACAGAGACTGTCCCCCTCCTTACTGTACTCCTCAAACTCTCTACCCAGTGTTGCTGGACCTCCCTCCTCCTCAGCCGCCTCCTGCTGATCCGCTGGATGCAAGACCACTACAACCTGCAGCCCCACCCCCTGTCTCTCCCAACACCACGGTGATTTATCGTCTGGCACGGAGCCTGGCTGAAGTCCTGAAAGGGTCTGGAGTGACTCCGGCCAGTCCCACTGTAGGCGCAGTGGGGGGAGCATGCCAGAAGGGTAAAAAGCTTCTCGAGGCTCATCCACTCAGCTCCAGTGAGGAAAGTGAGGACGGAGGGGCACCCCAGCTGACTTCCCTGTTGAAGGACCGTCTACAGGCCAGGACGGAGAGGCATGTCTCTACCCCCTCCCCATACGACCCAGCATCAGACATGTATCGACAATACCCTCTGATGGCCTGTCCCAACCCTCAGCCTCGACCTGATGATGCTAATGCTGCTGCCGCCGCAGCATGGAACCCCATTGTGTATGTCCAGAGGACGTGGAGACATGATGAAATCAAAGACATTGTAGAAGACCTACCAGACCCAAGTAAGGACGCTGTCAAATATTCAGCAGAAATTAGGGTATCGGTGGGTCAGTACAAACCATCTGCTGCTGAGATAGCCCATATCTGTAAAAATAAACTGGGACTCAGGTGGGCGGATGTACAGGGACAGTTTGATTGCAACTACCTGTGGGCTGTGCATGGTGCATATCAGGACCAGATAACGGCGCTGCTGGCAAGGATTGTGGAGATGTATCCAACTAAGACCGACTGGACTGCCATCAGAGAATGCACTATGAAGAAAGATGAGGGCCTGGAGGCTTTCGGAAAGAGACTTGAGACCTGTTTCAGGCTACACAGTGGTATCAGACCAAACGAACATGCATATGGGGATCTGCTGAAAGACGCCCTGGTGAGGGGTCTGACACCGGGCCTGGAGAAAGCTGTGAGGACTACCTGCATCAGTTGGGAGACTCAGCCATTAGCAACAGTGGTACAGCACTGCAAGCATGCTGAGAGACAACAAAGTACTCAGAAGGAAGAAAAAATAAAGGAAGAAATAGTGAAGACACAGAAACTACAGGCTGCCCAGATTACGTTTTCCCAGGGAGCAGCCCCATCAGGGACAGGACAAGGGGGTGGAGTGCGCAAGTGTTACAACTGTGGGAAGCCGAGTCATTTTGCTGCTGACTGCTCCGAGCCAACGAATCCACAGAGGAACAAAGGCAGGGGCGGACCGAGAAGAGGGGCCCAAAGGGAGGGGGCAAGAAGAGGAGGAAAAGGAGCACATGCATGGACAGCCCCATTCCAACAACAGCCGTGGCAGCCACCTCCCAACAAATGGCAGGTCGGGCCACCTCACGGGGTCCAGCAACAGCAACAGTGGGGCCCACAAGAAGTCCATCCAGGCAGAGGACAACCTGGAGCCTGGCAGACGGGGCCACCGGCACAGGCGACCCTGTACAATCCAGGACAGGGACAGGAGGAGGTGTATTGACATGATGAGGAGACAGGGACAGTCGTGCTAAAATCCTCAGAGCAACAAGAGCATTTGTTTTTAAAGTGTCACACCCTTCCGAGAGTAGAGCCAACCGTGGAGGCTTGCGTCAATGGTGAGTCACTAATATTTCTTGTTGATACTGGGGCTGCTATGTCTGTGATTAACTGCAAGGCTATGACAACACCTCCCATGTCTAATGAAATTGTCAAAACTGTAGGGGCTTCAGGCATCCCACTCAGAGAGCAGGTAACTATGCTTCTGCCTGTCTCCTTTTGTGAGGAGAAGTGTCAACATCAATTTCTCTACTCTGACCACTGTCCTGTCAATCTGATGGGCAGGGACCTCCTGTGTAAACTGGGCATCAACATAACATGTGGCCGAACCGGTTTAACTGTTACTCATGAGGAAGGGGGGGAGCAATTGATGTTAATGTCTGAGTTTTGTGACTGGTATTATGCATGGGATGTTGATGATGAGGTGCCCAATATTGCTCGTGTTTTCTCAATGGCCAAAACCCATTGGGGCCACGGGGGCAGTTTCATGTCTGAAGCAGGCTTACATTGCACCTCCCATTTTTCACCATTCACCATTGATCTCCATTATGAGAAACAATGGCTGTGTGATACATTACAGAATGAGCCAGTGCAGTGTGAGGGTTTATTCTGCAGCAGGGATTTCTGTGCTTTTGGGGTTAATCTAACCCCTGCACAGAAAGAGCTCTACCGGTTTTAGGATAGTGCACCACATGTGTCCCTGGCAAAATCAGACAGAGTAGAATGGGTGGATACTGGAATTTGGATGAAATGCTTGGTTCATGCTACAGCCTGGGAGATGCGCCCTGATGGGTCAACTTATTCACCCAGCACACTGACAAGTTGTTACCCACTCAGTTGGGAAACTCCAACTGAGAGGGGTGTGCATGGTGTTGATCAGGTTTCTTTTTCTACCAATATCATGTTGTTGAGTGAAGACTCACCCCTCCTGGGAGGGGTCCCTGAACGCCTATTGGCAAGGGACAAGTATGATTTTGGGAGAATAAAGGGAGCTGAACCAATGGTGGTCACTCCTAAAGATAACAGGTGACCATCTAGAGCACAGTATCCACTCAGTAAGGAGGCAATAGCAGGTAGTACTCCTGTTCATGCATCTCTGTTAGCTAATGGTGCTTAATTCCCTGTCCAGAATCACCCTGTAACACCCCTGTCTTGCCTGTTAGAAAACCTTCAGATGATTGGAGATTGGTCCAGGACTTAAGGCCTGTGAACGATACAGTTTTTGCCCGTGCCCCGGTGGTTCCTAATGTTACTACACTGTTGGGGGCGGTACCACCCACAGCAGAGTGGTTCTCTGTGATTGATTTGATGAATGCATTTTTCAGTATTCCAGTGGCACCAGAATCTCAGTTCTGGATTGTCTTCACGTTTCTAGGTAAGATATTTACGTGGACTGTGGCTCCATGGGGTACGTGGAATCCCCCGCTAATTTTTCAGTGGCTTTAGCACAAAATCTGGAGGGTTTTATACCCCCTGAGGGCAGCACTCTGATTCAGTATGTGGATGATTTGTTGTTGTGCTCCAGCTCAATGGAAACTTGTGAAACTGATACTCGGGCTCTGTTGATATTTCTCGCTGAGAATGGCCACAAAGTTTCAAAGAAGACGTTACAGTTGGTTTCACAGACAGTGAGGTATTTGGGTCATGACATCTCTCCCAATGGCAGGCAGCGGGGTGAAGAGAGGATACAGGCTATTCTCTCCGTCCCACAGCCGGTTACTAAACGACACATGATGTCATTGACTGGTATGGCAGGGTATTGTAGGACGTGGTAACCTGACTATGCTGAGGTGGTGCAGCCCTTATTTATGGCCACAAAATGGCTATGATTGACAAAATTAAGTGGACACCAGACTGCTCTGACCAGACTGAAACAACTCATGACTACTTCTCCCTGTTTGGGACTCCCTCACCATTCTAAACCTTTTAACCTCTTTGTTTGTGAGAAAAGTGGTTTTATGTCATCTGTTCTAACACAGGATCATGGAGAAAAGCAGCGCCCGGTTGGGTATTATTCCAAACAGCTGGACAGTGTGGCCAGAGGTCTGGTTTGTTGTTTGAGAGCTGTGGCTGCTGCTACTGAAGCTGTGTTGGCTTGTGCAGATATTGTTGCCATGTGTGAACTTACTGTACACGTTCCTCAGCTGTACATACTCTTATTTCACAGGCAAAGACGGCCCATCTAACACCAGCTCGACTGCTCCATTATCAGAATGTTCTTCTGACAATGTGTCATGTGACCCTGAAGAGGTGCACTGTGTTAAATCCTGCTACTTTGTTGCCCACCGAGGACGATGGAGAGACGCACGACTGTGCTGCCCTGGTGGAGCTTGTCTCTAAGCCAAGGTCGGATTTAACTGATGTCCCTTTGCAAAATGCACATTTGGAACTGTTTGTAGATGGGTCTGCTCAGCGTTCTGAGAAAGGAGAACCATTGGTTGCGTATGCAGTTACTACAGCCTCAACCACACTGGAAAGTGCTAAATTACCCTCCCACCTTTCTGCTCAAGCAGAAGAACTCTTTGCACTCACTATAGCTTGCATATTAGCTAAAGGCCAGTCTGCTACTATCTATACAGATAGCAGATATGCCTTTGGTGTGGTACATGATTTTGGTACTCTGTGGATAACAGCGCGGCTTCCTGACCTCCTGTGGTGAGACAATCTCTAATTCAAAACTTGTTGATAACTTGCTAAAAACTATTTTGCTCCCTTCTGAAATTGCTGTTTGTAAGTGCCTTGCTCATGCTAACTCTTCCGACCCTGTCTCCAAAGGTAATGCTATGGCTGACTTGGCAGCTAAGGCAGCAGCTGTCTCCTTGGAGGCCCCTGTGTTACAGATGGTTTTACTTCCTGATCATAACCTCTTCTCTCCCACTGATATCTCTGACTTGCAATCCTCTGTAGGTCCTGTTGAGTTGAGGAAGTGGAAACGACTATGTACATATGACCAGGTGCAGAAACTCTGGCTGGGCCCGGCTGGGCTACCAGTCTTACCACGTTCATGTTTCCCCTACTTAGCTAAGTTGTCACATGGTAGGGATCATGTGTCAAAGGGGGGTTGTTGATTTTGTAAATACATTTTGGTTTGCACCTGGGTTTTCTGTGTTTGCTGAACAATTTTGTGCAAAATGTGTGATTTGTATGACTAACAACATGGGAAGAGGGATTCCGATGCCACTGTCGGCTCATCCAACCACTGAAGGACCATTTGAACACATAATGATGGATTTTATTGAACTCTCTCCTTGTCAAGGTTACAAATATTGTCTGGTGATAGTGAATGCCTTCTCCAAGTGGGTAGAGGCTTTCCCATGTCGATATTCCACTGCTATGGCAGTAGCCAAGAATCTCCTTAGGGAGATCATCCCAAGGTGGGGGTTACCATCTAAATTAACCAGCGACAATGGCTCCCACTTTGTAAACCTGGTGATACAGAACTTGTCTGAGAGTCTGCAGATAGACCTCAGGACCCATTGTAGCTATAGGCCGCAATCCGGCGGTTTAGTTGAACGCGCTAATCAAACCCTAAAATCTAAGATGGTGAAGCTTATGGCAGAGACAGGGCTTTCCTAGATCACTGTGATGCCCCTGGCTCTGAAGTACATGTGAGGGCGGCCCCACAGAACCGCTGGATTGGCTCCTCATGAGGTTCTGACAGGTAGACCAATGAGGATGATTAATTCTCCCTTCCCACAGAACAAGCTGACACTGATCGGCTGTGACGATGACATGATAAGTTATTGTACTGCTCTAAACAATGTTCTGAATGCTATTTTCCCAAGGGTGAAAGCGGCTCTACCCCAGCCTCTGGTGGGGATCCTGCACAAACTGCAACCAGGTGACTGGGTGGTGGTGAAAGACCTGAGACGAAAGCATTGGAAACAGCAGAGGTGGACTGGACCATACCAGGTGATGCTGATTATCCCCACTGCTGTTCGAGCAGCTGAGAGGTCTACTTGGATTCATGCCAGCCACTGTAGGAAGGTGCCATACTGCCCACCAGACCCTGAGGATGGAGGAACAGAGACGCCGGAAGTCACCGACTAGATGGCCATGGGAGGATCAGGCCCAGACTCAAACTTTCATTAAATCACACATGTAAGATACCAAATTAAAGCTACACTCGTTGTGAATCCAGCCAACATGTCAGATTTCAAAAAAGCTTTTCGGCGAAAGCATAAGATGCTATTATGATGATAGCACATCAGTAAACAAACAGAGTAGCATATTTCAACACTGCAAGCACGACACAAAACGCGGGGAATAAAATATAAATCATGCCTTACCTTTGACGAAATTCTTTTGTTGGCACTCCAATATGTCCCATAAACATCACAAATGGTCCTTTTTTTCGATTAATTCCGTCGATATATATCCAAAATGTCAATTTATTTGGACCGTTTCATCCAGAAAATCACAGCTTCCAACTTTCGCCAAGTCACAAAAAAATATATCAAAAGTTACATGTAAATTTACCAAAACATTTCAAACTACTTTTGTCATACAACGTTAGTTTTTTTTAAACGTTAATAATCGATAAATTTGAAGACGGAATGATCTGTGTTCAATACAAAATGAAACCAAACTGACGCATCTTTTTTCATAACGTGACTCTCTCCAAAAATGTACTTCATGTGACCCTCATTTACGATAGCCCTACTTCTTCACTACACAAAGGAATAACCTCAACCGATTTCCAAGGACTGGTGACATCCAGTGGAAGCGGTAGGAACTGCAAGCAAGTCCATTAGAAATCTGGTGTCTCTAAAAAACCTAATTGAAAAGACAGTGACATCAAAAAATACAAATTCTGAATGGTTTGTCCTCAGGGTTTTGCCTGCTACATAAGTTCTGTTATTCTCACAGACATGATTCAAACAGTTTTAGAAACGTCAGAGTGTTTTCTATCCAAATCTACTAATAATATGCATATCTTATATTCTGGGGATGAGTAGCAAGCAGTTTAATTTTGGCATGCTATTTTTCCCGAAAGTGAAAAAGCTGCCCCCTGCCCTCAAGAAGTTAAATAACAGCCACTCCAGCTCGAGCCAACGGCAGGCTCAGGACAGGAGTCCAGCAAACAATAGCCGCTCCCATATTGAAAGAAGAAGAAGGTCGATGCATCCACTGGATGAGCATCACAGTAGGAATCACGAGGGAAACACTTGGTAGTCACTGCTTAACTATACAGTAAAGACTGAGCTGATGTTAGGAAATACCTCCTGTTATATATGTAGCTCGTTTCCACCTTCAGCGATCTCCCCATTCTTACAGTATTCAGTAGAGGTCAGCATTAATGACACTCTATGTGCACTAGAAGTGCTCTTGTCCAATGAGAACACAGGGGGTCAACCCTCACTAGGTAGAACACTGAGGGATACATGCATTAATGGTAATTTGTCATCAACAAAAGATTTACGAGGGGGATTTGATTGTTCACATTGGTGCAGTAGATCATCTTAGAACCTAGATCCCGTGTACCAGAACCTATTCAAGACCAAACCCGGCGAACCCCATTTAGGACCTGTCATTGTCACAACCCAAGCAATATTTCCATACCACAATTTAATGAATCCTATCTGGGAATGTCAACATGTGTCAATAATAGTGTTTTCCCAATAGGATGTAGCTGGAAGAAGGGAACATGCAGCTCTGGAAACTTCATTAGACTGAGGATGGGGCACACCATTATTGATGCGGAAACTGACGATCGTTCTCCTCGTCAATTTGGCTCGGCAACATTTACTGATCATTATTGGATCTGTGGTGATAAAGCCTATCTCTACCTACCCACAAATTGGACAGGGTGCTGTATTTTTGGTAAACTAAACATATCCCTTGTGGTAATGCATAAAACGAATTCCTCCATTCCAAGCAGGTTAAGACTAATTAAGAGGGACATCTCGCAATCCAATTATGTCCCCAGTGACTCGCGACGATCCGCGAAATTGGAAAAGTTCTGGCGCGGTTTAATCCCCTGGTATGGGGCATCGGAGAATGCACATGAGTTGGATAGGCTAGGATATCATTTGGAATCCCTGGTAAATTTGACAACTGCAGGGTTTTCTATGATAAGACCAGAGTTGCAAGCCACTCGACTCATGGCAACACAAAATAGGGTGGCACTTGACATGTTGCTAGCACGTGAAGGAGGGGTGTGTCAAATTATAGGAGATCACTGTTGTACATTCATACCCCCGGGAGATGAACATTTGACTATTGTAGTGGAACATTTGAAAGAGCTTAGTGGTGTTCTCGAAAGGGAACACCAGCCTGACATCGACTGGAATCCGTTAGGGTGGGTTCAGTCAGTGTTTGGTACTTGGGGAGTGACTATTTTCCACTGGTTCATCTATGGTCTAATATTACTGATTGCTCTGTTGCTAATTATCATTTGTGTGAAGAAATTGTTTTAATAAAGTGGCTGATGTTGTTTTTACTATGCCCTTGCTTGCAAATGAAGTAGGTGTAGATGAAGAATCTGAGATTGATGGACGACAATCAGGTGAACACAGTGAAATATTCTCACTAGACAGTGTAGATAGAGAGGGTTCACAGTATATGAATGATTTCCCTGACCTATTCCCTATTCCTGACTATATCTCTGATAGTGGGGAACCCAATTCTGAGCATGAGGACTCAGAGGGATGACTGTCCTATATGTTGTGATGAGGCCTGTGTTTAGACACTCTTTTTAATTTTACTCAACAATGTATTATTCTGTGTGATTAAACATGTGCAAGTCTGTCTTGTGGTATAAAGGTTGTAAACTCAGTTTCTGAAGGGAGAAAGCTTACATGGAAAAAAGGTACTCGACATTAAAGGGATTTGAATCCCTATTATCTTTAAATTTGATTATGTATTTTTTTTTCATATACTCTGCAACTACTGTTAGTAAGGTACCATGTTACTGTTCTGATTCTTCAGAAGGGACGGAGTCCCTTGAGAGGGGAATGTGACGGCTGAATTAGAATTAGTTGGGTAACATAGATAAGTTGTTTTATTTGCATAATATGCTTATGTGAGATACTTGTCATTAGAATGTTTCCCTTTGGACTATAGGGTTGGCAGTTGCACTTATCCCTTCTCAACTAGAGCTCAGTCACTTGGGGCCCAGAGAGGGGAGAGGTCAGGCTTGTCTTCATATGTGAATGTATCTGTTAAACCATCTGGTGCTATGCAGAATATCAGAAGGGGAGGAGGACAGAATGGAACATTGTCTTCTTATGTGAATGTGTCTTTACCTATTCTTAAACCATGTAAAGGGATGGCGTGATTAATGGGGAACCAGTTAGTTGTCTCCACAATGTCTGTACGCCAGTCACTCCCTCCTTTTCCCATTGGGGGGAGGAGTATGGCAGTGTCTGGAACCATTGTATGTCCCCTCTGATGTTGCACTTATCTTGAGATTGTATATGACCTAGAGGCTCACTCCCCTCAGTGAGCTTGTCCAGGAAAGGGGTGTACTTGAGATGGGAGTATCTAGGGAGGGGTGCTCTCATCTTATCTACCAACATAGACAGGGCTCTAACTCCTCTAGCTCCCCAATGAAATAGGGTGCAGTCCAGGCAGCAGGCTGTTAGCCAGCCTGCCAGCTTAGTGGAGTCTGCCACTAGCACAGTCAGTGTAGTCAGCTCAGCTATCCCCATTGAGACCGTGTCTGTGCCTCGACATAGGTTGGGCAAAACTAAACATGGCGGTGTTCGCCTTAGCAATCTCACTAGGACAAAGACCTCCTCCATTCCTGACATTATTGAAAGAGATCGTGATACCTCACATCTCAAAATAGGGCTACTTAATGTTAGATCCCTCACTTCAAAGGCAGTTATAGTCAATGAACTAATCACTGATCATAATCTTGATGTGATTGGCCTGACTGAAACATGGCTTAAGCCTGATGAATTTACTGTGTTAAATGAGGCCTCACCTCCTGGTTACACTAGTGACCATATCCCCCATGCATCCCGCAAAGGCGGAGGTGTTGCTAACGTTTACGACAGCAAATTTCAATTGACAAAAAACATAAAAATGACGTTTTCGTCTTTTGAGCTTCTAGTCATGAAATCTATGCAGCCTACTCAATCACTTTTTATAGCTACTGT
This sequence comes from Salvelinus alpinus, assembly GCF_045679555.1. Taxonomy (NCBI): domain Eukaryota; kingdom Metazoa; phylum Chordata; class Actinopteri; order Salmoniformes; family Salmonidae; genus Salvelinus; species Salvelinus alpinus. The sequence continues at coordinate 4,782,071 of NC_092101.1, forward strand.
TTACAGGCCTCCTGGGCCATATACAGCATTCCTCACTGAGTTCCCTGAATTCCTATCGGACCTTGTAGTCATAGCAGATAATATTCAAATTTTTGGTGATTTTAATATTCACATGGAAAAGTCCACAGACCCACTCCAAAAGGCTTTCGGAGCCATCATCAACTCAGTGGGTTTTGTCCAACATGACTCAGGACCTACTCACTGTCACAGTCATACTCTGGACCTAGTTTTGTCCCATGGAATAAATGTTGTAGATCTTAATGTTTTTCCTCATAATCCTGGACTATCGGATGACCATTTTATTACGTTTGCAATCGCAACAAATAATCTGCTCAGACCCCAACCAAGGAGCATCAAAAGGCTATAAATTCTCAGAAAACACAAAGATTCCTTGATGCCCTTCCAGACTTCCTCTGCCTACCCAAAGACGTCAGAGGACAAAAATCAGTTAACCACCTAACTGAGGAACTCAATTTAACATTGCGCAATACCCTAGATGCAGTTGCATCCCTAAAAACTAAAAACATTTGTCATAAGAAACTAGCTCCCTGGTATACAGAAAATACCCAAGCTCTGAAGCAATCTTCCAGAAAATTGGAACGGAAATGGCGCCACACCAAACTGGAAGTCTTCCGACTAGCTTGGAAAGACAGTACCGTGCAGTATCGAAGAGCCCTCACTGCTGCTCGATCATCCTATTTTTCCAACTTAATTGAGGAAAATAAGAACAATCCAAAATTTATTTTTGATACTGTCGCAAAGCTAACTAAAAAGCAGCATTCCCCAAGTGAGGATGGCTTTCACTTCAGCAGTAATAAATTCATGAACTTCTTTGAGGAAAATATCATGATCATTAGAAGGCAAATTACGGACTCCTCTTTAAATCTGCGTATTCCTCCAAAGCTCAGCTGTCCTGAGTCTGCACAACTCTGCCAGGACCTCGGAGCAAGAGAGACACTCAAGTGTTTTAGTACTATATCTCTTGACACAATGATGAAAATAATCATGGCCTCTAAACCTTCAAGCTGCATACTGGACCCTATTCCAACTAAACTACTGAAAGAGCTGCTTCCTGTGCTTGGCCCTCCTATGTTGAACATAATAAACGGCTCTCTATCCACCGGATGTGTACCAAATGTGTAGCAACTCACTGCCTTCCTGAAGACAAACAATGTATACGAAATGCTTCAGTCTGTTTTTTAGACCCCATCATAGCACTGAGACTGCACTTGTGAAGGTGGCAAATTAACATTTAATGGCATCAGACCAAGTCTCTGCATCTGTTCTCGTGCTCCTAGACCTTAGTGCTGCTTTTGATACCATCGATCACCACATTCTTTTGGAAAGATTGGAAACCCAAATTGGTCTACACGGACAAGTTATGGCCTGGTTTAGATCTTATCTGTTCGGAAAGATATCAGTTTGTCTCTGTGAATGGTTTGTCCTCTGACAAATCAACTGTACATTTCGGTGTTCCTCAAGGTTCCGTTTTGGGACCACTATTGTTTTCACTATATATTTTACCTCTTGGGGATGTTATTCGAAAACATAATGTTAACTTTCACTGCTATGTGGATGACACACAGCTGTACATTTCAATGAAACATGGTGAAGCCCCAAAATTGCCCTTGCTAGAAGCCTGTGTTTCAGACATACAGTGAGGGAAAAAAGTATTTGATCCCCTGCTGATTTTGTACGTTTGCCCACTGACAAAGAAATGATCAGTCTATAATTTTAATGGTAGGTTTATTTGAACAGTGAGAGACAGAATATCAACAAAAAAATCCAGAAAAACGCATGTCAAAAATGTTATGAATTGATTTGCATTTTAATGAGGGAAATAAGTATTTGACCCCTCTGCAAAACATGACTTAGTACTTGGTGGCAAAACCCTTGTTGGCAATCACAGAGGTCAGACGTTTCTTGTAGTTGGCCACCAGGTTTGCACACATCTCAGGAGGGATTTTGTCCCACTCCTCTTTGCAGATCTTCTTCAAGTCATTAAGGTTTCGAGGCTGACGTTTGGCAACTCGAACCTTCAGCTCCCTCCACAGATTTTCTATGGGATTAAGGTCTGGAGACTGGCTAGGCCACTCCAGGACCTTAATGTGCTTCTTCTTGAGCCACTCCTTTGTTGCCTTGGCCGTGTGTTTTGGGTCATTGTCATGCTGGAATACCCATCCACGACCCGTTTTCAATACCCTGGCTGAGGGAAGGAGGTTTTCACCCAAGATTTTACGGTACATGGGCCCGTCCATCGTCCCTTTGATGCGGTGAAGTTGTCCTGTCCCTTTAGCAGAAAAACACCCCCAAAGCATAATGTTTCCACCTCCATGTTTGACGGTGGGGATGGTTTCTTGGGGTCATAGGCAGCATTCCTCCTCCTCCAAACACGGCAAGTTGGGTTGATGCCAAAGAACTCCATTTTGGTCTCATCTGACCACAACACGTTCACCCAGTTGTCCTCTGAATCATTCAGATGTTCATTGGCAAACTTCAGACGGGCATGTATATGTGCTTTCTTGAGCAGGGGGACCTTGCGGGCGCTGCAGGATTTCAGTCCTTCACGGCATAGTGTGTTACCAATTGTTTTCTTGATGACTATGGTCCCAGCTGCCTTGAGATCATTGACAAGATCCTCCTGTGTAGTTCTGGGCTGATTCCTCACCGTTCTCATGATCATTGCAACTCCACGAGGTGAGATCTTGCATGGAGCCCCAGGCTGAGGGAGATTGACAGTTCTTTTGTGTTTCTTCCATTTGCGAATAATCACAGAAAATGTTGTCACCTTCTCACCAAGCTGCTTGGCGATGGTCTTGTAGCCCATTCCAGCCTTGTGTAGGTCTACAATCTTGTCCCTGACATCCTTGGAGAGCTCTTTGGTCTTGGCCATGGTGGAGAGTTTGGAATCTGATTGATTGATTGCTTCTGTGGACAGGTATCTTTTATACAGGTAAGAAACTGAGATTAGGAGCACTCCCTTTAAGAGTGTGCTCCTAATCTCCGTTCGTTACCTGTATGAAAGACACCTGGGAGCCAGAAATCTTTTTGATTGAGAAGGGGTCAAATACTTATTTCCCTCATTAAAATGCAAATCAATTTATAACATTTTTGACATGCATTTTTCTGGATATTTTTGTTGTTATTCTGTCTCTCACTGTTCAAATAAACCTACCATTAAAATTATAGACTGATAATTTCTTTGTCAGTGGGCAAACGTACAAAATCAGCAGGGGATCAAATACTTTTTTCCCTCACTGTAAGGAGTGGATGGCTGCAAAAGTTCTACTTTTAAACTCGGACAAAACAGAGATGCTTGTTCTAGGTCCCAAGAAAGAAAGAGCTCTTCTGTTGAATCTGACAAGTAATCTTGATGGTTGTAAAGTCGTCTCAAATAAAACTGTGAAGGACCTCGGCGTTACTCTGGACCCTGATCTCTCTTTTGACAAACATATCAAGACTGTTTCAAGGACAGCTTTTTTCCATCTACGTAACATTGCAAAAATCAGAAACCTTCTGTCCAAAAATGATGCAGAAAAATTCATCCATGCTTTTGTTACTTCTAGGTTAGACTACTGCAATGCTCTACTTTCCAGCTACCCGGATAAAGCACTAAATAAACTTCAGTTATTTATTTTTACGGCTGCTAGAATCCTGACTAAATGTGATCATATTACTCCAGTGCTAGCCTCCATACACTGGCTTCCTGTTAAGGCAAGGGTTGATTTCAAGGTTTTAATGCTAACCTACAAAGCATTACATGGGGTTGCTCATACTTATCTTTCAAATTTGGTCCTGCCGTACATACCTACACGTACGCTACAGTCACAAGACGCAGGCCTCCTAATTGTCCCTAGAATTTCTAAGCAAACAGCTGGAGGCAGGGCTTTCTCCTATAGAGCTCCATTTTTATGGAATGGTCTGCCTACCCATGTGAGAGACGCAGACTCGGTCTCACCCTTTAAGTCTTTACTGAAGACTCATCTCTTCAGTGGGTCATATGATTGAGTTTAGCCTGGCCCAGGAGTGTGAAGGTGAACGGAAAGGTTCTGGAGCAACGAACCGCCCTTGCTGTCTCTGCCTGGCCAGGTCCCCTCTCTCCACTGGGAGTCTCTGCCTCTAACCCTATTACAGGGGCTGAGTCACTAGCGCTCTTTCATGCCGTCCCTAGGAGGGGTGCGTCACTTGAGTGGGTTGAGTCACTGACGTGATCTTCCTGTCTGGGTTGGCGCCCCCCCTTGGGTTGTGCCATGGCGGAGATCTTTGTGGGCTATACTCGGCCTTGTGTCAGGATGGTAAGCTGGTGGTTGAAGATATCCCTCTAGTGGTGTGGGGGCTGTGCTTTGGCAAAATGGGTGGAGTTATATCCTTCCTGTTTGGCCCTGTCCGGGGGTATCATCGGATGGGGCCACAGTGTCTCCTGACCCCTCCTGTCTCAGCCTCCAGTATTTATGCTGCAGTAGTTTATGTATCGGGGGGCTAGGGTCAGTTTGTTATATCTGGAGTACTTCTCCTGTCTTATCGAGGTGTCCTGTGTGAATTTAAGTATGCTCTCTCTAATTCTCTCTTTCTCTCTCTCGGAGGACCTGAGCCCTAGGACCATGCCTCAGGACTACCTGGCATGATGACTCCTTCCTGTCCCCAGTCCACCTGGCCGTGCTGTTGCTCCAGTTTCAACTGTTCAGCCTGCGGCTATGTAACCCTGACCTGTTCACCGGACGTGCTACCTGTCCCAGACCTGCTGTTTTCAACTCTAGAGACAGCAGGAGCGGTAGAGATACTCTTAATGATCGGCTATGAAAAGCCAACTGACATTTACTCCTGAGGTGCTGACTTGCTGCACCCTCGACAACTACTGTGATTATTATTATTTGACCATGCGGGTCATTTTTGAACATATGAACATCTTGGCCGTGTTCTGTTATAATCTCCACCACTGGTTCTTCTCTAGGCTTCTTCCTAGGTTTTGGCCTTTCTAGGGAGTTTTTCCTATCCACCGTGCTTCTACACCTGCATTGCTTGCTGTTTGGGGTTTTAGGCTGGGTTTCTGTACAGCACTTTGAGATATCAGCTGATGTAAGAAGGGCTATATAAATACATTTGATTTGATTTGATCTAGAGTTGACAATTGATTTATGCCATTGGATGAGTTGGTGTTTTTGTACTATGAAGTACCAGGAATGAGATTAGAACCTCGTCTTAGAGACCAAACTGAACGAAAATGTATAGCGAATGCTATCTGGCTATGGGATACTCCTCTCTCAAGTAAAAGTCTTTCTTTGTGAACAGTTCCTATTATCTGTGGTTTGTCATGTCGACTATGGGGGTGGATCTTTGCTCTAAAAGATCTCAGTTGCCATTATGTTGACACTCTCAACTATTCATTAGAGATAGTGAATTGTTGAAAGTCAAATGCTATTGCAAAGCTTAATTATTATTAAAGGTGTATATTAAGTATAACTCTGACTGGTGTGTGTAGTTTGTCTCTCTCTCTCTCTCTTTGGTAATACAGAAATTAATCTACCACAGGAGTCAGTAGAAACCATATTTATTTAAGCAAGTCAGCCATATCAGCTATGGTTTTTAAAAAGGCAGTAAAGGAGGCTGAATTAACTGTTTTGTTGCCAGATGAGGCTGCCCTGACAGCCAGGTGTCGCGGTTGTAAGGATTCACTCCATGGTGCTGAAAGGAAAGCTCCACTGTCCGGACAGGTTTACAAGTATGTAGGCCCAAACAGTTTGTGGGACCCATTTGTCACCGTTATAGTGCAATTAATGTATTGTTTAGTGTTGTGTTGTGTAGTGGCTTTGCTGGCATGCATCTAAAAAAAAAGGATTGAGTTTCCCCCATGCATGATGTAAACAACACTACCACCCATCTCATTTTTGGGGGTTAAAGACTCCAACCACCCAAGCTATAGACTATTCTCTCTGCTTCCTCATAGCAAGCGGTACCAGTGCATCAAGTTTGGCACCAAAAGGCTCTTGAACAGCTTCTATCCTCAAGCAATAAGACCGATAAAGAGCTAACAAAATACCTACACAGACTGAGTTAAACCTTGCATCCTTATTGACCTTATTGACCGTTTATTGTTAGTTTCTATGCACACTCACAGGGCCCTACATACTCGCACACACACATTCTCGCCATCATCTTCTCACTCACACATAATATGCACATACTGTACATTTATACTGACTCGACACACACATACACCAACTCATATACAAGATGCTGCTACTCTGTTATCTTATTTCCTGTTGCCTAGTCACCTTACCTCCATCACTTCAGTATACCCGCACATAGTAAATATGGTATTGGAACTGACCATGTACAGTAGATGCTTTGCTCTGAAGAGGCACTCAGTGAATCACAGTGAATCCCCTGAGAGGGAGAATTACCAAATTCTTAGGGTGAGACACATGGGCTACTAACAGCTCACAACATACACTTGGTAATAGTTTTCTTAGCTATAGTATACATGCGTATCTCCCTGGCATTTGCATTATTTATGCAAATGCCAGGGAGACTCACCGTCGTTGTGCTGTGCTCACTTGAACTGGAAGGTTGCACGCCGGTCCTTGTTGTGGGCAAACTTTGTCATCAAACTTCGTCAAAGTCTGGCATTCTTCGGATGAAGTAATGCTGGATTGACAGCATGGCCAACGTATTCAACCGTTTTCTGGCCTATGGTGTTGCATGTGAATGTTTATCCTTTAAGCTTGGAAATTAGACCCTTTCAGACCGATGTTTTAAATCCTTAAACCCAGACTAGGACCACACACCCTCTCCTCTCCAGGCAAGAAAGCAAAATAGTGATTGCTTTGTGACGCTCGCAGTTAGCCACTGATTCCATCCAAACCACTTACAGTTGAATTTGCGATTTCTGACATGTTGTGTAACATTTATGTCCAATGGCCGATGAGCAACAATACATTATATCTGTAATTTCTCTTCACATGACAAGGATTGAAAAGGACTTGCCAGTAGATTGTCTACATGATTCATCACGATGACTGCTTGCCTAGCTAGCTAACTTGTTAGCTAAGATTTTGAAAGTATGACGTTCACATGATCAGTCCAATTAAAGCTATGGTAGATATAACATGATTTGACGTCATTTTATCTGTGAGCCGTCTTGGACGGGCACTTCTACTGTAAATCTATATCAGCACCCAAGGTGGCTTGAACTGACTAGCTCTCCCTGTATACTCTGCGGTGACGTAGTGTCCCCATGAGTGACAGAACACTGAGCCAATCACGGTGCAACTAGAGAAGATTACCAACGTCTACGCTCTGTGCTTTCGCTGGGTGCCCCTCCACTACATAAAGCACTGAGCTAGGCTGAAACACCTGCATTTTGGAGCTGCCGTACTCAAGAAAGAGACCATGTTTGTATGCAGCTTTAGGAATTTGGAAATTCAACTAAGTTTTGGCTGTCTTTTTGAGTGGATGAATATAGGTTGTACTCTCCTTGATCAACGATCTCATTGATCAACGTCTTAACCAAATATTACCCAATTATCCATGTTAAAATGACATGGTGTGCCTAGTGTGGAGTGCTCAGACATCATCATTAATCTTCACGAAGGTCACGTACGGAGAGGAATATTCGATTTAAGGCAGAGGGGGAACCACCCATGAGGCACAAATCAAATGGCCACTAAAACGTTTGAATGTGTGTGTTAATTGGAACAGCAACAGCAAGGGTATCTTCAATCACCTGGGGTGTGTCCATTAGTGCACACAATGCAATGGAAAATGAAAATGAGCATTTCTCATTGGAAATGTCCAGGTAGTTCCTTCCTATTTCAGTTCGTTCTCTTCCATTTGGAGCTTAATGAACACGACCCTGAAATCCGCAATAGATAAACATAACGGTTTCCTTGTACAGAGGTATTTAAGTCAAGCGTTCAGCATTGTGATATTTAAACACAGGAGGGCAGCAGTGAGCAAAGAAACACCACTCGTGTATACTGCAGTTTCTCTCTATGATGCACATCAGACTCGCTCACCATCCATGTGACTGGAGAGCTTAGACACCTGGAACATGAGGCTACAATCTGTACATAACTCTTTGTGAGCAGATACGACTACAGTAGCCGCAGTATGCTACCCCTTAGTTTTTACAGGAGCAAAGGGGAGCTTAGAAATGCTGAGGGTTCCCAACACAAGCCTACCAAATGAATGATAAAAGTACACTAAAATACAAAAATAAGGACTTTGAGAGATTTTTTGGTGCAGTGGAGAGGCTTACTGAAATATAAAAAGTGGTTTGCTGAAAACAGGTAGTATAACTGCCACCCTTTATACACTGCAAATCGGCTGAATTAGCAAAACCAGGGGTGTATTCACTAGGAACCAAAACAAAGATAAAAGGAAATAGAATGGAAGCAAACGGAATGAAACAGGGAGGGACCTAACTAAATTAGTTCTTTAGAAATCATTTTTTTCTTGCAAAAAAACATTTTACAACCATGATTGTCAGGTGAGACAAAGAGAAAGGTAAGAGTCATTCAAAGCAATGTTTCATTTTTGAGTTGCGCTTATGACATGCACTTTGGGGTGGCACCCACCTTTCTCCATCAATGAGAGAAGGTCAGAGAAGATGGCGCCATAAACATTGTTAGATTTCATGGCCAATAAAATGTGTAAGATTCTATTTAATTTAATAACGAAGCATTTTCTAGATTCCAAAGTTCCACCTGCAACTATCCATGGGAGTTTAGAAGACACCAATGCCTTCCAAGTCTACAATTAAGGAAGCATTCCAAAGTAAAGGTTGGTTGAGAAATAAACTTAGATGGATTGAACATCCCAAGCCATAACTCTTAAAGGGAGGGACATCCATTGCATTATAAAGGATGCCTTCTTTTTTACTGTGTTGAAGATAAAAAGAACGGCATTCAAAAGTTACTTGAACACATTTAGGAAGCAAACTTAGGGTGTCTTTACTGTCATACAACAATTTGTAAAACAGATATAGAATAGTTGATGTACTGACTGTATTTGCATACAGTGTTAACAGATTACCTAGTTATCTCCGCGGTCAGCAGGATTTCAATCCGCTAGTACTTGATGATACTTTCTTACTTCTTGATTTGGATGGCTCTGGCGTAAAATAAATTCCTTCAACTAGTTGCCCGGTGGAACTTCGATTAGGGTCGTTTCCATGTCAAAGCACCCATGAGCACCAACATGTGAAGTTCATAGAAGTATGTCAAATTAGGTGTGAAATGAAAGCTAAGAGTCAATATTTCTTTTGAAATGTAGGCGTCTATCCATTTTCCAACTTATTTTCCATCCTAAAAATGTGGAATTAGGCTTTAATTTCTTGTCAAACAGATACAAAATGGGTCTTATAAAATGTTTACAAGAAAAAGTCTTGAAAGACATTTCCAAATCATCAAAACACAATAATGTTGAAGTAATGACCCCAGCCAACTAATGTTAACACTTAAATTTAGTTTAGGATAATTTTTTCTGCATTGGTAAATTTAGGAAACATTGCATTCTGTCTTGAAATTCTGTTACCAAAAACCCACCCACTGGGCACACCACGTCATTTCAATGTGGAGAATTTGGTAATATTTGGTTGATACATTGATCAACGAGATTACACCCTATTTTCACCCACTCAAAAAGAGAGCCAGAAGTTTGTTAAATTCCCAATGTGTTATCACTATGCTTTCAACCATCTAAACCACAACCAAATTCCAATGGAAAATCAATGTTGTATTTTTGGCATAGTTGTCACTTAAATGTGTTATCACTGCGCTTTTAACCATTTAAAAACACAACAAAGTTCAAATAGGAATAAATGTCCGGTATTTTGTTTATTTATACAACAACTTAATGTGTTATCACTGTGCTTCATCTAATAGCACAACCAAATTACCTGGATTGCAGTTTAAATTAAAATACATGGTGCAAGTGGTTAAGGTTGAATAAAAATGTTTACATTCGTCTGTAAGATAGCCTTAACTGTAGGCTATTTACTGTATTACAAAGGTAATATTGAGTTTGGTTGTATGTGATTGACAACGCAACCAAATATCAACATTTGAAGGAGATGTGTTTTCTGCTTGGATAGTTCCATCTTTACCACCGAGTGTGGCTTTAATTCCAGTTTGTCTACAAATAATCATAATTAATCATTGATATGTTGGATCCACGTCTCCATTTCAACCAATCGTCTAAGTTAATGACTAATGTTAAATCAAATCAAACTTTAAATGCACTTTAAATACAGTTTGATTTGATCTAGTCCTATTCTTTAACTCATATTTTTGGTTGAGATGGAGAGGTGAATCCAACATATTCATTTTTAACTTGTAAATTCAATTTGAAATCAACCAAAGCTCAAACCCTAGCCCTATTTGTACTGTCTCATTTTTGTTTAATAATGGGCTGAATTGAAACAATAGCTGTTGATGGCTTCCCAAATGCTATATAGACCTAAATATCATCATTGATGATATATGATTGAAAAAGTATGGTCAAATGTAATTTTCTCTGTTAAACCTACCCTTTAGAATTTTTGATTTTTGAATTTTGTCTTTGGTTGCAACAGTGAAACTGTTAAGTGGATATTTCTCAACAATCATTCTCACGATAGCACATTGGTAATAGACAGTGACAAATATCAAAGCTAAGCCAGGGCGGCGCTTGGTTAAAACTCTCGATGGGAGCTCGAAAGGGTCGCAGTAGATAGATTAACTTTCCAGCCTAAATTTTTTTATTGTAGTGCATATTACGTTTAAGATCTTACGTTGTTTCAGAGGAACAAAATTCAACGTATTTTATACAAGGTTTGTCGATGTTGAAAATCGGTTACCGTGATGACATAAACATGTGGTTGAAATTTCACAGAACAACAGTTTTCAATTATTACTTTTTTCAAATCCAATGTATTTTCTACATCACAATGTGTTGACAAATTAGTTTGCGACAATGTTGATTTAACCAGTTGGTGCCCAGCAGGGCCACTCAATGGAGAGAATTGTTGGCCTACTATCACTGAATAAAGCCTCAGTCTCACCCCCATCCCATAGTTTATTTTTACCAGAAACTATATGTTTTCTCCATATACAAAAACTCGGAAGTGTCTGGTTTCTTTTTTTCTTTTATCATTTTGAAAACATTCACTATTGAAGACAAAAAAAGGTTACAAACAGAATTTACCTGCAGTTCGCATCCATTTCAAAATGTTACATAAATAAAACGAATATTTATAAATATCTATTTTTTATAAACATATAAATAGTTTTTAAAACATAAATACATTTATGCAGGAATGAAAGTACAGGAATTTACAGCAGCAGCAACAATATACAGCTTTTCGGTTTCTAGGTTTTACACCACTGTCCGTCATCTGGTAGTGTGTGTTGATCTTTCTTTATGTTATACATGTGGGTTGGCTTTATCATTGTTGTCTCAGTCCTCGAAAATGCTGGTCGTGGTGGCTTTTTATACCGAAAATCCGTCACTTTTTAGGTATTTACCTCAGGCGAGGACCAACTGAATCCATGTTGTCGAACCCATCGTCTGAATGCTGTGCGGAGAGGGGAGAAGAAAAAAAAACATGGTTAGATGTCTTTGTCAAGTGAAAACTCTGGACGGATGGTTCTGTTAAAAGAAAACTGGATGTAGATATGGAAATGTTACCACAAAATAAAGGGGATCACGTGTCACCCTCACTAAAACAAGATTTCTAACCGAAGTCTCCCTGCACCACTCCGGTCTACTCACTCCAAACAAGCACATGAAGTACGGCCTTTGCCTCTCACACAATACTGAATTGACCGCCTAATACTCCTCTCCTCCTGTCCTCCTCACCCACTTCTCACTTTAAAGTTGGTAAAGGGAGGAAGAGAGGTGTCTGCCCAAGAAACACACACACTTAGTCACATATGAACGGTATATGAGTCAGGACGAAGGAAGGTGCCACAACAGCCCCTCCCCATCAGGATTTCACTGTTCGCAAAAATGGTTTCCTGGAACATTCCACTTAGGGTGCTGTGTGTGTGTGTGTGTGTGTGTGTGTGTGTGTGTGTGTGTGTGTGTGTGTGTGTGTGTGTGTGTGTGTGTGTGTGTGTGTGTGTGTGTGTGTGTGTGTGTGTGTGTGTGTGTGTGTGTGTCTACAAAGAGAGGAACCTGCTTTCTCTCTCTCTATTTCTCTTTCTCTCCCTCACACACATACATAGAGACTGGCCAGTGACTTCATCACGTACACACAATGCATTATGCTTTATGCTTTATCAACAGCCTATGGCCTAACACTGACATCTACATGTCCTCATTGTCTTCACATCCTTCCCATTGACTTCAGCCAACAGCTATGATTACTTATGGTGATTTACTGCAATGAGTATGGCCAATTCATTTGGATTACTTCCCACGAACTTCAAACATTTCAAGAGGGGCTTCTTGATCTCATTCTATGGGGTTTTGTCCTGAGAACGCAGTCAGCATGATGTTCTGATAGAGCATCAATGGGACACGCTGTCCCACATAAATGCATAAGCAGAGCGCATATAGATGGACACGACTGCTTGGGAATTGATTCATGACTTCAATCAAGAAGCAGATGTATTTGTAAGTTAATTCATATCCTTCTTTTTAATGCAGTCTCAATAAGATTTGCTTGTAGTAGTCAGTAGGCCTAAACCAAAAGGATTAGGCTATAGGATTACCGCTTCACTGAAGGTTGAGGTAACCCTAACATTGTTTCAATGACTGTTGGTCAGTTGCAACATGTTTCATAGTGACCCCACTGACCTCTCACATCAGATTGACCTTTGGCCACTAACAGGCTGACAAGCGGCCACCTCATCACCTCCACGGGCATACATGGACATTTGTGACTCGTTTCAGGAAACTAGGTGTATGTCGCACGTCACTACTTCACAGCAGAGGCATTTGAACGTAAACATGTATTTTTTTATCTTCTTTTATTTTTGCAGAAATACCTTCTGGAACATGTGAACTTTCATGTGCCTTAATAACAAATGTATATTCCATCCATAAATAAGAATAAAATTGTTAAATTACGAGCCTAGTTGGTTTAGCCACGGAAAAAGACAGGATCTTTCCTGCTAGCCACGATTGGCTGAGATAATGGCTGGGCTGGATATGCAGGGAGATGAGTTTGGATTGGTCTGCCATTTAGCATGCTTCTGTCTATCACGTGAGCTGTTCAGTATGTGTTGACAGTCCTCTCTACCGTGCGGTTTTTGAAAGATATAATGATAGCCATCGACAACTACAAAACGTTTTGATACTTTTCTCAACAACATTGATAGCCTGAATGTAGTAGGCGCTCTCGACAGATCAGTTGGAAAAAGTGACGGTTTACTTTGTGCACACGCCATGGTCAGTGTGAATCGGAGTCACTTGACAAAATGCTGGCCCCAAAAAGATGTAACTACAAACAAAACGGAGTTAAATGGTTCCAGTATACTGCGAAGCATTCGTCCATGTATACCGGTAAGAGTCTAGCTACATGTTCAGATATACATTTGGTAAGAAAGTCCAACGTTAGCTTGTGGCTTGTGGCTCGCTAGCTAGCGTTGCGTGTATGATCTTTGTAGTAATATTATTAGAATCAGAATTCCATTTGCATTGCTTGTTATAGCCTAATGTTAGCTAGCTTACATTGAACCTAGTTTGTTAGCTTTAGCTACCTGCAGATTCATACTGCAGCTATGACAATGTTTGTATTGGTAGTAGTACGAGTTGGGATGATGCCGGTTGATTGTTTAGCTAGCTAGCTACATGTCTAAACAAAAGACTCCACTTCGGCCAGATTATTACATGACCCATCAAATTAGCCAGCTGTGTCTGGGGGTGATTATGGCCATCTATTCTATTTCATGAACATGTATAACATGTCCAGACAACAGTGACCCATCCACTTAGCTAGATGTGGCCGGAGGGTATTTATAGCATTTCCTTCACATGACCAATCAATTTAGACAAGTATGGTGGGTAACCGTCATCTAATAATGATAAAATATTTATGAAATATTTTTATCTGGACACTTTCTGTTTTTGATATTGCTACTATGCAAGTAACCGATTCACTGTACTGTTTACATCTTCTGTATCCTGTGCATGTGACAAATAAACGTTATTTTATTTGACATAGTGTGTGTTTACCACATGGCCCCACGTGTGAATCCTTAAAGTGATGGGTGGGGCTAAGGCTTAAGAGAGTGTGAATGATGCTGAATGGGTGTAGACAAAGAAGAGCTCTCCAGTAGGGGTACCAAAACATTCAAGGGCCATTTTATCAAAAGCCGGTTAAAATGTATAAACTTTCAAAGCAGAATTACTTTCCCATTTTTCCTCAACTAAAGTGTATGATATACAATTTTATAGCTCTGAGTCGCTATTTTTATCCAGTGTAAAAAACACTATTTCAAATGTTGCTACATAATACCAAATCAAGGCAGACGGACACATTTAGGCTACTGCAAACTGTTCCACGCTACTCTTTTAGTCTGTAGTCTATGGGTGTCCATTCTACATTGGGGATTTTGTAGCAAATGGCTATGGAACTGTTCTTAAATTAGGTTGTTTTCCCATGGTCGCCTTTTTGTCTCCCATCATAAGGTAGTGCTGATGGACGTTCTTTCTGATTTAATCCCAGGATGTGAAATTACGCATAGAGAAAGGGATATGCAGCGGGAGGTTAGGTTACTTACCGATACGTCTCGATGCGCCATCTCTAACAGCCCATGCCGCTAATAGTGCCTATCCTGTCCATTTTGTGTCCGAAGCAGCCACTCCGGGCCGCGGCCCCTTTCTTGGTGTTAGCTTTGTGTCTCCGTGCACTGGGCTGGTCGTTCAGCAAGCGCGCCCACATGCCCTTGGCGCGAGTTTCCATGCGCAGGTCTCGCAGCAATCGTACCCTGGAGCGCAAGTTTTCCATCCTCCGCTCTCTCTCTTCGGACGCCAGGAACTCCGACAGCTCCTCCCCCAACAAACTTCTAAGAGACTGGGACACAGAAACAAAACACCCGCTTTAGATACTACATTCTTATTTGAAACGACTTGGGTAAGCACCTGTCAGCAGATAGCCCATCTGGGAATGTTTCTGATAAACGGCAATACATCTGCGCATTCGGGAAATCAATTGCCTACTTTGGCAAGCAGTAAACTCACTCTCCTGCAGTTTTCTCAACAGTTTGGTTTTCAACTGGTCCTATAAAAGTAATTGGGTTTATTCCATATCAAACTTTACGCAATTATGCTACATCCAGTATAATGTTAGTGCTGCCTACACTTGATTCGCGTCCGGAGACACCAAAATACATGTTGTGTGGCACAGGAGGTTGGTTACACCTTAATTGGGGAGGACGGGCTCGTGATAACGGCTGAAGCGGAATTAGTGGAATGTTATCAAATGCATCAAATGTGTTTGAGGTCATTCCATTTGCTCCGATCCAGCCATTACTATGAGCCGTCCTCCCTTCGGCAGCCTTCACTGTTAAATGTGTAGCTACTAGCTACTGAATAGAAATCACATTAAATGCTGCAATTAATTGGCCCATCCTTCAAAACCAAATTCTCAATTTGGGTGTTATCATAGGCTACATTTGCACTTTAACGCATGGGAAACGGTGTGTACATTGGTTGAATAAGGCGATGAACACCGGTCAGAAATAAGTCTCCTTCTCCTGGGGTTTCATGGATGCAGCGGAAAGACAGGTGCGCGTGCAGTGGGATATTAATTACTCACTGCTACATAGTGTTAGGACTATTCGTGCATAGAATATTCAGTTCCGAAATATCTGCGCTGCGAGTCTCTTGAAGGCAGATGCGCTTTTTCACCATCGCGCTCGCATGACCAAACGTTTGAGAAAATACGTTTTCTGGTTTAAAATACGCAGTACAATGAAATGTATAATTGGTCGCCGTATACATCGATATTACTTTTAAGAACCGCAAAGGCTAATTTGGTTAGACGTAAAGGCCACCGTCTCCTCATATCCGATGTCCAGTCGAGTGCTTCTCAAGGCGCGCTTGGGTACCAGCATGAATATCAAAATGATGCAAGAAAGAAAGTAGTCTTTAGATTTGTGTAAAACACAGTAGCATATCTCTCCATATATTTCGCTGATAAACAAGCATTTCCTTCTAGTAATAGCCTATGCGTACGTTGAGAAGCAGACAAAACCCATATCATCAACACGACTGGTGTAATTTAAATGCAATAGTCTTTAGACTTAATACTAATACGTTTAACAATATTATGAATATTAAAGCCCCCTCGTTAAAAAAGGAACAGTAGTCTATAGTTTATGATGGAGTAAACCATTATAGCCTGCATGCCAAGATATACATTGCCAGTAGCCTATACACTTGCATTCATTGTTCATGTTCTTTGGGGAACCATCGTGTGGACAATATTAGAGTGATATTTGCGCAAAATGAAAAATTGTTCTACAAAGAATCACAAATTACTAAGAACGCATTCCGCTCACAAATTGCGGCGCGCACATCAATGAAGTGACCTCACCTTCTGTTGCGCTGGTGGCAGAGGCTTCGCCCCTGTCCTCACTGAAAGCAGAATGATCATAAGTCCACAAGCCACCAAATGGGAGATGTTCATTCTGACAAGTTTTGTAAAGGATTCCTCTTTTCAGGATAAATGATATCGGTTGGTAACCAGTTGGTACTCTATGTCTCGCTGTCTGTCCTTACTCCAAGCTTCCCAAGTGCTGCTCTAACTGTGAATTAGTACTCGCGACTTTATAGCCAGCCACTGGTGATGTCATGACCACCTGCATATTGGTCTTCCCTCCCTTCTGTAACTTGCCAATTTCGTTTTTTACCCGTACCTGCGGCTTGAGGAGCACGTCATGCTACATGATTAATTAAATTATACACAGACTGGTCATTGTGGCTTAAATTAATGAGAATAATATAGATTACATTATTGTTATACCATGTGCCACTAGGACTGGTTTGAATCCAAAACCGTACTCAACTGATTGAAAATGAGAAATTATATGTATTTCATAACTGTTGAAGTGTGACATTGGCAGAGACATGAGACTATATTAAAATGCCAACCGCCCACCGCGATGAAATGAGGTTGGACAATGAGTTCCAAAGAAATCAAGACCTAACTTGTTAGATGCAACAGAGTTTGTGTGGAATGATTACCCACTCAGCATTACCATATTGCGGGGGAAAGTGTATCAAACACCATTCCAAAAGATGTGCTGTCATGGCAGGCCTAAATTATATAATTGTAAAACTAAAATAAATGTTTGTTATTATTTATAATGATTTATTCGTCTTTCAGCTGTATAGAGTTGAACCCATAATAACACATGCCAACATGCCCGTTAATTCCTGGGGAAATCATTAATAAGGTGTAACTTTAAAATATGAGCCCCCAAAACTTGAATTAAAAATATATACAAAGGCTTTAATTTGCACTCTAAAATATGCTGGGTTAAAAACAAACCAGCACTGGGTAAATAATGTACAGAACACACGTTGGATTATTTTTGACCCAGTTGGGTTATTGAGTTATAATCCAACGGGTTAGATCAGAAGACTAGAGGTGTGTCTTAGATTTGAAACAGTTATAGGCCTACGCTCAAAAGACCATGGTTCATTCGATTTATCAAGCGTGTCAGATCCCACAAACATCATTGATGCCACAGAGGTGACATAGCGGTCAGCGGATACCACGTGAAGATCCCTCGCTTGCCTATGCATCCTCCCGGTTACGCGCAAGAACACATTGAGTGAAAGAAACGTTGTCAAATCGGACACATGTTAGGGCTGTAATTCAAAAACGGTGATTTGTGAAAAACAACTTTAATTATTCTGTTGGCGTAACACTTTGTCATCAAGTAAACCCGTTGTCTTTTGTGAGACACCTGCATACTGCAGTGCGCGTTTTTCTTAAAGAGCAAGTGCCTGCGCGCTTGACTTCACTAATGCATTGCTGTGCAGCGATATGAAATGACCCTATCTATATTTGAAACACTTACAAAACTGTGCCCGACCTATGGTGTAAGGGTGGAAATGTCTAAAGTTCTATTCACGAGCAATATGATGAGCTTTGGAGAGGTGAATATTGCTACCTAAGGCACCATCTGTTTTGAAACACAGAGTGGCAGTATTTGCTGTCTTGAAATACCAAAGGACTAAACATTCATTCGCCAAAAGTTTCACCTCAAATTGTCTTTGGTCTTAAAGATTGGCAAGGCCTCACTTCACAACAGTTCCATAATTATCATGTCATTCAGGTTGAGGGTAAATTGATTGTTCTCTCTCTGTTAGAATGACACTACTGACCCATGTGATCCGTTTTGCATACAAGGGCTCTAGTCCAGAGGGTGGTTTATTTTGTGTTCAGACATTATGTAAAAAAACGGGAGAACATCAGATCTTTCTTTGGAATTTCAACACAAATCATCAACGTTACCCACTGGGCAAAAACTGGATGAATCAGAGCTGTTTGCAAGTCATTTCAACCAAAAAAGTAAATGGAAAGTAAATGGAAAACTGTTTGAATTTGCGAAAACTCATCAATGTAAGGGAATTTACAATTTTTTTCACCCAACTTTAAACCTAAATCCAATGTCATCGTGACATTGTTTGTTGATTTCATGTTGAATTCACATTAGCTGACAACTCAACCAATTGTAAATCAAAAATAGAAGTTGAACTGAAGTCTGTGCCTACTGGGTATGTAGTTCATCCCAAAACAATATCTGTAGTGTGGTTTCAGTTCAATTATCATTTCATGTTGGATAACTCTCACTGTAGGCTATACAATACAACCCCAACAGAACACAACACAATACAAATCTATTTTCCAATGTGAATCCGAAATGTGTCTTTTTGTTGTCTGGCATTATTCCTAATCCCCTGGACAACATATCACACAGAGGAGGCTGGAAGCAAATTCTCTGCCACAGAGCATTGTCCATGCAGCTGGTTTGAAGTTAAGCGCTTGGTCAAGGGCACAACAGCAGTAGGTGGCACCTGCTATTCTGATGCCAGCAGCCCTTCAGTTGCCAGCTCACTTACACCATATTTTCCCCATCAGTTCTGGGATTCGAACAGGCAAACCTACAGTTACTTGCCCGTCTCTCTTCAACCTCGAGCTACTGCTGCCCCAGTGTTCAGCCATACTGAATAGGACCTTGAGTTGGAAGGCCACTGTCACCATCTTATTGACTACTAGAGGGTAAAATGACTCACACTCTGAAAATGCCCCACCCCCTCTCTCCCTCTCTCTCCCTCCTTGAAACCCAGGCTGGACCGAAGGTGGACACTGATGGATTTGGACAGTGCGCCTGGCTACTGGGACCCATTGTGGCAAGAGAGAAGATTGGTCTTGAACCAGGCCGATCAGGAGTGAATGATTCCCGGTGGTATGGAAATGCTCATAGTTGCCTATTGTCATGCACCTGTCCTTAGGATTGCGCCAACCGGAGGGGGTCATAATACTCTCTGCCCAGCCTATGGGAATGGATGGCTTGAAATGTGTTGTTCATCTAGTTCATGGATTAGAGCTATATTTCTGAGTAGGTAGCTCAATCACTAGGAGACAGTGGGAGGCAGGGAATCAATTGACCTGGTTCTTATTTCAATGGAAAATTATTGCCAGTCATGCCACTTCAAGCCTTTTTGGTCATTCCCCTTCTCATGAATGTTTTTTATCCAGACCCAGCCCTTTGGTTTTGAGTACGAAGATTGAGAGAGAACCGGAGTAGAACCAACGGCATGCTTCATTGACCGTGTTTTAAGTTGCTGGCTGCATGGTCAACTTAACAGCCTAAAAGTCCAATAGTATTGAGACCAATATATAGCCATTTAAATATATGGTTCCCTTTATTTTAATTAAACAGAGTGGTGGCGGTTCCGGATTTTCTGGAATCCAACTTGCAGTTCCCTTTGATACGGAGATCTCTGTGCATGTGCAGGATTTTTTTTTTTATGTAGATGCTGGATACCGCTGCCTAAGTAGCTTAGACTCAGCGCTCCCACTGTTCCACTGCCGCTTCCCCGTCATTGACATGGAGGGGTTAACCTTATGTTGTAGGCTACACTAAAGACATGATCAACATGTTTGTGCAAACTTTGTTGTCTGTTGTAACAGTATATTTAGGCAACCATTTCAAAAGGCAGTCAAAATAGTGATTATATTCTTGTTATCATAGCAAACATTGGCTAGTAATTTTTTCAGCAACTCTCGCTATGATATCGCAGCATAACTATGAAGCTAATCATTACAAATAGTAGGCAGTCTAAAGTAGTAGTTGACAAATGACGTAAGGAATAATAGTGCACCAGGCACTAGGCAATGCAAAACTAACTCGCCCATTGTCAGACTTTGGTTACCGGCGGTGTCCATAGGTGGAACAGCTAGGTAGCCTACCTGTGCGGTACTTGCATGATCATTAGGCAGGTTTCCATTGACCCAGGTTTATTTTACAAAACCTGTGCCGCCAAAAAAATATCATTTGCGAAATGTGTAATGAAAACGGCAGATATAGGAGAAATGTTGTAAAGATCGACAACATTTTATTGCGACAAAAGATGATTTGACGTTGAATTCACATTAGTTGATCAGGCGTTTTTCGAATGAATGCCTGAATATTTTTTGGGAATATTTTTTCCGAATACGTTCAAGAATGGCTGAATTGCTTCACTTTGCTTTTCTGGTTGTTTCACCATCCAATTGTTTCACATCTACAGGAGTTCAAGTTCCACCATGGCATGGACCATGAGAATTATTAGAATATGGCAAATATTTGTAAATTCTTGCAATTCTTGCATTCTATCCATGCTGGCTAAGAGACACAAGATCACATCTGATTAATAGTTAGCTCTTTGTCATGTGTATGAATGTTCTCCATCTCTATTTCATGCTCTAGTGGACAGTAGCATCTTCAGTGACTTGTCAATGATCAATGATGAAAAAATTTAGCATATTAGCAGCGGTGCGAAAAGTACTCAATTGTCATACGGTAATAGAAAATGACTCATGTAAAAGTTAAAGTCACCCAGTAAAAGTCTAAAAGTATCTGTTTTTAAATGTACTTAAGAACAGTGGTGGAAAAATAACTCAATTTAGTGAATCAAATGATGCAAAATTATTTTATTTTTTGGATTTGTTTTTACAGACAGCCAGGGGCACACTCCAACACTCAGACATAATTCACAAACGCAGTATTTGTTTTTAGTGAATCCGCCAGAGCAGATGCAGTAGGTATGACACCACGTTGTATTGAATTGTGAGTGAATGCGTGAATTGGACCATATTGCTGTCCTGCCTTAGCATTCGAAATGTAACTTGTACTTTTAGGTGTCAGGAAAAATGTCGGTGTCAGTAAAAAGTAGTCGAGTAAAAGTCAAAGTAGTCAAAAATATAAATACTCAAGTAGCTACCCAAAGTAGTAGTACTTCAAAGTGTTTTTACTTAGCTACTTTACACCACTGCATATTAGTCATCATTGCATTATGATTGTTACATTGCATCTGTACACTGTGCAACCGGGCTATCCACCTACTGGTCCTCAAGGGCCGTAGTCGTGCTGGTTATCTTTTCTACCTGGTAGTTAGTTGATGAATAATGTCATTGATTGATGCGAGAGTCCACTTACTTGCTGTCCTAGATCCCTGATTGGAAGGAATAATGAAAACCAGCAGGGTTTTGGCCCTCCAGGACCAGAGATTAGCCCTACTCTACTCTGCATGCAGCATCCTCCTGGGTATTCGATCAAATTTCCATTCAACGTCATCACTTACAGTATATGTTGCCATTCATACATCGAGTTAAAAAGAGATACCAAGTCTGATAGGCAGATGAAAGAACTTGTTCTACTGCTAAGGTCATGCAAGAGTCTGCACACAACTACATATCCCATGCTCCTTTGCAGTTTCAGCGGCCATGGTGGCCACAGAGCATATTAGCAGTGGTGATGGAGGGATGTTTTTGTTTCCCACGCTTTGGAAGGACAGACGCAGGCCGCACTCACTGAGCCTTCCTATGAACTAATGGAGGGTTTCAGTGGCGGTTCGTTCTGGAAAATCCCACTCACTCTCCGGCTCCCTAGTGTGAGAACTGGGGGAGCACAATGGTTCTCATGGAAGGTCACCACTCCATCAAACTAATCAACAGAGTATGCCTCGTACACACGGTGTCGATCCAACAACCCATCGCGTGTTCTCTCGAATCCTACTCTTACCTCAATGTCGAGCTGTCTTTTTTAATCTACGTAACATTTTTATCCCACCAGCCAATTTCTGTTAAATTTAACAAGCGAGGGACACATTTTTTAGCCATGCTGCAAGTGTGGTGTCACAAGTTTTTCTCTTCTTTTCTTTTGCTTTGCGTATATTTTAATAATGTTACAGATTTTTCCCAATGACATCATGAGGAAGATTGAGAAGAGTTTTAGTTTTTTTCTTCACCACAAAATGTTGTATGCTTTTTTCCCCAACATTTCTTAATACGTTTTTCAGCTTTCATGTGGCAGATTTTTTTTTTTTTATCGAACTGGTTTGCATAAGGAAGCTATGCACATGCAGCCAGGGGAGAGCAAGGGAGGGGGTGTGTGCTGCTCCGCAGTAGTCTTTCTCTGCTGCTGCCACAGTAAGTGTCGGTGAGGATTGAGTGTCTCGGTTCCTCTGGGGTTTGTTCAAGACAAACTACAAGGCTGTTACGGTTCTATAAATAACAGTTTTATTATGCAGTTTTTTTGGGGGGCCTGGCAGCTGCTGCTCTAAAGGCTTTTGCATGTGCCACTGACTGGGCAGCCTGCCACGGTTAGGGGGCGAGAAGGGGGGGCGGGGGGGTCTGATACCAGGGGTCAGTGTGTGTGTGTGTGTGTGTGTGTGTGTGTGTGTGTGTGTGTGTGTGTGTGTGTGTGTGTGTGTGTGTGTGTGTGTGTGTGTGGTGGAGAAGGGGGGGAAGTGTGGCAGGGAAGCCCCAAGAGAGAACGGATATCCCTGTTGTTGTTCTTGGGTGGGTGGAAGAAGCATCATTGCAATTACATCATAATCACACTACTGATGATTGGCATTCAAGTGACCTCTCACACCAACCCTCACACAGGTGACAATCAAACATCTTGGAGAAGGTGGGTCTCTTTTTGCTAGTACTATTGGTGCATTACTTCCAAAACATACTTTTGGGGTGGTTCCACATAAAATCCAATGGGGATATGGATGGAAGGATGGAAAAGACAGGAGTGGAACTTTTTCTAAACATAGTTTGGAGAAATCTTTATTGACTATTCCCAAAACATGCACTTGTTTTTTGTAACTTTATTGTATTTCCATGCCCAGGCATTACAACACATGAGGGAAACAGGAGGGTTTTTAGACAATTAAACGGTTTATCCATATTAAAATGGCCTGCCTTTATGACACAGGAATCAACAACTCTAAGGGTAATTGCAACACATTTACTAGGTGTGAAACATCAAATGAAGAGAATGGATTTGAGATTTGTTGATCCTGATTAGTTGAACCTGATGCAATTGTAATGTCTGGCTAGTGGCTAGTCTTTCTAGCCTAGATGTTAGGAGCATTGGGTCAATAACCAAAAGGACCCTGGTTCAGATCCCCAAGCCAACTATGTGAAAAATTGTTCGATGTGCCCTTGAGAAAGGCACTTAACCCTAATTGCTCCATGGTCAATGACAATAATGGATGATCCCTAGCTCTGACCGCACTCTCTGGGGGAGTGGGATGTACACATTTTTTCCCTTCTCCAATTTGCACTTGTACATGTGTGAAATAGGACAATTGTAAGCACCCACCTAATTATTATTATTATTATCCTGCTCCTCCTGGCAATGCCTTAATGTTAAGTCTCAGTTTAATTGAATGATTTTTCAAACATTAAAATAACATCAAATGTGCATACCATAAAAGGGTGGGACAGCAACAATAAATGTAAATCACTAAAACAAATGCATTCCATTATATTTTTGCGCATGCAAATGTTATACATTCCGTTAATTACTGGAAATCTTTGAGATTGTGTCTTAAGTGGATTTTGAGTATAGGCCAGGAACAGACTGGCCATAGGGCAGCTTTAGCAAATGCCAGATTGGCTGGTCCATCTTTATCCCAGTGGGCCGGTCTAAATGAAAGTTTCTGTGCATAATTTGGCTAATAATGGAAGAAAATGGTCCGGTGTGTAAGAATTGCCCAGGACAATTTCTGGTCCCAGTCTGTCCCTAGTGCAGGGAAATCTTGTGCTGAGTGGTTTGTGAAAACACTCGTACATGATCACTTTGTTTATAGTTTTCTCCTAAATGTGGTTTGATATATAAACAGGGCTGGCGTTATGGGCGGGCCTTAGGGGTGCTGGCCCGCCCTACCGTACCTCCTTGCCCGTCCCCAAAAATATTGAAATATTGATCATTTATTTGACCAAGACACACGCCAACAGAAAGACGCATCAATCTCAGATAAAGTGTCAGATTAAGTGAAACAGCGCCCCTCTGTCTCAGTATGTGTAGACAATGTATGTGATGCTGTCTGGACCAAAAAAGTATTGCATGTAATTCTATTTCTGTCCAGACAGCATCAGATAATACATGGATGCTGTTAGGAGGCTGGCGTCCCCTAAAGGAAATTGATGTTTTACCAAAATTATATAATTACTCCTGTCAAAATAAAAATATTCAAAATACTTCACCAGAGAGCATGACTCATTCAAATAGGATCATTAGCTTATTTAAAAAATGTTTTATAAGTGTGTAGACCTATGCCTATTTGGGAATCCCGCAATTTGGGCAGCGTGCTTGGCAATATGTCTAGCTAATTGAGTTGCGGCTGTCAGTGAAAAGCATCCAAAACATATGTGAAAATAATGTCTTCGGTATAATTTTAAATGTTGCAACAAGACGAATGGGAGGGGGTGTGTGGTGAAGATATGGCATGCCTCTCTCCAGAATGCATGCACTCAGTTCTCCAGAATGCACTAAGCTGTCGCCTGCCAATTCTTGCCCATTAATTGTTTTGTTGTGTGAATTGTTTTCCCTTTGATGGTTTATTTGTGATCAATTTCTGTACATACAGTGCATTTGGAAAGTATTCAGACCCCTTGACTTTTTCAAAATTTTAGCCTTATTCTAAAATTGATTAAATAGTTTTGTTTCATCATCAATCTACTCACAATTACCCATAATGACAAAGCAAAACAGAGTTTTAGATTTTTATGCAAATGTGAAAAAAAAAAAAAATGTAATATCACATTTACATAAGTATTCAGACCCTTTACTCAGTACTTTGTTGAAGTACCTTTGGCAGATCCTCTCAAGCTCTGTCAGGTTGGATGGGGAGCGTTGCTGCACAGCTATTTTCAGGTTACTCCATAGATGTTCGATCAGGTTCAAGTCGGGGCTCTGGCTGGGCCACTCAAGGACATTCAGAGACTTGTCCCGAAGCCACTCCTGCATTGTCTTGGCTGTGTGCTCAGGGTCCTTGTCCTGTTGGAAGGTGAACCTTCGCCCCAGTATGAGGTCCTGAGCGCTCTGGAGCAGGTTTTCATCAAGGATCTCTCTGTACTTAGCTCCATTCATTTTTGCCTCGATCCTGACTGGTCTCCCAGTCTCTGCCACTGAAAAACATACCCACAGCATGATGCTGCCACCACCATGCTTCACCGTAGGGATGGTGCTAGGTTTCCTCTAGACGTGACGTTTGGCAATCAGGCCAAAGAGTTCAATACTGGTTTCATTAGACCAGAGAATCTTGTTTCTCATAGTCTGAGAGTCTTTAGGAGCTTTCTGGAAAAATCCAAGCGGGCTGTCATGTGCCTTTTACTGAGGAGTGGCTTCCGTCTGGCCACTCTAACATAAAGGCCTGATTGGTGGGGTGCTGCAGAGATGGTTGTCCTTCTGGAAGGCTCTCCCAGAGGAACTCTAAAACTCTGTCAGAGTGACCATCGGGTTCTGGGTCACTTCCCTGACCAAGGCCCTTCTCCCCTGATTGCTCAGTTTGGCCAGACGGCCAGCTCTAGGAGGAGTCTTGGTGGTTCCTAACATATTCCATTTTAGAATCATGGAGACCACTGTGTTCTTGGGGACCTTCAATGCTGCAGAAATGTTTTGGTACCCTTCCCCAGATCTGCGCCTTGTCACAATCCTGTCTCGGAGCTCTACGGACAATTCCTTCGACATCATTGCTTGGTTTTTGCTTTGCCATGCACTGTCAACTGTGGGACCTTATATAGACAAGTGTGTGATGTTCCAAATCAGGTCCAATCAATTTAATATACCACAGGTGGACTCCAATCAATTTGGATGATCAATGGAAACAGGATCCACCTGAGCTCAATTTCGAGTCTCATAGCAAAGGGTCTGAATACTTATGTAAATAAGGTATTTCTGTTTTTTATTTCAAATACATTTGCAACATTTCCCAAAAAGTTTTTTTGCTTTGTTATTATTGTGTGTAGATTGCTGAGATTTGTTTTTGTTTCATCCATTTTGGAATAAGGCTGTAACGTATCAAAATGTAGAAGACTCAAGGGTCCTGAATACTTTCCAAATGCACTGTATGTCACCAGTAGGCCTATTAAATGTACCATTAATCCCTCATCATTTGGTTACATACATTTCTGTTAATGAGATGCTCCGTGACCAATGAGCATGTGTCATGATTACATAGCGGGAGCACCCGTGGCTGAGCATGCATTGAAGTAGAACCTACCTTGCCTGCTGCATGCAAATGTAGGAAAGTGCCCATTTGGCAACGTCCGCTTTCTGATTGTCTTAACTCACCACGTCCACCACTAATAAGCTGAGCTTCTCAGTAATTTTTTCTTGACCTCACACATTGTAAATAAAGTCTGTATTTTGACATCCATGCAAATGATAGTTCCTCACTATTTGAAAAATCTTTCCAACACTTTCCAAAATATCATGGTCTGATGATCCCATATATCTAGTGGAAACGTCACAGAAAACAGCTGTGTGTCCTGAGCTCACTGGCGCAGGAACCTCTGAGGGCCTAGAATAGGCTAGTTAATACAATTTTGCAAGTTCACTAGTGACAGGCCCGGATCCAGTTGATGACTTGATACAATGTTATACTTCACTAGCAATAGCTCAAGTCAAGACAAATAGAAAGGGGCCAGACAGATTAATGTGATTTAAAGAACCTGATATTTTCAACTGTTTTTATTTGTATTTTACTTAGTTGATTATGGAAGTCATCGGCCTACTGCTGCATTGGCCTATAGGCTATCTCTGAGTTCTATGCGCTCATTTCTTTAGTTGCCAACGGACCACAGTGTATCAATGTGTACATATGGCAGAGGCTGGCCTGCTCACTGTAAATACATTTAAACTTTTAGATGTTTATCGTTTAAGTTAAGATGTGTATGATTAACCACGTGACAATGCATTTGATAAACGAAAACATTATTATTGAAATTTAACTGTCCACGAAAATGCGCACGTAAATAAAATCATAACTTTCAAGCAGATCGGTAGACATTGTAGAATAATTGTTAAGCTTCCCCAAACTTGAAACTCACAAGCTGCCTATGGTCTTTACTATAACAACCATAAAACAAATTGCACACATAGGAAGCCATGTGAAAAAATCTGCCGTCTATGGATATCAAAGTCCCATCCAACTGATTCGTTCTGGTGCCAGCTCTGTATAAAAACATCCACAAAATATATTTGGTTGCATGTACAGTAGTGCCATCTATCTGAACTCCTTAGTAAATCATTTTGGCTGGCATATTTAGTAGCTACTGTATTTAATACTTTTTGCCATAAATAGGGAAGACCGGCGATGGTTGTAACATGGGATAGTTGTAACACTTGCAATTCCTCCAATCAGGAGCAAGGTAGAATCATGTGATTCACTGTGCACATGTTCAGCTTAGTCCTGAACCCTCATGTGAGAAAGCAAATCCCTGTGATAAACTCTGCAGTTTCTATTACATTTACATTTACATTTAAGTCATTTAGCAGACGCTCTTATCCAGAGCGACTTACAAATTGGTGCATTCACCTTATGACATCCAGTGGAACAGCCACTTTACAACAGTGCATCTAAATCTTTTAAGGGGGGGGGGTCAGAAGGATTACTTTATCCTATCCTAGGTATTCCTTAAAGAGGTGGGGTTTCTCCGGAAGGTGGTGATTGACTCCGCTGTCCTGGCGTCGTGAGGGAGTTTGTTCCACCATTGGGGGGCCAGAGCAGCGAACAGTTTTGACTGGGCTGAGCGGGAACTGTACTTCCTCAGTGGTAGGGAGGCGAGCAGGCCAGAGGTGGATGAACGCAGTGCCCTTGTTTGGGTGTAGGGCCTGATCAGAGCCTGGAGGTACTGAGGTGCCGTTCCCCTCACAGCTCCGTAGGCAAGCACCATGGTCTTGTAGCGGATGCGAGCTTCAACTGGAAGCCAGTGGAGAGAGCGGAGGAGCGGGGTGACGTGAGAGAACTTGGGAAGGTTGAACACCAGACGGGCTGCGGCGTTCTGGATGAGTTGTAGGGGTTTAATGGCACAGGCAGGGAGCCCAGCCAACAGCGAGTTGCAGTAATCCAGACGGGAGATGACAAGTGCCTGGATTAGGACCTGCGCCGCTTCCTGTGTGAGGCAGGGTCGTACTCTGCGGATGTTGTAGAGCATGAACCTACAGGAACGGGCCACCGCCTTGATGTTAGTTGAGAACGACAGGGTGTTGTCCAGGATCACGCCAAGGTTCTTAGCGCTCTGGGAGGAGGACACAATGGAGTTGTCAACCGTGATGGCGAGATCATGGAACGGGCATTCCTTCCCCGGGAGGAAGAGCAGCTCCGTCTTGCCGAGGTTCAGCTTGAGGTGGTGATCCGTCATCCACACTGATATGTCTGCCAGACATGCAGAGATGCGATTCGCCACTGGTAGGAGCGACCTACCGAGAATTTCTGTCTATTGACAGAAATCAGATTTTGAGGTAAGAAAGTAACCAAATTTGTTTTTGTGATGACATCAACTGCTTTTGTAGTTCCATTCACCAAACTTATATCAGGTTTATAGCCAGTCTGTGTAGAGATATTAGATCATATTTGAAGGCAATGCAAGTTATTTGATGCAAGTTTTAACATTTAGCTAAAATGAAAGCTAGCTAATGGCTGCAACGGTCAGGGTTAGCTGTAACAACTTGTGAGAAAATGTTACAACTAACCCTGAGTTAAACTGAATGTCTTTGGTAGATGTTTTATTTTACTTTCAGCATGCCTAGATCATGGAAAAGAAAGACGGACAGGGGAGTACCTCTCCACACTTTGAATAGAACGTCAAATGATGTAGCAGAGCAGGGGAAGTCAATTAGATTGGTTGCAAAGTTGTATGGCATATGTCATGTGATGCTGTACAGATTCTGCAAAGAGAGAAAGAAGCTTCTGCAAAGAGAGTGCTTCCTCGTGTAGGCTACCGTAGTGGAAATAGAGTATGCATGGGTGAGCAGGAGCAGAAGTTGTCATAGTATCTCTGATTTATGCCCACTGTGCCCACGTCTATCCAGCCGCTCCAGCTGCTTCCCAGGCCACCTCTCCAGCTACCTCCCAGCCCAGGAAAATGACAACAAGGGATAGGAAGAGGAGAAAAACTGTGATTTTGACGGATACACCCGTCAAGCAGCCACTGGAAGAAGAGCATAAAAAGTTAAGCACTCAGAAGGCAAAAATAAAAATGACCCTGCCTAAAAATGCTGCTGGAAAGAAGACAAACTACACACACATACTATGGGTTGTGCATGTAATATGAAAAATGATGAACGAGGTGAGTTAATCGTCTCCACCTGTTGCGCCTTCATCATCACACTATCTGTGTGGATGGACCATTTCAGATTGTCAGCGATGTGTACGTCAAGCTTTCCACCTTCTCCACTGCAATCCCGTCAATGTGGAAAGGGGTGGGCTCCCTCTGCTGTTTCCTGAAGTCCATGGTCAGCTCCTTTGTTTTGTTGACGTGGAGGGAGAGGTTATTTTCCAGGCACCACTCTGTCAGGGCCCTCACCTCCTCCTTGTAGGCGGTCTCATCATTGTTGCTTATCAGGCTTACTACTGTTGTGTCATCTCCAAACTTGCTGATTAAGTTGGAGGCGTGCGTGGGCACGCAGTCATGGTTGAACAGGGAGTAGAGGAGGGGGCTGAGCATGCAACCTTGTGGGGCCCCTGTGTTGAGGAATAGCGAAGTGGAGGTGTTGTTTTCTACCCTCAACACCTGGGGGCGGCCCGTCAGGAAGTCCAGAACCAAGTTGCACAGGGGCGGGGTTCAGACCCAGGGCCCCAAGCTTAATGATGAGCTTGGAGGGTACTATGGTGTTGAAGGCTGAGCAATAGTCAATGACCAGCATTCTGACGTAGGTATTATTCCTGTCCTGATGGGATAGGGCAGTGCAGTGAGATGGCGATTGCATCGTCTGTGGATCTATTCAGACGGTAAGCAAATTGAAGTGGGTCTAGTGTCAGGTATGGTAAACTTGATTTAACTAGCCTCTCAAAGCACTTCAAGATGACAGAAGTGATACTCATTTAGTTCAGTTACCTTTGCTTTCTTAGGTACAGGAACAATGGTGGACATCTTGAAGCAAGTGGAGACAGCAGACTGGGATAGGGAGCAAACTTAAGGCAGTTTATACAATTTTAGAAACATTACAATACATTCACCAATTTCACAACACACTGTGTGCCCTCAGGCCCCTACTCCACCACTACCACATATCTACAGTACTAAATCCATGTGTATGTATAGTGCATATGTTATCGTGTGTGCTGATTAAAGAAGCAATAAAACTGTCCTTCTTTAGACTAGTTGAGTATCTGGTGCATCAGCATTTGTGGGTTTGATTACAGGCTCAAAATGGCCAGAAACAAAGAACTTTCTTCTGAAACTCGTCAGTTTATTTTGTTCTGAGAAATTAAGGCTATTCCATGCGAGAAATTGCCAAGAACCTGAAGATCTCGTACAACGCTGTGTACTGCTCCCTTCACAGAACAGCGCAAACTGGCTCTAACCAGAATAGAAAGAGGAGTGGGAGGCCCCAGTGCACAACTGAGCAAGAGGACAAGTCCATTAGAGTCTAGTTTGAGAAACAGATGCCTCACAAGTCCTCAACTGGCAGCTTCATTAAATAGTACCCGCAAAACACCATTCTCAACGTCAACAGTGAAGAGGTAACTCCGGGACGCTGGCCAACTTTTTTCATCGGATCTACACAAATCACGTAGGTCACCTATGTTGGATTCAAAACGGCGAATTTCGCTGAAAGGTGACTAATTTGCATGTCTGCTAATAACATGTGTAAAACATGGGTGAGCCATTGGTCTGTATTGGTCAATCTGTGTTCACTGACACGTAGTCAGTAATGTCCAAGTGCAACAGCACTACTTGTGTGCTGAACATGTTTTTTCCATGAATGGCCCTGCATGCTTATTACCTGTGTCATAGGTTTAGTATGAGTGGGTCTGACACGGGTTAAACCAACTTCAAATATACAGGGTAAAACCCTATTTCTTGGTGTTAAAGGGGTATACGTATTTGCATGGGCGAGGCTCCCACCACCCTCTCTGATCAATTCATTGTTGCCCCACTTCTGAACTGAAATATGAAGAGAATTTTACTTACAAAGGTTCTACCTACGAGCTAGAACTTTGCAGTGTCAATATTGTCACATAAACAATATCAAAGAGCCAACAGAGTCTGGTGCTTTGGTCGGGTCATATATGTAACATTCTCCCCAAAATAATTGTAATGTTGTTTCTACTGGAACCAAAAATGATGATGAATCAAGCAATACTTACCATCTATGGGAGGTATATCATCATCTACAGCCACCACAGTTGACTCCAGTACCTCTTGTTGAGGGATCTTGACATCTACCACTTCGGTTATGACATCATCCTCTGCTGATGAGGCCATCGTCTTGCATTGTTTGTAAGTCCTTTTACATGACATTCTATGGTTCAACAAATAACACATTTCCAGCAGAAACCAAAGCACTGTTGATAAATGTGTCATGCACTCCAAAAGGAATACATTATACATGTGTGGGACATGCAAACACGGTTTTGAGAATAATTAAGGGTCTAGCGAGCGCTCATCTAAAAAGGTACTAATATGTACTTTTACAAGTGCAATACTACATAATACTTCTAAGGCCAATTATATTAATACATCGGGTATTACTGTGGGAATGCATATGTAATTACACATATATTATCACATAGGAGCTATCACTGTATGTCTACATTGTACATATATGTCTATTTTTTAGGTTGTTAATTATGTGGAAATTGGTATACCACTTCTTAAGTAACTACAATGTTGGTAACAACTTTTAATGAGATGGTTACAGCTATCGCATACAACTAGCTAGCAAGCTAAAGCAGCCATCTTGTCTAGCTAACAGTAACTACCAGCAAATGGTTTGGCTAAGCTAACCTTAGCTAGCACCACAGTAGACTACCCTAGCTAGTAACATTAACCTTAGTTAGCTTATTAACTGAGGTTGCTAGCTAGCTAGCTAACTAGGCTATTGTACACGCTAATGACTTTACATTTGCTTATGACGGACATCTAAATTATATCCAGACTATTTGAGTGGGGTTCTTATCGGCTATGCATGGCCAAGCTATAGCCAGGCTAAACATGGCAAATGGCTAAACATGACCAAGCTATAGCCAGGCTCCTAGCTAATGCTGTTATAATGTAATTAGCTAGTTAGCTACTGTAGTTAGCTAGCCATCAAAACGTTGGGTGACAATTTAAGCTGGCTAGCATAACAACCACTGTCAGCAAACTGTCTTATCCTGCTATGGCAATGATTATTATGCATGTTGCTACATTATTAGCTAGATAATAAACCAAGTAAAGATAAAATCCTTCGCAAAATAGAACTAGCTAGCTACTGTTTGTGTAAACCAGCTAAATTCCAGCTGTCACTTAGTCCTTAGCTAACGTTAGCTAGCTAGCTAGCTATGTTGCTAAAGACAGGCTGGGACCAAGAACGAGTAATATCTTACTATTTATTTAACTTGGTTGTCCTTGGTCAACGTTGACTTTTTTTTTTATTACAGAAAAAACAGTATACATACAAGAAGTATACAAACAGACAATGATAACATATGCTAGGGGGTACAACAAATTACAGATTATACAAAGACCTTAAAAGAAACACGCATATTGATTGTTTTAACAGCTTTCTTATTAGAAGAATGTTGAATGGTCTTAATGTACTGCTCAAATTCCTTATAGAAAATATAGAAGAGTGTTTTTTTATTAGTGAATTTACATTTAAGAATATGACACTTTGTCATTAGCACACTTCGATTTATGAGGTAAAATTGTTTTCTTTATCCTTATTATGGTTAAGAAAACCGAGCAGTATATTCTCCAATAAAAAACAAGTCATCAAGAATATGAACAATTATACAACTATGAATATCATTCCATATTTTTTTTACATTTAGACAATGCCAAAATAAATGCAAAACTGTTTCTAGATGCTCACCACAAAAAGTACAGTTAATGTTAATGTCTTTTTAGAGTTTCTTCAGGTAATGATTTAGAGGGTAATACTTATGGATCATTCTGAAAGAGACCTCTTTGACCTTTTAAAAAATAAAGACTTTTTCTGTACCAAATATCCTTAATGTTCCAAATGAAATACCTATGTGGGGAAAAATTATGTTTATATATTAACAACCACGCTAAGAATACTTATCCATGAAAAGCAGATCATTTTGTAGAAATCTTATCAATATTTTAGTTACAAAGTAACATAAAATTGAAGCCAGCAAAACGAGAGAAGATATAATGAGGGATGAAATTCCAAATTGAAGTTGGATTCTTTAAGCGCTATGCGCTTCAGGAATACGCAGTCCCATTCTGTGAGCTTGTGTTGTCTACCACTTCACGGCTGAGCCGTTGTTGCTCCTAAACATTCCTCCTCACAATACCAGCACTTACAGTTGACCGGGGAGGGCAGAAATATGACAAACTGACTTGTTGGACTTACTTATTCCTTGCTACTCATTCTGAAACTAACTGCACTAAACTAAACTAAGTGTTGCAGTCATTTCAGCTGCTGTACTAGCTGACGTGTATAGTGTTGAGTCATCCACATACATATAAATACTGGCTTTACTCAAAGGAATGTGGTTCTTATAATATAGACCCCACCACCGCCTTCTCTGGTGTATAACTATGTACAGTATTGCTACCACTGTATCATCAAATGTATTATCTAACTGAGTTTCAGAGATAGTCAGAATATGAGTGTCATCTGTTACTAGCAAGTTATTGACTTCATGAACCGTGTATCTTAGGCTACATACGTATGTTAACGTGGGCTATCTTTAGCAATTTTTTGCGATGCTTGATTATTTTCATTGCTTTACTGGGAAGCTAAGCAGAAGTAGATATGCTCCTGTTGTTTATGTTAGTGCAGGGTGAGCTGCACACAGTGGACTTCCTACTAGGGCACACAGCCTCAGTACTAACAGTGTAACTCAGGTTCATAGGCATACAATAGCTGTGGGATCAGCAGAGGCATTCAGTGCAGTTAGAGAGACATTAATTAGGTTACTTACATTGTGTCTTCCAAAGCCCCTGGGATAATGTACATTTGCTGATGCATTATGACAACTCAGCGACACAATGGGCTTGGGTCATTTATAAGTCATTGTCTAAATGCAGCCGTATAATGCTGTGAAATGATCCAGGAACCCAAATGATTCAGGAGGATCCCATCCTCCTTATAAAACAAGCTTTGTTTCCAGAAGGTATCAAAATTCTCAATAAACGTTGCTGCAATAATCTCGTAGCTAGTTTTTGAGGGCTAAAATTCTGCTGAAACGTTCAATGCCACAATTTAGGGGGGGGGGGGGGGGGGAAGAGGGCCAGATATTATGGGGCATTTGTTGGTGTCAAGCAGTGACCCAATCAGTTCTTTTAAATCCATCTTCAGCTGTTCTGAGCTGCCCTTCATAATGTCATTGAATCCCACATGACCTATGATAGACCAAATTTCCTGATTAAAAGTGTTTGTGAGCAGCTTTTTGATTCCCTGCACTTGCGATCCTGGATATCAAACATTTTTGGTCCAGGGACTGAGACATTTCTCACCATTGAACTGCACAATACAAGAGCATTAGTAAGGTCGGCATTGATGTTGGGCGATTAGGCCTGGCTTGCAGTTGACGTTCCAATTCATCCCAAAGGTATTCGGTGGGGTTGAGGTCAGGGCTCTGTGCAGACCAGTCAAGTTCTTCAACACCGATCTCAACAAACCATTTCTGTATGGACCTCGCTTCGTGCACGGGGGCATTGTCATGCTGAAACAGGAAAGGGCCTTACCCTTACCCTGTTGACACAATGTTGGAAACACAGAATCGTCTACAATGTCACTGTATGCTGTAGCGTTAAGATTTCCCTTCACTGGAATTAAGGGGCCTTGCCCGAACCATGAAAAACAGCCCCAGACCATTATTCCTCCTCTACCAAACTTTACCGTTGGCACTATGTATTCGGGCAGTGAGATCACACACGTCACGTAACCTTAGCTAAGGAGCCAGTCAGCTAACATTAGCTAGTTAAACAGAGGGTAGTGCGATCGGCCCAGTACATCACTGGGGCCAAGCTCCCTGCCATCAAGGACCTCTATACCAGGCGGTGTCAGAGGAAGGCCCTAAAAATTGTCGAAGACTCCAGCCACCCTTGTCATAGACTGTTCTCTCTGCTACCACATGGCAAGCGGTACAAGAGCGCCAAGTCTAGGTCCAAGAGGGTTCTAAACAGCTTCTACCCCCATGCCATAAGACTCCTGAACACCTAATCAAATGGCTACCCAGACTATTTCCATTGCCCCCCCTTTTACACCGCTGCTACTCTCTGTTGTCATCATCTATGCATTGTCACTTTAATAACTCTACCCACATGTATATATTACCTCAACTAACCGGTGCCCCTGCACAATGACTCTGTACCGGTACCCGCCTGTATATAGTCTTGCTATTGTTATTTTAATGCTCTTTAATTACTTGTTATTTTAATTTCTTATTCTTATCCGTATAGTATACTTTTTTGTTCCTTTTTATTTTTATATTAATTATATTTTTTGTTAATTTTATTTTATTTTCAACTGCATTGTTGGTTAGGGGCTCGTAAGTAAGCATTTCATTGTAATTTCTACACCTGTTGTATTCGGAGAATGTGACTAATAACATTTTATTTTATTTGATAAACAACAATGAACACAGTGCCAAATCATGTCATTACTAGCCTGCATGAATCTGCTGGGAACTAACAAACCAGGTTCAATGTTAGCAAGCTAACATTAGGCTCTATCTAGCAAATCACACGGTTCTGGGATACGAATAATAACATCATACACTTAATACATTTTTGAAAAAGCAGCGTTTTACAGGATTGCCAACACAGACTGACCAGCTCAAATAGACAGAAGCCTTCTATATGGCAGACCAATCCAAACTCCTCTCTCGGAATGTCCAGCCCACTCATTATCTCAGTCAATCATGGCTAGTGGGATGGTTGACGACTTTGTCTGTGGTTTAACCAACAAGGATCGTAATTTAACAATTTTATTTGTATTTACAGATGGCATATAAGTTTGTTATTAAGGCACATGAAAGTTCACATGTTACAATAGGCATTTCTGCTAAAAAAACGCAAGCAGCCGATTGGTCGACTCCATGGCAAATTGGAGTTGACCCCGCCCTCTCGTCAGAGGACGCAGCTGTCTCCAATTACCGACTCCTTCTGAAGCTATATAAGCCAGTGTTCTGTTGCTCAGGGAGAGAGATGAGTGTGTCAGGTGTTGATTGTTGCTGGGGAGCTGATGGGTAAATTCTGTGTTAGTTGTTGCTCAGCGTTTTGTTAAGTATTGTGTAGCCACTGCTTCTGAGGTATGTGTGTTCCAATAGGATGCAGTGGTTTTGATTATTGAAATAGTTTTTGTTATTCTGTTTTTGTTCCCAGGGGGGAAGGGGAAGGCACCTTGGGAGTGCTTAGGCAAGAGGCCTGCGGGCATACATATACCCTTATTATATACTCTGTCTATGCACACTAGGTAAGACCTGGGCGGACCATCCCCTGTATTTTGGTTAGTGCACCCGGTGGTCCTAGTTAGGTAAGTAGTGGGTAGGCAGGTAAGGTAGGAGAGGGGGCTTTGCCATTTACTCTCTTTGCTTTGGTTCCGTTCAGCCCCTTTTCCCCAACATTACCGTGTGATGGAATAAATTCCTAGTAAACGGTAAATTCTCTGCCTTTTGTCATCCTTACTCGCACCTACAGTCCCATACCTCTTTCACTCCACAGGGAGTTGAGTTGTAGCAGGGTGTTGCGTTCCTTCTTCCTAGAGGCGTACGTAACAGACATACGTCTAGTTTCCTGAAAAGGGTCACAAATTGTTTTCAGAAGGTGTTACAGCCTGAATTCAATTTTTTTTTCTCAACCATCTACACACAATACCCGATAATGACAAAATGAAAATACATTTTTGAAAATTAAATACAGAAATATCTCTTTTACATGCTATGGCACTCCAAATTGAGATCAGGTACATCCAATTTCCTTTGATCATCATTGAGATTTCACTGCAACTTGATTGAAGTCCACTTGGACATGATTTAGAAAGAAACAGGCCTATCTATATAAGATCCCACAGTTAACACTGCATGTCAGAGATCGACTTCTTCCTTATCTCTGTAGTTGAAGCTGTTCCTGA
This sequence comes from Salvelinus alpinus, assembly GCF_045679555.1. Lineage (NCBI taxonomy): Eukaryota > Metazoa > Chordata > Actinopteri > Salmoniformes > Salmonidae > Salvelinus > Salvelinus alpinus. Next base: position 4,819,822 of record NC_092101.1, read on the forward strand.
GATTGGCAGAATGGTGTCATGATCCCACCTGTCACCAGAGGGCTGCAGAGACCGTCCTAGAGACATTAACAACACTCAGGTCAATCCTTTTTACTCATTTTTAATTCCCTGTTAATAGAGATGTGTTTTCTGTTGTCCTTTGCAGAAGCTTGAATTGTTTACCGTGTGTGTTTGTTTCCTGAGTGAGTTTTTGAGACTTAGTGTTTGATGTTTTTCCAGTGTACTGTGATCCTTCGTCTACCGTGTCTCAGTAAAGTATTTATGTTAAAACACTGATTCCTCGTCTGGTTTCTTCTCTGCAGCTGGGTCCAACCTCATCACGTCAAAAACGGTTGTGCCACTGCTCATGCTCTCAAAATGTCGGTGTCCGGAGAAGACACATTTCCGAGGTGAGCAGGATGGCGGGATGCCACTAGGACACAGAAAGGTAGACTTCAGAGGAGAAATGGAGGGGAAAAGAGATGAGGTCAAATAGAATGAGGAAAGTAGAGGTTGTATTTTAATTTGAGGAAGATGGCGATAAAAATTGAGATGGGTTGTAGAAGAAGATTGGTGTCAAGTGCAATCAGAGTGAGCCGTGCGCTAGACCAAGTTCTGGAGGTGAAATGGAAGTGAATGAGGGCGAGTTAAGTGGAAGGTGTGGTGAAGAGCTTAGAGCCCGAGCCTGGCATCGATGGACAAGATAAAGAAGATTCTGCTCCAGTAGGAGTGATATTCGTGGAGAAAGTGGATCCTTGCCTTTTGGTAGATCAATTTGTGGTTTCAGGGTGGATGGGAAATAATTTGTGTGCAGTTAAGTTAGTGAAGGTAACCTGTATTGGACTTGTGACATTTGTTTGTGTTTCTTCTGCCCAGAGGGAGCGGGCGCTCTGTGTCACGCAACTTGGGTCAAGATCTGTTTCTTGCTTTTGCACTTAGCAATGAGGGGAAACTACACAGTATTTTGTTTTTATGTATGATGAGGGGAATGAGGGGAAACTACACAGTATTTTGTTTTTATGTATTATTTCTTACATTGTTAGCCCAGAAAATCTTAAGTGTTATTACTTACAGCCGGGAAGAACTATTGGATATCAGAGCGACGTCAACTTATCAGCACTACGTCCAGGAATACGACTTTCCAGAAGCGGATCCTTTGTTTGAACTGATACCAGAGGCTGACCCGAAACAACATCGCCACAGAAGAGGTAGACTGCGTAGCCTTCTGGTCAGACTTCAGAGGCGCGCACACCACCCACCGCTTCCGGGTACTTTACTCGCTAATGTCCAGTCTCTAGTTAACAAGGTAAACTAAATTAGGGCTAGGCTTGCTTTCCAGAAAGACATCCGGGATTGTAACATACTCTGTTTCACGGAAACATGGCTCTCTGGCGACATGTTGTTGGAGTCGGTACAGCCACCGGGATTCTTTGTGCGTCATGCCAACAGGATTAAACATCTCTCTGGGAAGAAGAAGGGCGGGGGTGTATGTTTCACGACTTATGGTGTAATTGTAGCAACATACAGGAACTCAAGTCCTTCTGTTCACGTGACCTAGAATTCCTCACAATCAATTGCCGTCCGTATTATCTCCCAAGAGAATTCTCATTGGTTATTGTCACAGCTGTGTATATCCCCCCTCAAGCCGATACCACGACGGCTCTCAAGGAACTACACTGTACTTTATGCACACTGGAAACCATATATCTGGAGGCTGCATTTATTGTAGCTGGGGATTTTAACAAAGCAAATTTGAGAACAAAGCTACCTAAATTCTATCATATTGATTGTAGTACCCGGGCTGGCAAAACACTGGATCACTGCTACTCTAACTTCCGCGATGCATACAAGGCCCTCCCCCGCCCTCTGTTCGGCAAATCTGACCATGACTCTATTTTGCTTCTCACCTCCTATAGGCAGAAACACAAACAGAATGTACCAGTGACAAGGTTCATTCAACGCTGGTCTGACCAATCGGAATCCACACTTCAAGATTGTTTTGATCACGCGGACTGGGACATGTTCCAGATAGCCTCAGAGAATAATATAGATTTATACGCTGATTCGGTGAGTGAGTTTATAAGAAAGTGCATAGGAAATGTTGTACCCACTGTGACTATTAAAACCTACCCTAACCAGAAACCGTGGATAGATGGCAGCATTTGCACAAAACCCACCGCATTAACCATGGAAAGATGACCGGGAATATGGCTGAATACAAACTGTGTAGTTATTGCCTCCGCAAGGCAATCAAACAAGCGAAATGTTAGTACAGGGACAAAGTGGAGTCGCACTTCACCGGCTCAGACACGAGACGTATGTGGCAGGGTCTACAGACAATCAAGGACTTCAAAAAGAAAATCAGCCATGTCACCGTCTTGCTTCCAGACAAACTAAACACCTTCTTTGCCCACTTTGAGGATAATACAGTGCCACCGACGCTTCCCGCTACCAAGGACTGTGAGATCTCCCTCAACCTGCTACCATCCAGAAGGTGAGGTCAGTACAGGTGCATCAAAGCTGGGACCAAGAGAATGAAAAACAGTTTCTATCTCAAGGCCATCAGACTGTTAAACAGCCATCACTGACACAGAGATGCTGCTGCCTACATACAGACTTGAAATCATTGGCCACTCTAACAAATGGATGACTAGTCAATTTATTAATGCCGCTTTAAGAGAACTATACTAACATAACCAGTCCCGTGTGGCTCAGTTGGTAGAGCATGGCGCTTGCAACGCCAGGGTTGTGGGTTCATTCCCCACGGGGGGACCAGGATGAATATGTATGAACTTTCCAATTTGTAAGTCGCTCTGGATAAGAGCGTCTGCTAAATGACTTAAATGTAAATGTAAATGTTAATAATGATGTTTACATATCTTGAATTACTCATCCCATATGTGTATACTATATTTTATAACATCTATTGAATCTTGCCTATGCCACTCAGTCATTGCTCATCCAAATATTTATATGTACATATTCTTATTCCATCCCTTTACTTAGATTTGTGTGTATTTGGTAGTTATTGTGAAAATGTTAGATTACTTGTTAGATATTGCTGCACTGTCAACTAGAAGCACAATCATTACGCTACACTCACAATAACATCTGCTAACCATGTGTATTTCACCAATAAAATTTGATTCGATTTTTGAAAGGATGGATTTCTGTGGTAGCATTAAGTGTGAAGGTGGAGCAATTGAAGTTGAAGATTATTGGTGTTTATGATGCTCGTTGTTTGGTGTGATGCAGACCCGGTGGTGAGAGTGAGGAGTCACTGTCAGTCCCTTCAGTTTTTACTACCATGTTAGGATATAGTATCAGGTATCTTGTTAGAACTTTTGTGCTGACTCCACTGAAGTGGGAATGTGGGAATGTGAGAATATGTGCAGGAGCGTATGGGATAGAGGATTGTGTAGTTTTGGTCGATAAAGTTGTTTGTGTCAACTACAGGGGTGCCCATGTTGCTGGAGATCGGAAGTATCCGGTACGAGAGAGGCAGGTTAGTTGAGGTGGCCAGAATCAGAGTAATGCAGAAGGTGTCATATGATGAGGCAGTGAAGAAAGTAGAGGAGGATCTGTCAAGGGTGTAGGATCCGAAGAGGATCCCTGTGAGTACAAGATCTGTGCCAGCACAGAGGGATAGGCCAACGAGTGATATACAGTGAATTCAGAAAGTATTCAGCCCCCTCCCATTTTCCACATTTTGTTATGTTACACCCTTATTGTAAAATGTATTAAATATATACAAATACTCAGCAATCTACACACAATACCCCATAATGACAAAGCAAAAACAAGTTTGTTGAAATTTTTGCTTAATTATTGAATTGAAAACCAGATACCTTATTTACGTAATTATTCAGACCCTTTGCTATGAGACTCGAAATTGAGCTCAGGTGCATCCTGTTTCCATTGATCATCCTTGAGATGTTTCTACAACTTGATTGAAGTCCACCAGTCGTAAATTCAATTGATTGGAAATAATTTGTAAAGGCACACACCTGTCTATATAAGGTCCCACAGTTGACAGTGCATGTCAGAGCAAAAACCAGATCATGAGGTTGAAGGAATTGTCCTTAGAGCTCCAGAGACAGGATTGTGTCGAGGCACAGATCTGGGGAAAGGTAGCAAAAATGTGTGCAGCATTGAAGGTCCCTAATAACACAATGGCCTCCACCAATCTTAATTGGAAGAAGATTGGAACCACCAAGACTCTTCCTAGAGCTGGCCGCACTCTTTGGTCTGAATGCCAAGCGTCAAGTCTGGAGGAAGCCTGGCACCATCCCTAGGGTGAAGCATGGTGGTGGCAGCATCATGCTGTGGGCATGTTTTTCAGTGGCAAGGACTGGGAGACTAGTCAGGATCGAGGGAAAGATGAACGGAGCAATGTACAGAGATCCTTGATGAAAACCTGTTCCAGAGCGATCAGGACCTCAGACTGGGGCCGAAGGTTCACCTCCCAACAGGACAAGTACCCTAAGCACACAGCCAAGACAATGCAGGAGTGGCTTCAGGACAAGTCTCTGAATGTCTTTGAGTGGCCCAGCCATAGCCCGGACTTGAACCTGATCGAACATCTCTGGAGAGAACTGAAAATAGCTGTGCAGCAACGCTCCCCATCCAACCTGACAGAGCTTGAGAGGATCTGCAGAGAAGAATAGGAGAAACTCCCCAAATACAGGTGTGCCAAGCTTGTAGCGTAATACCCAAGAAGACTCGAGTCTGTTATCGCTGCCAAAAGGTGCTTCAACAAAGTACTGAGTAAACGGTCTGAATACTTATGTAAATTAGATATTTCTGTTTTTATTTTTAATAAATGTGCAAAAATGTCTATAAACCTGTTTTTGCTTTGTCATTATGGGGTATTGTGTGTAGATTGATGTGGAAAAAGTCAAGGGGTTTAAATTCTTTCCGAAAGTACTGTTCTTCCCAAGTCAGGTGCTTAAGGCAAACTGGGTCACACTTAAGCAGTGCATGTTTACCTCAGATCTCTTCTCGTGCCGTCATTTGAAAAACTCTGTTACAGTACAGCTTTGAAAATACCTTAGGGTCCAGAGCTAAATTTAGAAAGATGTACGTCATGCAAGAACTTATATTCTAAAAAATTCAGTTTTACTGTATATCTGCATCCTGCTAAGACAGTGGTTGAAACACAATGCTCTGCATGCTGTTACAGATTAGCTGACTACGAGGAGGTGTAGCCTAAAAGAGGTCAATTAATATTTACAATGTGCTGTAAGTATGATGTACAAATGTGAGGTCTTTGATTGTTCTTCGAGTGACTGAACTTTATCTCCTTGGAGACGACTGAGAAAAAAAACATCCTGCCCAAACCATTTACCATTTACCATTTAGTCAGCTTTGATCTTTTAGTCCCAAATGTACAGCTGATGCACATTTAGCCAGGTCCCAGATCTATTTGTGATTTACCTCCTATAGTCAATGTCATGCAAGACAGCACAAACAGATCGGAGACCAGGCTATATTATATCCACCGATGCTAGATAAAATGGACTGTTCCTTTTTAAAGGAACAACCTGGAAGTCATTTGTATTATCAATATATACCAATTGATTCTAAAATAATTAATTTGTAAATGCGTCAACTTTTTTGTTTCATTTGTCATTTGAGTATTTGTAAACAGTAATTTATACAGTAGCCACAAAATATGTTTACATCTCATGGACTGTCAGTCATTGCATACATTGATAGGGGCTACCTGCATAGGGCTACCTGCCTTCACATCATCTGGCTCTGAAGATCTTCCCTCAGAGACGAGGCCATTCCCCAAACTATTTAATAAAGTTTCATATTGCATTCCGTACTTGTTGTTCATTCAGTTAAGCCTGTACTCCATTGTACTCCAACTGTATAGAGTATCTGTCTGTATGAAGGGGAAATATAATTCCATTGTAGCTCAGCATCTGCGACTATGGGGAGCTGAGATAACAGTTGCACACTAGAGCAATTTCCAACCAGACCAGACGTTTGACAAGTGACATTCTAGTTATGGAGCTGGGGCCCTTACTGTAAATTAAGCGAGTCTGGTCTGGGAAGTGCCATCAACACTGCAAAGCGCCATGTGCCTCTGATTTAGCAAAGGTCTATGACGTCAAACTAGGTAGACCCGTGTACAGCCCACACAGGTGTGTAATGAGTGGTTTTGTGGTGGGAAAAACACAGAACTGCTGTGTTTAGTTTTAAAACAGTACTTTTCATGTCACGCAATACGCAACAAAAACAGTTGTGTTTATTGGCCCACTTGTGAGTAGTGTTTCATCTCAGAGTTGAAGGAACGTCAATTTGTAAAATTTCTTGTTTTATTGTGTGAAACACTCATACGTACAGTGCCTTCCGAAAGTATTCACACCCCTTTACTTTTTCCACATTTGTTTTGTTACAGCCTGACATTTCTGAAATTAAAACTAAATGAAAAGCTGAAATGTCTTGAGTGCTCAACCCCTTTGTTATGGCAAGCCTAAATAAGGTCAGAAGGAAAAATGTGCTTAACAAATCATATAAGTTACATGGACTCATTCCATGTTCAATAATAGTGGTTAACATGATGTTTTAATGACTACCCCATCTCTGTACCCAATGCATACAATTATCTGTAAGGTCCCTCAATTGAGTAGTGACTTTCAAGCACAGATTCAACCACAAAGACCAGGGAGGTTTTTCAGTGCTTCGCAAAGAAGGGCACCTATTGGTAGATGTGAAAAAAAAGCAGATGCTGAATACCCTCGTGAGCATGGTGAAGTTATTAATTAGGCTTTGGATGGTGTATCAATACACACAGTCACTAGAGTAAGTTGGAGGCGTTCTTCCTAACTCAGTTGGCGGAAGGGAAGGAAACTGCTCAGGGATTTCACCATGATGCCAATGTTGATTTTAAAACAGTGATATGTGCTATGAGAAAACTGATGATGGATCAACAACATTGTACATACGACACAAAACTAACCTAAGTGAAAAGGAGGAATCCTGTAAAGAATAAACATATTCCAAAACACCCATGCTGTTTGCAACAAGGCACTTAAGTAATACTGTAAATATATATTTTTTTTCTTTTTGTCCTGAATGTTCGGGGCAAATCCAACACAACACATCACTGAGTACCACTCTTCATATTTTCAAACATGGTGGTGGCTGCAGGATACAAATAAATGGAATACACCTATAAGCACAGGCAAAATCATAGAGGAAAACCTGGTTCCGTCTGCTTTCCAATAGACACTGGGAGAATAATTAACCTTTCAGCAGGACAATAACCTAAAACACAAGGCTAAATCTACACTGGAGTTGACGACAATGAATGTTCCTGAGTGGCCTAGTTACAGTTTTGACTTAAATCGTCTTGAAAATCTATGGCAAGACTTGAAAATGGCTGTCTAGCAATGATCAACAATCAACTTGACAGAGCTTGAATAATGTTTTTGTAGAGTAATGGGCAAATATTGTACAATCCAGGTGTGCAAAGCTCTTAGAGACTTACCCAAAAATAAACAAAGCTGTATTCGCCGCAAAAGGTGCTTCTACAAAGTATTGACTCAGGGGTGTGAAAATGTGCAAACATTTCTTAAAACATGTTTTCACTATGTCATTATGGGGTATTGTGTGTAGATGGGTGAGAATTGTTTTTATTTTATTCAATTTTGATTTAAAGCTGTAACACAACAAAATGATTAATAAGTCAAGGGTTATGAATACTTTCTGAAGGCAATGTACATTTTATTTAATATGTTATGAATTTCATCTTTTAGTATATTGTTGATATGTTGTATATTGTTTCACATCCATGCCTTGTAAAACAGCGCTGGCTTTAATTCAACTCTACATGCGAGGGCTCCTCAGTGTCCAGACTGGGTGAAAAGTCCTCTCTCTCTCTCTCCTCTATTCTTTGCTTTATTCTTTCTTTCCACTCAAAACTCCTCCAAACACGCCAGCTAAGATGTCTGAGCATTTACAGTCTGGAGATAATTCAATAACGCTCTCTTTCCAGCAAGGGTACTCTTAAGATGAAGCCTCGAAGTGAGGAACAGCGTTTTGCCTGTTCTCCCAGTCTATAGAATACCAGTGAGGTGACAGTTTCTTGAGTGCTTTGGAGGGGCACTTTGACTGGCCTCGCGATATGACAAGTAGGCCCTGTCATAGTAATAACAGAAAAGAAAATTACAAATGCAAATTAAAAGAGTGTGACTTTATTCATTCTGAACTGGGCTCCATCAAATAGCTTTTCATACTGCCCGCCACCTAGTTCTCAAGTCATCTGTGTTGGATTTCAATGTGGTGCCTTCACCCTCTGGTGACCTGTTTAGATAGGGTACACAGTAAGAGGAGGAGAGACACAGGGACAGTGTTGTAGAATCTTATTGTTATGGACTGAATTACATAGTTTCCTTTAATTGCTGGTTTAGAATCAGTTTCCCCCACCCGAATCATAATCTTAACCATTATAGGCTAATATTCAACATACCCTGAACCAGAGCATGATTTCTGTAGGCCTGACTAGCCCGTATTGCACTGTGTAAGAGTGGCGTGGTCAGCTAAGGCTAGCATTAGCATTTGGTAGAGGTATTACCCAAGGGAGGGGCAGGGAGAAGGGGAGCATTACTCTGCCCACGGGCCTGTCGTACAGGCTTTTACAGTAGGAAGGAGTGAAGCATCTGGTGGTTAACCACCATGCTGGGATCACCAGTTAATGGTGCCTAAGCCGGGACGCCAGTCAAAACCAGGATCTCTTGGCCCTGTACCCGGCAGCCTCGTGGGCTACCGGGAGCGTTCCCATGGAAAAGCTGTTAAACTGGCGGCGGCAGCGAGGGATGAGGAACAAATTTCCATCAGGTCTACCCGGCAACATGTAGGTTCACATATTGTTGTGCCATATGAACTTGCCGTAAGACAGCCCCATAAATTGTGGTATAGTAAAGCTTAAGTGGTTGAACTGGTAGTTGAAGTGTTTTTGTTCAGAGTTTTTTATCATTCATACAGGTGTGTGTTGGTTTTGCTTCAGGTTTTTCCACATGTTTCGGTCAAGCTATGGGGTCGATTCCCCGGGGTTATTTGTCTATCTGTTGTTGTTTCTGCGTCATCGTTGTCTCCCAGTTGCCATGCTAATGTAACTTTTCCATTCGCCCCGGCTTTGCCAGCCGTCCGTAAAGACGTCCTGGAGCTGATTGTTTCAGATCGTAAAGAGGAATCAAATTTCTGTCTGGTAATTGCCATAAAGTCCTGTGTCTGACAGCATTCTGCTCTGGGGCGTAGGCTACGGCCTCACTTTTCCCATCACTGTATTTCCTCTCCTCCCATATTTTCGAGCGGGATTTTCAGCTTTTTCTCATTACCGGCTAATCTTCGGGATTTGTTACAAAACAAATAAACAGATAAATGGCCAAATCAATAGAAGAACATGATATTCCACCAATCAATTACATTTTCATAATATGTTGTTCATTGATGCGACCTCCTTTGAATACTGACTCTGTCATGTTTTTTTGGCAATTTACTGTACCCTTTCCATGAGGTATTCCTCACAGAAAAAGATTTTCTCTTTTCGTCATGTTTTCCCCTTCTTGCTATGAATGGGTTGCAGGAATCGCTGAGAATCTAGCCACATCAAAGTAATCCTCAGCTCAAAATCCATTATTAAATGCTTGGCTTTCTTATAATAACTGCGGTCTCAATCACTTGACAGATGATCTTTATCACAATCTCAAACTATTATACACTGCCGAGTGTGTAAACAGTAGCAACCAAACAGAGCCTTTCCCCACTATTGACTGGTGCTATTGTTTGGTTGGTTTTATCCTCATTTACCCTACTTGTGGGGTTAAAAACACTAAATCTTTGTTAACTTCAAACATAGATTAATAAAAGCTCCAAGACTTCTTACCTGCTGTGAAATATTGGACGGTGTTCCTTTCTCGAAGACCCTTAGGCTTAGATATTAGATTGTGGCTTTGAGCTGGCACAGGCATGCCAGGGAGATATCAATCGTGTCTTTCTCAAAGCATATATCACAATCTGGTGTTTGCCTTTTGATGTGTAAGATTATCTCTGTAATGATGAGCTTGTTGCTCAACACTGAGCAAGCAAGTTCTCGGCTCTTCACGTATTGTGACATGCAGAATTCCAGTTGGCACATATGTACCTTTCTGCAATTGATATTACCTTTGTTTTCCCCTGCTGAGAAAAACAGCATAGACAGGCATTAATTTCACGCTGGTCCATGCTGGTCTATTCTGGTCAGTTCTGGTCGGATGCTGGTCAAGCTGGTTCTGCTGACCTTACCAGCCTTCATTGTGTTTTCGCTGGTGACCAGCGTTCGTTGTGTTTTTCGGCTGGTGACCAGCCTTCATTGTATTTTCACTGGTGACCGGCCTTTGTTGTGTTTTCACTGGTGACCAGCCTTTGCTGTGTTTTGGACTCTGGTGATCAGCATACGCTAATGAAAAACCAGCATCAAGTCACATTATGCTGGCTTGCAAAGTGATGTTTAATTCCTATTGGAATCCAGACAGAGTGGACTCCCACAATCTCCGTTCAGAATGAAAGGCGGGGTTAGAAAGGTAAATCATCTCAACTGGAACAACTACAGTATTTCAGTAAAGTGTGCAATAAGTCCAACTAACATATTGTATTCATTTAGAAAAATATATGTTATATATCTTTGTGTAGCATAAAATAAATGTATTTATAAAAAAAAAACTGGTTTTGCAGACCAGAGGGATATCCTACAAAGAAAAACAGATCTACACAGGGTTTTCTAAAGCTAACCAGCTTCAGTTAACTTCACATTCCAGCTCAGGCTTCACCCTTACTACGACTGTGGATATTGCTCGTCCGCCTGCCGCTAACTCTAGAAGGTTCGTAACTGCATTTGAATGTCGCACATGGCTAGTCGAACACTGAACTCTTCATTGAGCCAATCCATGAGTCACTGCAGCATTTTCATTTGTGCCGAAATCAGAATGAAAGAAAAGTTATCTTGCAAATTCAGCAGGCTATGGTGTGAAAGAAGCTTTTATAAGTGCCATCTTTATTGTATTAATTATCGTTAATGCCGTCTTTGGTGTGCTTATCAATGAACAAGCCCCTTTTTTCCCCATTCCTATCAATATAATTGTTTAATTAAGCAACTTTTTAAATGCATTCTATCATGACTAAATGTGTAATGTGATATATTGTACCACTTCAATTATTTTACACAAAAAACATTTGATTAATAAAATATCTAATCAGTCGTCTTCCTCAAATTAAGAGGATGATGACACAATATTTGCAAGAGGGAGGCCATCTGATTTCATTGGTCCTCAACTCGTGGCTCAGTCATTTCATTCAGGGTAAGGGGAGTTAGCCGTGAGTTAGCCTGCCCCTGAGCAGGTTAGTTCTGAAGGATTCGTTGACATGTACATTTACCTTATCCCGAGTTGACATCGTTACCTCACTAAGTCCTCAAACCTGCGTCGTAGGATACCTATCAGTAAAATTCGGATTACTTGAGAGTCAACCTCACTTTGAAGTAGAACTCACAACCTCTCGGTTGCCAGTGACTTGAAGTTCCTGCTACGCCACGGGGTATGTGGGTATGATAAAGATTGTTAAAAAATTAGAACCAATAGATATTATGTCATTTGTCCCTATGGGGGAACCCTTTTGGGTGCCACGAAAAACACTTTGATTTGACCCGGGGAACCCTTTTGAGTTTGATTTAGAACCCTCTCATGAAGAACCCTCTGGTTCAAGGTAGAACCAATGACAGGTTCTACAGTTATACTTATAGAATACTTAACCTCTCTTGGGTACGTGAGACGTTAGCGTCCCACCGCTTCAACAGCCAGTGAAACTGCTGGGCGCCAAATTCAAATACAGAAATACTCATTATAAAAATTAAGAAAACAAAACATATTTCACATAGGTTTAAAGATGAACTTCTTGTGAATCCAACCACGGTGTCAGATTTAAAAAATGCTTTACGGCGAAAGCATACCTTACGATTATTTGAGAACATTGCCCATTAGACAAGTCATTACAAACAGTTACCAGCCAAGTAGAAGAGTTACACAAGTCAGAAATAGAGATAAAATGAAACCCTTACCTTTGATGATCTTCATATGGTTGCACTCAATAAATGTTCCTTTTGTTCGATAAAGTCTCTTTATATCCAAAAACCTCCGTTTTGTTCTCGCGTTTTTTCAGTAATCCACAGGCTCAAACGCAGTCAAAACAGGAAGACAAAAAAAATCCAAAATGTATCCTTAAAGTTCATAGAAACATGTCAAACGATGTTTATATTCAATCCTCAGGTTGTTTTTAGCCTAAATAATCGATAATATTTCAACCGGAAAATAACGTCGTCAATTTAAAAGGTAAACAAGAAACACACTCTCTCGGTCTTGCGCATGAAAAAGCTCTGTGACACTTTAGGGTCCACTCGTTCAGACTGCTCTTACTTCCTCATCTTTCAGAATACAAGCCTGAAACAATTTCTAAAGACTGTTGACATCTAGTGGAAGGCATAGAAACTGCAATTTGAGTCCTAAGTCAATGGATACTGTAATGGCATTGAATAGAAAACTACAAAACCAAAAATGAACTACTTCCTGAATGGATTTTTCTCAGGTTGTCGCCTGCCAAATCAGTTATGTTATACTCACAGAAACTATTTTAACAGTTTTGGAAACTTTAGAGTGTTTTCTATCCAAATCTACCAGTTATATGCATATCATCTCTTCTGGGCCCGAGAAGCAGGCAGTTTAATTTGGGCATGCATTTCATCCAAAATTCCGAATGCTGCCCCCTACCCTAGAGAAGTTTTTAAGATGTGCTTAAGGCACACACTGTCTGGTGTCGTGGAAATTGCAAGATTATGTTATAATGCTTGTATTGCATTATAATGGTTGTTTTATTCAACAGAATATAGTGTTCTGTTAACTATTGTTTGTGTGTTCTACTGAGGAGGTCCTCTATGAGATAACACTGACAGAGGAGATTTACGATAAAACCTAAAGAGCATTCCAGATAACATGAGGTAATGTTTTTGTGCTATACCGTACCATGGTGAGATGGTTCCAGTTTGGAGTAGGAGGACCAGACACGGGTCTATACAATGAAAACTGTTGACACAGCAGTTGATGTCTGCTTTGTATTATAGATACCTTTCATACAAATCTTAACCTTGTGACCATTCTATGTATCTGTTGTTCATCATGTAGGTTGAGAGGGGTGTATCTTTGCTATAAAAGTTCTCAGTAGCCATTGTGTTGTCACTTTCAATGGTTCATTAGAAATGGTGCATCATTGAAAGTCATTGCTAATGCATAGCTCTTATTATTAAATATGTTTTTTAAGTATAACTCTGTCTTGTGTGTTAAGTTTAACTCCTCATTTGGTAATACAGAAATTAACCACCACACTGGATAAAAGAATCTGTTAATAACTATAATGTAAATGTACCTGTAATTTGACAGTAAGTTACCGTCTGCTGAGTTGCAGTAAAAATACAGTATTTTGCCAATTGAATGAAGGTATTATTGTTGTAAAATGACATGTTGTTTACATTCCTTTCACTGCACTTTGAAATGTAGGTGGGGACAATGTGCTGGTGGGGGCTCATTAGTATATTTCGGGGCATAGTCAAAATATGTTTTATTTGTGCCAACCTTTAGTGGAAGTGTTGTACCAGTTGAAGTGGTTTCATCATTATGCTTATGAAGATTGTGAGCAGGTGGGGTGAAGATGGTGGAGTTTGAGCGATGACGACGGCGGGGGACTGTTGAGTCGGTGAAAGTGGACTTGTGATGATTTTTTGCATTTCTCCCGTCAAGAGGGAGTGGGTGATCCGCACCACGCACCTAGGGACAAGAACTGCGACTGGCTTTTATCTCCGAAATAGGGCACTGTTGGAAGGAGTGCTAACTGGGGTGGCGTTCATTTCTGTGGAGGATCAACTGAAATGGAAGATTCCCAGTGTTTGTGGTGCACGCCATTTGATGCAATGCAGACCGAGTGGAGAGCATGGTGAAACAGAGTAGACACTGTCTCTCCTGCTGAGTTTTGATGCAGAGTCTTTAACCAACAAAGTCAAGTTAGGATGTGTCAGTTATCCCGTGAAAGCTATGTTTTAGGTGCCAAGCTTTTGGTCATGTTGCAGCCATGTGTAGGTGGGAGACAAAGGAATGTGTAGTATCAGTGGGAAAAGTTGTGTGTATTAACTGTATGGGTACCCATGGTGCTGGAGATCAAAAGTGTTCGGTGAGAGAAAGGCAGGTTGAGGTTGCCAGGATCAGAGTAGTACAGAAGGTGACGTATGTTAAGGCAGTGAAGAGAGTAATAAGAAGAGGAAGATGGGTCCAAGTCGAGGGATCCTAAGAGGCTCCCTGTAGTACGTAGAGAGTGATAGGAATAACGTGTGCTTCAATAAGGTTGGTTTCTTAGCGTTCATAGCCGTAGTTATCAACTGTACTGCAGAAATGGAATGTAAATAACAGAAAACAAGATGCTGTGGTGGCAGCTGCAGAGAAGTACTTGGGTGTAGGAGATGTATTGCAGAGGAGTTACAATGTGTGTTGATTGATAGTGTCCCATCCTCCCAGGCTGCTGGCCTAAGTAGGATCAGATAGGGTCAATTAGTGGAATAGTGGTGAGGTTCTAATTGGTGTAGGGTTAGTTGGTAGGGCAGTTTTTTCTTAGTTTTTCTCGTGAGTGTCATGAAAAGTGTAATGCATTCACACTCCAGAACAGTAGGTGGAAACACAGATCTAGATGAGAGAAATCTATGAATAGGGAAGCCTCACACTCCAGTACAGTAGGCGGTGGTGAACACATCTTTCCGTTGGTTGCGAACCGCCAATACAAATTTAAAGAAGAAGATGATGAAGTTTGAACTTATCATTTGTCCACACCCAGTTCTACAATATTTGTTAGAGCTGGTGACAATCAAGAGCTGCCCTATTATTAAGAGGTTTCCAGTATCTTCATGGCAGTTTGTCATCGGGAAGTCCATGTTTCATTTTGTCTTGACCTTTTCACGCATGAGTTCCAAATATCTCTAACGGTTGCCCGACATGAGTTTTTCTATGCGCATGATGTCAGAATGCACTCACTGTTCCGAAATGTGATTGTTACGCAACAGGACAGTTAACCCGCACTCCCCTCAAACCAAGTCACCCTGCCTGCTAATTATCTATAGGCTATGTTTCAACTTGCTAATTTCATATTATAAGTCTTATTTTCTAACAACAGTTTGAATTGAGGTGTGTTCTGCCTCCTCATTAATTCACATAGAAGTAGCCCATTTCACAGTTGCAGACAATTTATGTTTGAGGCTTTACTGAGCCCGACAACAAGAGCCCAAGCACTTCGCTAGTGTTTCCCCAGATCAAGTATGTAGACATTTGCACATCTCTAGTCAAAACAGGCCTTGGACAAACTTTTTCCCCCTGGCACATTTCCTGGCTGGCACCTGCATTGCCTTTTTTATTGTTTTCCTTACAAATAATAACTTTGGACATGTGTACATTCCTATCAAAGTAAATGCCTTATTTTTTGTATATTGTGTTGTTGTTTCTACTGTAGCATACCGTATGTAGTATGTATGGAGCATAATGTATTTATTGTTTTATTTACACGTTTTCAAATCCTGGTGACAAATCATGCATTCCGATTCTTGCATTGATTGTAATGGACACATAAGATTTGTGTAAAATGCTTTTTTGAAGGTTGTACTGATTATGATTAGCTAAAGCTAAGCTATTTGCCAGCTATGTGTGGCACAATGTTTTGTTGACATTATACAATGCCTTCTGCGTGTCATGTAAACGCTTGTCAGACCAAAGATGTTATAACAAAATGAGGTGAAGGGATGGTTCACTTGACTGACTTATGGTGCTTTCAAGACAATTGGGAACTTGGAAAAATACGAGGTCAAATCATTACGTCAGGGATCTTCAGGTCGGAAAGTGAAAGCTCTAAAAAGAGGCCAGAGTTCCCGAGTTGGAATTCCAAATTGGATGACCGTTCAAAACTATTTTTCTCAGTCGGAGCTTGTTTTTTCCAGAGTTCCCAGTTGTCTTGAACGCACTGAAGTCGGAGATTTCCCAGTTTTGAGTTACCAGTTGTTTTGAACGCTCCATCAGATTGTAACTATGACACTACATGGTTGCCAGATCAGACTCCCCTTTCCAGAGGTTTTATTTGTATTTCGCTTGTAAACTTCTGTGTTTGCCCCCCATTTATTAATCATAGTAATCATAGTAATATTTTCTGCATCATATCCCCCCATGATACCATCCCCCGTATCTGCTCCCTATGGACTTGAAAACCCCACCCAAATAATTTGACCCCACCAAAAACCACCCCTGAAATGATTTCATCCAAATCTGGAAACCCCTGTTTCACTACGGTTAGGCTAGGCAGTGGGCTTGTATTTGGGATGATGATCTGTGAGGCGATAACATTTTATGTGCTTTGTGGTTTGTCAAAAAAGTGTAAATGACTTGTCAAATCATGTGCTCCAGTTTTTGTATACACTGTAACAAGTACATCGACAATTTGTAATATACCGAAAAGAGGCTTAACTAAGTTAATATTCTTCGGTCAATGGGCGCAGCCATCTTTGACATCGTTTATTTGTGTCTTTTAGTGAATGGCATTCTGGGATTAGGGAGTTTCCGCTTGTCAAACATAAACAAACATGGCTGCCATCACAAAGAATTTAGCTGCTGTTAGCTTAGCTGACACGCATCTCTTTTCTAAACAATATTACATTTCTCCCTTGTGCTCACCAGAGATGTGGTACATTGTAAACAAGTCTAGCTGTTAGGTCACTAACTTATGTTTAGTTTTTTTTGGCAGCGCAACCTGTTATTTAGACTGGTTTACGGAATGAGTTTGGCTGTGGATGTGTTCCGTGTGATGCTTGGATGATGACGTTTGCATGTACATTTTACAATAAAAGTGGAAATTGAGGAATAAAGTTGTGAAGACATTTATTTCCCATCAGTACAAAACATTGTTTAGATGCTTTTCAGAGAACAATACTGTTTAGACACGTTTGTTTGCATCATACATTCTGTTACTACTGTTCCAATCACATTTTAGCAATGTCACGCTGCATCGTACATGTCAAAGGGTTACCCTCTACAGGATCGGTGTCCCCCACGCGGGATGGTTGAGCTAACGTGCGCTAATGTGATTAGCATGACGTTGTAAGTAACATGAACATTTCCCAGGTCATAGACATGTCTGGTAAGGGCAGAAAGCTTAAATTATTGTTAATCTAACTGCACTGTCCAATTTACAGTGGCTATTACAGTGAGAAAATACCATGCTATTGTTTGAGGAGAGTGCATTACAACAAAAACTTTCATCACGGCAACTGGTTTGACACATTCACCTCTGAAGGTAAATAATGTACTTATATTCAGTAATCTTGCTCTGATTTATCATCCTGAGGGTCTCAGAGATAAAATGCTACATAGGTTTGTTTGATCAAATCCTGCTGTGTCTGCCCCCCCCCCCCTTCCCCACCATCTAGATGTGTGAAGGTTAGTGTATTTTCTGTAGAGAAGCTAATTATACATCATTATGACCAAATCTAAATTGTGCCTCGTCCTATATCATATAATGGCCTTTCTCTTGCATTTCAAAGATGAAAAAAAAAAAAATAGAAAACATATATTTTACCAGATATAATGTGTTTGTGTTTGTTATATTATCCTACATTAATTTCACATATCCACAAACTTCAAAGTGTTTCCTTTCAAATGGTATCAAGAATATGCATATCCTTGCTTTATGTCCTGACCTACAGGCAGTTAGATTTGGGTATGTCATTTTAGGCGAAGATAAAAAAAAAAAAAAAAGGGTTCGATCCTGTAACGGGTGTCGTCGTCGGAAGAGACCAAGGCGCAGCGTTCTTAGAGTTCCACATAATTTAATCACGAAGTGAAACTAAAATAGGACAAAACAATAACGAATACAATGACCGAACAGCTTCGATGTGCAAACTCCCTGCACACAAACAAAGAACAAGATCCCACACAGAAAGAGGGAAAAGGGCAGCCTAAGTATGATCCCCAATCAGAGACAACGATAGACAGCTGCCTCTGATTGGGAACCACACTCGGACAGAAACAAAGAAATACAAAACCTAGAAATACAGAACATAGAATACCCACCCAAATCACACCCTGACCAAAACAAAATAGAGACATAAAAAGGATCTCTAAGGTCAGGGTGTGACAGATCCTTACTGTCAGTTTGCTTCCAGTAGTTATTGTAAAATTCACAGTAACTTACCGTGGTGGATCTCTGTCACACTTAGGGTTGAGATCTACCGCCCAAAACCAGCCACAGAGGTAAAAAATTGTATATCATATACTGTATTTTGAGGAACAAAATACAGTCTACAGTAATTCTGCTTTGAAAGTTGATTTTAAATTACATTTTGAGAAAATGGCCTTTGAATGTTTTTGGACTGCTACAGGAGAGCTCTCCTTTGTCTACACCCATTTAGCATTGTTCACGCCCTCTTAAGCCAGCCCCATCCATCTCTTTAAGGATTCACATGTGAGGTAATGTGCAAAACAATGAGTAGCATAGTAAAGATTAAGACTAAAAGTGTAGCCTACAATAAGGCAAAATTCCAGATAAAAATATTTTATAAATATTAGATGACGCTTACCCAGACACACTTGTCTAAATTGATGGGTTTTCTGAAAGAAATGCTATAACCCCCAGCCACATCTTGCTAAGTAGATGGGTCTCTACAGAAGGTGTAAATGGTACAGCCAAATGGTTACTTGCATAGTAGCAATATCATAAATAGATGGTGTCAATGTAAATAAAATAATATACAGTATGTACAGTACAAGAACAATATAAATAACGATATCAGTGATAGATGAGGTAGTTATATGCATACAATCAGGGGTAAAGTGGCTGAGCAGCAGGATAAAATAAATAGTAGGAGAGAGTTATGTGAATAGAGGCACTGCAAATAGTGCTGATGACTGGTCCATCCGAACCACGCATGAACAAGGGAATCTATTTCGGATAGCCTGTTTCTGTTCTGTCCTTGAATTTGGTGCAGCGCATGTGATGTCCATAGCCTCTTCGCAAAACTCCCTGATTTTCTCAAAAATATTTGTTTGTCTAGCTGTGTGCAGTCCAGGTGGTACTTGTACAGGTAGACCATCTACGGGAGGAAGGATGTCAGCCTTGCGCAGCAGCTGAAAGCTGGTCCCAACTGAGTCCGAACGCTCCTTGGCAACAACAACACCATGCTCCAGAGCATCAAAGCTGTAAAACAGGAAAGAACAAAAAAAATTACAACCTTGCACAACATCAATTCACCTTCCAAGTTTAGATGAGAAGAATAACCTCATGCAATGCAATGAAAATTATATTCACCTGAAGTGCTGGTACTGCTTGATCTATGGCAGCGGCCTGGAGTGAGGAGTCAGGTGTTGTTGCCAGCCATAGCTTTCCACCAGCATCGTACCATCCTCCAGTCCAACCAGCTGTGGGATGTTGACCCCTTTCACAGTGCTGTCCTTCACTCACAACACCAGCAATTTCAGACAAAGTGTTCACTCTGGTCTTTCTGAAGTGAAATACCAATACCTTCTAGGCAGAGTTCCTCTGTCCAGTGTCTGTGTTATTTTCCCCATCTTAATCTTTTCTTTTTATTGGACAGTCTGAGATGGCTTTTTCTTTGCAACTCTGCCTAGAAGGCCAGCATCCCGGAGTCACCTCTTCACTGTTGATGTTGAGATTGGTGTTTTGCAGGTATTATTTAATGAAGCTGCCAGTTGAGGACTTGTGTGGCATCTGTTTCTCAAACTAGACACTCTAATGTACTTGTCCTCTTGCTCAGTTGTGCACTGGGGCCTCCCACTCCTCTTTCTATTCTGGTTAGAACCAGTTTGTGCTGTTCTGGGAAGGGAGTAGTACACAGCGTTGTACGAGATCTTCAGTTTCTTGGCAATTTCTCGCATGGAATAGCCTGACGAGTTTCAGAAGATAGGTCTTTGTTTCTGGCCATTTTGAGCCTGTAATCAAACACACAAATGCTGATGCTCCAAATACTCAAATAGTCTAAAGATGGCCAGTTTTATTGCTTCTTTAACTTCTCTAGGGTAGGGGGCAGCATTCGGAATTTTGGATGAAATGCATGCCCAAATTAAACTGCCTGCTTCTCGGGCACAGAATATATGATATGCATATAACTGGTAGATTTGGATAGAAAACACTCTAAAGTTTCCAAAACTGTTAAAATAGTGTCTGTGAGTATAACATAACTGATTTGGCAGGCAAAAACCTGAGAAATCCATTCGGGAAGTAGTTTTTCTTTTGGTTTTGTAGTTTTCTATTCAATGCCATTAAAGTATCCATTGACTTAGGACTCAAATTGCAGTTCCTATGCCTTCCACTAGATGTCAACAGTCTTTAGAAATTGTTCCAGGCTTGTATTCTGAAAAATGAGGAAGTAAGAGCAGTCTGAATGAGTAGACCCTAAAGTGTCACAGAGCTTTTTCATGCGCACGACCGAGAGAGTGCCTTTCTTGTTTACCTTTTATATTGACAACGTTATTGTCCGGTTGAAATATTATTGATTATTTAGGCTAAAAATAACCTGAGGATTGAATATAAACATCGTTTGACATGTTTCCATGAACTTTACGGATACAATTTAGATTTTTTGTCTGCCTGTTTTGACTGCGTTTGAGCCTGTGGATTAGTGAAGAAAACGCGTGAACAAAACGGAGGTTTTTGGATATAAAGAGACTTTATCGAACAAAAGGAACATTTATTGACTAAATGAATGTCTGCTGAGTGCAACCATATGAAGATCATCAAAGGTAAGGGATTAATTTTATCTCTATTTCTGACTTGTGTAACTCTTCTACTTGGCTGGTTACTGTTTGTAATGATTTGTCTGCTGGGCTATGTTCTCAAATAATCGTAAGGTATGCTTTCGCACATAAAGCATTTTTTAAATCAAACACCGTGGTTGGATTCACAAGAAGTTAATCTTTAAATCTATGTAAAATATGTTTTGTTTTCTTAATTTTTATAATGAGTATTTCTGTTTTTGAATTTGGTGCCCAGCAGTTTCACTGGCTGTTGAAGAGGTGGGACGCTAACGTCTCACGTACCCAAGAGAGGTTAATCAGAACAACAGTTTTCAGCTGTGCTATAATAATTGCAAAATAGTTTTTAAAATGATTAACTTGGATTAGCTAACACAACGTGCCATTGGAATTTCAAGAGTGATGGTTGCTGATAATGGGCCTCTCTACGCCTATGTAGATATTTCATAAAAAATCTGAATTTTCCAGCTACAATAGTTGTTTACAACATTAACAATGTCTACACTGTATTTCTGATCAATTTGAAGATATTTTAATGGATAAAAAATTTGCTTTTCTTCCAAAAACAAGGACAAGTCAGAGAACCCCATTATCACCCTGATTACCACCGCACCCCCCCCCCCCCCCCCCCCCTTCTATCCGAGAGCAAAAGAAAACCTGATGCTGATTTAGCCAGACACCTAGGTATTTGTAGTTGTCCACATATTCTAAGTCAGAACCGTCTAGAGTAGTGGTGCTAGTCACTTGTATGGAATACACGTTTGTTATTAAGGCACATGAAAGTTTACATGTTCCAGAAGGCATTTCTGCCCAAAAACGCATTTTGATAAAAACAATATTGTTTACGTTCAAATGCCGCTCCTGTGAAGTAGTGACGTGAGACATTCGCCTAGTTTCCTGAAACGAGTCACAAATGGGAAGAAGGGAAACTCCATTCAATTTGTATTATTATATTCCTCTTTCATTTACATGTCTCATGAGAGGTGTGGCTGTATCTAGTGGAATTTGTATTTAGCCGAGCCTGCTAGCTAGCTAAATTTCAGCTAGCTAGTGATTGCCATGAAGTCACCTAAATTATTTGATATAACGATTGAGGTAGCTACAGTATGTAATCTAACTCAACATTTAACTGCTACAAACTAATTTAAATTGCAATCAAATATCATATGAAGCTTTATTTATACAGTACATTTCAGACATGGAATGCAACACAATGTTCTTTACAGGAAAGAATTATACAAATAAAACCTGAAATATTTACTTCACAACAAAAAACTAAAAAGCACTCTAAGGAAAAGCAAAGATAAAATTATGTGTTTTAAGATCTCTTCTAAATGTCCACAGTTTAGGCCTCCCTCAGGTTCCCTGGGAGGCAATTCGAGAGGCTGGGGCCATAATAACTAAAGGCTGCCTCTCCATGAGTCTTGGTCCTAGGCTTTGAGATAGTGCCAGAGGACCTGAGGGACCTACTGTGTAGATAACTTAAAAGTGTGTCTGACATGTATTGTGGTGCACATTCGTGGATTGATTTAAAAATAGAAGAATCTTAAAATCTATTCTTAAACTCACAGGCAGCCAGTGCGGAGACCTTAAATGTGTGTAATGTGTGCTCTCCATCTGGTCTTGGTCAGTACCCGTGCTCCAGCATTCTGTATGTTTTGCAGTTGACCAATGGCTTTCTTGGGTAGACCAGACAGGAGAGCATTACAGTATTCAAGCCTTCTTGTAATAAAAACATGGGTGTCTCTCTATAACAGCCTGAGAGAGAAACGGCTGCACCTTGGCAATGTTTCTCAGTTTGTAAAAATCTATTTTGGTCACATTCCTAATGTGTGATTAAAATTTTTGTTCGGAATCGAAAATAACACCTAGGTTTTTTTCCTGTTTTTTAATATTTATTGCCCGTGAATTAAAATGTGCAGCTAGATTCTCTCTCTGCTTTGGCTCCAACAATAAGTACTTTGGTATTGTCTTGATTTAGCTGGAAGAATTTAAATCACTAATACAGTGTAATAATTTATCGTGGAGCACCTCTGGTGACATAGAAATTTGTATCTGCATAGCAATGCTGTGCTTTCTGATAACGCTGCCAAGGGGTAACATATTTAAACTGAACAGTACCGGACCCAAAATCTAACCTTGTGGAAAGCCACATGTGATGTGTATTTTCTCTGAGTTATGTTCACCAAGGGTGACAAAAAAACTTGACCAAACAAATTTAGAACTGGACCAGAGGCCAACCACCTCTCCAGTCTGTCCAGAATTCATCATGGTCAACAGTGTTGTGTTGAATGCAGCACTTCAATCTAAGAGTACAAGGACAGAGAGCTGTTTGGCATCTGTATTGGCTCTAAGGCTGTCTCTGTGTTGTGGTGGGCATGAAAACCAGATTAGAATTTTTCAAAAATACAGTTGGCACTTAAAAACGAATTTAGCTATTTGAACACTAATTTCTAAGAGCCGAAGAATCTAGATTTATTTTCTTCAGACAGGGTTTCACCATAGCAGTTTTTAGTGCAGTGGGAAAGTGCCTGTGAACAAGGAGTGATTAAAAATGAAATAGGCGTCCCGCTAGCGGGACATCAGCCGACAACATCCGGTGAAATTTGAGGGCGCGCAATTAAAATAAATAATGGTAATATTAAACATTCATGAACATACAACTATCTTATATAATTCAAAAGCTTAAATTATTGTTAATCTAACTGCGTTGTTCGATTTCCAATAGGCTTTAGGGCAAAAGCATACCATGCGAATGTCTTAGGACGGCGCCCCACATCAACATATTTTTCAACCAGCACAGGTTTCATAAAATCACAAATACCGATTTAAATAAATCACTTACTTTTGAAGATTTTTTTCTGTTTGCAATCCCAAGCTACAACATGGTTGGTTGTTTTGTTAGATAAAATCCTTCTTTATATCCCAAATAGTCTTTTTAGTTGGCGCCATCGATTTCAGTAATCCACTCGGAGTCCAAAAAGCTACCGCTAAACTTCGTCCAAACAAGTCAAACAACGTTTCTATTTAATCCTCAGGTTCTCTAAAATGTAATTAAACTATACTATTTCATACGGAAAGTAGTATGTTCAATAGGAAAGCAAAAGTAGTCAGCGCGCGCCCTCTCTCTCACGCGCCGAAAGACTGATATTGTTCTGGTGCTCTCCTAACCAAAACTCAAAATGATTGCTTGTTTTTCATCTAGTGGAAGCCATAGGAATTGCAATCTGGGAGACGGAATTACATAGGAACAATAGGTTTCAGCAAATCGTTACATCCATTTAAATCACTTCACTGCAACTTTACGTCAAAGGGGCAGTCCTTAGAAAAACATTTATCCAGCTCGACTGCTTCACGGCACAGGCATGGCAAAGCAATCGCAGAATTTGTCTCGAGCAGGCGGATCTAAATGCATAACTTTCATAGCTCTACAATAAAGAATGCGACCTACACACTTCCTTAAACCTAAAATAAGTAAAGAAGTAGTTTTGTGTGGAAGTCACAACTTTCGTTTTACGTTGGAGGCAGACACATTGCATATGTTCTTCGTATTCTTCTTCTTTCTCTTGATTTTTTCTATTATTGCATTGTTGGGTTTTGAGTTTGCAAGGAAGGCATTTCACTGTTCTTGTGCATGTGATATTAAAACTTGAAATTTACTCAGAACGACAAAATTGAGCCCTCTACATAGCCCTTCTCCCCTTGTCTCTAGGAGGGATGCATGCTGTTTAAATGGCCCAAATGTTGATTTAGACGTTCACAAATTTAACAGTTTGACTATGTCATGATATGTTTGGTAAAGTAATAAAGAAGGTGAAATATTTTGGGTAGATTTTAATAAAACAGATAACTATATATGGACATATTACAAAGTATGAAAAGGCATATTCACTCACAATAAAAAAAAAATCTCGTTTCTCATACCATATTTGTATATGTTATGTTATACTTTTATTGTGTACTAGATCATATGGGTTGAAAAGTACACAAATAATTCCAGGTGAAAGCTAAAGATCATAGCTTTCTATGGGGGACACTACTACATTAATAAAATATTGCCCTCTTGCTGGATTGATAACTAAACCATAGCGAAACAGTGCAGAACGGCTGTCAGCTCAACTGGTTTTAAAGATCCCATTATTGGTTATGCCCACTCTGGCTGAATTCCAATAGAAATTATGAATCACTTTGCAAGCCAGCATAACCAGCATAATGTGACTTGACGCTGGTGTTGTGTGTGAGGCTGGTCACCAAAAAAAAAAACAAAGCAAAGCTGGTCGCCAGCGAAAGCACAACCAAGGTTGGTCTATGCTGTTTCTTTCAGCAGAGTCCTCTCCTCGATAAACATTGAGTCAATATGGAGTGATGAATGCAGGTCTGTTGAATGGTGAGGGAGGTGTCCCCCAAATGCGCACACGTTCCAGTATGATTATAATAGGATTTAAACCATTTTACATCTATATGTAAACTGCAAACTAACAAACTCAAAATCACACACTGAAGATTTTATTTTATTTAACCTTTATTTAACCTCTTGACGCTAGGGGTCAGAATTTTCTTTTTCTTAAAATATCGTTCCCAACGTAAATGGACATTTTCTCTGGCCCACATCGTAGAATATGCATATAATTTACAGATTAGGATAGAAAACACTCCAAAGTTTCCAAAACTGTCAAAATATTGTTTGTGAGTATAACAAAATGTATTCTGCAGACGAAAACCTGAGAAAATATAACCCGGAAGTGATTTTCTTTTAACTTCTTGTGGGCAGGGGCCAGCATTTTCACTTTCGGAAAAATAGCATGCAAAAATTCAACTGCCTGCTACTCATCCCCAGAATATAAGATATGCATAGTATTACTAGATTTGGATAGAAAACACTCTGAAGTTTCTAAAACTGTTTGAATCATATCTGTGAGAATAACAGAACTCATGTAGCAGGCAAAACCCTGAGGACAAACCATTCAGAATTTGTATTTTTTTGATGTCACTGTCTTTTCAATTAGGTTTTTTAGAGACACCAGATTGCTAATGGACTTGCTTGCAGTTCCTACCGCTTCCACTGGATGTCACCAGTCCTTGGAATTTGGTTGAGGTTATTCCTTTGTGTACTGAAGAAGTAGGGCTATCGTAAATGAGGGTCACATGAAGTAAATCTTTTGAGAGAGCCACGTTACGAAAAATGTTGCGTCAGTTTGTTTTCTTTTGTATTGGACACAGATCATCCCGTCTTCAAATTGATCGATTATTAACGTTTAAAAATACCTAACGTTGTATTACAAAATTAGTTTGAAATGTTTTGGTAAAGTTTACATGTAACTATATTTTGTAGAGAAGTGGCAATAGTAGGAAGCTGTGTTTTTCTGGATGAAACAGTCCAAATAAATTGACATTTTGGATATATATCGACGGAATTAATCGAACAAAAGGACCATTTGTGATGTTTTATGGGACATATTGGAGTGCCAACAAAATAATTTCGTCAAAGGTAAGGCATGATTTATATTTTATTTCTGCGTTTTGTGTCGTGCTTGCAGTGTTGAAATATGCTACTCTGTTTGTTTACTGTTGTGCTGTCATCAGATAATAGCATCTTATGCTTTCGCCGAAAAGCCTTTTTGAAATCTGACATGTTGGCTGGATTCACAACGAGTGTAGCTTTAATTTGGTATCTTACATGTGTGATTTAATGAAAGTTTGATTTTTATATCATGTTATTTGAATATGGCGCGCTGTATTTTCCCTGGCTATTGGCCGGTGGGACGTTTGCGTCCCACCTGCCCCAGAGAGGTTAAACAATCTGTGTTTCCTGGCCCGTATTTCTTCCATTTAAAGGGGTATCAACCAGATTCCTTTTCCAATGGCTTCCTCAGGCGGTGACCAGGCTTTAGACATAGTTTCAGGCTTTTATTTTGAAAAATGAGCGAGATGTTTCAAAACAGGTCAGGTGTCCTCTGAATAGTTCCTGCGTGCGAGAGAGGGGGTCCCCATTTTCCTTTAGTCTCTGAATGAATAGGTTATGATCCGGTTGTAATATTATCGATTATGTTTGTTAAAAACAACCTGAGGATTGATTATAAAAAACATTTGACATGTTTCTATGACAGATACTCACAGACATTATTCAAGCAGTTTTAGAAACTTCAGAGTGTTTTCTATGTAAATTTACTAATAATCTGCATATCCTGGCTTCTGGGCCTGAGTAGCAGGCAGTTTACTTTGGGCAGGCGTTTCATCCGGACGTGAAAATACCGCCCCCTAGCCTAGAGAGGTTTTAAGTTCTTTTTTTTTTAAACGGTGGTTTCGTGTGACATGACAAAGAAAGATGAACCACAGTGTGCAGATAACAATGCCTTTTCAATGTGTGTCTCTGGCAGTCTTCATTTCCCCTAACTGTTCTTTTTCAGATGGCTGTTTATGCTGTATCATCCAAAAGTACATTACCTAAACTAATAGTCTATCCTAATGACACACAACCTTTTATTCTATGCCAATTTGCACTAGTCAGACGCCTGAGGCCTTTCTTCCTACTCGAGGCACCCTATTCGGTTTCCACCCATCATCTCCACCCAGAACAAATACCTCAGATGACTACTCAAAACAGATCACACAGGATGAGCATAGGTCTCCTAGGGTTTCCTACCCTTAATAGCGGTCTCTTTCAACATCAAGTGTTTCGGGAAAATCAAACCAAGAAGATTTTTTTCTGGTTGTCCTCGCTAAGTGTTCTCTCTGATACGTGCGGTTGTCTGTTACTGTAAACAGATTAAACCGTTTGAACATTTTAAATGACAAAACCCCTAGAAACTAGAAAAAATCCTTGAGTTTCGGGAAGTTTTTCAAAAATTACTCCATATTCGTCCAATGCAAAAACAAATGACGAAAACCCGAATAAACACAGAAATCAATTGAGACTTTTCAATTCATTTTTTTATTGTCTAGAGCTAGATAAATGAGCTTTTCTACAGGGGGAGAGTAGAGAACGTGGAGATTGGCAATGTTTGTACAGCTTTGACACTGAACAATGATGACTGTACAGAAACGAAATGTCCTTGAGGGGCTGTCAGTCAGGGGCTAGGCGGAGGGGGATGATCCCCTGGGAGGATACAAGGTGTTGGAGAGAACAGGGCAAAGACAGCACGAGCCCTGGAGAATGTGACCCGCCGCCAAGAACACTTTGGTGGACTAGCGAATGCTTCGGCTGCCCGCCAAACAGGAACTTTTTGGTTAAGGTTTTAGTGCCTTTACAGGAGCCAGCCCAGATCAGGATCCAAAGATCACACGTATACATACACAGACACAAATAAAGGCCTGCATGTAAATGCCAACATTGGTGTGTGTGCAATCAACCACTCATACAGACCTACAAAATAGACCAGGGTTTCCCAAACTTGGTCCTGGGCCCGTTTTGTGTTTTGCCCTAGCACTACACAGATGATTCAAATTATCAAAACTTGATAATGAGTTTGTTATTGAATCAGCTGTGTAAAAACCAAAATGTGTACACAGGGGAGGCCCCAGGACCGAGTTTGGGAAACCCTGTTATACGCTACACACACATGCACACTGACAGTGCCTTCCAAAAGTATTCAGACCCCTTGACTTTTTCCAAATTTTCTTGAGTTACAGCCTTATTCTAAAATGTATAAAAAAAAAATATTTCCCCTAATAAATCTACACACAACACCCCATATTGGCAAAGAAAAAACAGCTTGCTTTTTTTTGCAAATATATACAAAATAAAACATTATATTTAAATAAGTATTCAGACCCTTTACTCAGTACTTTGTTGAAGCACCTTTTGCAGCAATAACAGACTCGAGTGTTCTTGGTTATGACGCTACAGGCTTGGCACACCTGTGTTTGGGAAGTTTCTCCTATTCTTCTCTGCAGATCCTCAAGCTCTATGAGGTTGGATGGGAAGCGTTGCTGCACAGCTATTTTCGGGTCTCTCCAGAGATGTTCGATCAGGTTCAAGTCCGGGCTCTGGCTGGGCCACTCAAGGACATTCAGAAACTTGTTCCGAAGCCACTCTTACATTGTCTTGGCTGTGTGCTTAGGGTAATTGTCTTGTTTGGAAGGTGAACCTTTGCCCCAGTCTGAGGTCCTGAGTGCTCTGGAGCAGGTTTTCATCAGGGATATCTATACTTTGCTCCATATCTTTTCCTCAATCATGACTAGTCTCCCAGTCCTCTGAAAAAACATCCCTACAGCATGATGCTGCCCCCACCATGTTCCATCCAGCCAGGTTTCCTCCAGACTTGACGTTTGGCATTCAGGCCAAAGAGTTGAATCTTAGTTTCATCAGACCAGAGAATCTGGTTGCTCAGTTTGGCTGGGCGACCAGCTCTAGGAAGAGTCTTATTGGTTCCAAACTTCTTCCATATAAGAATGACAGAGGCCACTGTGTTCTTGGGGACCTTCAAAGCTGCAGAAATGTTTTGGTACCCTTCCCCAGATCTGTGCCTTGACATAATCCTGTCTCTGCGCTCTACGAACAATTCCTTCAACCTCATGGCTTGGTTTTTGCGCTGACATTCACTGTCAACTGTGGGAACTTATATAGACAGGTGTGTGCCTTTCCAAATCATGTCCAATCATTTGAATTTACCACAGGTGGACTCCAATCAAGTTGTAGAAACATCTCAAGGATGATCAATGGAAACAGGATCCACCTGAGCTCAATTTCAAGTCTCATAGCAAAGGGTCTGAATTCTTATATAAATAAGGTATTTCTGCTAAAGGTTAGAGCTGCCGATTTCAAGGAGCGGGACTCTAACCTGGAGGCATTTCTGTTTTAAATGTGTAAAACATTTGATGACATTTCTAAAGACCTGTTTTTGCTTTGTCATTATGGAGTACCGTGTGTAGATTGGAAGATAATAAGATAATAATTAAATCCAGTTCAGAATAAGGCTTTAACATATCAAAATGTGGAAACGTCAAGGGGTCTGAATACTTTTCGAATGCACTATACATACCCTACTTTACTTATTGTACAAACATACAAAATACAGGCACACACACTCACAGGAACATGAAGTCACAATTCACAGTGATTAAGCGCTCTCGTGACAGGTAGGGTAATAGATTGATTAACTGTGTTATGTAAGTGCAGAGTTTTTCTTTTGGCTTCTGGTAAGGTGCTAGCTGATGTCTGACAGTTTGATGCCTTCATGTGCTTAAAAATGGTTGCTGCAAATATAACCCACATTGAAACAATACAAACTCCACCTGTCAACGTATTTAAGAGGACAGTAACCCATTTCCTCTATTTCAAGTGGTTATCGACAGACACTCTTGAACTGCAGTTTGAATCCAAGCGCTAATTGCGACATCACCATAGACACAATGTAGCACTATTTAATGTAACACTGTTTAACGTAGCACAAATTTTTTTTGTAGACTAGTGTCCTATCCAGAGCCATAATGGGCCATTCTGGCAAGGACAATGCTACTTAATTATAAGAGCGTAAGCACCTCTAGCTTGAGGTCCCAGACTTAACTAAGTATGATCAATAATGTTACTCAAATGGAGTAAAGTAACAGAATGCCGAATATTGTCTTTGTAGATAAATATTTTTTCATAACCAGTGTGATATTGAATAGATTGCACGGTCTTGTCCTGAGTCAACCCTAAATGATGAAGCAATGTGCTATCCAAGAGCATAATACTTTCATCATCTGTCATGTGATTATTGAACAGTCACTACACTTAACAAATGACAAAATGCTTTTAAAATGTAATCCATTTTAGAATACGGCTGTAACGTAACAAAATGTGGAAAAGGGGAAGGGGTCTGAATACTTTCCGAATTAACTGTAGGTAACACAGACAAAGTCTCATCTTACTTGTGTGTAAATTCTTTCGTTGTGTGGAAAAATGAAATACTATCCAAATTAACTGCACCGTGAGTGCCCCGGGATTTGCCTAAGACAAAACCGACATGTTCTCTTGGTATCGCTTTACCGCTTTACCTGCCTTCTGTTGGTGGAATTTCACTTCTTTCACATTGTCCTTGCCATTGGTGAGCTGGGCATACCTTCAAAAGGTTTCCAAGTGAATGACAACATGGCTAAGAGCCCTTTGACAATGTCACTGTATAAAGAGCAACCTCATCCTGTCTTGCTTTCACGTTTGTATGACATGGCTTTGAGGTCCATAGTTGATTTTCCAGTTTTAAACTGTGTCCCTGTCACGTTCCTGACCTTATTTCCTTTATTTTGTCTTTGTTTAGTATGGTCAGGGCGTGAGTTGGGGTGGGCATTCTATGTTATGTGTTTCTATGTTGAGTTCAATGTATTAGCCTGATATGGTTCTCAATTAGGGGCAGGTGTTTTACGTTTCCTCTGATTGAGAACCATATTAAGGTAGGCTGTTCTCACTGTTTGTTTGTGGGTGATTGTTCCTGTGTCAGTGTTTGTACCACACGGGACTGTTTCGTTTCGTTCGTTCGTTCGTTCGTTCGTTCGTTCGTTCGTTCGTGTGTTCCGTCCTGTTCGTGCGTTCATGTGTTTTGTTCTCAAGTTCAGGTCTGTTCACGTCGTTTGTTATTTTGTAGTTTGTTCAAGTGTTTTTCGTCTTCGTTTAAATAAACGTGATTATGTCTTTAAACTACGCTGCATATTGATCCGATCCTTGCTCCTCTTCAGATGAGGAGAAAGACGAGCGTTACAGTCCCTGACACACACAAACAGGCACTGGTTCACTCTCTATCGTATAAGCTACGTGTGCACCTGTTGATATATCGCTTGGCAGTTGACATTCAGGATCAATCTTTTAAGAATGACATATAGCATATACATATAGATCAGTGGAGGCTCCTTAGAGGAAGAAGGGGAGGACCATCTTCCTCAGTAAATTCCATAAAAATAGAGAAACATAAAAGAGTTATCCAATTTAGATAGAACTATACTAAATATGTTTACATCTAATCAAATAATTTCTTAAACAGTAGCATCAGCAGTCCTCTGTAGGATAGCACCATAGTATAGCCAGAGGACAGCTAGCTTCTGTCCTCCTCTGGGTACATTCAATACAAAACTTAGGAGGCTCATGGTTCTTACCCCCTTCCATCGACTTACACAGTAATTATGGCAACTTCAAGAGGATGTCCTCCAACCACCAGAGCTCTGCAGCATGAACTGAAATGGTGTCCACCCAATAAAAGGATTGGAGAAGGAATCTAGTACTGAAAGTATAAACTACAACTATCTTTGCACTGCAGTGCATAAAATGTCTTGAGTAGTTGGGTCATAAATAGAGAAAGACAATGGTTAAACAGTTTTGAAGAAATTAAATCTTTCCAAAATTAAGAAGAAGCAAGAGAGAGCGATAGAGAGAGAGAGATCTAGCTATATTTGGTCGTATTTTTTTTGCTTTCCCTTAGCTTGCAAATGCAGCTAACTCGTTTAGCCTACTCAAACACCCAGCTCAAACAGACTGGGATACTATGTTAGCTAGCTGGCTATGTCTATCCAACACTGGAACTCTTGCAAGACAAGGTAAGCTTTTGGATTTATAAATGTATTGCCACAGGGGCTCGCAGTTGTAACTGCTAAACTGCTTATGCAGTTAGCTAGTTTAGCCGACTCAATCACCTGGCTCAAACAGAGAGAGGGCTGCTATGTTAGCTAGCTGGCTATTGCTATCCATCACTCAAACTCTTCCAAGGTTTTGGTTTTATTACTGTATTGCCACCAGGGCCATCTGGTGTAACTGCTAAACTACTTTCTGAGGGTTTTGGCTGTGTGTAGCGGTTAGCGGTCATGATATGAAGGTTTGGAAAGTAATTGTTTTTCGCCTGGTCACGGACAGCTGATGTGTTGTGCACTGAAGTTCACAAGCGAATTGGAAAAGGTGAAAGGAGTAGAGCGCCTAGATAGTTGAAAGAACAAATTATATATACAACGAGCAAAGTGATCATGCTGTTTTTATGTGGCTACTATGAAAGTGAACCGTTTGAGTGTGATCAGGGGTACAGTATATTCATTCCGCCGATTCTGTTAAAAAACATTTCTTAAATGGAAGCATTTGCAACTGTTGGGCTAATGATTACACCCTAGATCAGCTAGATGCAGGCAAGAGTGTGCAAGGCAGTATTGAATGTGTCACTGTATGTCACATTGATTACTCAAAATGCTCTTGACCTGTGCACTTACGTTGTAAACTTTCATTCATAGCCTAGGTTGTAGTAACCTCATGGTGGGTACAAGGAAAATTAGAGTATCATGTAGTAGCCTAAACTTATCCATGTTACATTGAGCTGGGTGAATGGAATATAAATGACTTTCATCAATATGCTGTAAAAGAAATAAGGCCATGGTCATAAAAATAAAATTAGAAATTCTACCTCATCTTAAACGGCACCAATCACCACTGATATAGATTTACAAACCCTAAGACAGGGTTTCCCAAACACCCCCCTGTGTGCATGTTTTGTTTTTTGCCCTAGCACTACACAGCTGATTCAAATAACCAACTCATCATCAAACTTTGCTCATTTGAATCAGCTGTGTAGTGCTACGGCAAAAAACAAAACATGCACCCAGGGGGGGCCCCAGGACCAAGTTTGGGAAAATCTGCAATAAGACACCCTTCGCATCACAGTCACACTCTGCATTGATCAACACCAGGGATTATTTTCGCCATGATATTTACAGAGCTAAATGCGCTACTGGGTACTTGGGCCACAATCACAGCAAAGATGGGCAGATACTGATTCAGCTCCAGCTAAATACCCTGCTGAAAAAAGCAGCATAGACCAGCATAGGCTGGTGACCAACCTTAGTTGTGTTTTTTCTGGTGACCAGCCATGCGCTGTGTTTTGGACACATGCAAAACCAACATCAAGTAACATTATGCTGGCTTGCAAAGTGATGTGTAATTCCTATTGGAATTCAACCTGAGTGGGGATAACCAACAATTGGGATCTTTAATCTGCATTCAGATCGACTGTCAAGGTTAAGAAAATGAATATATGAGACTACCTAAAACATCTAAACTGGAATAACCATTTCTGTAACGGTGCAATACGTCCAACTAAAAGATTGTATTAGTTTAGAAAAATGTATGTTATTTATGTTTGTGTGGCATAATATAATTTAATTGATTAATTAACCAGACTGTCACTGTAACGGCATTCATCGGAAGAAGGTGAGGACAAAGGTGCAGCGTGATATGTGTTCATATTATTTATTCGGAACTGAAAACTGAATACAAAATAACAAAAAGAATAACCGGAACAGTTCTGACAGGTGATACAAACACTAAACAGGAAATAACCACCCACGACTAAAAGTGGGAAAACAGGATACCTAAGTATGGTTCTCAATCAGAGACAACGATAGACAGCTGCCTCTGATTGGGAACCATACCTTAACATAGAAATACAAAACCATAGAATGCCCACCCACATCACACCCTGACCAAACAAAAATAGAAACATACAAAGTAATCTACGGACTCTGGCCGCAAAACCTGAACCTATAGGGCAGGGTCTGGGTGGGCATTACTCCGCAGTGGCGGTTCTGGTGAGGGACGTGGACCCCACTCCACTTCTGGCTCGGCCCACTTTAATAATGCCTCTGGAGCGGGAACCCTCACTGCCGACCCCGGACTAGAGGACGCCACTGGACTGATAGTCGAGTCTAGAGTGAGTGGCGCCTCTGTACTGACGGGCGGCTCTGGCGCCTCTGGACTGACGGGCGGCTCTGGGGCCTCTGGACTGACGGGCGGCTCTGACGCCTCTGGACTGACGGGCGGCTCCGGCAGCTCCAGACAGGAGGGCGGCTCCGGCAGCTACGGACAGGAGGACGGCTCCGGCAGCTCCGTACAGGAGGGCGGCTCCGGCAGCTCCGGACAGGAGGGCGGCTCCGGCAGCTCCGGACAGGAGGGAGGCTCCGGCAGCTCCGGACAGGAGGGCGGCTCTGGCAGCTCCGGACAGGAGGGCGGCTCTGGCAGCTCCGGACTGACGGGCGGCTCTGGCAATTTACTCTGGCAATTAAGGTCACAGTTATGAAAAGTTAGGACTCTTAAGAGGCCTTTCTACTGACTCTGAAAAACACCAAAAGAAAGCTGCCCAGGGTCCCTGTTCATCTGCGTGAACGTGCCTTAGGCATACTGCAATGAGGCATGAGGACTGTAAATGTGGCCAGGGCAATAAATTGCTATGTCCATACTGTGAAACACCTAAGACAGCGCTTCAGGGAGACAGGATGGACAGCAGATCATCCTCGCATTGGCAGACCATGTGTAACAACACCTGCACAGGATCGGCACATCCGAACATTACACCTGTGGGACAGGTACAGGATGGCAACAACAACTGCCTGAGTTACACCAGGAATGCACAATCCCTCCATCAGTGCTCAGACTATCCGCAATAGGCTGAGAGAGGCTGGACTGAGGGCTTGTAGGCCTGTTGTAAGGCAGGTCCTCACCAGACATCACTGGCAACAACGTCGCCTATGTGCACAAACCCACCGTCGCTGGACCAGACAGGACTGGCAAAACAGGACAGACAGGACTGCTTTTCACTGACGAGTCGCGGTTTTGTCTCACCAGGGGTGATGGTCGGATTCGCGTTATTCGTCGAAGGAATGGGCGTTACACCGAGGCCTGTACTCTGGAGCGGGATTGATTTGGAGGTGGAGGATCCGACATGCTCTGGGGGTGCTGTGTCACAGCATCATCGGACTGAGCTTGTTGTCATGACAGGCAATCTCAACGCTGTGCGTTACAGGGAAGACATCCTCCTCCCTCATGTGGTACCCTTCTTGCAGGCTCATCCTGACATGACCCTCCAGAATGACAATGCCACCAGCCATACTGCTCGTTCTGTGCGTGATTTCCTGCAAGACAGGAATGTCAGTGTTCTGCAATGGCCAGCGATGAGCCCGGATCTAAATCCCACTGAGCACGTCTGGGACCTGTTGGATCGGAGGGTGAGGGCTAGGGCCATTCCCCACAGAAATGTCAGGGAACCTGCAGGTGCCTTGGTGGAAGTGTGGGGTAACATCTCACAGCAAGGACTGGCAAATCTGGTGCAGTCCATGAGGAGGAGATGCACTGCAGTACTTAATGCAGTTGGTGACCACACCAGATAATGACTGTTACTTGTTCAGTTTATGTCTCAGTTGTTGACTCTTGTTATGTTCATACAAATATTTACACATGTTAAGTTTGCTGAAAATAAACACAGTTGACAGTGAGAGGAAGTTTCTTTTTTTGCTGAGTTTACGTGTGACATTTGTTTTGATTTAGAATGGACCAGGGGGTGCAGGAAAAATAAATGCCATCTTTGCACTTAAACAGCAAATGGATGACGCTTTACCCCGTGGTTTATTTTCATGCCAGCAGGTAGGATATACTCCTGTTGTAAATATAAGCAATGTGCATAATATTTGGAAAGTTGATAAATAAATATAGTATGCCTAGCCTACAGAAAGCTGATGGGAGCTTCTATTTATTAGCGGCCATCACTTTGTTTTCTCCCGCAATTATAATTCCATAGCCTATCGAAATGTTGTGCAACATGAGCTCATGGGCTCTCATGAAGTGTTTGATTAGATTTTTGAACACATTTGCATGGATGTCAGAGTGATTAGAGGGACAATAGAGTGCTGAGTACCAGGCAGTTAGCAAGTTTGGTAGGCTACTAATGACCAGCAGCATCAGAGCTTGGAGAAACCTAATTACCGTGTCTAAACGGTCATGTGGAATTTGACTGCCTTCATGACTCATGACCGCCGGTGTGGTGGTAATACAGTCACTGCAACAGCTCTAGTCTTATATTATCTCCAATGTATCGGCCATGTAAATAATCTGTCTGATTAGGATGAATAATATCCGACAATACCTTTTTATTTTTATGCGCTATGCATTTTGCTAGAATTTTTGCATCACGACATTGAACTGTAAGAGACCTAGATTTTTTTAATGACTGGATCTTTATATTTACTACCTGGATCCTGTTTCAGTAATAATGAAATCAGACCTTGTTGAGTGTCTGATCATTTTCCATTTATATAGGAGTGGTTAAAACATGCTAATAACAGTCCTCTGAGTATATAATTTTTTTTGTTGGTATACCTCCATTGGAATGTCATCCAGCCCTGGAGTTTTCCCGGACTTAAAGGCTTTAATTGCATCAATAAGTTCCTCATCTGTAATTTGGCCTTCACATGAGTCTTTCTGTACAGCTGTTAATTTGACATTATTCATAGAAAAAAAATCCTACCAATTAGCTTCGGTTAGTGGAGATGGAGGAGACTGAAACAAAAACATATGCTTAAAGTATTTTACTTCCTCTTTCAAAATATAGTTTGGTGAATCATGGGTGACTCAGACACACTTGTCTAAATTGATGGGTCATTTGAAAGAAATGCTACAACCCCCAGCCACATCTTGCTACAGTGGTTCTTCCATTAAATGTTTTCAGCTTATGCCGCGACCGTTTGTGGTAGATTGTGTCAGATTGTGGTAAATTGCGTCATTCTGGCAACAATGACTGACACTTAATTAAATGACGTGCTGTAGAATTCTGCGGTACTCCACAAGCTGTGCTGCAGTACGTCGCAACTTTTAAAGGAAGAAACACTGTAAGTCGATGGATCTCCACAGAAGGTGTAAACGGTACAGACAAATGTTTACTTGCATAGTATAAATATTTGTATTTGTATTTATTTAAAAAAGCAGCAGCTACTCTTTCTGGTGGCCAGTAAAATTAAGACAGTTTTTACCATTTTAAAACATTACAACACATTCACAGATTTCACAACACACTGTGTGCACTCAGGACCCTACTCCACCACTACCACATATATACAGTACTATATCCATGTGTATGTATAGTGCGTATGTTACGTGTGTGTGCGTATGCATGTGTTTGTGCCAATGTTTGTGTTCAAAGTCTCCGCTGTTCCATAAGGTGGTTTTTTAAATCTAATTTTACTACTTGCGTCAGTTACTTGATGTGGAATGGAGTTCCATGTAGTCATGGCTCTATGTAGTACTGTGTGCCTCCCATAGTCTGTTCTGGACTTGGGGACTGTGAAGAGACCTCTTGTGGCATGTCTTGTGGGGTATGCATGGGTGTCCGAGCTGTGTGCCAGTAGTTTAGACAGACAGCTCGGTGCATTCAACATGTCAATACCTCTCATAAATAAAAGTAGTGATGAAGTCAATCTCTCCTACACTTTCAGCCAGGAGAGACTGACATGCATATTATTAATATTAGCTCTCTGTGTACATCCAAGGGCCAGCCGTGCTGCCCTGTTCTGAACCAATTGCAATTTTACTAAGTCCTTTTTTGTGGCACCTGACCACACGACTAAACAGTAACAAACTAGGGCCTGTAGGACCTGCCTTGTTGATAGTGTTGTTAAGAATGCAGAGTATCGCTTTATTTTAGTGTTCGTCCAAGCAGTT
This sequence comes from Salvelinus alpinus, assembly GCF_045679555.1. Lineage (NCBI taxonomy): Eukaryota > Metazoa > Chordata > Actinopteri > Salmoniformes > Salmonidae > Salvelinus > Salvelinus alpinus. The sequence goes on from NC_092101.1 coordinate 4,858,114, forward strand.
TAGTCATCTCAACTTGCTCAATTTCCACATGATTTATTACAAGATTTAGTTGTGGTTTAGGGTTTAGTGAGTGTTTTGTTAAAAATACAATGCTTTTAGTTTTAGAAATATTTAGGGCTAACTTATTCCTTGCCACCCACTCTGAAACTAACTGCAGCTCTTTGTTAAGTGTTGCAGTCATTTCAGTCACTGTAATAGCTGACGTGTATAGTGTTGAGTCATCCGCATACATAGAAACTCTGGCTTTACTCAAAGTCAGCGGCATGTCGTTAGTAAAAATTGAAAAAATTAAGGGGGCCTAAACAGCGACCCCGGGGAATTCCTGATTCTAACTGGACTATAATTGATAGGCTTCCATTAAAGAACACCCTCTGGGTTCTGTTAGACAAGTAACTCTATATCCACAGTATAGCAGGGGGGTGTAAAGCGATAACACATACGTTTTTCCAGCAGCAGACTATGATCAATGATGTAAAAAGCTGCACTGAAGTCTAACGAGACAGCCCCCACAATCATTTTATCATCAATTTCTCTCAGCCAATCATCAGTCATTTGTGTAAGTGCGGTGCTTGTTGAGTGTCCTTCCCTATAAGCATGCTGAAATTCTGTTGTCAATTTGTTTACTGTAAAATAGCACAATTTTTTCCAGAAGTTTACTAAGGGTTGGTAACAGGCTGATTGGTCGGCTATTTGAGCCAGTAAAGGGGGCTTTACTATTCTTTGGTAGCGGAATGATTTTAGCTTCCCTCCAGGCCTGAGGGCACGCGCTCTCTAGTAGGCTTAAATTGAAGATGTGGCAAATAGGAGAGGCAATATCGTCTGCTCTTATCGTCAGTAATTTTCCATCTAGATTGTCAGACCCCGGTGGCCTGTCATTGTTGATAGACAACAATGGGAGAAAAAAATTAACCTCTTCTACATGGACTTTAAGGAATTCAAAAGTACAATTCTTGTCTTTCATAATTTGGTCCGATATACTTGGATGTGTAGTGTCAGCATTTGTTGCTGGCATGTCATCCCTAAGTTTGCTTATCTTGCCAATGAAAAAGTCATTAAAGTAGTTGGCAATATTAGTGGGCTATGTGATGAATGAGCCATCTGATTCAATAAATGAAGGAGCCGAGATCGCTTTTTTTCCCAAAATGTTATTTAATGTGCCCCAAAGCTTTTAACTATCATTCTTTATATAATTTATATTTGTTTCATAGTGTAGTTTCTATTTCTTTTTATTTAATTTAGTCACTTGATTTCTTAATTTGCAGTACGTTTGCCAATCATTTGGGCTGCCAGACTTAATTGCAATACCTTTTGCCTCATCCCTCTCAACCATACAATTGTTAAATTCCTCGTCAATCCAAGGGGATTTAACAGTTTTTACAGTAATTTTCTTAATGGGTGCGTGCTTATTAGTGACTGGAATAAGTAGTTCCATAAATGCGTCAAGTGCAGCGTCTGGTTGCATCGACAACATATGAATCACTACAAAACTTCTTGTATGACCTCTCACACACTATATTAGGCTCAGCCTTTGGAATTTTGGTTTTCCTAGATGGCTATTATATTGTGATCACTACAGCCTATGGATTTTGATACTGCTTTAAAGCAAATATCTGCAGCGTTAGTAAAAATGTGATCAATACATGTTGATGATTTAATTCCTGTGCTGTTTGTAACTACCCTGGTAAGTTGACTGACAACCTGATCCAGGTTGCAAGCACTGGTTACAGTTTGACGTTTTTTCCTGAGTGAGCAGCTTGATGATAGCCAGTCAATATTTAAATCACACAGAAAATATACTTCTCTGTTGATATCACATACATTATCAAGCATTTCACACATATTATCCAGATACTGACTGTTAGCCCTTGGTAGTCTATAGCAGCTTCCCACAAGAATGGGCTTGAGGTGAGGCAGACGAACCTGCAGCCATATTACTTCAACAGTATTTAACATTAGATCGTCTCTAAGCTTTACAGGAATGTGGTTCTGAATATAGACCGCAACACCGCCTCTGTTGGCATTTCTGTATTTTCGGTAGATGTTATAACCATGTATTGCTACCACTGTATCGTCAAAGATATTATCTCAGTGAGTTTCCAAGATCGTCAGAATATGAATGTCATCTGTTACAAGCAAGGTATTGACTTCATGGACCTTGTTTTCTTAGGCTACATATGTTAATATGGGCTATTTTTAGCACTTTTCTGGGTTGCTTGATTGTTTTTAATGCTTTACTGGGAAGCTTATCAGAAGTAGACTTACTCATGTTATTTACATTGGAGCTGATAGTGCAGGGTGAGCTGCATTAAGTGGTCTTCCTACTATTGCACACCGCCTCAGTGCTAACAGTGTAACTCTGGTTTATAGGCTAATGATTACTGCTTAAAATAGCTGTAGGATAAACAGATGTATTTGGTGCAATTAGGGGTACATACATTAAATGACTTACATCGTGTTTGCCAATGCCCCTAAGATCATGTACATTTGATGCAGCATTATGACGACTCACGATGGTAGGGATTAACTGAGCTGGTCTTGGATCATTTACCAGTCATTGTTTCAACGCAACCTTGAAATGCGTGGACAGAGTCCAGGAGCCAAGATGATTTGGATGGACTTGGGAGTATCTTCTGTTTCCAGAAGGTGTCAAAGTTATTAAAGTTATCAAAAGTGACTCCAGCAGAGCTACAGTAGTCTTTTAGCCAGATGTGTAATGCCAGCAGTCTGCTGAATCTTTCACACCCACAGCCCAACGATGGTATTGGACCTAAAATTACTGCCATTTCTTTTGTCTTTTAATGCTAAAATCAGTTCTTTAAAATCAATTTTCAAATGTTCTGAGCTAACCCTCCTGATGTCGTTTGACCCCACATGGACTTCGACAGTGTCAGCTCCCGGCATCTGTGGTAGAACAGTCGGAAGCAGCCTTGTTATGTCCTGTACTCGTGCTCCTGGGTAGCGCAGGGATTTTGCCTAGGGGACCGAGATGTTTCTCACCATAGAGCTGCCTATGATGACAGCTGGTGACGTTGAATGGGCCGGTCTCTCAGGGAGCTCCGAGGATCCGAACCCGAGGTAGAAACCACCGGAGAGGGAGACAGAGCCGAGGACAAAGACGGAGGTACAGCGGCTTGGGAAAGTATTCATCCCCCCCTTGGTATTTTTCCTATTTTGTTGCCGTACAACCTGGAATTAAAATATATTTTTTTGTATCAAATGTTTGTATCGTTTGATATACACAACATGCATACCACTTTGAAGATGCAAAATATTTTTTCTTGTGAAACAAACAAATGACAGAACTTGAGCATGCATAACTATTCACACCCCCCAAAGGTTATACTTGGTAGAGCTACCTTTTGAAGCAATTACAGCTGCAAGTCTCTTGGGGTATGTCTCTATAAGCTTGGGACATCTAGCCACTGGGATTTTTGCCCATTCTTCAAGGAAAAACTGCTCCAGCTCTTTCAAGTCAAATGGGTTCCGCTGGTGTACAGCAATCTGTAAGTCATATCACAGATTCTCAATTGGATTGAGGTCTGGGCTATTCCAAGACATTTAAATGTTTCCCCTTAAACCACTTGATTGTTGCTTTAGTAGTATGCTTACGGTCATTGTCCTGCTGGAAGGTGAACCTCCATCCCAGTCTCAAATCTCTGGAAGACTGAAACAGGTTTCCCTCAAGAATTTCCCTGTATTTACCACCATCGATCATTCCTTCAATTCTGACCAGTTTTCCCAGTCCCTGCCGATGAAAAACATCCCCACAGCATGATGCTGCTACCCCCATGCTTCACTGTGGGGATGGTGTTCACGGGTGATGAGAGGTGTTGGGTTTGTGCCAGACGTAGCGTTTTCCTTGATGCCAAAAAGCTCAATTTTAGTCTCATCTGACCAGAGTACCTTCTTCCATATGTTTGGGGAGTCTCCCACATGCCTTTTGGTGAACACCAAACATGTTTGCTTAATTTTCCTTCGAGCAATGGTTTTTGTCTGGCCACTCTTCCATAAAGCCCAGCTCTGTGGAGTGTACGGCTTAAAGTGGTCTTATGGACAGATACTCCAATCTCCGCTGTGGAGCTTCGCAGCTCCTTCAGGGTTATCTTTGGTCTTTTTGTTGCCTCTCTGATTAATGCCGTCCTTGCCTGTCCTGTGAGCCCTCTCTTGGCAGGTTTGTTGTGGTTCCATTTTTTATGATGGATTTAATTGTGCTCTGTGGGATGTTCAAAGTTTCAGATATTTTTTTATAACCCAACCCTGATCTGTACTTCTCCACAACTTTGTCCCTGACCTGTTTGGAGAACTCCTTGGTCTTCATGGTGCCACTTGCTTGGTGGTGCCCCTTGCTTAATTAATGGTGTTGCAGACTCTGGGGCCTTTCAGAACGGGTGTATATATACTGAGATGATGTGACAGATCATATGACACTTAGATTGCACACAGATGGACTTTATTTAATTAATTATATGACTTCTGGAGGTAATTGGTTGCACCAGATCTTATTTAGGGGCATCATAGCAAAGGAGGTGAATGTATATGCACGCACCACTTTTCCATTTTAATTTTAATTAAAAACATTTGAAACAAGTATTTTTTTTATTTCACTTCACCAATTTGGACCATTTTGTGTATGTCCGTCACATGAAATCCAAATAAAAATCAATTTAAAATACAGGTTGTAATACAACAATATAGGAAAAACGCCAAGGGGGATGAATACTTTTCCAAGGCACTGTACCGCCGGATCTTGATTGGGAAGCCACCATGGACGAAGGTGCCGGAACCTCTGGATCCAGGGCGGCAAAGCTGTTTCTGGTCTGTATCAGTTCCGGGCTCAACATCTCCATGGAGACCCCCGTTGCCAGAGGACGTCTTCTTTGACTTCCACGGCGAGTGACGTACCTCCATGGCTGGTGGTTGGGTCGAGATGAGCTCCATTCTCCAGAGAAGGGGGAGACCTCTTCGGGGATGGAACCCTGCCTAGCACCGGCCAGTCGGCTGTGGAGAGCCGACAAGGCAGCAAAACAATTAAAAGTATGTGGTCATGGGTTCCCCAGTAGCTTATGTAGGTTTGCTACTTGCTTGCTACGAGTAGCTACTTCGCTCCTGTAGTCCTCCGCACGAATGCAGTTGCTACATTGAAAGTCGACAGCGTTCAACAACAACAAACATACGTTGCGCTTTGATGATGTCAGTGTATGAAGGAGATGAGGCAAATGGTGGTCACACCAGATACTGACTGATTTATCAGAAATAGATAGTGTAAAATTAAGTAAAATATACAGTATGTACAAGAACAATAAAAAAAAGAATTAAAATAAATCGTATGGCGTGTGTCATTTGAGAGAACAATTTGAATAGAAGCACTGCAGATAGTGCTGGTCCGTCCGAACCACGCAGGAACAAGGGAATCTATAATCGGAGAGCCTTTCTATCCTGCCCTTGAACTTGGCTATGGACATGTGATGTCCAAAACTCCCTGATCTTCTCAAAAATATTGATTTGTCTAGCTGTGTCCAGTCCAGGTGGTGCTTGTAGAGGCAGACCTTCTATGGGGGGAAGGATGTCAGCGTTGCACAGCAGCTGAAACCTGGTACCAATTGAGTCCGAACTCTCCTTGGCGACAACAACACTAGGCTCCAGAGCATCGAAGCTGTCAAAAAAAATAAATTTGAAGACATTACAACCTTGCAAAACATCAATACACCTCCGAAGTTTAGATGAGAAGAATGACCTCATACAATACAATGAAAGTTATTTTCACCTGAAGTGCTGGTACTGCTTGATCTGTGGCAGCAGCCTGAAGTACGGAGTCGGGTGTTGTTGCCAGCCATAGCTTTCCACCAGCACCGTACCATCCTCCAGTCCAACCAGCTGTGGGATGTTGACCCCTGTCACAGTGCTGTCCTTCACTACACCAGCAATCTCAAACAAATTGTTCACTCTGGTCTTTCAGAAGCAGTACTTGATGAGGCCAAAGCGGGGGCTAGTCGGGGGCACATTTGGTGTGGCCTGTGGCAAATTTGGTGCGGCCAACAGGAAGTAAGGTCCAGATTATGGTGGAGCTTGTGTAGGGTCTGCCAGGCACAATACCAGAGCACAAACTTGTTTTTGTTTTGGCCACTGTTTTGGCCACTGCAGTTACCACAATTCAGGTCCACACGTGTTTCCCCAACTCCATAGCTGGTGAAGAAGTGGTGCATGTAGTTGACAACTGCGCTGCTGCCTTTGCTGGATAACATGCCTTCATCAATCAAGTAGTTGACTTGTTGTGGTATTCCTTCACAGCAGACACCAAACAAGCCACACTTGTGAGGAGTTAACATGTAGATGGGACCTGGCTGCTTAGCGTCAGAAGGATAGTGCACCTGCAAACAACAAAATAACATTAAGATAAATTAAAATGTATTTTCTCACCCCTGTCAGTCTGTCTTTACACAGCTCAGTGAAAGGCATTTGCCTGCCTCACATATATATATATACATAGATAGATATACACTAAATACTATCTATCTATCTAATCTATCTATCTCTGTCCTTAATCAGTATAAAGGAAGAAATGTTGCTTACTTGTTGAGCAAAATCAAAGCTGTAATGCATCCTGATGTCTTTGCTTGCTGATTCATTAGGGCCCCCCAGAGACAACTGCAGGTATTGACAGGTGGTCTTGCAGTCAGCAACCATCTTCTGGTAGACCGGCCACTCCCTCTGAACAAGCAGGAGATGCTGCTCTTGGTTCTTGGCTGACTTAACAGCTTCTGGCAGATTGGCAGATCTGAAGACCTGATAGTTGAAACTCTGGCACTGCCAGCACAGTTATGTCCTGGGCTTAGTGCTTGAGATGTGGGGCAGCAGTTTTATCCACAGATTCCTGAGGGAAGATGGACAGACTACGCATACCTCTGGAAAATATAGAAATAATCTGAGATCAATAAAAGTAGTGCCAATCATGTTGGAGATCAATTAAATAATCAAAACTTGTGGTTTATGCTTTACATACCAATTGTGGTCATCGTATATCCTACCAACGGGACATTAAAAACTGTAATATCTTATGTTTCACTGAGTCGTGGCTGAACAACGAAATTAATAACATACAGCTGGCGGGTTATACACTCTATCGGCAGGACAGAACAGCAGCCTCTGGTAAGACACGGGGCGGGGGCCTATGTATATTTGTAAACAACAGCTGGTGCACGATATCTAAGGAAGTCTCAAGGTTTTGCTCGCCTGAGGTAGAGTATTTCATGGTAAGCTGTAGACCATACTATCTACCTAGAGAGTTTTCATCTGTATTTTTCGTAGCTGTCTACATACCACCACAGACCGATGCTGGCACTAAAACCGTACTCAATGAGCTGTATCCACCATAAGCAAACAGGCAAATGCTCATCCAGAGGCAGCGCACCTAGTGGCCGGGGACTTTATGTTAAATGTGCAACCAGAGGGGAAAAAAACTCTTGACCACATTCACTCCGCACACAGAGACACGTACAAAGCTCTGACTCGCCCTCCATTTGGCAAATCTGATAATTGTATCCTCCTGATTTCTGCTTACAATCAAAAATTAAAGCAGGAAGCACCAGTGACTCGGTCTATAAAAAAGTGGTCAGATGAAGCAGATGCTCAAATACAGAACTGTTTTGCTAGCACAGACTGGAACATGTTCCAGGATTCTTCCAATGGCATTGAGGAGTACACCACATCAGTCACTGGCTTTATCAAAAAGTGCATCGATGATGTTGTCCCCTCAGTGACTGTACGTACATACCCCAACCAGAAGCCATGGATTACAGGAAACATTTGTACTGAGCTAATGGTTAGAGCTGCCGTGTCACGACTTCCGCCGAAGTCGGCCCTTCTCCTTGTTCGGGTGGGGTTCGGCGGTCGACGTCACCGGCTATCTAGTCACCATCGATCTATTTTTCAGTTTCGTTTTGTTTTGTCTGTATTATACACACCTGGTTTCAATTCCCCCATCATGTTCCCTATTTAACCCTCTGGCTTTCATTTCTGTTTTGTCCGTGATTGTTTGTGCGTTAGTGGTTGTGATGATTACGTGTGTGTTTGTGATTATTTCCATTTGTGGAACTTTTGCCTATATTTTGAGTAAAAACACTGTGGTTTCGCTCAACACCTGTGTCCTGCGCTTGACTCCGATACTTCTCCGCACACAACCCTGACATGCCGCTTTCAAGGAGCAGGACTCTAACTCGGAAGCTTATAAGAAATCCCGCTATGTCCTCTGACGAACCATCAAACAGGGAAAGCTTCAATACAGGACAAAGATCGCATCATCCTACACCGGCTCCGACGTTTGTCGAATGTGCTAGGGCTTGCAAACCATTACAGACTACAAAAGTATGCACAGGCGAGAGCAAGCACAGCCGAGAGCCTACCAGACGAACTAAATAACTTCTATGCTCGCATCGAGACAAGTAACACTGAAACATGCAGGAGAGCATCAGCTGTTCCGGACGACTGTGTGATCACTCTCGCCGCAGCCGATGTGAGTAAGAACTTTAAGCAGGTCAAAATTCACAAGGCCAAACGGATTACCAGGACGTGTACTCTGAGCATGCGCTGACCAACTGGAAAGTGTCTTCACTGACATGTTCAACCTCTCCCTGTCTGACTCTGTATTACCAACACGACAACCATAGTCCCTGTGCCCAAAAACACAAAGGTAACCTGCCTAAACGACTACCGACCCATAGCACTCAAGTCTGTAGCCATGAAATGCTTTGAAAGGCTGGTCATTGCTCACATCAACACCATTATCCCAGAAACCCTGATGGGGCATGCCACCCCATCAGATCCACAGATGATGCAATTTCTTTTGCACTCCACACTGCCCTTTCACACCTGGACAATAGAAACACCTATGTGAGAATGCTATTCATTGATTACAGCTCAGCGTTCAACACCATATTGCCCTCAAAGCTCATCACTAAGCTAAGGACCCTGGGACTAAACACCTCCCTCTTCAATTTGATCCTGGACTTCCTCACGGGCCGCCCCAAGGTGGTAAGGGTAGGTAACAACACATATGCCACTCTGATCCTCAACACGGGGGACCATCAGGTGCGTATTTAGTCCCCTCCTGTACTCCCTGTTCAATCATGACTGCACAGCCAGGCACGACTCCAACACCATCATTAAGTTTGCCAATGACACAACAGTAATCACCGACAACAACGAGAGCCTATAGGGAGGAGTGGTGCAAGGACATACCCTGTGGTGCAAGGACAACAACCTCTCACAATGTGATCAAGACAAGGATATAATTGTGGACTACAGGAAAAGGAGGACCCGAGCACACCCCCATTCGCGTCGACGGGGCTGTAGTGGAGCAGGTGGAGAGCTTCAAGTTCCTTGGTGTCCATATCACCAACAAACTAACATGGTCCAAGCACACCAAGACAGTCGTGAAGAGGACACGACAAAACCTATTCCTCCCCAGGAGACTGAAAAGATTTGCATAGGTCCTCAGATCCTCAAAATGTTTTACAGCTGCACCATTGAGAGCATCCTGACGGGTTGCATCACTGCCTGGTAAGGCAACTGCTCTGCCTCCGACCGTAAGGCACTACAGAGGGTAGTGGGTACGGCCCAGTACATCACCGGGGCCAAGGTTCCTGCCATCCAGGACCTCTATACCAGGCGGTGTCAGAGGAAGGCCCTAAAAATGTTCTAAGACTCCAGCCACCCTAGTAATAGACTGTTTTCTCTGCTACCGCTCGGCAAGCGGTCTAGGTCCAAGAGGCTTCTAAACAGTTTCTACCCCCAAACCATAAGACTCCTGAATATCTAATCAAATGGCTACCCAGACGATCCCCCTCTTCTACGCTGCTGCTACTCTCTGTTATTATCTATGAATAGTCACTTTAATAACTCTACCTACATGTACATATTACCCTCAATTACCTCAACACCGGTTACCCCACACATTGACTCTGTACCGGTACCCCCTGTATATAGTCCCGCTATTGTTATTTTACTGCTGCTCTTTAATTATTTGTTATTCTCATCTTACTTTTTTTCAAGTCACTCTGGTTCACACTGACTGTGTGCAATGCCATAAGAATCATGAGATCTCTCTCACTGTCTGTCACAGATGCCATGGTTGCCCTTAGTTTGAAGATGTAATCCGGAGAGAGGTGTTTTATACAACAGCCCTCTGTGTTCTCTTTTTGACTCCCTATGCATTTGCAATCTCCTTATCCATTTGCGTCTGCCTGACATTCCACTGATTTTTAAACTCTGTCAACTGCTTCCGTGACAACAACAATGTTGATCACCGTTTCTTCCCCGTCACTGTCATCAGAAGACTACAATGTCTTCTTCAATTAAAATGTTTTTTCCTAAATCAGCGATTTCCTCATTGTCTGATTCATTTTCAGAGTACGAGAGAGTCAGCATGGCATGACCGTCCTCCAGAAAGTAGTCCATCACAATTTTTGCCCACTGACCTTTGTCGGTAGCACCTGATAAATTCAGGGCAACAATGTTATTGAGAGCAGTAGCAACACACTTGCAGTTCTCCATGGCTAACGTTATATATTTAGATAAAACTGCAGTAGAAAGGATTATCTACGCATAGGGAGCAGCTGATTTTATAGACACAAGATGCTACACCACAGACCAATCTGAAACTCATCTCTCGGAATGTCCAGCCAACTCATTATCTCAGCCAATCATGGCTAGCGGGAAGGTTCCTGTCTATTTCTGTGGTTAAACCAACTAGGCTCGTAATTTAACAACTTTATTCGTATTTACAGATGGCATACAAGTTAGTTATTAATTAAGGCACATGAAAGTTCAAATGTTACAGAAGGCAGTTCTAGCAAAAAACTCATTTTGATAAAAAATTTGAAACATTCAAATGGCTCTCCTGTGAAGTCGTGACTTGCGACATACACCTAGTTTCCGAAAACGAGTCAAATATGCTCGGCCAGCTTAACCAGCTAGACCATGCTGGTCAGACCAAGTAGACCAGCATCCGACCAGCACTGACCAGCATGGACCAGCATAGACAAACTTGAAATGTATGCTTGTCAATGCTGTTTATTTCAGCAGGGTGTAAGTGTGTCACTTGCTTGGTAACCCACAACCTTTAACCGCGTAAGTATCCCGTTCCCGTAGTAGAATGACAGGAAAAAGTGAAACAAATGGCGACTTTTCTCACAGATATTGGGCTAATCTCGTTCCAGACAATGTCGTCCACCACGCTAACATTTCACAGACAGTTACAATACACAGCAAATTATCCAGAGGACCCATATAGACAGCGGAACAGTGTTAAATTAACACACTGCTTAGTGTAAAGCCTTGTTCGTGACACTAGAGAGATGGTTGTTGCATTTGTCCATTTTCAGTCACACAGATAGTAAGCAAATGTGTACAAAAAAAGAGAAACTAACCTTTAACATATTTCCATGCATATTTCATAAGGCCTTGTTGTGAGGAACTAGTTGCACATCAATACACCACGGCATTGTTGAATACTCATTTATGATTGGCTCGAAGGGCATTCTAGAGCGTGTGTTATTTCTCTATTACGCATGGTATATCAATGTGGTATAATTCAATGGCTATAGTTCATTCTTACATGTTCTATGTTTGAGCTGCTTTTGAAAGTAAAAGTTGCATTGAAAACATTATATTCACTGAGCTATAGGCTATTATCTCCATTAATAATGTCCATCCATCTCCATCCTAACAGTTGGCATCGAATCAAAGTAAAATCAAACAATTGATCAATTCAATAAATGTTTTAGCAAAATCGATCCCTCAGGCACAAAGCCGAAGGCGAAAAAGATTAGTCTCACTCTCAATCTTTCACCATTACTGACGTCTACCAAGTCCGATTTGAAAGCTGAGTCATTATCTGACTAAGGCGTTAATAAACTGTTATAATATCACTTCAAATCAGGAATTTATGTACAGTACACCCCAGTTTGTGTTCAAAGCCTTAGATGTCTTGGCTGAAGAGATGCTTTTCTCCCTACTACTGCCTGCTCATAGTCTGTTTCAAGGTGGTCCAGCCTTGAGAGAAGAAATCCCTATTTTTTTCCCTCCCTTGTTGTTAGGAATGGGTATCCGTGCTTTGTATCAGCTCTGTTTCCATGTACCTGTTTTTGCGCAGCTTGACGTGCAGCTGTGTTGCCCTCCCTGGACTCTGTACAGTGCACGCCTTGTTAATCCGCTACAAAGTACTGTGATCAACAATTATGTTTAGTGCTGCTCTGTGTGTTGCCCCCACCACCACCACGGGGCGGGGGGCCTCTGTTACTGTTATCCAAAGCAGGCCGCAAATGAGACCAACCGTCTGTAGTACAGTCTACTCGTGCGTCTGACCAGAGCCCCAGTGGAACAGGTTACCTGAGCTGGCTTGCCGGGCACACAGCGGCTTTGAGGAAGTTCAAAGGTGAATGTCTTTTGCAAGACGTGGTTGTGGATCCTGGATCGGATCAGTGGATAGGGTAATTGTAAAAAAAAATAAAAAAAAATCATGTTGATTCGGATCAGATCCAATCTTCTCCAATCTCCATGAAGGCAAGTCAATGAGACCTGCTAAAAAAAAAAATATTATATTGGTATGGCCACTCAGATATTTTGTGTCTGAAAATTATGGATTGAGCCAATGTTTTTTTCAATGGGGTAATCGTTGATGGATGATTGACAACGGAGATGATTGTCCATCAAAAATCATACAATCCCGGGTGGCGCAGTGGTCTAGGGCACTGCATCGCAGTGCTAGCTGCGCCACCAGAGTCTCTGGGTTCGCGCCCAGGCTGGGCTGGGTTCGTGCCCAGGCTCTGTCGCAGCCGGCCGCAACCGGGAGATCCGTGGGGCGATGCACAATTGGCATAGCGTCGTCCGGGTTAGGGAGGTTTTGGCCGGTAGGGAGGGTTTGGCCGGTAGGGATATCCTTGTCTCAGTATGTAAAAAAATAAAAATGTAATAAAATGTATGCACTCTACTGTAAGTCGCTCTGGATAAGAGCGTCTGCTCTTGGCCGGTAGGGATATCCTTGTCTCAGTATGTAAAAATGTAAATGTAATATGTCGGCCTTTTTACGTGAATTGAACTTTTCATGGACAAAAACGGAGAATGGATGAATCCATGTTCATTCGTCTCTGTGTGGCCTCAGCCTAATTGGATACTTACAAGGATAGTCGGAGGGAAGTGACACATGGTCAGCGTCCCGTAAAACACTTAAGGAAAGCAAACACACATACAAACTTGACCTGACTTGATAAGGGGGTCCTTTTGCACTGGGAGTGGTACAACTATGATTTGGGACACAAAAGAAGTGGAGGGTGTGTCTGCCTGCTATCAAGTGGCGGGAGGGACAGTTTAGTGGGTAATGTCACCATGACTGGCTTCCTGTACACTAAAGCATTACAACAAAGTCTTTGGTCATACAGATGTAGGATCTTAATTTGTGCCAGTTTTCTACAGCAGGAAAATATTCCTGGAGCAAAAGTAAATGTGAATTATTTTGTGGATTATAATTTTTGTAGTGGCTTGATGCATTTTTCTTAAGGGAAAATCAAGTCTGAAATTTCTAAGTGAAAATAACAATCTTCGGAAGCCTTTTTTTCTGTTGCAATTTTTACCCCCCTTTTTCATGATTACAATCTTGTCTCATCACTGCAACTCTCCAACTGGCGCAGGAGAGGCGAAGGTAGAGTCATGCGTCCTCCGAAACATGACCCGCCAAGCCACGCTTCTTAACTTCTTTGGGGTAGGGGGCAGTATTTTCACGTCCGGATGAAAAGCGTGCCCAGAGTAAACGGCCTGCTACTCAGCCATAAAAGCTAGAATATGCACATTATTATTATATTTGGTTAGAAAACACTCTGACGTTTCTAAAACTGTTTGAATGATGTATGTGAGTATAACAGAACTCATAAGGCAGGCAAAAACCTGAGAAAAAATCCAAACAGGAAGTGGGAAATCTGAGGTTGGTCGATTTTCAACTCTTCAACTATTGAAGATACAGTGAGATATTGGTCATGTTGCACTTCCTAAGGCTTCCACTAGATGTCAACAGTCTTTAGAGCCTTGGCTGATGCTTCTACTGTGAAGTGCGGCCGAATGAGAGGGGATTGAGTAAGGTCTACCATTACCTGAACATGCGCTGACCATGCGCGTTCATGTGAGAGCGAGCTCTGTTCCATCCCACTTCTGAAGACAAAGGAATTCTCCGGTTGGAACATTATTGAAGAATTATGTTAAAAACATCCTAAAGATTGATTCACTACTTTGTCATGTTTCTACTGACTGTAATATAACTTTTTTACTTTTCGTCCGTACTTTCCGCTGGACTTGCACGCGCGTCGTGAGTTTGGAAAGTGTACTGAACGCTAGAACAACAAGGAGGAATTTGGACATACATTATGGACATTATCGAACAAAACAAACATTTATTGTGGAACTGGGATTCCTGAGAGTGCATTCTGATGATGATCATCAAAGGTAAGTGAATGTTTATAATGTTATTTCTGACTTCTGTTGACTGCACAATATGGCGGATATATTTTTGTCTTGATTGGGCTCTGAGCACCAACCTCAGATTATTGCATGGTTTGCTTTTTCCGTAAAGCTTTTTTGAAAGCGCATCTATAGTTCCATGCATAACACTTGTATTTTCATCAACATTTATAATGAGTATTTCTGTAAATTGATGTGGCTCTCTGCAAAATCACCGGATGTTTTGGAACTACTGAACGTAGACGGTAGCGTCCAAACATTTCAAACTACTTTTGTAATACAACTTTAGGTCTTTTTTTTACGTAAATAATCAATAAAATTGAAGACGGGATATACTGTGTTCAATACCGGAGGAAAACAAAGTGGAGCGTGCTTTCAGGTCACGCGCCTTTAACCTCTCTGGGATATGTGGGACGGTAGCGTCCCACCTGGCCAACATCCAGCCAAATTCAAATAAATGACTATAAAAATTTAACTTTCAGGAAATCACACATTCAATATACCAAATTAAAGCTACACTTGTTGTGATTCCAGCCAACATATCAGATTTCAAAAATTCTTTACGGCAAAAGCAGATTTTAAAAATGCTTTACGGCGAAAGCAAACAATGCTATTATCTGAGGATAGCACCCCAGCTAACAATCACAGACCATCATATTTCAACCCTCCCGGCGCGACACAAAACGCAGAGATAAAGATATAATTCATGCCTTACCTTTGACGAGCTTCTTCTGTTGGCACTCCAATATGTCCCATAAACATCACAAATGGTCCTTTTGTTCGATTAATTCTGTCGATATATATCCAAAATGTCCATTTATTTGGCGCGTTTGATTCAGAAAAACACCGGTTCCAACTTGCACAACGTGACTACAAAATATTTCAAAAGTTACCTATAAGCTTTGTCCAAACAGTTCAAACTACTTTTGTAATACAACTTTAGGTATCTTAAGTAAATAATCAATAAAATTGAAGACGGGATGATCTGTGGTCCCGTGTGGCTCAGTTGGTAGAGCATGGCGCTTGCAACGCCAGGGTTGTGGGTTCATTCCCCACGGGGGGACCAGGATGAATATGTATGAACTTTCCAATTTGTAAGTCGCTCTGGATAAGAGCGAGTGAAACCTCATTGGAAAGAGAGTGGCCTCAAAAAAAATTATCTGAATGGTTTGTCCTCAGGGTTTCGCCTGCCAAATAAGTTCTGTTATACTCACAGACATGATTCAAACAGTTTTAGAAACGTCAGAGTGTTTTTTATCCAAATCTACTAATAATATGCATATCTTAGGTTCTGGGCCTGAGTAGCAGGCAGTTTACTTTGGACACGCTTTTCATACGGACGTGAAAATACTGCCACCTATCCCAGAGAAGTTAACGTTTCTCATTTTAGTTGCTGCTTAGCGATACCCAAGCTTACTCTGACCCTTTTAGCTCTCACCCCCTCCATCCCCTTCCCTTTTTTACCTCTTTTCAGATGTCGTTTAATCTGTGCCGAGGGACATGTCAGAAGGAAAAAAAGTGAATATGTGCATTGTGTGAATATTTCTCTGTCATACATACAGTATGTATGCGCATGTACATGTACAGTGCCTTCGGAAAGTATTCAGACCGCTTGACTTTTCCATAGTTTGTTACATTACAGCCTTATTCTAAAATGGATTAAAAAAAAATTATCCTCAGCCATCTCTGCAGAACTCCACCAATCAGGCCTTTAGGGTAGAGTGGCCAGACGGAATCCACTCGTCAGTAAAAAGGCACATGACAGCCCGCATGGAGTTTGCCAAAAGGCACCTAAAGACTGTCAGACCATAAGAAACAAGATTATCTGTTCTGATGAAACCAAGATTGAACTCTTTGCCCTGAATGCCAAGCGTCACGTCTGGAGGAAACCTGGCACTATCCCTACGGTGACGCATGGTGGTGGCAGCATCATGCTGTCGGGTGTTTTTCAGCGACAGGGACTCGGAGACTAGTCAGGATCGAGGCAAAGATGAATGGAGCAAAGTACAGAGAGAACCTTGATTAAAACCTGCTCCAGAGCGCTCAGGACCTCAGTCTGGGGCAAAGGTTGACAGGAGTGACTTCGGGACAGGTCTCTGAATGTTCTTGAGTGGCCCAGCCAGAGCCCAGACTTGAATCCGATCTAACATCTCTGGAGAGACCTGAAAATAGCTGTGCAGCGACGCTCACCATCCAACCTGACAGAGCTTGCTTCAACAAAGTACTTAGTAAAGGGTCTGAATACTTTTTTATATACATTTGCAAACATTTCTAAAAAAACATTTTTTTGCAGATTGTAGATTGATGAGGGGAAAAAACTATTACATACATTTTAGAATAAGGCTGTAACCTAACAAAATGTGGGAAAAATAAAAAGGTCTGAATAATTTCTGAAGGCACTGTATGTTTGTGCAGGTGTATGTGTGTGTGCACGTGTGTGAAAATAGGTGAATGTAGCTAATACATTTTCTTGCTTTTATGTGTATGCATATACGTGTGTGTGCGACAACGATGTCTGTATAGTTAGAGCAAGATGTAATTTATATGTAACCTGTGTGTTTGTGTGTGCGTGTGAGTGAGTGAGAGAAAGAAAAAGAACACGGGCACTCATGTCAAGGAATTTCATATATTAAGTAAATATTTAATTCATTATTTGAATAAATGTCTTAAAAGTAACTGCAAACTTTGACGGCACTTAAAAAAAACACTCAGCGTTTAATGAGTAAAGAGATCATGTTGGTCTCATTAGAAAGCTAACATTCTCCTCTTTCCATCACTGTATAAAATACCAAATGTGTTTTAGGGTCAATATGACTGATTATGATAGAGCAAGTCACACGTATGTCTGAAACACCCTCTCATGACTCATAATTATGTAGGGAGACTAGAAAAACACCCTAATTGTGTCTGTGGTGAAGTTTCCCTTTAAACGGTTGTACAGATTCAACTAGATATGTGGACCATACATTTCAAACTTTCCAAAAGTTGTTTTATTTTTGAGGGTTTGGCTTGTACATAATCATACAACACTGAACAGCATCTGCTTTGCTGAGATGACACTCAAAGTATGTCCCCGTTCATCCGCTTCCTACAGACATTGATGGGGTATCTTGTGCATCCCTGCCTGGTGCCACAGTCTTCCACTTGTAACCAGCTAATGAGGCTCCCCTTGGACCTTTCTGAGTCAGGCTCCTTCCACAATCTCCTCAGAGCAGCTTGCTGTGTAACGCTGGAGTCATTCTCTCAAAAAGTCAGGCTTTGTATGTCCAACGATAACCCAGAGCGGTATGGATACATGCCAAATCATGACACTGCAGAAACCTCTCAACGAGCAGCTGATCCAATCCCACCCAAGCCAAACACTTTCCTTCCTGCTGACCCTCCTCCATCCCTCCTTTGTATTTTATTATCTTCCTGGCTTCATCAGATCTCTCTGTTTCTCGGAGAGCTGCCCCCCTGCTTGATCCCTCTTCAATGGAGGTACCTTGTCTAATCTCAGACTAAATTGAAAGAAGACATTAAACTATAGGTGATTTAAGGGATTTCATTGAGAAATTTGAGTAGGGTTTCTTACACTCATCCAGTATGTTATATAATTGTAATAGCACTCTATGTATTGGACAATACAAGTATAATACTCAGCTCTAATGTGCCCACAGGTTCAATTGACATATACTGTATGTGTGAGGTGTATGTCTTGTGAAATTGATTCATCAAATGGCTGTAAAACAAACCAAAATGTATAATTGTGACTAATTCCATTTATAAAAGTGTATAAAACATTAGAATTAACATCTGCTCTTTTTATGACATAGACTGACCGGGTGAATCAAAGTGAAAGCTATGATCCCTTATTGATGTTAAATCCACTTCAATCAGTGTAGATGACGGGGAGAAGACAGGTTAAAGAATCATTTTTAAGACTTGAGACAATTGACATGGATTGCGTATGTGTGCCATTCAGAGTACCTTTGAACGGGGGTTGACATTAGGTGCCAGACACACAGGTGTGTGTCTGTCAAGAACTGCAACACTGCTGTGTTTTTCACGCTCAACAGTTTCCTGAATGGTCCACCACACAAAGGACATCCAGCGAACTTGACACAAGCGTAGGAAACATTGGAGTCAACATGGGCCAGCATCCCTGTGGAAACTTTTTTGCCACTTTGTAGAGTCCATGCCTCGACGAATTGAGGCTGGTCTGAGGACAAAAGGAGGCTTAACTCAATATTAGTAAGGTGTTCCTAATGTTTTGTGCACTCAGTGTATATAATAATATATACCACTTAGCAGAGGCTTTATCCAAAACAACTTACAAGTAGTGTGTACATACATATGTTTTATGTGTGGCCCCAGCAGGAATCAAACCCACAACTCTGACTTTACAAGCTCCATGCTCTACCACCTGAGCCACATAAGACCACCAGTGTTCCATTGTGCCAAGTCTAGGTGGAGTTAAGGAACCAGTGTCACTTGGTATGAATCACTGTGCTCTGCTTTTCCTCCAGAAGAACTAAGGCTAATCTTTAGTTTTCTCATTGACTCATCACAAGAATGGCCATTGTGTTTCCTGGAACAGTATTTCCTCCTTCACAGTGGTGTAATGACCTTGAAGATTTTTTTCCTCCTGCATAAAAGTGCAGTAAAGCTAGGCTGGGCTCAATGGAAAAAAAGTGGCCAACGGTTCCGTTTGCTGATGATTGTAATTTAAATCCAACGAAAGACTCAGCATCAAAAGGTCACTCCAGCCTTAAGCTGCTGCAAGTTGATGCAGATTTCACTGATGTCATTGGCTTGCAGAGGTCCGATGGTAAGTTAAAAGGTTCCATTGGGACATTTCAACCACAGGTCTTTAAATACATTCAAGAGTGCATCACAGTTATCCAATCTTCGGAAGAATGGATAAGGACCACCTATTTTCAATGTTTTATCCCAAGATAACAGTATTTGTTATCGGCTCGCATTATTCTTAAAAAAAAGCAAGAATTCTGAACCTGAAAGTTATGAACCACACTCTTAAAATTAGCGGTGAATCGAAGAACTCTGGAGTTCCTCAAGGAACCATTGCGAGTCAATGGTTCATATTTGTAGCAATGGATTCCTGGAGGAACCCTGGGAATGGAGGCGTGGCTTAGTAGGGGCCCGGCTTTAAGATTGACATTTTTAGAGTGTCATGTCATTGATGTTCATCTGTTCTGTTGTATTGTCATCACATGTTACGGTTGAAAACGGACAGTTTTGTAGCTTCAATGAGGCTAACAGAGGTGTATTAGTTTCTCAAGAGCCTACGCTAATCCCAAAGTTGGGATAGTTACCACTTTATTACTGTATGAAATCAGCAATGTTAATATTATTCATATTATATTAGAATACACAATATGCATAAATATTCAAGAAACATTTGTACAAAAAGTGATGACTAGGAATGACAATTACTCTAATGGATGACCTAAAATCTGAAAGCCATGCCTCCAATCTGATATGCTGGCACCTCTACAATGTATTATAAAAAAAAAATCAAAATTGAACCCCTCCCATCACAAACAGGTTCCGGTTTGAACCTTTGCACAAGGCTTCCTCAAGGAACCCTTTTCAAGGTTTCGCCGGTGTGGCAATTCAAAAGGTTCCTCAAGTCACCACTTATTCGAAGAGTGAAGGAAGCACATGATACATTTTGAAGCCCAGGCTGCAATTTGGGGAGGGAAACCACTAGAATTGTTTGGGTGGCAACCTCAGCATCATTCAGCTTGTCACGGTTGATGGCTGCGTTCAAAATCTATTTAATCCTATCAAAATGAACTTTGGAACGAAAGAAACTCGCTGCTTCAGCAGACACAGTTAAAATAGTTCCAGATTAAGATTTTAATAGTCTCAGCTATATATGCAGCTATATAGTACGTGTTCCATGTTACAACTTGTCAGTGGGTTTGGAAACGTTAAGTTGGAGAATAAATGGAGCAAATGGTGATGTACACAATGCTTGCATGTTACAAACATGATTTGAATTGAAATAAAATACATATCAACAGTTATAAACAAATGAAAGGCGACGTGATTCGGTGAAATTGACTCTTCATAATAATAATTGAATGTTATTACTGAAGAGCCCCTAAGCCAAATGCCACAGAACTATACAGCAAGCATGTTTGTGTCTAGGATTTTTTTCTAAAGGCTACAGTTTTGTATGCCTTTGTTTTTGTTCTTGTGATTTTTACGAATGAATTGAAGTACTTGGCACTCATTGGTGGCCTGCACAGATACAATTGGTACTGAACTGAAACATAGTCCTGTCAGACACTTGCATAGAATTGCACCTGTGGGTTTGCACGGTGATGGATGGTCCTATTATGTGCTCAGTAAATGCATATGGAGATGCCTTCAGGTATCGAAGGAAAGGACCTGAGTGTTCACTAAAATGGCTTTTCATGAAGATGTGCTAATGGTAACTGAGGGAAGTGGTGCTGCTAAGCTGCCTGTTGTGATTCTTGACTTGATAAGATAAGATAAAGACACAGTATGTTTTCTCCCTCCATTACATTCACAATAATGGCAGTGGCTTCCAAAGATCTCATTATACCTTCGCTCAACTGCGTTCTCCTACTTGGGGAACCTAGCGAAATTGAGGATTTCTCTACTCACGTCATTGTTGTCAATAGCAGGTCTAACTTACCAGATTCTCTGAAGATACATTTTCTTAACCCTTTTTTCTAAATTTGAAACAATACAGACACCTCAGGAGTTACTTTTAAGTCATTTAAGTCACAAAAGATTCCGACATTAGTTAACTACTCTTAATTTGATAGCCTTATTGAATTGTTCTTCACTACAGTAATACAAAGTCTAATGACAGAGAACAGTTTTTTTTTTCTCTGAAACTAAGAGGTTGAAAAAAGGAGGGAATCTTAGCAGACCGGTGAATTAGCTGAACATTTCTATTGCTAGTTTTGGCGGCGGACCACTTCCTTTAGCAGTGTGTGCTGTGTCCCAGCTGTGCTGTTCTCGACCTCAGAGCACTGTGTTAATAAAACATATGAGACAGACCGCACCGAGCAGCAGCCACTTAAGGCCTCAATGAGGGGTAGTGGCTCAGTGCGAACCATTTGTCTTTTTCTCTCTCTTTCTCACCAGTTTACAGACTCTAGTCAATATAGGCTTCATTAACAACCTAGTGCATAGTTCAAATGTTTGGGTTACTATGTTTTATTATGAAACGTGTACTACGAGGCATGTCCTGTGAGATTAACTTAAATAGACTGATCTTGGAAGAGAGTGGCAATTTTAAAAGATATCGCTTATGAGAACCTATTCCAAAACCAAAATATGTCCGATATTCTTTGGTTTATGGCTCCTTCTCTGTCCCCGTTTCTTGCATATCGTCATGTTGGAGGCTGAAGTGGCAATGGAATGCAGTTGACCTGAAAGATGTGAAAGTGGAAGTTGGAATAAGTTTAGAATTAGGAATTTGTTTCCATGGTGCTGTACATAATATATATATATTTTTATCAACATAAAAAAAACTAAATATCTTGTTGACAGATTAACTGAAATAGCTGGCTGTGACCCACGGAATTGCAGGACTGATCATGGCAAGTCAGTTTATATTTGCCTAGCTAGTTTACTAGTATGATTTGAATGGCGCAGCAACACCAGATCAACAGTATCATCTTTTTGGCCCCCTGCTCCAGTTCCTAGAGGGAAGTGGATTGCGGTGTGAGGGAATGCAGAGGCTCGCTTCGTAGGAGGCTTTTCTGGACCACTGATAAGGTGTGGTCACCTTACTGCTGCTTTTACAGTCACCAAAGCATCACCCAGGTGGGTGCTACATTTCAGTAGTGGATGATCCAGCTAACCTACAGACGAGGAGCTGTGACTATCAAAGACCCGTGGCCTGTCTGTCAGATGTTTCTCCCTGCCTGGCTCTACCATCCATGCTCCCTCCTCTCAAGATACTACCCTACTGAGCTGCCTATCATCTAAAGCTGTGGAATACCATTGACCAGGAACTACCAGATTCCTACATTTGTTTTTTGTTTATAAAGCAACTTTGATTCTACTTGTAATGAAAAGCCCTATATACAGGAAAATGTATTATTATAAAGTATACCTTAAGTAAACCTCATGCAGATCCATCTAAAGTAGACCTAAATCACTGATAAACAGATGTAATGGAAAAAGCATCTCCTTTCTGGTGAATCCTTGTAATTTGTGAGATTATCATGTTTGCTTAATGCTTATTACAAATCCAATCGAAATTTAGTGACTGACTGTGTTTTTCCTTTTGGAGGGGACATATGCTTTAGCTCTGTCACTTTGACTTAAACATAAGGACTTGTGTCACCACTGGACACTCCCATTGTAATATGAAATCCAGATTTCCATGATGCACACGGAGAAAGTTAATTGTTATTAACCCTGGTCACTTGGAGACAAGATTTGTTCTGCCTGTTGGTGTCAGCACGCGCTAAGCCGGAGCCAGGGGCGGTTCAGGCAATCACATGCATAGCTAGTGCCCCTCTGTGCCAAGCTCCACCAATGAAAGGCACCAGGGTGATGCTTCAAATCTTAGGGTAAATTCCCCTTCCTGGTCTCAAGAAAAAGGGCTACATGCTGCAAACCAGAAACCCAAACATAGGTATTGCAACTTCTCTTAAAAGAATGCAGCAAAATAATATTATTTCTATGTTGCCATTTCGATGCGTATAGGTATGATTAATCCTTACCAAAAATATGTCAATTCTTTAATGGCAGGAAGTCAATATGCATGTCTGAGCGGGCTGGCTCATCCTAAAATTGAGATGCTACGCTATCATTGTTCATCACTGATAAAGGAAGACATTGTCTCAGCCTAAACAGAGGGACTTTGTTTATGGTTACCATTCAATGCCATGGGCTAACTAACAATGACTCACCATTGTGGCTCATTTGAGAGATACTTTTACAGCAAACGTAAACCCATGAGATAATCGGACCCCTGATTCACCATGGAATAGATATGGGAGGTGTGGTTCTAAGTATGTCCTTGTGTTTTGGAATGGTGTATCGTCATCGGAACTACGTATCATCCTCTTCGTCTGTGTCGTGTTCCTTTGGCTCGTTGCATCAGTCGATTCCATAATATGGCATTTGTTGGAGATGTAAAACAGACCCAGCCTCACATTGACGACCTTTCCAGGATTGCCTCCCGAGCTTCCGTTCCTAGCTGTCTCTTATTAATGATGTTTTAGGGGGAGAGCAGAAATGCCTCAGTGGCCAAGGAGCGCAGGAAAGCGGGAGTCCCTTTTATTAAGTATGGGGAAGGTTTTCAACTACATCAATAAAGCAGCCTGAGAGCCCATGCTGGAGTCTTATCTTGGGCTAAAGGCCTGCCGTTGGCCCGGGCAGACAGGAAGGAAACTGAGACACAAATCCTCTGCCCTCATTCCCATGACGAAAGTTTCATACTTGCCATAAAGAGAAACACTGCCCAAGTTCCCCTCCCAACAAACCAGAGGAGAAATCTAAGAGCTATTTTTACTTCAATGAGTGACTCGACATGAGCAATCTGTGTAAAAGAGAGAGAATAATCTTGATTGACTTCTGTTTTTAGAGGAAGTGTGTCTGCAGTTGAATAACTTGTCACAGCTTATTCAGTGGGACATATGAGCAACTCTTAAACTGGTGTTAGATGACAGAGAAAAGTGGTTGACCAGTCTCAGCCAAAGAGATGGCTCCAGTCCACTACATATGAGGATTTTTTCTCAAAATTATAAAAGACACTCAGTCTGGGTCTCAACCTACAGTTCAGGGTTAGAATAGAGGATTACAGAAGGTGCAATTTCAAAACTGAGTTAAATGTAACTTATACTTTATAATTATCCATCTATCATTGTTTTGGAAGTGTTACAACACAAAGCAAAAGGTATGAAATGAGGGTATAAGACCAGCTCTGTTGGAAGTATTTAACAAGTGCTACTTTTCTTCTTTCCAGCAGGCTGGGGAGAGACTATGTTCGAACATGTATTCTAAAAACTCCACATAGTTTGAGCGTATTTGATTAATTAATCAGTAGTGACAGCCACAGCATCATTTTGAAACCGATCCCAAAGTGTCAGCTCTGATTTAAAACATGAAACAACTGAAAGAATACAGCAATACTGGCAAGTGCCAAATTAACAATTCAAATCTGACTCGAGGGTCTCAGATTAGAACTATTTAGTGGGGTTCCAAAAATAATCGGAATGTTTAAATATTCCAACAGTCATCGCTATTCCATACTGCATACTATAAATTTATTATTAAAATTTAAGCAACATTTGAGTAGAATGTTCTCTATTTCCTACATCAAATCAAATGTTATTTGTCACATGCGCCGAATACAACAGGTGTAGACCTTACAGTGAAATGCTTACTTACAAGCCCTTAACCAACAATGCAGTTTTAAGAAAATACTTAAAAAAAAAAAAATTGGGGGGGGTAAGAGATAAGAATAACAAATAATTAAAGAGCAACATTAAATAACAATAACGGGGCTATATACAGGGGGTACCGGTACAGAGTCAATGTGCGGGTGCACCGGTTTTGAGGTAAGTGAGGTAATATGTACATGTAGGTAGAGTTATTAAAGTGACTATGACTATAGATAATAACATAGAGTAGCAGCAGCGTAGAAGAGGGGGATAGGCTGGGTAGCCATTTGACTTGGCGCTCCGGTACCGCTTGCTGTTTGGTAGCAGAGAGAACAGTCTATGACTAGGGTGGCTGGAGTCCTTGACAAATTTTAGGCCCTTCCTCTGACACCGCCTGGTATAGAGGTCCTGGATTGCAGGAAGCTTGGCCCCAGTGATGTATTGGGCCGTATGCACCACACTGTAGTGCCTTGCGGTCGGAAGCCGAGGAGTTGCCTTACCAGGCAGTGATGCAACCCACCAGGATGCTGTCAATGGTGCAGCTGTAAAACCTTTTGAGGACCCATGCCAAATCTTTTCAGTCTCCTGAGGGGGAATAGGCTTTGTCGTGCCCTCTTCACGTCTGTCCTTGGTGTGTTTGGACCATTCTAGTTTGTTGTTGATGTGGACACCAAGGAATTTGAAGCTCTCAACCTGCTCCACTACAGCCCCACCAATGAAAATGGGGACGTGCTCGATGCTCCTTTTCCTGTAGTCCACAATCATCTCCTTAGTCTTGGTTACGTTGAGGGATAGGTTGTTATTCTGGCACAACCCGGCCAGGTCTCTGACCTCCTCCCTATAGGCTATCTTGTCAGTGATCAGGCCTATTGTGTCATCTGAAACCTTAATGATGGTGTTGGAGTCGTGCCTGGCCATGCAGTCATGGGTGAACAGGGAGTACAGGAGGGGACTGAGCATGCACCCCTGGCGAGCTCCAGTGTTGAGGATCAGCGTGGCAGATGTGTTGCTATCTACCCTCACCACCTGCTGTGATCAGGAAGTCCAGGATCCAGTTGCAGAGAGAGGTGTTTAGTCCCAGGATCCTTAGCTTAGTGATGAGCTTTGAGGGTACTATGGTGTTGAACACTGAGCTGTAGTCAATGGATAGCATTCTCACGTAAGTGTTTCTTTTGTCCAGGTGGGAAAGGGCAGTGTGGAGATTGCATCATCTGTGGATCTGTTTGGGCGGTATGCAAATTGGAGTGGGTCTAGGGTTTCTGGGATAATGGTGTTGATGTGAGCCATTTTCAAAGCACTTCATGGCTACGGCCTTTGCCGTAGCCTGCTTGAAACATGTTGGTATTACAGACTCAATCAGGGACATGTTGAAAATGTCAGTGAAGACACCTGCCAGTTGGTCAGCACATGCCCGGAGCACACTTCCTGGTAATCCTTCTGGCCCCGCAGCCTTGTGTATGTTGACCTGTTTAAAGGTCTTACGTCGGCTGCGGAGAGCTTGATCACACAGTCGTCTGGAACAGCTGATGCTCTCATGCATGTTCAGTGTTGCTTGCCTCGAAGCATTCATAGAAGTGATTTAGCTCGTCTGGTAGGCTCGTGTCACTGGGCAGCGCGCGGCTGTGCTTCCCTTTGTAGTCTGTAATAGTTTGCAAGCCCTGCCACAGAAGACGAGCGTCGGAGCCGGTGTAGTATGATTCAATCTTAGCCCTGTATTGACGCTTTGCCTGTTTGATGGTTCGTCGCAGGGCATAGCAGCATTTCTTGTAAGCTTCCGGGTTAGAGTACCTCACCTTGAAAGCGACAGGTCTACCATTTAGGTCTGTGCGGATGTTGCCTGTAATCCATGGCTTCTGGTTGGGGTATGTACGTACAGTCACTGTGGGGACGACGTCCTCGAAGCACTTTTTGATAAAGCCAGTGACTGATGTGGTGTACTCCTCAATGCCATCGGAAGAATCCCGGAACATGTTCCAGTCTGTGATAGCAAAACAGTTCTGTAGTTTAGCATCTGCTTCATCTGACCACTTTTTTATAGACCGAGCCACTGGTGCTTCCTTAATTTTTGCTTGTAAGCAGGAATCAGGAGGATAGAGTTGTGGTCGGATTTACCAAATGGAGGGCGAGGGAGAGCTTTGTACACGTCTCTGTGTGTGGAGTACAGGTGATCTGGAATTTTTTTCCCTCTGGTTGCACATTTAACATGTTGATTAAAGTTTCCCTGCATTAAAGTCTCCGGCCACTAGGAGCGCCACCTCTGGGTGAGTAGTTTCCTGTTTGCTTACTTCCTTATACAGCTGACTGAGTGCGGTCTTAGAGCCAGCATCTGTCTGTGGTGGTAAATAAACAGCCATGAAAAGTATAGCTAAAAACTCTCTAGGCAAGTAGTGTGGCCTGCAATTTATCACAATATACTCTACTTCAGGCAAGCAAAATCTAGAGACTTCCTTAGATTTCGTGCACCAGCTCTTGTTTACAAATATGCACTGACCACCCCCATCCCCCCCTCCCCCTCGTCTTATTTATTTTTATTTTTATTATTATTATTTTTTTTCACCTTTATTTAACCAGGTAGGCTAGTTGAGAACAAGTTCTCATTTGCAACTGCGACCTGGCCAAGATAAAGCATAGCAGTGTGAACAGACAACACAGAGTTACACATGGAGTAAACAATAAACAAGTCAATAACATGGTAGAAAAAAAGAGAATCTATATACAATGTGTGCAAAAGGCATGAGGTAGGCAATAAATCGAATAATTACAATTTAGCAGATTAACACTGGAGTGATAAATCATCAGATGATCATGTGCAAGAAGAGATACTGGTGTGCAAAAGAGCAGAAAAGTAAATAAATAAAAGCAGTATGGGGGGTGAGGTAGGTAAATTGGGTGGGTAGTTTACAGATGGACTATGTACAGCTGCAGCGATCGGTTAGCTGCTCGGATAGCAGATTTTTAAAGTTGTTGAGGGAGATAAAAGTCTCCAACTTCAGAGATTTTTGCAATTCGTTCCAGTCGCAGGCAGCAGAGAACTGGAAGGAAAGGCGTCCAAATGAGGTTTTAGCTTTAGGGATGATCAGTGAGATACACCTGCTGGAGCGCGTGCTGCGGGTGGGTGTAGCCATCGTGACCAGTGAACTGAGATAAGGCGGCACTTTACCTAGCATAGCCTTGTAGATGACCTGGAGCCAGTGGGTCTGACGACGAACATGTAGCGAGGGCCAGCCGACTAGGGCATACAGGTCGCAGTGGTGGGTCGTATAAGGTGCTTTAGTAACAAAACGAATGGCACTGTGATAAACTGCATCCAGTTTGCTGAGTAGAGTGTTGGAAGCTATTTTGTAGATGACATCGCCGAAGTCGAGGATCGGTAGGATAGTCAGTTTTACTAGGGTAAGTTTGGCGGCGTGAGTGAAGGAGGCTTTGTTGCGGAATAGAAAGCCGATTCTTGATTTGATTTTGGATTGGAGATGTTTGATATGAGTCTGGAAGGAGAGTTTGCAGTCTAGCCAGACACCTAGGTACTTATAGATGTCCACATATTCTAGGTCGGAACCGTCCAGGGTGGTGATGCTAGTCGGGCGTGCGGGTGCAGGCAGCGAACGGTTGAAAAGCATGCATTTGGTTTTACTAGCGTTTAAGAGCAGTTGGAGGCCACGGAAGGAGTGTTGTATGGCATTGAAGCTCGTTTGGAGGTTAGATAGCACAGTGTCCAAGGAAGGGCCGGAAGTATATAGAATGGTGTCGTCTGCGTAGAGGTGGATCAGGGAATCGCCCGCAGCAAGAGCAACATCATTGATGTATACAGAGAAAAGAGTCGGCCCGAGAATTGAACCCTGTGGTACCCCCATAGAGACTGCCAGAGGACCGGACAACATGCCTTCCGATTTGACACACTGAACTCTGTCTGCAAAGTAGTTGGTGAACCAGGCAAGGCAGTCATTAGAAAAACCGAGGCTACTGAGTCTGCCGATATGAATATGGTGATTGACAGAGTCGAAAGCCTTGGCCAGGTCAATGAAGACGGCTGCACAGTAATGTCTTTTATCGATGGCGGTTATGATATCGTTTAGTACCTTGAGCGTGGCTGAGGTGCACCCGTGACCGGCTCGGAAACCGGATTGCACAGCGGAGAAGGTACGGTGGGATTCGAGATGGTCAGTGATCTGTTTGTTGACTTGGCTTTCGAAGACCTTAGATAGGCAGGGCAGGATGGATATAGGTCTGTAACAGTTTGGGTCCAGGGTGTCTCCCCCTTTGAAGAGGGGGATGACCGCGGCAGCTTTCCAATCCTTGGGGATCTCAGATGATACGAAGGAGAGGTTGAACAGGCTGGTAATAGGGGGTGCGACAATGGCGGCGGACAGTTTCAGAAATAGGGGGTCCAGATTGTCAAGCCCAGCTGATTTGTATGGGTCCAGGTTTTCCAGCTCTTTCAGAACATCTGCTATCTGGATTTGGGTAAAGGAGAAGCTGGGGAGGCTTGGGCGAGTAGCAGCGGGGGGGGCGGGGCTGTTGGCCAAGGTTGGAGTCGCCAGGAGGAAGGCATGGCCAGCCATTGAGAAATGCTTGTTGAAGTCTTCGATTATCACGGATTTATCGGTGGTGACCGTGTTACCTAGCCTCAGTGCAGTGGGCAGCTGGGAGGAGGTGCTCTTGTTCTCCATGGACTTTACAGTATCCCAGAACTTTTTGGAGTTAGAGCTACAGGATGCGAATTTCTGCTTGAAAAAGCTGGCCTTTGCTTTCCTGACTGACTGCGTATATTGGTTCCTGACTTCCCTGAACAGTTGCATATCGCGGGGGCTCTTCGATGCTATTGCAGTTCGCCACAGGATGTTTTTGTGCTGGTCGAGGGCAGTCAGGTCTGGAGTGAACCAAGGGCTATATCTGTTCTTGGTTCTGCATTTTTTGAACGGAGCATGCTTGTCTAATATGGTGAGGAAGTAACATTTAAAGAATGACCAGGCATCCTCAACTGACGGGATGAGGTCAATATCCTTCCAGGGTACCCGGGCCAGGTCGATTAGAAAGGCCTGCTCGCAGAAGTGTTTTAGGGAGCGTTTGACAGTGATGAGGGGTGGTCGTTTGACCGCGGACCCGTGGCGGATACAGGCAATGAGGCAGTGATCGCTGAGATCTTGATTGAAGACAGCAGAGGTGTATTTGGAGGGCAGGTTGGTCAGGATAATGTCTATTAGGGTGCCCATGTTTACGGATTTAGGGTTGTACCTGGTGGGTTCCTTGATGATTTGTGTGAGATTGAGGGCATCAAGCTTGGATTGTAGGACTGCCGGGGTGTTAAGCATATCCCAGTTTAGGTCACCTAACAGAACAAACTGTTGGGGAGCTAGATGGGGAGCGATCAATTCACAGATGGTGTCCAGGGCACAGCTGGGAGCTGAGGGGGGTCGGTATCAGGCGGCAACAGTGAGAGACTTATTTCTGGAGAGATTAATTTTTAAAATTAGAAGTTCGAACTGTTTGGGCATAGACCTGGAAAGTATGACAGAACTTTGCAGGCTATCTCTGCAGTAGATTGCAACTCCTCCCCCTTTGGCAGTTCTATCTTGACGGAAAGTGTTATAGTTGGGTATGGAAATCTCAGAATTTTTGGTGGCCTTCCTAAGCCAGGATTCGGACACGGCAAGGACATCAGGATTGGCAGAGTGTGCTAAAGCGGTGAGTAAGGCAAACTTAGGGAGGAGGCTTCTGATGTTGACATGCATGAGGCCAAGGCTTTTTCGATCACAGAAGTCAACAAATGAGGGTGACTGGGGACATGCAGGGCCTGGGTTTACCTCCACATCACCCGAGGAACAGAGGAGTAGTAGGATGAGGGTGCGGCTAAAGGCTATCAAAACTGGTCGCCTAGAGCGTTGGGGACAAAGAATAAAAGGAGCAGATTTATGGGCGTGGTAGAATAGATTCTGGGCATAATGTGCAGACAGGGGTATGGAGGGGCGCGGGTACAGCGGAGGCAAGCCCAGGCACTGGGTGATGATAAGAGAGGTTGTATCTCTGGACATGCTGGTCTCAATGGGTGAGGTCACCGCATGTGTGGGGGGTGGGACAAAGGGGGTATCAGAGGTACGGAGAGTGGAACTACAGGGTCCATTGCAAACCAAAACAATGATAATGAAAACTAGCCTGAACAACAGTATGCAAGGCATATTGATATTTGAGAGAGACATACAATAAGGCATAAAGTGATTGCAGGTCTTGATTGGGAGAGCTAGCTAAAACAACAGGTAAGATAACAGCAGCAATAACAGGGTACTAGTCTAACACAGCAACAACAGGTAAAAATGGCGACGACTAGGCAGAGAGGGTCGGATTAACTACACACAGATCCTGAGTTAAAGCACAGAGCCGACAGATAAAACACAAATAAACAGAATGGAGTACCGTGAATTAATGGACAGTCAAGCATGCATCAGCTATGTAGCCAAGTGATCATAGTGTCCAGGGGGCAGCCGTAGATGGAGCAGGGAGGCCTCCACTAAGCTAGCACGCGGCGTTTAAAGTTAGTAGCCCGGGGGGGTGGTCTGCTCAGACGGAGGGGGTCTGCTCAGACGTGGTCGTGTCGACAGAGAATCCAGAGAATC
Organism: Salvelinus alpinus; assembly: GCF_045679555.1. Classification (NCBI taxonomy): domain Eukaryota; kingdom Metazoa; phylum Chordata; class Actinopteri; order Salmoniformes; family Salmonidae; genus Salvelinus; species Salvelinus alpinus. The sequence goes on from NC_092101.1 coordinate 4,889,609, forward strand.
CAAGCCGAATGGCGAAAGAGAGGTTGTGAATTGTAGAATTGTGTTTGCTAACTGGTCCTAGCTTCGTGGCAGTGGCGCTAACTGCGCTAGCTGCAAGCTAGCTGTGAGGATCAGAAGTAGTGGCTCAGGGATTACGGCAGGAATCCGGCGTTGTTGTCGAGAGACAGTCCGATGCTGGTAAATTGGTGAGTAATATCCAGGCTAATAACAGGGCTGGTGTCTGTGCAGAAGGTAAAAGCTACTAGCAGCGGCAAAAAAATGGCTAAATTAGCTTGTAGCTGATTTAGACCAGTTGTGATGGATTGGCAGGGCTCTGTGTCGGCAAAAAAAAGGTCCAGTCCAATTGGCAAAAGGGGTATTGTAGCCCAAGAGTTCGCTGGTAGACCTCTTCGGCTAGCCGGCAGATGGGCCTAGCTCGAGGCTAGCTCAAGGCTAACTGGTGCTTGCTTCGGGACAGAGGTGTTAGCCAGTAGTAGCCACTCGGTTGCAGCTAGCTAGCTGTGATAATACGGTGTAATTGTCCAGAGCTTGCGTCAGGAATCCGGTGATGTGGTAGAGAAAAAGCAGTCCTATATGCTCTGGGTTGATATCGCGCTTGCAGACTGGCAGGTATTGGCCCGGTATTGAAGCTGGCTGTGTCCGAGTTAAGGGCGAAGACCGCAGCAGTGGCTAACTGACTACTAGCTAGTTATCTGGCTAGCTTCTGATTGGGGTTACGGTTCTAAAGTATAAAAAAATAGCAGGTCCGTACCACATTGGGTGAGGCGGAATGTAGGAATGTATATTCAGTTCCTAGATGGAAAGTGAAATTAAAATATATACGAAATGTATACGAAAAATACGAATACTATTTACACGGGACAGACAGGACAAAGACACATCCGACTGCTACGCCATCTTGGATTATATATTACCGGAGTGTGCTGTTCTATCTTGCCGGTGCTGCGCATATCCCGATAGCTGAATATCCATGTCGTCATTCAGCCACGATTCCGTGAAACATAGGATATTACAGTTTTTGATGTCCCGTTGGTAGGATATTTGTGATCGAGCTTGTCTAATTTATTGTCCAATGATTGCACGTTGGTGAGCAGTATTGACGGTAACGGCAGCTTTCCCAGTCGCCTTCTCCGGGTCCTGACCAGGCATCCGGCTCTTTGTCCTCTGTACCTGCGTTTCTTCCTTGGGCAAATAACGGGGAAGTCGGTCCTGTTGTGTGTTTGGCGAATGTCTTGTGCGTTGTCTTTGTTGTAGAAAAAATCTTTGTCTAATCTGAGGTGAGTGATCGCTGTCCTGATATCCAGAAGATATGTTTTTGCCGCAAGATACGGTTGCAGAAACATTATGTACAAAATAAGTTACAAATAACGCAAAAAAAACACATAATAGCACAATTGGTCGGGTGCCCGTAAAACATTTCATTTTTGGGTTCAGGAGGCAGGATTATTAAGGGGATAGGGTGACATCACCCTAACACTCATTTTAATACACCAATGGAAATGTGATATTCTTTTAGCTAATTTAAATAAGTACCGCCTTGTAACCAACATAGGAGATGGCATGTTTGCAGAGGAGCGTGGTTTATATAGCTAGGTACTGTAGATATTCTATTGGTGCCAACATTTGACTGTAGGGTGTCAGCAAATATAATTAAAAGTTTACACTATTCACCATCTGTGTCTGGTGTTAGTTAGTTACTAGGTAGCTAGGTCATGTCAACAAAATACTTGTCAAATGGGAGATACAAAGTTGATGCAATTTCAACGTTGTTTGAGTTGCTTTGTGTCTCTAAATTAGCTTGAGATGATTTTACTGCAACACTGCTCACTGCATCCACGTTTCTTGACATAGGCATTTCAAAGAGCTGTCAGTCAAGGCAAGCTCAATAAAACCTCTTCAAACCTTTTTCAATTTTCATCTAAAATGATATACCCAAATCTAACTGCCTGTAGCTCAGGACCTGAAGCAAGGATATGCATATTCTTGATAGCATTTGAAAGGAAAAACTTTGAAGTTTGTGGAAATGGTAAATTAATGTAGGAGAATATAACACATTAGATATGGTAAAAAAGCATGCATTTTCTGTTTATTTTTTTGTTCCATCATATTTGAAATGCAAGAGAAAGGCCATTATATGACTTAGGACTCATGGCACATTTAGATTTTGGCCAGTAGATTGCAGCAGTGTATATGCAAAGTTGAAAACTTATCCAATTATCCATAGCATTACTGTTCAAAATGTTGTATCAAGTCTGCCCAAAATGTGCCTAATTGGTTTATTGATACAGTTTCAAGTTCATAACTGTGCACTCTCCTTAAACAATAGCATGGTATTCTTTCACTGTAATGGCTACTGTAAATTGGACAGTGCAATTAGATGAACAACAATTTAAGCTTTCTGCCCATATCAGATATGTCTATATCCTTGTTAGTTACAACATCATGCTAATCACATTAGCACACTTTAGCTCAACCATCCCACGGAGGGGACACTGATCCTGTAGAGGTTTTTAATATAAGCTCCCTGCCCACTCAGCATGTCTTCTTAAACTTCCTGGTAGTTAGCCATGAGATAAAGAGTACCTCATTTCAAATATTTATAATTTTGATCCCCCAAAAACGTATGGGTGATGTTTCAGTCACTCAAAAGGCCATTTTAAATTGGAATCAGAGTAACTGTCCCAGACTAGGTTATTTTTAGGACACAAGGCCTATTGGGGGTGTGGCTTGCAGATAGTTTTTTGGGGCCACCTGTGAGAGTAAATGTCATTCCTGTTCATCGTGTTAAGTTTGCTCGCTGCAAAAAGTTTCTTGAATATATAACATATATATATTCACATTATTTAAATATTATAAAATGGTAACCATCCCAACATCAGAATATGCATAGACACTTGAAGAACTTACACTCTTGTGTAAGCCTCATTATAGCTACAAAATTGGCAGTGCTCAATCTGAACATGTGTTGACAATACAACAGAACAAATGAACCGGAATGACATTTACTCTCACGGGTAACCAAAAATAACTTGACGAAAGCCACGGCCTTGCGAAACCATACCTCCAGTCTTCAAAGAAAACAACCCAACTAAGTGACCCAACTGGCTGGGGCAAAATAATGTAACGTGTTCTGTGTAAGTATAATTTGATAAATCAGTCAAACTGATGACCAAGTGGGCAAAGACTGACAATGTGAATCATTGTGCTAAAAGGACAATCACTCAAGTATCTGTTGACAGCTGGTTATCAACTCTTGAAAGCTGCAGCATCATTATGACAAAAGAGACTGGAGAGATTACGCAATACACTTTGTAGTCTGGTTATGCCTCTGGTCCATGAAAGTGTGACTGGGAAATTAAGGCGTGTTTACACCTTGATCTCAGCCAAGCAGAAACCTGACTCTGTCAAGGTCTCCAGCGCCCTCCAGCTCCTGTTCCATTTGGCCTGAAACAATAAACAGTCCATGCCCCAAAGGGCAAGCAGGATGGCGTGTTAAACAGTGTATCGTTCCCCTTCAGAATAACTCAGGGGCCCATATTCAAAAAGCGTCTCAGAGTAGGAATGCTGATCTAGGATAAGGTCCTTGCTCTCAATATAATTATATTCATTACGATCTAAAAGGCACAACTGATCCTTTATCTGATCCTTCGCCCACTGATCCTTCGCCCGACGTTTTACGGCTCTTGACCAATTGTGCTATTTTTCGCTTTTTTGGACAGATCATAACTTTTTTTGTACATAATGTTTCCACCATCGTTTCCTTTGACCAAAAAGAGCTTCTGGACATCAGAACAGCTATCACTAACCTTGATTTGGACGAGGACTTCTACTTCAATGAGTCAGAGGCCACAGACATATTGATTATCCCGGACCAGGCCCAAATCCCCGACACTTGAAGAAGAAGGAGACGGCCCGATAGAGGCGAGTGTACAGGATACCTGACGAGACCACGTCGGAGAGTGGATAAATCTATCCTGCTGATTCCAGCTTACAAGCAAAAACTCAAACAGGAAGTACCAGTGACGCACTCAATATGGAGTGGACCAATGAAGCGGATGTTAATCAGCTACCGGACTGTTTCGCTAGCACAGACTGGAATATGTTCCGGGATTCATCCGATGGTACTGAGGAGTTTACCACATCAGTCACCAGCCTAAATGCATCGACGCCGTCGTCCCTACAGTGACCGTACGTACATATCCCAACCAGAAGTCATGGATTACAGGCAACGTCCTCACTGAGCTAAAAGCTAGAGCTGCCGCTTTTAAAGAGTGAAACACTAATCTGGACTCTTAAATTAAATCCCTCTATGCCCTCCGACGAACCATCTAACAGACTAAGCATCCAACGAGCATCTGCTCTGATGCTCGTTGGATGTGTCAGGGCTTGCAAACTATCACGGATTACAAAGGGAAACCTAGCTGCGAGATGTCCATTGACTTAAGTCTACCAGATGACATAAATACCTTCTATGCTCGCTTCGAGGCTAGCAAAACTGAACACAGAGCACCAGCTGTTCCAGACAACTGCGTGATCACACTCTCTGTAGCCGATTTGAGTAAGGCCTTAAAACAGGTTAACAATGCCAGACGGATTACCAGGATGCGTACTCAGAGCATGCGCTGACCAGCTAGCAATTGTCTTCACTGACACTTTCAACCTCTCCCTGACCAAGTCTGTAAAACCTAGATGTTTCAAGTAGACCACCATAGTCCCTGTGCCCAAGAGCGCCAAGGTAACGCCGTAGCAATCACATGTGTAACCATGAAATGCTTTGAAAGGCTGGTCATGGCTCACATCAACTCAATCATCGCAGACACCCTGGACCCACTCCAATTCGAATACCGCCCCAACAGATTACGAAATCTCTATTGCACTCCACACTGCCTTTTCCCATCTGGACAGAAGGAACACCTATGTGAGAATGCTGTTCATTGATTACAGCCCAGCATTCAATACCATAGTGCCTTCCAAGCTCATCACAGTAGCTAACTACTGGAAATATACACTAGTTTTTACCCAAAATCGTATAAAATATGGGTGAATAAGGCAAGAATTTCCTTTCTTTTTTGGCATCACATTTTATTAACATCTGACTCCAGAATGAACTGCTCTTTCAATTTGTAGTCTATGACATTTCAGATTTAGTTTGATGCAGTGAACTACTTTTTCTAAGTAATTTAGTTAATTAGGTTAGCTATATATTTTTAAGGGTAGTTTGAGTGCAGCTTAACTTATTTCAGTGTGAAGTAATTGGTAGCTTGGTAAACTATATTTTCAGAGTAGCTTCCCCAACAATGGTGACAGGATGCATTGTAAATCCCTAATATTTGGCTCCCCCCCTTCACTTACAGAGGCTGTTAATCACTTGAAACATAGCAATAAGGCCTGAAAACATTACAGAACAGTCTCTTCGAACAGACTGTTCGGCATTGCGGACGCTCTTGTGCAATTCTCTTAGGCTTCCGTTTTTTGGCAAAGTGCAAAGGAGTTGGCGTTTCAGAAAGTATAGCTCCGACTTCCTTAAAATGGTGGTTATTAATAATGTCATTAGCCTAAACGACAGCCTAAACATTAACTACAATGTTGCTAATTACTCAAATGAAGTGCTTTGATAAACGATTGTTTCGAAGCGACTTGTCAATCGCTGAGCTGGAAGTAGACGCAGCTGTATGCGACTGTAGTGAACAAGGTAATAACAAAACAATTCAGTCAAATTACTGTCTCTCTCATTCAACCGTGAGGCAAGCTGAAGAGACATAATGGACTATATTGGATGATATAAGTTAACCCAATCAACGATAAGAATATTAGTCTTTGCCGAAATGTGTCCAGTTCAACATAGGTTCCATAATTCAGAATTACAAACTAGATACATTTGACTATTGTTCACATCTCATTCACTTTCTTCTGCTGCTTAGGTCATACCAGCCAGCACACGTACAACAGAGGATCTTTGAAACAATCTCTTTGCCTTGAAATTGGAGTGCTTTGTAAGCTTGCTTCTGGCTAAGCGAGATCAATGCATCTTAAGTGCCTGCCTTTAATTCATGTGAGGATGTGACCTCAGAGACCAACCCATAAGTCGGCATATTGAGCTACTTATCCCCTAGTAGACATCAATAACAAGACTGTTGGTGGGGAACATATAATTAGTGCTGATAGGAAAATTAGCACTGATTCACTCAGATTTGCCCACGGATCCAACCCAGTGTGAACGATTAATCATTTGAAATGCACTGCCCCTGATCTGAGTGAAGGCGTGTGTGTGAACATTTGTGTGTGTACGTTGTGTTTGTGTGTACGTTTGTGTGTGTTAATATGCAAGTGAATATGTGTGTGTGTGGACATGGGAAAGACAGAGAACAAGAGCAGATCTGGTCCACTCGTCATGCTTGTCTGCTTAGCGAGGGCTGTTTGATCCAAGAACCTCATCAGTCTTAGAATATCTTCTGGATCTGCAACCATTATAAGGCCCTGTAATTCGTTCCATACCCCCCTCCGAAGTAGGAAATCTCTTGTCAGACTCCCAATCTGCCTTCACTTAATTCCCAGGTAGGCTCCTCGTGGCTGTCCAGTTGAAATATTATTGATTATTTAGGCTAAAAGCACCGTAAAGCCTTTTTTAACTCTGACAACGTGGTTGGATTCACAAGAAGTTAATCTTTAAACCTATGTGTAACACTTGTAATGTTTTCTGAATTTTTATCATCAGTATTTCTGTTTTTGAATTTGACGCTCTGCAATTTCACTGGATGTTGGTCAGGTGGGACGCTACCGTCCCACGTACCCTAGAGACCTTCACTTCAGCTACTTCCCATCTGAACGAAAGGAACACCTACGTGAGAATGCTATTCATTGACCACAGCTCAGCATTCAACACCATAGTGTCTTCAAAGCTCATCACTAAGCTAAGGACCCTGGGACTTAACACCTTGTTCTGCAACTGGATCCTGGAATTCCTGACGGGCAACCCCCAGGTGATAAGGGAAGGTAACAACATATCTGCCATGCTGATCCTCAACATGGGGGCCCGTCAAGGGTGCGTTCTCAGCCCAATCCTTTACTCCCTGTTCACCCATGACTGCCTGGCCAAGCACGACTCCAACACCATCATTAAGTTTGCCGATGACACAACAGTGGTAGGCCTGATCACTAACAACGATGAGACAGCCTAAAGGGAGGAGGTCAGAGACATGTAAATATTACCTCGACTAACCGGTGTCCCTGCACAGTGACTCTGTACCGGTAACCCCTGTATATAGCCTCACTATTGTTGTTTTACTGCTGCTATTTAAATATTTGTAACTTTTATTTTTAAATTACCGAACACATTATTTTCTTAAAACTTCTTAATTCGGGCTAGGCGTGTCGACAACTTCCGGTGAAATTGGAGTACTCGCAATTCAAATACATAATCGTACAATTATGGATATTAAACATCTAGGTACATACAAGTGCATTATATTCGTTATAAGCTTAAATTCTTGTTAATCTAACTGCATTGCCTGATTTACAATAGGCTTTACAGTGAAAGCATGCCATGCGATTGTTTGAGGACGGCGCCCCACATCAAAATATTTTTCAACCACCACAGGCTTCGTAAAATCACAATTAACCTCTCTTGGGTAGGGGGCAGTATTTTCACGTCTGGATGAAAAGCGTGCCCAGAGTAAACTGCCTGCTACTCAGGCCCAGATGCTAGGATATGCATATTATTTGTCGATTTGGATAGAAAACACTCTGAAGATTCTAAAACTGTTTGAATGATGTCTGTGAGTATAACAGAACACATATGGTTGGTTGACACACTGATTTACAACAATTGTATCTTTAAAATGGTGTAAAATACTTGTATGTTTGAGGAATTTTAATTATGGAATTTCTGTTGTTTTGAATTTGGCACCCTGCAGTTTCACTGGCTGTTGACGAGGTGAGACGCTACCGTCCCAGATACCCTAGAGAAGTTAAATATTCACTTACTTTTTGAAAATCTTCCTCTGATTTGCAATCCCAAAGGTCCCAGCTACAAACTGCATGGTCGTTTTGTTAGATAAAATCCTTCTTTATATCCCAAAAAGTCTGTTTAGTTTGCGCTATCGATTTGAGTAATCCACTCGTTTAACATGCAGGGAAAGGAATCCAAAAATCTACCGCTAAACTTTGTTAAAACAAGTCATACTACGTTTCTATTTAATACTCAGGTACCATTCGTCGCGCGCGCACAGACTGATTTCCAACTCTGACTCTCAGTACCAAAACCAAAATTCTTCCTCGTTTGGGAAGAAAGAAGCCTGAAACCTTGAACAAAGACTGTTGATATCTAGTGGAAGCCGTAGGAATTGCAATCTGGGAGCTGGAATTGCAGAAGACCCATAGCTTTCCATTAAAAGAGCATGGGCTCTCAAAAAAAAAAGTTTATATTTTTTCTTTGGATTTTCTCCTACCATATCAATTGTGTTATAGTCATTTTAACATTTCTACAAATTCAAAGTGTTTTCTATCCATTGGTACCAATTATGGAGAAAAAGGAGGTGGAGAAAAATAGACCCTAGCCTGAGGAGGTTTTTACCTGACACTTTTTTTTCTTAAAACTTCTTAAATCATTGTTGGTTAGGGGATTGTAAGGTCTACATCTGTTGTATTCGGGGCATGTGACAAATATAATACATACAGTACCAGTCAAACATTTGGACACACCTATTCATTCAAGGATCAATTTGTATTTATTATTATTTTCTAAGTTGTAAAAAAAATGTTGAAGTCCTCAAAACTATGAAATAACACATTCCTTTGAAATATCACAACCCTTTGCCTTGATGACAGCTTTGAATTTCTCTCCTTCTTAATGCGTTTGAGCCAAACAGTTCTGTTGTGACAAGGTAGAGGTGGTACACAGAAGATAGCCCTATTTGGTAAAAGACCAATTCAATATTATGGCATGAACAGCTCAAATAAGCAGTTGCAAAAACCATCAACTGTAGTTGCAAAAACCATCAGATGCTATGATGAAACTGGCTCTCATGAGGACCGCCACTGGAAAGGTAGACCCAGAGTTACCACTGCTTGCAGAGGATATTTTCAGGTCTCTCCAGGGATGTTAGATCGGGTTCAAGTCTGGGCTGGTCACAACTTGCAGACTTGTTTACGTGCTGCAGTGCGTTTTGTTGCCAACCTTACTTTCCTACCTGACAACTTTATGGTTTTTACTTTTTAATTACCATGTATATTTTTTGTTTTTCCCTCACTCAACTTTTTTTCATTCAACTTTTTCACTCCGGACGCTTTATCTGGACATGGTTCGTCAGGACTTCCAAAAGCCGAAGCTAAGTAGAAACATTAACATGATGCTTTCAAATTGCAGTCGCTGTACTCATAATATACAGGAGAACGATCGCCTTACGGCGAGCATAGCTGTGCTGCAAGCCCAGCTTCAGACGCAATCATTAGGCAAGGGTAATTTCAGTGTAGGAAAGGATGAAACAACATCTGTGCCACCAGTAAGTACAGAAAGTAACATTAGTATAAATCCCCTCGCACGTTCCCCGCAGCCGAACAACTTTCTCATGGCTTCTGGAAGGAAATGCTGTAGGAATGCTCAACCGGTGTCGCTCATTCAGCCGACAGAAACTTTCAACCGGTTCTCCCCATTAAGCAGCGAGTCGGAGTCAGAGGCCGAGCCTTCTCTGGTCTCTACTCCTCCCGTTACGGGGTCTGAGACGCCGAAGGCTCCCAACATTAGCTCTGACAAATTGAAAACCCTAGTCATTGGTGACTCCATTACCAGCAGTATTAGACTTAAAACGAATCATCCAGCGATCATACACTGTTTACCAGGGGGCAGGGCTACCGACGTTAAGGCTAATCTGAAGATGGTGCTGGCTAAAGCTAAAACTGGCGAGTGTAGAGAGTATAGAGATATTGTTATCCACGTCGGCACCAACGATGTTAGGATGAAACAGTCAGAGGTCACCAAGCGCAACATAGCTTCAGCGTGTAAATCAGATAGAAAGATGTCAGCATCGAGTAATTGTCTCTGGCCCCCTCCCAGTTAGGGGGAGTGATGAGCTCCACAGCAGAGTCTCACAACTCAATCGCTGGTTGAAAACTGTTTTCTGCCCCTCCCAAAAGATAGAATTTGTAGATAATTGGGTTTTGGGTGAGTCTTTCTGGGACTCACCCACAAACAAGACCAAGCCTGGCCTGCTGAGGAGTGACGTACTACATCCTAGCTGGAGGGGTGCTCTCATCTTATCTACCAACATAGACAGGGCTCTAACTCCTCTAGCTGACTTAAACATGGCTTAAACCTGATGAATTTACTGTGTTAAATGAGACCTCACCTCCTTGTTACACTAGTGACCATATCCCCCGCTTATCCCGCAAAGGCGGAGGTGTTGCTAACATTTATGATAGCAAATTTCAATTTACCAAAAAACCCCAACTTTTTTGTCTTTTGAGCTTCTAGTCATGAAATCTATGCAGCCTACTCAATCACTTTTTTATAGCTACTGTTTACAGGCCTCCTGGGCCATATACAGCGTTCCTCACTGAGTTCGGACCTTGTAGTCATAGCAGAAAATATTCTAATTTTTGGTGACTTTAATATTCACATGGATCCACAGACCCACTCCAAAAGGCTTTCGGAGCCATCATCGACTCAGTGGGTTTTGTCCAACATGTCTCTGGACCTACTCACATCCACAGTCATACTCTGGACCTAGTTTTGTCCCATGGAATAAATGTTGTGGATCTTAATGTTTTTCCTCATAACCCTGGACTATCGGACCACCATTTTATTAAGTTTGCAATCGCAACAAATAATCTGCTCAGACCCCAACCAAGGAGCATCAAAAGTTGTGCTATAAATGCTCAGACAACGCAAAGATTCCTTGATGCCCTTCCAGACTCCCTCTGCCTACCCAAGGACGTCAGAGGACAAAAATCAGTTAACCACCTAACTGAGGAGCTCAATTTAACCTTGCGCAATACCCTAGATGCAGTTGCACCCTGAAAAACTAAAAACATTTGTCATAAGAAACTAGCTCCCTGGTATACAGAAAATACCCGAGCTCTGAAGCAAGCTTCCAGAAAATTGGAACGGAAATGGCCCCACACCAAACTGGAAGTCTTCCTACTAGCTTGGAAAGACAGTACCGTGCAGTATCGAAAAGCCCTCACTGCTGCTCGCTCATCTTATTTTTCCAACTTAATTGAGGAAAACAAGAACAATCCAAAAAACAAAATGTATAATATCGCAAAGCTAACTAAAAAGCAGCATTCCCCAAGAGAGGATGGCTTTCACTTCAGCAGTAATAAATTCATGAACTTCTTGGAGGAAAAGATCATGATCATTAGAAAGCAAATTACGTACTCCTCTTCAAATCTGCGTATTCCTCCAAAGCTCAGTTGTCCTGAGTCTGCACAACTCTGCCAGGACCTAGGATCAAGGGAGACACTCAAGTCTTTTAGTACTATATCTCTTGACACAATGATGAAAATAATCATGGCCTCTAAACCTTCAAGCTGTATACTGGACTCTATTCCAACTAAACTACTGAAAGAGCTGCTTCCTGTGCTTGGCCCTCCTATGTTGAACATAATAAACGGCTCTCTATCCACCGGATGTGTAGCAAACTCACTAAAAGTGGCAGTAATAAAGCCTCTCTTGAAAAAGCCAAACCTTGACCCAGAAAATATAAAAAACTATCGGCCTATATCAAATCTTCCAATCCTCACTAAAAAAAAATTAAAAGCTGTTGCGCAGCAACTCACTGCCTTCCTGAAGGCAAAAAATGTATACGAAATGCTTCAGTCTGTTTTTAGACCCCATCATAGCACTGAGACTGCACTTGTGAAGGTGGTAAATTACCTTTTGATGGCGTCAGACCGAGGCTTTGCATCTGTCCTCGTGCTCCTAGACCTTAGTGCTGCTTTTGATCACCACATTCTTTTTGAGAGATTGGAAACCCAAATTGGTCTACACGGACAAGTTCTGGCCTGGTTTAGATCTTATTTGTCGGAATGGTCTCTGTGAACGGTTTGTCCTCTGACAAATCAACTGTACATTTCGGTGTTCCTCAAGGTTCCGTTTTAGGACCACTATTGTTTTCAGTATATATTTTACCTCTTTGGGATGTCATTCAAAAACATAATGTTAACATTCATTGCTATGCAGATGACACACAGCTGTACATTTCAATGAAACATGGTGAAGCCCCAAAATTGCCTTTGCTAGAAGCCTGTGTTTCAGACATAAGGAAGTGAATGGCTGCAAACTTTCTATTTTTAAACTCGGACAAAACAGAAATGCTTGTTCTAGGTCCCAAGAAACAAAGAGATGTTCTGTTGAATCTGACAATTCATCTTGATGGTTGTACAGTCGTCTCAAATAAAACTGTGAAGGACCTCGGCGTTACTCTGGACCCTGATCTCTCTTTTGACGAACAAATCAAGACTTTTTCAAGGACAGCTTTTTTCACTCTACGTAACATTGTAAAAACCTGAAACTTTGTCTGAAAATGATGCAGAAAAATGTATCCATGCTTTTGTTACTACTAGGTTAGACTACTGCAATGCTCTACTTTCCGGCTACCCGGATAATATTACTCCAGTGCTAGCCTCCCTACACTGGCTTCCTGTTAATGCAAGGGCTGATTTCAAGGTTTTACTGCTAACTTACAAAGCATTACACGGGCTTGCTCCTACCTATCTTTCTGATTTGGTCCTGCCGTATATACCTACACTTATGCTACGGTCACAAGACGCAGTCCTCCTAATTGTGCCTAGAATTTCTAAGCAAACAGCTGGAGGCAGGGCTTTCTCCTATAGAGCTCTATTTTTATGGAATGGTCTGCCTACCCATATGAGAGACGCAGACTCGGTCTCAACCTTTAAGTCTTTACTGAAGACTCATCTCTTCAGTAGGTCATATGATTGAGTGTAGTCTGGCCCAGGAGTGTGAAAAAGGCTCTGGAGCAACGAACCACCCTTGCTATCTCTGCCTGGCCGGTTCCCCTCTCTCCACTGGGATTCTCTGCCTCTAACCCTATTACAGGGGCTGAGTCACTGGCTTACTGGTGCTCTTCCATGCCGTCTCTAGGAGGGGTGCGTCACTTGAGTGGGTTGAGTCTCTGACGTGGTCTTCCTGTCTGGGTTGGCGCCCCCCCCTGGTGTTGTGCCATGGCGGAGATCTTAATTGACTGTACCGAGTCAATGTGCGGGGGTACAGGTTAGTCGAGATAACTTGTACATGTAGGAACGGGTAAAGTGACTATGCATAGATAATAAACAGCGAGTAGCAGCAGTGTAAAAACAAAAGGGGGTGGGGGGGGGGGTCAATGTAAATACTCTGGCTGGCCATTTGATTAATTGTTCAGCACTCTTATGGCTTGGGGGTAGAAGCTGTAAAGGAGCCTTTTGGACCTACACTTGGCGCTCCGGTACCGCTTGCCGTGCAGTTGCAGAGAGAACTTTTACAATTTTTGGGGCCTTCCTCTGACACCGCTGATGTACTGGGCTGTACCCACTACCCTCTGTAGCGCCTTACAGTCAGATGCCGAGCAGTTGTCATACCAGGCAGTGATGCAACCTGTCAGGATGCTCTCGATGGTGCAGCTGTATAACTTTTTGAGGATCTGGAGACCCATTCCAAATCTTTTCAGTCTCCTAATGGGGAAAAGGTGCTGTCGTGCCCTCTTCACGACTGTCTTGGTGTGTTTGGACCATGATAGTTTGTTGGTGATGTGGACACCAAGGAACTTGAAACTCTCGACCCGCTCCGCTACAGCCTGTCGATGTGAATGGGGGTGTGTTATGCCCTCCTTTTCCTGTTGTCCAAGATCAGCTCCTTTGCCTTGCTCACGTTTAGGGAGAGGTTGTTATCCTGGCACCATACTGCCAGGTCTCTGACCTCCTCCCCTAAGGCTGTCTCGTCGTTGTCGGTGATCAGACACTGTTGTGTCATCAGCAAACTTAATGATGGTGTAGGAGTCGTGCTTCTCCACTCAGTCGTGGGTGAACAGGGAGTACAGGAGGGGACTAAGCACGCAACCCTGAGGGGACTCCGAGTTGAGAATCAGCGTGGCGGATGTGTTGCTGCCTACCATTACCACCTGGGGCGGCCCGTCAGGAAGTTCAGGATCCAGTTGCAGAGGGAGGTTTTAGTCCCAGAGTCCTTAGCTTAGTTATGAGCTTTGTGGGCACTATGGTGTTGAACGCTGAGCTGTCGTCAATAAACAGCAGTCCCATGGTGTTTATACTTGCGTTCTATTGTTTGTACAGATGAACGTGGTAGAAGCTTGTGGAAGGCTACCCGAAACGTTTGACCCAAGTTAAACAATTTAAAGGCAATGCTACCAAATACTAACTGAGTTTATGTACACTTCTGACCCATTGGGAATGTGATGAAAGAACTGACCTAAGACAGGGATTTTTACTAGGATCAAATGTCAGGAATTGTGAAAAACTGAGTTTAAATGTATTTGGCTATGAGTATGTACACTTCCGACTTCAACTGTATATACATTTTACAGAACCCGTATGTTTCACATTGATTATCTTGTTGTTATTAGTCCCACCCTTCAGCTCCATTCAACCTCTCCCATCTATCTCTTAACACCATCCATTTTGGATTTCTAGTTGCCATATATTTTTCAACTGTGCTGTGATTCTTCACAAAAGTACTGAACCTTTCTATTCTCATAGCTAATACAGATTTTAAATTAAAGATAAAAAATGTTGCTAAAAAATATATTATATTATTGATTGATTATAACTTTTAATATCACCCAGTATTGCTATCTGCAGCATTAGTTCTAGGTAAATGTTGCAATTCTTCATCCTTTCCTGGACCTGTGACCAACAATTTGCTACATATAGACAGTACCAAAATAAATGTACTAATGATTGTCTCCTCGCAGCAAAATCTGCAGAGCTGGGAAGATTGTATCATCCATATATATATATATATATATATATATATATATAAATATATATATATATATATATATATATATGGATGATACATATGGATGATACATATATATATAACATTCTATTGGTTGCAAGAATTTGTTATAATAAATTAAATTTAAACATTTGAAGTTTTGAATCCAGCTTTGTTTTGCGTGTCAATTCATAAACCATGTGCAATGGAATCTGTAGATCAAAAATCTCTTCACAACTATTTTGCAATTTATATGACACAGCTGTCAATTTTTTGGTCCTTAAATAAAATTGGTATATGTTTTTATACACTGCTCAAAAAAATAAAGGGAACACTAAAAAAACACATCATAGATCTGAATGAATGAAATATTCTTATTAAATACTTTTTTCTTTACATAGTTGAATGTGCTGACAACAAAATCACACAAACATTATCAATGGAAATCAAATTTATCAACCCATAGAGGTCTGGATTTGGAGTCACACTCAATATTAAAGTGGAAAATCACACTACAGGCTGATCCAACTTTGATGTAATGTCCTTAAAACAAGTCAAAATGAGGGTCAGTAGTGTGTGTGGCCTCCACGTGCCTGTATGACCTCCCTACAACGCCTGGGCATGCTCCTGATGAGGTGGCGGATGGTCTCCTGAGGCATCTCCTCCCAGACCTCAAATCAAATCAAATCAAATCAAATTTTATTAGTCACATACACATGGTTAGCAGATGTTAATGCGAGTGTAGCGAAATGCTTGTGCTTCTAGTTCCGACAATGCAGTAATAACCAACAAGTAATCTAACCTAACAATTCCACAACTACTACCTTATACACACACACAAGTGTAAAGGGATAAAGAATATGTACATAAAGATATATGAATGAGTGGTGGTACAGAACGGCATGGCAAGATGCAGTAGATGGTATAGAGTACGGTATATACATATGAGATGAGTACTGTAGGGTATGTAAACATAAAGTGGCATAGTTTAAAGTGGCTAGTGGTACATGTATTACATAAAGATGGCAAGATGCAGTAGATGATATAGAGTACAGTATATACATATGAGATGGGTAATGTAGGGTATGTAAACATTATATTAAGTGGCATTGTTTAAAGTGGCTAGTGGTACATTTTTACATAATTTCCATCAATTCCCATTTTTAAAGTGGCTGGAGTTGAGTCAGTATGTTGGCAGCGGCCGCTAAATGTTAGTGGTGGCTGTTTAACAGTCTGATGGCCTTGAGATAGAAGCTGTTTTTCAGTCTCTCGGTCCCTGCTTTGATGCACCTGTACTGACCTCGCCTTCTGGATGATAGCGGGGTGAACAGGCAGTGGCTTGGGTGGTTGTTGTCCTTGATGATCTTTATGGCTTTCCTGTGACATCGGGTGGTGTAGGTGTCCTGGAGGGCAGGTAGTTTGCCCCCGGTGATGCGTTCTGCAGACCTCACTACCCTCTGGAGAGCCTTACGGTTGTGGGCGGAGCAGTTGCCGTACCAGGCGGTGATACAGCCCGACAGGATGCTCTCGATTGTGCATCTGTAGAAGTTTGTGAGTGCTTTTGGTGACAAGCCGAATTTCTTCAGCCTCCTGAGGTTGAAGAGGCGCTGCTGCGCCTTCTTCACAACGCTGTCTGTGTGGGTGGACCAATTCAGTTTGTCCGTGATGTGTACACCGAGGAACTTAAAACTTTCCACCTTCTCCACTACTGACCCGTCAATGTGGACCTGGACAAAAGCATCCGCCAACTCCTGGACAGTCTGTGGTGCAACGTGGCGTTGGTGGATGGAGCGAGACATGATGTCCCAGAAGTGCTCAATTGGATTCAGGTCTGGGGAACGGGCGGGCCAGTCCATAGCATCAATGCCTTCCTCTTGCAGGAACTGCTGACACACTCCAGCCACATGAGGTCTAGCATTGTCTTGCATTAGGAGGAACCCAGGGCCAACCGCACCAGCATATGGTCTCACAAGGGGTCTGAGGATCTCATCTCGGTACCTAATGGCAGTCAGGCTACCTCTGGCGAGCACATGGAGGGCTGTGCGGCACCCCAAAGAAATGCCACCCCACACCATGACTGACCCACCACCAAACCGGTCATGCTGGAGGATGTTGCAGGCAGCAGAACGTTCTCCACGGCGTCTCCAGACTCTGTCACGTGCTCAGTGTGAACCTGCTTTCATCTGTGAAGAGCACAGGGCGCCAGTTGCGAATTTGCCAATCTTGGTGTTCTCTGGCAAATGCCAAACGTCCTGCACGGTGTTGGGCTGTAAGCACAACCCCCACCTGTGGATGTCGGGCCCTCATACCACCCTCATGGAGTCGGTTTCTGACCGTTTGAGCAGACACATGCACATTTGTGGCCTGCTGGAGGTCATTTTGCAGGGCTCTGGCAGTGCTCCTCCTTGCACAAAGGCGGAGGTAGCGGTCCTGCTGCTGGGTTGTTGCCCTCCTACGGCCTCCTCCACGTCTCCTGATGTACTGGCCTGTCTCGTGGTAGCGCCTCCATGCTCTGGACACTACGCTGACAGACACAGCAAACCTTCTTGCCACAGCTCGCATTGATGTGCCATCCTGGATGAGCTGCACTACCTGAGCCACTTGTGTGGGTTGTAGACTCCGTCTCATGCTACCACTAGAGTGAAAGCACCGCCAGCGTTCAAAAGTGACCAAAACATCAGCCAGGAAGCATAGGAACTGAGAAGTGGTCTGTGGTCACCACCTGCAGAACCACTCCTTTATTGGGGGTGTCTTGCTAATTGCCTATAATTTCCACCTGTTGTCTATTCCATTTGCACAACAGCATGTGAAATTGATTGTCAATCAGTGTTGCTTCCTAAGTGGACAGTTTGATTTCACAGAAGTGTGATTGACTTGGAGTTACATTGTGTTGTTTAAGTGTTCCCTTTATTTTTTTGAGCAGTGTATATCACAATTTTCTTTAACCATTTATGGTCTTTTGTGCAGGGCCGACAGACAATTTCCTTACTTTTCCCCCCTTCGACTTGCCTCTTCCATATTTGTGGTAATGATGTAATTAGTTTATTGTTATTTTGGGTAGGGCAGACATTTCCATATGTCTTTGTAAGCTGCATGTGTGACATAACACCACCCGTCCTATTTATGATATAATTTACAAAAATTATACATTTAAAAAAAAATGTTATCGAAAAATACATTTTTATAATCAATTAGTATATTTGAGTTTAATCACAATATTTGTTATATTATTTGTCCTGTCTTAGGTGGATTAAACTGAAAACGCCACCAACTTTCTAAGGCTTGTTTAAAAAATAACAATATTTTGGAGATTATTTTGTTTTCAATTAACCGAAAATGAGCAGTTGTAATCTGAATACAGTTGTTGGCGGAGACAAGGCAGTGAATAGTCGTTTCCAGGTTTTGATTGGCTCACTCCGAATGGCCGTTGCACTGAGGGTGGAACCCAGAGGACAGGCTGGCCGACGACCCAATGAGCGTCCAGAATCAGGACGAGAACTGATGACCCCGGTCGGAGACCATGGATCCGGAAGACGTGCTGAACCATGAGCTGGGCCGTGATTTACATTTGGTTGAGTTGTCAAGTAAACTGAATTCAATGTGAAATCAATCAAATATTTCACCATTTAGTTTAAAAGTTGGGTGAAAAAAAGAAAAAAATCCTTTAAGTTCACTTTTTTCAAATCAAACAATTTTCCGCATTGATTCAATGTCATATTTAATTTTGGGGTTGAAATGATGTGGAAACAACAGTGATTAAACCAGTTTTTGCCAGTGAGATAATACTGCATGTGTAATATGGCTGCCAGTGAACCAAAGGAAAAACAGATGCATAGGAATTACAGTGTAAGGTTGTCGATGTTTTTATCTTACATTTGCGTCGGTCAATGTTTCCCCTTTATAATAATAAAACATTTGGCCACAACTACTATTTTTACTTTCAGGGTGCTGCTTTTGTGTGCTAGTAATGATAATTGTGACAAATCCATGTAGACTGAGGCAGTGGGTGTTTGAAATGAAAGAAAACTACAAATATATTACTTTGCTACACATTTACACAACATGCAACTCAATACAGGGGATTGTATTTTTTTCAAAATAATACCCAAAATGCTTTTCCTTCCTGAACAAGCCATCCAACATTTCAAAGGCAGTTGGGATGAGACACGTACATTTCCTTTAAAGCTTATTCCAACCGCCCCCTTTAAAAGAACATAACTCAACCATACAATCACACGCGTTAAGTGAACGCCGCTCTCTTCCGTGATATAAGCGAACATGTGGAATTGTTTTAAGACGGTCACACCATGGATCAATTAGCTATTTGATTATGAATTTATGACCCCTTTAGGTATACTTTTTTTGCAACAATTATTTGATAAAATATTGAATTTGGCTTTTACTACTACAGTGGGGAGAACAAGTATTTGATACACTGCCGATTTTGCAGGTTTTCCTACTTACAAAGCATGTAGAGGTCTGTCATTTTTATCATAGGTACACTTCAACTGTGAGAGACGGAATCTAAAACAAAAATCCAGAAAATCACATTGTATGATTTTTAAGTAATTAATTTGCATTTTATTGCATGACATAAGTATTTGATCACCTACCAACCAGTAAGAATTCCGGCTCTCACAGACCTGTTAGTTTTTCTTTAAGAAGCCCTCCTGTTCTCCACTCATTACCTGTATTAACTGCACCTGTTTGAACTCGTTACCTGTATAAAAGACACCTGTCCACACACTCAATCAAACAGACTCCAACCTCTCCACAATGGCCAAGACCAGAGAGCTGTGTAAGGACATCAGGGATAAATTGTAGACCTGTACAAGGCTGGGATGGGCTACAGGACAATAGCCAAGCAGCTTGGTGAGAAGGCAACAACTGTTGGCACAATTATTAGAAAATGGAAGAAGTTCAAGATGACGGTCAATCACCCTCGGTCTGGGGCTCCATGCAAGATCTCACCTCGTGGGGCATCAATGATCATGAGGAATGTGAGGGATCAGCCCAGAACTACACGGCAGGACCTGGTCAATGACCTGAAGAGAGCTGGGACCACAGTCTCAAAGAAAACCATTAGTAACACACTACGCCGTCATGGATTAAAATCCTGCAGCGCACGCAAGGTCCCCCTGCTCAAGCCAGCGCATGTCCAGGCCCGTCTGAAGTTTGCCAATGACCATCTGGATGATCCAGAGGAGGAATGGGAGAAGGTCATGTGGTCTGATGAGACAAAAATAGAGCTTTTTGCTCTAAACTCCACTCGCCGTGTTTGGAGGAATAGAAGGATGAGTACAACCCCAAGAACACCATCCCAACCGTGAAGCATGGAGGTGGAAACATCATTCTTTGGGGATGCTTTTCTGCAAAGGGGACAGGACGACTGCACCGTATTGAGGGGAGGATGGATGGGGCCATGTATCGCGAGATCTTGACCAACAACCTCCTTCCCTCAGTAAGAGCATTGAAGATGGGTCGTGGCTGGGTCTTCCAGCATGACAACGACACGAAGCACACAGCCATGGCAACTAAGGAGTGGCTCCGTAAGAAGCATCTCAAGGTCCTGGAGTGGCCTAGCCAGTCTCCAGACCTGAACCCAATAGAAAATCTTTGGAGGGAGCTGAAAGTCCGTATTGCCCAGCGACAGCCCCGAAACCTGAAGGATCTGGAGAAGATCTGTAGGGAGGAGTGGGCCAAAATCCCTGCTGCAGTGTGTGCAAACCTAGTCAAGAACTACAGGAAACGTATGATCTCTGTAATTGCAAACAAAGGTTTCTGTACCAAATATTAAGTACTGCTTTTCTGATGTATCAAATACTTATGTCATGCAATAAAATGCAAATTAATTACTTAAAAATCATACAATGTGATTTTCTGGATTTTTGTTTTAGATTCCGTCTCTCATAGTTGAAGTGTACCTATGATAAAAATTACAGACCTCTACATGCTTTGTAAGTAGGAAAACCTGCAAAATCGGCAGTGTATCAAATACTTGTTCTCCCCACTGTATATCCCACAGATACGCCATTCATAAATGGTGAAAAAAGACAGTCAAAAAAGAAATAATATGGAATAAGGTTTTGAAGTGTCTGTCCAATACTGTATCTAGAAGATATAAGAAAGCGGAGGAAATGTATGTGTTTTTTTTTAGGCATATTTAACCCCTAATTTTTGGTGGCACAAAACTACCTCCATTCGCTTGTGTGGGTTACCTTCAGATGAGTCCCATGACACTTCGTAGAGAAAAACAGAGAACACCATCGTGTTCGTGAGTCTCCCCTTTCCATAATTGTTCATAATATTTTGTAGGCCAAAACGTTCGGACACTACATGACAAGAGATTTTCTAGATGTATCATGGTCTGACAAATACGGAAGGCCAACATAGGTGGATGCGGTAGATTGAGACGTAGCCCATGCAAAAAATGATATCTCTTGCTTAAACTGACAGATTTTGATTTTGATTTTTTTGGGTTACTTAAATTGACGCACGGCTTCTCCTTTCCAGGTCTCCCTTACAGTCCAAACCATTACCTCATTTGATCTCTCCCGAAGCGGCAGTTTCTCCTGACACATAGGGACCAAGACACTCACAAAAAACAGGTGATTAGCATTGGTAGGGGGAAAACAAACAGTTATGGACCCGATTCCGAACGATGCCTTATGTCGATGCAGAAGATTGCTGGCAGGTGGAGACAATTGTTCAACGATGGACCCGACCAGGGCTTGAAGGGTCAATGATTGCTGACAGATGGGGCACCAAGCCCCAAGAAGAAAGCAATCAGGTGGGCAAGCGAGATGGTTGTGATCAGGGGGATGCGAGTCAACGCAACACACACACACACATTATGGCTATGCTTTCCCCTGCCCTCCAGCTAGGCTGATGTAATGTCCCCTGCTATAATGCCTCGTGTTTGGGGGTGGGCAGGTGTGGGTGGGGGTCACAGAGAGCATTTAACAAGATAACCATGGACAGGCGCCACGAATGCTGGCCAGCTCAACGGGGACCCATGCTCTCTGTCTGAAGAACCCATGCTCGGTTCTGAGGAAATCCCATCCCTTTCTGGGTGTGTAGATGTTTGGTAGAGCAACTGGTTATGTTGATGATGATTCATGAAGTTCATTGGGTCATTTCCACATTTGATGATTCTGAGAATGATATGAGAATGAAAATTGGACAAATACCTATAATTAACCTGCTTCATCTCCTTATTGTTAATAACAACAGCATGCGTAATACTGGAGACTTGGACCTCCTGAATAATTTATTACCAATTTCTAAATCTATTTATGGAAGAGCCCTTGTGGCTCCACTCCGCAGTGGCTCCGCTCACCACGCACGATGCTCGATCAATTTCTTGATGAATCACCATTCAGGGAAATGCAACATGGAAGAAAATGAAATTACAGAATAAGATATGGCTGTAACTAACATTTCCATGTGAACGCCAGAACACCTGGAATGTCTCGAGTGGAAATAACGTTGAGAAACTCATCAGTGACACAATAATGATTTTATCACTGAACTTTATTCCATCTGTGACCATAGCAGAGTCTGAATCCATACAGCTGGCAATCACTTTAGAGAGGAGACGAGCTGTTCTCTCCCTTACTGTCGAGCAGATGGTATCGGAGCATGAGGTCTGATACCAACAGGCTCAGAGACAGTTTCTATCTACAAGACATCAGACTGCTGAACACTTGAACTGGACTGACCACCTGCTCTGATTTTCCACACCTTAGCACACATCACAACTGCTGCTACCAGACTCGTATTATACGGCAAAATGTATACACTTGCCCCCTTCCCCAATACACGTGTAAATAGTGTACTATAAATTGTGCCTTCCTTATGTTAAAATGTTTATCCTACTGCCATTTACTTTGTTCTTATTCTTTACAATTTCTTGTTGTTGAAATAATTTACAATTATTCCCCTTCGACTCACCGGGGGTCACCTGTAGCACTTTGTGGGGCTGTATGGACAGATTACTTCTTGTAAGTCCATGTCCTGGCTGAGCTGTTGTGGCTGACTGTTGCAGCTCGGGTAGGCGGGAGTAATAATCATTAGCATATGAATTCACATTAGATACTATGGTCAATATAGACCTACTAGCAAACAATGCTAAAGGCTAATATTTAGCGTAACAATAGACAATGAGGCTAAATAATGCTAATTAATTGAGTTCAAACACAATGCATCAAAAGGTAATAAGTTGAACTTGGAGAGAAACATAAATAACATATGAACGGGCACTTCAATTAATTAAGAAGGGTTACTGGAAGAACTGTCCTCTGACGGCTGCCAAACCAAGGAATATTTGGTGTGCTCGGCAACGATCGTTAACCTCGAAAAGAGGTTCTACTAAGCTAGCATATGGAACTGTTTTAAGATGGTCATACCATGGATCATTTAGCTATTTAATTTGGAATTTACTACTAAAACCTATAGAAACGCATTGAATATGTCACATGAGTTGACGCTGCAGAGGCGAAGCAGGTACGAGGAGTCAAACATTTAATGTAGAACGGACACGGAACGAGACAGGAACAGTGTCAGCAAACGAGAAACAAAGACAAAAAACTATCAATGCATCAGCAGGGAACAGAGCAGGAAACTGACAAATATAGGGAAGGAAATAAACAGATGAGTGAGTGAGTCCAGGTGAGTCCAATATTGCTGATGCACATTACGAGGGAAGGCAGGTGTGCGTAATTGATGACAGGAGTGTGTAATGTAGGGCAGCCTGGTGCCCTCAAGTGCCAGGGGAGGGAAGAGTGGGAGCAGACGTGACAGAATAACACATTCATGCATCTCAAAAAAGAATGTCAAAAGTGTCTGTTATATATCTAGGAGATACAAGAAAGGTCAGGAAATATTTGTGTTTTTTGGACACATATTTAACCCTTTGTTTTTGTTGGCACAAAACTACCTCCATACTTACGTATATTAATTTATATAGATTATCTTCAGATGAGTCCCGTGACACTTGTGGGGGTTGTAGAGAAAAACACAGAATACCATCGTGTTCGTGAGTCTCCCCTTCCCACAGTGGGGTCATATTAGTTTGTAGGCCAAATTGTTCGGTTGATGATACAGATGTTTTTGTGGTCTGACAAACACAGCTGTAGCTCGGCCACCTTCCACCGCAGATGTGGGCCAACATAGGCGTTAATTGATTGATTTTGATGGGGACTTTTTAAAAATGTTACTTAGATTGACGCACAAGATTGATGCACTCGGTTCAGGAAATGGTTGTTATCTGGCCAAACACCCACAATTCTTGATAGGAGCTTTGTCATTGTTAGTAGTGGTATTACGGTTCACCAAACCCACAGTTCGGTATGTATTGCAGTTTTGGAGTCAGGGTTTGGTTTGGTTTCGGTACAGCGGGAAAATGAAATACCAACAGTTACTGTAGTATATTTTGGTTTATTTGGCAAAAGATGCAAAACTAACCCAGGAATAGATCATGAGCCATGTGATGCCTGATGAGAGCACAATCAAGAATATCATCACTTTGTATTTTCTTAAATGAATACATACAATTACTCATCAACAACAACACTAAAATAAAGTGCAATATAAGTGTGAAATCAATATCTAAACATTGCTCAGGCATTGTTTAGGCCTATGCTAAATCGTTTTTACAAAGAGAAAAAAAGTCTAAGGTATTTTAAAACCAAAATAAATCCACAAAGTGTAGTAGACCTATATTATAAAAATAACAAACTGTAGACCATTATAGACAGTAGTGCATGGTTTTAAACTTCAGTTTGTATTCATTCTATTGTCATGTTCGTCCTCAGAAAAATAAGCATGTCCACATTCTCTGCTGAGATGGCTGATCTTCTGGCAGTCACAATGCTCCCTGCAGTGGAAAACACCGTCTCACTAAGGATGGAGGTTCCTGTGTCGTATTTTTGGCTATGCCGGATTAAGTGATATGACATGCTATTCTATAAAATAATTTCTCTGTAATTAATATTACCTGATTAAGCTAATCAGGTTAATGTAAATAACTAGAAAGTCGGGGCACCACAAAATAATGTTTATAGAGCTGTTATCTTCTGAATAATCTCTTAAACACCTGGTAATCTTTTACATCATTAGCAGTCAATATTTAATCGTCACTTTATTCAGTCTCATCTGAAAGTTGTAAATTCTTGGTTATCTTCACGAACTCTGGCTAACAAGTTGAATCAGCAATACAACATTTGGTTTAATTATTTATTTACTAAATACCTAAATAATCACACAGAATTACATCTACACAGAATGGATCAGACATTGATTACAAATTACGTCATAAGAGAACGTCCCTGGTGGACGGAGCCGACATGGCGGTTGGTTACACAAAGGAAAGGGGGTTGGGTTTGAATGAAAGAGCGGGAAGACTGAGGAACAAAGGGAGAAGCTATGTCTCTATCGGGCGTAGGCAGCTACTCTATCGTAAATACAGAATCTTATTCATTCTAAGTAACCGCCCATTTGGAAAAGGAAAATGCAATAAATATTTACTCTGAGCTGCGCTTCGATCGGTTGGTCGTAGATGGGAGGCCGGGTTGTCCAGCATGGATCTCTGGTCCGCTGAAGACTGTCTAGTGGTGAACTGGAGCGTGGTAGAATGGATACTCTGTCCGTCCTATCCTGACCCACGTTTAGTGGGCGGAGGGGGTAGCACTTCTTTAGTGAATAAGAGTTCAAAGTTCATACCAAGTTGCCATACGTTAAGCTCATGCTATATTCTGGCTGGTATAGTCGAAATTCATCCTTCCGGCGTGTAGGTCGTCACCTTCAAATTGAAATTCGATGCCAATTTCGTTAGGTTCTTGCTGATGTTGGATTAGTTCTGTAGGTGGTCTTTGTCCTTTCAACGTGGGCTCTGCCAATCCGCACGTCCTTGGAACAGGAAGTTACATTTTCGTCAAGGAGCTTAGATAGGATTGGGAGAGTGGGCCGTATTTCATAGTTTACAACCCATGTCTGTTCACTTGGGCAGAGCCTCTGAGTGAGCAGAGTTTCTCTATGATAAACCATTCTCTCACTTAAGAAGCTAAAATTACATTTCATCTTTTCACAAATAGCTTCATTTTTAAACATTTAAATTGCACAACAATTCCATGTGAATCTGATAACTAGAATGTGTCGACTTTCCAAGATACAGTTTATGTCGTCCTATCATCAGTAATCATGTCTCAGACGCCAACTGAACTGACATCATATTCATTAAGTCCCAACGCATATTTTCAACTCGTTGGATTACCGAAATATGGTTCCGTTTCCCATCTTTTGATGTCACCAGAATCTTTTTCAAGAGTCAACTCTATTGACTTGAGAGAGAAAAACGGGGGGGGGGAAGGTATTTATGGGGGTCATAAACCTCCCCCATCAAGCCAACGTCATGACACCTGCTACAGCAAAGTAACACCTTGCCATCTTGGCGACATAAGGGTACTTGCCCTCATTGCACTTCCACCATGCCAATGGATCAAAATTCAGGGAATGTTATTCTCTGTCTTGTATGCGGTAACCTCTTCTTCTATCAGCTTGCAGAATGGTTTGCTCATCTCCTTGGTCTGGAAGACCCAGACTGTACATTGAATATATTCACTGATCATGTACTCTTCCTTGGCAAATAAAGGTGTGGTTCAGGTATGAATCTCTGAGTCATTCTTTTTCAGTCATATCAAACTCCATTATTTGAATGATGCTGTGTCTGCATGTACTGTATGTATTACAATTATACACTTCAACAGTGTTTACCACTCCTGCTCCTGGGACATCAATGATTACACATTGTAACTAAGCAATAGACTAGAAAAGTAATTTGTAATTCATAAATACAGAAAAAAAACTATGCATATCTAACTCCCTTCATCTGCATTAATCTGAGGACACAGGATAGTATTTCAATGAGATACTTAATTTCAACCAGTGGAGAATGTGAAAGGCTTTATTGAAAGAAGTTCATTATCCAGGTGTTATAAATACAAGTTCAATCTGTACTTCAATGCACATATGGTGCGCATTATAAAACGAGGAAGAAAGACGAGGTGGGGAGAGAGGTATAGAAGACAGAAAGGGAAAGAGCATATGATTCATGAATTACAGTGCTACCCTAATATTCTCTCAGTTCATTACATTTACATTTACATTTAAGTCATTTAGCAGACGCTCTTATCCAGAGCGACTTACAATCACAATTGCGGTGTCTCCTAACCAGCCTTGGGCCCCCAGTTGGCCCGAAAGTTATCTTAAGAGCGGGTGAGGTGGCGATGACGGGACTGGCTTCCTCTCTCACATCAAACATACCTGCAGACGAGAGACAGATGGATAGAGAGAGAGCATGATTATGCATTGTTTTTAAAAATTCTAACACAGTCAGTCATCTTAAATCAGGAGGTGAAATGCAAAACTGACCTTGGATCATTAACTCTGGGACTACTACATTTCTGTCTGTATTTCAATGTAAAGCATCTCTTTAATAATACTTCCTGTTGACCCAACCAAGCGACATCTCACCTATGATCATGCTGTGCCCTCTGTGTCAGCCAGTTCAGATGAGGGAGTGGTTCACCAAAACAGCTGATATAACCTAGAGGATTTAGGGAGAAGGGGGAGAGTGAGAGAGATGAAGTGAAGAAGAGAGACTTTTATTGTGTGTGTGTGTGTGGTCTCACCTAGTGTCCACACTAAATGGCTACAGAGTACTTTATGCTGAAAAACAGACACACGAGGACAAACAATAGAAGTAATATGTCAATAGAATATACTATATGTCACTCAGACACCTATCGGAGTGTACCTGAAACATTTAAATATAGAGGGCTATGTGTCTCACCACTTGGTTATTGCAAGGCTAACCCCCAGGGAAATCATGAACTGTTGGTGTAAATCTGAAAATTAGCAGGTGTCACGATCGTCTTTATGTGAAAGAGAGGACCAAGGCGCAGCGTGATATAGATACATCTTCTATTTATTTGAGAAGATGAAACGAACACTAATACAAACTAAACAAAAACAACAAACGACCGTGAAGCTACAAACGAAAGTGCAGACACAAGCTACTAACGTCAAACATAGACAATTACCCACAACCTACCTAATGCCTATGGCTGCCTTAAATATGGCTCCCAATCAGAGACAACGATAGACAGCTGTCTCTGATTGAGAACCAATCCAGGCAACCATAGGCTTACATAAACACCTACACTGAACACAACCCCATGAATTCTACAAAACCCCCTATACAATACAAACACCCTAGACTAGACAAAAAACACACAAACATCCCCCATGTCACACCCTGACCTAACTAAAATAATAAAGAAAACAAAGATAACTAAGGCCAGGGCGTGACATCTTACGTTTTTTAAAATTAATGCATGTGAGACAGGTTCCATATACAACAAGACAGGCAGAGATGAAGAGAGAAAAAGAACACAGAACATTTTAATTACCTCTGGTTATGGACACTTTAGCAGCAATAAAGCTTCCACGGCCTGTTCCTCGGACAGTGAACATCTGGCAATATCTACATTTTCGACCCCTTGGTCAGCTCGATCTCAGAAAGTAAAGAAAACAGCTTATTTTTTATAGATATGAAAACAATAACTGAGGTATGACCGTTCAATCTAAAGCAGCAGATGTCATTTTTACAATTCCGCTGGGCCAGACGGATTACCAGGACGGGTACTCCGAGCATGAGCGGATCAACTGGCAAGTGTCTTTACTGACATTTTCAACCAGACCAGCATTGTCCCTGTGCTCAAGAACACTAAGGTAACCTGCCTAAATGACGACTGACCCGTAGCACTCATGTCTGTAGCCATGAAATGCTTTGAAAGGCTGGTCATGGCTCACATCAACACCATTATCTGAGAAACACTTTACCCACTCCAATTTGCATACCACACCAACAGATCCACAGATGATGCAATCTCTATCGCACTCCACACTGCCCTTTCCCACCTGGACAAAAGGAACACCTATGTGAGAATGCTATTCATTGACTACAGCTCAGCGTTCAACACCATAGTGCCCTCAAATTTAATCACTAAGCTAAGGACCCTGGGACTAAACACCTCCCTCTGCACTGGATCCTGGACTTCCTGACGAAACGCACGCAGTTGGTAAGGGTAGGAAAAAACACATCCCCCATGCTGATCCTCAACATGGGGGCCCCTCAGGGGTGCGTGCTCAGTTCCCTCCTGTACTCCCTGTTCACTCATGACTGCACAGCCAGGCACGACTCCAACACCATAATTTTGTTTGCTGAAGACAGCAGCCTGATCACCGACAACAATGAGACAACCTATAAGGAGGAGGTCAGAGACCTGAACGTGTGGTGCAAGGACAACAACCTCTCCCTCAATGTGATCAAGACAAAGGAGATGATTGTGGACTACAGGAAAAGGAGTGCGCCCCCATTCTCATCAACGGGGCTGTAGTGGAGCAGGTTGAGAGCTTCAAGTTCCTTGGCGTCCACATCACCAACAAACATGGTCCAAACACACCAAGACAGTTGTGAAGAGGGCAGGCCAAAACCTATTTCCCCTCAGGAGACTGAAAGGATTTGGCATGGGTCCTCAGATCCTCAAAAGGTTTTACAGCTGCACCATTGAGAGCATCCTGACGGGTTGGATCACTGCCTGGTATGGCAGCTGCTCAGCCTCCGACCGCAAGGCACTACAGAGGGTAGTGCGTACGGCCCAGTACATCACCGGGGCCAAGCTTCTTGCCATCCAGGACCTCTATACCAGGCGGTGTCAGAGAAAGGCCCTAAAAATTGTCAAAGACTCCAGCCACCCTAGTCATAGACTAGACTCCATTGTCATAGACTCCAGCCACCCACAGCAAGCGGGTGCAGAGTGCCAAGTTTAGGTCCAAGAGGCTTCTAAACAGCTTCTACCCCCAAGCCACAAGACTCCTGAACAGCTAATCAAATGGCTACCGAGACTATTTGCATTGCCTCCCCCCCTCATGCTGCTGCTACTCTCTGTTATTATCTATGTATAGCCACTCTAATAACTCTACCTACATGTACATAATTATCACAATTACCTCGACACCGGTGCCCCCGCACATTGACACATTGACTCTTTACCGGTACCCCCTGTATATAGTCCCGCTATTTTTATTTTTTATTTAATTTTATTTAACCTTTATTTAACCAGGAAGGGCTCATTGAGATTTAAAATCTCTTTTTCAAGAGCGTCCTGGCCAAGATAGGCAGCACCAAGTCATTACAAAAATTACAGACAGACAACATGAAAAACTACAAGTAATCTAGTAAAAACCATTGAATTCACAAGAGTATAACAATATCAAAAACAGCAAATTAAAAACATAAAACTGCATTGTTGGTTAAGGGCTTGTAAGTAAGCATTTCACTGTAAGGTCTACACCTGTTGTATTCGGCACATGTGACAGATACAATTTGATTTGAAGAGGCGTGTGGATGTTAAAAAATGTAATTAAAGCCTGGTGTGAACTGCCTTCCTGGCGTTCCTGTCTGTCTGATGGGGGTTGCTGGGAAGTAGACAGGTGGGGAGGTACCATAGGGACAGGAGGGATCTCATGTGTATACAAAGCAGTTTGTATTTTAAATTGATTACTCCAACAACTTATCCCAGTCTGTCAGGTGTGGTGAGGTCTGGGCATTCCTGAGGTATCAGCGAACTGCCAACCAATCTGGTAAACAGGCCTAGCACCTGCCACAACACGTCTCTGCCACCCCAAATTCCCCAGTCAGGGAAGTTATTATTCATCATCATGTTCACCTGGAGGTAAATGTGCCAATATAGTGGTTTCTGGTTACTCAATTGAAGTTGGTGCCAATTTGGTGTTCTTCATGTAACTCTTGTAGAGGCATGTTTCCAGGAACATTGGTCAAACGGTGGGAGAAGTTTATGCAGTCATCTTCCTCTACCAACATTTGGAAAGGGTATTTTTCACACTCATTGAACCTCTCCTACACATAAACATATTTCTTGTGAAGAAAACCACTAAGTTTGTGTAGAGGTCCTTTACAATACATATTTATAAAGCTGTCCAAACCAAATGCCTTTACAGTCAAAACAACCCCAACCTGTTTGGGATAAGGGACAGCATTTTCACGTTTGGATGAAAAGCGTGCCCAGAGTAAACTGCCTGCTACTCAGTCCCAGTTGCTAATATATGCATATTATTAGTAGTTTTGGATAGGAAACACTCTGAAGTTTCTAAAACTGTTTGAATGATGTCTGTCAGTATAACAAAACTCATATGACAGGCGAAAACCTGAGAAAAATCCAACCAGGAAGTGGGAAATCTGAGGTTTGTAGTTTTTCAACTCTTGGCCTATCGAATACACAGTGTCTATGGGGTCATCTTGCACTTCCCAAGGCTTCCACTAGATGTCAACAGTCTTTAGAACCTTGTTTGATGCTTCTATTGTGAAGTAGGGGCGAATGAGAGGGGATTGAGTAAGGTCTCTCCCAGAATGCCATGAGCTGACCATGCGCGTTCACGTTAGAGTTAGCTTGAGTTCCATTGCATTTCTGAAGACAAAGGAATTCTCCGGTTGGAACATTATTGAAGATTTATGTTAAAAACATCCTAAAGATTGATTCTATACTTCTATGTTTCTACGGACTGTAACGGAACTTTTTGACTTTTCGTCTGCTCCTAGTGATCGCGCGTCATGAATTTGGAATACTGGGCTAAACGCGCTAACAAAAAGGAGGTATTTGGACATAAAGATGAACTTTATCGAACAAATCAAACATTTATTGTGGAACTGGGATTCCTGGGAGAGCATTCTGATGAAGATCATCACAGGAAGGTAAGTGAATATTTATAATGCTATTTCTGACTTCTGTTGACTCCAACATGGCGAATATCTGTTTGGCTTGATTTGTTGTCTGAGCGCCGCTCAGATAATTGCATGGTTTGCTTTTTCCATCAATTTTTTTTAAAATCTGACAGCGGTTGCATTAAGGAGAAGTATATCTTTAATTCTGTGAATAACACTTGTATCTTTTATAAATGTCTATTATGTATTTCTGTAAATTGATGTGGCTCTGTGCAAATTCACTGGGATGTTTTGGAGGCAAAGCCAAATGTAATATGAGGTTTTTGGATATAAGTATGAACTTGATCGAACAAAACATACATGTATTGTGTAACATGTTGTCCCGGGAGTGTCATCTGATGAAGAATATCAAAGTTTAGTGATTCATTTTATCTCTATTTCTGATTTTTGTGACTCCTCTCTTTGGTTGGAAAACCGCTGTATGCTTTCTGTGACTAGTTGCTGACCTAACATAATGATATCTTCTGCTTTCGCCAAAAA
Source organism: Salvelinus alpinus (assembly GCF_045679555.1). Taxonomy (NCBI): domain Eukaryota; kingdom Metazoa; phylum Chordata; class Actinopteri; order Salmoniformes; family Salmonidae; genus Salvelinus; species Salvelinus alpinus. Next base: position 4,921,900 of record NC_092101.1, read on the forward strand.
GCCTTTTTGAAATCGGACACTGTGGTTGGATTAACGAGAATTCTATCTTTAAAATGGTGTCTAATACTTGTATGTTTGAGAAATTTGAATTATGAGATTTCTGTTGATATAATTTGGCGCCCTGCAATTTCATTGGCTGTTGACGAGCGGAACCTCGTTCCCAGACAGGTTTAAACTTCATAAATATCAAAATAAAATAAAGCAACAGGAGTGAGCAAACAGTGCTTTAGCAAATATGATTAATCAAGACTAAGTTGTGTTTGTATGATTTTAAATGCTTAGCGGTCAAAGAGAAGTTATTAGTTTACTGACAGATGGGGGCACTTTCCTGCACCTTTTCACAGGCCTACACTCTTTGAAAAAAAATTGCTGAGTAGAACCATTCTTCGGTTTGTCCCTATAGGGGAACCCTTTTTGGTGCTGGGTAGAACCTTTTGCAGAAGGATCTAGAACCCTCTATCATTTAAACTGGAACAACGATCTCAGTAAAGGGTGCAATAAATCCAACAGATTGGATTAGTTTAGAAAACTGTATGTTATTTACTTTGTGTATCATAAAATGTATTAACCAATCAATTTGCAGTACATGCAAAAACTAACTGAAAATCTCACTGCATGCTGGGAAATATTATAAACTCAGCAAAAAAAGTAACATCCCTTTTTCAGGACCCTGTCTTTCAAAGATAATTCGTAAAAATCCAAATAACTTCACAGATCTTCCTTGTAAAGGGTTTAAACACTGTTTCTCATGTTTGTTCAATGAACCATAAATAATTAATGAACATGCACCTGTGGAACGGTCGTTAAGACACTAACAGCTTACAGACGGTAGGCAATTAAGGTCACAGTTATGAAAACTTAGGACACTAAATAGGCCTTTCTACTGACTCTGAAAAACACCAAAAGAAAGATGCCCAGGGTCCCTGCTCATCTGCGTGAACGTGCCTTAGGCATGCTACAAGGAAGCATGAGGACTGCAGATGTGGCCAGGGCAATAAATTGCAATGTCCATACTGTGAGACGCCTAAGACAGCGCTACAGGGAGACAGGACGGACAGTTGATCATCCTCGCAGTGGCAGACCACGTGTAACAACACTTGCACAGGATTTGTACATCCGAACATCACACCTGCGGGACAGGTACAGGATTGCAACAACAACTGCAACACACAATCCCTCAATCAGTGCTCAGACTGTCCGCAATAGGCTGAGAGAGGCTGGACTGAGGGCTTGTAGGCCTGTTGTAAGGCAGGTCCTACCAGACATCTCTGGCAACAATGACGCCTATGTGCAAAAACCCACTGTCGCTGGACCAGACAGGACTGGCAAAAAGTGCTCTTCACTGAAGAGTCGCGGTTTTGTCTCACCAGGGGTGATGGTCGATTTCGCATTTATCGTCGAAGGAATGAGTGTTACACCGAGGCCTCTACTCTGAAGCGGGATCGATTTGGAGGTGGAAGGTCCGTCATTTCTGTTAATCACATGTAAAACCCTTTCTTCCTAACACATTTCTTATGATATTAAAGGTTCTTGGTTCAACTCTTTGCCTTACAAAGAGAACTCCCAAAAAGGGTTCTTCTGATCAAAATGATTCTTGGTAGAACTCAATCCCTCCGCAAGGAAACCTTTTGGAACTTTCTTTTCTAAGAGTGTACACTAAGTGAACTCTCGCACACCACAACAAGTTTTGCCCCCTCGATTAAATTAGCCACCTCATTATTGAGCCCCAATGCAGGCACAAAATATATTCCAAAAAGCACTGGTCTCAAGTCAGAGTTAAAATGACCTCTGATATGATTAGCCATAGATATTCCCAGCACGTACCCTATCACAAAATAGGGAAGAAAGAAAATCAACACTTATTTTTCCGGGGAACACTGGGAACAAGTAGAACAAGGAGCAAGGACTAATAAAAAAAACAAAGCCAGAAAAGAAGGACAAGGGGTAAAATCCAGAGAATGGGGGGGGTAAAATGGCCATTGAGAGGTTGTTTGGAGTTTTTCGCTGGCAACAGCAGGGGTAGACTCCCAGTGACGACTGAGTCAGGTCACATGCTTCACCCGACAACTGAGGGACCACAGTGGGAAAAAGGGGCCAAAGCAGGGCCTTGAAATTGACACTCCAGGTCTTTGAAGTCAAAGAAAGCCACCTCATCGATCATTAATTCACAGGGATTTTCCCCCTCCTTTCTCCTTCACTTTCTTTTCAATGAGTTGGCGGCTTTGTTTATTATCCAAATGAACCTGTTTTGTTGTACAAGCCTCCACTTCTCTCCAGAAAGGCAAAACACCAGCATTCAGATCGTCTGAAGTCTTCCAAGTGAAGTAACAGCATTTGGATATCAAATAGAATAACTTTTATTTTATTTAAGTATACATTTATATAAGGTGAAATACTTGCATATTTTTACATATTCAGCTTTTTGGGGAATTTTGCCAAGTCAGGGCTATACCACATCTGGAAATGAAATGCTACCAAACAAAACAGAATCCTATTGAGATTCAGACAACTTCAACTATTACACACCACATATGCCCAACATGTAATACACTTAGTGCTGCTTTCATGATGACAACGCATGTGTGAGCCAATTGTTTATTTATTTTTTGAAACAAGGAAGCACATTAAAGTTCTAACAATGTTAAAATAGGTTTAACATAGAACAATGTCAATCACGTGGGAAGGTGGTAGCTGTGACCACGTCTGTACCATCAGGTTTCTACAAGTGTTGCTTTAATAACATATTAAATGATTTACAAAACCATCCCACAATAATGGATTACAGCTGCCATTCTGCTACAGTATGACAACAACCCTTTAGTAGGTAAGAGTGCAACACTTTATTTAAAGGCATAATAACCTGCGGGGATAATACATTATGAGGCAGTTATAATGCAACATAAGACTTGCCATGAACATGCATAAGCCCCTGATAATATCTTATAATCATGTTATAATGATCCTGAATAAATACCAAAAATGTTGAGTGAATTGAAATGTTGATATGTAGAGATCCTGTTTATTAGGTACACCACTTTGTTCACAAAAATGGATCAGCGGCAGTCCTGTGGCCGAAAATAATAGCAAGAATCATGCAAGCTAACAGGCGGGACACAAACAGATAAATAACGGAGCGGTACAACAATGGAGTACATGCAGAACTCGCCGATCCTTGTCACGGATCGGCTGTTGCAGCAGACGACCACACCGGGTTCTACAAACGAAGCGTGAAGCTACTGGTGCACACAGGCAACTATCCGTAGACAAGATCCCACAAATAACCATGGGGAAATGGCTACCTAAATATGATCCCCAATCAGAGACAACGATAAACAGCTGCCTCTGATTGGGAACCATATCAGGCCACCTTAGAAATACAAAACACCTGATGCAGACAATTACATTGGAAGCAACATTCTTTCCGCAAGATTAAGCTGATCCAAAAAAAAAAAAAAAAAAATACAAAACACCTAGATGACCCACCCAAGTCACTATCACGCCCCAACCAACACAGAGAATAAACAGCTTACTATGGTCAGGGTGTGACAGAGACCACTATGATGACACAAAAAATATGTTTACTGAGTATGGGTAATCCAAAAGATACGTTACTGATTACAATGTTGGACAACTAGTAACTAACAGATTACATTTAGAAAGTAATCTACCCAATCCTGCATACAGATCCTTCATCAAGTCATCACACCAATTGTTGCCATAACATTATTCAGTGTTATAACAAGCCAAATGACATCTCGGTGAAGCAAATCAAATCAAATGTTACCGAAGGAGTTCGTCCCTCAACGGCCAGAGGAAACGGTTTACCCTCACTCGATGTATACATTTCACCTGGCAGTGGGTCTTATTCACCTCTTGGATGATCACTGGGTAGAGAGTGTGGTCGTACACCAGGGCACACCATTTCCCCACAACCTCTGGACTGTGCCACTGCACTTCTTCTGGTGTGCTGTGTATAGGGTCTTCTGTTCGGTCATCTGTGGGATTAAAGCTGAAGCACTTTGTTTTTTGGCAATCACACTCCAGATTCCCTGTTGCAGAACACATGCATCCTGGTGGAGCCTCATTGTGGAGGGTACAGCTGGAAGGTCAGCTGGCATTTCTTTCACTGCATCCCCCATAGCGTACTCCTGAATGTAAAACAATTTAATCTTCGATTGTCCCTCACTCAGAGCTTGGTACAGGGACAATGCCATGGGGATATCAACTCCTTGGCTGACAAGCCTGTCGTCCCTCTTCTTCAATGTGACACCCACACCATCTAGGGCACCTTTGCCATGACTGGCTTCAAAGTAGTTCCAGGTCCCTCTTGTAAACCCCTTCTTGAACATTTCAGTACAAAAGAGGTAAAAATGACCACGCTGCTTGTACTGTGTGGAGGGACCGTCGCTAAAAATGGATGTTGTCACATCCGGGCATCTCTCTCGGATTTCCCCCAGGATGGGATCCAGGTGTTGCCATATGGCAGGTGGTCCTAGATGCCAATATAGTGCAGAGTGGCCTGTTGGTGTGATGCACCAAAATGGACAGCTTGTACTTGAGCGCTGTACTTGCATCCGTAGTTAATACGGACTGCACATTCATTTGCAGGCAGGTTCAGCGTCAGGGCCCGTGAGAAAGCATATTGCTGTCTGATGTTATAGAGATGGCGCCTGGACTTCTGGAGCAAAATATTAAACGTTTCTTCTTCTTGGGGGCATTTACATTATTTTTTCAAAGTGATCTTTGAGGCTGCTCCAGGATAATGTTTGTGCTCTTTGTCCACAGTGGCCCACTGAAGGTAGGAGACGCAATCTGTGGCTCTGTAATGGCCTTTGAGTGTATAGGTATTATTGCTGCATTGCTCACATTCCCCATACATACATTGCTTGCTTGTGGTGTCAGGCTCTCCAAATTGGATGTGTCGATGATGTGCATCTGGTGAAGCTTTTTGGCAATAAAGACTAGATTTCCATGTTGTTTGCGCATGCATGTGTCACGATCTGCCAATGTTGGAAGCCCAACCCAGTAGGGGCGAAGTATGAAGAACAGTGAGTATGGTAGGCGGAAGTTGGTATTCTCACTCAGGAACTTCAAATGGAGGTTCTCCATTGAATCCACCAGTAATCTTTAATACATTTTCTTCTTATCTTTCGTCACCGTTTGCTTTTTTCCACTTGTGATCCTGCTGACATCGTCACGTACAAATACTAATCTCACCATTGATCTCAGCGTGGCAGCAATCCCCTCGTGTTTCTTCCTCTGGTAGCTGTAGACATTTTCATTTGCCAGTTTTGTCCACCTCCTCCTACAAAATCCAAAAACCTCCTCTGCCAATCTCTCCAACCTGTACTTCTTCAGGATTTTGCTGGTGACTGACTATTCCTGCAATCACTTGTCTGTCACTCTCTCTCTTTGAATGTACGTACTTGTTACGTACTTCCTCAGCTACTGCTGTATGAAACAACAGTGTTCTCCTTAGGAATGTGCCTGAGATTTGCCGAACCATCTTGTGTCTTTGGATCTTGGAGATGGGCGGTCCTTTTTCGATCGTTGGAGCCACTTTCTGTATTTTTCTGCTCGCTGTTCGACTTTCCTCAACTGATCTTGTTGTTTCTGCAGCTCCCTGTTTAATTTTGCTTTGGCAGCCCTCCTTTTTCTTTTCCCAAGATCACGTTGCCGAAAAGAAACATATAATCATAAATATATTGTCACTTAACCATTTCACCTGCAGCAAAATAGACATCACCAGCCATTAACTGTAACCATATAGATACTTTCATTATTCATTTCACAGTTGCAACTTATTTGAGGGTAATTACCCAGTAATTAATAGACATAAATGACTTACTAATGATGGTTATTATAAGGTGTTACCCTTGTAATTATTACATATTATACCTATTAAGTAAAAGTGATGTCTATTTCACTGTTCATTGTATACAAGGATACATTTCCTTTACCTTTCTTTACTTAAATATATCCTTATTATCTGTGCTTACACTAACTTGCATTCCTCAATAACCTTAACTTCTGTTCTGACCTTGAAGTCCCAGGTTGAGAGCTGACTGGATATTCTGGGCTGACTGGAGGATCATGGCTGACTGGAGGTGTGTTTAATCCTTCAAATACCTTTTTCCTGGCATTCATCCTCTTATGAGCCTCTCTCCACTTTTTTTCGCTGGGCACGCTGCTGTCTAACACTGAAGTCTTTTTGCCTGTTCTTCTTCCCTGTTTCTAAGTCTTTCCTTCACTTCTCTTTTTCTAAGTACTATTCTCTCCTCTGTTCATCAGCATCACACCTGGCACGGTAGCACTTCTGCTTGTCAGCAGCGCTCAATGGTGTGCCAGAACTCTGTTGAATGACGTGGCAAATCGCGGTTTTAGTGTTCATTTTACTATCGATAATAGATTGTCCCTTCTGAAGGAGATACACGCCTGCTATGTAGTGCAACACTGTTACTTGAATTATAGTAACAGGGTTTCAAGTAACAGGGTTGTAAAATCAATGCTAACATTGGCTTTTTCTCAGGAATAGATGCTAGCTGTGGAATGTAGTGTTACTGTCAAGGTCAAGGACAAACTTAGTTATATAAATAAAAACAGACAACTTTGAAATTAATTTGTCTTATTCTGATAATATGAGTAAAATTATCAGAATGAGAGGGCTGTGTTGGTTAGCGTGACACACTCAATCAAGGCTGAAAAGACTGGAAAACAGAAGAGAGGACTTACCTTTGGTGTTAGCAAATGGCTTGATGATGTAATTTCCTCTGTGTCATCCGACTCACTGTTTTTTCTCTTCCTCTGCCAGACTAAATAGGTTTTGGTAGCAGGACTGCGTGCATGTTGTGGGACACAACTTCAGTGCAAAATCGATATCATTTAAATATGTTGATGATTAATCAAATTGTTTTAACACAATCATACCAAAAAAAGTTGATTTAAAACATATTTGAACTGTTATATTTCATGTGCAAGTTGGTCATCAAGAAGGGACAAGAGAAAAATGCTATTTTAGGGGGTGCTTGAGAGCTATTTGATATTTTAAATAATTTTGGAACCACTTTTTTTCTACAACTATATTTAAATTTTGTCTCAAGACAAGGATAATTTACACAACAAGTGAATGTTTTAGTATTTTGGGCATGGATTATTTGAAATTTCATGGGTGGGACAGAAAATGTCCCCCAATTTACTGAAATTACAAATAAACCATAATCACTGATACACTTAGATTGGTTTGCCCACACAAGTTCTCAGGAATATGAATCACAGAGTTTCCGAATTTTCAGGGTAGGCCTAGTATCAGCTTGGAAGAAATTGATGTGTAATGCCTGACAAATGTCCCTCCCACACACTATTATATTCTAGTCAAAGATATTCCTCAGAAACCTGGTAAGTAACCTGCTCTTACAAAATGTCCACATTATTTTACCACTGCATGTGGGTGCCATTGGTTGCTTCATGGTGGGACTCATCATGATATACAATGAGGCAACAACAGAGTCCAATCAAAACTACAGTAAGATGACATAAGTGACCTATGCGCTGGAGGGACAATGTTGCGTGTTTATCCCCATGGGTTTTTAATCCTGGAATCAAGCGGGACTAATCGGCCCTGGCTTGCAGTTTTCGCTCAGTGCACCAACCTGTTTCTGATAAGTGCAGGTCTTTTGATTACGTTGACTATCATTAACGGGCCAGGAGGAGGGGCACATGTGGCTTGTGTGTAATGCGTTTGGACTGTGTTGTAGTCGTCCTGATCTGGTCATTTCACAAGCCTAATGCTGTTTGGAAGGAGGGTAATCAGTGTACAATTGTGCCCCTAATGGCTAGCATCTGGCTGAGGTGACTTCAAAACAAAACAGAAAACATCAGTGACTAGCGTAATCAGAGGGTGAACTTCAACCTGTTCAGAGGGACAGTAGATGTACTGTAAATTATGTTTTTTTTTAAACAAATACTCACCACCTGAATTCGATCTTATGTAGCAAAATGTGAAAGGGTGTTTATTACATTAGATAAAAGTAGAGACTCAGAGCTGAAAAATGGCATATCATACGCTGCATTTGAGTAACAATGGGAAAGTAATTCTTCTTTGAAAGTTGATCAACTTGTAAACTCACTTTTGAGAAAATCGCCTTTGAATGTTTTGGTATCGAGTGAAGGGCTCCTCTATGTCTACACCCTTTCAGCTTCGTTCACACCCTCTTAAGCTTTAGCCCCATCCATCTCGTTTCACTCTCAGAGCATTCAGAGCGCACACTTGACGCTCTGGCTGATGATTTGTTTACCTCTGGATAACATGAAAACCCCCTAACCAGCTCTGCTGGCAACAATTTCATTACGCTTTTTTGCAGACGTTTACTGACACCGGCCATATTCAACGGGTGTTGTCCACACGTCATGTAATGTTAGGTAACGAGCCAGCCAGCAAACATTAGCTGGTTACAGTGCCTTGCAAAAGTATTCATCCCTCTTGGCGTTTTTCCTATTTTGTTGTATTACAACCTGTAATTTAAATTTATTTTAATTTGGAGTTCATGTGATGGACATACACAAAATAGTCCAAATTGGTGAAGTGAAATTAAAATAATAAAACATATCAAACAACGTTCCTAATCAATGCTCAGGTACCCTAGTATGTAAATAAACAATCAAATTGAAGACGGAGAATACCGGAGATAAATAACGAAGTACGCTCACTCACTGGATGCGCAACACTACAGCCAAAATGGGAGCCACTTACTAAAACTACAAATTCTAGCTAATTTAAAAAAAAACAAGCCTAAAATTCTTTATAAAGACTGTTGACATCTAGTGGAAGCCCTAGAAACTGCAATCTGGGAGGTCTTCCTTTTATATTCCCATTGACAGCCATAGTAATCAAGGGTGAGCTGAATTTTTTTTCTGGATGGATTGTCCTCGGGTTTTTACCTGCCTTATCAGTTCTGTTATACTCACAGACATTATTTTAACAGTTTTTGAAACTTTAGAGTTTTCTATCCAATACTACCAATTGCATGCATATCATAGCATCTGGGCCTGAGTAACAGGCATTTTACTTTGGGCACCTCATTCATCCAAACTTCCGAATACTGCCCCCTATCCCAAAGAAGTTAAGCCGTACACTCCACAGAGCTGGGCTTTACGGAGAGTGGCCAGAAAAAAGCCATTGCTTAAAGAAAAAAATAAGCAAACACGTTCGGTGTTCACCAAAAGGCATGTGGGAGACTCCCTAAACATATGTCAGATGAGACTAAAATTTAGTTTTTTTGGCCATCAAGGAAAACGCTATGCCTGGCACAAACCCAACACCTCTCATCACCCAGAGAACACCATCCCCACAGTGAAGCATGGTGGTGGCAGCATCATGCTGTGGAGATGTTTTTCATCAGCAGGGACTAGGAAACTGGTCAGAATATAAGGAATGATTGATGGTGCTAAATACAGGGAAATTTGTGAGGGAAACCTGTTTGTCTTCCAGAGATTTGAGACTGAGACAAAGGTTCACCTTCCAGCAGGACAATGACCCTAAGCATACTGCTAAAGCAACACTTGAGTGGTTTAAATGTCAAGGAATGGCCTAGTCAAAGCCCAGACCTCAATCCAATTAAGAATCTGTGGTATGACTTAAAGATTGCTGTACATCAGCAGAACCCATCAGACTTGAGGGAGCTGGAGCAGTTTTGCCTTGAAGAATGGGCAAAAATGCAAGAGGCTGGATATGCCAAGCTTATAGAGACGTACCCCAAGAGACTTGCCCTTACTGCTTTCCTCATGCCTTTTCAATTTTACAGTAAAAAGTGTGAAGTTAAATTCAATACATGTGTTCAATGTATTGAGTAGAGGTGTTCATGTAAAAATTAACACTTGCAAAGCATGCTGGGCATTATTGCTATAAGCCCCGCACCCAAAACAATGCCAATAGTAATACCCATTGTGCTTTGCAACCTTTACATATTGCTCATTTTGCCCACTTACAGTCAATCAAATTCAATCAAATGTATTTATAAAGCTTCTTACATCAACTGATGTCACAAAGTCCTGTAAAGAAACCCAGCCTAAAACCCCAAACAGCAAGCAATGCAGGAGTAGAAGCAGGGTGGTTAAGAAAAACTCCCTAGAAAGGCCAGAACCTAGGAAGAAACCTAGAGAGGAACCAGGCTATGAGGGTTGGCCAGTCCTCTTCTGGCTGTGCCGGGTGGAGATTATTACAGAACATGGCCAAGATGTTCAAATGTTCATAGATGACCAGCAGGGTCAAATAATAACAATTACAGTGGTTGTATTGAATTGCTTTATATTTATGGATTTGCATGCACTGCATACGCCTTCAACTAGATGTCAACAGGCAGTGGAAGGTGGAATGGGGTGTCTAGCTTGATCTGAGGTCGAACAAGAGCTCTTGGAATGACGTGACCACAATTTCCTTTCTCTACCTAGGCGCGGGAAGGACCTTCCTATTGTCTTCTGATAAGCGTTCGGTATACACGGCTAATATCTCCGGCTTTGTTTTTATTTGATACATATTAGAAAAACATCATAAAGTATATTTTTTCAACCGAGTTTCATCAGTTTATTTAACGTTTAATGGCTCTTTTGGAGTTACCGTTCTATGCGTCGAGAGGAGATGGACATGTTCGCGCCACATGGCTAGCTAAGGTTGCTATTTCGACAGGAGAGAAGGACATTCTAAAACCAAACAACGATTTATTCTGGACCTATTCATTCTGGATTCTGTACAAGATTCTGATGGAAGCTCAGCAAAAGTAAGAACCATTTATGATGTTATTTTGTATTTCTGTGGAAAATGTAGAGTCCTATTTTCCGCCCTTTTTGCGGGCCCTGTCTCGCTATAACGTAAGCTGTTTGTTATGGTAAAGTTATTTTTAAAAATCTATCACGGCGGTTGCATTAAGAACCAGTGTATCTTTCATTTGCTGTCCAACATGTATTTTTTAGTAAAGTTTATGATGAGTTCTTTGGTCAGATTAGGTGAGTGTCCAAAATTTCTCCGGAGATTCTGGTTAATCGATGCTACATATTCACAATGTATAACCACGGTTTGCAGCTCAAAATATGCACATTTTCGAACAAAACATAAGTGTATTGTATAACCTGATGTTATAGGACTGTCATCTGATGAAGTTGGTCAAGGTTAGTGATTAATTTTATATCTTTTGCTGTTTTTTTGCGATCGCTACCTTTTTCTGCTGATAAATGCATTTGTGTGTTTGGCTATTGTGGTAAGCTAATATAATGCTATATTGTGTTTTCGCTGTAAAACACTTAAAAAATCTGAAATATTGGCTGGATTCACAAGATGTTTATCTTTCATTTGCTGTACACCATGTATTTTTCATAAATGTTTTATGATGAGTATTTAGGTATTTCACGTTGCTCTCTGTAATTATTCTGGATGCTTCGGTGCTATTTGTGATTGTAGCTGCAATGTAAAACTATGATTTATACCTCAAATATGCACATTTTTCGAACAAAACATAAATGTATTGTGTAACATGTTATAAGACTGTCATCTGATGAAGTTGTTTCTTGGTTAGTGACTAATTATATCTATATTTTGTCGGTTTTTTGAAAGCTACCTATGCGGTGGATAAATAGCGTTGTGTGTTTGGCTATTGTGGTGAGCTAACATAAATATATATTGTGTTTTCGCTGTAAAACATTTTAAAAATCGGACATGATGGCTGGATTCACAAGATGTTTATCTTTCATTTGCTGTATTGGTGTCAGGTTTTGGCCAAGACTGTTCGGGTTTTGGTCACTAGATGTCCCCATTGCACCTTTTTTGTACCTTTTGTTTTTCTTGCTCTAATTATTGTTTGCACCTGTAGGTCATTCCCTTGTTAGTATTTAAACCCTGTGTGTTCCTCAGTTCCTTGCTCAGTGTTTGTAAGTTAGCACCCAGCCCCAGCCCAAGCCTTGTTTTATATAGATATTTCTCTTGTTGGATTTTCCAGAGGTTCTCTGGTTTAGTTCTTGTGTATTATTTTAGTAGTCTTTTGAGGTTTGTTTTTCCCTGCTGTTTTTACCACCTTGTGGAGTTTCTTTTGTATTTTGGAGGATTTCCATTTTGTGCCTTTTGGCTTTGTTTTTGGACATTGTGGATTTAGTTTCTTTGCCTGAAGATTTTGTTCTTTAATTAAACCACCATCTCTAGTACTGCTGTGTCTGCCTCATCTTCTGGGTTCTGACGATTATTAGTGACTGTTTCTCGCACCGGGTCCTGACAGAAACACTGAGCCATTATAATGAACCCAGAGGCAGCCAGTACCCAGGATTTTTTTCCCATGCTGTCCCACCACGAGGGGACTGTCCAACGCCACGAAGCTGCTCTGGTTCAGCAAGAGGCCTTAATGGCTAGACATTCTCAACTTCTGTCAGAGATGCTGACTTCCATAAAGCAGATTTCGGATCGACTTTCCCCAGCAACCGCTTCTGCTCCAGTTCATCCGATTCAAGTGCCCCTGGCAGTTAACCCCCTGGCTGAACCTCGTCTGCCGCCTCCCCAACGGTTCTCAGGGGATCCGAGTGTTTGTAAGGGGTTTTTCACCCAATGTTCTCTCTCCTTTGAGCTGCAACCATCGTCGTTTCCCACCGACCGGTCCAAGATAGCATATATCATCACCCTGCTGTCGGAAAAAGCCCTAGCCTGGGCTACTGCTGTGTGGGATGCCCAAAGTCCCTGCTGTGCCAGCTACTCTACCTTTGCTGAAGAATTCAAGCGAGTGTTTCAAGGTCCTACCAACGGCCCTGACTCAGCCAAACAGCTCCTGACTCTCCGCCAAGGTCGGCGCAGCGTGACGGACTATGCCATCCAGTTCCGCACTGTGGCAGCAGCAAGTGGCTGGAACGACGAGGCGCTCACAGTGTGTTTTTTGAAGGGTCTTTCTGACACCATCCAAGATGAACTGGCCACTCGGGAACCACCGAACAACCTCGAGTCCCTTATCAAGTTGGCTTCACGCATAGACCAGCGTCTGAGAGAGAGAGAACTCAACCGTAGACCGCTCAACCTAGCTCCTATCGGTTCCAGCTCCGAGTCTCCACCTTTATCCTCGCTGGCTCCACCAGAACCCATGCAGATTGGACGCATCTCCCAGGCTGAGAGAGACCGCCGGATGAGGGAGCAATGCTGTCTATATTGCGGCAAACCGGGCCATTTCCGCTCCACGTGTCCCGGGCTCCAGGGAAACGCACTCTCCCGTGCAGGCCTGGGAGGACTGTAACAGGAAACATAACCTCCTCCCATCCATCCAACTCCCGCCTGCTCATTCCAGTTACCCTTTCCTGGGACGACCACGAGTTTTCTCTTCAAGCCTTGGTAGACTCTGGAGCCGCAGGTAACTTCATGGATGGGGTCTGGGCGAAGGAGAATGGCGTTCCTTCTGAACCTCTAAGTGACCCCATAAGGGTTACTACTTTGGATAGAAGCCCTTTGGGATCTGGACTTGTCACTCGTGCCACTACCCCCTTGCGACTTTCAGTTTCCCAACACCAGGAAGTGATGAACTTTCATCTGATCTCCTGTTCCGAGTTCCCTCTCGTCCTTGGTTATCCCTGGCTTCACAGCCATAACCCTCACATCGACTGGTCTGTGGGCACTATCAAGCAGTGGGGTCCTACGTGCCAAGCCACTTGTATCTTCCCGAGTTCCCAGAGTTCCCCTTCCGAGTCTCTAGAATCCATCGACCTGTCCCGAGTTCCCGAGTGTTACCATGACCTCAAACTGGTATTTAGCAAACAGAGGGCCACCAAACTACCACCCCATAGACCTTACGATTGCACCATCGACCTGTTGCCGGGGACCTGCCCTCACAGGGGTCGGATCTTTTCCCTTTCTCCTCCCGAACGAGCTGCTATGGATACCTACATCAAGGACGCTCTGGCAGCAGGCCTCATGCGTCCATCTACCTCGCCGGCGGGAGCAGGGTTTTTCTTTGTGGCCAAGAAAGACGGTGGATTACGACCTTGCATCGACTACCGGGGACTCAATGCCATAACCGTCCGTAACCGCTACCCGCTACCCCTTATGGCCACAGCCTTTGAGCTGCTCCAGGAAGCAGTTGTCTTCACTAAGCTTGACCTGCGGAACGCATACCATCTTGTGCGGATCAAACCCGGGGACGAGTGGAAGACCGCTTTCAACATGCCTACTGGTCACTACGAATACTCGGTGATGCCCTTCGGCCTGACCAACGCTCCGGCTGTGTTCCAAGCGCTCATAAACGATGTGCTTAGGGATATGCTTAACATCTTTGTGTTTGTTTACTTGGATGACATCCTCATCTTTTCGAGCTCCCTTCAAGAACACACTAAGCATGTCAGACAAGTGCTCAAACGCCTCCTAGACAGCCATTTGTACGTTAACCTGTTATGGCTGCAAGCCCGACACCGGTACACCTATGACAACATCCAGCTCAAATGCAGGGCGCGAAATTCAAAATCTATTTTTTTTAAATATTTAACTTTCACACATTAACAAGTCCAATACAGCATTTGAAAGATAAACATCTTGTCAATCCAGCCAACATGTCCGATTTTTTAAATGTTTTACAGAGAAAACACCACATATATTTATGTTAGCTCACCACCAAATAAAAAATAGGACAGACATTTTTCACAGCACAAGTAGGATGCAAGTAGCATGCACAAGCCAACCTAACTAACCTAGAACCACCTCCTCTCGCCTCACCTGTCACCCGGGCGTAGGTCGCACCTTGGAGTTCATCCAGCGTAAGTTCTGGTGGCCCACCATAAAAGAAGACGTTGCCACTTTCGTCAAGGCCTGTTCCGTGTGCTGCCAGGGCAAATCCTCTCACCTCCGCCCTCAAGGACTCCTTCACCCTCTATCTATTCCCCACCGACCCTGGTCCCATATCTCGTTGGACTTTATTACTGGCCTTCCTCCGTCCCATGGTAATACTACGATCCTAGTCATCATCGACAGGTTTTCTAAGGCGGCCAGGTTTGTTCCCTTGACCAAATTATCTTCTGCCAAGGAAACAGCTGAGTTGGTGATTAACCATGTGTTCCGAGTCTTTGGGATTCCGCAAGATATGGTTTCCGACAGAGGTCCCCAGTTCGCCTCAAGGTTTTGGAAGGCCTTCTGCCAACTCATAGGGGCCACGGCCAGTTTATCTTCAGGGTACCATCCGGAGTCCAATGGCCAAACTGAGAGGATGAATCAGGAGCTGGAAACCACCCTCAGATGCATGGTTTCCAACAACCCGTCCACATGGTCATCCTTCATTGTTTGGGCCGAGTACGCGCACAACACCTTGTGCTCCTCCTCCACTGGTATATCCCCGCATGAGTGTCAGTTTGGCTATGCGCCTCTATTGTTCCCGGACCAGGAGGCAGAAGTCAGAGTGCCTTCAGCCTCGAGGTTCATCAGACGCTGTCGGCTTACGTGGAAGAAGGCACGTCTTAATCTTCTGCGTTCCTCTCAGCAGTACCAACGACAAGCCAACAGACGTCGCCGTCCCGGTCCTACCCTGTACCCCGGCCAGAGAGTATGGCTCTCAACTAAGAACTTACCACTACGGGTGGAGTCTCGCAAGCTGTCCCAGAGGTTCATCGGTCCCTTTAAGATTGCCAGGAGAGTCAATCCCGTTACTTTTCGCCTGCACTTACCCAGATCCCTTAAGATCAATCCAACATTTCACATTTCTTTATTAAAATCTGTTGTTTTTTCTCCCCTTATCCCGGCAGGCAGACCTCCCCCTCCGCCCCGTGTCATCGGTGGCCAGTCGGCTTATACCGTCCACCGGATACTGGATTCCCGCCGGGTGCAGCGGTCCTGGCAGTATCTGGTGGACTGGGAAGGCTACGGTCCCGAGGAGCGCTCCTGGGTTCCTGCCAAGGACATACTGGACCCTGACCTCATTCGTCAGTTCAGGACCCTCCACCCTGAGAAGGCTGGTAGGAACGTCAGGAGCCGTTCCTAGGAGGGGGATTCTGTCAGGTTTTAGCCAAGACTGTTCGGGTTTTGGCCACTAGATGTCCCCATTGCACCTTTTTTGTACCTTTTGTTTTTCTTGCTCTAATTATTGTTTGCACCTGTAGGTCATTCCCTTGTTAGTATTTAAACCCTGTGTGTTCCTCAGTTCCTTGCTCAGTGTTTGTAAGTTAGCACCCAGCCCCAGCCCAAGCCTTGTTTTATATAGATATTTCTCTTGTTGGATTTTCCAGAGGTTCTCTGGTTTAGTTCTTGTGTATTATTTGAGTAGTCTTTTGAGGTTTGTTTTTCCCTGCTGTTTTTACCACCTTGTGGAGTTTCTTTTGTATTTTGGAGGATTTCCATTTTGTGCCTTTTGGCTTTGTTTTTGGACATTGTGGATTTAGTTTCTTTGCCTGAAGATTTTGTTCTTTAATTAAACCACCATCTCTAGTACTGCTGTGTCTGCCTCATCTTCTGGGTTCTGACGATTATTAGTGACTGTTTCTCGCACCGGGTCCTGACAATTGGACTTGTTAATGTGTGGAAGTGAAATATTTCAAAAAAATATTTTTTGAATTTCGCGCTCTGCGAAGGCAGCGGAATGTTGTGGGTGTTCCGCTAGCGGAACTCCGGGGCGAGAAAGGTTAAATTCACACAGGACACCGGATAAGACAGGAGAAATACTCCAGATATAACAGACTGACGCTAGCCCACTAACACTCAAACTACTGCAGCATAAATACTGTAGGCTGAGACAGGAGGGGTCGGGAGACACTGTGGCCCCGTCCGACGATACACCCGGACAGGGCCTCAACCCACTCAAGTGACGCAACCCTCCTAGGGACGGCATGGAAGAGCACCAGTAAGCCAGTGACTCAGCCCCTGTAACAGGGTTAGAGGCAGAGACTCTCAGTGGAAAGAGGAGAACCGGCCAGGCAGAGACAGCAAGGGCGGTTCGATGCTACAGTGCCTTTCCGTTCACCTTCATACTCCTGGGCCAGACTACACTCAATCATAGGACCTACTGAAGAGATCAGTCTTCAATAAAGACTTAAAGGTTGAGACCGAGTCTACATCTCACACATAGATAGGCGGAGCTCTATAGGAGAAAGCTCTGCCTCCAGCTGTTTGCTTAGAAATTCTATGTACAGTAAGGAGGCCTGCGTCTTGTGACCGTAGCGTACGGGTAGGTATGTATGGCGTCCCACTTGGCCAAAAGCCAGAAAAAATGTAGCGCGCCAAAATCAAATATATTACTATAAAAATCTATATTTCATGAAATCACACATGAAAGACAGAAAATTAAAGCTACACATGTTGTGAATCCAGCCAACATGTCTGATTTCAAAAAGGATTTACGGCGAAAGCACAGCAAACAATTATGTTAGCTCAGTACATAGCCACAGAAAAACATAGCCATTTTCCCAGCCAAAGATAGTAGTCACACAAAGGAGAAATAGAGATAAAATGAATCACTAACCTTTGATGATCTTCATCAGATGACACTCATAGGACATCATGTTACACAATACATTTATGTTTTGTTCGATAATGTGCATATTTATATCCACAAATCTCGGTTTACATTGGCGCCATGTTCAGAAATGCCTCCAAAATATCCGGAGAAATTGCAGAGAGCCACGTCAATTTACAGAAATACTCATCATAAACTTTGATGAAAGATACATGTTTTACATAGAATTAAATATACACTTGTTCTTAATGCAACCGCTGTGTCAGATTTCAAAAAAACTTTAACGAAAAAGCACACCATGCAATAATCTGAGACAGCGCTCAGATATAACAACATTTCTCCGCCATGTTGGAGTCAACAGAAATACGAAATTACATCATAAATATTCCCTTACCTTTGATGATCTTCATCAGAATGCACTCCCAGGAAACCTAGTTCCACAATAAATCGTTGTTTTGTTCGATAATGTCCATTACTTATGTCTAAGTAGCTACTTTTGCTAGCATGTTTAGTGCACATGTCCAAACGCTCGCGCAGCTGCAGGAGAACCCAGACGAAAACTTCAAAAAGTTATATAACAGGTCGAATAAACTGGTCAAACTAAGTAGAGAATCAATCTTCAGGATGTTGTTATCATAAATATTCAATAACGTTCCAAACGGAGAATTCCTTTGTGTCTATAGAAGTAGTTGAACGTAAGTCGATATCATGTGGAATGCCCATAACCAGGAACTGGCTCTCTGCCAGACCACTGACTCAAACAGCTCCCATCCGGCCCCACATCACAGTAGAAGCTTCATTCAACGTTCTACAGACTGTTGACATCTAGTGGAAGGCATAGGAAGTGATCAGATCCATATCCCACTGGGATTTCAATAGGCGATGAGTTGAAAATCGATCAGCCTCAGAATTCTCACTTCCTGTTTGGATTTTTTCTCAGGTTTTTGCCTGCCATATGAGTTCTGTTATACTCACAGACATCATTAAAACAGTTTTAGAATCTTCAGAGTGTTTTATATCCAATAGTAATTTAACGATAACAAAAGCGTTTTTTATTTGTAATATGTGGTTGTTTATCTACCTTATTTGAATGCAATGTCTGTAAGTCTCTCTGAATAAGAGTGTCTGCTAAATGAGCAAAATGTAAAAGTTTAAGTACAATTTTGGGGTGCGGAACTCATTAGAATAATGCACACCATGCTTTGCAAGTGTTCATTTTTACATTTACATTTTGGTAATTTACCAGACACTTTTATCACATCATAGTACCAGAAGTCTGATGGTACTAATGCAGGGTGAAAGGCGGCCACAAAATTGTGAACCGCTAGAATTATTACTTTTTAAATGGTAAAATATTGTTGTATTCTACACACAAAATTGAAAAAATGAGGTTTCAACATTTTCTTGTTACAAAATACATTGGATTGTTCAAGCCAGTAAAATATAAATGACCAAATACTTAAAAGTAATTGAAATACTGCTAATTTCTGATTATACCTGTCATGTTGATCAGTATGATACAATAAGGGTTAGAAGGACCACTACTGAGGCTGCTCAGTGTATCCTTCCAAATAAGTTTCTGTGTGCATGCCTGTTCTTAAGTAGGTAAAATGGCTCAGGCGAGTGGATGGATGCTTATTAAATTCCTGACTGATGTCTTGAGATGTTGCTTCAATATATCCAAATAAGTTTCTTTCCTCATGATGCCATCTATTTTGTGAAGTGCACCAGTCCCTACAGCAGCAAAGCACCCCCACAACATTATGCTGCCACCTCTGTGCTTCACGGTTGGGATGGTGTTCTTCGGCTTGCAAGCCTCCCCCTTTTCCCTCCAAACATAACGATAGTCATTATGGCCAAATAGTTATATTTTTGTTTCAACAGACCAGAGGACATTTCTCCAAAAAGTACGATCTTTGTCCCCATCTGCAGTTGCAAACCGTAGTCTGGCTTTTTTATGGTGGTTTTGGAACAGTGGCTTCTTCCTTGCTGAGCAGCCTTTCAGGTTTTGTCGAAATAGGACTTGTTTTACTATGGATATAGATACTTTCATACCTGTTTCCTCCAGCATCTTCACAAGGTTCTTTGCTGTTGTTCTGGAATTGATTTTCACTTCACGCACCAAAGTACGTTCATGTCCAGGAGACAGAACGCGTCTCCTTCCTGAGCGGTATGATGGCTGCTTGGTCCCATGGTGTTTATACTTGCGTACTATTGTTTGTACAGATGGACGTGGTACCTTCACGCATTTGGAAATTGCTCCCAAGGATGAACCAGACTTGTGGAGGTCTACAATTTTTTTTCTGAGGTCTTGGCTAATTTCTTTTGATTTTCTCATGATGTCAAGCAAAGAGGCACTAAGTTTGAAGGTAGGCCTTGAAATAAATACACAGGTACACCTCCAATTGACTCAAATTATGTCAATTAGCCTATCAGAAGCTTCTAAAGCCAAGACATCATTTTGGGGAATTTTTTAAGCTGTTTAAAGGCACAGTCAACTTAGTGTATGTAAACTTCTGACCCACTGGAATTGTGAAAGAGTGAATTATAAGTGAAATAATCTGTCTGTAAACAATTGTTGGAAAAATGACTTGTGTCATGCACAAAGTAGATGTTCTACCCGACTTGCCAAAACTACAGTTTGTTAACAAGAAATGTGTGGAGTGTCAGGACCCGGTGCGAGAAACAGTCACTAATAATCGTCAGAACCCAGAAGATGAGGCAGACACAGCAGTACTAGAGATGGTGGTTTAATTAAAGAACAAAATCTTCAGGCAAAGAAACTAAATCCACAATGTCCAAAAATAAAGCCAAAAGGCACAAAATGGAAATCCTCCAAAATACAAAAGAAACTCCACAAAGTGGTAAAAACAGCAGGGAAAAACAAACCTCAAAAGACTACTCAAATGATACACAAGAACTAAACCAGAGAACCTCTGGAAAATCCAACAAGAGAAATATCTGAACAAAACAAGGCTTGGGCTGGGGCTGGGTGCTAACTTACAAACACTGAGCAAGGAACTGAGGAACACACAGGGTTTAAATACTAACAAGGGAACGACAAACAGCTGCAAACAATAATAGAGCAAGGAAGAAAACAAAAGGAACAAAAAAGGTGCAATGGGGACATCTAGTGACCAAAAACCTGAACAGTCCTGGCCAAAACCTGACAGTGGAGTGTTTGAAAAACGAGTTTTAATGACTGCAACCTAAGTGTTTGTAAACTTTCGACTTCAAATGTACACACACACAAAAAGTAATTTCAAACCACCCCACTTTGCTCATACTGCACTGTCAGAAGAATTGTAATTCCCCACTCATTCCCTCATCCCAGAAACGTGGGCGGTGTGGTGGAGGCTGATTTTGGTTGGTGTGAGGTTGGAGACAATAGTGTCAATGACCTGTAATTCACTTGGACCCAAATCATCCAGAGACACACACTGACCCCCATGGGCCCTGTCGCACTATTGTGCCTGCAGACGTCACTGTGACCAAATCCCACTGTGTTTCAATGCAAGGCATCGTGGGAGTGATTTATGTTTTCACTCACAACATATCTTGCTAATATCGCATAAACAGTGACATTCTGTCGGTCATCCGTTGATTGATTAGTTTGCAGTTCAATAGAATGTTCGCAACACTTAGTGTGGAGCTCTGATTCCGGTAAAACCATGTACCATGTACGGAAAATGTCATGGCAGAGGAATTGTAGGCTACAGTGACTAAATGGTCTGGCCCCATAAGACAACTGGGGTAATTCTGTCTTGCAACAATTCCTTTTATCTTCGGTAGACTGCAAACAACTCAGCTGCCAAACAGCTTCCATTGACTATTCCCTCCTTAGACTGACAAACGTCCGACCAACCTCTACATGTGAGTCGGTGATGTCTTCTGCCACTGACTCACCCAGTTTTTTGCTATGTCCTTGCGTCCATTTTGACTGTGATCTCCTGGGAGAGGCAAAGGGGGTCAATGCCTTGGATTTATATTAGTGGCGTCACTATCATTCATTCTCGCTCATCCCAGATTGGTGGCCTTTTTAAAGGTTAATTGCGCCATATAATTGCTCTCTCTCCCTTTAACTAATGAGGGTCCTTTCCTAAGACGACGTCATCGGTGGGCCAAAGCAACATACCTCTCTGGCTACCTTGGCAATAGCATTACACTTCAGAAGGGCACAGGGAATGTCTGTGAGGTTTGTCCATCGGGGAAGTTGTGGCAAAAAGAGTGCATTTAAATGCTAGATTCTCATTGACTAGCCTTGCTCAGTAAATTATCTGCTAAAGTCGATAAATAGGCACTACGCATTCATACTATCTAGATTAGTTTGCCACAATCTAATATAGGTATATGAGATCTGTGTCGATTCAGAGTACATTTGGGAAGACTTTTATCAAAGTAATCACCTCAACGACCGTGGAAACAAAAGGTTTGAATGGGGCGCATTAAACACTCTGTCACCTTCAGTCCTCGGAGAGAGAACATACACGTCAGATAGTGGGCCCTCCATCTTTCCCTCCCTTCATCTCTCTCTCTATCTATCCATCCCTCCCTCAAACCCTTCAATCAGAAGTCAAGCACAATCGAGACAGCTTTCATGCCAGGGAGCACTTATTTTCAAACCATTCCAGTTGAATAGCAGGAATATCACGAATCATACAGAAATGGTTTGTCGAGATTGGTGATGAAAAACTTGACTGGGCAGCACAGAGCCCTGTCTTCAACCCCATTGAACACCCTTAGGATGAATTGGAACTACTGTGAGTGCTTGACCTCACTAATGCTCTTGTGGCTGAATGGAAGCATGTCCCCACAGAAATGTTCCAACATCAAGTTATAGCAGCAAAGGGAGGACCAACTCTTCATTTTGGAATGAGATATTCGACAAGCAGGTGTCCACATACTTTTGGTCCTGCAGTGTATATAAAAGAGTTCATCAATTATTTGGGTAACACTTTTGATGAAGTTGCATTAAATGTAATGCCAAAATGTAGATTTTCGGCAAAATAGGCACACCCAAAAGTAATTATTTATCATGAGAGGGCCATAAACAAAACCTAGTAATGCTTATACTGACAGAAAGATTCAAATCTCATCTTCCTGGTAAAATTAGTTTGAAATTGCTGAGGTGTAGTCACTTTTGAGGACACAAGCTCAAATACGAAGTACAAATATGAAACATTTGATATTTAATGTATTTACTATTCAACAAAACTGAATGTATAATGCATGAAATTACTTATATGAGATACAGTAAAATATAATTATGAAACTAACTATAAAAATTCACCTTCATTATAACTGTAAAATACATATTTGTGTGTTTAGTGTTAGAAAACATTAGCATATTTTCTAAAGGTCTCTCTTGATGAAAGCTTATGCCCCCCACCTAAACAGGGCTCTAGTTTGGCTTCTTGAACTCGTTAGCAACTGACCTTTCATCTTACGTTAATCGTGACCGTCTATAACAAACAGAATACAAATTTGTTTAAAATCTTTGAATTATTTTAGATTACTTTGATCAAGTTGGCTATTAATCAGTCTCTGAATGTACTAGAGCGACAAAACCACTCTCCCCTGTTGCGCTAGGATCTAGACTACACTGGCCACGCGGTTGTGTCTGTGTCAGACACGATCATGTCACGCAAGATAAAATACAAAAATCTTCTGTGAATCAATTATATACATTTTGGGGCAGGTTGAAACACATAAAACTTTCATGGATATTTAGCTAGTTTGTCCTGTGAGATGAACATTGGGTTATTATTTAACATGACATGCATATGGTCCTCTTTTAACTGGTTCTTTGTAGAATTCAGATTCTTAATTTTTTGTTGTTGTTATCTTTAATCTCTCCTCGTTTTCTTTCAAGGATCCACGTAGGGTTGTATCTTCCTGATATCCAATAAGGAAGGGACTTGCAGTATGTGGAGTATCTTTAAATAGAACCAAGTTCTATTTTAGCGCTTGGCTACGGAGACGCTCGTTCACGTGCACAAGAGGTGGGGGTGAAGTGATTGAATAACTTCTATGTGTACATTTATTTTGCAAAGCTCTTGCCTGCAACGTGGCCTGTGTGGTTTGGATTGCAGGCATGTGTTTTGTCAGTGGCTGTGATGTTCAGTCAGGAGTTGTTGGACAGTCAGATGAGCGAATTACATGGTAGGTGGGACATCCCAGCTTGAAGTGGTGTCAGATTTCACAGCGTCACACAGGCGGTAGAGATATACTCCAGAGTCCATGTGAATTAGGGCTATTGCTGAATGCAAGCTATTTCAATCTACGGTGTCACTGTCCACAGATCGATTTGCATGCGAAAATGATGGCCGGAACCGGTACCAGAACCACCTTAGTCCCCTCTTTCGTGGACTTTACATAAAATAGGATTATTTTATGTAATTAACATAATATCAACAGACAAACTGTCCACCCATACAAGACATAACAATATTAGTTTATAGCCATGTTATCACACATACTTACACAATTTGTATCACAGGAATGAAATGGAATGCAATTACAATGTTTTCAAATCAAATCAAGCTTTATTTATACAGCACAATTCAGACATGGAATGCAATGCAAAATGTGCTTTACAGGAAAAAACGAATAAATAACAATGAAAATAAAAGCTGAAATATTTATTACGCAACAAACATAAGATAAAAATAAAAAAAAAGAATGACTCAAACAACTAAAAAGCACCCAGAGGAAAAGCAAAGCTTAATTATGTGTTTTAAGATCTCTTTTAAATAGGTCCACAGTTTCAGCCCCATTCAAGTCCTCTGGCAGGCAATTCCAGAGACTGGGGGCATAATAACTAAATGTATTCTAAAACTCACAGGCAGCCAGTGCAGAGACTTTAAAACCGATGTAATGTCTGCTTTCCGACTGGCCTTTGTCAGAACCTGTGCTGCAGCATTCTATATGTTTTGCAGTTGACCAATGGCTTTCTTGGGTAAACCAGGCAGGAGAACATTACAGTTGTCAAGCCTGTTCGTAATACAAGACTCATGGTTGAGTCTCTCTGTATCAGCCTGAGAGAGAAATGACCACACCGTGGCAATGTTCCTCAGGTGGTAAAAAGCAATTTTGCTCACATTCCTAATGTGTGATTCGAAATTTAGTTCATAATCTAAAATAGCACCTATGTTTTTTAACTGGTCTTTTAATTGACATGAACAGCATTCAACATTTTTAGACATTTAGTGACTGCTGAGGTGTAGTTACATTCATCTTAAGATGCACTCAGAAAAAAAGGTGCTAAGTAGAACTATGGAGTAGTGATGGGTCGTTCACGAACGAGTCGGCTCTAAGAGCCAGCTCTTGTAGGTGAACTTTGGGAGCCGGCTCGCATATCAGAAAAGCCGAATCTATTTATAAAAATATAAACAAATTACAGATTTTCTCAATTGCTAAAACACTAAAACCCATTGGCTGAACAAAGTTCTCAGTTGCCTGGACTCATTTAGCTAAATTATGCAGTCTGTTGTCAATACCTTAAACCATTTCACATGGTAAAACACAATTTGCAGATCTCACTTATACTTTTCAGCTAAACTCTAAACACATTCTCATAACACATTCTGCACTCTAATGCACATGTCATCCATACTGGTAAACAGAAGTGGCAACAATCAAATACAAATAGAGAACACATGTCATTGATTGAACACAACCACTAAAAATTGATTTAACCTGTTTCAAATGATGCGACACAACCAATATAAGCCAGTTCAGAGAGCAAACAGGTTGTTCAAGGTGGGAAGGAGAAAGTCTGAGAATGGTTAGAAGAAACAATGTGAGAGGACGAGGACAAGTGCGTATGCGAGGTGGGCGACGAGGAGGAGGGCAAGAAAGAGGAGGACGAAGAGGAAGAGGAAGACAAAGAGTGGAAATATCTGATGAAATTCGAGCAACAGTTATAGACCATGTTCTTGTCCATGGACTGACAATGAGGGAAGCAGGACTTAGAGTGCAACCCAATTTGAGCCGATTTTCTGTGTCAACCATAGTAAGGACATTCAGAGAAGAGAACAGGTACAGTATACTACTGTATTTTTGTAATTGCAAATTTACTGTACTACACTATATGCAGCTGTTTCAATAGACATTTGTAAAGTTAATCACTGTATGTATTGTACTGCATGAATATGTTTTGTTACTGCACGACTACTTTTTGTAGAATTGCAAGGCTGCCACATGCAGGTGGAAGGACAGCTATATTCACTCGGGAGCAAGAGGCCGTTATAGTTGGCATGGTCCTTCAAGATAATGCAATACGACTCAGAGAAATCCAGGAACGAGTGATACAAGACAACACACACTTCCGGGGAATCGACAGTGTGAGCATTTCCACAATTGACAGTGTCCTCCATTGTAACAGGATGCGAATGAAATAAGTATACAGAGTACCTTTTGAGCGCAACTCACCAAGGGTGAAAGAACTGCGAGCTCAGTATGTGCAAGTAAGTGTACATTCAGAAACATTTACTGTAATCCAGATTGTCTACAGTACTAACATATACTATGTGAATGACATTACTCTTCAGTACATACAATGTATGTGAATCAGAAGCCTAATTGTACTCTACAGTATAGCACTGTCTCTGTACGACTTACAAAATCCTACATACAGTATATTGTATTTCTACACAGACAATATTTGACTTGGAATCCTTGGACAGACCCCATGAGTTCATCTTTGTCGATGAAGCAGGCTTCAATCTAACAAAGAGGAGAAGGAGAGGCCGAAACATGATTGGACAGCGGGCCATTGTTGAAGTCCCTGGTCAACGAGGTGGCAATGTCACAATCTGTGCTGCTATCAGCAACCATGGTGTTCTACATCACCATGTTACACTCGGGCCATATAACACCCAGCACCTTCTAAGATTCATTGCCAATCTAAGAGATATTTTATTTGAGCAGCAGGGTCAAGAGCAGCAGGGTCAAGAGCTAAATGAGAATCCCATTCCCACCTATGTGATAGTGTGGGACAATGTCAGTTTCCACCGAGCTGCTCAGGTAAGGGAATGGTTTAAAATCAATGGGCAGTTTATGAACTTGTACCTCCCTCCATACTCGCCTTTCCTGAATCCGATTGAGGAGTTTTTCTCCTCTTGGAGATGGAAAGTGTATGATAGACAACCCTACACAAGAGTAAATCTGCTGCAAGCCATGGATTTAGCCTGTGGTGATATAGGTGAGGAATCATGTCAGTGCTAGAACTGAAATATTGGCTGGATTCACAAGATGTTGGTCTTTCATTTGCTGTACGCTGTGTATTTTTCAGAAATGTTTTATGATGAGTATTTCGGTATTTGACGTTGGTCTCTGTAATTATTCTGGCTGCTTCGGCACTATTTCAGATTGCAGCTGCAATGTAGAACTGTGATTTATACCTGAAATATGCACATTTTTCTAAAAAAACATATGCTATACAATAAATATGTTATCAGACTGTCATCTGATGAAGTTGTTTCTTGGTTAGTGGCTATATATATCTCTTTATTTGGTCGAAATTGTGATAGCTACCTATGCAGGAAAAAAACGGTGGAAAAAAAAGTTGTGTCTTTTGCTATGGTGGTTAGCTAATAGATTTACATATTGTGTCTTCCCTGTAAAACATTTTAAAAATCAGAAATGATGGCTGGATTCACAAGATGTGTATCTTTCATCTGGTGTCTTGGACTTGTGATTTAATGATATTTAGATGCTAGTATTTACTTGTGACGCTATGCTAGGTTATGCTAGTCAGCTTTTTTACTGTGGGGCGTGCTCCCGGATCCGGGATGGTGTGCAAGTAGAAGTTAAAAGTGGCAGTAATAAAGCCTCTCTTGAAAAAGCCAAACCTTGACCCAGAAAATATAAAAAACTATCGGCCTATATCGAATCTTCCATTCCTCTCAAAAATTTTAGAAAAAGCTGTTGCGCAGCAACTCACTGCCTTCCTGAAGACAAACAATGTATACGAAATGCTTCAGTCTGGTTTTAGACCCCATCATAGCACTGAGACTGCACTTGTGAAGGTGGTGAATGACCTTTTAATGGCGTCAGACCGAGGCTCTGCATCTGTCCTCGTGCTCCTAGACCTTAGTGCTGCTTTTGATACCATCGATCACCACATTCTTTTGGAGAGATTGGAAACCCAAATTGGTCCTCACGGACAAGTTCTGGCCTGGTTTAGATCTTATCTGTCGGAAAGATATCAGTTTGTCTCTGTGAATGGTTTGTCCTCTGACAAATCAACTGTACATTTCAGTGTTCCTCAAGGTTCCGTTTTGGGACCACTATTGTTTTCACTATATATTTTACCTCTTGGGGATGTCATTTGAAAACAAATGTTAACTTTCACTGCTATGCGGATGACACACAGCTGTACATTTCAATGAAACCCCAAAATTGCCCTCGCTAGAAGCCTGTGTTTCAAACATAAGGAAGTGGATGGCTGCAAACGTTCTACTTTTAAACTTGGACAAAACAAAGATGCTTGTTCTAGGTCCCAAGAAAGATCTTCTGTTAAATGTGACAATTAATCTTGATGGTTGTACAGTCGTCTCAAATAAAACTCTGAAGGACCTCGGCGTTACTCTGGACCCTGATCTCTCTTTTGACGAACATATCAAGACTGTTTCAAGGACAGCTTTTTTCCATCTACGTAACATTGCAAAAATCTGAAACTTTCTGTCCAAAAATGATGCAGAAAAATGAATCCATGCTTTTGTTACTTCTAAGTTAGACTACTGCAATGCTCTACTTTCCGGCTACCCGGATAAAGTACTAAATAAACTTCAGTTAGTGCTAAATACGGCTGCTAGAATCCTGACTAGAACCCAAAAAATTGATCATATTACTCCAGTGCTACCCTCCCTATGCTGGCTTCCTGTTAAGGCAAGGGCTGATTTCAAGGTTTTACTGCTAACTTACAAAGCATTACATGGGCTTGCTCCTACCTATCTTTCCGATTTGGTCCTGCCGTACATACCTACACGTACGCTACGGTCACAAGACGCAGGCCTCCTAATTGTCCCTAGAATTTCTAAGCAAACAGCTGGAGGCAGGGCTTTCTCCTATAGAGCTCTATTTTTATGGAATGGTCTGCCTACCCATGTGAGAGACGCAGACTCGGTCTCAACCTTTAAGTCTTTACTGAAGACTCATCTCTTCAGTGGGTCATTTGATTGAGTGTAGTCTGGCCCAGGAGTGTGAAGGTGAACGGAAAGGCTCTGGAGCAACGAACCGCCCTTGCTGTCTCTGCCTGGCCGGTTCCCCTCTCTCCACTGGGATTCTCTGCCTCTAACCCTATTACAGGGGCTGAGTCACTGGCTTACTGGTGCTCTTTCATGCCGTCCCTAGGAGGGGTGCGTCACTTAAGTGGGTTGAGTCACTGACGTGATCTTCTTGTCTGGGTTGGCGTCCCCCCTTGGGTTGTGCCGTGGCGGAGATCTTTGTGGGCTATACTCGGCCTTGTCTCAGGATGGTAAGTTGGTGGTTGAAGATATCCCTCTAGTGGTGTGGGGGCTGTGCTTTGGCAAAGTAGGTGGGGTTATATCCTTCCTGTTTGGCCCTGTCCGGGGGTATCATCGGATGGGGCCACAGTGTCTCCTGACCCCTCCTGTCTCAGCCTTCAGTATTTATGCTGCAGTAGTTTGTGTCGGGGGGCTAGGGTCAGTTTGTTATATCTGGAGTACTTCTGTCTTATCCGGTGTCCTGTGTGAATTTAAGTATGCTCTCTCTAATTCTCTCTTTCAATCTTTCTTTCTCTCTCTCGGAGGACCTGAGCCCTAGGACCATGCCTCAGGACTACCTGGCAGGATGACTCCTTGCTGTCCCCAGAACACCTGGCCGTGCTGTTGCTCCAGTTTCAACTTTTCTGCCTGCGGCTATGGAACCCTGACCTGTCCACCGGACGTGCTAACTATCCCAGACCTGCTGTTTTCAACTCTCTAGAGACTGCAGGAGCGGTAGAGATACTCTTAATGATCGGCTATGAAAATCCAACTGACATTTACTCCTGAGGTGCTGACTTGCTGCACCCTTGACAACTACTGTGATTATTATTATTTGACCATGCTGGTAATTTATGAACATTTGAATATCTTGGCCATGTTCTGTTATAATCTCCACCCGGCACAGCCAGAAGAGGACTGGCCACCCCTCATAGCCTGGTTCCTCTCTAGGTTTCTTCCTAGGTTATGGCCTTTCTAGGGAGTTTTTCCTAGCCACCGTGCTTCTACACCTGCATTGCTTGCTGTTTGGGGTTTTAGGCTGGGTTTCTGTACAGCACTTTGAGATATCAGCTGATGTAAGAAGGGCTATATAAATAAATTTGATTTGGTCACTGTGGAGATCAGTGGAGAGAGGTACAGTAAGCAGTTAATACTATATCATTATTTTATCCAGTATTTGAATATGTATATGAGCAGTAGATGAGACACTCTGTTCAATGGACAGAAAGTTCCACAGAATGGAATATAATCACGTGCTATCAGAAACCACTGCACTTGACCCCAGGTTTAAGAAGTTAGCCTTCAGTGATGCCAGAGCGATTGATGAGGCTCTTCAAAGAATAACTTCAGCAGCAGGGAGGGACAGCCCCAGCAGTCAGCTGGCTCAGGCACCAGGGCAACAGGAAGAAGAGGGATCAGATGGAACAGAAGCACCAGCAGGACTGTCACAGACGTCTGCTGTTTGGATGCTGTTTGACAAGAGAGCAACTGGGGATGCAGCAGATGCCATAACGGAGGTCCGATCCTATTTGGAGGAGATCTGCAGATCCTCTGAGCCGGTGGACGAACAAGGCCTCTGTCTACCCATGGCTTACTAAAGTCATGACAGGGAGACTCTGTGGCCACATCCGTTCCCTCTGAGAGGGTCTTCTCGAAAACGGGACAAATTATTTCTGAGAGAAGAAACCGCATCAGCCCCTCGAAAGTGAGGCATCTTGCATTTCTGAATGCAAACCTCTCATAAGAGCAAAATATGCTCAGCATTGCTGTGCGCTGCTGGTTATAACATGGCAATCAAGAACAGAGAGAAAAGAGGGACCAGTTTAATGTTTTAAGTGGGATGCTGCAGTTTTGCACATTGTTATATATTTTTCTTTTATACTTTATACTTTAAATGCAAATGTTTAATAGCATTCTTTTTCATAACAAACCAATGTATTTTTAAATACATTGTGGTTAAGGTAGAGTATGACTTAAAACAATTATAATTAGATTATTAGGTTAACACCAATCATAGTCAAACTTTCGCAAACTGTTTGACTTGAAAAAATACGAAACTTTTTTTTTTTTTAAACCATTTGGTGGCCAAAAGAGGCGGCTCTTTTTGGTGAGCTGAGCTGAACGAGCCGGCTAGCTGAAGAGAGCCGGAATGCACATCACTACTATGGAAGGATCTTCGGTTTCTCCCCTCAATCGTCTAAACTGGAACAACCATCTCAGTAATGGGTGCAATACATCCGACAGATTGGATTAGTTTAATAAACTGTATGTTATTTATCTTTGTGTAGCATAAAATGTATTAACCAATCAATGTACATGCAAAAACACAATGGTACAGTAAAACAAACAATTCTCAAAATCTCCCTGCATGCTGGGAAATATTATATATGGTTCTATGTAGACTCCTCCTCACGTTCCAAAAAATAATCAAAGAACCCTTTCTTTCAAAAACAGTTTTTAGGATGTTAAAGCTTCTAGGTAGAACCTTTTGACTTACAAAGAACCCTTGTCTTCCAAAAAGGGTTCTTCTGATCAAAATGGTTATTGATAGAACCCTACCCCTCCGCAAGGAACCCTTTTTTGTAAGAGTGTGGCTAGGTGGGACAATCACATCTCAGTCATAGCCATTTTCCCTCAACAAAGTACTGTAGTTACCAGCAAAGTTAGTGCTAGGTGGAAAAAAGTCAAGTGAGAGTGTTAGTTCACGAAAGGTGAAGGTGTTATTATTTAATAATCATTACATTTTAAGATAATATTTGAAGAGGTAGGGTTTCAGACGTTTTTGGAAGATGGGCAGAGACTCTGCTGTCCTAGCTGCTGTCCTACAGTATCTTCAGGGGGAAGCTCGTTACACCATTGCGGTGCCAGGACAGAGAATTAGCTTTGACTCGGTTCAGCGGGAGCTAACCCCCTGTAGTGGTGGGAAGGCCAAGAGAAAGCAGGACATATTGCATAATACAGATAGTGTCTTCAGAAATTATTCATTTCTGTCACGTATACTCCCTCTCCGGCCTCTAGGTCATCAGGCTGCTGATTATCCCGCACACCTGTCACCATCGTCAAGTGCACCTGCGCCTCATGACACTCACCTGGACTCCATCACCTCCTTGATTATCTTCCCTTTATCTGTCAGTCCCCTTGGTTCTTTCATCAGGTGTTATTGACTCTGTTTTCATGTCGGTGCGTTGTTTGGGGTTTGTGTTCATTGCTTCTTTTATTTATTAAAACACTCACTCCCTGAACTTGCTTCCCGACTCTCAGCGCACTCGTTACAATATCCCTTGACCTATTCCCCATTTTGTTGTGTTACAGCCTGGATTCAATAGATTTTTTCCCCCGTACTCATCTACACACAATAACCCATAATGACAAAGTGAAAACATGTTTTTAGAAATCTTTGTAAATGTATTGAAAATTAAATACAAAAAAAAATCTAATTTAAAGAAGTATTCACAAACTGAGTCAATACTTTGTAGAAGCATCTTTGGCGGCGATTACAGCTTTGAGTCATCTTGGGCATGGAGCGGTGTGGAGCGGTGGTGACGAAAGCAATATTCAAGTCTGTCCACAGATTTTCAATGGGATTGAAGTCTGGGCTATGGCTGGGCCACTCACGGACTTTCACATTCTTGTTCTGAAGCCATTCCAGTGTGGCTTTAGCTGTAAGCTTGGTGTCATTGTCCTGTTGGATCGTAAATCGTTGCCCTAGTCTAAGGTTGTTTGCATAAACATAACGCTCCCGGCTACTGTCCAATCAAAGCCAAATGTACATTATCCCACTCCTGGTTAGCCACTATTGGTTTAAAAAGCCATACAATATCTGCCAATTCATTTCCAGCAATATTGCCCCTCTCTGTTTGGTGCGCGCGTTTGACTATCACTCAGTATGCAGCCAGTCAGCGATGCTAATGATAACTGTCTTGTGGGTAGACAGAAAGACTTTCCCCAAAAACCTTAAAAATGTAATGTTAAACGCAATGTAGGATTACCTGACGGAACAATATTATGATTATTTGTATCAATTGGGTGGCCATTGTTTTGCAAACTCTGTCATTACATGTGCTGCAGCAGCAGGCCTCTTGCAACAGCATAAACATCGCTAGACCAACACATTGCTCTCTTGCTAGATGCTCCACTAAAGGGGAATTACACAAAATAATCTAAATGTTTTAGTTTTTTATCCAGACCTCAAACATTGTCTTCTGATGGGATTGAAGCATTGACATGGACTCAGAATATCAATTTGTGTGGTTTTTCTATGAATAATTTGAATATTGAGAGTAAAAAACTGAAACCCAAAACCAGCTAAAATAAACAGAGAACTGAATTTGGGAAAATACAAATTTAATTGTATGGTGCCTGTCGTGCCAAATACTGATTATTAACCATTCTTTTACCAGGCTCCCGAGTGGTCTAAGGCACTGCATCTCAGTGCAAGAGGTATCACTACAGTCCCTGGTTTGAATCCAGACTGTATCACATCTGGTTGTGTTTGGGAGTCCCATAGGGCGGTGCACAATTAGCCCAGCATTGTCCGGATTTGGCTGGGTTAGGCAGTCATTGTAAATATAATTTGTTCTTTACTGACTTGCTTAGTTAAATAAAGGTAAAAAAAAAACACATCTCTTGGGCACAAAGGACCCGGGGAAGAGGGTAGAGGAAAATAATGTGCCTATTCAAAAGCAATGAAATAAAAATAGTAGCTTGCAACATGTTACATTTTTTAAAGGTAGCTCTCTAGAAAAGGTTGGAGATCCCTGCATTAGGATATCTCCAGCTTTGGAGTCGGGTATCTTCTGTGTTGCTTCTAAGTGGTGCTTGACTCCTTCACCTTAGACACACACACTCACTGTGATTATTGCACAGCCATCTGCAGTAAACCTCACACTGTACTAAGGGCCTATCCCAATTGGCACTCTATTCCCTTTAGGGTGCACTACTTTTGTAGTAGTAAAAGTACTGCACTATATAGGGAATAGGGTGCCATTTTGAACACACACATTCGTTTCCTATAGCGAGAGAGAAACCTTGGCTGAGTTTGCTCTGATATAAATGCTTTATGGTAAGAATAACACATCCTCAAAGACATACAGTATACCCACACTACTGCATGACTAAAGTGCCATATAGTGAGATCACCGGGTCATTGTCTGGAGAAAACACACACACACAAATACACATCTTGGTAGGTGGTATTGTTAGCTTCTTATGTCATCACAGATATAGGGACATTAACAGAGATGCATAAACACAGGTAACGAAACACACACACACTACTAGAGTGCAGGTCAGAAATGGTCAGATTGGTCAGAATGACACGGTCAGAATGACACGGTCACCCTGTTTCTAGCTCCCAGCAAACTTTGCAGTATTTTTTTTGTGCGTGTGTTATTTCTTATCTACTCACAATGTTTCTTGCATTATTACCTACAGCTGAAAATAACTTTGGGATATTAGATCTGCGGTCACTCACCAACATTTTGACCAGAAATTCACCTCCCCGAAATGGAACCTTTGTTTGAACTTTCCGAGGCAATTCCACTCATCCCAGGGGCTGCTCCAAGACACCATCGCCGGAGAAGTGGAATCAGAAGTGGGCTTTTAGTCAAACTCATGAGGTGTGCATACCATCCACCACTTATGAGTATATTACTCGCTAACGTTCAGTCTTTGGACTGAGCTAAGGCAGAGGAGCTAAGGCAGAGGATCTCCTTCCAGAGAGACACCAGGGACTGTAACATACTCTGTTTCACAGAATCATGGCTCGCAAACGGATATACTGTCACCGTCCATTCAGCCAGAGGGGTTCTCCGTCCATCGCATGGACAGGAAGAAAGAACTCTCCGGGAAAAAAACAGGTGGCTGTGTATGTTTCATGATTATCTACTGTGATTGTGGTAACGTACAGGAACTTATGTCGTTTTGTTCTCCCGATCTGGAAAACCTCACCATCAAATGCCGACCGCATTACCTCCCGAGATAATTCTCTTCTGTCATCGTCACGGCCGTGTATATTCCTCCCCCCCAAGCCGTTACTGAGATGGAAACCGCATATCCTGAAGCCGCATTTATTGTAGCTGGGGAGAAAGGCCCTCCTTTCGGCAAATCAAATCACGCCTCCATTTTGCTCCTCCCCTCCTATAGGCAGAAACTAAATAGGAAGTACCCATGGTAAGGACTGTTCAACGTTGATCTGACCAATCGGAATCTATGCTTCAAGAGTGCTATGATCACGTCGGGATATGTTAACTTACTGCCTTATTCTAAAATTGATAAAATAGTTTTTTCCCTCATCAATCTACACACAATACCCCATAATTGTGTTTATTTTTTATTTAACCTTTATTTAACTAGGCATGTCAGTTAAGAACAAATTCTTATTTATAATGACGGCCTACCAAAAGCAAAAGGCCTCCTGCGGGGACAGGGGCTGGGATTAAAAATTAAATAAATGACAAAACACACATCACGACAAGAGACAACACAACACTACATAAACAGAGACCTAAGACAACAGCATAGCAAGGCAGCAACACATGACAACACAACATGGCAGCAGCACAACGTGGTAGCAGCACAAAACATGGGACAAACATTAGTGGGCACAGACAACAGCACAAAGGGCAAGAAAGTAGAGACAACAATACATCACGCAAAGGAGTATAGAGTGCAGTGATGTGTCCTATAAGGTGCATTGGTGGCAAATCTGATGGCCGAATGGTAAAGGACATCTAGCCGCTTGAAAGCACCCTTGCCTGCCTATCTATAAATTATGTATCCGTAATCTAGCATGGATAGGATGGTCATCTGAATCAGGGTTAGTTTGGCAGCTGGGGTGAAAAAGAAGCGATTTCGATAGAGGAAAATAAGTCTAGATTTAACTTTAGCCTGCAGCTTTGATATGTGCTAAGAGAAGGACAGTGTACCATCTAGCCATACTGTACTCCCAAGTACTTAAGACTATCTCAAGGTCTAAAATCTCAGAGGTAGTAATCACACCTATGGGGAGAGGGGCATTCTTCTTACCAAACCACATTACCTTTTATTTTGGAGGCGTTCCGAACAAGGTTGAGGGCAAAGAA
Source organism: Salvelinus alpinus (assembly GCF_045679555.1). NCBI lineage: Eukaryota > Metazoa > Chordata > Actinopteri > Salmoniformes > Salmonidae > Salvelinus > Salvelinus alpinus. The sequence continues at coordinate 4,957,654 of NC_092101.1, forward strand.
AGCTTTGTGGTAGAGCTTTTAACACAAAATCCGGGGAGGGGATTATAAAGCAATAACCAGTTTTTCAAAATGTTAGCAAATTTATTCTAAACAAAAAATATCACAAGTATTCAGACCCTTTACTCAGTACTTTGTTGAAGCACGTTTAGGTGATTACAGCCTTCTTAAGTCTTCTTGGGTATGGCGCTAAAAGGTTGGCACACAGTTTCTGCAGATCCTGTCAGGTTGGATGTGGAGCGTCGCTGCACAGCCATTTTCAGGTCTCTACAGAGATGTTTGATCTGGTTCAAGTCCGGGCTCTGGCTGGGACACTCAAGGACATTCAAAGACTTGTCCCGAAGCCACTCCTGCATTGTCTTGGCTGTGTGCTTAGGGCCGTTGTCCTCTTGGAAGGTGAACCTTTGACCGAGTCTGAGGTCTTGAGCACTCTGGAGCAGGTTATCATCAAGAATCTCTCTGTACTTTGCTCCGTTCATCTTTCCCTCGATCCTGACTAGTCTCCCAGTACTTGCCGCTGAAAAATATCCCCACAGCATGATGCTGCCACCACCATACTTCACTGTAGGGATGGTGCCAGGTTTCCTCCAGACTTGATGCTTGGCTTCAGGCCAAAGAATTCGATCTTGGATTCTTCAGACCAGAGAATCTTTTTTCTCATGGTCTGAGAGTCATTTAGGTGCCTTTTGGCAAACTCCAAGTGGGCTGCCATGTGCCTTTCACTGAGGAGTGGCTTCCGTCTGGCCACTCTACCATAAAGGCCTGATTGGTGGAGTGCTGCAGAGATGGTTGTCCTTCTGGAAGGTTCTCCCATCTCCACAGAGGACCTCTGGTGCTCTGTCAGAGTGACCATCGGGTTCTTGGTCACCTCCCTGACCAAGGCACTTCTCCCCCGATTGCTCAGTTTGGCGGGCGGCCAGCTTTAGGAAGAGTCTTGGTGGTACCAAACTTCTTACATTTAAGAATGATGGAGGCCACTGTGTTCTTGGGGACCTTCAATGCTTCAGAAATGTTTTGGTACCCTTCCCCAGACACAATCCTGTCTCGGAGCTCTAAGGACAATTCCTTTCTTTGCTCTGACACACACAGTCAACTGTGGGACCTTATATAGACAGGTGTGTGCCTTTCCAAATCATGTCCAATCAATTGAATTTACCACAGGTGGACTCCAATGAAGTTGTAGAAACATCTTAAGGATGATCAATGGAATAACGATGCGCCTGAGCTCAATTTTCAGTCTCATAGCAAAGGGTCTGAACACATATGTAAATAAGGTATTTCTGTCATATATGTTTAATTCATTTGAAAAAATGTATAACAAACCTGTTTTTCATTATGGGGTATTGTGCGTCGCCCTATGGGACTCCCAATCACGGCCGGTGGTGATACAGCCTGGAATCGAATCAGGGTCTGTAATGATGCCTCGAGCACTGAGATGCACCACTCAGGAGCCCTAGGTCATCTCTTGAAGCTGGTTGAGAGAATGCCAAGAGTAAACAAAGCTGTCATCAAGGTAAGGTGTGGCTACTTTGAAGAATACAAAATATAAAATATTTTGAACACTTTTTTGGTTACTTCATGATTCCATATGTGTTATTTCATAGTGTTGATATCTTCACTATTATTCTACAATGTATAAATTAGAAAGAAAAAAAAACTTGAATGACTGGGTGTGTTTAAACTTTTGACTGGTACTGTTTATATTTTTATCGGGGTGGCAGGTAGCCTAGTGTTTAGAGTGCTGAACTAGTAACCGGAAGGTTGCAAGTTCGATTCCATGAGCTGACAAGGCAGTTAACCCACTGTTCCAAGGCCGTCATTGAAAACACTAATGTGCTCTTAACTGACTTGCCTAGTTAACTTCTCTAGGATAGGGGGCAGCATTTTCACATTTGGATGAAAAGCATACCCAAATTCAACTGCCAGCTACTCATCCGCAGAAGATAAGATATGCATATCATTAGTAGATTTGGATAGAAAAAACTCTGAAGTTCCTAAAACTGTTTGAATCATGTCTGAGTATAACAGAACTTATTTAGCAGGCGAAACCCCGGGGACAAACCATTCAGATTTTTTTTTTGAGGTCACTCATTTCAATGAGGTTTCATTGGAAATCCAGATTTCTAATTGACCTTCTTGTAGTTCCTACCGCTTCCACTGGATGTCAACAGTCTTTAGAAATTGGTTGAGGTTTTTTCCTTTGTGTAATGAAGAAGTACGGCCATCTTGAACGACGGTCACTTGAAGTGTACTGTTAGATAGAGGCGCGTGACCAGATGTCACGTTCCTGACCTGTTTTCTGTTTAGTTTTGTGTGTTAGTTGGTCAGGATGTGAGTTTGGGTGGGCATTCTATGTTGTCTGTTTCTATGTTGGTTTAGGGTTGCCTGGTATGGCTCTCAATTGGAGGCAGGTGTTTGGCGTTCCTCTAATTGAGAGTCATATTTAGGTAGGCTGTTCACAAGGTTTGTTTGTGGGTGGTTGTCTCCTGTGTCTGTGTATATGGTTGCACCATACGGGACTGTTTGCGGTTTGTTCATTTTATGTAGTCTGTTCCTGTTCGTTTCGTTCTTCACGTTATATGTAAGTTCGTCGTTCAGGTCTGTCTGCATCGTTTATTTGTTTTGTTAGTTTAATCAAGTATAGTTTGTTTCGTTTTGTCTTGTAAATAAAATTCGTCATGTATTCACAACCCGCTGCGCCTTGGTTCGATCACTACTCCTCCTCTTCTTATGAAGAGAGAGAGGAACGCCGTTACACCAGAAAGCTAGCTACAGTTCGTTTTAATCCTGTATTGAACACAGATCATCCCGTCTTCAATTTTATAGATTATTTACGTAAAAAAATACCTAAAGTTGTATTACAAAGTAATTTGAAATGTTTTGGCAAAGTTTACAGGAAACTTTTGAGATATTTTGTAGTCACGTTGCACAAGTTGGAACCAGTGTTTTTCTGGATCAAACGCGCCAAATAAATGGACATTTTGGATATATATCGACGGAATTAATCGAACAAAAGGACCATTTGTGATATTTATGGGACATATTGGAGTGCCAACAACAGAAGCGACAACAGAAGCGAGTCAAAGGTAAGGCATGAATTATATTTTTATTTCTGCATTTTGTGTCGCGCCGGGAGGGTTGAAACAAATCTTTTTGTTTACTATTGTGCTATCCTCAGATAATAGCATTGTTTGCTTTCACCAAAAAGCCTATTTGAAATCTGACATGTTGGCTGGATTCACAACAAGTGTAGCTTTAGCTTTAATTTGGTGTATTGCATGTGTGATTTCATGAACGTTTAAATTTTTATAGTAATTTATTTGAATTTGGCGCCCTGCATTTTTACTGGCTTTTGGATATCCCAGAGAAGTTAAATATATAAAAAATATTCTGGACTGATATTTCTTGATTTATTTTGTTGCATTTTTGTATCTTTTTTTGTATTGTTCGGTATTACTGCACTGTTGGAGCTGTCATAAGCATTTCGCTGCACCTGTGATAACGTCTGCAAAATATGTGTACTGTATGCAACCAATAAAATGTTATTCAAATTTTGATTTGTTGGTTGGTTAAAACCTCTTGTCACTACAGGGGGTGCTGTTTCAACTTCGACATTTATCGTTCCCAAATTAAACTACCTCGTACTCAATTCTTGCTCGTACAATATGCATATTATTATTACTATTGGATAGAAAACAATCTCTAGTTTCTAAAACCGTTTGAATTATGTCTGTGGGGGAAACAGAACTCTTTCTGCAGCGAAATTCATGACAGGAACTGCGAAGGTCTGAAAACGAGGCTCTGTTCTCAGATCAGTTTAAAGCTCTGTATGTATCCTATGGGTCGACATGAACTGCACCTGCCTTCCCCTGGATGTCAGTAACCAATGAGAATTGGAATGGAGTTTCTACGCAGATCTCAGACCTTATAAAGCCCCAAGGAACGGCGGGAGCTCTCTTTTTGACGTTCGTCATGACGCAAAGCAAGACCTCAGGATGGCATTTTGAAACGCTCAGTTATCGACCTTATATATATCCGTCTGTAATTTAATTCGATATAGGTGTTAGAAACATCATAACGAAGTTATTTTAAACCGAGTTATATCAGTTTATGCGAGTATATTGCCATTTTCGGAATTTCCTTAGTATTGCGTTTTGAACATTTGGGCATGTCTGCGCCACATAGCTATTGTTAGCTGCTAGTTCCAAAGTTGAAGAGGACGTTTTACAACCGAGAAACGATTATTTTGCACAAAGGACAACTTGCCCAAGATTCTGATGGAAGCTCGTCCAAAAGTAAGAGCTATTTATGATGTTATTCCGTATTTATGTGGAAAAATGAAAAAGGATTTGTCCGCCATTATTGCGGCACTGGTCTGGCTGTAACGCACACTGTATGTCTAGTAACGTTAATTTTAAAAATCTAACACAGCGGTTGCATTAATAACTAATGCATCTTTCATTTGCTGTCCAACCTGTATTTTTTAGTCAAGTTTACGATTATTTATCGATTAGATTAGGTGCCTCTCCAAGATGGCGCCGGCCAGAATGCATGAAATGCTGCTACTGATCACATTGTATAACCACAATTTGTGCTGCTAAATATGCACATTTTCGAACAAAACCTATATGCATTGTGTAATATGATGTTACAGGACTGTCATCTGATGAAGTTTATCAAGGTTAGTCCAATTATATATCTTTTGCTGGATTGTTACGATCGCTAACATTTGCTGCTGGTAAATGCGGTTGTGTTTCTGGCTATTGTGGTAAGCTAATATAATGCTATATTGTGTTTTCGCTGTAAAACACTTAAAAAATCTGACATATTGGCTGGATTCACAAGATGTTGGGCTTTCATTTGCTGTAGGCTGTGTATTTTTCAGAAATGATTTATGATGAGTAATTAGTTATTTGACGTTGGTCTCTGTAATTATTCTGGCTGCTTCGGCACTATTTCAGATTGCAGCTGCAATGTAGAACTGTGATTTATACCTGAAATATGCACATTTTTCTAAAAAAACATATGCTATACAATAAATATGTTATCAGACTGTCATCTGATGAAGTTGTTTCTTGGTTAGTGGCTATTTATATCTTTATTTGGTCGAATTTGTGATAGCTACTGATGGAGTAAAAAACTGGTGGAGTAAAAAAAGTGGTGTCTTTTGCTAACGTGGTTAGCTAATAGATTTACAGAGTGTCTTCCCTGTAAAACATTTTAAAAATCAGAAATGATGGCTGGATTCACAAGATGTGTATCTTTCATCTGGTGTCTTGGACTTGTGATTTAATGATATTTAGATGCTCGTATTTACTTGTGACGCTATGCTAGGCTATGTTAGTCAGCTTTTTTACTGATGGGGTGCTCCCGGATCCGGGTTTGGGAGGAATTAGAGGTTAAGTCAGAACATGCACCCATACTGTATGCCACTGACTGAACAGAATGTACTCGCGCACCCACACTTACAAACCTAATGAGATCTCTTTTAAAATTATCCAACTGCTCTTTTTCAGTCTTTTAGTAAGCCCTGACTTTGTAAGAAGCATTCGATAATCAAACCCAGGTGAGGGAGGTGTTCTACAGCATGTACTGTAACATGCAAAAGACTAAGTCTGAGATCTGACAATTTCCCATGGATTAGATGTCCCGGCCAGACTGGTGCATGGGTGTAGCTCTGGCACTCCCTATCTACATGCTTATCCGCACTCCACTTCCCCCTTGGAAAGCCCTCTACAAATGCTTTGCAGACACAGAAAGCTGATAAAGGGGGAAAGAGGAAGCCGGGCACCTTGGAAACTACCAGAGTGATCTTTAACATGTTGTGAGCCGCTCTGTTGATTTAGCAGCACGTGTGTCCACTCCCCCACACCCCCTATTATGGCCTTGTCATTATAAAAACAGTGAGTCAGGGGCCATGGTTTTGAAGTTGTCTGTTTATATGGACCAATATCTCCAGATGACAGGGGAAAGCAAAATAATATATCACCATTTGACATTAAATCCATTCATCCCTGTCCGAGAGGAGGAACCCAAAAGAGCCCTGTTAGGTAGGTGCATCATGGGATATGAGTGTGCAGTTAGTATCTCGGTTATGACAGTCATTAAGTGGATGAACCCTGATGGACTTTCCACCCAGGGATAAGTTCATCCGCTATTAATGCTCACCACATCTTTCCTTTAGAATACAGCAGCCTCTCCCCACCGGTGACAGCAGGAAGGAAGTGGTTTGGATGCTTGACAAGACAGGCATCCCCAAAAATGTCACTTGTCGCACTGCTGCTGGAAAACTCAAAGCCAGCTCAAAGGAAGCTCAAGGACATAGCGACCAGAGAGAAAGGTACTGTGTCTCTCCCTGCTTTGAGAACCATGTTCCACTCTTGCGTCCTTTGTCTGCACTGTTCCTTTACTTCTGTCGAGCCACTCTGAATTTTCCATTTCGTGTGGTCAAGCGTGCGGAAAAATAAACAAAATGGAGGCAAATTTCAAAATTGGGTTCTGTTCCTACGTCTGGGTGTTTTAGCGAGTGACCGTGACGTGCAGCGTTGTCGAGCTATGCATGCAAAGCCTTTCAACAGCTGTTCAGTGTTTATTCACAAGGCAGAGCAGAACTCGTGTAGGATTTTTGGTGTCTTAGCTTGCTTATGGGAAAAAAATATAGCTTGTTATTTCAAATGTGTAAGTAAATACAATAACGGTGAGTAAAACTGTGGCAAAGGCCAAACTCTAAGCTGTGTGTCATAACAATAGATTTTCAAACACACAGGGACTGTTTCTTGAAAATATGAATTTGTTAAAGTGCTTCAACCAGTGAACTGGGTCATTTAACTGAAATTCGTATTTACGCTTAAAGCCAATGCCAGCTTTGATGTGACCTTGTTCATTATCTAGGCAACATTTATATCAGAGGACAAATCAAGCTGGTTTTATTATAACATATTTGATAAGATAACATTTTAATAGGAATATAGTGCTTTCAGTACTTTCAAACACATTTGTAAATCAAACATCACGATAAATATAATGTAATGATGGGGCGGTGAGTCGGAAGCATGTGAAACATTTTAATAAAATAACAAAACCAAGAACACTAGACTAACATAAGGTAGAATGCCGATACACAAGAACAATACCAACTGGTGAGTGAACCTGGGAGAGTGACATATAAAGGGTAGGAAATGATGAAGGTAATGGAGTCCAGTGTAATGATGTGCCAGGTGTGCGGAATGATGAATCCCAGGACTTGTGGCTAGTACTCTGGCGACGTCGTACGCCGGAGGGGAGGAGCAGGAGCAGGAGCAGACGTGACCTATAACCATAACACTTCATAGCTAATTGGACACTGTCAAATTGGTGTAAACGTGAGCTAACAGTGACAAATAGCATGATCACAGTCTGAGGTAGTCAGTGTAACAGGGTTCTCATAGAGATTGAACGTGAGGACATCAGCTGAACCAGAGTGCTGTGTGACCAGCAACAGTTAGGGAATCTGAACCCTAACATAAGTGTCCATCCACACCCAAAAACATGACGTCACACACCTGTAACGCTCGTCTGATGAAAAATGAGGAATGGACCAAAGCGCAGCGTGGTACATGTTCATGATTTTTATTTAACTCAGAACACTACAAACAAAAATAACAAAGAGACAAACGAACAGTTCTATAAGGTAACCAAACTTAACAGAAAACAACTACCCACAAAACACAGGTGGGAAAAGGCTACCTAAGTATGGTTCTCAATCAGAGACAACGATAGACAGCTGCCTCTGATTGAGAACCACACCCGGCCAAACACACAGAAATAGAAAACATAGAACAGAAAACATAGAATGCCCACCCCAACTCACGCCCTGACCAAACCAAAATAGAGACATAAAAAGGATCTCTAAGGTCAGGGCGTGACAACACCTGAGAAAAAGGAAATACATCACATTACTCTCAAAAGCGACACCTCCAACTATAGACGTAACAATAATGGAAATCCCAGCACCAAATGACACATACATAATCAGGATATCTATTAGATGTGACAGTGGCAATATTATTGTACAAGCAGTCTTCATGCCCTACCAGCAGGCAACACGATCAATCCAAAACATTTTTACGTAGAGCTCAGATGCAGGTAACCCACAGAAACGCATGATCAAATTTAGGCCGAAAAAAAAGGTAACGCTGCAACAGAAAAGCAAATGTGACTGAAATCTTAACACCTGTGGTGCTTTCCAAGGGCTCATCGTGAATAGAACAGGATGTGAATGGCAGAGATAGCCTATTATTGCTGTAAATCGTCAAAAACACAGAGTAGGAAATTATTTATGGGCATTATGCTGCGTAGCGGGGAAAACTTGATAATGTTACTGTTTTCTGTGTTTGTGCATCTAAGGTGGATGGTTGGCGCATAACTGATCCCTTTGTATGCATCCATGTTTTTGCATACAGTAGGTCGGCAAAGACAACTGTCACCTCATCACTTAATTCAATCCACAGACAAACACTAGTTAGTGAAAGCGCCTGGGTTCCGAGAACATTAGGGCATTTGATGTTTCATGCTAGAATTCATGTTGTTTCAGGTTTTGTACATTGGAGAGAGAGAAAAAAAAGTTAAAAAATATAAGTAAAATAGGGCTTTTTGGGCGGTTATACCTGATGAGCATGAGTCTTAGGTAGATCCGAGGGACACACTGGGCTCTGGATATTATAATGGGAGATCCCAGGGATCTGGAAGGTTTAGTGAACATATTGGAGTGATGCCATCAGGATGGGGCCCAGCTGGAGCCTTCACACTGAGGCTGAGAGGCTAGAGCAGCAGAGGCTAGAAAGGCCAAAGGAACAGCCAAAATGTTTTACAGATTTTCACAAGAACCCAGGCCACAACTGGGCAAGGGAAGGCCAGGAATTGGTCCAGGGAGGTACTATCTGAATTTGTCCAATAATAAATGCTTTGTTAGTGTGCCCTAATGAACATGACCCAGATCACTAAACCCGCAGCGACATGCATATCTCACAGTGTGAAATTTGGGTGAGGCATAGCTATTTTTGTTGTTATCAGAGGGGTGCATGTGCATATAAAATATATAATTAGATCAGAACAATTGTCATAAAAGCAGTTCGTTTTGGCAATATGACTGGCCAAATATAATAAGTATTTCATTAAAGCTGGGGAGATCATTGAAAAAGTACAGCTGATTATTTTTCAAGTGATATCGGTACCAACCAAATGGCATAGCTGTAACGATGTTTGTCTGATGAAGAAGGAGTAGACCAAAGCGCAGCCTGGTACATGTTCATGATGTTTATTATAACCAGAACACTGAAACAAAAACAAGACTGGAACAAAAACGCAACAGTTCTGTCAGGTACTCACACAAAACAGAAAACTACCCACAAAACACATGTGGGATAAGGCTACCTAAGTATGGTTCTCAATCAGAGACAACGATAGACAGCTGCCTCTGATTGAGAACCACACCCGGCCAAACACAAAGAAATAGAAAGCATAGAAAAATGAACATAGAATGCCCACCCAAATCACACCCTGACCAAACCAAAATAGAGACATAAAAAGCTCTCTACGGTCAGGGCGTGACAATAGCCTGCAGAAGTCTACAAGTATACCAATGTGAACAAACCAAACATCAGGGGACGGCTGAAGTTGACCTACCAAGCATTATTTGAATGAATCATAAAAAGCTTAGAGTGAGGAAAGCTTCAAGATGGTCATACCTATTTGATAAAATATTGAATTTGGCCTTGGACTATTTACTACTAGCTCAATGGAAGCCTCTCCAACTTAATCCAAGTAGGATTAATAATTCCGCAGGGCAGCTGTCTACTGTCTAGGCCCCTTACTTTTTTCAATCTTTACTAATGTCATGCCACTGGCCTTGAGTAAAGCCACTGTATCTATGTATGCATATAACTCAACACTATACAAGTCAGCTTCTACAACGAGTGAAATCACTACAACACTTAACAAAGACCTGCAGTTAGTTTCAGAATGGGTGGCAAGGAATAAGTTAGTCCTAAATATTTCAAAACTAAAAACATTGTATTTGGGAAAAACCATTCACTAAACCCTAAACTAAATCTTGTAATAAATAATGTGGAAATTGAACAAGTTCAGGTGACTAAACTGCTTGGAGTACCCCTGGATTGTAAACTGTCATGGTCAAAATATGTTTATACAAGAGTAGCTAAGATGGAACTCTATTCCACATCAGGTAACTGATGCAAGCCATAGAATCAGATAAAAAACGGATAAAAATACATCTTATGGAACAGCGAGGACTGTGAAGAGACACACACACACAGGCACAGACACACATACACAAAATACACGCACTCTATACACGTACACATTGATGTTGTACTGTAAATATATGATAGCGGAGTAGTGGCCTGAGGGAACACACTTAATGTATTGGGTAAAGTGTTATGAAATGTAATGTCATGTCATATTTTCAATTCTATATAACTGCCTTAATGTTGCTGGTCCGCCTGGAAGATTCTCGATTAGAGGTACCGTTAGCTAGCATGCTAGCCTAGATAGCTCGCTAGATAACTTACTTAGTTCAATGTTACAGTCCTGTATTGATTTCTGAAACCCATCAGCTAAATCATATATCTAGCTCCCCTTACCAAAAAAAAACAGGCTTCTGGCAAACAGTTGTGGCAAACCTTTGGCCAATTTAATGCAAAGTTGTGGCAAGCTCATATTTTCACATGCAAATTAGTTTTGTGTTAAACTGCTGCGGTAAATTTGCAGCAACTTGTGAACTTCTGGCAATCAATTCTGGGAAACTTGTGGTGAACTTTCTGTTTGCTGCAAACTCAGTGTGAATATGCAAATCTGATCAGGTTTTGGTTACTGTGTGTCATGACTGCCCTGTGAGGATCACAATGGGTCAGATCAGCTTGGCAATGATTGACAATGATTGACAATGATTGACAATAACCAGAACCTTCTCTCACCCACAGAAAAGGGGAGGAGGGAACTGGGCCGGTTTGACAGTTCACATCCTGTTGTAAATTACAAGAGAAGAGGGCGGTCTTTGTTTCACATGCAGTTTTCATAAGTGGATACTGTATCAATATTTTTATTTTGTGATGTCATTAAAACTGGTATAAAAGAAATACTATAACTTGAAAAGTATTTACTATAGGTATGAAGTCTCCATCCTTAACATTGTGCATATAATATGAAAAGGGATGAAATTATTTTTGTTAAGATATGAATGGGATTTTAGGGGTTATTAGATAATCTCTCTCCTATAAACTGTGCATAAGTAAGTAGCCACGCCCGGAGTGAGATCGGAGAGCATCTCAGACTGACGGAACAATCCCCTTTCGATGAGAGTGCATAGAAAACCTTGCCAACCAAATTATACATCAGATGAGGAAACGTGAGGCGGTAGCTACATGTTTGAAATGGTTGGAACTTTGAACCTCAACACGAGGTGAAGAAATAAATTCACCTTCCTTTAGACCAGAGAGACTGAGCTGCAGCTCATGTTCATCGTGGTCAGAATCCTGAATAATCAACACAAGGTGTAGGCGAGAATCTCACCTCTTAGACAATCACTGATGTAGCTGTTTAGCTGCCGTGAGTCAAATATCTAGAAAAGTGAATCTAAGTGAGACCATCCTGCTATGCTCATCACCCCACTGGGACCATCGGCACGGCTGGCTAACTTATCTTCAAATAAGCAGCTTCAGGAGCAAATGGAACTTAGTGAACTCTGTAGTTCTGTTCAGGACTAGACGGCGGACAAAAACACTCACACAAATATACATTCATGATTTGTTATTCCAAACGGGTGGCGGTTCGTGTGCAAAGTATATGAAATAATATGAGACTAGTTCTAAAATGTAATCATGATGTGTCCATTTTTCTCCCTCTCTCTCTTCTCCCCACCCCTCTTCATTCGTTGTGTATAAGCCGCCATATTTTGTCAGTCCACTAGGAACCTTTGTCTCATGTAAAGGGTGTATGTGTATTCTGTGTCATTATTTATTTAGCTAGTAAATAAATAACTCAACCAATTTGTGTAGTACTGAATCATGAGTGAGGCTGGGGTTTTTGCAGATAAATGAGGTTATGACTGTTCAGAATGATGATATGATACGAGGTAATAATTAATATGTTGACTGTTTTATGGATGTGATAGGTAAAGACGTTTAGAGTTTAATTCGGGAGATGGCAACTCTCTTTAACTTCTTATGGCTGCAGTGCCGTTAACGGGATCAATATGACAACAGCCAGTCGAAGTGCAGGGCGCCAAATTCAAAAAACAGAAATCTCATAATTAAAATTCCTCAGACATTCATGTGTCTTATATAATTTTAAAGGTAATCTTGTTGTTAAAGTGTCCGATTTCAAAGTGTATTGTGAAAGCACTACAAACGATTATGTTAGGTCACCACAAAACCACAATAACCACAGCCATTTTTTCCAGCTAAAGCTGGCTTCCCAAAAACCAGAATAGAGATAAAATTAATCACTATCCTTCGATTATTTTCATCAGATGACACTCATAGGACTTCATGTTACACAATACATGCATGTTTTGTTTGATTAAATTAATATTTATATAAAAAAATTTGAGTTTACATTGAGGCGTTAGATTCACTAGTTGCAAAAACATCAAGTGACTTTGCATAGCCACATCGTTTCAACAGAAATACTCAACATAAATATAAATGATAATACAAGTAATACACATAGAATTATAGATATACCTCTCCTTAATGCAACCGCTGTGTCAGATTTCAAAAAAACTTTACGGAAATATAAACCATGCAATAATCTGAGACGGAGCTCAGATGATTAGCCAAATTAGCCACCATGTTGGACTCAACAGAAACCAGAAAATACATGATAAATGTTTCCTTACCTTTGATGAATTCATCAGAATGCAGTCCTAGGAATCCCAGGTCCACAATAAATGCTTGATTTGTTCGTTCATGTCCGTTTTTTATGTCAAATTAGCTACTTTCGAATTGTTTACCAAATACCCTAACCAAAGTCTCGAAGCGCGACCACTATAACGTGACGAAATGTCCAAACGTTCCGTTAGTCAGTAGAAACATGTCAAACGATGTACTGAATCAATCTTTAGAATCTTGAATACATCTTGAATAACATTCCAACCGGAGAATTAAATCGACTTCAATTGAGAGATGGAACGGAGCTGCCTCTCACGTGAACGCGCGTGTTGAATGCATGGTCACCTCATGGCACCTCATACTAAATTCTGTCTCCTTCGACCCCCCTTCACATTTGAGTCATCAGACTTAGTTCTATTGACTGTTGACATCTAGTGGAAGCCGTAGGAAGTGAAAACCCATCAATATCTCTCTGTATTTTCAATAAGAGCTTGGTTGAAAATATGGCACCCCCAGAAAAAATCCAAACAGAAGGTGGAACTTCTTAGGTTTTTGCCTGCTATATGAGTTATGTTAATCTCACAGACTTAATTCAAACAGTTTTAGAAACTTTAGAGTGTTTTCCATCCAATACCAATAATAATATGCATATATTAGCAACTGAGACTGAGGAGCTGGCCGTTTACAATGGGCACCTTTCATCCAAGCTACTCAGTACTGCCCCTTCAGCCATAAGAAGTTAAACAACCTCTTCTGTGGTGCCCCAAATCCTAATGAGTTAAGTGTTGCATGATTCATTTAATCGGGTAACAATTAAACATAGTTAGTTGATTAAATAAATAACAGTCATCAGATGAATGAAAGTAAAGTCACGACGTGTGTTAACAACATTGAAATGTTGTATCTACATAAACCATATCACATCACTTTAAAAGAACTTACTTCACAGAGATAAAAACTAAACGTACTAAATGTAGTAAATATACTAAACAGCATGTATTTTGTCTTTCACAGATAAAAATAAATCCATTACAACTTGAAATCATCAGCAAGGTAATAAAGAAAAGAGCAAAACAACAAATACAAATACATTCTTTAGTCATTTTATGTAGCTACAACATTTACATGAGAGAAATGTGAACACTATTGGGATGTTGACCTTTGGATGTGTAAAACCCCTTTTGGAAATGACCCTTCATCTCAATTTTTGCCTAAAATGACATACCCAAATCTAACTGCCTGTAGTTCAGGACCTGAAGCAAGGACATGCATTTGAAAGGAAACACTTTGAAGTTTGTGGAGATGTGAAATTAATGTAGGAGAAAATAACACAATAGATCTGGTAAAAGATAAAACAAATGAAAAAACATGTGGTTTTCTATTTTTATTTTGAGATAGGACATTCAAGAATGAGAGAGCTACATAACATTTAGTATGAAGTCTCCCAGGTGTCCCTCATGAGTTTACCCAAAAGTACCCAAGTGGCTTCCAAGTGGTCGAATTGGTCAATTGATACATTTTCAAGTACATAACTATAGAGAACATACCAAAATGCTATGGTAATAAAAAGTGTACGTTTACACACTTCCAGGAATGTCATACATGATGGATCGTTAGCTTCCCTACATAACAGGTACTGACTGTAGACGCTGATCCAATGCCTCCCAACACAGAAGTGAACTATTTAAGGGCCAAGTTAGCAGCCAACACTGATCGAATGTCATAACTGCACACACCACAAACCACACACAGAGTGAAAAAAACTAACAATTTACACACTATTCGTAATTATAGTATTTAGAACACCCACAGTCCTCTACACAAGAGTGTGCTGCTGATGCCAAGTCCCATAGCAGTCTTTTTCTGCTGTGAAAAGCAGAGGGTAACAGCACAAGAAGTGCAGGTGATGGGAGATTTCTTGTGGCACAGAGTATCACGACACCTCCCTGCTGTGCTCTTTTGGCCCTGAGACACATTCAGGTCTGCAGTATTTTGGCCTGGCTGGGGTTGGTGTGCAGCTAGAGACAGCAGCAGGGGTCAGACTGGGGGAACCAGTTCCTACGTTTGAATGAGTAGGGGATAGAGGACTTGAATGTGGTCTCTTTGGAGTTGGCTCCCAGAGGTAATCTTTACCACTCTTTACCACTATTGAGACCACTATTGAGTCTTTACCACTATTGAGGATTAAAACAAATTCAGTTAGAACTCAAGTTTACTATTGCTTATTTATCCTTTATTTTAGCAGGGGGTGAACCCTGCATCAATACTTTTACGGATGAGCCCTGCATCAATACATCAAATACACAACACATATCTATGAACATATATATTATACAGAGTATGGGGAACATAATCACTATAATGAAATATGTGGACCAATAGGCAATAAGCCACTCAAAAACCACAGCATGTCATAGCCAACAAAACATACACATAGGGCTATGCTAATACATTGTATTCCTCAGCTCTCTTTCTCTCTCTCTATTCTAAATACATCAATTCGAAATAAATCACAGACAAGCACTTCCACACATCACATCTCCTCCTCCATGCTTCACAGTGGGAACCACACATGCAGAGGTCATCCGTTCACCTACTCTGCGTCTCACAAAGACACGGCGGTTGGAATAAAAAAAATCGCACATTTGGACTCATCAGACCAAAGGAGATATTTCCACCAGTCTAATGTCCATTGCTGTTTCTTGTCCCAAGCAAGTATTTTTTTCTTAATGGTGTCCTTTAGTAGTGGTTTCTTTGCAGCAATTCGACCATGAAGGCCTGATTCACGCAGTCTCCTCTGAACAGTTGATGTTGAGATGTGTCTGTTCATTTTCCGTATTGACTGACCTTCATGTCTTAAAGTAATGATGGACTGTAATTTCTCTTTGCTTATTTAAGTTGTTCTTGACATAATATGGACTTGGTCTTTTACCAAATGGGGTGATCTTCTGTATACCCCCCTACCTTGTCACAACACAACTGATGCTCAAACGCATTAAGAAGGAAAGAAATTACAAAAATTAACAAGGCACACATTCCAGGTGACTACCTCATTAAGCTGGTTGAGAGAATGCCAAGAGTGTGCAAAGCTGTCGTCATGGCAAAGGGTGGCTACTTTGAAGAATATTTTACTTCATGATTCCATGTGTTATTTCACAGTTTTAAGATCTTCACTATTATACAATGCAGAAAATAGTAAAACAAGGAAAAACCCTTGAATGAGTAGATGTCCAAACTTTTGACTGGTGCTGTATCTTCAGTCATTGTCACAGCAGTGTTTATTCCCCTTCAAGCCGATACCACGATGGCTTTCAATGGAACTACACTGGACTTTGTGAAAACTGGAAACCACATATCCTCAGGCTGAATTTATTGTAGCATGGGACTTTAGTACAGTAAATCTAAGGAAAACTCTACCAAAGTTTTACCAACACATTGCCTGCTTTACTCGCACATCAAACTCTGCTGCTCTCCCTTCTGGGATGGCTACAAGGCCCCCCCTTGCTCTCCCTACAATGACACGGTGACTCAGTTCATCAGGAAGTGTATAGGTGATGTTGTCCCCACCGTGACGATTAAAACCTATCCAAACCAAAAACTGTTGATAGAAGGCAGCATTCGCGTAAAACTGAAAGAGCGAACCATCGCATTTTAACATGGCAAGGTGACTAGGAATATGGTTGAGTACAAACAGTTCAGTTATGCCCTCCGTAGGCCAATCAAACAGGCAAAACATCAGTACAGAGACAAAGTGGAGACACAATTCAACGGCTCAGAAACGAGACATATATGGCAGCGACTCCAGACAATCACGGATTATAAAGGGAAAAACCGCTACATGACGGACACCATCAACTTGCTCCCGGACAAGCTAAACACATTCTTAGAACAAAACACCGTGCCGCCGACGCGGGCCCCTGCCGCTCCCAACGTGAGCAGCATATTTAAGCATGTTATCCTCACAAGGCTGCCGGCCCAGACAGCACCCTAGCCCGTTTTCAGAGCATGCGCAGACCAGCTGGCTGATATATTCAATCTCTCTCTATCCCAGTGTGCTGTCCCCACTTGCTTCAAGATGTCCACCATTGTTCCTGTACCCAAGAAAGCGAAGGTAACTGAACTAAGTGACTATCGCCCGTAGCACTCACTTCTGTCATCATGAAGTGCTTTGAGAGGCTAGTTAAGGACCACATCACCTCCACCTTATCAGACACCCTAGACCCACTGGTGGTGTATGTAGGCATCAAAACCTCCATTACGCTGATCCTCACAGGGGCCCCACAATGGTGTGAGCTCTGTCCCCTCCTGTACTCCTCGTTCACACATGGCCACGCACGTCTCCAACTCAATCATCAGGTTTGCAGACAACACAGCATTAATAGGCCTGATTTTTTTATATTTTGTTATTTCATTTTATTTTTCAAGAATTTCCCTGTATTTAGCGCCATCCATCATTCCTTCAATTCTGACCAGTTTCCCAGTCCCTCACAATGAAAAACATCCCCACAGCATGATGCTGCCACCACTATGCTTCACTCTGGGGATGGTATTCTCGGGGTGATGAGAGGTGTTGCGTTTGCCCCAGACATAGCATTTTCCTTGATGGCCAATAACCTCAATTTTAGTCTCATCTGACCAGAGTACCTTCTTCCATATGTTTGGGAAGTTTCCCACATGCCTTTCGGCGAACACCAAACGTGTTTTCTTATTTTTTTCTTTAAGCAATGACTTTTTTCTGGCCACTCTTCCGTAAAGCCCATCTCTGTGGAGAGTACGGCTTAACGTGGTCCTATGGACAGATACTCCAATCTCCGCTGTGGAGCTTGCAGCTCCTTCAGAGTTATCTTTGGTCTCTTTGTTGCCTCTCTGATTAATGCCCTCCTTGCCTGGTCCATGAGTTTTGGTGGGCGGCACTCTCTTGGCAGGTTTGTTGTGGTGCTATATTCTTTCCATTTTTTAATAATGGATTTAATGGTGCTCCGTGGGATGTTCAAAGTTTCAGATATTTTTTTATAACCTAACCCTGATCTGTTCTTCTCCACAACTTTGTCCCTGACCTGTTGGAGAGCTCCTTGATCTTCATGGTGCCGCTTGCTTGGTGGTGCCCCTTGCTTAGTGGTGTTGCAGACTCTGGGGCCTTTCAGAACAGGTGTATATATATATATATATATATACATACTGAGATCATGTGACAGATCATGTGACACTTAGATTGCACACAGATGGACTTTATTTAACTATTTATGTTACTTCTGAAGGTAATTGGTTGCACCAGATCTTTTTTAGGGGCTTCATAGCAAAGGGGGTGAATACATATGCACACCACTTTTCCGTATTAAATTTTTTTGAATTTTTTTAAACAAGTTATATTCTTCACTTCACCAATTTGGACTATTGTCCATTACATGAAATCCGAATAAAAATCGATTTAAATTACAGGTTGTAATGCAACAAAATAGGAAAAACACCAAGGGGGATGAATACTTTTGCAGGGCACGGTAGGCCAAGTGTGTTTACCCCTTACTGACACAATGGAAATGCAGATCGTTATACCCTTAGGGCATGAGAAATGCAGTATCACAGTTAGGCTTTTGGATATGAGCAAATCAGATACATTTCTGCAGTAGCCTTTTCTATTATACAATAAAAAGTGTGAAGTTAAATTAAATGTGATGTATTGTCTAGAGTTGTGAATACAAGGGAGAGGTTTTTGTCTTGTGTAGCACTCGTGCAGAACGTATAGAGGGGGGGGCAAGCCCTGTGGTATCACCACACTATGCGTAAATTATCCTTGAAGCTTGCCCTGTGAAATCCCTTTTTTATTACAAAGGGTTAAGCCACAAGATAAAGATGTATACTTACTAGTCCAAATGTAAACAGGAAAATTACATAATAAAAGTTAATCTCTGCATGTAAAAATGTGATGGAATGTGTTTGATCAATTATTCACATTTTTATTGGACGCTCAGTCTTTGAGTGTGGCAACAAAAATGTCTTCCAACAAACGTCATTGATGTCGTTCTCTGGCCTCCTACATATTTGTCCTTACAATGGTCTATATGCCATTGAAGTCCTTTCCTGTGTGCACAAGCATTGTATAAATTGACTCGTGTGGTGGAGGAACTGAAAGCATAATGGTGGTCCTTAAAGAGTGGGGAGCACTAAACCAAGGCACAGATTCCTGTGTTATCATTTATACAGATGTGACATGGAGCTTCTGGCATATGGGGGTCTCAGATTGGAGAGCCAAAATAGATTACCGGTGCCCCCTAGGCAGCCTTGCTTAACTATCACATGGGTCGTGTTCATTAATGCATGCAATTGGCAAAGTGTTTTTTAAAATTTGAACTGAATATGAAAATGAGCATTTCTTTCTGGACAAATCGATGTATTCCCTCCCTGTTTGAATCAGTTCTCTTTCATTTGTTCCCTAATGAAAACAGCCCTGAAAATATGCGTTTAGGGGAGTGTTTGTGTGACACCGTCCCTGGCACAGCTGTAACAGGTTAACCATCAGAAGAGGGCATAGATCGCTCACTAAGATTGGGTTGTCGTACTAACAGGATGTTCTATTTGCACGTGTCAAGGGCATGTCGAGTACTGTTACCTGCAGGCCCTGATAGTCTGTACTGTGGCAATCTATTTACTTCATTTACAAAGGCCCACCAGGGTCATGACCATTAGGGACAACAGATTTTCTTTAATCGTTTTGCTATCTGAAATTAAATTGTTTCTTATTGGATATATCCAGGTATTCCCTCCCTGTTTCAGGATATTCTCTTCAGTTTGGTACCTGACGAAGAGTCTCTCTAGACCAGTGGATGCTGGTGAAATGAAAAATTGAGGAGGATGGGAGACCCATGGTATAGGCGTGGACCACATGGAGACGACAACAGGTGTTTCAATGATCGTCAGACTAATTCTTTTAACCTAAAGCATTTAAATAAAGACATTTATAGCACACTATTATTGGGAATGGGAATGAGAGGGCTACACAGTGTTGGGAAGGGATCACAGTAGTGATTGAATGAGGCATGAGTTGAGGTGTTTCGAGGCTTGACTTCAGTGCAGGACCTACTCATCGTGGATGGATGGTGTTGGAGAAGGTCTCAACTCTTCCTCTGAGGACAGGATTTGACTGGGAAGACAAACAACAACACAATGCTCTACAGAGTTAGACAAAAGAGCTAAGAATGAGTTAGTCCAAGCGAGGAGTAAAATCATTGACATGGAATAATGTGATTGTTTGTGTGTACGTGATTGACTCTACATACAGTAACGAAAAAGAACATTGAGAGGTCTACTCACAGTACTTGGAGAGGAAACATTCAATGTGCAAGTGGATGAGAGGGCACATAAGACGTGGCTTCAGTTCATGTCAGGAGAGAGTTGACAACGGTAGTGGAGTGGAGTGGTCATAACCTCTTAATTGGGGAACAGGAGGGGACTTAGCTGCAAATACAAATAGCAGATACATTCCATTACAGCAGCGCCATCATAGGTTTGGGCAAGAAGTTTCTCCATGACGTTGACTCTGACATCTCAGAATTCACAAAGTCAGACTGCACATCGCGCCTGCTTAACATGCATCAAAGTAGCCCAAGAAATGCTCCTGAATTAAGCTCTGATCATCCACATACCTGACAAGTGCGAACAGACTGGTGGCATCATAGGTCCCAGAGTGGTGGAGCAATTTTTCTTCTGTAGTTTTTCCTTATCTGGTAAACCTAACCAGGAAAACTCTGGACCCTATAGGGTATATCAGTGATTAATCAGTTGTAAAAAGGTTTTATACAGTCTATGATGGGACCAATTTTTTTCTAAATAGGTCACACTGTTTTAAAAAGACTCCTGTAAAAACACTCCTGGCCATGGAGAGGATGAAAACCCTGTCAAACTGCAGCTACCTTATAATTGTTCATATTAATAATATTTAGACTTGACTAAGGGGGGGGGGGGGGGGGTTGTTCCTCTCCCCAGACACAGAAACAACTGATGGACAATAGAACTCACAGGGCTGAGCTTGCTTTATGAATGTTTGCATCATGCAGGTCTATGTAACTGTAGGCCTAAATTAAATTTAACTCCGTCTATATCATAACTATTATGTTGATTGATTAATTCCAGTTAATAATTGTATTTGCTTATGGTCTTGCCTACAGTTTTTAAATGTATGAGAAATATTTTATTTGGAATGGCAAGCCAGAAAAATTAAACGGGCCTATTTATATAATGAACATGAATTCAGAGGGCAGAAATGATTTAATATTAAAGCGTTAGACCTCTCATGAAAGGCTTCAGTCATACCAAAGTTAAATCCAAACCGGTTCTCTAGCAAATTAGTAAGAATGTCTCACCCCATGTTCAAGAATGGCATTATTTCCCTTTGTTCAGATTACAACCTCTCACTTTCATTTATTTGAAAAGGAAATAATCTCCCAAATATTGCTATTATTAAAACAAGCCATAGAAATTTAATCCACCAGAAAAGACAGAACAAATATTGTGGTTAAACTCAAATATACTAATTATGCTTTTTTTTTACTTAAAAAATATATATAAATCTTTGTAAATTATATCATACATAGGACTGGTGGAGTTGTCACACATGCAGCTAACAAAAACATATGGAAATGTCTGCTCTACCCAAAAATTACAACCAACTAATTGCAGAATCACCACAAAAAATGGAAGAGGAAAGTGGAAGGGGAAACAAGTAAGTAACTTGTCTGTCGGCCCTGCTTTAAAGACCATAATTGGTTAAAGAAAGTTGGGGTAAATAAAATATATACCAGTTTAATTTAAGGACCAAAAAATTGACAGCTGTGCCATAAAAATTGCAAAATAGTTGGGAAGAGATTTTTGAGGTAACGATTCCATGGCACATGGCTTATATGAACTGATACACAAAACGACGCCGGATTCAAAATGTAATATTTTGCCGTATAAATTATTATACAAAATTCTTGCAATGAATAGAATGTTATTTATATGGGGGATACAACATTCCCAACTCTGCAGATTTTGCTGTGAAAAGGCAGAATCATTTGTTTTGGTACTGTCCATATGTAGCTTGTTTTTTGATCACAGGTCCAGAAATGGCTGAAGAATTGCAATATTTACCTGAAGTTAACCCTGCAGATAGCACTACTGGGTGATCTGAAAAGTTATAGTTAATCGATCAATAATATAATAATGCTTGAAGCAATTTACAATCTGTAGAAAGGTTCAGCACTTTTGTGAAAACATCAGAGTTGAAAAATATATAGCAAATAGAAATCCAATATAGATGGTATTAAGAGATAGATGGGAGGGGTTGCATGGAGCTGAAGGTTGGGACTAATAACAATAAGATAATATATATAGTTTACTTACTTTTTTGGTTACTACATGATTCCATATGTGTTTTTTCATAGTTTTGATGTCTTCACTATTATTCTACAATGTAGAATAAAGAAAACCCTTGAATGAGTAGGTGTGCCCAAACTTTTGATTGGTACTGTACATACACATAAATAAATACATACATACATCTTAAAAATATATATTTTCCTTTACTATTTTCTAACCCTACCACCCCTCCCCTAATTGGAGTAAACTAGTGAACAACAACGCCTAGACTTCTACAGTGGTTGCTCAACTAAAAGTTTTGCGATTATGCTGCGGTACTTAGAGGTAATTTGTGGTTCAGTATGGTACCCTGCATCACCACTTCATTGCTCCAGACCAGCGCAAGGGGGAGTTAGAGCACTGATTATGCTTTTGAGTCCCTAGGCGGTACTGTGTCTCTAACTGACAATGAATGGGCGACATAAACCAAATAGAAACTGATATTTGTGCACTTACTAAAACTGTTGTTACACTAAGGTTTTTATTCTAAGAGACTACATTTAGGTTGTGGAAATGTTAGGATTTTTTTGCTCTTACTGTAGTACTGTAGCCTACTCCTGACCGGACATGTATTACAGCGCAGGAGTGGCATAGTCTAAGACATTGTATTGCAGTGCAATAGCTGCTGGTTCAATACCTGTGCTGGCTGCGAATGGGAGACCCATGAGGCGATGGTTGGCTTTTGGTTTCTCTTGAAGGAGTTCCCACATATGCTGAGCACTTGTTGGCTGCTTTTCCTTCACTCTGCGGTCCAACTCATCCCAAACCATCTCAATTTGGTTGAGGTTGGGGGATTGTGGAGGCCAGGTCATCTGATGCAGCACTCCATCACTCTACTTCTTGGTCAAATAGCCCTTACACAGCCTGGAGGTGTGTTGGGACATGGTCTTGTTGAAAAACAAATGATAGTCCCACTAAGTGCAAACCAGATGGGATGGCGTAGCGTTGCAGAATGCTGTGGTAGCCATGCTGGTTAATTGTGCCTTGAAATCTAAATAAATCACTTACAGAATCACCAGCAAAGCACCCCCACATGATCACACCTCATCCTCCATGCTTTATGGTGGGAACTACTCTGCGACTCACAAAGACACGGCGGTTGGAACAAAAAATCTCATGTCCATTGCTCATGTTTCTTAGCCCAAGCAAGTCTCATCTTTTTATTGGTGTCCTTTAGTAGTGGTTTCTTTGCAGTAATTTGACCGTGAAGGCCTCATTCACGCAGTCTCCTCTGAACAGTTGATGTTGATGTGTCTTTTACTTGAACTCTGAAGCATTCATTTGGGCTGCAATCTGAGGTGCAGTTAACTCTAATGAACTTATCCTCTGCAGCAGCGGTAACTCCAGGTCTTCCTTTCTTGTGACGGTCCTCATGAGAGCCAGTTTCATCATAGGGGTTGATGGTTTTTGGGACTGCACTTGAAGAAACTTTCAATGTTCTTGAAATGTTCCGTATTGACTGACCTTCATTTCTTAAAGTAATGGACTGTCCTTTCTCTTTGCTTATTTGAGCTGTTCTTGCCATAATATGGACTATTTTGTAAAAGACCATCTTCTGTAAACCGCCCTACCTTGTCACATCACAACTGATTGGCTGAAACACATTAAGAAGGAAATTAAAGCACACCTTAATTGAAATGCATGCCAGGTGACTATCTCATGAAGCTGGTCGCCAAGAGTGTGCAAAGCTGTCAAGGTAAAGGGTGGCTACTTTGAAGAATCTCAAATATAAAATATATTTTGATTTGTTTAACACTACATAATTCCACGTGTTATTTCATAGTTTTGTCATCTTCACTATTATTCTACAATGTAGAAAATAATAAACATTAAGAAACTCTGGAATGATAGTTGTGTCCAAACTGTTGACTGGTACTGTATATATTTGCAAAGAAATATATGGGGATTGGAAGTGATGCAGACAATTACGTTGACGGAGGCTACAATCTATCTCCAATTTTAAAGCTGCTCTACCCCTCCAAAAAAATTATTATATAATCTTCCTCCTCCATCTTCTGCAGTTTGAAGAAACTAATTTGAATTGAATAATATCCCAAAAATGCTCAACTATCACACTTTACTCTTAATCTCTATCGAATATGTCACCAACTCAACTTAACACATAGAACCGCCATAATGCTCTGTGGCACAACGCCAATACGCCACACTAGGTTCGTTGTCTGATCCTAATCCTTTGATTGAATGGACAACATATCAATTCCTATTGCAAAAGCATTGATTGGTTGGAGGACGTTGTCCGGAAGTGGTCATAATTACCATGGGTCCCGTGTAGGGTCCCGTGTGGCTCAGTTGGTAGAGCATGGCGCTTGCAACGCCAGGGTTGTGGGTTCATTCCCCATGGGGGGACCAGGATGAATATGTATGACCTTTCCAATTTGTAAGTCGCTCTGGATAAGAGCGTCTGCTAAATGACTTAAATGTAAATGTAAATGTAGGTCTATGGAAGGGGTAAGGCCCCAAGAGCCTCCTAGGTTTTGTATTGAAGACAATGTAGCCAGAGCAGGACGGGAAATAGCTGTGTTCTGGCTACACCATGGTGCTAGGCTAGAGTGTGTTGAGACTACTGTAGAACTTCATTGCAAAATAGTGTGTTTTAATCAGGAATTTGGTGACATTAATATATTTAGTTTTATCTAAAAAGGATAACTTTTTAAAATGTTTAATTATTTAAAACATTTCTGAAATTCCCTGAGTATGATGGTCCTCCCCCTCCTCTGAGGAGGAGCCTCTGCTGCTCCAGACAGACAGTTTGCTTCTGGCAATGTATCAATGCTCCAGCTAAAATGTCTATACAAGTTGAGGCGTCAGTTGGGACAGAGAGAACGAGTCAGAAATTGGAAGCACGTCACCGGTACGTCACTTCCGTATCCGTCTTCGAGGATACGGACACACTTCCGTCTTCGAAAGCCAAGTCAACAAACAAATTACCGACCATTTCGAATCGCACCATGCCTTCTCCGCTATGCAATCTGGTTTCAGAGCTGGTCATGGGTGCACCTCAGCTACGCTCAAGGTCCTAAACGATATCTTAACCGCCATCGATAAGAAACAATACTGGGCAGCCGTATTCATTGACCTGGCCAAGGCTTTTGACTCTGTCAATCACCACATCCTCATCGGCAGACTCGATAGCCTTGGTTTCTCAAATGATTGCCTCGCCTGGTTCACCAACTACTTCTCTGATAGAGTTCAGTGTGTCAAATCAGAGGGCCTGTTGTACGGGCCTCTGGCAGTCTCTATGGGGGTGCCACAGGGTTCAATTCTTGGACCGACTCTCTTTTCTGTATACATCAATGATGTCGCTCTTGCTGCTGGTGAGTCTCTGATCCACCTTTACGCAGACGACACCATTCTGTATACTTCTGGCCCTTCTTTGGACACAGTGTTAAAACAACCCTCCAGACGAGCTTCAATGCCATACAACTCTCCTTCCGTGGCCTCCAATTGCTCTTAAATACAAGTAAAACGAAATGCATGCTCTTCAACCGATCGCTGCCTGCACCTGCCCGCCTGTCCAACATCACTACTCTGGACGGTTCTGACTTAGAATATGTGAACAACTACAAATACATAGGTGTTTGGTTAGACTGTAAACTCTCCTTCCAGACTCACATTAAACATCTCCAATCCAAAATTAAATCTAGAATCGGCTTCCTATTTCGCAACAAAACATCCTTCAATCATGCTGCCAAACATACCCTCGTAAAACTGACCATCCTACCGATCCTCGACTTCGGCGATGTCATTTACAAAATAGCCTCCAACACTCTACTCAACAAATTGGATGCAGTCTATCACTGTGCCATCCGTTTTGTCACAAAGGCCCATATACTACCCACCATTGCGACCTGTGCGCTTTCGTTGGCTGGCCCTCGCGTCATACTCTTTCGCCAAACCCACTGGCTCCAGGTCATCTACAAGTCTCTGCTCTCAGCTCACTGGTCACTATAGCAGCACCCACCCATAGCACCCGCTCCAACAGGTATATCTCACTGGTCACCCCCAAAGCCAATTCTTCCTCTGGCCGCCTCTTCTTCCAGTTCTCTGCTGCCAATGACTGGAACGAACTGCAAAAATCACTGAAGCTGGAGACTCTTATCTCCCTCACTAGCTTTAAGCACCAGCTGTCAGAGCACCTCACAGATCACTGCACCTGTACATAGCCCATCTGTAAATAGCCCATCCAATCTACCTCATCCCCCTACTGTATTTATTTATGTATCTTGCTCCTTTGCACCCCAGTATCTCTACTTGCACATTCATCTTCTGCACATCAATCACTCCAGTGTTTAATTCCTATATTGTAATTACTTCGCCACCATGGCCTATTTATTGCCTTTCCTCCCTTATCTTACCTAATTTGCACACACTGTATATGGACTTTTTTTTACTGTATTATTGACTGTATGTTTGTTTATTCCATGTGTAACTCTGTGTTGTTGTATGTGTCGAACTGCTTTGCTTTATCTTGGCCAGGTTGCAGTTGTAAATGAGAACCGTTTTTCAACTAGTCTACCTGGTTAAATAAAGGTGAAATAAATAAAATAAAAATATCCCAGCTCTTAATGATGGGAAAGCACTGGGGAATCACGCATCCCCTCTTGATGATGGGCAGATGGGTAATAGAGAGCTATAATTAGCTGGTGAACCCTTAACGGGTATGGTAGGACAGTATCTGTCACACTGCGAAGTCAAACACGGGACCCTTTCCTTGACACCCTCAAACTTGTCCGGGGGGCCAAATGGGAGAGATGTCAGATGTCACAGGGAGGTTCCACAGGCACATCAAAGTCACCTCCCTCAGGATAGAAATCCTTGATTGGAATGGACATTCTCAACAGGAGATGAGGGTCTCTCCTTAATCCCCATCCCACGACTTTGGATAATTATCAGACAGATTTAGTTGAGAATGTCGCATTACATTTTCTTGAATGTCTTTTCTAAGTTATTGTTGAAAATTAATTATAGAGAGGATATGAGTAATGTTTGCCTCTGCTCAAAGCCAGTACCTTCCACCTCCAAATATCCAGCAGATTTTAAAGATGTTGTCGATGCCTAGATGTTGTATCATTGGATTCCCTTTCTACCAAGATCAGCAATTCAACAGTTTGAAAGACTCTTTGAGAATAGAGAGGGGGGTTGGGGATAAAGTCAGGGGTGCCCCCAAACTGCAATTGAGAGGATAGGGATTGATTGTGGTTGTTATATCTTTAAGCCCATTTGGGAATCTGCTTACCCCTTAAATAGCACGAGGTTGGCTGGCCTGCCTATCACTACACCATTCAGCTGTATGATTTAGAATCAACTCACACAAGCTACTTTCAGGCTTTCACACTTGTTATGTGATATAACAGCAATGTGATCATCACTTTTTGCATGAGAGACTGTGCCTCCTATGAAAGTACATGGCCAGGTATACCATGAGTTTCAGCATGTTTAAAGGATAAAGTAGGAGATTATGTCACAAAATTGGTCATCTTGGCATGACACACAAACAGTCTTTCGTGAACGTCTGTAGTTTGTAGTATGTTTACTTGACGTTGACGAGAACTCATGTCTGAAAGTTGTGCCGGGAGCACAATCAGTAAATCTCTTGTATACAAATATAATAATATTGAAAACACCTAAAAGAATCAGGCTTCCAGGAAAGCAAATTAGAGAGCATAACCCTGTGTGAAAACGGTTTCCAAAATATTCCTTAAAACTCCTGCTTTCACATACGAGGGGAGCCGCTGGTCTTGGTTTGGCCCCCGCCCCAGTTACATGTAAAAGGACCATGACCCCACCTCAGAGTGTGTGTTGTTTATATGTGTGTGTGCATGCGCATGTTTGCCTCTGAGCGTCAGCAATCTAATGAAAGGGCAAAAACTATTTTGAGTTTGTCCCTTATTTTCACTCTATGAATGTAATTCCATGACTAAACAATTTGTTGTATTTGTTTCACTTTTCCTGAACATTTTGGCCATTTTATAGTGTGTGATTATGGCAGCAGACAATCACTACTCAGCTACAGTGCTGTCCTCTGTCACGCCCTGACCGTAGATTGCTTTGTATGTTTCTATTTTTTGTTTCGTCAGGGTGTGATGTGGGTGGGCATTCTATGTTTGTATGTCTAGGTTTTGTATTTCTATGTTTTGGCCTGGTATGGTTCCCAATCAGAGGCAGCTGTTTATCGTACCATACTTAGGTAGCCTGTTTTCCCACTGTTAGTTGTGGGTGGTTATTTTCTGTTTAGTGTTTGTATCACCTGTCAGAACTGTTTCGGTTATTAAAAGAAGTAGGGTGTGAGGCAAAACATGGAATATGTGAGCATTGTACTGTGGCACGGTCTGTTAGATGTTCGCCATTATACCGTAGGGCCACATTTGAGTCCCCACTGCAGCTCTTCCTCTCTCCCACTACAGTAGCAAATCCTAGATTTGTCTAGTTCCTCTAGTGTTTTTTTTGTGTGTTAATGTTAGGTGGTCCTCAATGGGCCTTTTGACACCGTGTTGATGTCAAAGTACACCCAGCTGCCATCTCCTCCCTTTGAGACCCCATTGTTTTGAATATATTCATCCCTGTTTCGGGTTTTAGTCCACTCTGTTCTCCGACCCGTCCTTGGTGCAGGGTCAGGAGAAATGACCTCCGAGTGACTGAATTGTCTTGGCACAAGTCGGTGGTTGTGGCCCTTTATTTCCTATATGCATGGCGGATCACACGCAAATGTCCTCTGGAGTTAGAGCTAGCCCACCCAATGGACCAATCAAGGACTGCCATTGACCTCCCCTCACACCATGTAACACCGTAGCGAGTGTTTTATGGGTGGGAGTCGGTACAGGTCAGAACAGGGGAAGAAATTCCTGTAAACGTTCACTTCCGTTCAGGTCAGACAAGGGAAGCGGGGCGAACAGGGAGTATCGTCACGCGAATTGGGAACGTCCTGCTCATGGGAAAGACTGAGTGTGAAGAAGACGGGAGGCTGAGAACTTTCTCCCCCTGCAAGAGTGCAAAGCCTGGCCCACGTGGGCCGCATTCACGTCAAAGTCGTCACATCACCTATTTACACAGAAGCTGTCACATTATGTTTTTGACTAACATGAGACTGTATTTAATCTTTGAATTCTGTGACGTAGGCACTAATCCCTTCTAGATAATCACACCCACTGTATCTTTTTGTTTACAACTGATTTAATAGGAGGTGACTGTCGTATCCGTAGCCTACTGGATGCTGAGATTAAAGATCGTGGATCTTTACCCTGTCAAAGGGTAGAGTAACCTGGGCTCTCATTCTCTCTTTTTTCAGTTGCTTTACAGGGCAAGTTGTCTCAACTCAGCCCTTTTGAAATTCACTTAGATGAATTAAACTGGTGCTTTGTAGGAAGCAGCTATAATTGTTTGGTTCAGGTATCCATCTGTGAAAGTAAATGAAATACTAGCGGCATGATTCAATCGTCGGAGGCGATACAGTTTCCGTAAGAGAAACCACCTGTGACATGCACATTTACGTCACAAACTCAAAAGGTTTGGTGGTTTGGATCACCAGAGGAAGAGGGAGGGAAAAATAACACACCATTCTCTACAAACAAAAGCGTGTCCAGCGCTTCGATATAAGATTACCTAGAGAGAATAACCTTTAGAAACCGCAAAGTCTGCTCAATAGACAGATCAGCATTTCCCATTACCCCCCCCTTGACAAATAACGCAGTAAGGCTGTCCAATGTCACTATTTTATTTTCCTTTGACTCTTTATCTAATGTGCTCTAAAGGGCAAGCCTCAACCGGAGGAGGAATGGAGTGCGTTGTAGCGAGGCCGACTCGGCAGTGACTATCAGAGCTTGCTGTGCCAGCGCTGAGGCATCAACCTCCTCTACAATGCCAGCCCAGCAGGGTAAATGCCGACACAGTGCCACAGTGCCACAGCAACCGTCATGAAGGGAAAGAACACAATAACCCTCCCTAACTACACCAGACATCCATTACCCCCATCCTCCTACCTACCTTCCACTCCCCTCTTTTCCCAATTTCTCAGGCTTCCTTGTACATGGGTAGAGGGTCACAATTGATGGAGACATGGCAATAGAGGAGAGGGAGAATCATTTTAGTTTGTAATGTACATAGAGATGATGTAAACCAGCAGCTGTTTTGCCCCTGCTCGGCATCAAACCAATGTTCTAAAAAGGTAAGTGCAGTTGATAAGGCTTGAAAAGAAAGTAGCTTGACCATGGAGAACAAGAGGTGCCCCACTTTCCTGCTTTCAAGAAAGATTTAACCGAGTAAGCTTCAGATTGACGTCAGACTACAGTACCCATAAAGGGGTGGAGTATACTTTTTTGCAGCAGTCTGTTTTGATGTATTTCATTGAGTTTGAACCAAAGTTCACAAACGAGAACATACAGATAGCAAAAATGTAATACTGTGTGTTTGTCAAGATAGACATCCAACGTCGTGGTGCCATTTAGACATCAGACAAATTTGCCATTGCAAGTCAAAAGCCCAGTATTTTGGACTATTGCCAAACGGTGCCCTAAACCCAATAAAACATGATTGGCCAGTGTCAAGTTAGACTGCTTTGGTCAGTCCCTCACTGACGTTCTGACTTTCCGAGGGAAAGAAAGCAGACAGTGTTTTGGACTTACGCACCCACCTTTCCCAATTATGCAATTCGCCAGTGGATGTCGCAGGTCCCAACACGCTTCTCTCCCAGGCCATGACAATCTTCTGCACAGGTAAATCAAAACAGCACAACACAGCCTCCCAGGACCAGGCCCACCCTGGTCTGGTGAATGGGCTTCCCATAGTGCACCTCTCCTCTGCACCTGACACAGCCCTGTCATGGCTCCAGGCTACCACCCAGCATCTCCCCCTAACCAGACATCCAGGGATCAACAAATATTCATTTAGTTTAAAATACTTTTGACTGTTTGATTAAGCCTGCCAGGAGTGCTAGATTTCTGGGTTTGCACTTATGGGACTATTCCATTGGATGTTGAATAGTCAGGCAAGTTGAAGTGCAGCTAAAGTATTTTAAAGAAAAACATATACGAGTTGAACCCTGGTCTGCCCCTAACTTAAACTGTCCCTTTGCAACTCAATAAAAACACACCTCTCGCTTCACTCAATTCATGCTTTCTTTGGTATAGCTGATTCAAAATAAATCGCTGTTGCTTCAAGTCCTTGTGCATGTTCATCCAAATGAAAGAGGAGTACAATAACATTGCTTTAACTACCACCTTTGTTGTAAGTTCTCCCCAGAGCACCCCGATAGTCTCACACCCAAAAGCCTCTCCCCACCACCATTTTACCCCCACCCAGAATGAGTCTTCTTTCGGCTCACAGCTGTATAAGAAAATAAAGCCAACAGGCTCATTCTCCCACTCCAAATCTGCCTTGTACCCTCCACTCTCATGGAAAATGGGCTTCCAAACCTGCAGGCTAGTCTCCTCCTGAATACTTGACTTTTCATAAGCTTCTCATTTCAGTTCCTGCATAAACATGTTCAACTTTTGTGTGATCCCTTTATTAATACTGATTACCACAAACAAAGAGTAATATTAGAATGACCTCAGGTGTGGGGATGTCTTTAATGCCTCATTGGTTTATCTTATAATATGATACTTTTGTTATTATTTGTCTTGACAAGTGACATGCGAAAAAGAAAGTTAAAAGTTATTTCATCTGAAGGGATTTTGAACTGTGATCTATTCACAGCAGTTTATCAAATCGCCCCAAGAAAAGAAATAAAGAAAAAACTTGGCACGTTGAAGTGGATATTTTGACTTCTTGATAGAGCTAACAGTAAATATGGCAGCACTTCCCACTTACACTTCTAAAGTGTTTCAAATAACCAGTGGTGTAAAGTACTTAAGTAAAAATACTTTAAAGTACTACTTAAGTAGTTATTTTTGGGGTATCTGTACTTCATTTTAATATTTATGTTTTTGATCACTTTTACTTCACTACATCCCCCTCCCCTCCAATTAAAAAAAAAACGTTTTACTCCCTGACACCCAAAAGTACTCATTACATGTTGAGGGCTTAGCAGGACAGGGAAATGGTCCAATTCATCCATTTATCAAGAGAACACGTGGTCATCCCTACTGCCTCTGATCTGGCAGACTAACTAAACACAAATGCATCGTTTGAAAATGTCTGACTGTTGGAGTGTACCCCTGGCTATCCGTACATTTAAAAAAACAAGAACATGGTGCCATCTGCTTTGCTTAATAGAAGGAATTTGAAATGATTCATACTTTTACTTTTGGTACTTAAGTATATTTAAGCAATTACATTTACTTTTGATACTTAAGTATATTTAGAAGCAAATACTTTTACTCAAGTAGTATTTTACTGGGTGACTTTCACTTTTTCTTGAGTAACTTTCTAATAAGGTATCTATATTTTTACTCAAGTATGACAATTTGGGTACTTTTTTTCACCACTGCAAATAACTCAGCAAAATGGCCAGAAACTTGTTGATGGCTTACTTACTGTTTATTAGTAGATGTACCTTGAAACAGACAGCAAGCATGTACTGAAATATGATACATCATGGTACGATATCATTAGATAAGCTGACATAGATAAGGAGTCATAGTTTACAGTACTGGATCTGAAAGAGGAAACCAGTGCTCATAAAATAGACTCAACGCTTCTTTGAAGTTCCAAGGGTCAAATTTAGCATTTTCTTGATTGGGCAGATACAATTTGGGACACAAGTTATGTTGAAACTCCCTCATAAAAGCCGATAACTTGTGTTATCTGATGTGTATTTCTGATTCTCAAACAAAGCTTTGACCAAAGTTTTATTATAGTATGAGGTACTTTTAAAAAGTTTGCTGGGAAAAATACACTAAAGTTGTGGAGAGAAATTGTATTCTAAATTGCCCTACTTGGAATGATATGAAACAGCAATCACTATTATTGCCCAAGTACCCAGAACTCACCAATTCCTGCTGTAACAGATCCCAGAAATGTTATTTTAAACACACCAGAAACGCTAAAAACTCTGGATATGATTCTCAAAGTTGTAATTCCAGAGCATTCTGAAACATGGAAAGCCGATGTTGAATATGCAACAAAATCCCTAGTTTTCTACATACTAAAAAATTCATATTTCCATCTAATATGAGTATCTCATGTATTGATGTTTCTTATTATAGGATCTGATGTTATGACAAAATTATCAAGTTTGTGATGTTTTTACTTTACCCAGTACGATACTGTGACTATTCTCTCACCACTGGTCATTTTGTCTCATCTCTGCAGTTACTTATTAGCCATATTATGAGATGCTGTGAAGTTCAGAGCATCAGGACCTGACCGCGAATTGGTCCGATCACTTATCTGGATGTCTCTGTCTGCTCTTTTTATAAACTTTATATACGCTCCTTTGCATTGATAGAACGTTTGTCAGTTTAACAAACGGATTACTGGATACATATCCGTGTGTGTGTGTGTGTGTGTGTGTGTATGTGTGTGTGTGTGTATGATTAGATAGTTCTTTGAGCGTTTTTGTTCTTGCCCTCCCATCCCCAAGCCTCTGCAAAAGCCACTTTGGAAAGCCACAAACTGTCAGGGATCCATTAAAACAACTCTGGACATGTAAATTAGGTAGTTTAGAGGAAAGGCCAACATATTGTTTCTCTTTTGGGATTAAATACGTAAGTGCCTGAATCTCATTTGTCAGAGGCAGACATTAATTAGCATACAAACAGTGCATCATTTACCGGAAGTCATGCGTTTTACAGCTCGTGGAAAGGATCCAGGGGTTGAAGATGCAGCACATTACAATTTGCTGATATAGGCTGTTGATGCAGATCACTAACCACTCTCTTCATTGCAACGTGTCTTTAGACTTTGTTCAAACCTGTTGTTTAACATTAAAATGTAAATACAGCTACATCTTCTACGAGATGTGTATTTCCATACAAAAAGTAATGGGGTCATGTGTCTTGTAATGTTTAACCTGATTTGTCCTGTCACAGACAGGAAGAGGATGTGTCCTGGCCTTCATAAATGTATGGTTGATACTTGATGACTAAGTATCCCCTTTACCTAATTCACATGACCCTCAGGATCCAAGGACAGTAAGAGGTCATTGCCCCCCATTCCCACAGAAACGTGCTGTTGCCAGTAAGACTTTTATAAGGCTTTTGTGTACAGTTGGATCACAGAGTTTCTAAACCCAGAGGCGTAACATCGCAATACTTCCGGGAATACTTGCGAAACAGACCAAACAGACCAGGCCGGGGTTGGTGTTTGAGAAGTCAATGAGAGAGAAGTGAACAAAAATCTTCCTTAGTTTGAAATGTTCTTGAAATCTAAAGGTACAACCTAGATTCGAGACAGTAGTTGTACATGATATTACTACAACCTTGTGAAAGTGACATTTTGACATTCATTTTCATCACAAACAACTTTATATTGAAGGAGTGCCTTTGTGCTGACGGATTACACATGCGCAGTTCGGTGCGAGACGACCGTTACATGAAGTGTTTCTACGCATGAGCTTATCTAGGGAAACGGTTGCCATGACATCGCCTACAAGTATGATCGGGGATTTCTATTGAAGATGCAGTTTCTGCCTATCTTCATACTGTACTGTCTTTGGTTGGATTCTGCCGTCTCAACTCTGACCTTTGACACGGTGCATCTTTGGCTTAGGATTGTATTGAGGCAACACAATTGTATTGGTTAATGCATTTAGGATCATCCGATGGCCTTGTATGACATACTGTATGTGCACCTGTACTAGTCTGGAGGTTGGAGGAAGGGAGGGGGTTGGGGTTAGTTGAGGGTGAAGTCAATGCACAAAGGTTATTATCTCAATTACTGTGCTGCTTCAGTAGAATAAGGCTGTTCAATTAGTGTATAAACAGCTTTATGAGACCTGAATGAAGGTCTGGATGATAAAACTCATTTCACTTAACTGCTTGTTATTTTATGACGCATTGCTCACAGGACATGTGTGTACACCGCGAACCTACCTATTCTTAAACATAGATGGTGGTCCTGTTATAATGTCTTATGTAGCTGTTATAAAGGCTTTAAGAATGTATACATACATGGGTTTACTGTACAGTAAAACACAATCAACTTTTGCAGCCCCAGCCGTAGTGTTATTTCTGTACGGGATCAGAGTTGGTTTGCCTCTGTGTCCCAATATTAAACCTGGGGGAGTAAAACCTGTTTCGTCTGATGTAAGTTCAACCCTCCAAGTCGGTCTCCGTCTCTCGTTCCCATGCTTGGCTGGTGCGGTAACGCAAACCCAAAGGGAACCACTGTAAAAACATCTCCAGTTACCACCATCTCTGTGGCTTTGTTCCTGTACAGATTTTAACGATTGAAGCGTTTGAAGTTGTGAATGAAAAATGACAATACACTAGGCCTGACCTGAGAAAAGGCCAGTGAGAGCATTTATTCGCAATTACAAACCGCACAAGGATAATAAAACACAGGGAAACGGAGCAAATGCCCCAACGGAACCATATAATACAGAGAAGTAGGCTGATTCGCTAGTTTCCGCTTTTTATGCAACTCATACTGACATGGCCATTGTGTGTGCATGCGGGTGTCTGCTGTCTCTGTCTGTGAGTGTCTGAAAGAGAAAAAGGATTCAAATTAATGCCTGGAATATCCTCTCCTAATAATATTAGATACAACCTGGCATTTGTGAAGTATTTGAAAGTATTTTCTTTGTCCAGAAAAGAACAGACGTGACATCCCAAAGAGCGTAGAAGTCTGTTTACTAAAAGGACAACCTCTGGCTTGTGGTGATAAAGCCCAAAGCCTCTTGCTCCCTCTATGAATGCATCATTTGAAAGTACACAAATACAATGGCTCATCTGACATTCTGCATTCTATTAACTGGGCTAATGGGTAATAGACTGCCTGCATTAACATATGGTGATGTTCTACATGAAATGAAAGCAAAGGATTTTTATGCTCTGGCACTGGCCGCAGTGCTACAGTAGCTTTGTAGTGTGTCAGCAAACTCAGGACACACACATGTACTGTACACGAACACACACGCACACACACACTCTTTGTCTTTCTCTCCCTCTATTTATACCTTGCACGGGCCCTACTACCTAGGCAATTACATATGCCTTTACGTTTTAGCCTTGGAAATAGTACACACTTTATGGGCAAGATACTGCACTTAAAAATAAACCATTCAGTATGCCCATGAAAGCCTGCAGAGATTGACAATAAAACACTGCTCTAATAGGTGTAGATATCCCAAGCCCTTTACCTTGAAATTAATGGTTAGCTTCTTCCATTTGTAAATGTTACTCTTGCGCTAGTCATTGTGTTTGTTTACGTTTGGAAGAGAGAGAGAGAGAGAGAGGGTTTTACCTCTTCTTTCACCATGTCTTTGTCTATTTCTCATTAGTGAGTCCACTCAGTGTTGCGGCAATGAAAGCCACAGGAGTGGGACTCCCCTCTTTCTCCTATTACACCACCATAATAGAGAACACCTCCCTGGCCCATTAAAAATTAGGGGAGCGTAAAAAACGTGGGCAGGTATAAGAGCACTAATCCTGTGTTTACACCACTGGGGGTCGCACTGCTAGTCTCAGCCAAGAGGTGGAAACTAGATGGAATTCAAAGGCAACTCGGGGTCATAACCGTATCCCCAAAATGGTGCTCAAAGGTGTAATAGTCTAATAGTTACTGCTGTTTAGCAGAAAAGGCGGTGAAGGCTACCGTTTGGATGAAAAAATGAGCAGCAGATTGTGGATTTGAGGCCAATGTTCAGGGAGCCTCTCTATTCTGTTTTATTTTTGTAATCGTCAGTATGAGGCATTGTTTAGGGTCCGACGTGACGAGAACATTCAAAAATAGACCTTTCGGTCATTTCGAAGCGATGTTAAACTCCTTGGCTCTGTTTAGTGGATTTACAATAAAAGGATGACAACGCCTCCGTCAGAAGAAAGCATCCATAAAACATCCCTCTGTGTGGAAAGAACACTTATTAAGATGACCAGATGTGCTATACGTGGAGATGACACCATGGTGGCCACTTTGGGCCTCCCATCAAACGCCACATGTGTTTTGTTGTCAAATCTAGCTCTACACAAGACAGCAGAGGTTTTTGCAGCAGGCGTCTATGGCCAATACAAAGGCCCAGGAAGAACAGAGGTGCGTGACAACCTGATGCTCTGGTGTCTAATGCTTTTTCCAAACACACTCTAGTGCCACTCCTGCCATCTTCTGGAGCACCGGGTGAAGGTCCGTCATGTTATGAAGAGAAGGATGAGGAAGAGGTGGACATCAGCCTTAATTGTGTGTGTGTGTGTGTGTGTGTGTGTGTGTGTGTGTGTGTGTGTGTGTGTGTGTGTGTGTGTGTGTGTGTGTGTGTGTGTGTGTGTGTGTGTGTGTGTGTGTGTGTGTGTGTGTGTGTGTGTGTGTGTGTGTGTGTGTGTGTGTGTGTGTGTGTGTGTGTGTGTGTGTGTGTTAAAGAGCTCTGGGTGGTTATGGATAAGATAGCCACTAGCGAAGTCACTCTCTCTACCCTACCCAGACCACCCACTTATCACCCCTTAATCATTAACGCAACGTTGCAGCAGTATCCAATTACGTCTGCTGTTGTGGAGACGAGGGTCAGGAGAACGTTGCATGTTAGTCAGGATGTGCCTGCAGCTCTGTGGGTGGGAAAGTTGGCAGCCGCTTCAGACAAGCTCCAGCTCCAGTCTGGTCTCATCCTTGTCACAAAAGAGACCACGGCGGCATCGTCATGTCGGGAGCGCAGCAGCTCAATGCTTCAGGGGTGACGCCGCATTTGAACTATTTGCTTATATTGCCGTTTAAAAAGCTCACAAACTGACGCGACATCAGACTAGTGTGGTTGAATAAGCCAGAGGATGACATGGTGTTTTGTAAGCAATGCTATTAAAAGCGAGGATGTTCTGTGTAGGCTACAGCTTATCCACTGTGTCTGCTAAGTGGATTGAGGCCATGAAAGCCGAAACACATTTGTAATGTTTCATTCAAATAACCCACTTGATCATGATAATGATGTCCCGGGATGTGATATCATGATATTGCTTATGTGGTTATAATAGCTGGATTTGGTTTGGTTATAAAATAGATATCTGGTCTTAAATATTGGGCTGCATGCTGAGAAAATAACCTATTTTTTTTACTTCATTTTAGCAAAGTGACGCACTTGAAGGGATATCTACTGATACGACATCCAATGCCTTATAAGTATGTATGATGGAAATCTAAGAGACATCCTGAGTACTGTACTGACCCATGTTCCAGTGCCAGGAAAGAAGTCCTCACCACCGAGTCTAGGTCCCGGGCCAACGCAGGTTAGAGAGCGGCTACTGGTCCCTGTCCGACGCGACCCTGCGCTTATTCTCTAGTGAAAGCCACCCAGTCGGCCCCACGAACCCTCAAACCTCAAGGTTTATGTGAACAAGCTCCGTTTTTGAATGGGAATCCAGAACACCAGTCACGGTAATAATAGACCTATCTAAAAGGTTGACAAGAAAACAATGAACAGTTCAAAGAACAGGGGGAAAGACCCACCTCGTTTCCCCTCTCCTTCCTCCCTGCAGGGTTAGAGAGAATGTTGAACACAGTCCCTGGATTCTATTTATTTATTATTTTGTCCGTTTTGATTATAGGGGTCATTCGGCTCAACTACTGTTTGTTCTGGAGGTCATTTGTTGTGGTATGAGCTCATTTTGGAGCTAGAGAGGAAGACCAGGCTTACACTCAAGCCGTAGGACCTAAATTAGTAGCAAATGTATAGCCTCTCGCCTGTACCTTAGCTAAAAGTATTTGGAGTGAGCAACATGCTCCAAGATGCACGGCCCAGGGGCGGCTTCCCGAAATAATATTTAGACAGCAGTTATGGACACAAAACGGTGCCGGCCTCACATCTTCGGTTGTTCCCACGGAAATGCAGTGTGTTTTTTTTTCTACTCTTTGAAAGTAGCAAGCATAGAAGTCAAGGATTATTATGAGCCTGCCATTTCCTTTGGACAGCTGAGAGGTTACAGTCCTGCCTCGAGGAGATATAATTGCTGGGTAGCCATTTTGTTTCCCCATAGTGATTTCTGTCATGAGTAGGATTAGTTGACCCTAGACACTGATCTTGGGTCAGTTTATCATTTTCCCGACTAATGGTTAAGATAAGAATTGGGGGAGGGACAGTTGATCCTAGATCTGTACCTAGAGGAAAGTTCATCACAGAGCTTAGGGGGTACCTGGGAGATCACTCAATATGCCTCACAGCTTCAGAATGGGAAAGAAGGGGCCGAATCAGCATCCCAGCAGCATTAAAGCATCCATGAATTTAATAGTCTCATTCTCATTTAAATCAAACCCATTCTCTCCACTTAATGCAGCCCAAAGAGCCTAGTAAAACCAATGAGCTGATGAAATAGACAAACATTTGTCGCCATATGCAAATGGCATATGTTCTCCTCACTGCGACTGCACGCCACAGCACGTCACAGCACCCTTCAGAGTTAATTTCTTATTTTTGGCTGTCCTTTTCACAAAGTTGGTGAAGTTCACTTTCAAGACTCGAGTTGTGGTCTGTGCTGTATTATGTTCTGTCACCTTAATTGATCCGGAGTTGTTTTCCGTTTGACAATGTACGTCATTCATCATCTAGTCTCTGCTCTCACCGGACTGGCAATGTCTTCAGCTAGTCAGTCAGAGGGAGGGAGCACTGTGTAGTTTGACAAATCCTGCCCTGGACCATCTCAGAGCCTGGATGCTAGTGGGATATGCCATGTCATAATTCAGCGTTGTTATTGCCAGCCATATATGTACCTGTC
This sequence comes from Salvelinus alpinus, assembly GCF_045679555.1. Taxonomy (NCBI): domain Eukaryota; kingdom Metazoa; phylum Chordata; class Actinopteri; order Salmoniformes; family Salmonidae; genus Salvelinus; species Salvelinus alpinus. The sequence continues at coordinate 4,997,732 of NC_092101.1, forward strand.
AGTATGCTGCTGATGTGTATAGACCGAAGCCTACACGAGCAAATTAAAATGTACGGCGCAACTGTAAACAGCTGTCACAGTGATCGGCTTGAACAAAGCACCAGGGGTTAACGAATTAACACCTTGTCTGCCGCTAAAAGTTGTTTCGCCAAGCAGGATTCAGATGCGAGACATTTTGGCACGGACACGTAGGCTTCGGGTTCCTCCAGGTAAATAGGTGCTGACTGTGTGGAGGCACTGGTTGGACGGGGAGAGGATAATTAAGTTGACGGCTCGTGCGGCTTCCCCTGCCTACCCTTCGGCTTGCGGAGTGCAGAGGCCTGCCTGGGCCACGAGCTCTTGTTCCCAGAGGAAATGAGTCAGCACAGCCCAGTCAGCCCACAGTGGGATTACCTCAAGAGGCTTCTATTGCCCTCAGCTCCATGGCTGTCAGTGATTGAGACTTCATCACCAACTGCTGCTTTTTCTCCTAGATAAGGCATCTAAGAAATTTGGTGGGAAAAGCATCCTGGCTGGCTTGCCTCTTCCTCCCTGTGGCAATCCTTTCGCATGTTCCCCAGAGGACCGAATGTTTGTGTGTGTGTGTGCGTGTGCGTGCGTGCGTGCGTGCGTGCGTGCGTGCGTGCGTGCGTGCGTGCGTGCGCGTGCGTGTGCGTATGTGCAGACGTGATATGCGTTCCTCTCTCTCTGTTTATTAAATTCTCCAGCACATTTACTAAGAGAGATTGATGTTTGACACCGTTGACTGTGCCATTTATAAACCGTGCCAACTGCTGTTGTAACTGTTCAGAATTATTTGCCATCTCACACTCAAGATATTATTGTCAAGCAGTTCTGTAATAGTCTTCCAAGTGAGGTGATTCCCCCCCCCCACAAATAAGTCTATACTTTTAGAATCCTTATAGAGATCATTGGTGCAGCTGCTTTTGGCAATACATGAGGTTACTTATACTGAGTGTATAAAACATTAAGAATATCTACTCTTTCCATTACATATACCCTATTTGAACAGGATAAGTTTTACTGGGGGAGCTCAAGTAATGTAATTATGTGCACGCTCACAAATCACCAGATCCGTAATTCTACTCCCGTCCAAATCTGCCATGTCAGTCATTTTTACTTGGTGGGAAGGTTATTATCCCAGCCCTAAAAACCTACTGTTTTTCAGGAAACTCCCAACTCTGATAATACGTATCCTGTACAAATCATCGTCTCTGTTTTTTGCACCCAGTTTGGGTTAGAACATAGGAACAAATTGATTCTTAAAGCAAAGTGATATGCACATAGGCTACAGATGAATGAACTATGTTGTCACATATCGACTTTCCCGGTGCCATACTTCTCTTTTAAAAGATGAAGTGGATGATATTGTGCCAATTGATTGTCTGCAAAGGTTTCAGTTCACGGGTCTTGTTGATATGCAATATTATTTGGACTTTCACAGCTAGAAGGGCCTCCGGGCTTTCGTCATAATGGTCCATTTTGAATGAGGAAAAAAATGAATTGCTTGAGCAGTTTGGTAAAAACTAATCCCGTCTGAATCTTCCACTGGAAAAAACGGACATGCTGGGGTAACAATTACATAACCAACGTTCTATAGTAATACTAGTCCCGTGTGAATAGATTGATAGACTGTCCAGGTGAAAGCTTTGATCCCTTATTGATGTCACTTGTCAAATTCACTTCAATCAGTATAGATGAAGGGGATGAGACAGGTTAAGCCTTGAGACAATTGAGACATGGATTGTGTATGTGAGCCATTCAGAGGGTGAATGGGCAAAACAAAAGATTTAAGTGGCTTTGAATGGGGGTATGGTAGTAGGTGCCAGGCGCACCGGTTTGTGTCAAGAACTGCAATGCAGCTGGGTTTTTAACTGGTCCACCACCCAAAGGACATCCAGCCAACTTGACACAACTGTGGGAAGTGTTGGAGGAAGGTGTTCTTAATGTTTGGTTCACTCAGTGTATATGTCTATGTGTGTTCCACTAGGTGGCGATCAAAGTCTGTTGAATCGATTGGGACTGAAGTTAAAGGTTGTTTAAATTATATACTGGGTATCAGGGTTGGGGTCAATTCCATTTAAATCCCAGTCAATTCAGGAAGTACACTGATATTCCAATTCCAAATCTCTTCAATTATTTTCAATGAGGAACACTTGGAATTGAATTTGGTTAAGTGTCTGAATTAACTGGAATTTAAATAGAATTGACCCCAACCCTGCTGGCTATATTCACATTTAACAGACATAAAGCTACATTCAATTTAGTCAGCTAAGGGTCCAAAGATTTATATAATGCATTTGCAAATTGGAATGCTTTGGATTTAAGCCTATGAATCTGTCAAAATATTTTAATTCAGCCTGAGTTCTGACTGTATTGTAGTAATGTAGTGTTCTGTACTGAAATATGAAAAGGATATAGGATAAATCTGAAACATCTTCATATTAACACCAGAGAGCGCCACAAGAGCTCCTTATGACGCTTCAAAGCCAATAAATTAGCTGTATTTCCAGTAAAGCCAGAGCTGTGGTCTCTGTGAGGGGTTAATTAAAGGCAGTGTCAGACAGGCAGATAGAAAGTGTTGACATATGTGAGGTCCCCAGACGTGCTCTCATCCTATCTGTGACGCTGACTCGGTGGGGCCCCATGTGCCTGCAGTTAGTGACAAACCAGCTTCTGGTACTCCCTGCGACAGGGACATGTACACACACACACACAAACATGCACGCACGCACACAAACACACGCACTAACTAACTCATCAATTACAGACAATTGGATATACTTCAGGGTGGATTATGTGATATTGTACATAGATGGCTCATATCCTTCGGCTTATGCCCTTATGTACCAAAGGGTGCACCAAAAGGAGATTAATAATTTGACAGAGAAGTCACTATGAGTCAATGAGATGAGATGGTCACAATTTTATGGTAATGATGACGATGATCATGATGATTGATTTTAATCATAGAGGTACTTTTATCTTCAAAGTGAGTTTAAGGACTTAGTTTAAGGACTTTTCTCCACCACATTTCCCCTTGCCCTCTTATTCCCCTACACTGTACACCCCAAGGAATGTTTAACTCAAATACTTCTAGTAAGTTGAACTGGAAGTCAATGAAAAGTCGTTATTACTTCAAATGTTTGTGATACTGACTCAAAACGAAATGAGACGTGACATCAACTCTAGTTTTGAAGTTAGAATAACAAACTAACTTTTTACCCAGCATGCTCTACTGCAGGTTGATAAAAAAAAAAGAAATCTGTTTTCTTTGCATGTACATTGAGTGATTGATTGATTAATCTTATGCTACACAGATAAATAACATACGTTTTTCTAAACCAATCCAACCATTTAGTTCGATTGTTTACACCCACTACTGAAATGTTTGGTCCAGTTTAAATGGCTTTGGTCATTTCCTCATAATGTTTCTTACCCTGGCAGTCATTATTAATGCAGGTTGTGGTTGAATAAAAAGGTTAACTGTTGGCTAGTCTTGCTCTGTCTGGATTCCAATAGTATTTAACCATCACTTTACAAGCCAGCATAATGTGACTTGCAGGTAGGGTTGCAATATTCTGGTATATTTCCCGCGTTATCCAGAAATCCTTCAACAAGGAGGTTTATTTATTATGGAAATTTTGAGAATGTTACCGGAATGTTGCAACCCTACATGCAGGTCTGACGTGGCATGTAAACCATGAGTTTCAGGCCACTGTATTAGGGTAAAGCTTCAAAATAAGGCCTTATGAGATATGTAATGTTTTGTCATAACGCTAAATAGTATTTATTAGGATCCCACAGCAGAGTTAAAACAGTTGCTTCAAAACAAAAAACAGCATATATCAGAAATCAAATATACATCATACAAGATATTATTACATTCTTACTCTAATATTACAAATCCACAATACCACAACATTGCAATGTGTGTGTATGTGTGTGTGTGTGTACAGTGTGTGTGTGTTTGTGTGTCTCTTCACAGTCCGCGTTGTGCCGTGGGGTGTTCTTTTATCTGTTTTGTTAAACTGATTTTAGTGCTCACTTGAGTATCTTGATGTGGAAGACAGTTCCATGTGGTCATGGCTCTATGTAGTACTGTGTGTTTCCCAGAGTCTGTTCTGGACTTAGGGGTTTCTTCACAGCCCCCCATGTCTTGTTGGGTATGTATGTATGGGTGTCTGAACTTTGTGTTAGCTGTTTGAACAGCCAGTTTGATGCTTTCAACATGTCAATACTTCTTACAAAGACTAGTAGTGCTGTAGTCAATGTCTCCTTTACTTTGAGCCATGAGATATTGACATGCATGTTATTGATATTAGCCCTCCGTGCACATTTAAGGGCCAGATGTGCTGCTCTGTTCTGGGCTAACTGTAATTTGCATATGCTGTTATTTGAGGAACTTGACCATATAACTGGGCAGTAGTCCAGATGTGATAAAACAAAAGCCTGTAGGACTTGTTAAATTGATTGTGATGTCTAAAAAGCAGAGCAGCACTTTATCACGGACAGACCTCTCCCCGTCTTAGCTACCGTTGCGTCAATATGTTTTGCCCATGTCAGTTAACAATCTAGGGTTACACCAAGCAGTTTAGTCTACTCAACTTGTTCAATTGACACATTATTAATTACAAGCTTTAGATGAGGTTTAGGGTTTAGTGAATGATTAGGTCCCAAATACAATTGTTTTAGTTTTTTATATGTTTAGGACTAGCTTATTACTTGCTAACCATTCTAAAACTGTCTGCAGCTCTTTGTTAAGTGTTGCAGTGATTTCACTTTCTGTGGTAGCAGACGTCTATAATGTTGATTCATCAGCATACATAGACACACAGGCTTTACTCAAAACTAGCTGTAGGTCATTAGTAAAAATAAAAACAGTAAGGGGCCAAGAGAGCTATCTTGAGGTATGCCATATTTTACCTGGTTTACGTTAGAGAAGCTTCCATTAAAGAACCCCCTTTGTATTCTGTTAGATATGTAACTCTCCATTTACGATATGGCAGAGGATGTAAAGCCATAACACATATGGTTTTTCAGCAGCAGACTATGAGTGATAAACTGCTCCCACAATCTTCTTATTGTCAATTTATTTGAGCCATTTTTGTTAGTGGCGTACATGTTGAGATCCCTAGCCTATAATATAAGCATGCTGACAGTCAATTGTTGCAGCTTTTTACAATTGCTAACATCCTTTTGTCCAATCTGTAGTCACACTTTCAAAACTCTGAACACAATTAGCACAACATCCATTAACACAATTCATGTTGTTTTCACAGAATATGCAGTTAATTAACACGTTTCAAAAATGTTCAAATTGTCTTTACATACAAGCATACCCAATACCAAAATTGATGGATCTTTCTTGTCTTATTTACAAATGCTTACTCACAGCATGCCAGAAATGAAGACCTAATGTTCAAAACCTTAAATATAGTATAAAGCCTCTACTTCTGCAACAGCAGTTCAGAAGCTATATTAAAACAGCTGATAGGCATTTTTGAATGAACAGATCATTGAAACAGCTGATTCCAATCTCAATCGGAGACATAGCCAGGTGTTGAAGTTTTTTCAATTACATGGACATACACAGTAAAAAGGGGACTCTGGATTGATTTTGTTCAATGTGGACACAAAACAACACAGAGGAGCAGAGAGAGAACACATAATGTCTGGACAAGGGAGAGGAAAAGTTGGACCAGGGAGAGGAGTAGTTGGACCAGGCAGAGGAGTAGTTGGACCAGGGAGAGGAGTAGTTGGACCAGGCAGAGGAGTAGTTGGACCAGGGAGAGGAGTAGTTGGACCAGGCAGAGGAGTAGTTGGACCAGGGAGAGGAAAAGTTGGACCAGGCAGAGGAGTAGTTGGACCAGGGAGAGGAAAAGTTGGACCAGGGAGAGGAGTAGTTGGACCAGGCAGAGGAGTAGTTGGACCAGGCAGATGAGTAGTTGGACCAGGGAGAGGAAAAGTTGGACCAGGGAGAGGAGTAGTTGGACCAGGGAGAGGAGTAGTTGGACCAGGGAGAGGAGTAGTTGGACCAGGCAGAGGAGTAGTTGGACCAGGGAGAGGAGTAGCTGGACCAGGGAGAGGAATAGCTGGACCAGGCAGAGGAGTAGCTGGACCAGGGAGAGGAGAAGCTGGACCAGGCAGAGGAGTAGCTGGACCAGGGAGAGGAGAAGCTGGACCAGGCAGAGGAGTAGCTGGACCAGGGAGAGGAGAAGCTGGACCAGGCAGAGGAGTAGCTGGACCAGTGAGAGGAATAGCTGGACCAGGCAGAGGAGTAGCTGGACCAGGCAGAGGAGTAACTGGACCAGGGAGAGGGGTAGTTGGACCAGGCAGAGGAGTAGCTGGACCAGGCAGAGGAGTAGCTAGACCAGGGAGAGGAGCTGGACCAGGCAGAGGAGTAGCTGGACCAGGCAGAAGAGTAGCTGGACCAGGAAGAGGATTATCTGAACCAGGCTGAGGAGTAGTTAGACCAGGACAAGGGAGAAGGAGAGGTAGGGGGAGAGGATTAAGAATGTGTGGTGGTGTTCAAAGGAGAGTAAGAGCTGTTGTCGCTGATGAAATAAGAGCCACCATCATAGACCATGTGATAAACCAAATCACTGAGAAAGACTGGTGAAAGAGTCCAGCCTAATACCATGGCCTATCACTGAGAGAGACTGGTGAAAGAGTCCAGCCTAATCTCAGATAATCAACCGTGGCTTCCAATATCTGGAATTTTCAACGAACCAACAGGTAAGTAATGCATTTCACAAGGGCTTCTTCTATCATTACTGTTGCTATGTATCACAGTAACGGTAGGCCACCAGTCCCAATGCAAATACATATGTAGTATTTTTGTTCCTCTAAAGGATGCAACGTCTTCCTCCCTCTGGGGGAAGAGGAAAGTTCCTCAGTGAAGACCAAGAGCATGCCATTGTAGGATTTGTCATTGCTGACAATGCAAAAAACTGAGAGAAATTCATACAATAATTGTAGAGGACAACCTGGTGTTTCACAAGGTGGAAGGCGTCAGCCTGACTACGTTTGCTCGGACTCTGGCCAAACACAGAGTTCGGATGAAACAGTTGTACACAGTTCCTTCTGAAAGGAACAGTGAGCGGGTCAAGGAACTCCATTACCACTACGTCCAGGTATGGTGTCTATCCAATATGTCTTGTTCTATAGTGAGTTTAACTACTCTACATGTGAACATGGGTTACAGTACAGTACTGGTACTGTACAGTAGGACATACTGAAAAGCATTTACAAATACTGTTTGATTTTCTTTAGAGAGTCATGGAGTTGGAGGCTAATCAGAAACCCACATGAAATCATTTATGTAGACGAGGCAGGGTTTAACCTGGCAAAAACACGTCGGCGGGGAAGAAAAGTAATCGGAAAAAGGGCCACCGTTGATGTGCCGGGTCAGAGAGAAGCAAATATCACAATGTGTGGTGCAATTTCGAGTGCTGGTTTGGTCCTGGAGAAATGCCAGATTGGTTCCTACAACACTGAGCGCCTTCTTTTGTTTTTAGTTTACCTCCACCAACAACTGGTGCCAGAAGCAGAAAGGGAACAGGTGGGAGGAAACTTGAGGACATTTGTGATTGCATGGGACAATGTAGCATTCCACCATTCAATCACAAACTGGTTTGCAGCCCATCCAAGAATGGTTTCCCTTTTCCTCCCCCCCTACTCCCCTTTCCTCAACCCCATTGAGGATTTTTTTTCTGCCTGGAGGTGGAAAGTGTATGATCATCGGCCACATGACCAAATCCCTTCCTGGATGCAATGGATGCCGGCTGCAGAGACATCTCAGCTGAAGACTGCCAGGGGTGGATAAGGCATGCTAAGCGTTTCTATCCAAGGTGCATAGCGAGAGACGACATAAGATGTGATGGACGAGAACCTGTGGCCAAATGCTGAAGATTGTATAGATTAGAAAAGGACTGTGCATTTTTGTGTTTTTTCCCTTCTGTGCCTTTTTTTTACTGTAATTGTGTTTTATTTTTACACATTTGGAACTAAAGGCCATGCATGTTGGATTTTTTGTTGATCACTGGCAGCAATTTTATGTTGCTAATGAAGCTTTTACTGCAGCAATTCTGTCACTTACAATTTTTTTCTACTGTACATTCTATAAAGTAAAGATGACTGTCACGTTCTGACCATAGTTCTTGTGTGTTGTGCTTGTTTTAGTGTTGGTCAGGACGTGAGCTGGGTGGGCATTCTATGTTGTGTGTCTAGTTTGTCTGTTTCTGTGTTTGGCCTAATATGGTTCTCAATCAGAGGCAGCTGTCAATCGTTGTCCCTGATTGAGAATCATATATAGGTGGCTTGTTTTGTGTTGGGGATTTGTGGGTGGTTGTTTCCTGTCTTTGTGTTTTCTATGCACCAGCTAGGACTGTATCGGTTTGCCACATTTATTATTTTGTATTTGTTAAGCGTTCACGTTTAACGTTCGTATTAAACATGTTGAGCACTGGCTACGCTGCGTGTTGGTCTGATCCCTGTTACACCACCTCTTCTAGTGAAGAGAGGGAAGGCTGCCGTTACAATGACTCATTTCACTTTTAGATAGTATGTTGCCAAAAATGCACACATTCGACACTCAACCCAAAAAATGTAGAGTGGTTTCGAGTAAATGGAAACTGAATTATAAAAAACTATGGATTTCATATTGCCTATTGTCTGCAGGTAGAACTGAAACATGAAAAGTAATGCAGTTTTTGTAATGCCATCAACTGTTAGTATTTTGAAAGTTGTTGTGCTATGATTGACTATATGTTCCTCTTGGATAGAAAACGTGCTAGTGTTTTGACAGAATGATTAGATATTGAGTTGGGTTTGCCGTGCTTTGATAGAGTTAGTGTATGTACAGTGCCTTGCAAAAGTATTCATCCCCCTTGGATTTTTCCTATTTTGTTGCATTACAACCTGTAATTTAAATTGATTTTTATTTGGATTTCATGTAATGGACATACACAAAATAATCCAAATTGGTGAAGTGAAAAAAATAAAATAATATTGTTTCAAAGAATTCTAAAAAAATAACGAATGGAAAAGAGGTGCTTACATATGTATTCCCCCCCCTTTGCTATGAAGCCCCTAAATACGATCCGGTGCAACCTATTACCTCCAGAAGTCACATAATTAGTTAAATAAAGTCCATCTGTGTGCAATCTAAGTGTCACATGAGCTGTCACATGATCTCAGTATATACACTGCTCAAAAAAATAAAGGGAACACTTAAAAAACACAATGTAACTCCAAGTCAATCACACTTCTGTGAAATCAAACTGTCCACTTAGGAAGTAACACTGATTGACAAAAAAATTCACATGCTGTTGTGCAAATGGAATAGACAAAAGGTGGAAATTATAGGCAATTAGCAAGACACCCCCAATAAAGGAGTGGTTCTGCAGGTGGTGACCACAGACCACTTCTCAGTTCCTATGCTTCCTGGCTGATGTTTTGGTCACTTTTGAATGCTGGCGGTGCTTTCACTCTAGTGGGAGCATGAGACGGAGTCTACAACCCACACAAGTGGCTCAGGTAGTGCAGCTCATCCAGGATGGCACATCAATGCGAGCTGTGGCAAGAAGGTTTGCTGTGTCTGTCAGCGTAGTGTCCAGAGCATGGAGGCGCTACCAGGAGACAGGCCAGTACATCAGGAGACGTGGAGGAGGCCGTAGGAGGGCAACAACCCAGCAGCAGGACCGCTACCTCCGCCTTTGTGCAAGGAGGAGCACTGCCAGAGCCCTGCAAAATGACCTCCAGCAGGCCACAAATGTGCCTAAGTGGACAGTTTGATTTCACAGAAGTGTGATTGACTTGGAGTTACATTGTGTTGTTTAAGTGTTCCCTTTATTTTTTTGAGCAGTGTATATACACACACCTGTTCTGAAAGGCCCCAGATTCTGCAACACCACTAAGCAAGTGGCACCATGAAGATCAAGGAGCTCTCCAATAGGCCAAGTACAACATTGTGGAGAAGTACAGATCACGGTTGGGTTATAAAAAAAAGATCAGAAACTTTGAACATTCCACAGAGCACCATTAAATCCATTATAAAAAAATGGAAAGAATATGGCACCACAACAAACCTGCTAAGAGAGGGCCACTCACCAAAACTCACGGACCAGGCGAGGAGGGCATTAATCAGAGAGGCAACAAAGAGACCAAAGATATCTCTGAATGAGCTGCAAAGCTCCACAGTGGAGATTGGAGTATCTGTCCATAAGACCACTTTAAGCCATACACTCCACAGAGCTGGGATTTACAGAAGAGTGGCCAGAAAAAAGACATTGCTTAACCTTTCTGAACCACCCATCCCGGTACCGGGATAATTGTCATCAGCAACGCTGAATAGCATAGCGCCACAGTCAAATAATATTACTAAAAATATTTATAATCATGCAATCACAAGTGAAATATACCAAAACACAGCTTAGCTTGTTGTAGCGCCCGTAAGAAGTGATCCAGGACCACTTTGTCGAGGATGGAGAGGGTAAATACATCGGTTAGGAGCCATGCCCTGGTGACGCGCAGTAGGTCGCTCATCTGGGCTCGGGGGGATGCATCGGCTACGAATCTCCAGTCGTGGAACTGTTGAGCCCGATGGGCCAGGCTGTACCTGTAGCGGCTGAGTATCTCCCGTTTGAGTCCGTTGTACCACTTCGGCCTTGGCCATCCTTCCCATAGAGCTGTCCGTTCAAACGTACAGAGGTAGGTTTCGACGTCATCGTCGTCCATTAGTTTGAGTAAAAACTGGTTGGGATGTGATTCAGGAGACGCTCCTCCTTGCAGCTTCCTGATTTCCTGAGGTGGACGTTGTGTAATTGCAGTTCCTCCAGCGTTCGTTCCTGAACCGCTTGTTGGGCCCGGACGAACTGAGCTATCAACTCGTCCATGCTGATGCTGCGTAAACATCAACCCTGATCTGACCACGTTATCAGATCGCCTGCATTCTCCACCACTTGTGGCAGACCAGGGGGTTTGGTCAAGACGTTTACAAAGATCAGACACGGACAGAGTATGATTACCTCGGTTTCAAGGGTGTTTATTAAATAATAAATCAAAAGAAAAGGATAGGTCTCCCCGATGAGACCCTCTCCGGGATATCGTCTTCTGGGCTCCGGGTCTGGCTGTATCCTGTCGGGCACACAAACTCAACTCCCTCGTCTTAGCTCGGGCACCTTCTCCAACTACCGGAAGTCACCTTACGTCCCCCAGTCCTCTCCTCTGTGCTGCCCTTCTGGCAGCTTTATGGGGCTTGTACAGCTGGTGAGCAATCAGCCCTTGATTACTCACCAACTCCCCAATCAGCCCCAATTAGTCCTGGGCGGAGAGCCCGTTGAGACCTGGCACGTCCAGCAGATGGAGCCATCGTCTCGTGATGTATACTCCATCTGTCACCAGGCCTCGACAAGTCTCCCCCTGGTGGCTGACCTGCTGTATGCCACACTATCCTCTCAAAGCACTTCATGATGACAGAAGTGAATGCTACGGGGCGATAGTCATTGAATTCAGTTACCTTTTCTTTCGTTGGTACTGGAACAATGGTGGATATCAAGAGCTTCTGGATATCAGAACAGCGATTATTCACCTCGAACTGGACAAAGATTTTTTCTTTCATGAGTCTGACGCAAAGGATATACTGTTTCTCCCGTACCAGGCCCAAATCACCGTCATTCACATGAAGAAAATACGGAGATACAGGGGGCGCAGATCCAGGTGCCTTGTGAGAATTTGTCAGCGAGTGGGTAACCTGCCTTTACCATCTGTTCAATTGGCCAACATGCAATCACTGGAGAATAAACTGGATGAGCTCCAGTCGAGACTATCCTACCAACGGGACATTAAAAACGGTAATATCTTATGTTTCACTGAGTCGTGGCTGAACGACAACACGGATAATATTCAGTTGGCTGGGTTTTCATGCATCGGCAGGACAAAACAGCTACGTCCGGTAAGATGAGGGGTGGAGACGTGTGTCTACTTGTCAATAACAGCTGGTGCGCGATATTAAGGAAGTCTCTAGGTAGTACCTCATGATAAGCTGTAGACCACACTGTCTACCAAGAAAGTTGTCATGTATATTTTTTGTAGCCGTCTTTTTACCACCACAAACCGATTCTAAAACCGCACTCAACGAGATGTATAAGGCCATAAGCAAACAAGAAAATGCTCATCCAGAAGCGGAATTAAATTCCCTAGTGGCCGGGGAATTTAATGCAGGCAAACTTAAATCAGTTTTACCTAATATCTTCCAGCATGTGCAACCATGCTGAGAAAATAAAAAAACTATAGACCACATTTATTCCACACACAGTGACGCATACAAAGCTCTTCCTCGCCCTCCATTTGGCAAATCTGAACATAATTCTATCCTCCTGATTCCTGCTTACAAGCAAAAGCTAAATCAGGAAGTACCAGTGACCCGCTCAATGCGGAAGTGGTCAGATGATGCTACAGAACTGTTTTGCTAGCACACACTGAAATATGTTCCGTGATTCATCCAATGGCATTGAGGAGTATACCAGCTCAGTCACCGGCTTCATCAACAAGTGCATTGACGACGTCACCCCCACAGTGACCATACGTACATACAGTGGGGCAAAAAAGTATTTAGTCAGCCACCAATTGTGCAAGTTCTCCCACTTAAAAATATGAGAGAGGCCTGTAATTTTCATCATAGGTACACTTCAACTATGACAGACAAAATGAGGAAAAAAAATCCAGAAAATCACATTGTAGGATTTTTTATGAATTTATTTGCAAATTATGGTGGAAAATAAGTATTTGGTCACCTACAAACAAGCAAGATTTCTGGCTCTCACAGACCTGTAACTTCTTCTTTAAGAGGCTCCTCTGTCCTCCACTCGTTACCTGTATTAATGGCACCTGTTTGAACTTGCAATAGGTAAGCAGCTTGGTTTGAAGAAATCAACTGTGGGAGCAATTATTAGGAAATGGAAGACATACAAGACCACTGATAATCTCCCTCGATCTGGGGCTCCACGCAAGATCTCACCCCGTGGGGTCAAAATGATCACAAGAACGGTGAGCAAAAATCCCAGAACCACACGGGGGGACCTAGTGAATGACCTGCAGAGAGCTGGGACCAAAGTAACAAAGCCTACCATCAGTAACACACACACACATTTTTTTTTCTCATTTTGTCTGTCATAGTTGAAGTGTACCTATGATGAAAATTACAGGCCTCTCTCATCTTTTTAAGTGGGAGAACTTGCACAATTGGTGGCTGACTAAATACTTTTTTGCCCCACTGTATCTCAACCAGAAGTCATGGATTACAGGCAACATCTTCACCGAGCTAAAGGCCAAAGCTGCCACTTTCAAGGAGATGGTTAATAATCTGGACGCGTATAAGAAATCCCGCTATGCCCTCAGACAAACAATCAAACAGGCAAAGCGTCAAACAGTACTAAGATTGACTCTTCATTAAAGACTTAAAGGTCGAGACCGAGTCTGCGTCTCTCACATGGATAGGCAGACAATTCCATAAACATGGAGCTCTATAGGAGAAAGTCCTGCCTCCAGCTGTTTGCTTAGAAATTCTAGGCACACTATGGAGGCCTGCGTGACCGTAGCGTACGTGTAGGTATGTACGGCAGGACCAAATCGTAGAGATAGGTAGGAGCAAGCCCATGTAATGCTGTGTAGGTTAGCAGTAAAACCTTAACAGGAAGCCAGTGTAGAGAGGCTCGCACTGGAGGTCTAGTCAAGATTTGATCAGCCGTTTTAGGCACTAAAATGTAGTGCTTTATCCAGGTATCCGGAGAGTAGAACATTGCAGTAGTCTAATTTAAAAGTGACAAAAGCATGGATTAGCTTTTCTGCATCATTTTTGGTGTAATGAGTCACCCAGAAAGCTGATGAAACTGTGGGTTTACACGATTGACGAATTTCTATACAAACTGTCAGAAACTGTCTCAGGGAAGCTCATCTGCGTGCTCGTCGTCTTCACTATGGTCTTGATCGGACTGCAGTTCAGCATCGTAAGTGAATTATGCTTGCTTCGAGGCAAGCAGCACTAAAGCATGCATGAGAGCACCAGCTGTTCCGGACGACTGTGTGATAACGCTCTCGGTAGCCGATGTGAGCAAGACCTTTAAACTGGTCAACATTCACAAGGCTGGATTACCAGGATGTGTACTCAAAGCATGCGCAGACCAACTGGCAAGTGCCTTCACTGACATTTTCAACCTCTCCCTGAGTGTGTCTGTAATACCTACATGTTTCAAGCAGACCACCATTGTCCCTGTGCCCAAGGAAGTGAAGGTAACCTGCCTAAATGATTACCGCCCATAGCATTCATGTCTGTAGCCATGAAGTGCTTTGAAAGGCTGGTCATGGCTCAAATCAACAGCATCATCCTGGGTACCCTAGACCCTAGACCCAGATCCACAGATGACGCAATCTCAATCACACTCCCCACTGCCCTTTCCTACCTAGACAAAAGGAACACCTATGTGAGAATGCTGTTCATTGACTACACCTCAGCGTTCAACACCATAGTGCCCACTAAGCTAAGGATCCTGGGACTAAACACCTCCCTCTGCAACTAGATCTTGGACTTCCTGACGGCCCACCCCCAGGTGGAAGGGGTAGGCAACGCTGATCCTCAACTACAAATCAAATTGTATTTGTCACATGCGCCAAATACAGACCTTAAAGTGAAATGTTTACCTACAAGCCCTTAACCAACAATGCAGTTTTAAGAACATACCTAAAAAAGTAAGAGATAACAAATAATTAAAGAGCAGCAGTAAAATAACAATAGCGGGGCTATACAGGGGGTACCGGTACAGAGTCAATGTGCCGGTGCACCGGTGTCGCAAATAGTCTGGGTAGCGATTTGATTAGATGTTCAGGAGTCTTATGGCTTGGGGGTAGAAGCTGTTTAGAAGCCTCTTGGTGCCCGGTACCCCTTGCCGTGCGGTAGCAGAGAGAACAACCTATGTCTAGGGTGCCTGGAGTCTTTGACAATTTTTCAGCGGTGCATGCTTAGGTCCCTCCTGTACTCCCTGTTCACCCACGACTGTGTGGCCAAACACGACTCCAACACCATCATTAAGTTTGATGATGACAACAGTGGCCTGATCACCGAAAGCAATGATTTTGGGGATTTTATTTGGATCCCCATTAGCTGTTGCAAAAGCAGCAGCTACTCTTTCTGGGGTCCACACAAAACATGAAACATTATACAGAATGACATAATACAGAACATCAATACACAGGAACAGCTGAACACCAAAAGATATAATTTGTAGATAATTGGCCCTCTTTCTGGGACTCACCCACAAACAGGACCAAGCCTGACCTGCTGAGGAGTGACGGACTCCATCCTAGCTGGAGGGGTGCTCTCATCTTATCTACCAACATAGATAGGGCTCTAACTCCTCTAGCCCCACAATGAAATAGGGTGCAGGCCAGGCAGCAGGCTGTTAGCCAACCTGCCAGCTTAGTGGAGTCTGCCAATAGCACAGTCAGTGTAGTCAGCTCAGCCATACCCATTGAGACTGTGTCTGTGCCTCGACCTAGGTTGGGCAAAACTAAACATGGCGGTGTTCGCCTTAGCAATCTTATTAGGATAAAGACCTCCTCCATTCCTGCCATTATTGAAAGAGATCGTGATACCTCACATCTCAAAATAGGGTTATTTAATGTTAGATCCCTCACTTCAAAGGCAGTCATAGTCAATGAACTAATCACTGATCATAATCTTGATGTGATTGGCCTGACTGAAACATGGCTTAAGCCTGATGAATTTACTGTGTTAAATGAGGCCTCACCTCCTGGTTACACTAGTGACCATATCCCCCGTGCATCCCGCAAAGGCGGAGGTGTTGCTAACATTTACGATAGCAAATTTCAATTTACAAAAAAAAAAATGGCGTTTTCGTCTTTTGAGCTTCTAGTCATGAAATCTATGCAGCCTACTCATTCACTTGTTATAGCTACTGTTTACAGGCCTCCTGGGCCATATACAGCGTTCCTCTCTGAGTTTCCTGAATTCCTATCAGACCTTGTAGTCATAGCAGATCATATTCTAATTTTTGGTGATTTTAATATTCACATGGAGAAGTCCACAGACCCACTCCAAAAGTCTTTCGGAGCCATCATCGACTCAGTGGGTTTTGTCCAACATGTCTCTGGACCTACTCACTGCCACAGTCATACTCTGGACCTAGTTTTGTCCCATGGAATAAATGTTGTAGATCTTAATGTTTTTCCACATAATCCTGGACTATCGGACCACCATTTTATTACGTTTGCAATCGCAACAAATAATCTGCTCAGACCCCAACCAAGGAGCATCAAAAGTCGTGCTATAAATTCTCAGACAACACAAAAATTCCTTGATGCCCTTCCAGACTCCTTCTGCCTACCCAAGGACGTCAGAGGACAAAAATCAGTTAACCACCTAACTGAGGAACTCAATTTAACCTTGCGCAATACCCTAGATGCAGTTGCACCCCTAAAAACGAAAAACATTTGTCATAAGAAACTAGCTCCCTGGTATACAGAAAATACCCGAGCTTTGAAGCAAGCTTCCAGGAAATTGGAACGGAAATGGCGCCACACCAAACTGGAAGTCTTCCGACTAGCTTGGAAAGACAGTACCGTGCAGTACCGAAGAGCCCTCACTGCTGCTCGATCATCCTACTTTTCCAACTTAATCGAGGAAAACAAGAACAATCCAAAATTTCTTTTTGATACTGTTGCGAAACTAACTAAAAAGCAGCATTCCCCAAGAGAGGATGGCTTTCACTTCAGCAGTAATAAATTCATGAACTTCTTTGAGGAAAAGATCATGACCATTAGAAAGCAAATTACGGACTCCTCTTTGAATCTGCGTATTCCTCCAGGGCTTAGCTGTCCTGGATCTGCACAGCTCTGCGAGGGCCTGGGATCGGGAGAGACACTTAAGTGTTTTAGTACTATATCTCTTGACACAATGATGAAAATAATCATGGCCTCTAAACCTTCAAGCTGCATACTGGATCCTATTCCTACTAAACTGCTGAAGGAGCTGCTTCCTGTGCTTGGCCCTCCTATGTTGAACATAATAAACAGCTCTCTATCCACCGGATGTGTACCAAACTCACTAAAAGTGGCAGTGATAAAGCCTCTCTTGAAAAAGCCAAACCTTGACCCGGAAAATATAAAAAACTATCGGCCTATATCGAATCTTCCATGCCTCTCAAAAATTTTTGAAAAAGCTGTTGCGTAACAACTCACTGCCTTTCTGAAGACAAACAATGTATACGAAATGCTTCAGTCTGGTTTTAGACCCCATCATAGCACTGAGACTGCACTTGTGAAGGTGGTAAATGACCTTTTAATGGCGTCAGACCGAGGCTCTGCATCTGTCCTCGTGCTACTAGACCTTAGTGCTGCCTTTGACACCATTGATCACCACATTCTTTTGGAGAGACTGGAAACCCAAATTGGTCTACACGGACAAGTTCTGGCCTGGTTTAGATCTTACCTGTCGGAAAGATATCAGTTTGTCTCTGTGAATGGTCTGTCCTCTGACAAATCAACTGTACATTTCGGTGTTCCTCAAGGTTCCGTTTTAGGACCACTATTGTTTTCACTATATATTTTACCTCTTGGGGATGTTATTCGAAAACATAATGTTAACTTTCACTGCTATGCGGATGACACACAGCTGTACATTTCAATGAAACATGGTGAAGCCCCAAAATTGCCCTCGCTAGAAGCCTGTGTTTCAGACATAAGGAAGTGGATGGCTGAAAACTTTCTACTTTTAAACTCGGACAAAACAGAGATGCTTGTTCTAGGTCCCAAGAAACAAAGAGATCTTCTGTTAAATCTGACAATTCATCTTGATGGTTGTAAAGTCGTCTCAAATAAAACTGTGAAGGACCTCGGCGTTACTCTTGACCCTGATCTCTCTTTTGACGAACATATCAAGACTGTTTCAAGGACAGCTTTTTTCCATCTACGTAACATTGCAAAAATCAGAAATTTTCTGTCCAAAAATGATGCAGAAAAATTAATCCATGCATTTGTTACTTCTAGGTTAGACTACTGCAATGCTCTACTTTCCGGCTACCCGGATAAAGCACTAAATAAACTTCAGTTAGTGCTAAATACGGCTGCTAGAATCCTGACTAGAACTAAGAAATTTGATCATATTACTCCAGTGCTAGCTTCCCTACACTGGCTTCCTGTTAAGGCAAGGGCTGATTTCAAGGTTTTACTGTTAACCTATAAAGCGTTACATGGGCTTGCTCCTACCTATCTTTCCGAGTTGGTCCTGCCGTACATACCAATACGTACGCTACGGTCACAAGACGCAGGCCTCCTAATTGTCCCTAGAATTTCTAAGCAAACAGCGGGAGGCAGGGCTTTCTCCTATAGATCTCCATTTTTATGGAACAGTCTGCCTACCCATGTGAGAGACGCAGACTCGGTCTCAACCTTTAAGTCTTTACTGAAGACTTATCTCTTCAGTAGGTCATATGATTGAGTGTAGTCTGGCCCAGGAGTGTGAAGGTGAACGGAAAGGCTCTGGAGCAACGAACCGCCCTTGCTGTCTCTGCCAGGCCGGTTCCCCTCTCTCCACTGGGATTCTCTGCCTCTAACCCTGTTACAGGGGCTGAGTCACTGGCTTGCTGGTGCTCTTTCATGCCGTCCCTAGGAGGGGTGCGTCACTTGAGTGGGTTGAGTTACTGACGTGATCTTCCTGTCTGGGTTGGCGCCCCCCCTTGGTTTGTGCTGTGGTGGAGACCTTTGTGGGCTATACTCGGCCTTGTCTCAGGATTGTAAGTTGGTGGTTGAGGATTTCCCTCTAGTGGTGCGGGGGCTGTGCTTTGGCAAAGTGGGTGGGGTTATATCCTTCCTGTTAGGCCCTGTCCGGGGGTTTCTTCGGATGGGGCCACAGTGTCTCCTGACCGCTCCTGTCTCAGCCTCCAGTATTTATGCTGCAGTAGTTTATGTGTCGGGGGGCTAGGGTCAGTTGGTTACCTGGAGTACTTCTCCTGTCTTATCCAGTGTCCTGTGTGAATTTAAGTATGCTCTCTCTAATTCTCTCGTTCTCTCTTTCTCTCTGAGAACCTGAGCCCTAGGACCATACGTCAGGACTACCGGGCATGATGACACCTTGCTGTCCCCAGTCCGCCTGGCCTTGCTGCTATTCCAGTTTCAACTGTTCTGCCTGCGGTTACGGAACCCCTACCTGTCCCAGACCTGCTGTTTTCAACTCTTAATGATCGGCTATGAAAAGCCAACTGAGATTTATTCCTGATTATTATTTGACCATGCTTGTCATTTATGAACATTTTGAAAATCTTGGCTCTCTCTAATTTTCTCCTTCTCTCTTTCTTTCTCTCGGAGGACCTGAGCCCTAGGACCATACGTCGGGACTACCGGCCGTGGTGACTCCTTGCTGTCCCCAGTCCGCCTGGCCTTGCTGCTATTCCAGTTTCAACTGTTCTGCCTGCGGTTATGGAACCCCTACCTGTCCCAGACCTGCTGTTTTCAACTCTTAATGATCGGCTATGAAAAGCCAACTGAGATTTATTCCTGATTATTATTTGACCATGCTTGTCATTTATGAACATTTTGAAAATCTTGGCTCTCTCTAATTTTCTCCTTCTCTCTTTTTTTCTCTCGGAGGACCTGGGCCCTAGGACCATGCGTCGGGACTGCCGCCCGTGGTGACTCCTTGCTGTCCCCAGTCCGCCTGGCCTTGCTGCTATTCCAGTTTCAGCTGTTCTGCCTGCGGTTATGGAACCGCCACCTGTCCCAGACCTGTTGTTTTTCAACTCTTGATGATCGGCTATGAAAAGCCAACTGAAAATTATTCATGATTATTATTTGACCATGCTTGTCACTTATGAACATTTTTGAACATCTTGGCATAGTTCTGTTATAATCTCCACCCGGCACAGCCAGAAGAGGACTGGCCACCCCTCATAGCCTGGTTCCTCTCTAGGTTTCTTCCTAGGTTTTGGCCTTTCTAGGGAGTTTTTCCTAGCCACCGTGCTTCTACACCTGCATTACTAGCTGTTTGGGGTTTTAGGCTGGGTGTCTGTACAGCACTTCGAGATATTAGCTGATGTACGAAGGGCTGTATAAAATAAAATTGATTGATTGATTGAACAGCTCAAGGACAGAACTACATAAAACATTTTAAGGCATACGTAGCCTACATATCAATGCATACACACAAACTATCTAGGTCAAATAGGGGAGAGGCGTTTTGCCGTGAGGTGTTGCTTTGTCTGTTTTTTGAAACCAGGTTTGCTGTTTATTTCGGCAATATGAAATGGAAGGAAGTTCCATGCAATAAGGGCTCTATATAATACTGTCTACTTTCTTGAATTTGTTCTGGATTTGGGGACTGTGAAAAGACCCCTGGTGGCATGTCTGGTGAGGTAAGTGTGTGTGTGTCAGAGCTGTGTGTAAGTTGACTATGCAACAATTTGGTATTTTTAACACATCAATGTTTCTTATAAAAAGAAGAAGTGATGCAGTCAGTCTCTCCTCAACTTTTAGCCAAGAGAGACTGGCATGCATAGTATTTATATCAGCCCTATGATTACAATGAAGAGCAGTATGTGCCGCTCTGTTCTGGGCCAGCTGCAGCTTAACTAGGTATTTCCTTGCAGCACTGGACCACATGACTGGACAATAATCAAGATTAGACAAAACTAGACCCTGCAGAACTTTTTGGAGTGTGGTGTCAAAAAAGCAGAGCATCTCTTTATTACGGCCAGACCTCTCCCCATCTTTACAACCATTGAATCTATATGTTTTGATCGTGACAGTTTACAATCTAAGGAAACGCCAAGTAATTTAGTCTCCTCAACTTGTACAACAGCCACACCATTCATTGCCAAATTCAGCTGAGGTCTACCATATACAATGCTCTTAGTTTTAGAGATGTTCAGGACCAGTTTATTACTGGCCACCCATTCCAAAACAGACTGCGACTCTTTGTTAAGGGTTTCAGTGACTTCATTAGCTGTGGTTGCTGATGCGTACATGGTTGAATCATCAGCATACAGTTGAAGTTGTAAGTTTACATTTTTGGAATCATTAAAACTAGTTTTTCAACCACTCCACAAATTTCTTGTAAACAAACTATAGTTTTGGCAAGTCGGTTAGGACATCTACTTTGTGCATGACATAAGTCATTTTTCCAACAATTGTTTACAGACAGATTATATAACTTATATGTATCACAATTCCAGTGGGTCAGAAGTTTACATACACTAAGTTGACTGTGCCTTTAAACAGCTTGTATAATTCCAGGAAATTATGTCATGGCTTTAGAAGCTACTGAATTTTTTATATTTTTTATTTCACCTTTATTTAACCAGGTAGGCTAGTTGAGAACAAGTTCTCATTTGCAACTGCGACCTGGCCAAGAGAAAGCAAAGCACTTCAACACATACAACAACACAGAGTTACACATGGAATAAACAAAAATACAATCATTAATACAGTAGGAACATCTATATACAGCATGTGCATATGAGGTAGGATAAGAGAGGTAAGGCAATAAATAGGCCATGGAGGCAAAGTAATTACAATATAGCAATTAAACACTGGAATGGTAGGATGTGCAGAGGATGAATGTGCAAGTTGAGATACTGGGGTGCAAAGGAGCAAGATAAATAAATACAGTATGGGGATGAGGTAGATTGAATGGGCTATTTACAGATGAGCTATATACATGTGCAGTGATCTGTGAGCTGCTCTGACAGTTGGTGCTTAAAGCTAGTGAGGGAGGTAAGAGTCTACCTTCAAACTCAGTGCCTCTTTGCTCGACATTATGGGAAAATCTAAAGAAATCAGCCAAGACCTCAGAAAAAAAATTGGAGACCTCCACAAGTCTGGTTCATCCTTGGGAACAATTTCCAAACGCCTGAAGGTACCACGTCCATCTGTATAAACAATAGTACGCAAGTATAAACACCATGGGACCATGCAGCTGTCATACCGCTCAGGAAGGAGACGCGTTCTGTCTCCTAGAGGTGAACGTACTTTGGTGCGAAAAGTGCAAATCAATCCCAGAACAACACCAAAGGACCTTATGAAGATGCTGGAGGAAACAGCTACAAAGGTATCCAAATCCACAGTAAACCGAGTCCTATATCGACATAACCTAAAAGGCCGCTTAGCAAGGAAGAAGCCACTGCTCCAAAACCGCCATAAAAAAGCCAGATTACGGTTTGCAACTGCACATGGGGACAAAGATCGTACTTTTTGAGAAATGTCCTCTGGTCTAATGAAAGAAACTGTTTCGCCATAATGACCATTGTTATGTTTGGAGGAAAAAGGGGGAGGTTTGCAAGCACCATCCCAAACGTGAAGCACGGGGATGGCAGCATCATATTGTGGGGGTGCTTTGCTGCAGGATGGACTGGTGCACTTCACAAAATAGATGGCATCATGAGGAAGGACAATTATGTGGATATATTGAAGCAACACCTCAAGACATCAGTCAGGAAGATAAAGCTTGGTCACAAATGGGTCTTCCAAATTGACAATGACCTCAAGCATACATCCAAAGTTGTGGCAAAATGGCTTAAGGACAACAAAGTCAAGGTATTGGAGTGGCCATCACAAAGCCCTGACCTCAATCCTATAGAACATTTGTGGGCAGAACTGAAAAACTGTGTGTGAGCAAGGAGGCCTACAAGCCTGACTCAGTTACACCAGCTCTGTCAGGAGGAATGGGCCAAAATTGACCCAACTTATTGTGGGAAGCTTGTGGATGGCTACCCAAAACCTTTGACCCAAGATAAACAATTTAAAGGCAATGCTACCAAATACTAATTGAGTGTATGTAAACTTCTGACCCACTGGGAATGTGATGAAATAAATAAAAGCTGAAATAAATAATTCTCTCTACTATTATTCTGATATTTCACATCCTTAAAATAAAGTGGTAATCCTAACTGACCTAAAACAGGGCATTTTTACTAGGATTAAATGTCAGGAATTGTGAAAAACTAAGTTGTGAAAAACTAAACTAACTAATGTATTTGGCTAAGGTGTATGTAAACCTCCGACTTCAACTGTATATTTTTTGCCCCACCAAGATTTACATGCTAAAATCGCCACTGCAGAGGGGATAAGACGTTTGAGGTTGGATGAATAGTTTTTTTTAACTGTCTTTACTCATTTGACAGACAAATAACCTAATCACACTGCGACAACACTCTGTTGCTATTTATGTTTACATCATTTCTTCTGTCTGTGTGTTTATATGATAAACCACTGCAGCCCTTACACGCATTGCCTTAAGTTTACAAATGAAGTTGTATTATTGTATTGTATTACAAAGGACAATGACTATGAATGTGCAAATAAATATATATTACAATAGCAAGTGTGTGTCCATGTCTTTCCCACCATTTTGCGACAGAGACTGTGCTCCAAGGTGCAGTACATCTTCCAGGTGTGGATGGCCGAGGAGGGCGTCATCTCTTTGCACCGCTTCCAGAACGCCGTCCCCGTCGAGGCGGAGACATACACGTGCGACATCTAAATATAAACACACAGACAGAAGAAATGATGTAAACATAAATAGCAACAGAGTGTTGTCGCAGTGTGATTAGACATCGCGTGGCCGCTGCTACTCTAACCTGGTGGTCCCAGCGCGCACGACCCACGTGGAGTTCCAGGTCTCAGGCAGCCTCTGGAACTGCCGATCTGCGGCCAACAAGGCAGAGTTCATCTCAGCCTATGGTTCCCTCCAGTCCCTCGACTTCTTGGCACTGACGGAAACATGGATTACCACTGATAACACTGCTACTCCTACTGCTCTCTCCTCGTCTGCCCACGTGTTCTCGCACACCCCGAGAGCTTCTGGTCAGCGGGGTGGTGGCACTGGGATCCTCATCTCTCCCAAGTGGACATTCTCTCTTTCTCCCCTGACCCATCTGTCTATCGCCTCCTTTGAATTCCATGCTGTCACAGTTACCAGCCCTTTCAAGCTTAACATCCTTATCATTTATCGCCCTCCAGGTTCCCTTGGAGAGTTCATCAATGAGCTTGACGCCCTGATAAGTTCCTTTCCTGAGGATGGCTCACCTCTCACAGTTCTGGGTGACTTTAACCTCCCCACGTCTACCTTTGACTCATTCCTCTCTGCCTCCTTCTTTCCACTCCTCTCCTCTTTTGACCTCACCCTCTCACCTTCCCCCCCTACTCACAAGGCAGGCAATACGCTTGACCTCATCTTTACTAGATGCTGTTCTTCCACTAATCTCATTGCAACTCCCCTCCAAGTCTCCGACCACTACCTTGTATCCTTTTCCCTCTCGCTCTCATCCAACACTTCCCACACTGCCCCTACTCGGATGGTATCGCGCCGTCCCAACCTTCGCTCTCTCTCCCCCGCTACTCTCTCCTCTTCCATCCTATCATCTCTTCCCTCTGCTCAAACCTTCTCCAACCTATCTCCTGATTCTGCCTCCTCAACCCTCCTCTCCTCCCTTTCTGCATCCTTTGACTCTCTATGTCCCCTATCCTCCAGGCCGGCTCGGTCCTCCCCTCCTGCTCCGTGGCTCGACGACTCATTGCGAGCTCACAGAACAGGGCTCCGGGCAGCCGAGCGGAAATGGAGGAAAACTCGCCTCCCTGCGGACCTGGCATCCTTTCACTCCCTCCTCTCTACATTCTCCTCTTCTGTCTCTGCTGCTAAAGCCAATTTCTACCACTCTAAATTCCAAGCATCTGCCTCTAACCCTAGGAAGCTCTTTGCCACCTTCTCCTCCCTCCTGAATCCTCCTCCCCCTCCTCCCCCCTCCTCCCTCTCTGCTGATGACTTCGTCAACCATTTTGAAAAGAAGGTCGACGACATCCGATCCTCGTTTGCTAAGTCAAACGACACCGCTGGTTCTGCTCGCACTGCCCTACCCTGTGCTTTGACCTCTTTCTCCCCTCTCTCTCCAGATGAAATCTCGCGTCTTGTGACGGCCGGCCGCCCAACAACCTGCCCGCTTGACCCTATCCCCTCCTCTCTTCTCCAGACCATTTCCGGAGACCTTCTCCCTTACCTCACCTCGCTCATCAATTCATCCTTGACCGCTGGCTACGTCCCTTCCGTCTTCAAGAGAGCGAGAGTTGCACCCCTTCTGAAAAAACCTACACTCGATCCCTCCGATGTCAACAACTACAGACCAGTATCCCTTCTTTCTTTTCTCTCCAAAACTCTTGAACGTGCCGTCCTTGGCCAGCTCTCCTGCTATCTCTCTCAGAATTACCTTCTTGATCCAAATCAGTCAGGTTTCAAGACTAGTCATTCAACTGAGACTGCTCTTCTCTGTGTCACGGAGGCGCTCCGCACTGCTAAAGCTAACTCTCTCTCCTCTGCTCTCATCCTTCTAGACCTATCGGCTGCCTTTGATACTGTGAACCATCAGATCCTCCTCTCCACCCTCTCCGAGCTGGGCATCTCCGGCGCGGCCCACGCTTGGATTGCGTCCTACCTGACAGGTCGCTCCTACCAGGTGGCGTGGCGAGAATCTGTCTCCGCACCACGTGCTCTCACCACTGGTGTCCCCCAGGGCTCTGTTCTAGGCCCTCTCCTATTCTCGCTATACACCAAGTCACTTGGCTCTGTCATATCCTCACATGGTCTCTCCTATCATTGCTATGCAGACGACACACAATTAATCTTCTCCTTTCCCCCCTCTGATAACCAGGTGGTGAATCGCATCTCTGCATGTCTGGCAGACATATCAGTGTGGATGACGGATCACCACCTCAAGCTGAACCTCGGCAAGACGGAGCTGCTCTTCCTCCCGGGGAAGGACTGCCCGTTCCATGATCTCGCCATCACGGTTGACAACTCCATTGTGTCCTCCTCCCAGAGTGCTAAGAACCTTGGCGTGATCCTGGACAACACCCTGTCGTTCTCAACTAACATCAAGGCGGTGACCCGTTCCTGTAGGTTCATGCTCTACAACATTCGCAGAGTACGACCCTGCCTCACGCAGGAAGCGGCGCAGGTCCTAATCCAGGCACTTGTCATCTCCCGTCTGGATTACTGCAACTCGCTGTTGGCTGGGCTCCCTGCCTGTGCCATTAAACCCCTACAACTCATCCAGAACGCCGCAGCCCGTCTGGTGTTCAACTTTCCCAAGTTCTCTCACGTCACCCCGCTCCTCCGCTCTCTCCACTGGCTTCCAGTTGAAGCTCGCATCCGCTACAAGACCATGGTGCTTGCCTACGGAGCTGTGAGGGGAACGGCACCTCCGTACCTTCAGGCTCTGATCAGGCCCTACACCCAAACAAGGGCACTGCGTTCATCCACCTCTGGCCTGCTCGCCTCCCTACCTCTGAGGAAGTACAGTTCCCGCTCAGCCCAGTCAAAACTGTTCGCTGCTCTGGCACCCCAATGGTGGAACAAACTCCCTCACGACGCCAGGTCAGCGGAGTCAATCACCACCTTCCGGAGACACCTGAAACCCCACCTCTTTAAGGAATACCTAGGATAGGATAAAGTAATCCTTCTAACCCCCCCCCCTTAAAAGAGTTAGATGCACTATTGTAAAGTGGTTGTTCCACTGGATATCATAAGGTGAATGCACCAATTTGTAAGTCGCTCTGGATAAGAGCGTCTGCTAAATGACTTAAATGTGGACGCCATAGGTGAGTGGCCATTTTATTACATTTGGGGTCCATTTCAATAGTCTAAAGTGGCTTTCTCTCCTTATCTCCTAGCCTTCATTTTTACTGATATGAAAATACAGCCCACAAACAAATTAATAGGAAGGATGTCTTTCGGGAGTATTATTTAACATGTGTAGTTCTTAACTGTCAGTGCAGATGGAGAAAGGGAGACAAGGAGAGGAAACCAGTTTAGACTACTGAGATGCAGCCTGGTTGTACTTCCATGTTTTAAGATAGATGTCTTGTGATAATCACCAAAAGCATGCAGATAATATCCCAAGTACATTGCAATTTAAGTGTTTAATCTCTCATTTATCATTTAAAAAAATCTAATTTAGATGTATTTTAATCATCAACTGTTTTTTTAATTAAATTCTCGCATTTCATTTCCAATATCAGTGGGAAACATAATCCAACACATGGCTCAAAATCAAGACCCCCCTATAAAGAAAGGAACTAAAACGAAATAAGGACAGTTTTAACAAAACAAAGAGTCTCATTGCAGGGTTGAAGCCGCTGACCAACCAGAAGTGAAAGGAAAGTACGGGGTGATGACCATGTGGCAGGTGAAGAGGAAGGGGGGCTGGAGGTGCACCTGCTCTACAGGGCCTTGCAGATCCTGGCCGAGGGGGAAAGGCAGCTCAGGCCTCCTGATATCAGGGCAGGACAGTAGTGAACCCCAGAGGTGAGAGTTGGGTACTGCATCTCAAAACATGCAACAGAAAATGACAAATATGTGTTCTTATTGGACAAGGTCAAGATAGCACATCCCCGTTTCATTTAGTTTGGGATTGTTTTGTTTCGTGACTAGTAAACACAACCATACAAACAAGAAGGGAGAGACTCATTTTTAAATATGTCTATGGAGAGGTGGCACTGTCAGCTAATTTTATTTATTTTTCCAGGTACGTTGACTGAGAACACGTTCTCATTTACAGCAACAACCTGGGGAGAGGAGGGGGATGAATGAGCCAAATGTAAACTGGGGATTAATAGGTGACGGTCAGATTGGGAATTTAGCCAGGACACCGGGGTTAACACCCCTACTCTTACAAGTGCCATGGGATCTTTAATGACCTCAGAGAGTCAGGACACCCGAATTAACATCCCATCCGAAAGACAGCACCCTACACAGGGCAGTGTCACTGTGTAGGGTGCCCAATCACTGCCCTGGGGCATTGGGATATTTTTTTAGACCAGAGAAAAGAGTGCCTCCTACTGGCCCTCCAACACCACTTAGAGCAGCATCTGGTCTCCCATCCAGGGACTAACCAAGATCAACCCTGCTTAGCTTCAGAAGCAAGCCAGCAGTGGTATGCTGCTGACAATCTGTCGCTTTATGGGAGGGTTTGGACAGGCTTTTGTTCCAGTCCAGCTTTAATACACTGGTTTATGCAAAAATGTGTCTAAATTGAAGACTGTGTGTGAGTTTAATGAGGTGTGTTAGTGCTGGGTTGGAACAAAAGTCTGCTCACACTGGGTTTGTCCTCCACGACTGGGCGATGATATGGATGATGATAATCTCTGTTAGGCCGACGCACGTAACATAAATGGTAGTAGTGTCTGACGACAGACTGGGATGCAAAGACTAACGAAGAACTTTGTTTCCGATACGCAGATTTTTCGCCACATCATTTGGACAAATCAAGATTTCGCAGGTGCTCGCATCTTTAACATTTCAGGAAGGGGAGGGGACATTTGGCCCATAAACTTACCCAAAACTGGCTGAGAGTTTCTGTTTAGAGCTGTGGGGACTTTCCTAGTCTAGTTAGTATCTTTTCAAACACGTCTCCCCCAGAACTTAATTGAGCATCTGGCGCAATATGCAATATTTGTCACTGGAAGGCCAAAAAGATCATCAAGGGCATCAACCACCCGAGCCACGGCCTGTTCACCCGGCCATCAGACTGTTAAATAGCCATCCCCATCTGGCTGCCACCCAGTTACTCAACCCTAGCCCTTAGAGGCTGCTGCCCTATGTACACTAGTCACTTTATTAATGTTTACATACTGTATTTTAGTCATTGCTCATCCTAATATTTATATATTTCTTAATTGCATTCTTTTACTTTGATATTTGTGTGTCTTGTTGTGAATTGTTAGATACTACTGCACTGTTGGAGCTAGGAACACAAGCATTTCACTACACCCGCAATAACATCTGGTTAATATGTGTATGTAACCAGTAACATTTGATTTGATATTTTAGTTCTGGGTGTGCTAGATTTGGATGAAAATAATGATTCTGACAACTAATAATAATTCTTATGATCATAGTTGTAATTAGGGGTGTGAATGTGTAGCCCTTTCCTGCAGTCAATGACCAAAAGCGCCCCCTATTGCCTCATGGGTGGAATGTTAATATTTTTCAGAATTTATATTTAAAAAAAAAATTTACTGACCAAAATCCGGTGTTTCTATGTCAAACAGTTTTGTTATATTTCAGTCTTCTGTGATGTGTATAAAGTGTAATACTGGGATGCAAACTCAAAATGTTATATATTTCAACTCTATATCTGGCATGGTACAGGTGTCATCCTTTTTTTAAGGCCATATCTGTGTGGGGTGTATACATTTGTTTCAAAGTAGATTTGTTTAAGACTACTAATAATCACTCTGTGTGACCCTGATTTAGGCCCACTGCAGTAAAGGTTAAATGTTTTCATTTTTGAGATTCATTCTATGACTGCAGTAGATGGAACTTCATTGCCCCCTAGTGGGCATACCCAATAAGACCATATTCTGCATTGTGCACGTGGAATTTTAAGAATTGTTCTCATCGTTTTAATGGAAAAAATGGCAGTGTAAACGGTAACATTTTTTTTCCTTTGTTCCATCCCGAGTCATAATTGTTATTATTATTATCAGGCATTTGTCTAACTTCCCCAAACAAATGTCACAAAGCCATCCAGATATGGGTAAATATGTGGAAGAAATTGTATATATTTTTTAAAGATGAATGAAAAATAACACATCTTGATTAGATAAGTATTCAAACCCCTGATTCAATACATGTTAGAATCACCTTTGGCAGCAGTTACAGCTGTTTGGGTAAGTCTAAGAGCTTTGCACACCTAAATTGGACAATATTTGCCCAATATTATTTATTTTTTTACTTTTCAAGCTCTGTCAAGTAGGTTGTTGATCATTGCTAGACAGCCACTTTCAAGTCTTGCCATAGATTTTTAAGCAGATTTAAGTCAAAATTTCAACTAGGCCACTCGGGAACATTCAATGTTGTCTTGGTAAGCCGTGTATATTTGGCCTTGAGTTTTAGGTTATTGTCCTGCTGAAAGGTGAATTTGTCTCCCAGTGTGTTGGAAAGCAGACTGAACCAGGTTTTCCTCTAGGATTTTGCCTATGCTTAGCTCTATTCAGTTTATTTTTATCCACCCCAAAATATAAATAGTCCTTGCCGATGACGAGCGTTTCCATAATGATGCAGCCACCACAATGCTTGAAAATATGAAGAATGGTACTAAGTGATGTGTTGGATTTTGACCAAACATAATGCTTTGGAGCAAAAGTTAATTTCTTTGCTACATTTTTTTTTTAGTATAACTTTAGTGCCTTATTGCAAACATGATGCATATTCTGTACATTTTACTCCGTCATTTAGTTAGTCTTGTGGAGTAACTACAATGTTGTTGATCCATCCTGTTTGCGCCAATAACAGCCATTCAATTCTGTAACTGTTGTAAAGTCACCAATAGCCTCACGGTGAAATCCCTGAGCACTTCCCTTCCTCGCCGGCAACTGAGTTCAGGACACATGTATCTTTGTAGTGATTGGGTGTATTGATACACCACCCAAAGCATAATTAATAACTTCACCATACTCAAAGTGATATTCAGTGTATGCTTTTTCTTTTTTTAAATCCAAAATAGGTGCTGTTCTTTGCGATTTAATGGCGAGGAGGCAGAAAAAAAGCGCGGGAAATATGCATACTATTTTTATGAAACACCAGTCAGGTTGCAGCAGTATGTTTTTTCAACCCTGGTCTGATTAGCTGAATGTGATGCACAACATCCGGGACTAGCATTAGCCACTGGTGGTGGTGGAAAAGGTGTTTCATAAAAGAAAGTATGCATTTTTCCCCAGTTTTCTTCCCACCTTCCCGACATTAAATCGAGTTAAGGAAGAAATTGACACCTTTGCAGCCTGACTGGTGAATGTTTAATGTACAAACCGGTCCACGGAGGATACAAGTGTTAAGCTAGCTGCATAGATTCCCTTTGGACAGTAAGATGAAACAACTGAATATTGCCATCTGCCGGCCATTGGGCTATCTTTATGTGACTCTGTGCAGCCAATGGCAATGTCCGCTTTAGGTGTAATGGCGGGTAGCCTATGCGGAGTCCCCGGAAACATCTGGTTTTCAGGGTACAGCATTTTCAACAGAACTTCAGCTCCCCGGAAAATGGAAGTGGGAACTCAGCTCAAGCGTCTTTCAACACCTGCTACGTTAGGTTAAATGCCAGGAGCCTTGTGGATTTGACAGCTTTAACACAGTTCCACCTCCGACAGTTAAAACATCAGCTATGCAGATGTCGGGTAAAGAGGAGGATTGAATCTGGCCCATAGCAGCCCTCTGCCCTCTATGGCAGAAACAGACAGCACACTGGCACAAACCCTTCCACCGTAGTCAATTGAGGGTGATCTATTGTACTATTCACAGGAGGTTGGTTTCACCTTAATTGGGGAGGACGGGCTCGTGGTAATGGCTGGAGCGAAATGACTGGAATGGTATCAAATAAATCAAACACATGGTTTCTATGCGTTTGATGCCATTCCATTCTCTCCATTCCAGCCATTATCATGAGTCGCCCTTCGTTCAGCAGCCTCCACTGGTACTACTGCACGTGGAAACATTCAAACTTTTGTCATGTGTTCTTATTTTTGTCATCTATCTTTCGATAAATAACAGCATAACGGGTCACAAATTCCTCTGTGATTATATTATTCAAGTGTTTTTTTCATGGAAAATACTGCAATGACCAGAGAAATGTATAAAGTGTGAGAACACTTTGTAACAAATCACAAATGTATAAAATGAACTTCAAGTAATCAAATTCCAGGCACACTATTAACCATTTGGAATTCTTACGACCTGCCTTCCTCCTTTGCTTTCACTGTATATTTTAGTGTATACATTTATTATATAATGCCTACTAAATACCGTAATCACTAAGGGTGGGTTGGGATGCACTTACTGTTTCTCCAAGACAATTAGAGGGGCTATTGCCTTCAGGACATGATCTGTCAAACTAGACAAACTTAGTGCTATAATCTAATCATTTTACAGTAGGCGCATGTGAGCTAAATATGACAGTTACCCATATCGTGAAGGAGTGAGTGGCTAAAACGTGTCTTCCAATTTTCCGTTAAAGTTATGTAAACTATTGAGGAAAATTCACATCTTTAAACCTTGGTAATAACTGTCTATGGTATATTTAGCTATTATTTGTCTCATTGAGATTAAAAATATATATATTTAGCAAGAGAGACCTATAATATCTGCCTTTCAAAATCCTTATGACCCTCAAGTCAAAAAACATTTACCCACAGAATCATATGGATGGTTGGATATATCAATTTTATTCCCCCTTCTCCCATAGCCACATAAGAAAGCTCCAACAAGCATGATCAAGATTTTATATGATGCTATGTCTACTTACATTCTCCATACAAGCCTGTGAGGGAAATACATAATATAATACATAAAAACACAATAATCAGCAAATCCGGACGATATCCCCTCTGACGTTTGGTTGGCGTGGAAATCTGGGACACAGTAGCATTCATTGTTCAGCGAGCTTTTCCACTTAGTTAAACCCACCGACAGCAATGAATGTTGATTGTGACCTTTGCTGTGGTTAGAGGCTGGAGGTTTGGTTTGCGTGTGTGTCTGTGTTTAGGAGGGGGGTGGATGCAGAGGGGTGGAGAGGCAGATAGGACCGTAGTGTTCATCTTCCATCTTCCTCTGGTCACATTGAGAGTCAGTAGCTGTGTGCATTGTACGTCAAGCGACAAGGGCTGGCCACAGGGTACACTCAACGGTCGATGGTTTTTGTCAATTTAGCTCAAACTCACCGACAGCGTTGAATGTTCACCGGGGAAAACAGGGCCTGATGGTGAGTCGGGCTGACAGTTTGCTGCTTCGAGATGAGGAAAGATGAGGAATAGCCAGGGCAATAGGCAGGGCTGGATTACCGAATGGAGGCCAGGGGCCCCCCAGATAGCATATGACAAAATGTGTAGAATTGTGTAAAACTGCAAAGCTTTCTCTCAGCCTCATGGCAAAATATGAACAATAGCATGAGATGAGCTATAAAACAGAAAAACTAACATTTTCTCTTGTGTAGAGAAATGTGTAGAATAGTATTACAAAACTGCCTTTTCTTCAACACAAAATGTGTTGAAATGCAGTTTCTCAAAAACAGACCCGCATGGAGGTCGGTACCCCGGGGCCCAAACGCGGTAGTCCGGCCATGGCAATGAGCAGCTGGGCCACTCTATTGCTCCCTCTCCATCCCTCTTTTATTCTCCCTCTTTCTCTCTCATCCCTAATTTATTCTTTCTCTCCATCCCTCCTTTATTATCTCTCCCACTTTTATTCTCTCTCTCCATCCCTCTATTCTCTCTCCATCCCTCTTGTATTCTCTCACTCTCCATCACTCTTTTATTCTCCCGCTCTCATCCTTGTTTTATTCTCTCTTTCTCTCTTCCCTTTTTTATTCTCCCTATCCGTCCCTCTTTTATTCTCCCTCTCCGTCCCTCTCTTATTCTCCCTCTCCGTCCCTCTCTTATTCTCCCTCTCCGTCCCTCTCCGTCCCTCTCTTATTCTCCCTCTCCGTCCCTCTCTTATTCTCCCTCTCCGTCCCTCTTGTATTCTCCCTCTCCGTCCCTCTCTTATTCTCCCTCTCCGTCCCTCTCCGTCCCTCTCTTATTCTCCCTCTCCGTCCCTCTCTTATTCTCCCTCTCCGTCCCTCTTGTATTCTCCCTCTCCGTCCATCTCTTATTCTCCCTCTCTCAGAGCTAGAAGGACACCACAAAGACATGGCCGTTGTCCCTCATGTCTTAAGTCACTTTTCAGACGCCTCCATTTACCTGTTGTTATAAGAGGGTGGCTATTTATCTTTGAGTGTTTTATTACACTTAAATGACTGAAACCACCTCATATTGCTCACCCACGTGACATGTATGTAGAGTGACTGAAACGCTTGGAAATTAATGCAGACATCTTCTCTGCTTACTCTTGGTCTCGTCCTCTGGCATAGCTGAGAAAGCAAGAAGGGAGAGAAAGAAAGGGAGGCATTACGAATTCAAAATGTGCACTTCGGTTGGGTTAATAAACCTGAATTTATTAACACGTCAATTTCCAATAAAGCCCCATTTGTTTCACAGACCGTTCAATGTCCCGATTGCCAATTGTATACTGAGTGGCACCCCCTTTCTGTATAGTGTACAAAACATTATGAACACCTTCCACCTTTCCATGACACAGACTGACCAGGTGAATACAGGCGAAAGCTGATCCCTTATTGATGTCACTTGTTAAATCCACTTCAAATCAGGTCCCGTGTGGCTCAGTTGGTAGAGCATGGCGCTTGCAACGCCAGGGTTGTGGGTTCATTCCCCACGGGGGGACCAGGATGAATATGTATGAACTTTCCAATTTGTAAGTCGCTCTGGATAAGAGCGTCTGCTAAATGACTTAAATGTAAATGTAAATGTAAATCAGTGTAGATGAAGGGGAGGAGACAGGTTAAAGAAGGATTGTTTTAAGCCTTGAGACAATTGAGATAAGGATTTTGTGTGTGCAATTTCGAAAGGTGAATAGGCAAGACAAAAGATTTAAGTGCCTTTGAACGGGGTATGGTAAGTAGGTGCCAGGTGCACCAGTTTGTGTCAAGAACTACAACGCTGCTGGGATATCCAGCCAACTTGATACAACTGTGGGAAGCATTGGAGTCAGAATGGGTCAGCATCCCTGTGGAATGCTTTCGACACATTGTAGAGTCCATGCCCCAACGAATTGAGGCTGTTTTGAGGGTAAAAGGAAAGTGGGGGTGGGGGGTATTATAATATAATACAATGTTCTAATATAATATTTTTAATCCTAATACAATTATTCAAAGCACTTCACACATTATCGTTTTGCTCTGAGTTTAACCTTCAGTTCAGCTGCTTATTTGTCTTAGACAAATTTAACGCAAGGTCATGTACTTCATTTTTTGTTAAACTGTACACGGAGCAGGAAAACACATTTGTTTTCACTCTCGGTAGCGGTTGAGGCTTTAGTCATCTTTTAGTCATCTTGAAAGTCCTGACTCATTTGAGTCTTGGTAAACAGCGCACCGTGAGAGTGCTAGGGGGTGGTTTCTGTTGTAGTCTATCGGCATGTGTTGCTAGCTACTTCAACTGAGAGGCCTTAGCGTCAACACAACCTGCTGAGTCATGCTAATTGATAGCATCTGAAGTTTCACTATGATGTGGGGGCTTTTCAAAGGCAAGACAGTCATCTGCATTTGTGACCACGCCAAAAAATGCACTCTCACGGAATGTGTGTGGCGCTTTTTCAATAATTAATGTGAGCAATAATAAAATGTGTTCAGTCATTTAATTTAATCGAAATGTAATAATGAACAGAATGTGACTGTCTTTCAAGGCCTTTTTTTTTCTCACGGGTGGACTGAAAGTGAACAGGAGACTATATCTATATGTTGACCCTTCTTCATTAGCTAAATTCTCTTGTCTATTCAGTACTGCAAAAAATATATATACTAATTCCTAACCAGGCCTTTATTGGCTTGCTGCAGAAACATGACCAAAAGTACAGCGAGTCCTCGCTCGAGGGCCACATCAAACTCCCTGACCCCTGGCCCCTTATTAAGCCATTGGATTGACATTGTGCGAAATGACAGAAGCAGATAAGCAGAGGTAGTGGCAGTGTACTCCAAGGTCTTCTATGTCCAGAGGACGAGCATGACTCAGACTGGTTAGGCCAGGAGTCAGCGAGAAACAGAGATGGACCCTGAGCTGACGTCCAAGCCCAAATCGGAGTGACGGGGCTGGGCATCACCGCCGACGGGCCGGGGAAGGAGGAAGTCTACAGTATATGGGGCTGGGGGGGGGGGGGAGGGGGTAGTCTTTCTCACTCAGACAAGCTGGTCTTAATGGTATGAGCAGCTCTGACATTTGACCACTTCATTGTTGTAAGACGACAGTCGGTTGGAGACCACTGTGAATGTGCGACTCAATGTAAAGGTTTTGTGTTAGAAGTGATTTCCCCTATAGTCAAAGCATACAGAACAAGGTTGTACATAACCTTCTCTACAAATGTCTCCATCGCTGAAATGGAGACGATTTTATCTATTTTTGGATGGATGAGAAAGAGAAGACATAAGAGATAGCCAAATTACAACCACATGTATTGGGACCCTTATCGAAAAACAACAAACTCCAGTGACAAATCGTTTGGCGCAATCAAATTACGTAAAAATAACCATGGGAGCTGTCTGCACATTGCTAGCGTAGCAGTGTGTGAACTTTAGACTATTTTACAACTCCGAAAGCTCCTTTCAGACATGAGGGGGTGCAACGATGGCACAGGGAGTATTTTGTGACAACTTGTTAGGGACAGCCAGGCAACACAATTACAATACAGGACAGACCGGTTTCCCCGCAGGGCAGCAGGCTACTGGTTCATGTTCATTAGGGAAGCGATTGGACAACAAAAATTTGAGTTTCTAATTGGACAAGTCCAGGTAGTCCCTCCCAGTTTCAGGCTGTTTTCATCCATCTGTTTTCATCCATTTGGTGCACAATGAACATGACCCTTTGGTGTTACTGACATATGAGACTGGTTGGGCACACTTCATACACTGTAGGGAACTTGTAATCTTTTGGTGTAATTAGTTACATGTGACTATATTGTAACTACACTAGTAAGGAATTTAACAGAGCATTTGGTAAGTTTATTTTTTTATTAGGCTACACTACAATAAAACATTTTCATAGACCTTATCTGCAGTAGTTACATTCTGGCTACCAAAGTAGTTATATGTTGTATCTACATAATGGCATTAGGGGAAAGTAATGTATTGCAGACAGGTTGTCTATCTGAGGAGGAAATTCCAGTTTTTTTGTTAGATTTACAAGCTGCCAGCAGGTACAGACTGGTTAGCTCAGCCCGTCTGCAGCTCTCTCACACACACTATGTGATCTGTTTACCTCCATCTTAATGCTCACCTGCATCTCACCTTTGGGTGTGTTTGTGTGATCTTCTGGCTTCTTCTGTCTCTTCACAGCTGAATGGTCGCTCGAGTTGTTCTGTGACCTGCTGTCATGCGCGCACGGACACGGACACACACACACACACACAGAGAGAGAAAAAGAGAGAAAATACACTGTTACTATTTTGACATTTGAAAAACAGGTTTTTTTCTGGATCAAAAAAAGGGGCTTAGGTGGTGGGCGTGCCTTGCCCGTTGGCGCAGCAGAATTTTCAAGGAAATTATAGAGGCCCTCATCCTGGCGGTGTAGAGAAATGTAAAACATTTTAGGCCAATTTCCTGCAATTCTGCACATTTCTCTATGGAGCATGATGTTGCAGTTTAAGAGCTAACTTCCTGCCATTCTATGAATTGTGCCATGGCTAATGCAGTATTCTTCTGCTTAAACATAACAAAATCAATATGAATAAAATCATTTTTTTATTTATTTTTTATTCTCCCTGACGGTCTAGCTTTTATTTTGGTGATTGTTAGTTCTCAAAGATTAAATAATAAAAGAAATAGGTCCATTATCTTTTCTACATACTTTATATCCGTTTTTAGTCATTTAAGTTTAAACTGAAAGCATTTTTCCATCACAAAAAGTATTAACAATAAAAAAGTTTGCATAAAAATCCCATAAAAATACTTAGACATTTGAAGAACAATTATAAGAGCACAGGCAAAATATACTACAACAAAGCCACACACGCACACACACTCCCTCTCGCTGCACTCACACACCCTCCATGTGACAGGCTGTGTTTGATGGGGTTGATTACAGTAATTGTGTGTGTGTGTGCGTGGGGGGATCCTGTGGCAGGAAGGCCATTATGGAGTGGTGAGGACACACACACGCGAGAGGACAGCCTGTGACACCCGTATTGACGCCCAGCCGCTGAAAACTGAACAAACCACAGACTCGCTCAAACCAAAGCCCTACTCAGGCAAAACCAAAATGGAAGCAGTTTCCCAGCATCAGGCCTCGTGTGAATAGCACACAAAGAAAGCAATCCTCCATTTGGGCTCTGGGCTGCTAATCTGCCGCTACTGCTAACTAGAAAGACCGGCAGACCTGTAGCCTAGCAGACTGTATGCATATTTATCACACAGCCTGATCACAGCTGACAGGACTGGGCTGGGCTCTCTCAAAACACGGGTGAGCTCACACAAATAAACACACACACACACACACACACACACACACAGTTAAGCTGGGGGATGGGGGAGTGGCTCAGGCAGTTAGTCTCACTGTGGTAACTGAGAAGAAGAGGTTCACAAATGCCTATATTATGTATCTCATACCATGTATTTCATAGAGTGCCTTTATGGCTACACATTTAGCCATCTACACATTCAAGCCATTGCTCATCCATTGTTCAAAAGGCACTACACTTTGCAACGTGCAACCAAGACCGTGGCGAACAAGTGTTCCCTTATTCACTCCTAAATTGTCATGACACCGAAGAAGGCTTCGGCCGAAGCCTTTGTCGATCTACCTACCGCTGAATGAAATATATAGTAAAAATAAAATACAAAAATAAACCTTGAATCTCCTTTTTTGAGTATGGACCAGCTACACAATTTTGGGAATTCTATTACATTTTGGTTGACACACCTGTTCTGAGCGTAGTGGTCACACAAACGTTCATAGTCCCTTATTCATCCCTACAATAAGGAATTGGCCTGCTCAACTCAAAAGTTAGTAGTGGTTGCCCTTATTCCCTCGTCTATTGCCCCCTACTTATTAATCCTTTGTTACAGACCTATTCACATAATCCATTCATTCTTTGACAAAAGCCAATATAAAATATGACAAAATGTTTAGTGTTCCACACAGAAGTTCGGATAATAGGGCAGTGTTCTGTTCTTTCTAAACCACATGATGTTTCTCTACATAACAACTATGCACACTGATCCTTTGGTTATGTGGGACTGGGTGGATGTTGGAGCCAGTCATTAGATTGACCACAGGTGAGAAGAACATGTCAGGCCAGCTAGGGAACATCTCCATTCCTGGTCAGCCCACTGACGTGCATGTCAGTGAGAGAGATCTGTGTTGCGCTCTTTAGGGCATGCAACCGAAAATGGGCAAGTCGAGGTAATTCCTCCTTAATTCAGTCAGTTTTTTTTTTCTTCATAAGGTGCCTAATGAATACAACCATGAGGTAGTACATTTGGGTCCCACCTGACTCTACAGGACAGGCCAAGTGTTTGTGTGTGTGTGTGTGTGTGTCAGTGGAGGCTGGTAGGAGGAGCTATAGGAGGACGGGCTCATTGTAATGGTTGGAATGAATGGAATGGAGTTTGATACCATTCCATTTATTCCACTCCTGCCATTACAATGAGCCTGTCCTCCTATAGCTCCTCCCACCAGCCTCCACTGTGTGTGTGTGTTAGAGAGAGATGACAGAAAGAGAGAGAGAGCAGAGATGGAAAACCTGAAAGAGATACAAAGCCAGAGACAGAAACCGAGAGAAAGAGACAGATGGATGACACAGAAATCCAGAGAGAGAAGAGAGAGACTAAGATAGAAATGAAGAGAACGCCAGAGACAGAGAGAGAAAGAAAGATAGATGGAGAGTTAAATAGTGAATAATAACCACAATCACTCCAGTATCCCTTACATTGGCTGATGAAAACATCAATAGTCATCCATTAGCCGTGCCGTCCTCTCTCTCTCTGCTCTCATTCTGAAGGTCTTAATAGCGACAGTGTTTGTGTGTGTGTGTCTGTATGTGTTCACACCATGCTCATTTAACCAGCTAACAGGGTCCATACACAAAAATCCTGTGATTTCTGAATCTGCAACAAGACGTATAGGAGACATAAACAGTTCAAGCTTTTCATAGTCATGTTGAAGCTAAACACAGCAAAAAAAAGAAACGTCCCTTTTTCAGGACCCTGTCTTTCAAAGATAATTCGTAAAAATCGAAATAACTTCACAGATCTTCATTGTAAAGGGTTTAAACACGGTTTCCCATGCTTGTTCAATGAACCATAAACAATTAATGAACATGCACCTGTGGAATGGTCATTAAGACACTAACAGCTTACAGACAGTAGGCAATTAAGATCACAGTTATGAAAACTTAGGACACTAAAGAGGCCTTTCTACTGACTCTGAAAAACACCAAAAGAAATCTGCGTGACCGTGCCTTAGGCATGCTACAAGGAGGCATGAGGACTGCAGATGTGGCCAGGGCAATCATTTGCAATGTCCGTACTGAGAGATGCCTAAGACAGTGCTACAGGGAGACAGGAAGGACAGCTGATCGTCCTCGCAGTGGCAGACCACGTGTAATTACACCTGCACAGGATCGGTACATCCGAACATCACACATGCAGGACAGGTACAGGATGGCAACAACAACTGCCCGAGATACACCAGGAATGCACAATCCCTCTATCAGTGCTCAGACTGTCCGCAATAGGCTGAGAGAGGCTGGACTGAGGGCTTGTAGGCCTGTTGTAAGGCAGGTCCTCACCAGATATCACCAGCAACAACGTCGCCTACGTGCACAAACCCACTGTCGCTGGACCAGACAGGACAGGCAAAAAGTGCTCTTCACTGACGAGTTGCGGTTTTGTCTCACAAAGGGTGATGGTCCGATTCGAGTTTATCGTCAAAGGAATGAGCGTTA
Source organism: Salvelinus alpinus (assembly GCF_045679555.1). NCBI lineage: Eukaryota > Metazoa > Chordata > Actinopteri > Salmoniformes > Salmonidae > Salvelinus > Salvelinus alpinus. The sequence continues at coordinate 5,038,332 of NC_092101.1, forward strand.
CACCGAGACCTGTACTCTGGAGCAGGATCGATTTGGAAGTGGAGGGTCTGTCATGGTCTAGGGCGGTGTGTCACAGCATCATCGGACTGAGCTTGTTGTCATTGCAGGCAATCTCAATGCTGTGCGTTACAGGGAAGACATCCTCCTCCCTCACGTGGCACCCTTCCTGCAGGCTCATCCTGACATGACCCTCCAGCATGACAATGCCACCAGCCATACTGCTCATTCTGTGCGTGATTTCCTGCAAGACATGAATGTCAGTGTTCTGCCATGGCCAGCGAAGAGCCCGGATCTCAATCCTATTGAGCACATCTGGGACCGGTTGGATCGGAGGGTGAGGGCTAGGGCCATTCCCCCCAGAAATGTCCTGGAACTTGCAGGTGCCTTGGTGGAAGAGTGGGGTAACATCTCACAGCAACAACTGGCAAATATGGTGCAATCCATGAGGAGGAGATGCCCTGCGGTACCTAATGCAGCTGGTGGCCACACCAGATACTGACTGTTAATTTTGATTTTGACCCCACCTTTGTTCAGGGACACATTATTCAATTTCTGTTAGTCACATGTCTGTGGAACTTGTTCAGTTTATGTCTCAGTTGTTGAATCTTGTTATGTTCATACAAATATTTACACGTTAAGTTTTCTGAAAATAAACGCAGTTGACAGTAAGAGGATGCTGAGTTTATAAGTATCTTTTAGTATTTTCCATTAGAAATGCAATTGTACAGTGATGCTAGCAGCTGGTTGAAGGGAGCCTAGGCCGGTGTAGAATGACGTTTCTCCCAAACGCTGATCATGGGTCAGTTTGGCATTTTCCCCACTGATGGTTAAGGTTAGTATTCGGGGAGGGAAAGCTGATCCTAGAACTGTACCTATAGGAAACATCACCCCAGAGCAGTCCAAGACACAGCATCTCACACATACACCCAGAATGATCAGCATGAGCCTACTACCACAGAGTCAGTACTTAACCAAACCATGGGCTCTGGGTATAAAATAATCACACACACAAATTCACTTAGTTGACTTGCCTAGTTAAAAAGGTTCATTAGAAAAATAAGAAAAACATTTCCCTGTACTTGTGCACATGACATGAAACACGGACACACACACACTTTAAGACTGAAACCACCCCTAATTATCCCGCAGCAGACCTATGACAAAAGGTATACTCTCCCTAATTGGACAGTGCAATTGCAGATGTGAATTAACCTGGCGAATGTTGATGCACATAAAACAAAGATCCCCGACTGGGACTCAAATGGGAACCAGATATCGAGACCCCTGGAGAGGGATAAAGAGGAGAAGGGATGGGGGGGGGGGGGGGGCAGAAAGAGAGATGCTTTCCCATAGTAACTAGGCCTAGGGTGGCATTCCTTGATCCCGGCGCTCCGGTGTTTGGTCTTGTTGGTAAGTGGAGTAGGGATGTTTCCATAGTGGGTAAATGTATATATATATATATATATATATATACTACTCTCTCTCTCTCTCTCTCTCTCTCTCTCTCTCTCTCTCTCTCTCTCTCTCTCTCTCTCTCTCTCTCTCTCTCTCTCTCTCTCTCTCTCTCTCTCTCTCTCTCTCTCTCTCTCTCTCTCTCTCTCTCTCTCTCTCTCTCTCTCTCTCTCTCTCTCTCTCTCTCTCTCTCTCTCTCTCTCTCTCTCTCTCTCTCTCTCTCTCTCTCTCTCTCTCTCTCTCTCTCTCTCTCTCTCTCTCTCTCTCTCTCTCTCTCTCTCTCTCTCTCTCTCTCTCTCTCTCTCTCTCTCTCTCTCTCTCTGTGTGTGTGTGTGGAAAAGGCCATCAGGGTCTTAGGGTTTCGATAGAGTCAGACAGAGAGGATGCAAAGGCCAGTACGAGGGGAGCAACACACACAAAGTTCTTACTGCATTCACTAATATGCAACAGTAGCCCTTTATACTCGTACCCGTATATGGGTGGAAAATTGCAGATTTGGGCACTGATAAGCGCCTAAAATGGAACGCGGTGGCTGTACAGTAACATGTTCTAAATGACATCAGAGCTCAGGCTCTGCGATTCACAGCGCCGTATGGGTTTTGACTGACAGCCATTCTGAACTTCAGCACCGCACGCCACGAGAAGTTACCCTCATTCCACCCACTAATTGGGCAACATTTGCAAATTGTTTGTTTTGTGAGCGAGAGAAAGACATTCTGTAAATTAAGAGGACTCTATGTATTTTGAAAGATGAGACGTTGAGGCTTATAATAAACACCGCTTTGATGTCGTACATACAAGCAAGCCAAACACCCGTGAGTCCAAAATGTGCACTTCACAATCCCCTATCATAAAACTCATGTCATATTCAGCGACAACGTTAAAGATCACTATGTTTGATGTACAGTTACAAGAAGATATCCTGGGTTGTTCTGAACAGAATGAGCCAATGTTTGTCTCTTGTGAAGAAAACTTGCTAAGCAATAAGCACCTGAAACAAGGAGATAAACTCAATTCCACTGTACACAGTGTCACTAACTAGTCACACACACAGATACAAACAGACACAGACACACAGACACCGTTGTTAGAGTTAGACAATGAGGAATCAAAAAAAATAAACATGATTTACGAACTATTGGGTATGTCTCATTGCAAAGGAGTCATATCTGTCATTATTGTACATAGTAAATACTGAGATTCCTCTTGCCAGTCGGCCCACAGTAGAACCCAGGGGCCTTTTCAGCCTGTTCAGATAGAAATGTATTGTGTAGAATGGATATGATTGTCTGTCATGTAGAATAGGGAATCGTGTCAGCTCTATTCATAAGGAACTGTGTCAGCTCTATTCATGACATTTCTAGGCTTGCTGAATAGATCCCAGCTGCAGCTGGGAGCACTCAGTCCCTTCCTGTGAGATGTCCACGTGCCTGCCATAGCGCGAATACCAGCCAGGGCAACCGGTCACCGCCGTGGCCCCTGAGATTTTCCCCCTGGTTAAATATCCAGATGTACTTTTTAATGCACCCCAGTCACTAGATTTCCCCTGTGCTGGTTATAACACTAACTGTAGAATGTCTTTCCTCCTTAATGTAGACCATAGAGGGTAAGGAACAGCCTATTGAATAACTATGCCATATCCAATATAGACGTGGTGGAAAAAATCCGCAAAACATTTCTTTCAATTGTTAAAAAAAAAAAAAAAAATGTACAAAACGGAAGGACTAAAATTGTCCATCCCAAAAGTGATGTGCTAAATATGGATTTGATGGTGAAATACAGCACCTGAACTATTTAAATGGACCTACATTCACAGAGAAGGAACAATGATTGGCCTCGATTGTTAATACCTGGATTTGATGTTAAATATTACTGGGATTGCGGTTGGCAGTGCTGCTGTAGCTGAGAGCGGGAAGAAAAATTAGGCCTTTATTCCAGTGACTGAATCTCTCTCTCTCTCTCTTGCTAAAACCAAGAAGGGCATTCTTCATTAGGACAGATATGGCACGACTCGCCAATTTATTCCTTCATTAGCAGATATACGTGCTGCTCACTACAGTAGAAAACATGGGGACCACCCACACGTTTATGCCCTCTCAAACAACTACTCACAATAAAGAGCTGCTCTCTGGTGACTAAACGAGGGAATTCACACAAATAAAAACGGGGGGGGGGCATTCAAGGAAACGCACCTTTTGTGTAATACACAGTGCCTTCAGAATGCATTCACACCCCTTGACTTATTCCACATTTTGTTGTGTTACAGGCTCAATTCAAAATGGATGAAACAATTCTAATATCTCACCTATCTACAAACAATACCCCATAATGACAAAGTGAAAACATGTTTTTAGAAATGTTTGCAAATGTATTGAAAATAAAATAAAGAAGAAGAAGATTTTCCTGAGGTACAGTTTATATGAGGAAATCAGTCAATTGAAATACATTCATTAGACCCTAATCTATGGATTTCACACGACTGGTATTACTGTATCTATTGGTCACAGATACCTTTAAAAAAAAATGGGCCTCAGGATCATCACGGTATTGCTGTGCATTCAAATTGCCATCGATAAAATGCAATTGTATTCGTTGTCCGTAGCTTATGCCATCCCATACCATAACCCCTCTGCATGGTTTTACCGTAGGGTGTGTATAGAAATGTCTATGCATGGTTTTACCACAGCGTCTGCAGTAAAGCAACCAGTAGAGACATGGTTTTACTGCAGCGTCTGCAGTAAAGCAACCAGTAGAGACATGGTTTTACCGTAGCGTGTGTAGTAAAACAACCAGTAGAGACATGGTTTTACCGCAGCGTCTGCAGTAAAGCAACCAGTAGAGACATGGTTTTACCGTAGCGTGTGCAGTAAAGCAACCAGTAGAGACATGGTTTTACCGCAGCGTGTGTAGTAAAACAACCAGTAGAGACATGGTTTTACCGTAGCGTGTGTAGTAAAACAACCAGTAGAGACATGGTTTTACCATAGCGTGTGTAGTAAAACAACCAGTAGAGACATGGTTTTACCGCAGCGTGTGTAGTAAAACAACCAGTAGACATGGTTTTACCGTAGCGTGTGTAGTAAAACAACCAGTAGAGACATGGTTTTACCGTAGCGTGTGTAGTAAAACAACCAGTAGAGACATGGTTTTACCGCAGCGTGTGTAGTAAAACAACCAGTAGAGACATGTCTGTCTAGCTGTAGACCACCCAGAGCAGTCATCCAAACAATCCCCCCTCCTCTCACAAGTCCTAATCGTCTCCATCCTCTGGTTGGGCATTTCTACTTCCAACACATCTAAACTAAAACTAGCCCCACAGCAATCCTCAAACAAAACATCAGCCATGGCAGAATTTTAGGGCTTTAAGCAATATATATATTTATGCCTAAAATAGTACAAAGAGTTTTCCCTGGTCAATTCATATGGCAAGGAAAAAAATCAAGTCCCCAATTATAGTAAGAAATCTGTTCTTATGCATGCTTATTGATGCAGCTTTGCACGCAGTAATTATCCATTTAAAATTGCACTGTATAAGACTGTCTCCTAAACAACAAGTCTTGTAAACGTTACCTACTGACAACAACGTTAAGATAGAACCTCCGCCGGAGTTTAACCGCTCGGTGTACAGAGGTAGTCAGACTTGAGAAAACACATTGCTGGCGAATCCGTTTGACTTCAAAGACGCGACTTAAAAAATACCTCTATATCAAGCCGTGCCAGACAGCGGGTGAATATACTGCTAGATTTCCTTCCAGAGGTCTGTCATTTTACGACGGTAATATCAGGGGCAGCCGAGTCAAGGGGTAGGCAGGACCCGTAGCAATGCCTCTCTGCCAAAACCCTTTGATCATCTGCCCACCTCGCTCAGAATGTTTAGTTTCTAAACAAATATTTTGGATGCTTTGCTAAAGTACGGTGACATTCCGATGCGCTAAACAGTGCCCGAAAGGCTCTGGGGAAAACAAAAGAACACTTTGGAAAAAGGGTTCTTCGGCTGTCCCTGTATGATAACCTTTTTTGGTTCAAGGTAGAACCCTTTTGGTTCTAGGTAGAACCCTTTTGGTTCTCGGTAGAACCCTTCCACTCAATGAATAACCCCCAAAAGCCCTTTGGAAGTTGGAACCAATAACCAATAGGGGACAGCATAAGAACCCTTTATGGTCTTAAGTAGCACCTTTTTGTGAAGAGAAGGAGCAGAAAAGAAAACCAAGAGAGCATAAGAGAGAGAAGTTCCCCTCCCTCCTCTCCTTCTCCTCGGCACCAAAATGTTCCAAATCCTCCAACCCTGAGGTATTAATCTGTTTCTGTCAGAGGTTAGCGCCGATGCTAACAAAGGCTGTTTATTCTAGGCAGCATGGCTAATGACCCCTAACCAATGCTAGCAGTTCCCAGGCCGGGGGGAAAGAGAAGGTAAGTAACCTAATACATTCCTGGTGGGAGGGGGCTACATCATCCAGTTAGTTCCAGGTTCATTAGAGCACACAGTAGCAAAACGTTCTGCAATGGAAAATGAAAATAAGCGTTTCTTATTGGACAAAAAATTCATTCCCAGAGATGGCCATTTCAGTTTCAGTGAACTGAATGTGTATGCGCGTGTGTGTGTGTGTGTGTGGGGAGGTAATGCTTCCAAGGGCAGCATAATGCTACCTCTGACACCCAGCAGTGAACACAAGCCTTTGTCTCCAGTCTTGGGCATTATGGAGACCTTAAGGCCTTCCTTTAATTTACCAGCTGATACGCAAAACCTCATAACAAAAATCTCACAACTACATTCAGTCCCAATAATCTCTCATTCTTCCTGAACTGTGCACATGTTCAATTCTCCCCACAAATGTAAAATTATTGGATTGGTATAGGCATTGGCTGGAAAGAGTTCCCATATATCTGTAATTTCCTTTCAAATCCAAGGGGGGGAATAAGTGCATAGGAGAGATTATTGGGACATGTCAATGAAGAGGTTGAGCCACCATTCAATGTCAACTCCAAGCACTGTAGCTCTTTGAAAGCTGAGGAAGTTCATGAGCCAAAGAAAAAATATGGAGTATTGCTTCTATGAAAAATATATAAATAGTCTCACAAAAAGGTGCTAATTGTAAACAAGGGTCTAAAGAGACTTTCGGGAGCATATTTCGTAGTCTTATTATACACTGAACAAATATGTTACATATGAACGCAACATGTAAAGTGTTAGTCCCATGTTTCGTGAGCTGAAACAAACGGTCCCAGATATTTTCAATGCACACAAAAACCTTATTTCTCACAAATTTGGTGCACACATTTGTTTACATCTCTGTTAGTGAACATGTCTCCTTTGTCAAGATAAACCATCCACCTTACAGGTGTGGCATATCAAGACACTGATTAAACAGCACGATCATTACACATGTGCACCTCGTGCTGGGGACAATAAAAGCCCATTCTAAAATGTGAAGTTGTCAACACAACAATGCCACAGACGTCTCAAGTTGAGAGTGCGTGCAATTGGCATGCTGACTGCAGAAATGTCCACCAGAGCTGTTGCCAGGGAATTTAATATTAAATTTCTCTACCATAAACCGCTTCCAACGTTGTCTTAGAGAATTTGGTAGTACGTCCAACCGGCCTCATAACCGCAGACCATGTGTAACCATGCCAGCCCAGGACCTTCACATCAGGCTTCTTCACCTGTGGGATCATCGGAGACCAGCCACCCGGACAGCTGATGAAACTGTTTGCACAACCGAAGAATTTCTGCACAAACTGTCAGAAAACGTCTGAGGGAAGCTCATCTGCATGCTCGTCGTCTTGACCTGACTGCAATTAAGCGTCATAACCAACATCAGTGGGCAAATGCTCACCTTCGATGGCCACTGGCACACTGGAGAAGTATGCTCTTCCCGGATGAATCACAGTTTCAACTGTACCAGGCAGATAGCAGACAGTGTGTATGGTGTTGTATGGGCGAGCGGGTTTGCTGATGGTGGCAGTGGGGTTATGGTATGGGCAGGCATAAGCTGCAGACAATGAACACAATTGCAATTTATCGACGTCAATTTGAATGCACAGAGACACCGTGACGAGATCCTGAGGCCCATCGTTGTGCCATTCACCCACGGCAAGTGGCAAGGATCTGTACACAATACCTGGAAGTTGTAAATGTCCCAGTTCTTCCATGGCCTGCATACTCACCAGACACATCACTCATTGAGCACATTTGGACAGCTTGGGATGTTTGAGATGCTCTGGATCGACGTGTACGGCAGCATATTCCAGTTCCAGCCAATGTCCAGCAACTTCGCACAGCCATTGAAGAGGAGTGGGACAACCTTCCACAGGCCACAATTATCAGCCTGATACTCTATTCGAAGGAGATGTATCGCACTGCATGAGGAAAATGGTGGTCACACCAGATACTGACTGGGTTTCTAATCACCGCCCCTACTTTAAAAAAAAATGGTATCTGTGACCAACCGATGCATTCCCAGTCATGTGAAATCCATAGAACAGGGCCTAATGCATTTATTTCAAATACAGATGTCCTTATATGAACTGTAACTCAGTAAAATCTTTGAAATTGTTAGATGTTGCGTTTATTTATGTTCAATTTACTGCTCTAAAAAGCCGTTTGTGACTGGAAATGCTCTATTCTAATGATAACATTATTGCTTTCATTACACAGGCTAAAGTGGTACAGCCCTCTAAAAAAGCATTTTACAAATGGATATACTTTCAATAATCAGTTGCATTCGGAAAGTATTCAGACCCCTTCACTTTTTCTACATTTTGTTACGTTACAGTCTTATTCTAAAATTGATCAAAGAAAAATAAATCCTCATTCTTCACACAATACCCCATAATGACAAAGCAGAAATGTTTTCAAATTTATTTAAAAAAATGTAAACAGAAATACCGTATTCAGACCCTTTTCTGTGAGACTGACCCAAACAACGTGTGATCTGGGTCATTGTCCTGTTGAAAAAAACGTTGATAGTCCCACTAAGCGCAAACCAGATGGGATGGCGTATCGCTGAAGAATGCTGTGGTAGCCATGCTGTTTAAGTGTGCCTTGAATTCTAAATAAATCACAGACAGTGCCACCAGCAAAGCACCCCCACACCACCTCCTCCATGCTTCACGGTGGGAACCACATATGCAGAGATCATCTGTTCACCTACTGTGCGTCTCACAAAGACTGTGGTTGGAACAAAAATTTCTAAATTTGGACTCATCAGACCAAAGGACGGATTTCCACCGGTCTAATGCCCATTGCTTCTAATGCCCATTGTTTCTTGGCCCAAGCAAGTCTCTTCTTCTTATTGGTGTCATTTAGTAGTTTCTTTGCAGCAACTCGGCCATGAAGGCCTGATTCATACAGTCTCCTCTGAACAGTTGATGTTGAGATGTGTCTGATACTTGAACTCTGTGAAGCATTTATTTGGGCTGCAATCTGAGGTGCAGTTAACTCTAATGAACGTATCATCTGCAGCGAAGGTAACTCTGGGGTCTTCCTTTCCTGTGGCGGTCCTCATGAGAGCCAATTTCATCATAGCACTTGATGGTTTTTGCGACTACACTTGAAGAAAATACTGTTGTTTCTCTTTACTTATTTGAGCTGTTCTTGCACTAATATGGACTTTGTCTTTTACCAAATAGGGCTATATTCTGTACCCCCCACCTTGTCACAACACAACTGATTAGCTCAAACACATTAAGAAGGAAAGAAATTCCACAAATTAACTTTTAAGAAGGCACACCTGTTAATTGAAATGCATTGAGAGAATGCCAAGAGTGTGCAAAGCTGTCATCAAGGCAAAGGGTGGCTACTTTAAAGAATGGCAAATCTAAAATGTATTTTTTGGTTACTACATGATTCCATACGCCTCACAAGACCTCAACTGGCAGCTTCATTAAATAGTACCTGGAAAACACCAGTCTCAACGTCAACAGTGAAGATGCTGGCCTTCTAGGCAGAGTTGCAAAGACAAAGCCATGTCTCAGACTGGCCAATAAAAATAAAATATTAAAATGGGCAAAAGAACACAGACACTCTACAGAGGAACTCTGCCTAGAGGGCCAGCATCCCGGAGTCGCATCTTCACTGTTGACATTGAGACAGGTGTTTTGCGGGTACTATTTAATGAAGCTACCAGTTGAGGACTTGTGAGGCGTCTGTTTCTCAAACTAGACACTACTGTACTTGTCCTCTTGCTCAGTTGTGCACTGGGGCCTCCCACTCCCCTTTCTATTCTGGTTAGGGCCAGTTTGCGCTGTTCTGTGAAGAGAGTATTACACAGCGTTGTACAAGATCTTCAGTTTCTTGGCAATTTCTCGCATGGAATGGCTTTCATTTCTCAGAAGATGAATGAACTGATGAGTTTCAGAAGAAAGTTTTTTGTTTCTGGCCATTTTGAGCTGGTTCATGTGGAAAGGCCTATGTAGGACAAATGAAAAGACACTTAAAACAACGCATAGCTGAACACCTCAGCTCAATCAGGTGTAAGAACATTGACTATCCCGTAGCAGCCCACTTTGTTGAAGCTAACCATCCAATCTCCTCCCTCAAATACACAGGCATTGAGCATGTTGCTCTACCAAGGAGAGGAGGTAACATTGAGATCCTACTTCTACAAAAGGGAGGCGTACTGGATATCCTATCTAAAAACATTGACCCCTAGTGGTCTGAATATTGACATTGATCTCAGACCCTTATGAACAATTCTTTCTTTTATGAACAAGTCTTATAAATTGATATATTCTTTCTACAGCTTATTAGCGTAAACCTAATATGTTCGCCCTGTTGATGTTGCTTATTATGCATTAAGGTTGAACCAAAGGATTACATGTAACAAATATGAAATGAAATACGAAACAATTAAATATGTGAAATTGAATTAAACAATAATATATGTTGATGCTAATATTATGCACAATATTCAATTATGTTTCTATATAATAAAAAAAAGCCTAATATATTTAATATGCCATACACTATTCTTTAACAGTTTTACTAATTCATTGTAATTCACTTAATCATTATGACACACCCCTCACCATTGTCATTGGTTGCACTAATTGCACTGTTTGTCTACATAATCTGGTTCAAGTATTCATGACATTACCCTGAGGAAGGCACAGTGATGCCGAAACGTTGGTAAATACCCATTAAATTGCTGGGAGTTTATATATGGAGTGTGCGACTCTCTATTTTGATAGTTTATTCTTTACTCAGCACAACAGTTTTCAGCTGTGCTAACATTACTGCAAAAGGGTTTTTTAATGATCCATTAGCCTTTTAAAATAATACACTTGGATTTGCTAACACAACGTGCCATTGGAACACAGGAGTGATGGTTGCTGATAATGGGCCTCTGTACACCTATGTAGATATTCCATTTAAAAAATCTGCTCTTTCCAGCAACAATAGTCATTTACAACATTAACAATGTCTACACTGTATTTCTGATCAATTTGATTTTATTTTAAAAATCGACCAAAAATTTGCTTTTCTTTAAAAACAAGGACATTTCTAAATAAGCAACACCAGCTCAGACTGTATGTGTGTGTGATTATATATATATACACACACACACACACACACACACACACACACACACACACACACACACACACACACACACACACACACACACACACACACACAGGTGAAGTCGGAAGTTTACATACACCTTAGCCAAAAACATTTAAACTCAGTTTTTCAAAATTCCTGACATTTAATCCGAGTAAAAATGTCCTGTATTTGGTCAGTTAGGATAACCACTTTATTTTAAGAATGTGAAATGTCAGAATAATAGTAGAAAGAATTATTTCTTTCAGCTTTTATTTCTTTCATCACATTCCAAGGGGGTTCAGAAGTGTACATACACTCAATTAGTATTTGATAGCATTGCCTTTAAATTGTTTATTTGGGTCAAATGTTTTGGGTAGCCTTCCACAAGCTTCCCACAATAAGTTGGGTGAATTTTGGCCCATTCCTCCTGACAGAGATGTTGTAACAGAGTCAGGTTTGTAGGCCTCCTTGCTCGCACACGCTTTTTCAGATATGCCCACAAATTTTCTATGGGTTTGAGGTCTGGGCTTTGCGATGGCCACTCCAATACCTTGACTTTGTTGTCCTTAAGCCATTTTGCCCCAACTTTGGAAGTATGCTTGGAGTCATTGTCCATCTGGAAGACCCATTTGCGACCAAGCTTTAACTTCCTGACTGATGTCTTGAGATGTTGCTTCAATATATCCACATAATTGTCCCTCCTCATGATGCCATCTATTTTGTGAAGTGCACCAGTCCCTCCTGCAGCAAAGCACCCCCACAAGATGTTGCCACCCCTGTGCTTCACGGTTAGGATGGTGTTCTTCCTCGGATTGCAAGCCTCCCACTTTTTCCTCCAAACATAACGATGGTCATTATGGCCAAACAGTTCTATTTTTGTTTCGTCAGACCAGAGGACATTTCTCCAAAAAGTACGATCTTAGTCCCCATGTGCAGTTGCAAACAGTAGTCTGGCTTTTTATGGCGGTTTTGGAGCAGTGGCTTCTTCCTTTCTGAGTGGTCTTTCAGGTTATGTCGATATAGGACTCGTTTTACTGTGGACATAGATACTTTTGTACCGGTTCCTCCAGCATCTTCACAAGGTCCTTTGCTGTTGTTTTGGGATTGATTTGCACTTTTCGCACCAAAGTACATTCATCTCTAGGAGAGATTTTTTTTTCTGAGGACTTGGCTGATTTCTTTTTTTCCCCCATTCCTCAAGCAAAGACGCACTGAGTTTGAAGGTAGGCCTTTAAATACATCCACAGGTACACCTCCAATTGACTCAAATGATGTCAATTAGCCTATCAGAAGCTTCTAAAGCCATGACATCATTTTCTGGAATTTTCCAAGCTGTTTAAAGGCACAGTCAACTAAGTGTATGTAAACTTCTGACCCACTGGAATTGTGATACAGTGAATTATAAGTGAAATAATCTGTCTGTAAACAATTGTTGGAAAAATTACTTGTGTCATGCACAAAGTAGATGTCCTAACCGATTTGCCAAAAATATAGTTTGTTAACAAGAAATTTTTGGAGTGGTTGAAAAACAAGTTTTAATGACTCCAACCTAAGTGTGTGTAAACTTCCGACTTCAACACACACACACACACACACACACACACACACACACACACACACACACACACACACACACACACATCTGAGCTGGTGCTGCTTATTTTATAAAGCAATGTACAGCTGTGTCTGTTGCTATAGCCCATTCAGGGGCCCCCTTGCGTGGGACTGGCGCTGTGCTGCTGGTTGGCTGCTGGTGATTATGGCTATATGCAATTGCAATGGCATAGCATTGTTTGTTGATTTAGCAGAAAACACACTGTTATATTCCCCTGCCCTTATCACAGTGAAGACACACTTGTTTTATAGTAAGAGTATAAAATGTATAACACAAAGTAGAAAATAATATTTTACACTGTGTTACGTATCACTTTTACCCCACAACATGACACATCTGTTTGGTGAGTATTAGCTTACCGTAGTGTTCTTCCCTGTAACTTGTTTTGAAATGGCATCAAAGCGAAAGTAGTCTGTTCTATATTAGATTATTAGGTTGAACTATAGCCTAATAGGCACATGGGATTCAGTTCCTTGTGCTTGACTACAGAAAGCAATATTAAATGTATGTGCATGTGTCTGCTGCTTATTTTGTAGACCGCTGTCTACCTGGTGTCATTTTGTTTACTGTCCAAATACTCTATACAACAAAGTGTAGCCTAGGCCTAATTATTTATTCATGGCTCTGACTTGACCTGCTCATTGCCTTGTATTAACCTGTGCGCTAGATAATCTGGGCACAGATATAGCCTACTCAATGATTATTGAAGACCATTCAAACATGAATGCATTATTATACCACGCACAAGCACACACACTACAAGTAGAGAAAGGCCAGGAAACGCACAACTTTACGACCTTATATAAAGACAGACCTTGCCCACAGCTCCTCCCTCTCTCTTTGTATATTTTTGCCTTGCTCTCTCGCTCCAGAACAAGACCCCATGGGCTCCCAACCATAATGAGTTTCAGCTCAAAACCGTGGCTGATGGATATCCGTCTGTCTTTAGCCAAAGGGTAAAAGGCCAAAGGCAACCATTAGCCCTAAAGAAGTTGTGCTTGTACCACTTTACATTCAAGCTGGGTAATAACCTGGTAAAAAGATGGTAATAACTATGTACTTACTAGGTAATTAGCAAGTAGTCACCATTAATTACAATTAGTAGTTATAATGTTGTTTAATGGGTTCCACCATTTTAAAGTAGTCAACTAGGTGGGGATTCCTATGAATTGGGAGCAATCAGCCAATGAAGAAGAACATTGTGTACTACTTTTATGGACTCCCGAGTGGCACAGCAGTCTAAGGCACTGCGTCTCAATGCTAAAAGCGTCACTACAGACCCTGGTTCGATTCCAGGTTGTATCACAACCGGCCGCGATTGGGAGTCCCATAGGGCGGCGCACAATTGGCCCAGCGTCGTCCGAGTTAGGCCGTCATTGTAAATCAGAATTTGTACTTAACTGACTTGCCTAAAGGTTAAATTAAGGAAAAAAAGACTTTCTGCCCCCTCAATAAACTCAGCAAAAAAAGGAAACGTCCTCTCACTGTCAACTGTGTTAATTTTCAGCAAACTTAACATGTGTAAATATTTGTATGAACATAAGAATCAACAACTGAGACATAAACTGAACAAGTTCCACAGACATGTGACTAACAGAAATTGACTAATGTGTCCCTGAACAAAGGGGGGGTCAAAATCTAAATTAACAGTCAGTATCTGGTGTGGCCACCAGCTGTATTAAGTACTGCAGTGCATCTCCTCCTCATGGACTGCACCAGATTTGCCAGTTCTTGCTGTGAGATGTTACCCCACTCTTACACCAAGGCACCTGCAAGTTCCCAGACATTTCTGGGGGGAATGGCCTTAGCCCTCATCCTCCGATCCAACAGGTCCCAGACGTGGTCAATGGGATTGAGATCCGGGCTCTTCGCTGGCCATGGCAGAACACTGACATTCCTGTCTTGCAGGAAATCACGCACAGAACGAGCAGTGTGGCTGGTGGCATTGTCATGCTGGAGGGTCATGTCAGGATAAGCCTGCAGGAAGGGTACCACATGAGGGAGGAGGATGTCTTCCCTGTAACGCACAGCGTTGAGATTGCCTGCAATGACAACAAGCTGTGACACACCGCCCCAGACCATGACGGACCCTCCACCTCCAAATCGATCCGCTCCAGAGTACAGGCCTCGGTGTAACGATCATTCCTTTGACGATAAATGCGAATCCAACCATCACACCTGGTGAGACAAAACCGCAACTCGTCAGTGAAGAGCACTTCTTGCCAGTCCTGTCTGGTCCAGCGACGGTGGGTTTGTGCGCATAGGCAATGTTGTTGCCGGTGATATCTGGTGAGGACCTGCCTTACAACAGGCCTACACGCACTCAGTCCAGCCTCTCTCAGCCTATTGTGGACAGTCTGAGCACTGATGGAGGGATTATGCATTCCTGGTGTAACTCAGGCAGTTGTTGTTGCCATCCTGTACCTGTCCCGCAGGTGTGATGTTCAGATGTACCGTTCCTGTGCAGGCGTTGGTCTGCCACTGCAAGGACGATCAGCTGTATGTCCTGTCTCCCTGTTGCGCTGTCTTAGGCAACTCACAGTACGGACATTGCAAATGATTGCCCTCGCCACATTTGCGGTCCTCATGCCTCCTTGCAACATGCCTAAGGCACGGTCACGCAGAAGAGCAGTGACCCTGGGCATCTTTCTTTTGGTGTTTTTCAGTGTCCGTAGAAAGGCCTCTTTAGTGTCCTAAGTTTTCATAACTGTGACCTTAATTGCCTACGGTCTGTAAGCTGTTAGTATCTTAACAACCGCTCCACAGGTGCATGTTCATTACTTTTTTATGGTTCATTGAACAAGCACGGGAAACAGTGTTTAAACCCTTTACAATGAAGATCTGTGAAGTTATTTGGATTTTTACGAATTATCTTTGAAAGACAGGGTCCTGAAAAAGGGACATTTCTTTTTTTGCTGAGTTTAGCTAAAACATCCCACCTGATCTCGCATCCTCCCGCCTGCCTTCCATCTTTGAGGACAAACAGTACATTCGGAAAATACTCAGACCCCTTCACTTTTTCCACATTTTGTGACATTACAGCCTTATTCTAAAATTGATTTCATTTTTCTCATCAATCTACACTCAATACCCCATAATTACAAAGCGAAAACATGTTTCATAAATCTCTACAATTTAAAAAAATATATTTAAAAAATTATCTTAATACTTATGTAAATCAGACTCTTTGCTATGAGACTCGAAATTTCTTTGAGACAAAAAAAAATTGCTCAGATGCATTCTGCTTCCATTGATCATCCTTGAGATGTTTTTACAACTTCATTGGAGTCCACCTGTGGTAAATGCAATTGGTTGGACATGAGTTGGAAAGGAACACACCCCTGTCTATATAAGGTCCCAAAGTTGACAGTGTATGTCAGAGCAAAAACCAAGCCATTAGGTCGAAGGAATTGTCCGTAGAGCTCCGAGACAGGATTGTGTCGAGGGACAGATTTGGGGAAGGGTACCAAAACATGTCTGCAGCATTGAAGGTCCCCAGCAACCCAGTGGCCTCCATCATTCTTAAATGGAAGAGGTTTGGAACCACCAAGACTCTTCCTGAGCAATCGGATGAGAAGGGCCTTGGTCAGGGAGGTGACTCTGTGGAGATGGGAGAACCTTCCAGACGGAAGACACTCCTCAGTAAAAGTCACATGACAGCCCACTTGGAGTTTGCCAAAAGGCACCTAAAGACCATGAGAATCTGGAGGAAACCTGGCACCAGGTTCCCTATGGTGAAGCATGGCGTCATGCTGTGGGGATGTTTTTCAGCGGCAAGTACTGGGAGACTCGTCAAGATCGAGGGAAAGATGAACGGAGTAAAGTACATAGAGATCCTTGATGAAAACCTGCTCCAGAGCACTCAGGACCTCAGACTGGGGCGAAGCTTCACCTTCCAACAGGACAACGACCCTAAGCACACTGCCAAGACAACGCAGGAGTAGCTTCGGGACAAGTCTCTGAATGTCCTTGGGTGGCCCAACCGGGGCCCAGACTTTAACCCGATCGAACATCTCTGGGGAGACCAGAAAATAGCTGTGCAGCGACGCTCCCCATCCAACCTGACAGAGCTTGAGAGGATCTGCAGAGAATACTGGGAGAAACTCCCCAAATACATGTCTGCCAAGCTTATAGCGTCAAACAAAAGAAGACTCGAGGCTGTAATCGCTGCCAAAGGTGCTTCAACAAAGTACTGAGTAAAGGGTCTGAATACTTATGAAAATGTGTTGTTTCTGTTTTAAATATTTGATACATTTGCAAAAAATAAAAAAACCTGTTTTTGCTTTGTCATTATGGGGTATTGTGTGTAGATCGATGATGGAAAAAAATTATTTAATACATTTTAGAATAAGACTGTACTGTAACAAAATGTATAAAAAGTGAAGGGGTCTGAATGCTTTCCGAATGCACTGTATATTTCTATTGTTCGAGTGGTCACTCGACTATCTTGTCTAGATAATCTTTGTTGCAGTGGAGAAAGAGTGGAGAGTGCATGCACACATTTGACATAATCACAGAGCAACAGACATGAAAAATAACAAAGAGCATCGAAAAGGGATTTTGGTGAAATACAATAGCACAATATTATTATATTTGTTGTATTCACCCCTCTCAAAGTTCACCAAAATTCCCTTTCCGTTGCTCTTTGTTATTTTTCATGTCTGCATTGGCTTTTGTGGTTGACAATTGCGCTGTGATGGATTGATTTGGTCGACAGGAATGTCAGATGAACAGAACATGCGCTCTCTACCAGTCTCTTCAGTCTGCTGTTTTGAATGCTTTCTGTGAACAGGTACTTAGCAAGATAGCTATAATGTTAAAAAAAATAGAACACTAATTTCCAAGAACATTTCATCAAGCCTTCGCTAATGTTGTTGTGATATTAGCTAGCGAACTAGAGGTAATGACAAGGTATTGCGTAAAAACACAATTTTTTGCTATTTAGTTAGCTAAAATAAAACAACACCAGGGTGTTTTACTTTACACTTTATTGTACTTCAATAAAGAATAAATAAATACAAAGATATTACCATCTTGTTACCACCGAGCCGGAATGTAAAGTGCTATCCTCATGCTAACGCAGGACAGTTATCGGTAGTTCTGCAGTCCTAAAATGATACCAAAAGAGCTGAAATGCACTGTGCTGTCAGCATGAGCTCCTTATTCAAGGGGGCATCACAGCGAGTCATATTGTAAGAACAGTCAGGTGACATCCTGGCTTTGAAACCAGGCTTTGAGACAGAAGACAACACCTGAGCTTGTCGAATAAACTTGGTTTTGTTTTCAGTTGAAAAAATGTTTTAACCTAATGAATAGGAGGAAAAGCAAAGTGGGGCTGTTTGCTTGGAAACACTCACAGGTTTCCTGATGTAAAAAAAACAATTAAAACATTTAAAAAACAAGGAGCTACTCTCTATATCCCCTTAAACTTTTTAATCGCCACCTGCCTTTAAAACAAGAGGCCTTTGTTGGACTGGTAGGATGAAAGAGAGGGATATGTGTGTGAGTGAGTGAGTGAGTGAGTGAGTGAGTGAGACAAGGGGAACACTAATGTGAGTGTGGGTAGGGAGGGACTAGGAAAAATGATTTCCCAGAAGAAGGCTACAGCAACTAAGCTACCACAACAGCTAGCTGGAAGCTAGAGCGCCAACCTTTTCAACCTCCTACCACCTTTTGAGATTTCCCTCTCTCTCTCTCTCTCTCTCTCTCTCTCTCTCTCTCTCTCTCTCAGAGTGGTAGAAGACAGGCAAAGAGAAGAAGAGAGGGAAGAAATTACAGCTTTCCGGCATTCTCTTTATATCTTGGCGTAACCTATAATCTTAGAGCCCCAGTCAGTCTGACCACGCTACAGACTAGCATTTGATTTACTGTAGCTTTTAGCCCAGGAGAGGGAAAGACAGAATGCTCTTAGACTAAGTGGCTCAGACATTGGCTTGGGAACACTAAAACACAGCAACACATTGCAGTATCGGTTTGTTCTCTGTGTGTTTTGTCTTTTTGCCCTGACAATGACCCTTCCACATACGGTGCCGTCAGAAAATATTCACACCCCTTGAATTTGTCCACATTTTGTTGTATGACAAAGCGGGATTCAAATGGATTGAATTGTCATTTTTTGTCAACGATCTACACAAAATACTCTAATGTCAAAGTAGAAGAAAAATTCGAACATTTGTAAAAAAATAAATAAATAAAAATAAATATGTTAAATTAAAACACTAAATGTATCTTGATTAGATACGTTTTCAACCCCCTGTCACGAATCCCGCTTCCTGAGTCTGGGTTTGCCTGTGTGTCTGTCCTGGAGTGTGTTTCAGGTGTCCTGGAACGCACCCTGTCTGGTTGCCGGGCGAATTAGCTCGTTGGGAGATTGATGTTCACCCGCACCTGTTTCCCATCAGTAATCTGCACACCTGTCCTGATCATCATCTCTTCCCTTCAAAAGCTCTGACCTGACTTCCATTCCCTGCCGGATCGTTAGCCATGAACAGTAGGTTGTGCCTGAGTACCAGACTCCAGTTGGATAGTATTTGTTTTGTTGTTTTCATTTACGTATTGCTTGCCTTGAACTTACCTCCGTTTGTTTTGCCTTCAGTTACTCACCTGGATCATTCACTCCATTCCCGCCTGGTTGACAGAGGATTCTACTACTACATTGGATTCACCTATTTCCCCTCATCTATTCACCACCGCTGCCCGCTACGCCATCTGGATATATCTACCTTTTTCACATTTAATTGTAAATAAATACTCACCTTCTTCCTACGCTCCTTGTCCTGGTCTGCTTCTGGGTTCGATCTTGAAAGATCGTGACACCCCCTGAGTCAATACATGTTAGAATTAGCTTTGGCAGCAATTACAGCTGTGAGTCTTTCTGGGTAAGTCTCTAAGAGCTTTCCACACCTGGATTGTGCAACAATTGCCTATAATTATTTTCAAAATGTTTCAAGATCTGTCAAATTGGTTGTTTATCATTGCTAGGCAACCATTTTCAAACAGATTTAAGTCAAATCCGTAACTCGGACAGTCAGGAACATTCACTGTCTTCTTGGTAAGCAACTCTCGTGTAGATTTGGCATTGTGTTTTAGGTTATTGCCATGCTAAAATGTGAATTTATCTCCCAGTGTCTGGTGGAAAGCAGACTGAACCAGGTTTTCCTCTAGGATTTTGCCTGTGCTTCCATTCCGTTACTTTCTTTATCCTGTAAAACTCCAGTGCTTAACGATTCCAAGCAGCTACCACTATACTTGAACATATGGAGAGTGGTACTCAGTAATGTGTTCTATTGGATTTGCCCCAAACAACACTTTTATTCAGGACAAAAAGTTAATTGCAGTATTACTTCACTGTCTTGTTGCAAACAGGATGCATGTTACTGAATATTTTTTATTCTGTACAGGCTTCATAGTTTTCACTCAGTCAATTAGGTTAGTATTGTGGAGTAACTGCAACGTTGTGGATCCATCGTCAGTTTTCTCCTATCACAGCCATTAAACTTTGCAACTGTTTAAATGTCACCACTCGCCTCATGGTGAAATCCCTGAGTGGTTTCCTTCCTCTCCGGCAACTGAGTTAGGCAGGACACCTGTATATTCGTAGTGACGGGGTGTATTGATACGCCATCCAAAGTGTAATTAATAACAATGTCTGCTTCTTTTTCGTTCTTTTTTTACACAATCTACCAATACTTCTTGGAAAACCTCCCTGGTCTTTGTGGTTGAATCTGTTTTAAATGCACTGCTTGACTGAGGGACCTTACAGATAAATGTATTTGTTTGGTACAGAGATCAGGTAGCCAATAAAAAAATCATGTTAAACACTAGTATTGCACACAGATTCCATGCAACTTATTATGTAACTTGTTAAGCAGATTTTTACTCCTGGTCTATTTAGGCTTGCCATAACAAAGGGGTTGAACACTTATTTACTCGAGACATTTTAGCTTTTCATTTTTAATTCATTTGTAAAAAAAAATGTATGAAAACATACATGTATAAAATAGTCAAAGTAAAGAAAACCCTTGAATGAGTAGGCGTCCAAAATGTTGACTGTGTATGTGATAACAGATCTTAGGATTCAAATACATATTTTTTTTTAATGGGTAAAACTGGACTTAAAAGGCAAAAAAAGGATGATACTTTGAGCCCAATTGATGGCTGGAGTCGAGAGAAAAAAAGCATTTCACGTGAAACACCTCTTAATTAACACGTGAAGGACAGATTAACTCTGGACTTTTAACTCAATCAGGGATAGAGAGATGAGAGAGGGAAAGAACGGGAGATTAGAGCGGGAGATAAAGGAGGAGTTCAGGAGTCAGGGATGAGGCAGGTGCTGGGAGAGACAGAACGCAGGGTTCCTCACCTGGCCTCGTATGGCTCAGTGCCTGTCACGCCCGTACACACAAAAACACATTCAGAGGACACACAAACACACACTTGCAAAAAGACACATATTCAGAACGCACAAATCAAATCGTATGTGTCATATGCTTCGTAAACAACACGTGTAGAAATGCTTACTTATGGGCCCTTCCCAACAATGCAGAGAAAAATGTAATAATAATAGAAAGATAATAACACAAATACACGAGTTACGATAACTTGGCTATATACAAACGGCACTAGTACCGAGTCGATGTGCAGGGGTATGAGGTAATTGAGGTAGATATGAATATATAGGACCGCGTAAAAGGACTAGGCAACAGGATAGATAATAAGCAGTAGAAGCAGTGTATGTGATGAGTCAAAATAGTTAGTGAAAAGGGGGGGGAAATAAAGAACCAAATAGCTATCTGGAATACTTAGCAGTCTTATGGCTTGGGGGTAGAAGCTGTTCAGGGTCCTGTTGTAGAGCTCTGCTACCCGGCCCAAGCCCGACGGGCCCCAACATCATACATCGGATTAGGGCCGGGTAGGGCCTGTTTTTTCATCAATAACTAGGGTACAGGCAGGTCTTGGGTATCACTAAATTGATCACTAACATTTTGAAGCGGAGCCATTTGCTCGTGCTCTGCTGCGCAGTACAGTCATATGTGACAGAGCATAACAAGGTGTCAGAAGTGCTTCAACCTCATCAAACATAAAACAGGAGAGATTATTTCACAGAAAATAATGTTTTGAGTTTTGTCCGAGTTTATATCTGACGAAAAGTAGCTAACAGGTAACTGCTCTCTCGTGTCTCTTCATTGAGCAGAGCAGCCCGAGCGAAACTATGGATACTCACAGTCTCAGAGCCGCGATGAGCAGAGCAAGCCGTGTGCAGGGAGCGAGTGACAGAGAGAGAGAGTAGAAATTCATGGATTTACTAACGGAGAAAGTTATTTCTGATTTCGGGATGTTGGGCCTGATCGTCGCGGGCATGGGCAGGGCTCAAGCTTAAAATTCCTGCCCTTGAAGGCCTCTATCCTGTTGGTTCCAGACTTGGTGCATCGGTACCGCTTACCGAGCGATAGCAGAGAAAACAGTCGGACTTGGGTGGCTGGAATCTGACAATTTTTAGGGCCTTCCTCTGACGCCTTGCAGTCGGATGTGGATGAAGTTGTCATACCAGGTGGTGATGCAGCCGGTCAAGATGCTCTCAATGCTGCAGCTGTAGAACTTTGAGGATCTGAGGGCCCATTCCAAATCTTATCAGCCTCCCGAGGGGGAATAGGCATTATCGTGCCTTCTTCACGACTGTGATGGTGTGTGTGGACCATGTTAATTCCTTAGCAATGTGGACACCGAGGAACTTGAAGCTCTCGACCCACTCCACTACAAGAGGGCTCAGGAGGACTCTCTCTCACACACACACACACACACCCCACCCCGTGTGCAGGTGACTCAGGCATCCAGGTGGGACTTAAATGAAGACACCTCACCCTCCCCCATCCCTCTACCACGAGGCGCCGTTTGACCTCAGGGCTCTTACCTCTATCCCTCTCATCTCACGGCAGTCATCCCTCCTTCCTCTGGTTCTGCTCTGGGGTTTATTCCATTCCTTCACACCGCGTCGGGCTGCTTCTCTTCCTCTCCGTTTTCCTCTCTTATCGCAGCTTTCTGATAACCTCTGAAATGTAAAAGGACAGAGGCAAAACGATAAAGAAACTGTTCCGGTATACGGAGTCGTCTTCACAAGGAAAAGCGGAGGGCAGGGAACATTCCATTTAAAACGAAATTAGTCGAGAGCGAGAGAGAGAGAGAGACGTGCCCAGGTTGCTGGCTCCACTCCATAACATCAGCGATTTGGTTATCTTTCAAAATGTAGATATACAGTAATAGGAAGTCCTGTAAAAGAATACCACAGTGGATGAGAGCATATTTTCAGTGTCACCTATTTCTACTCCAGAGGCAAGATGGTGTCTAAAAGCCCAAAAGGCATAGTTTTCAAAAGTGAACAAAGCAGCAACGCCAGAATACTTAACTGAGCTTGGGCCAAACAGCAACGCATACCTCAAGGAGAACTTGTGTGGAGAGGGAGGGGGGGGGGAGGAGATTCAGCTAGAGAGGAATCCACGGCTGTTATAATTGTACTCAAGAAATCACTAACAGCTGTGCTCCCATTCAGCCAGCTAGATCCCCTCCCCGGCCTTTTTTCAAACATACAGCTGCACAGATAAAGGAAAGAGGGTTAAGCAAATACTGCACAATGAAGAGTAAACAGAGCGGACCTTCCACTCCTCACGCCTCACTTCGGGAGACACGGGCAAGAGAGCCTTACTGTTTTGTGTGTGTGAGAGAAACTCTCACCGCTTGTAGTCTTTATCTCGCTCAATAGTCCCCCCTCTCCATATTTTAATCTCTATTCTACCCCCCCCCCCCCCACCCCACTACCCTCCCTCTCCCACCCCGCCAGTCCAGCCAACCCTCCCCAAAAACCCCGGTGAGACAGTGACAGTACCTCTTTGTTCGCCCACCTCTCCTCTTGCCCTCTGTCTGTGTTCACGTCAGTTGCGAGGGAAGGCATGCCTCGACAGGCACAGGGAGGGGGAACCAGGGAGGCAGAAGAGGGGCGAGGAGGGGTCTCACAATAATTTTTCAGTCTCTCTCTCCCCCATTCCTCCACTTATCTTGAGAGAGGGGGGCAGCGGTAGGGCGTCCGACCTCGATGAACTAACCACTGAGGATCACCAGCCACCCAGACCCCATAGATGGGCCCTATTTCTTCAAAAGACTTTATAGATGAACATAAAGAAACTCTAACTAAACAATGAGGAGAGAGCGGGAGAACAATAAACAGCGACTCCACAAGTAGACTTAGAGGCTCTGTGGCTGAAAAAGAAAAACAACAAGTGTTTCTACTTTTGGCGTTTACCTTAAAATGTTTTATTTTTACAGAAATAATGTGGCGTGATATTCCGTGCCGTCTTGTAATTTCTCCTTTACGCAAAGAAAATAGTCTGCCCATTGAGGTCAATTTTAGACTGTTCATTTTCCTAGCAACTCTTAAAAGGGTTAGCAAACCGATTCCTAGATAGTATAAATAAAGAATTACTGGAACAGTCATTCCCATTCAAGTTGACATTCTGTAATATAATGCCTATGCCGTATGGTGCCTGCATAGCGTAAATAGTGTTGCCATCATAGAAACACAATTTCTAGAATGAATATTTCCATTCAAGTCAAGGTTTTGTTATTCTATTTCTATGTTATGTATTGCCTGCAGTACTGTATGTGTCTGGTGGCAATAAGGGAGACGGGACAGCCAAGCACAACTTGTTTTCCCCCACCTCACATTAAAGAGCCGCCTAGCCTCCCAGGCAGCCGCCTCCCAAGCAATCGGATCATTAACCTCGGCTAATCTACAAACATTATGTTTAGAAAAACGCTTTCCCAGGCTTACGCCCTGTGTACAGCCAAAGCGCCTTTCTAATTCGCTTGGAAGATATGAGCGTGCGAGACTGACTATGTGTGTGTGTGAGATGGAGTGTACACATGCGAGTGTGTGCACACGCATTTGTATAGTCACACCCTTTGACTTTTTCCACATTTTGTTGTGTTAAAACCTGAATTTAAAATTGATAACATTTAGATGTGTCACCAGCCTACACACAATACACCATAATGTCAAAGTGGAATTTATGTATTTTTAATTTTTTTACAAGTTTATAAAAAATGAAAAGCTGAAATGTCTTGAGTCAATAATTATGGCTTGCCATAATCCCTTTGTTATGTCAAGCCTAAATAAGATCAAGAGTAAAAATATGCTAAAGTCACAATAAGTTGCATGGACTCACTCTGTGTGCAATAATAGTGTTTAATATAATTGTGTGTTGTTCCCCACACATACAATTATCTGTAAGGTTCCTCAGTTGAGCATTGAATTTCAAACACAGATTCAACCACAAAGACCAGGGAGGTTTTCCAACGCTTCGCAAAGAAGGGCACCTATTGGTAGATGGGAAAAAACATGTGTTTATCAGACATTGAATATCCCTTTGAGCATGGTGAATTTATTAATTACACTTTGGATGGTGTATCAATACACCCAGTCACTACAAAGACACCGAGGTCCTTCCTAACTCAGTTGCCGGAGAGGAAGGAAACTGCTCAGGGATTTCACCATGAGGCCAACTTTAAAACAGTTAGAGTTGAACGGATATACAGTAATAAGAGAAACCCGAGGATGGATCAACAACATTGTAGTTACTCCACAATACGAACCTAATTGACAGAGTGAAAATAATGGAGCCTATACAGAATAAAAAATATTTCAAAACATCCATCCTGTTTGCAAAAAAGGCACTGAAGTAATACTGCAAAAAATGTCGCAAGGCAATACACTTTTTTAACTAAACAGAAAGTGTTATGTTTGGGGCAAATCCAATACATTACTGAGTACTAGTGATGCACCGATATGACATTTTTTGGCCGATACCGATATCCAATATTTTCCTTGCCAAAAAAACGATACCGATAACCAATATTAAACATTTTAGCGGCCTATTAATCATTCTAGTACAGTTAAATAGTTAACACACACATGGACACAGCGGTCTAAGGCACTGCATCTCAGTGTGAGAGGCGTCACTACAGTGGTGACTGGGAGTCCCATAGGGCGGCGCACAATTGGCACAGCGTCCTCCGGGATTGGCCGGGGTAAGCCGTCATTGTAAATAAGAATTTGTTTATAACTGACTTGCCTAGTTAAATAAAGGTTACACACACACACTGACCAAAAAGTTACTTCGTTTGGCATTTACGTATGTCCCCGTTACCATTAAAACATAATCAAAATCTATTCCTTTCACTTACTTGCTGTGCTGTTTCGTTGTTCAGTCATTTCATTCTAGACCAGGATTTCTATGGAACGCCGTTTCGGTCTTTGCGTGTCAAATAAGCAATCAGGATCTGAATATGACTGCACGTCACATAATAATTTAACACAATCATATTTTTTTTAATGTAGTTATTACACTATCACTCGTAATTCATATGTCAGAACGATTCATCGATACGTATGCTATGATGCTGGTAAAGTTGTTGTGCGCACCTACAGTGCTGGTCATAAAAAAAGCTAGCCAGCTCATGGATGCAAACAATGGTCTTCCCCAAAAACATAGCAAAACGACAATCTGTTCCAGTAGCTAAAGTTGGCTAGCTAACTATATAGCTTGGTGCCATCATCTAAAATAGCCCTAATTTATAAGGTAATTCTTATTTGATTAATGGTGGTCTATGTGAATGTGAATCTGTGAAACTAGCCACAATAAGGATTAGCCACAATAGTGGACTTTGCGGTTAGCCTTCAAAATGAAAGAATGTAATTGACAGTGATGCTAATGAATACAAACAGTAGAATTATGCCATAATTGAATAGATCATGCTATCAGTCTACTCAGTGACATTCAGAGAACATTAGCGTCTTAGCTCTTATTGCGGGACTCTGAAACAACTGCTCATCGGCCATAAAAATTACACAACAAGTTGGAAATCACAAATTCAACAATGAGTGGTTTGGAAGGAAGTGAGCACAGCACGAACAAGGTGAGTCCAAAAATGTACTGTATGCTGCTGCATAAATGATGTAATATGCCAGGGAGATATGTATACTGCAGCTAAGAAAGTAATACTAAGTGTATGTTGTGTAGTAAGCTGATAGTAACCCATGTGCCTCACACAAATAATTTGGTCCCTTTCCCCCTCTTTTGCCTACTGTTCTGACTTGGTGGTGCACATGTAGCCTATAGCCTGTTTTAGAGAAATGTAATCATCAAATATTGTAAGAGCTGTCATTGTCTGCTTATATGGCCTCATTATTTATCCTAAGGTTCTGACTTGGTGTACAGGGAGAATACTGTAAGAACGGCCCATGTTCTGAATTTCAAAAGTGCAGAACAAATAATTATATTGACATCGTCTGTCCTAGATCGCTCATTAATGTCTTAATCGAAATTACGTATTGCCCCTTATCTGCTCGTCTTTCCCTTATGCCATAGTTTGTACATCTCAGTAGAAACCACATTTGTTTAATAAACAAGTCAGACATATTTACATTTACATTTAAGTCATTTAGCAGACGCTCTTATCCAGAGCGACTTACAAATTGGTGCATTCACCTTATGATATCCAGTGGAACAACCACTTTACAATAGTGCATCTAACTCTTTTAAGGGGGGGGGTTAGAAGGATTACTTTATCCTATCCTAGGTATTCCTTAAAGAGGTGGGGTTTCAGGTGTCTCCGGAAGGTGGTGATTGACTCCGCTGACCTGGCGTCGTGAGGGAGTTTGTTCCACCATTGGGGTGCCAGAGCAGCGAACAGTTTTGACTGGGCTGAGCGGGAACTGTACTTCCTCAGAGGTAGGGAGGCGAGCAGGCCAGAGGTGGATGAACGCAGTGCCCTTGTTTGGGTGTAGGGCCTGATCAGAGCCTGAAGGTACGGATCATATCATATGATATGGTACATATCAGCTATGTTTTTTTTAAAGGCAGTAAATGAGGCTGAATTAGCTGTTTCGCTGCCAGACATGGCTCCGCTGATAGCCAGGTGGAGCAGTGGTAAGGTGTTGAGACTGCTGTTGGGACTCTGCTGTTGGGGCAGCTTTATGTGGACCCTAACAGTTTGTGGGCACTGTTTGTCACCATTATAGTGCAAGTTTTACATGCTAAAATCGCCACTGGGGCAGGGAAGGGGTAGAGAGCAAATTAAGACTGCTCAGTCGGTAACATGTTACTCTTTATAGGCTCACACCACATCTCTGACAGAGACTAGTGATCAGGACCCGAGCCAATGTGTACACAGGTGATTCGGAGGCGTCCCCCATGAACGCCTGAGATTCCTCAAACTGTCAATCTCAGAACAGGGAGTCGTTGTGTGAAGGGGGAGGAGTATTGGGTTCTCCTGACTCAACTGCCACGTTGTTCCGAGAACAAAGAAGCGTCCGGAAGTGATTCATCAAAACAATTACTCATCTGACTGTCATATTTGCTCATCTGTGTATGCAGAAGGTAATCCCCTTAGGGAGCTTGGCGTAACCAAGCATTATATTGTGAAATGTGAGCTTGAAAACATTACTGATGTGTATCTTTAAAATGACTTAAACTATCTGAAAAACTTGAGTAATATCTATTCTAGACACAAGTTATTTATAACATTATACTTTTTCTTGTAGAAATAGTTTTATTAGCATTTCGTTGAGATGTGCAGGACCATTCATTCCAGTAGGTCGACTACAGTGTGTTGTTTGAAAAAATTGCTGTCTCATAATGGCTGTCTCATAATGGCTGTCTCAATTTCATTTCCAGTTAATATTTTTTTTGAAAGGATTTTCTCAGCAGCAGAAACAGTGCGCTCCCTTATCTCCTATGACTGATCTCGCTACCACAGCTTGAATTTGATTTTATTGTAATTTCAAACAGAATGTATGTCACTTCCTGGTATTCCAACTTCCACATGAATCGATGCAACAGCACAGAGGCCAAATATTCAGTAGTCACCTTTTAGAACTCGTATACATCCGAGTTGGGGACTACTCATTTCTATATGCGTGTTTAAAAAGTGCA
This sequence comes from Salvelinus alpinus, assembly GCF_045679555.1. Taxonomy (NCBI): domain Eukaryota; kingdom Metazoa; phylum Chordata; class Actinopteri; order Salmoniformes; family Salmonidae; genus Salvelinus; species Salvelinus alpinus. Next base: position 5,066,929 of record NC_092101.1, read on the forward strand.
TAATTTAGTTGGTAACATTTATCAATGTGCTTAATGTTATTTTTGTTCGTAATATCATGCAATGGAAAAGTATCTTTCTTTCAAACTTGAGGGTCCCTAGTCTTCTACTAAACATGACTTCACATGACTGTGTGTCCAGTGAACGAGCCAATCATCACCATCATATTTACAAACGATATTGCCAGTTCAGAAATGTTCAGAGGTGAGAATAAACAACCCAACATAGACGTTCTATAGTGTTTGCGTCACCAGAGCCCTATACTACCTACAGGGTTTGAGGATTTAGTTAGGTAACTTTGGCCAACTTAACTCGAAAGTGGCTCACCTTTGAGCCAGGTACATATTTATGGCAATGAATCCTTCAGAACTAACCTGCTCCCACGCAGGCTAATGCAACGTTAAACACCATTTATCCTGAATGAAGTGTCTGAGCCGCCGGGTTGAGGACCGATGAATGAAATCAGATTCCCTCCCTCTTGCAAAGATTGCATCATCATCCCCTTCATTTGAGGAAGAGGACTGATTAAATATTTTATTAATGAATATATATATATATATATATATATATATATATATATATATATATATAAATGTTAAAATACCTATCACATTACACATTTAGCAATAACAGAATGCATTTGAATCTTCATGCACAGTAAAACTTGCATGACTTAATACAATTATTTTATCGATAGAAGTGGGGGAAAAAGGTGCTTGTGCATTGATAAGCACACCAAAGATGGCATATTAACGAAAAGTAATAAAATAAAGACGGCACATCAACAAGCCTATTTCACACCATAGCCTGCTGAATTTCCCATTTTCTTTTCTTTCATTTTGATTTCGGCACAAATGAAAATGTGGCATTGACTCGCCCATTGATTGATGGTTTAGCATTGTCTCAATGAAGAGTTTGGTGTTCGACTAGCCACAAGCGACACGCACGTGCAGTTACAAGCCTGCTAGAGTTAGCGGCAGGCAGACGAGCAATATCCACCGTCAGAGTACGGATGAGGCCTGAGCTGGAATGTGAAGTTAACTGAAGCTGGCTAGCTTTAGAAAATCCTGAATAAATCTAGCTTCAAATTGTAGTATACCCCTCAAATCTCAAGAAGTTAATAGATATGTAAATTCCCGAGCCGAGATGCCCTGATTGCATGGGCACATTGTGCTGACATGCTACAAACCCATACGGCTCAGACAAAGACAAAGGGGGCGGCATGGGTTTCCGGGGGGATAAATGACAAACGCAACTTAAACGAGGCCAGATGTAATCTTCGAGAACAAATGTATTTGGAGGGGGACTTATTCAGAACGCATTAGAGAGGTGACTGGGGCGAGCACCGAGGGAGTCCCCCCCCACGCGCCCCGTTCCCCCCTCTCAACACTTCTAATCAGCCCACACAACTCTTCAGAGATCCCTCCCTCCCTAGCCAACTCGACACATCCAGGGGCGCTTAAGAGGGGGCCACTAACCAAATGAACGGCCTCCTGGGAGCTGTAGTTTAATTGTCCGTCCTCTCCTCAAAATTGAACAAGCAGCCGTACTCACACAAGAGGCCGTGCTGATCTCTTCGCCGTAATAGACGGGGCACGTTACGTTATACTGCGTCACCAAGTACCATAAAGCAGCATGGAACGGCCCGAAACGGCTCCATCGTCCCATTATACGATTTGCAATTAAGAGAGTTAGGCAGCTAAGGCGAGATGCCGAGACAAACGTTTCTAATCACGAGTCTGGCGAAGTCCCACTGAGAATCCCGACTTCATTACACGCAATGGCTCTTCTCAATGCTTGATAGAAGACACAACCGTTTTATTACATTGCCACTGTAACACGTGCAAACAGTGAGGGTTTGAGGAAGGGAGGGGTGAAAGTGAAAAAGTGTTAGATTTCAGGTGATAAAATTATGTCTAAGCGGTACACTGTGTGGAATGTCTTCCCCCATGGGTGTGATGTGGAATGTATTACCCATTTTGGGCTGTAAATCAGCAGGTGTGGAACTCACCCGGGCACCTCTTCCTTGAATTTTCTCATGTCTTCACCAATCCATACTTTTCCCAACTTCCTCTTCGCCTCTCCACCTTTCCTTTCTTCTGTGGTGTGGCAGTGTTTTCCTTCACAAACTCTGCTGTGTCTCTTTTGACAAGGCGTGAAAAGTTGAACATGGGTCTAGTGTAGGTATCGCCCAGCACTACGGGAAATGTGACACAATGTGACAAAAATCATCTCTCTTTTCGCTGCAGGAGGTCAAAGTCATCTGTCAATGACTGTGTCGGAGAGGCCAAACGAAGAACAAATCCATGGTTCCTTTTCTGTCTTTCAAGGTTGAATTTGAACAACACTCAACTACAGTAACAGCCACACAACTTTAATCTTTGCCACTTAAGGTGATACACGCTGCATTTGGAGAAAAGTAACTTTAGCAGATGGGGTTATAGACCGGAGACGTTTGTAGAAATTACACTTGTTTGAAAAGAGAGGAAGTCGAGTGGCCATGATCAGCATTTACCTGGAAAGCGTTCAGTTAAGAATTAACCGGCATTTAAATCATGTACCTCGGTAGCTGTTCTGCTTTGATAGAGCCACCCAACAGGACAAATACCACTTTCATATAAAATTGTGCAAATCATTTTCTTTCATCTCAGATCGTGGTGGCACTGTTGCATTTTCTTACCCCCCTCTCTTCACAGCACAGGGAGCTAATCTGAGACAAACACTCGTGCCAACTGAAACGGTGTCAAGTTCAAAACAGGGCGATTTTTTTTTTAGCAAGTAAAAGAGGAGAGCGAGGGAACAGGGCCCTCATAGGGAGGGTGGGATATCGAACCCCACGCATCCTCTCGATGCACACAGTGGGGCTTTTTTCTGTAGGCCTATCACCATTGATTACCCCACCTTCACTCCCCGATCCTTCCATCTACCCCTCCATCCATCCGCCTGTATCAAGACTCGTTCAGGTCTGCCACGTCTAAAACAGAGCACAGTAGGGCCCCCGAACCCCAACACGTGTTGGGTTGCCCATCTCGCAGATCCAATCTTCTAATACTGCCGGTCGGAAGGATATCCGTCTGATAGTGCTGCCCGAGGCCACGGAGGACCTTTCTGCAAGGCCCCGGCTGCGTTATCTGATTCCAGCAGACGGGGATAAATACTGGCCATGCCAATAGCCCACCCTCTTTGATTCTTAAAGCACACCCCTCTGCTCTGCGCTCCCCTTATTGATCGCCGGCAGGCTTCACTTTGTCTATCCTCGCACTAGGAACACGGGGAATGATCTATTTGTAACGTGAGCTCCAAGATGAGGGTCGACACATAAGTGGACTGGACACTAATTCTTATTTTTCTCTCTCTGTGGTGAATTTCTTTGATGCATTGGTTCTGTTGAGTTTCAGATAGCCCAAGGGTAAGCAGACCCCTCCGTTTGGAAAGGTTTTGGCGTAATCCACACTTAAGTGGTGCCTTCACAAAGAACAATGGCACATGCCATTGACTTGCAATTTAAATCCCAGCAACGATGGGTTTGACGGTTCAAAATGACCTACGGTAGATCAACGCCTAGCGAGCGACAACTGCAAGACGGTTGATTTCAAAAGTTCATTTATCGAAAACATTTCACCTTAACGAAGCCAAAAGTCTGATTGATCTACATGATCAACTCCCTCCCTGTCAACTCCCGGAATTCGATGAAATAGTGCAGAGGATCTGTCTAGCCCCTCCATCCAGATGTAAGTAGAATGTATGTAAATTGAATCATTAACCTTACAGCACAACCACTTGGCGGTGCACTGTAGATGGTTCAGTCCATCAGGGCTTTAGTGTTCTATGATAAAGCACATTAATAGCATCAGGAAGCCTTCAATATGGCCCAGGGCTGATTTGCCCTGGCATTACCAAACAGTGTAATAATTATACATGACAAGCCTTTTATTTTATGCTCGTGATTATTACACCATGTCATACCATCTGAGTTTTGCTTCCCCCCTCTCTGCTTTGAATCTTTACCCCAAGACAAAACAACGGCACAAAGGGGAGAAAAGCAATGTGAAAAGGATCCGTGTTTTCACACAGCGTTTCCCCCAGGTTCTCCAGTCTGTGTGAAGACTAAATGGTGTGTGTGAGCTCCGGCGGAGAGGGCTTGCACCTGGAGCAGGGAGGAGCATGCAAGAGGTCAGGGGGCTAAAAAAGGACTTGCTCACTCTCCTGAGAAGGCCAGAAAACCCCTGTGGCGGCATTGCATACATGGGCTTTTTTTTCTCTCGCTTGATCCCCCCTTCCTTCTTCTTTTCTCCTTTGGAGAAGCGCAGTAATCCATAACGCACTCAACAACCGGCAGCTCAATTATCCTCCCCTTCGCACATTTTCTCCCCCTGGATGGAAATTCTAAAACAATTAACCTCTTCATGGCCGCAGAGTTTTCCCAGGAAATAACACATTGGTAACTGAACGAATCCTACATTTACATTCCTGACCGTGACTTCAGTCCACATAAATCTTGCTACAAAAAATCCTAAACTGTTGCTCTGTGATTGTCCAATGACATTTGCAGCATGTGTTTTATATTATCGTGCAATTAAGATAGCAATTTATTTCAGTACAGATTTATGGACTATTGATAGACATAAAAAACGTTTCATATAATTCCGAAATAACTATAGGCAAAAATATTAATGTAACATTTTACAACTTAACCCTAATGCAATTTTGTGTTAAGACGAATGCTAAATGAAAAAGGTGAGGCAAATAAATCCAGTGCAACATACATTTGTAAAAAAAAAAAAAATTAAAATCACTACTCATTGCCATTTTGCTAAATTCAACCGAGGTAATTCAAATAAACTGATCATCTAATACAGCAAATCAATGTTTTGTCCTCGACAGTAAGCGCAAACAGAACGATAGCTCAATAGCTTACCTACCACACATGGTACATTGCCTACTGGTTGCACCAAAACTATCTAGTCTGTGAGTATAATATGACTATACGCCATGTAGCATCCCCCTCTTTAGCCTTCAATAAATGCTTTTCTCTCTCCTTCTTTTTAGAGGGCCTCCTATTCATCTCCAGGTAGAATGCTTCAAAGTGCAGGAGGGAAAAAACAGCTTGTGGCTTCCATTCAGTATTTTATGGCCACATTCAAAGGATGATTACATCTCAAATTGCACCCTATTCCCTATATAGTGCACTGCTTTTGACCAGGGCCCATAGGAATCTGGTCAAAAGTAGTGCAATATATGGGGGCTAGGGTGTCATTTGGGAAGCATCCAAGGAAAGATCTAGGTGTGTCCTTAAATATCATGATACTCAAAGTAGGCTCTGAAATAACTAACAAGTTGTTTTCATCAAGAGCTGCCTTCACATTTTACATGCATCAGACATGTTCATTAATTTGACAATTTGATGAACACACATCAACATAATTCACATGTAAATTATACATCAGCTAAATGTTTGAATATGGAACTTGGTTGTATTATGAATAAATCATATAAAGTGTCAATTTGATCAATGTAAGGGGCTCCCAAGTGGCGCAGCAGTCTAAGGCACTGCATCTCAGTGCTAGAGGCGTCACTACAGACCCTGGTTCGACTCCAGGCTGTATCACAACCGGCTGTGATTGGGAGTCCGTACAATTGGCGTACAATTGGCCCAGTGTCGTCCGTGTAAGGGTTTGGCCGGGGTAGGCCATCATTGTAAATAAGAATTTGTTCTTAAAATGCCTTGCCTAGTTACATAAAGGTTAAATAAAAAAAATTCTAAAGATTGTACCTCACATACCTCATTTTATAAGGAACAATTTGCAAACAGCTCAATAAAGGCATTGAGGAGACCCAAGAAGGAAGACTTGACCATGAGGGGAAAAAATATGTTATATTATAGATAAAGGCTTGTTATTATCACATTAAACCAGGATGAATTGAATTTGTAAGAAAATTCTGTATTTGAGGCTCGCTCCACAAAAGCTGCTTTCACCCAAAGACAATCTTTATTATTGAAGCGTTTTCATTAACTCGCTAGTCCTAATGAGACCTGGGTAAGTCAGCGTTTTTGTTCATGTCTCGCATTAGAAACCTGCACGCTCTAGCTTTCAGCCCAAGGTGATAGACATTCACTATAGCAGTATGTGGCGAAACGGGGTAGACAATCTTCAAAGGCCCGAACATTACCACCAATGTAGTGCTGAAACAGGGGCAGGTTCCGATTAAAACAACATGATCAATTCACCGAGGCAACCGCATGAGGCGGAAAGGTAAATAATGCCAGACTTTGGTGCTGTAGAATAAATAAAAGCGAATGTGCAGGCTAATAATCCAAGTCCAACAAAAAACTTCTGGCTTTCAAAATGAGCCATACCGTGTGTGAATAAGCACTCGCTCTGTTTGGACGAAAAACACTAGGTGCTATTTAACAATTTTTCAGAGCCTTGCTAAAATAGCATGGCAGAAAACACACACACACACAAACCTGCACGCACTCGACAGGAACAGTGTTGTCTTTCATGTTTCCTTCCTCCTGTGTGTGTGTGTGTGTGTGTGTGTGTGTGTGTGTGTGTGTGTGTGTGTGTGTGTGTGTGTGTGTGTGTGTGTGTGTGTGTGTGTGTGTGTGTGTGTGTGTGTGTGTGTGTGTGTCAGACTCCATATCTATACATAGCGGCAGCGGAACTGGCCCCATGCAAACATAGCATGCTGGCTCCTTGATTGTGGATGGAGGAAGGAGAGGCAGGCAGGCAGGTAGAAGCAGGGGGAGAATACAACAAAGCAACGGGCTGTGCTCCAAACTGACTGGAACTCTGTTGATCATTATGTCTAGCCTTCAGGTGTCTAGGGCGGCAGCCAGCGCCAGTTGGGGGAGGTTTAGATAACAGAGGAGTCAGACAAAGAAAAAAAAGAGCACACCACCGGAATCAAACAGGGAGAAAAAAAATGGGGGTAATAAAAAAAGACTTTCTGTGTTGGGTTGTTTTTTGTTTTTGCTCTCCCCCCCCATTTTCTTTTTTTTTTCTTCCAGAGAAATGGACAGAAAGATTTTTATAGGTCCTAATTAAAACCATGTGCAGCCTTTCAAAACGTCAATCAGCCGGGACCAGTTATTTTCTGATTGCCGCTTAAAATCAAGAAAAGCGGCCCTTTTAATGTGACGCAAAAAAAATGATTGTGGTAATCAATATAGGGTGGATAGAATGACATGACCTCATACAGTGTCTGTCAAATTAATTGGGAGGTGAGAGACTTTCTTGTAGGCTAGCCTATTGCTGACTTCAGTCGTATTTTCTTATAATTGAGACACGTTTTGCATGGAAATGAAATAAATGAGATGGGAGGATGGATGATCCACCCCCCCCCCCCCCCCATCCATGTTGCAGAGGTTTGCACCTCAAGTGTTCCAGCCCTCTTGTTGGGTTAACTGCCCTCACCCAGCCGTGTCTGCACACACTTAGGGTCAGCGAGTTTGCAGTGCCTTTATTTAGGCTGTATGTCATGCCCTGCACATCACATACGCTATATCCAATCAAAAACAGAATATTGGCTACCTTTTACCAACAGTTGATAACAAATCCAAGGGGAGGTAGACCTACGCCTATATGCGTGAAACTCACAAGTACAAGCCTCAATAATAACATTTGATAAAGACATTTTAACTCACAGCGTGCAAATACAGGACGTGTGATGCAAGGTGTGGAGAGAAAAAAAAGACCACCATTGATAAACGCGCATCTGATTAAAAAAAAAAATCCATCTGAATTAAGTAACAACAATATTTACGGTTCACTTTAGTATTTTAAGATGATGCATAGTCACCTACCGTTCACGGATTTCCGCGGTCAACAGTCAGAGAAAGTCCGCTCGAAAATACATCAGCATATATGTGGTCCAGGAACCTGAAAAACTTCATTTTACAAATTGTCTTAATTTCTAATAATTTGCTGGCTGTTGTTGACGTCCTACCCGGCCAGTTTCAGATCTTCAGTGATGCCACAATCCCGCGATTGTACACTGTGTGGAAAGGCATGAGAGAAAGCCATCATGTGAGCTATGAGGACTCGCGCTATTGGCTAGGCAAGCATAAATTGATAAGGCTGGTCTTTGTTCCATTGGACTAACACGAGAACTGAGAGGCGCCTCCTGCACGAGGTTGGTCTGTGTGCAAGAATGTGTGTGCATTGTGCAGTGGGTATCTGCTATCTGGTATCCTTGGGACATACATACTCCCATTGACTTTTAAATGGTTTAAAGGTAAGGGTTATGGTTAGTGTAAGGGTAGGAGTTAAGGCAAGGGTTTAGGGAAGAGACGTCCCCGAATAGCACTTAATGTGTGCAGTGTTCACAATTTCCAGCAGAGGAAAAGTAACACATTGCTGAAATAATGGAATGACAAATAGCAGTCCAATATTATGCTACTATTAATTTTGAGAAACAAGTCATCTCAGAGAAAGACAAAAGCACGATAGATTAAATAGGCCAACACAAATGTACACCTCAAATTGGCCAGTGTTACCTAGTAGAGATTTTGTTCAGTATAACAATTCTAGTGTTGATTCAGGAGTTAAATTAACTATGTAAAGGCACTTACAGACAGATAAGCTGCAAAGGTCTCATAGACTTAAATGGGAGTAGGGTGGCAGGCAGCAAAACGCGAACAGTTTTGCAAGTCCCGCAGTTCTGGGTGTTCGCTCCTGTGAGCAGCTTCAGCATTCAAAGCAGCAAAATATGAAATTAGCTGACAATAACCAGGACCGCTGGTCTCTACACACGGTAAACAGATTCTCTTGCTGTTCAGTTGCTGTTTACCGCAGCCCGTGCGTAAGCGCTTTAAGAGTGATATTAACACGCAGTGGTGTTAAAGAACCCCACTGTTGGTGTTAACAACCAGTGTTGAGCGTGAGAGTGATTGTCCGTTTTACTCTGTGGAGAGTAAAACATTCCCATCAAACCATGCCCATCATTAAAATATTTCCCAGCATGCTCTACTGCAGGTCGATTTTTGAAGGATTGTTTTTCATGTCTATTTTTTTTGGGGGGGGGTCGTTCAAAACTCTGACGCAGTTGTAAAGTCAGCACATGTCAGTGCTGCTGTGATCTGCATTGCAAGAGACATACCAAATTATATCATTGATACAATTCCAATGTTTAATTTGCTTGATGTATCACCACATTTGCCTCAGATGATTTTTCTCCTCACTGCATCCAAGTTGCTTGACATGGGCGTCTCAAAGAGCTGTCAGTCAAGGCGAGCTCATGAATATAAGCTCCCCGCCCACTCAGGCTCTTTTCAAACTTCCTGGTAGTTAGCCATGAGAGAAAAAGTACCTTACAGAATGACTGTTCAGGACCTTTAACTCTAGCTAGATTCCAATAGCAATTACACATCACTTCGCAAGCCAGCATAATGTGACTGGCAGGCCTAATGTGGCCTGTGAGTTTTAGGCCACTGTATTAGGGTAAAACCCTGCCAATATAGACACTGGACCAGTGTTCAATTTAAAACGGTCAGTTTGGATTCAACACTGGAGAATTTGCTGTGTGGAATTTTGCATTATAATTATTAATAGTTAATCTGACATGTGAAAATTAGACTATACAATTATTAATCGATTTACCCTTAACAGTGTTTAACACTGTTATAGCTTACCATAAAATGCTACTGTTTTTTTATTCGATATTGTTTAAACTAAAGTGTAGCTTCTATGTTTGTTACAGCACAGCAAAATTAATGGTGTAAATTTAATTTAGAAAGTGTTAAATGTACACTATTTCCAGTGAACATATGAGTCCCACTGAACTGGTGTTAAAATAACACTTAAGTGTTAAAGATTTTACTCTATTTCAATGTTCCCCATTCAACTCTTAAAGTGTTCAACTTGGCCTCCTGAGTGGTGCAGTGGTCTAAGGCACTGCATCACAGTCCTTTTGGTGTCACCACAGACCTGGGTTCGACTCCAGGCTGTGTCACAACCGTCCATGACTGGGAGTCCCATAGGGCGGGGCACAATTGGCCCAGCGTCGTCTGGTTTAGGGAAGGGTTTGGCAGGGGGTCCTTTACTTGGCTCATCGTGCTCTAGCGACTCATTGTGGCGCCTGCAGGCTGACTTCCGTTGTCAGTTAAACAGCGTTTCCTCCGACACATTGGTGGGGCTGGATTCCGGGTTAATAAGAGGTACGGTTTTGCATGTCATGTTTCGGAGGACGCATGACTCGACTTTCGCCTCTCCCAAGCCTGTTGGGAAGTTGCAGCGATGAGACAAGATCGTAATCGATTGCAATTGGATCTCACGAAAAAGGGGGGTAAAAATATATTTTTGACGGTGCAAAAGAAATACCGTACATGTCTGTCATTGAATAACCACATGCCTTGATTTCATAGTGAACAAACACAATCTCTTTCATAAGTTATTTAAACAATAAAAGCTACTTTACAACATTTCTGAAAATGTATATGTAATGTTTTGGATACAAACCTCATATGCTGCAGCACAATACTGTATTGATTTATGCTATCCTCTTTTCTTTGTTGTTATTTTTTTAAATTTCAGGCAGATTTGATATCCTATGGCTGGGGCAGAGAACCCTGTTCCTGGAGTAGCGCAGGTTCTGCAGGATTTTGTTCCAACTGATTGCCTAAATTCAACACAACTGCTCTTCCAGTTGAAGTGCCTGCAGCCAGAGGCACAACTTTCACTGGGGACATGGGGGGCATATCCCCCCACATTCTGAAGTAGCATTTTTTTACCCCCTTTTTCAATCTTGTCTCATTGCGCCAACTCCCCAATGGGCTCTGGAGGCGAAGGTCGAAGGTCATGCATCCTCCAAAACACGACCTGCCAAACTATGCTTCTTAACCCCCGCTTCTTAACCTGGAAGCCAGCCGCACCAATGTGTCAGAGGAAACATTGTTCAACTGACGACCGAGGTCCGCCTGCAGGCGCCTGTCCTACCACAAGGAGTCGCTAGAGTGCGATGAGCCAAGTAAAGTCCCCCCCGGCCAAACCCTCCTCTAACCCGGACATTGCTGGGCCAATTATGGACCGCCCTATGGGACTCCCAATCACGGCCGGTTGTGATACAGCCTGGGACTGAACCCAGGTCTGTAGTGACGCCTCTAGCACTGTGATGCAGTGCCTTAGACCGCAGCGCCGCTCAGGGGGCCCTCTGTTACCCCCAGTTTTATCATTGGAATGTGAAACAAACGAGGCAACGGTGTGCTTTAAGACCATGCGGACGCCTCCGAGCAGTTGGATAGGCTGTTTGGAGTGTTTATCTGACTGGATAAAATAAAATATATATAACAATAATAATTATGTCCCCTACTTCTAAAACCATAGTTGCACCCCTGCCTGTGGCACTCCAGGACCAGGGTTGCCTACCCCTGTCCTATAGCTTGACTTTCCACTTGAGATGATGCATCCGGCATATTCCAGTCTCTCTCTCTCTCTAGAGTGGAGGCAGCAGAACTCAAGGTATGGAGGGAAATAGAGCGTGGGTAATACAGAGACACAGATCTTCCACTGCTTGAATGCAGCATTAACAATAGTCGGCAAAGCGTTCTCTTGTTTTCACCTTCACTTGACTGCTGCCATAATGCGCCATGGGGGTTGTGTAGTCGTCCCCCTGATTTTTGTGACACTTTTCTCCCCCTTCTCTCTGGCCCGGCCTCATTTAAATAGCTCATTCCATTTCTCCCGCATCCTCAGAGCAGTCATGAGAAATACGTGTTATCACAACACAAAACGTTGTCATTATTGCATCACACGGTCGTTAAACATATCAGGGTTTTTGAGAACAATATGGGAGCCTTAAGCCAGCCTTTGAACCCTTTTTGGCATATTATGAAATATACCCTACACTGTAAAAATGTGTCTTTGGATCAACCTATAATTACATCTGGTTACAAGTAAATTAGTTAGGTTTTCTCAAGGGAAAATACTACATTTGTTGAAACCAAACATAGGACTCAATGCCAGCTGTTTTATTGGATTATTACAGAACCTATAATATTATTTCCAGTTGGTGCAACCGATTTCTCCCAACACTTATTAACTTAATTTTCCTTTCTAATGATTAACAAATACAAACAAATATTTCCTGAGAACACAACTTTTTTTTCCCTTGCTCCAATTATATTTTTTACTTTGAAAATACCTATCCAAATGACCTCAACTGGGTTACAAGCAATTACATCAATTACATGTAAATCGAAATATTAAGTTGAACTAGATGGTAACTTTACATGAAGTTGTGGGGCTTACTTTAGGTCTTTAAAAATATTTTTGTGGTAGTGGAAGAAGTTTAACACGTTTTACCTTACTTTTTAAAGCAATGCTGTATATGACAGTGAATTTTGAAAGTATTCAAACCCCTTGACTTTTTCCACATTTTGTTACTGTCACGCCCTGACTATAGAGAGCTATTATTCTCTATGTTGGTTAGGTCGGGGTGTGATTAAGGGTGGGTCATCTAGGTGTATTATATTTCTATGTTGGCCAAGTATGGTTCCCAATCAGAGGCAGCTGTTTATCGTTGTCTCTGATTGGGGATCATATTTAGGTAGCCATTTCCCCTTTGTGCTTTGTGGGATCTTGTCTATGTATATTTGCCTGTGAGCATTATTATTTAGCTTCACGTTTCATTTGTTCGTTTTGTTCTTTTGTTCTTTTTAGTTTTCTATTCCAAAATAAAGGATGGAAACATACCACGCTGCATCTTGGTCTACTCCTTACAACGATCGTGACAGTTACGTTAACCTCTCTGGGATATTCGGGACGGTAGCGTCCCACCTCGCCAACAGCCAGTGACATTGCAGGGCGCCAAATTCAAAACAACAGAAATCCCATAATTAAAATTCCTCAAACATGCAAGTATTTTACACCATTTTAAAGATACACTTGTTGTAAATCCAGCCACAGTGTCCGATTTCAAAAAGGCTTTACGACGAAAGCACACCAAACGATTATGTTAGGTCAGCACCTAGTCACAGAAAAACACAGCCATTTTTCCAGCCAAAGAGAGGAGTCACAAAAAGCAGAAATAGAGATAAAATTAATCACTAACCTTTGATGATCTTCATCAGATGACATTCATAGGACTTCATGTTACACAATACATGTATGTTTTGTTCGATAAAGTTCATATTTATATCCAAAAATCTCAGTTTACATTGGCACGTTAATTTCAGTAGTTCCAAAACATCCGGTGATTTTGCAGAGAGCCACATCAATTTACAGAAATACTCATAATAAACATTGCTAAAAGATACAATTGTTATGCATGGAATTATAGATCCACTTCTCCTTAATGCAACCGCTGTGTCAGATTTCAAAAAAACTTTTCAGAAAAAGCACACCATGCAATAATCTGAGTACGGAGCTCAGACACAAAAACAAGCCATACAGATACCCGCTATGTTGCGAAGTCAACAGAAGTCAGAAATAGCATTATAAATATTCACTTAACTTTGATGATCTTCATCAGAATGCACTCCCAGTAATCCCAGTTCCACAATAAATGTTTGTTTTGTTCGATAAAGTCCATAATTTATGTCCAAATACCACATTTTTGTTCGCACGTTCAGTACACAAATCCAAACTCAGGAGGCGCGGGCAAGTCCAGGCGAAAGTTCAGAAGAAAAGTCATATTACAGTTCGTAGAAACATGTCAAACGAAGTATAGAATCAATCTTTAGGATGTTTTTATCATAAATCTTCAATACTGTTTCAACCAGAGAATTCCTTTGTCTGTAGAAATGCAATGGAACGCAGCTAACTCTCACGGGAGCCCGCGAGACTGAGCTCGTGGCACTCTGCCAGACCCCTGACTCAAACAGCTCTCATTCCCCCCTCCTTCACAGTAGAAGCATCAACCAAGGTTCTAAAGACTGTTGACATCTAGTGGAAGCCTTAGGAAGTGCAATATGACCCCATAGACACTGTATATTCGATAGGCAATGACTTGAAAAACTACAAACCTCAGATTTCCCACTTCCGGGTTGGATTTTTTCTCAGGTTTTTGCCTGCCATATGAGTTCTGTTATTCAAACAGTTTTAGAAACTTCAGAGTGTTTTCTATTCAAATCTAATTATATGCATATTCTAGCTTTTAGGACTGAGTAGCAGGCAGTTTACTCTGGGCACCTTTTTATCCAAGCTACTCAATACTGCCCCCCAGTCCCAAAGAAGTTAAAGCCTTATTCTAAAATTGATAAAATATTTATTTCCCCACATCAATCTACACACAATAGATTTTAGGAGATTTTAGCAAATTAACTAAAAATAAAAAACAGAAATACCTTATTTACATAAGTAGTCAGACCCTTTGCTATGAGACTCAAAATTGAGCTCAGGTGCATCCTGTTTCCATTGATCATCCTTCAGATGTTTCTACAACTTGATTGGAGTCTACCTGTGGTAAATTCAATAGAATGGACATGATTTGGAAAGGCACACATCTGTCTATATAAGGTTGCACAGTTGACAGTGTATGTCAGAGCAAAAACCAAGTCATGAGGTCAAAGGAATTGTCCGTAGAGCGCCGAAACAGGATTGTGTCAAGGCACAGATATGGGGAAGGGTACCAAAACATTTCTGCAGCATTGAAGGTCCCCAAGAACACAGTGGCCTCCATCATTCTTAAATGAAGAAGTTTGGAAACCCGAAGACTATTCCTAGAGCTGTCCGTCCGGCCAAACTGAGCAATCGGGGGAGAAGGGCCTTGGTCAGGGAGGTGATCAAGAATGCAATGGTCACTCTGACAGAGCTCCACAGTTCCTGTGTGGAAATGGGAGAATCTTCCAGAAGGACAACCATCTCTGCAGCACTCCACCAATCAAATCAAATCAAATGTATTTATATAGCCCTTCTTACATCAGCTGATATCTCAAAGTGCTGTACAGAAACCCAGCCTAAAACTCCAAACAGCAAGCAATGCAGGTGTAGAAGCACGGTGGCTAGGAAAAACTCCCTAGAAAGGCCAGAACCTAGGAAGAAACCTAGAGAGGAACCAGGCTATGAGGGGTGGCCAGTCCTCTTCTGACTGTGACGGGTGGAGATTATAACAGAACATGGCCAAGATGTTCACATGTTTATAGATGACCAGCAGGGTCAAATATTAATAATCACAGTAGTTGTCGAGGGTGCAACAGGTCAGCACCTCAGGAGTACATGTCAGTTGGCTTTTCATAGCCGATCATTCAGAGTATCTCTACCGCTCCTGCTGTCTCTAGAGAGTTGAAAACAGCAGGTCTGGGACAGGTAGCACGTCCGGTGAACAGGTCAGGGCCTTTATCAGGCCTTTATGGTAGAGTGGCCAGACGGAAGCCACTCCTCAGTAAAAGGCACATGACAGCCCGCTTGGAGTTTGCCAAAAGGCACCTAAAGACTCTCAGACCATGAGACACACGATTCCCTGATCTGATGAAACCAAGATGAAACTGGCTTGAATGCCAAGTGTCACATCTGGAGAAAACCTGGCACCATTTTTACGGTGAAGCATGGTGGTGACAGCCTCATGCTCTGGGGATGTTTTTCAGAGGCAGCGACTGGGAGACTAGTCAGGATCGAGGGAAAGATGAACGGATCAAAGTACAGAGAGATCCTTGATGAAAACCTGCTCCAGAGCACTCAGGACCTCAGACTGAGGCGAAGGTTTACCTTCCAAAAAGACAACAACCCTAAGTACACAGCCAAGACAACACAGGAGTGGCTTCGGGACAAGTCTCTGAATGTCCTTGAGTGGCCCAGCCAGACCCCGGACTTGAACCCAATCAAACATCTCTGGAGAGACCTGAAAACAGCTGTGCAGCTACCCTCCCTATTTAACCTGACAGAGCTTGACAGGACCTGCAGAGAAGAATGGGAAAAACTCCCCAAATACAGTTGTGCCAAGCTTGTATCATCATACCCAAGAAGACTCGCGGCTGTAATCGTTGCCAAAGGTGCTTCAACAAAGAACTGAGTAAACCGTCTGAATTCTTATGTAAATTTTATATTTCAGTTGTTGTTGGGATTTTTTAGCACAATTTTCCAAATCACTGTTTTTGCCTTGTCATTATGGGGTATTGTGTGTAGATTGATGAGGGGGGAAAAACGATTTAATACATTTTAGAATAAGACTGTAATGTAATAAAATGTGGAAAAAGTCAAGGGGTCTGAATACTTTCCGAAGTATTGACTCCTCCACCTCCCGCCTGCTGTGTACTGGTAGAGTCCTCCTAGCTAGCTAGCACACAGTGTCCTTCGCTCCTGCCTGCCGTCGCTGTCGTTAAGAGAACTGTGGGAAAGCAGTGCCCGACAGGCAGGGGTGAAGTACACTGTCTACCGGTGTCCTAGCTATTGTTAGCTAGCTAGCTACCTAGCCCGCCTGCTATGTACCAAAGCCTTAGCTAGCTAGCACCCAGTGTCCTAAACGCCTGCCGAACACCTGCCCTCGCCGTCGTTAAGAGAACTGAGGGAAAACAGTGCCAGACTGTCTACCGGTATCCTAGCTATCGTTAGCTACATAGCTACCTAGCTCGCCTGCGGTGTAGAGGAGTCTTAGCTAGCTAGTACCCAGTGTCTTAAACGCCTGCTGAACACCTGACCAGCTGAGTGTTAATTTACCTCTTTGTTACACTGAAAAACCAACACTAGGTAACACTGGACAATTTGCTGGGTACAAATAGTATCATACAGGTACAGTTAAAATATTCTCATACCTATCTTTTTAAACTGAGCATGACATCTTCATGCGTGTGTGTGCGCGCTAAATTTTAAACACTGAGGTAAACACTAATGCTCAAGGCACTATTTAAAAGAAAAATATTTATCCAGATTCCTTCTTGCCTTCGAAAGAATCCTTCTTGCCTTCCAAAGAATAATCTAAGAACCCTTTCTTTCAAAAACGGTTCTTAGAAGAAAATGCTTCTTGGTAGAACCCTACCCCTCTGCAAATAACCTTTTTGGAACCCTTTTTTCTAAGAGTGCATTTTCATATTGCTGACAACAGGTGTTTCCAGAGTACCGGCGTCTGAGGCTAACTGAGCATTAACACCATCAAAGTTAACTCTCAAAGGCTTATTTCCTATCAGCCAATTATGCTAAATGTTCTGAACTGTCAGTATAAATATAGGAGAAATAACAAAGAGCAGATTAGTTTATTCTGTGATCTGCCGGTAAGACTGTTTTTCTCTCATCTTGCTCTGTGAGAGGCATTGGTTTTGTCTCCACACCGGCTGGCAGTGGTTTGCTGTTGTGGGTGTGTTATCCAAACTGAGATGTCACCTAAATATATTAAGTTGGATGTTTGGGGTTGGGTAAGCGCAGGCCTAGAACCAGTTCGCCCTGGCCCCTAAATTGACCTTTACTCTAGGTAAAAAGCAAAACTGGCGTAACATCAGAATTTAGTGGTAACGCACGCGCAAGCACACACAAACAGTGTCATTATGACTATACATACAGAGGTACATTCTTTGAGATACAGTGATGTATGACCTATTTTTGCAGAGACAGAATTTTGCTTTCATAATGATGCTTTTGCGTTTGTGTGTGTGGCCCAGGCTGTGCTTACCAATATTATACATTTAGATGATGCAGTGCGACATGGCTTGAATCTTGAAAGGAAGTGCTATGCTGGTTTCTGGTAAATACTACTGTCGCATGCTCACTTCACAAACCATTAGAAAGACCATTAGAAAGGTTGCCAGTGGCTTCTTCTGCTGATCCAAAAGTGCAGGAAAGGGGAACCTATCGTGACACTGTGGTTGAAAAATAAGGGTTATTGGAAAAGAGGACCTGTATTACACTGTAAAAAGTGGGATGACGCTGTTGTTCATCTGAAGTGATTTTACTGATTGGAATGATTGAAAAGTACGCTTTGGTCGGTTAAACCTTTTCTAGTTAATTTGTCTGAAATCAAATGACAAATTAGACAGATCAATGTCAGTTTTAAAATTTAATTAAAACTTCTAAATTGCTTTAGACACCTCATGCGCATACGCAATATCAGTGGGTGCGATGTAGCGGCGGCAGCCTATCATAAGAGTTGGAGGCGTGGCTTATTGGGGACGTGGCTTCCAGGTTGTTGTTTTTTTGCCCACTCGACAGACTGAACGTCATTCTAGTTCATTTGTTCTATTGTTGTCAACATTTAAACGTAACCTTATACACCGCCAGTATCTGCACTTGCTCAATACTTGCATAAACATATGTGACAAAGTGTAAATGCGCGTTGGCACTGTTCTTCATCTGAAGTGTTTTTACTGACTTGTAGAGGCTTTGGTTTGTTCAACCTATTCTAAGTTGATAGATCAATGTGTTTTTTAACTGAATTGAAGTTTCTAAATTGCTTTCAACACCTCAAGTAAATGCGCATTGCATAGTGGTGAGGGCAGTGTAGCACCGGCAGCCTATCAGAAAAGGAGGTGTGGCTTATTTGGGCTTGTTATTTTTAGTCACCCAATCAGAGTGAATGTCATTCAAATGAATCTGTTCTGTGGTATTCTTGTCATAGACTCTTACTTGTATACTACACACACTGAATCTCTAATGATACTTGCATAAGCTAGTGATGGGCATTCCGGCTCTTTTCAGTGAGCCTCAGCTCACCAAAAAAAGCCGGCTCTTTTGGCTCTAAAACGGCTCTTTAAAAAAAATAAAAAATAATAATCAAATTAAACAGTTTGCGATAGTTTGACTATGATTGGTGTTAAAACAATTCTAATTAAATTATTAAATGAAATCATACTCTACCTTAACCACGATGTATTTAAAAATGCATTGGTTTGTTATGAAAAATAATGCTATTAAACATTTGCATTTAACTTTAACTTTAAAAATGTTTTATGTATATAAACAAAGTGCATATAAATCTAACCATTCAAATCAAATACAATCTGAACAGCATAATAGAATATTGCACCATAAAGAAAAATTAACAACAAATTGCAAAACTGCAGCATCCCACAAATTGAAATAAATGTAAAAAAGCAGGATGCTATTACACATGTGCATTTAAAGTATAACTTTTTTAATGTATGTAAACAAAGTGCATATAAAGGTAACAATTCAAAACGAATACAATCTAAACAACATAATAATAGAATATTGCACCATACCAAAGTTAAATAAATAACAATGTGCAAAACTGCAGCATCCCACTTAAAACATTAAACTGGTCCCTCTTTTCTCTCTCTTCTTAATTGCCATGTTATAACCAGCAGCGCACAGCAATGCTAACCATATTTTGCTTTTATGAGAGATTTGCATTCAGAAATGCAAGCTGCCTCACTTTCGAGGGGCTGATGCGGTTTCTTCTCTCAGTAATTATTTGTCCCGTTTTTGAGAAGACCCTCTCAGAGAGTAAATGTGGCCACTATGCAGAGTCTCCCTGTCATGACTTTAGTAAGCCATGGGTAGACAGAGGCCTTATTCTTCCACCAGCTCAGAGGATCTGCAGATCTTTGGAAGAGGGACTCCTCCAAATAGGATCGGACCTCCGTTATGGCATCTGCTGAGGTATTCCTTCGTGCTGCATCCCCAGTTGCTCTCTCGACAAACAGCATCCTAACAGCAGACGTTTGTGGCAGTCCTGCTGGTGCTTCTGTTCCATCTGATCCCTCTTCTTCCTGTTGCCCTGGTGCCTGAGCCAGCTGACTGCTGGGGCTGTCCCTCCCTGCTGCTGAGGTTATTCTTTGAAGAGCCTCATCAATCGCTCTGGCATCACTGAAGGCTAACTTCTTAAACCTGGGATCAAGTGCAGCGGTTTCTGATTGCACGTGATTATATTCCATTCTGTGGAACTTTCTGTCCATTGATGAACATAGGGTGTCCATCAACTCTGTCACATGTCCTGTGGTTACATTTGCTTTTCTCTGGCGGCTGGCTGTGATTTGCTGCAGACCCTTACACAGGAGTATAATTTGAGGCTGTCACATAGCTGAAAAGAGAGAACAGTAACTTATTAGTCCAGGTTCATGTTTTGTCTACTGATACTACTTTCTCATCTACTGCTCATATACATATATAATACTGGATTAAATAATGATGTAGTAATAACTGCTTACTGTACCTCTCTCCACTGATCTCCACAGTGACCTGCTCAAAGGGTTCCAGGACTCTGCACACCTCCTCCACCACCTCCCATTCCTCTTGGGTCAGAGCATCAACAGGTGCATTGACAATGGCCAGGGTAGAGATGATGGCATCCTTTGACTCAAGAAACCGCTTCAACATATAACATTTTGAATTCCACCTTGTAGTGCAGTCTTGTTTAGGCCTTAGCTCAGGCATCCCTATCTGGCGTTGTGTAGACTTTAGTTTTTCAGCACCTATTGTGCTCCTGTGGAAGTATTCCACAGCTGCTTTCACTTTGTCCACAGTGGGCTTCATCACCTTCAGAGCATCGTTTACAATCAGGTTGATTGTGTGGGCAAGACATGGATGATGGGTCCATTTTAACATTTTCATGCTGTATTGTCGCTAACACAACAGACCACTTTTCCATCTACTTGCCATTCTCTGGCCACTCTCAACTGTTACTCTGCCAAGTTTTCTGAGGTGTGTCTGTCGCTGAACTCAAAGCAGTCCAGAAGACAGCTAGACATCGAAAAATCTTCAATTAAGTGACATGTAACCGACATGGAAGAAGTGGTTACCCTTGATGTCCAGCAGTCAGTGGTAAGGCAAACTGCAGTAGCTTTTTGGACTCTTCCCGCACTGAAACCTGTGTGCTCTCGTACAGTTGTGGAATAAGTGATTTTGAAAGGGTTTTCCTGCCTGGAATTGTGTACATTGGATTTAGACTATTGCTATGATTTCTAAAACCTCTGTCCTCCACGATCGAAAATGTCTGGAAATCGGTGACAATCATTTTAGCCAATGCAATATCAATTTGGCCTAGTTTTTCTACAGACATAGACTTTGGCATAAACTGGTCCATAGAAGACTGCGTTGCTGTGGGTCGCGGAGTAGGCCTACTTAACTGAGTGGATACATCTCCACGTGTGGAGGTGCTGGCTCCACCACTATCACTAACAGGCCCGCTAGTTTCTCGAATCTTCGCTACAGCTAGCTTCACAGTTGGGTGCATAGTTCGCATATGCTGGTGTAGGTTGTGCGTAGAACCGGCTTTATATGAGATTTTGTTTGGCAAATTCTACACTGTGCTCTAACATTGTCTACATTATTAAAATGCATCCAAATGCTACTGTGCTTCCGACTAATTTTCCAGCTGTTGTTCTCACAGCTGCCCTTCCTCTCTCTCCTCGGCTGCTAAGTGTGTAACTGTGAGTTGGCTCGGCCCTCCCTCACGCATCTTTGGTTCATTGGTTGACACTGTGTGTCTGATTGACAGGAACAACAGGCGAGGCTGTTAGTCTGAGCAGACAGTCAGAACAAATGTGTGTGCGCTTGAGCATTTAGGCCTATATTCTTATTCTTTTTTTTCATTCTTTGAATTAGTTAATTATATTCATATCTTAATTTGTTTATATTTTTATAAATAGATTCGGCTCTTCTGATATGCAAGCCGGCTCCCAACGTTCACCTACAAGAGCCGGCTCTTAGAGCCGACTCGTTCTCGAACGACCCATCACTAGCATAAGTGCATGTGTTACTTAGAAACCAGGTCAAGGCTGCCATTGAGAAATCACCATTTGGCTTTATTGTGACCTATAAATGTGAAAACGTTAAGTGAAAATCAGTTTGGAGTGAATGTTTCATGTCATTGAAGCACTGTAAATTCTAGGTAATTCCAAAGTTAAACATCTACTTGGCGCAAGATAAGAATGGGTTGTATTTACAGGAAATATTATATTGCATTTAACCTATTATTTTGATTGACATGGAATTGATGTAATTGCTTGTAACCCAGTTGAAGTAATTTGGATAGGAAGTTCTAAAGTGAAAAATAAACTTGGAGCAAGATTTTAAAAAAAAGGGTTGTATTTACAGGAAACATAACATTTTATGCAAGAGTTCCCACTTTAAATATTATACATTTTTCTTATTAGTGGGGCTTGCGAAGCATTTCAAATCCTCACTTTACCTTTTTAACATACTTCTGACTTATTCGTGTGATTGTGAAGCAACACATTACTGTTATTCGTCATACTTCAATTACTTATTATTATTCCCACCTCTACTCCTCCCATAGTATTTATGCAAAACATACAATTTTCACTTTATAACCTGCAGAGAGGTCTAACTTGAAAAAAATACTAATTTTAACATGGAGGTCTATGGTGACCAAAATATGATATTTTTGAAAACACTGCCATTCACACCTTTTAAGAGACAAACCCAAAAAACACTTCAAAATGTGTGCCATTTCAACAAGTTAGACCAAAATCTTTGTCTACTTCTCTGGTACTTAAAGGGTAGGTAGCATAAACATAATGACATGTAACATATGGATTTGCATTAATATACACATCAAAACTCCCAGTGCAAAGTTACACCTCACTTTTCTATTTTTGTAGTTAGTACATAAAACTGATCAGAATTCTGAAGAATGCCGAAATCATGTTGGAAAATGTTTTTACGGAGTGGAATGTAATATGGAGGACCCAACAAGACAGCCTATAATAACCTATAATGTAAACTCAAATAGAAATAATTTTAAATTTATAACTTCATATTAAACCAAATCGTTTGGACTCGTGACCAATAGTTTCAATTGAATTTTCAGCCAACTTATAAGCAAATACTTTATGAATTGATTGTTACAAATCAACTTGCAAGGTTTCCTGCCAATTAGCCTGCTAACGTTACATTAGCACTGAATGAGTCAGCTGCTATCAATACTTAGCTTACAGCTACATTAAACTAAATCAACGTATTTGCCATCTAACTAAATATCGAAGAATGTTAGCTTTATGCAGTTATCTTAGCCAGCAAGCTAGCCAGCCAGCTAACGTTAATTATTTAGCCAAATAATGTTAGCTATTAGCCTAGCAAGCCCAGCCTACCAGTATGAATACGGTCGACATGCTAGAGCCCAACTACTGGAGATCAGTTAGAACACAACTAACACAACATAACTAAAACATAACCGCAGATCAAAGGAGCAGAGACTTACAGATTGACGGCTGCGGCCCATCCAATGGTAAGGGTCAGGGAAAATCCAATAAATATAGCGAGAAAAGTCCAAAATAGATAGATTCCAGATGTCCGTCAGCTAAAGCACTAGCTCTAAGCCAAGGTGGAAAAAGGTACAAAACTCCCATAGCCTACTTCAGAGAACATTCCGAAACATTGACAAAACAAAAAGGAGAACAGACGAGGTACCATGGTAAGAAGGCACCAGAGCCTGCAGTGCTAAAGGGTTCCCAGTAGATAACACAGCCACAAAAGTTTCTGAAGCGCATGAGGTGTGGCTAACGTTAGGCAGCTTGAGCTCGCTACTGAGCAAGCAAACAAACTCATTAGCACAGAGTAGATCCTCCATATGACGTTGAGAAATAGTACATTGCGGGTAGTTCCAAAGATATCTGGAAATAGGTGAATATGTAAAAACACCAAAACATAACTATGTTTGTAATTATAGGTAGATCATGACTACTAATTAATTAAGTATTTGACCATACTGTGTTGTTACTTTGGTGAGTAAAACAGATGATTCCTACCCTTTAAGGCCTCTAGAAGTGCAAATGATATAAAACACCAAATATTAATTCATATGCTGTAATGTGTAAACACTTTCCCTTAGTGATGGGGAAATTAAGCTTCCTGAAGCATTGCCTTTTTGTCATCTCCCGAAACCAATGAGCGATTATGTTTTGTCATTTCGGTGACCATCGTTGGTCACCGACATTCAAAGTGTGTTGCATTATGGGGATAAAAATTGTCTGACTTATGCCAACAACCATGTGAGCTAAGGTCATGAAGTTTCGGCTGCGGTCGACTTAAACTTTCTGCAGTTTCTCCTCATGAGCTGCAACTCGCATCTGTTGACTGCATTGTAACCAACCTGATTGGTTAACAAATAGTGCCTCCCACAATGCAGTCAACAGATGCGAGTTGCAGCTCATGAGGAGAAACTGCAGAAAGTTTAAGTCGACCGCAGCCGAAACTTCATGACCTTAGCTCACATGGTTGTTGGCATAAGTCAGACAATTTTTATGTGTTGTGTTTTTGTGACTGAAACAGAAGCAATTTTCCCATCAAAATCTGTGAGTTTAAGCTAGAGATACAGTATCATACATAGGCTGTGTCTCAATCCACTGCATCCACCTATGTCAGCCTTCTGCATCTGTGGTGGAAGGTGGCCGAGGTACAGCGGTGTTTGTCAGACAATGAGACATCCCGAAAATGGGTTTTCTCACGAAAATGTCTGAGGGTGTCAAACGGTTTTTCCTACGAACTAACATGACCACTCTATGGAAAGGTGAGACTCTCACGGACACAATGGTATTTTCCGACCCCCACAAGTGTCACAATACTCATCTGAATATAACCAGTACTGGTTTAAAAAATGTATGGAAGTATGGAGGTAGTTTTGTTTTCCTTAGCTTTCTTATACACTGAGTGAACAAAGCATTAAGGACACCTGCTCTTTCCATAACATAGACTGACCAGGTGAATCCAGATGAAAGCTATGCTCCCTTATTGATGTCACTTGTTAAATCCACTTCAATCAGTGTAGATGAAGGGGAGGAGACAGATCAAATAAAGATTTTTAAGCTTTGAGACAATTGAGACATTGAGAGCGGTTTGTGTCAAGAACTGCAATGCTGCTGGGTTTTTCACACTCAACAGTTTCCTGTGTGTCTCAAGAATGGTCCACCACTCAAAAGACATCCAGCCAACTAGGCCAAACTTTGGGAAGCATTGGAATCAAGAGGGCCCAGCATCCTTGTGGAACGTTTTCGACACCTTGTAGAGCCCATACCCCGATTAACTGAAGGCTGTCCTGAGGGCAGGGAGGGGTGTATGGACTGATTCAGCGGGGTTGGGTTAAATGCAGAAGACACATTTCAGTTGAATGCATTCAGTTGTACAACTGACTAGGTATCCCCCTTTCACTACTGCGGCTATTTGATCATAATGTAGGCATAATGTAGCTGTTCTGTCATTCAGCCTACAGTAGCAGTCAATGTGTGATGTTCAATGTAGGCCAACATTCCATGAGAATTTAAAAAAAAACATGCAGGGCTTGACAATAACCTGTTTATCTACATCGAATCAAATTATATTTGTCACATGCGCAGAATACAACAGGTGTAGACCTAACAGTGAAATGCTTACCATTAACTAATAATGCAGTTTAACAAATAATTAAAGAGCAGCAGTAAATAACAATAGTGGGGCTATATACAGGGGGTACCGGTACAGGGGGTACCGGTACAGAGTCAATGTCAATGTGCGAATGGCACCTAATGCAAATAGTCTGGGTAGACAGATTAGCTGTTCAGGAGTCTTATGGCTTGGGGGTAGAAGCTATTCAGGAGCCTCTTGGACCTAGACTTGGCGCTCCGGTAACGCTTGCCGTGCGATAGCAGAGAGAACAGTCTATTACTAGGGTGACTGGAGTCTTCGACAATTTTTAGAGCCTTCCTCTGAAACCGCCTGGTATAGAGGTCCTGGATGGCAGGAAGCTTGGCCCCAGTGATGTACTGGACCGTACGCATTACCCTCTGTAGTGCCTTGCGGTCGGAGGCCGAGCAGTTGCCATACCAGGCAGTGATGCAACCTGTCAGGATGCTCTCGATGGTGCAGCTGTAAAACCTTTTGAGGATCCGAGGACCCATGCCAAATCTTTTCAGTCTCCTGAGGGGGAATAGGTTTTGTCATGCCCTCTTCACGACTGTCTTGGTGTGCTTGGACCATGTTAGTTTGTTGCTGATGTGGACACAAAGGAACTTGAAGCTCTCGACCTGCTCCACTACAGCCCCGTCGATGAGAACGGTGGCGTGCTCGGTCCTTCTTTTCCTGTAGTCCACAGTCATCTCCTTTGTCTTTATCATGTTAAGGGAGAGGTTGTTGTCCTTACATCACACGGTCAGGTCTCTGACCTCTTCCCTATAGGTTGTCTCATCGTTGTCGGTGATCAGGCCTTCCACTGTTGTGTCATCAGTAAACTTAATGATGGTATTGGAGTTGTGCCTGGCCATGCAGTCATGAGTGAACAGGGAGTACAGGATGGGGCTGAGCACACACCCCTGAGGGGCCCCTGTGTGGAGGATCAGCGTGGCGGATGTGTTGTTACCTACCCTTACCATCTGGGGGTGGCCCGTTTATTATAAATCCCGCTATTTCTTAGAAACTTCCGGTTTAGAGTCCCGCTCCTTGAAAGTGGCAGCTCTACCCTTTTGCTCAGTGCGAATGTTGTCTGTAATCTATGGCTTCTGGTTGGGGTATGTACATACAGTAACTGTGGGACCAACGTCCTCGATGCACTTATTGATAAAGCCAGTGACTGATGTAGTGTACTCAATGCCATCGGAAGATGTACTTCAGACAAGATGACTGAAAATGTTGTGTTGTTTGATACAAGAAACCACTTCACAAAATAAAATGCATAAATTATTCCCATACCATTATTACAGAGAATCAGACAAATGATGCTACCTTCTACCTTCTGCCTATTGGCTACTTAGCTTATCAAGCCTGTCTCAGTATACAACACACAGCTCTGATTGTTTACGCCGCACTGGTCTGTGTAGCGTTTGGGCTGAGTTGTGCGTGTCAATGCAATAGAATCCTACTCTGATGTTTTCAGCATACAACAAAATGTCTTGCATAGTTAGTTTGGCTTCGGTATGTTGCATTGAAAGTGGCTAATATTGCGTTGATTCGATCACAATTGCCTCAGTAAAGTGTTAACGGAAAACCCTAGATCAGTGATCACCAGCCTTTTCTGAGTGAAGATCATTTTCTGAGTCAAAATGCCGAGATCTACCCAGACTCTTTTTACAACTTAAAAACATAAGCCTTTGCAAAATTAACCAATTAAAAGTAGTACTGTTGCAATGAGGTTTGTGCAGTAAGCTATAGTCCCAATACATTATCACCACATATTGGCTTTGCTTGAATTGCCCTGCCAATTAATTGTTGTTTGGGCAATTTTTTGAAATTATATTTCAACATTTGAGTTAGGCTATTTGATCACACCAGTAATAGATCCGTTGTTGTATTACTTATGAGTCACAGCTGAGTGAGCATACATTTAAATCATTTGCTTTTTATTTTCCTGTGATGATGGTGGCTGTGTCTGATGGTCAGTTTCAGCGGAGGGAGAGAGCAGCAGACTGAGGGTCCGCCTCTCAACATCCCTCTGTTCTCCATTTCCTTCACTGACACTGAACAAAAAGGGACACCGTCTTCCAGTTGATGGTGAAACTCTTGTCACACCGCAATTTCTGCCTCATGCACAAATTCATGTTGTTACTAATATGAACAGAGAATGTAAATATTCCTCGATATTAAAAAAGACATATGCCGCTAATAATAACATCGCAAGCCTATCGATATACTATCCTACTCATTCATTACTGCTGCAGTGCTTGTTGTAGCGCTGAGTGGAAATAGGAAAAACGTTATGGCTTATAAAAGCATTGAATACAAAGTGTTGACAGTGCTGAGTAAGAACATGAACTCACTCGTTGACAGTTTCTCTCTAGTCATGGTTTTAAAAAGTGTCACTCGTGCTCCCTCTCCGGCCTCTAGCTCAGCAGGCTGCTCGTTATGGCGCACACCTGCCACCATCGTTACATGCATCAGCGCATAATGACACTCACCTGGACTCCATCACCTCCTTGATTACCTGCCTTATTTATGTCACTCGCTTTGGTTCTTTCCCCGGGCGTTATTGTTTCTGTTTGTTGTCTGTGTGTTGTTCTTGTTTTGTAGTATGTTTTCATTTATTTATTATATGATTCACTCCCTGAACTTGCTTCCCAGCGCACATGTTACAAAAAGTATACATTTTGCCGTAGCTTTGGCCAGTGGTAGGGCTATTGTGCACTCTCCAGAGTTTGTACCTTCAGACACATGAAACGGTTCAAAACGGCAGCTGAATCGGGTGCACCTACTGTACCACCAAGACGAATAACAAAAAAAAGGCTTTATCGTTGGGTTTTTTACAGAAATGTCGACTAGGAATGTGATCGACCGGTTGTTGACCACTGCTCTAGAAAGTTGAGTGAAGTTCAATATTGTGCTTCTCTCTGTGGGCTGATATTTATTCTGCACTGCTGTCCTGGGGAGCTGCAAGGCAGTCTCAGGTTACTGCACAACCGCGCACACTTTAGTGAGGACAATGGTTGTAGGTAGAACCATGTACAGGAGGTTCTATGAAGAACCTTACATATACAAAGACCTAGCCCTCAAAAGTTTCCCTATGGGAACAAACCAAAAAAAACTATATGGTTCTACTTAGCAGTGTATCTGTTCTTTTGCCAATATTTGTGTAGGCCTGAGAGCAATTTAAATTCAAACTGCTGCTATTTAGTGCATGAGTTGAGCCAGTACTCATCTGTTAAAGAATACTGGCTCTAAAATATGAACACCCGTACTGTAAAATGGGTATCTGCAGCTAAAATAAGTACCCACATTTATTTCATTCCACTTCAAGCACTGCTGTAATTTAAAGTTATATAGAGAATCTCAATGAAAACATTGTATTGACAGGTTATTTTGTCAACACCCTAGAAACTGGATTGTTTAATGTAGCAGAAAAACATGAATCACCTTGAAAAATCCACAGTAAAACGATTTTGATATGAATCTTTTAATCAGTTAGATATTCCTCGCCAGAGAGCCATCTTTTGACAGTACATTGCAACGGTCAAAATGAACAACGTGACTAAAGCAGAATGAGATTTGTCTCTATCTTAAAAACAGATTGTTGTCTTTCCTAAATGCCAGCCAGGAGTAAGTCCACCAAATGCTGTGCTTCAGACGACGGCCCCGAGGGACCTGGACACACGCACACACGCACACACACATCTGTTGTGTGTAGTCCACACGCCAAGGGTCACTGTGGACCAAGTCTAACAGCATCTCCCTTAAGCTTTAAAGACCTATAGGTTTGGCCTCAAAGTCACATTGGGGACTGGCATGGCATCTGTCCCCAAACCATGAGCCAACGGCTGGGGTGAGGGAGGGAGGACCAGGTCCTGTAGCCCAGATAAAGACAGCCTCCCCTGTCCATGGCAGTAGGGGACTGGGGGGCATGCCTTTGGGTTCAGCTGAAGACTGCTGATAATAATCCACATGGGTGTGAAAAGCCTTAATCAGAATACCACATTGGGGTAAGGAAAGACCTGCAGGAGAACGAGGCCTAGGAAAACAAGATTAAAATGAGTCTGTGCTCAATGCTCAGGACTATAACGCATTACGGAAGCCATAATCCATTGCACTGCTGCTACTTCTACTACTGTATGTCATTACCATTTTTACACAGAGAAAATGTTATACGGCGAATGCTCTAGCCTTCATGAGTACACTTCTGCTAAGTTTTCTACTAACGCTAATTGGTTTGCTGTAAACAAATCAAGCCATTCTCGTTCATTGAATTTAATATTGGATTTAATAATGTAGTGTTTATTTAATAGGATTTTAAATCGAGCCAGTTTACTGTCTCAGCGAACAAGCACTTTGCTTTTCTTTCCTTATCATTCCACTTGTATAATCAACATTTTAATTCAACAATCAAAGGAGTTAAGGGTCACTTTATTACATGAACCAGTGAGGTGAATCAAATAAATTCTGGGCTCATGGATAGTCCAGGGTATAGTGTATTATAATTAATAAAATGTGATATGCTTTACTGACTGTTCAATTTATATGGCAAATAATTGGATGTATACCTCACAGTTAGTACTTACAGGGGATTTATACACCAAATGATAGCTTATGTGTAATATGAAAAAGTAAATGAGGTAATTAATGTCGCTTATTGTAACATTTCATTGAATAACACAATAGCTGTGACATAATATGAAAAATATAAAAACTGTGAAAGTATTAACCGTACGACGTACACAGTCAAGCTCAATGTCAGTTTACCAGTGATGTACTGTATGCAGGTCAGCTGTGAGGCGTCAGCTGGAGTAGAGGAGGTTACACCTGTCAGTGCCCATGGGCCTCTTTCTTTCTCTCTGTCTCTCTCCCTCCCTCCATACATCCCGCTCTTTCTAGCTGGAAGTGCAGGAACCCCTCACCCCAGATAGATCCAGGCTGCGTCAGCCAGTCCAGCTCAGCCATGCGTGTCCTACTCCGGGAATTCACTCCGGGAGCTTCCGTTACATCCCTCTCTCTCTGTCTCTCTGTCTGTTATTAACCTCACACATTGCTATGTCTCTTCCCTTTCTCTCTCACAGTGACTGCCCTCTCACTTTTTCTTTCCCTCCCTCCATCTCTTTATCATTATCTCCTCATGCTCTCTTCCACTGGTCTCTCTGTATCTCTGTCTGTTGTCTCTTCCTCTCCTCTCTTTGCATCTACATTATCTCTCTACCCACTTCCCTCATTCTCTCTCTTTCTCCCTCATTCTTACCGAGCTCTCTCTCCCTCTCTGCGACCTTAGTCACCCCAATCCCTCTCAACAGTAGTCCAACAGGAGTGAGCGAATCCGGTGGTGACGGTGAAAATGAAGTAGGAATGTGTAGCCTTGGCTTGTTGATGGAAACCCTGCCATTAGGCCCTGGCCCAGAAAGGTTGAGAAACAGAGCGTAAACAATGGCTCTCCCAAAGGAGGCCACTCACTTCCTGGATGGGATGCGAGGCACACACACACACACACACACACCGGCAAAAATCATCACATTCATCATCAGCTGTGTACACACACACACACATATTCTGTAGTAAGAATTCATTACTTTTTGTGAAAAAATTGCCCTACCATCTAACCCTGCACCCATTAAAACCGCACCACCATTCCACTACTTTGGCCCTATCTGATCGTACTCCAGGCCAGCAGCCTGGGAGGACGGGACAACATCGTTCAAAACATCTTGTAACTCTTCTGCTGTAAAATCTCGTACACTCAAATACTTTTCTGCAGCTGCCACCACATTATCTATCCTTTTATGATTTACCTTCAATTCCTGTGGTACAATTGACAACCATGGCCATAAATGCCCCCCCAAAAAACTTACTGAAGCTCATGTTATTCCTATCACTCTCTATTGGCCTTGGCCTAATCACAGAGATCCTCTCAGGATCTCTCACCCTGGACCCATCTTCCTCTACTACTCTCTCCACTGCCTCAGCAAATGACATCTTCTGCACTACTCTGATCCTGGCAACCTCAACTTCTCACTGGACACTTCTCACAGACAGTGTCTTCTCTGATGAAGCAGATGCTAAGCTACAGGACTGTTTTGCTAGCACTAACTGGAATATGTTCAGGGATTCTTCCGATGGCAGTGAGGACTACACATCAGTCACTGGCTTCATCAATAAGTGCATCAATAACATCGTCCCCACAGTGACTGTACGTACATACCACAACCAGAAGCCAAGGATTACAGGCAACATCCACACTGAGCTAAAGGGTAGAGCTGCCGCTTCCAAGGAACGGACTCTAACCCAGAAGCCTATAAGAAATCCCGCTATGCCCTCTGATGAACCATCAAACAGGCAAAGCGTCAATACAGGACTAAGATCGAATCGTACTACAACGGCTCCGACGCTCGTCAGATGTGGCAGGGCTTGCAAACTATTACAGACTACAAAGGGAAGCACAGCCGAGAGCTGCCCAGTGACACGAGCCTACCAGATGAGCTAAATTACTTCTATTCTAATTTCGAGGCAAGTAACACTGAAACATGCATGAGAGGATCAGCTGCTCCAGACGACTGTGTGATCACGCTCTTCGCAGCCAATGTGAGTAAGACCTTTAAACAGGTCAACATTCACAAGGCCGGAGATCCAGACGGATTACCAGGACGTGTACTCCAAGCATGCGCTGACCAACTGGCAAGTGTCTTCATTGACATTTTCAACCTCTCCCTGTATGAGTCTGTAATACCAACATGTTTTAAGCAGACCACAATAGTCCCTGTGCCCAAGAAGACTAAGGTAACCTGCCTAAATAACTACCGACCTGTAGCACTCACGTCTGTAGCCAGGATGTGCTTTGAAAGTCTGGTCATGGCTCACATCAATACCATGATCACAGAAACCCTAGACCCACTCAAGTTTACATACCGCCCCAACAGATCCACAGATGATGCAATCTCTATTGCACTCCACACTGCCATTTCACACCTGGACAAAAGGAACACCTATGTGAGAATGCTATTCATTGACTACAGCTCAGCATTCAACACCATAGTGCCCTCAAAGCTCATCACTGAGCTAAGGACCCTGGGACTAAACACCTCCCTCTGCAACTGGATACTGGACTTCCTGACGGGCCGCGCCCAGGTGGTAAGGGTTAGTAACAACACATTCGCCACGCTGATCCTCAACACGGATGCCCCTCAGGGGTGCGTGCTCCTGTACTCCCTGTTCACACATGACTGCACGGCCATGCACAACTCCAACACCATCATTAAGTTTGCCGATGACACAACAGTGGTAGGCCTGATCCCCAACAATGACGAGATTGCATATAGGAAGGAGGTCAGAGACCTGGCCGTGTGATAGCAGCAGGACAACAACCTCCCCTTCAAGGTGATCAAGACAAAGGAGATGATTGTGGTCTATAGTAATGGAGGACCGAACATGCCCCCATTCTCATCGATGGGGCTGTGGTGGAGCAGGTTGAGAGTTTCAAGTTCCTTGGTTTCCACATCACCAACAAACGAACATGGTCCAAGCACACCAAGACAGTTGTGAAGAGGGCATGACAAAACCTATTCCCCCTCAGTAGACTGAAAAGATTTGGCATGGGTCCTCGGATCCTCAAAAGGTTTTACAGCTGCACCATTGAGAGCATCCTGACGGGTTGCATCACTGCCTGGTATGGCAACTGCTCGGCCTCCGACCGCAAGGCACTACAGAGGGTAGTGCGTACGTCCCAGTACATCACTGGGGCCAAGCTTCCTGCCATCCAGGACCTCTATACCAGGCAGTTTCAGAGGAAGGCCCTAAAAATTGTCTAGCAGCTTCATTAAATAGTACATCCAAAACACCAGTCTCAACGTCAACAGTGAAGAGGCGACTCCGGGATGCTGGCCTTGTAGGCAGAGTTGCAAAGAAAAAGCCATATCTCAAACTGGCCAATAAAAAGAAAAGTTTAAGATGGTCAAAAGAACACAGACACTGGACAGAGGAACTCTGCCTAGAAGGCCAGCATCCCAGAGTCGCCTCTTCGCTGTTGACGTTGAGACTGGTGTTTTGCGCATACTATTTAATGAAGCTGCCATTTGAGGACTTGTGAGGCATCTGTTTCTCAAACTAGACACTCTAATGTACTTGTCCTCTTGCTCAGTTGTGCACCGGGGCCTCCCACTCCTCTTTTTATTCTGGTTAGAGCCCGTTTGCGTTGTTCTGTGAAGAGAGTAGTAAACAGCGTTGTACGAGATCTTCAGTTTCTTGGCAATTTCTCGCATGGAATAGTCTTCATTTCTCAGAACAAGAATAGACTGACGAGTTTTAGGAGAAAGTTCTTTGTTTCTGGCCATTTTGAGCCTGTAATCGAACACGCAAATGCTGATGTTCCAGATACTCAACTAGTCTAAAGAAGGCCAGTTTTATTGCTTCTTCGATTCAGCCAAAAAGTTTTCAGCTGTGCTAACATAATTTCAAAAGGGTTTTCTCATGAACAATTAGCCTTTTAACATTATAAACTTGGACTAGCTAACACAATGTGCCATTGGAACACAGGTTTGATGGTTGCTGATAATGGGCCTCTGTACGCCTATGTAGATATTGCATAAAATTTCCATTTACAATAGTCATTTACAACAGTAACAATGTCTACTCTGTATTTCTGATCAATTTGATGTTATTTTAATAGACAACATTTTTTGCTTTTCTTCTTTCAAATACAAGGAAGAATACTTGTAAGTGACCCGAAACTTTTGAACTGTAGTGTATATATTACCTCAATTAACTCTGTACAGGTACCCCTTGTATATAGCCTCGCTATTGTTGTTTTACTGCTGCTCTTTAATTATTTGTTACTTTTATTTCTCTTTTTGTTGTATTTTTCTTAACTGCACTGTTGGTTAAGGTCTTGTAAGTAAGCATTTCACTGTAAGGTCTTCACGTGTTTTATTCGGCTCATGTGACAAATATCATTGTATTTGATTTGATTCTCAGTTTCACCACGCTCTCCACCGGGCCTGTGTCGCACCAAACGGCAGGCATCATAGTCACCGAGAATCTTCAACTTCCGTTGATCCTTCATTTGACTTTCAACGACCCAACATTCGCCAAACTCTTGTCCATTCAACCTGACACCACATATGGATCTGCTAAATATCTTACTCTCACTGGGCCAGAATCATCTTTGTCAACATCAGGACGATGCTCAAAATCGGCGGTCTTCACCACACCTGCCATTGTAATTAATTCATCCTCACTCTTGCCACCTTCAGTTTTCTTCTGTAGCTCTTCCAAAAGTTCTGTGTGATCCACCACTCCATATTCACTTAAAACATGTTCCACTTTTCATAAGAAAATCCTGTCTGCCATCTTTTCCTTCATCAGATCTTCCAGAGGGATTGTGCATTCCCCCATTCCATATTTACTTATGATATGTTCCACTATATTATGTAAAATTCACTGAACAGTTTACTTTGAAGCAGTGTGCCAATGCAGGTATCACTTTATCAGAAGCACTTGATCAATGACGTCCGAAGCTTTGTTTTGTTGAACAACCACCTGATTAGTTTGGTATTGGTTTCGGTCGAAGACAAAATGTTACCCCGCTCTACGGCGTGCACGACATCATCTATAATAATTTGGCTGTTCTACATTTTTTTGACCAGCAGGTGCCACTAGTGTAGAATGTGTCGATCAAAGCCTTGCGTAATGAACCTATTTTACAACACAATTGGCTGGAAATGCTTGCATTCTTTAAGCTATAGGAAACACAATATGGTCTATACTGTACTTGGCATGTAGAATTGAATACGGAAGTTTACATACACCTTTGCCAAAAACATTTAAACACATTTTTTCACAATTCCTGACATTTAATCTCAGTAAAAATTGCCTGTCTTAGGTCAATTAGGATCACCACTTTAATTTAAGAATGTGAAATGTCAGAATAATAGTAGAGAGAATGATTTTATTTCAGATTTTATTTCTTTCATCACATTCCCAGTGGGTCAGAAGTTTACATACACTCAATTAGTATTTGGTAGCATAGCCTTTAAATTGTTTTACTTGGGTCAAATGTTTCAGGTAGCCTTCCACAAGCTTCCCATAATAAGTTGGGTGAATTATGGCCCATTCCTCCTGACAGAGCTGGTGTCAGGTTTGTAGGCCTCCTTGCTCAGGTCTTCCGACAAATTTTCCATAGGGTTGAGGTCAGGTCTTCGTGATGGCCACTCCAATACCTTGACTTTGTTGTCCTTAAGCCATTTTGCCACAACTTTGGAAGTATGCTTGGGGTCATTGTCCTTTTGGAAGACCCATTTGTGACCAAGCTTTAGGTTCCTGACTGCTGTCTTAATTAAGATGTTGCTTCAATATATCCACATAATTTTCCTTCTCATGATGCCATCTATTTTGTGAAGTGCACCAGTCCCTTCTGCAGCAAAGCACCCCCAAAACATGATGCTGCCACCCCCGTGCTTCACGGTTGGGATGGAGCTCTTCGGCTTGCAAGCCTTCCCCTTTTCCCTCCAAACATAACGATGGTCATTATGGCCAAACAGTTCTATTTTTGTTTCATCAGACCAGAGGACATTTCTCCAAAAAGAACGATCTTTGTCCCCATGTGCAGTTGCAAACCGTAGTCTGGCTTTTTTATGGCGGTTTTGGCGCAGTGGCGTCTTCCTTTCTGAGCGGCCTTTCAGGTTATGTTGATATAGGACTCATTTTACTTTGGATATATATACTTTTGTATCCGTTTCCTCCAGCATCTTCACAAGGTCCATTGCTGTTGTTCTGGGATTGATTTTCACTTTTCGCACCAAAGTACATTCACCTTTAGGAGACAGAACGCGTCTCCATTCTGAGCGGTATGACGGCTGCATGGTCCCATGGTGTTTATACTTGTGTACTATTGTTTGTACAGATGAACGTGATACCTTTAGGCTTTTGGAAATTGCTCCCAAGGATGTCTGGGCTGATTTATTTTGATTTCCCCATGATGTCTTAGTGTATATAATCTTCTGACCCACTGGAATTGTGATACAGTGAATTATAAGTGAAATAATCTGTTTGTAAACGATTGTTGGAAAAATGTATTGTGTCATGCACAAAGTAGATGTCCTAACCGACTTGCCAAAACTATAGTTTGTTAATTAACAAGCGAGTTTTAATGACTCCAACCTAAGTGTATGTAAACTTTCGACCTCAACTGCAGGGTTCTCAAATATGCGTGGCACAAATTGCAACACGGGGAAGGGGAATGGGCAGGTTATATGCAAATGAAATAATGTAGTATTTGCTGTTTTTTTTAAGTGGAGCGTTTTTGTGGATTGTAGTGTTTTTGCGGATCGTAGTGTTGATGCGGACATTACCTTTGTATTTACTACAGTGTTTTTGGGGGATAATACTGTAGTATTCTACAGTATACTACCACATTCTACAATAAGTACCACACGTGATCGAGGGACACTACATTCTCCAGTTTACTATAACATTCTATAGTAAATAGTACATTTTCATATGGGTAGGCCTACACAATACACATTTATTTTTCATGGGTATTTTTTGTTTTAGATTTAACAAGTCAGATGTGGGGTAAGTAGACTTAATGCTCCACATATTATATCAGTAGTATGATTTTTTTATTTTATTTAACCAGGCAAGTCAGTTAAAGAACAAATTCTTATTTACAATGACGGCTTACCGGGGAACAGTGGGTTAACTGCCTTTTTCAGGGGCAGAACGACAGATTTTTACCTTGTCAGCTCGGGGATGCCATCCAGCTACCTTTCGGTTACTTGCCCAACGCTCTAACCAATGTGTTTATTAAATGTGCCTACATCGTAAATATTGAACTTTTAGGGGAAGGATGTTTTAGTCAGTTATATAAAGGCATGCTATTGTTGTGACACAATTACTATCATTGGCTTAGTTGCCCTCAAAGTATTTGTCATTTCATAACAGTTTTATGAAAACACTATACTGTTTTGCAGCATAGTGAAAAGCCTGGCTTGTATAGTGGTCAGATAATTCTGCCGCTCGAAATAGAAACTCAAGAAGCATACTGCTGTGCATCTTGAAATATGACCATAACTAAACCTTTAACAGACGGTTTAAATTGACCATTTGGGATCCACAGCAACCCTGTATCCGGCCATTGTTAGCCAGGATATTTCAACCAGCTCTCCCTGGGTGGAACGTTACCTCAATGTCACCTCAACAACCACGTTGAGCCTAAACACTTCCAAAAGACGCAGCGAGGGCCACATTCATAATTCTCCGACACAATTATGAAAATATCACATTTTAAAAACTGCAAAAACGCCTTTCTATCCTTTTCCTAAACCAAATAGGCCTGACTCAAGCTATTTCAAAAATTGCAAACAGTAGCCTACACAGTAATAAGGCTAGCACAGTTAGTGTTGTGCAATAGCCGTGGCGAAATCCTCACATCTTTCCAAAATGGGAATCGTAATATCTCCACCTTGCAGGCAGCAGCCGGAGGAAGGCTTAGCACTCGCTGCTTTTTTCTGCAGGAGGCTGTGAAGTGAAGTCTGATGGTGTCAGGGCTTTTTCTCTGCACCGAGGGAGTCGAGTATAGCGGGTGAGCCTGTCTGTGTGTGTTTGTGTGTATCCTTAAAAAGGGAACACTGTGAGACACTGATAAGAGCCTGAAAGCAGATATATACACACTGGCGTGAACAGCTAGCGGATGCAGACAGACAGAGACAGTAAACACATCACATGCATTAACCTTCTAGGATTTGCACGTCACAGGTGTAAGTGACAGCAACTGGAATTCATTAGCATGTTAGGTAGGTACATTTAAATCATAATGCAGAATTCTGTATCGTTTGCGGTAGCCATGCTATGCAAAGCTAACAGCTCCATGTTAGAAGTGAAAATACTTCTTTTGCTGCTTTAACCAGATTCTAGGTTAATTTCTTTCCCTTACAAATTGGATTGACCCCCTATCTCAGTGACAAAAAACTACTGGTTTGAGTAATAAACAGTGTGTGTGTTTATTTTGTGTTGAGTGCAGTCTGCAATTGCAGAACAAGCATTTACCTCTTTCCCCCAGAAGACCCTGCAATTTACTTTTCTGGTTTGATAACACCATGAATACCAATGCTACAATGCATATGTTCTTCCTCTGCATAGTTTCCCCCCTCCCTTTTTCTCCCCCTGCTCAAATACAAAGTTGCCAGTCGTTGCCATGACTACAGTTGGAGTTCATAAATTCAGCTGCAGAGGGACTATTCATTCTCTGTAAATTATCTTTTTTTTGGGAGAGAGGATAAAGGATTTGGAAAGAGGGTGGAAGGAGGGGCTATAGACACTTACCTCTCTGTGCCCTGCTAAAACACATGGTGGATATGAGAGAGAGAGCAAAAGAGAGAGAGAGAGACTGTGCGTATGGTGGCATCATAGCTGGGCCAACATAAGAAGACAAATTGAACAAAGTGATGACGTACAGACAGACTGCAGACAAGGGAAGCTACCATTCTGTTTGTGTCACGGTCATTTAGCCCCTCATATGCAAACCAAGTGTAGATGGCAAACATTCTTCACAAAATATATATCGAATTCTGTGAGTGACACTATCATCTGTTATCACTATCAGTTCTGTAAGCAGTTCAGTGAGGGAACACATCATGCGGCATCCTGCACACAATCGAAAATGGTTTGCAACATATGAATGTTTTGCAATGAAACTTAGTGCTTCTTATTGGTCCAGATAGTCACTCCAAATTAGTCCCTACTGAACTCGACCAGGGTTGGATAATAATAGGACATCATAGCAGCAAAGGCCTCCCTCACCAAACTTTGCTTAGGCTACTTCAGGACAAATGCTATGTCAGAAATATGAATTATCGATAAACCATTATTAATCACGTGGTCCCCAACAAATATCCCAAAACGAGGGCCCTGTGGGGGCACATTACTATTTATTAATTTTCCCTCCATTTTCAGATGTCATAACAGACAGACAGGTAATCGAAGCAATTACCAATCAAATCCACCTAACAATATCCTGTGCCAGGAAATGACAGCCCAGTTTCTCACTAGAGAATGGTGTACCGGTCTGTGCAGGCCTGGGTAGGGGGCGGTGGCTGGATGCTCTAACACACCACCCTGGCACACTCTCTCAAATACACTGGTGCACTCTTCTACACCCAAACCATTTGACATCTAAATAATTAATCAAATAGCTACCCGGACTATCTGCATTGACCCTCTTTGCACTAACTCTTTTGACTCATCACATATGCTGCTGCTACTGTTTAGTATCTTTTGCCTATTCACTTTACCCCACCTATATGTACATATCTACCTCAAATACCTCGTACCCCTGCACATCGAATCGGTACTGTTACCCTATGTGTATAGCCAAGTTATTGTTACTCATGGTGTATTTATTCCTTGTGTTATAATTTGTTCTATATTTTTCTCTGCATTGTTGGGAAGGGCCAATAAGTAAGCATTTCAATGTTAGTCTACCTGTTGTTTACGAAGCTTGCGACAAATAAAATTGTATTTGAATCACTGGCCCCTCACACACACTAGAATACAGCAGGCACATTTATTACAGAGTTACACACACATACGCACACGCATGCCCGCACACACGCATGGACACACACACACACTTGAACTCACTCACTCAATCTCTTTCTCACACATACACACACCAGCCCCTCTCAATCCGTGGGCTGGAAGAATGGAGCTAGTGTGTAGCAAGGCAGCCAGTAGCAGACATGAGGGCAGGGTGGGGGTCTACAGAGGTGGGGCACAGGGAGGGTACGAAGGGGGGGGGACATCGGTGGAGTTCGGGGGACTGAGGTTAGACAGGGTCTGTACATTTGAAATACATTAAAGTAAACAAGTGGTAAAAACTTGAATCTTGAAGATTCTCTTGAAGTCAAGGCTTTGGGGTATACAGTGAAGAAAGGCCTCCATTCTTTCAGTAAATATAGAATACTGTATTAATCTCTAACCCATCATAGCTGTAACTCTGCACTGTAAAACCTTTCTGGTTGTTTTACGGTAACTTACAGGAATCGGTTTGCCTGTAATTGACTGTAAGAAAAGGTATAGTATGTTACCATACCGTATCCAATACTGTTACTGTACGCTTTTGGTAACACTTTACTTGACATTGTCATGACTCTCTCTCCTTGGGGAGGATCAAAGGTGCGAGATCAGCTTGGCACATGGCTGACAGATAGCCAGACCCCAATCCTCTCTCCCACAGGGACTTAGCAGCCGGTCATAAATAGTTTGCAGAAACTTTCTCTTTCTTGCCCTGCAGTATTGGAAGACAGAAACTCCTTTGTTACAGAGAAACTTTTGCCCGCCAAAAACTCTTAACGGCCAAAGAATGAACTTTGGAACAAAATTCATGAAATAGGAATGTTATTAATGGTCCCTGGGGATCTAAAGAATAATCCTGTCATATGGTTTATTATTTTGTGATGTCATTGAGGATGGTATGACAAAGTAACTGTAACTCTGAAAGTGTATGCGTCCTATGTATCAAGTTTACATCAAAATGTGGTATGAAATATATTGTATGTCACGCCTGCTTCCGCTTCCCCTCTCTGGCGCTCGAGGGCGCCAGAGAGGCCGCCCTCGAGAAATAACAAAATGTGGCAAACCGATACAGTCCTAGCTGGTGCAGAGAAAACACAGAGACAGGAAACAACCACCCACAAATCCCCAACACAAAACAAGCCACCTATATATGATTCCCAATCAGGGACAACGATTGACAGCTGCCTCTGATTGAGAACCATATTAGGCCGAACACAGAAACAGACAAACTAGACACACAACATAGAATGCCCACCCAGCTCACGTCCTGACCAACACTAAAACAAGCACAACACACAAGAACTATGGTCAGAACGTGACAGTACCCCCCTCCTGAGGTGCGGACTCCGAACGCACCCCTAAAACTCAAGGGGAGGGTCTGGGTGGGCATCTGTCCGCGGTGGCGGATCCGGCGCAGGATGAGGCCACCACTCCACCATTGTCTTTGTCCCCCTCCTTAGCGTCCTTTGAGTGGCGACCCTCGCCCCCGACCTTGGCCTAGGAATCCTCACCAAGGTCCCCACTAAATTGAGGAGACAGCTCAGGACAGAGAGGTAGCTCAGGACAGAGAGGTAGCTCAGGACAGAGAGGAAGCTCATGACAGAGAGGTAGCTCAGGACAGAGAGGTAGCTCAGGACAGAGAGGTAGCTCAGGACAGAGAGTTAGCTCAGGACAGAGAGGTAGCTCAGGACAGAGAGGTAGCTCCGGACTGAAGGGCAGATCCGGACAGAGAGGCAGCTCTGGACTGAAGGGCAGCTCCGGACTAATGGCAGCTCCGGACTGGAGGGCAGCTCATGACTGGAGGGCAGCTCATGACTGGAGGGCAGCTCATGACTGGAAGGCAGCTCATGACTGGAAAGCAGCTCATGAATGGCGGGCAGCTCATGGCGGGCGGCTCTGGCGGCTACTGACTGGCTGGCGGCTCTGGCGGCTACTGACTGGCTGGCGGCTCTGGCGGCTACTGACTGGCTGGCGGCTCTGGCGGCTACTGACTGGCTGGCGGCTCCTGACTGGCTGGCGGCTCTGGCGGCTCCTGACTGGCTGGCGGCTCTGGCGGCTCCTGACTGGCTGGCGGCTCTGGCGGCTCCTGACTGAGACAGCTCTAATGGCTCGGGACAGACGGGCGGCTCAGACGGCGCTGGGCAGACGGACGGCTCAGATGGCGCTGGGCAGACGGACGGCTCAGACGGCGCTGGGCAGACGGACGGCTCAGATGGCGCTGGGCAGACGGACGGCTCAGATGGCGCTGGGCAGACGGACGGCTCAGATGGCGCTGGGAAGACGGACGGCTCAGACGGCGCTGGGCAGGCAGGCGGCTCAGACGGCGCTGGGCAGGCAGGCAGCTCAGACGGCGCTGGGCAGGCAGGCAGCTCAGACGGCGCTGGGCAGGCAGGCAGCTCAGACGGCGCTGGGCAGGCAGGCAGCTCAGACGGCGCTGGGCAGGCAGGCAGCTCAGACGGCGCTGGGCAGGCAGGCAGCTCAGACGGCGCTGGGCAGGCAGGCAGCTCAGACGGCGCTGGGCAGGCAGGCAGCTCAGACGGCACTGGGCAGGCAGCCGACTCTGACCTGCTGAGGCGCACAGTAGGCCTGGTGCGTGGTACCGGCACTGGAGGTACTGAGCTGGAGACACGCACCATAGGGAGAGTGCGTGGAGGAGGAACAGAGTTCTGGAGATGCACAGGAAGCCTGGTGCGTGGTGTAGGCACTGGTGGTACTGGGCTGGGGCGGGAAGGTGGCGCCGGATATACCGGACCGTGAAGGCGTACAGGAGCTCTTAAGCACCGAGCCTGCCCAACCTTACTGGTTTAATGCTCCCCATAGCCAGGCCAGTGCGGCGAGGTGGAATAGCCTGCACTGGGCTGTGCTGGCGAACCGGGGACACCATACGTAAGGCTGGTGCCATGTACACCGGCCCGAGGAGACGCACTGGAGACCAGATGTGTTGAGCCAGCTTCATGGCACCTGGCTCGATGCCCACTCTAGC
This sequence comes from Salvelinus alpinus, assembly GCF_045679555.1. Taxonomy (NCBI): domain Eukaryota; kingdom Metazoa; phylum Chordata; class Actinopteri; order Salmoniformes; family Salmonidae; genus Salvelinus; species Salvelinus alpinus. The sequence goes on from NC_092101.1 coordinate 5,109,695, forward strand.
CCGGCCGATACGTGGAGCTGGAATGTACCGCACTGGGCTAAGCACACGTACAGGAGACTCCGTGTCCTCTTCCGCACAACACGGTGTCTGCCCGTACTCTCGCTCTCCACGGTAAGCCCGGGAATTTGGCGCAGGTCTCCTACCTGACTTCGCCACACTCCCCTTTAGCACCCCACCAGGAAATTTTTGGGTGAGCCTCTCGGGCTTCCAGCCGCTCTGCCTTGCTAGCGCCTCATAATGCCGCCTCTCCGCTTTTGCTGCCTCCAGCTCCGCTTTGGGGAATCTCCGTCCAGAATCTCCTCCCATGTCCATTCCTCCTGGTACCACTGCTGCTGTCGCTAATGCCCGTTGCTACGCTGCTTGGTCCGAGTTTGGTGGGTGGTTCTGTAACGGCAGCCTTCTTCCTCTTCGTCTGAAGAGGAGGTATAGCAGGGATTGGACCAAGACGCAGCGTAGCTCGTGTTCAACATGTTTAATACAGAGGATAAACGTGAACACTTAACAAATACAAAATAACAAAATGTGGCAAACCGATACAGTCCTAGCTGGTGCAGAGAAAACACAGAGACAGGAAACAACCACCCACAAATCCCCAACACAAAACAAGCCACCTATATATGATTCCCAATCAGGGACAACGATTGACAGCTGCCTCTGATTGAGAACCATATTAGGCCGAACACAGAAACAGACAAACTAGACACACAACATAGAATGCCCACCCAGCTCACGTCCTGACCAACACTAAAACAAGCACAACACACAAGAACTATGGTCAGAACGTGACACCCACAAGTTGGATTGGCTTGAAGGGCACTAATTACGTATCATACGGTCAAGCTGCTCCCACAACAGCTCAAAAAGGTTGAGATCCGGTGACTGTGCTGGCCACTCCATTACAGACAGAATACCAGCTGACAGCTTCTTCCCTAAATAGTTATTGCATAGTTTGGAGCTGTGGTTTGGGTCATTGTCCTGTTGTAGGAGGAAATTGGCTCCAATTAAGCGCCGTCCACAGAGTATGGCATAGCATTGCAAAAGATCCCTTTTACCCTGTACAAATCTCCCACTTAACCACCACCAAAGCACCCCCAGACCATCACGTTGCCTCCACCATGCTTGACAGATGGCGTCAAGCACTCCTTCAGCATCTTTTAATTTTTTCTGGTTCTCACAAATGTTCTTCTTTGTGATCCGAACACCTCAAACTTAGATTCGTCTGTCCATAACATTTTTTTCCAATCTTCCTCAGTCCAGTGTTTGTGTTATTTTGCCCATCTTAATCTTTTCTTTTTATTGGCTAGTCTGAGATTTGGCTTTTTCTTTGCAACTATGCCTAGAAGGCCAACATCCCGGAGTCGCCTATTCAATGTTGACGTTGAGACTGGTGTTTTGCAGGTACTATTTAATGAAGCTCCCAGTTGAGGACTTGTGAGGCATCTGTTTCTCAAACTAGACACTCTAATGTACTTGTCCTCTTGCTCAGTTGTTCACCAGGGCCTCCCACTCCTCTTTATATTCTGGATAGAGCCAGTTTGCGCTATTCTGTGAAGGGAGTAGTGCACAGCGTTGTACGAGCTCTTCAGTTTCTTGGCAATTTCTCGCATGGAATAGTCTTCATTTCTCAGAACAAGAATATACTGAATATACAGAATATCTACATTATCAGCAACCATCAAACCTGTGTTCCAATGGCATGTTGTGTTAACTAATCCAAGTTTATCATTGTTAAAGGCTAATTGATCATCAGAAAACCCTTTTGCAATTATGTTAGCACAGCTGAAAACTGTTGTCCTGATTTAAAGAAGCAATAAAACTGGCCTTCTTTAGACTAGTTGATTATCTGGAGTATTAGCATTTGTGGTTTCGATTACAGGCTCAACGTTTTGACACGTTTTTTGTTTCTGGCCATTTTGAGCCTGTAATCGAACCCACAAATGCTAATACTCCAGATAATCAACTAGTCTAAAGAAGGCCAGTTTTATTGCTTCTTTAAATCAGGACAACAGTTTCACAGCCCTGATCTGTTTCACCTGTCCTTGTGGTTGTCTCCACCCCCCTCCAGGGGTCGCTTATTATCCCCTGTGTATTTATCCCTGTGTTTCCTGTCTCTCTGTGCCAGTTCGTTTTGTTTTGCCAACCAGTGGTTTTTCCTAGCTCCTATTTCCCAGTCTCTGTTTTTTCCTAGCCCTCCTGGTTTTGATCCTTGCCTGTCCTTACGCCGAATCCGCCTGCCTGACCTCGAGCCTACCTATCGCCTGGCACTGTTTAGACTCTGACCTGGTTTATGAACTCTCACCTGTCCCCAACCTGCCTTTTTCCTACCCCTTTTCTTATAATAAATACTGACGCTCAACCATCCACCTCCTGTGTCTGCATTTGGGTCTAGCCTTGTATATTCCATAAAAAAAATCAACTGTTTCCAGCTACAATGCCTACACTGTATTTCTGATCAATTTGATGTTATTTTAATGGACAAACGGATTTTAATGGACAGTGACCCCAAACTTTTGAACGGTAGTGTAATTCTTTTTCATATTAACTTGTGCCCAGTCAGTAGCCACACCCAAGTGAGCTCAGAGTTCCTGTCAGCATGACGGAACGCCCCTTTGGCCAGAGTGCTTAAAAAGACTCGCTAAAAATTAACATGCGGACCAAGCAGATGGACGGTGTAAACCGAACGTCACGAATGGTTAAAACTACAAGACCAAAAAGACGTGAGGCCATGGTCCACACATTGAAATAATTAGAAACTTTGTAATGAGACCAGACAGCGTGGAGTGGTGGCTACACGGCTGAAAATGGTTTAAACTCTATAGTTAGAAACTCTCAACATGAATGAAGAAGGTAGACAAGACCAGAACATTCACAGTCTGCAGCTGTGCATGTAAAAAGTGGTCCTAGAACTTTGACTAAAAGAAACGAGGTGGAAAGGAAGAATCCCTCTGATACAACTGTTGGTGCGTCTGAAGCATCTATTCTAACGAACACTCAAAGCCCAGAGAAGCTCTACAACTAAGAAGTACAGGGTGACCTCTGGTGGACAACCAGAGCCTTACATCGAGCCACTCCCCATCGACGGATCGATTAGTTTCAATAGAGACGACTGAGAAAGGCAGCTACAAGTAAATATATATTGCATTTCTAATCCAAACGAGCGGTGGTTAAAACCTCTACTTAATCACCCTCCCGGATCCGGGATCATCCTCATCAGAAAAGCTGACTAGCATAGCCTAGCCTAGCGCCACAGGGATATTCATATAATATAATTTCATGAAATCACAAGTCCAATACAGCAAATGAAAGATAAACATCTTGTGAATCCAGCCAACATTTCCGATTTTTAAAATGTTTTACAGCGAAAACACAACATATATTTATGTTAGCTCACCACAATAGCCAAACACACAACGCCATTTTTTCACCGCAAACATAGCTTTCACAAAACCCACAAATAGAGCTAAAATTAATCACTAACCTTTGAACAACTTCATCAGATGACAGTCTTATAACATCATGTTATACAATACATTTATGTTATGTTCGAAAATGTGCATATTTATAGGTATAAATCGTAGTTTTACATTGCAACCACCGTCACAAATAGCACCAAAACAGCCAGAATAATTACAGAGAGCAACGTGAAATAAATAAATACTCATCATAAAACATTTGAAAAATACATGTTGTACAGCAAATGAAAGATAAACATCTTGTGAATCCAGCCAATATTTCCGATTTTTTAAGTGTTTTACAGCGAAAACACAACATATATTTATGTTAGCTCACCACAATATCCAAAAACACACCGCCATTTTTCCACCGCAAAGGTAGCTTTCACAAAACCCACAAATAGAGATAAAATTAATCACTAACCTTTGAACAACTTCATCAGATGACAGTCTTATAACATCATGTTATACAATACATTTATGTTTTGTTCGAAAATGTGCATATTTCTAGCTACAAATCCTGGTTTTACATTGTGAATACGGCGCCAAAATGCACCAAATTGTCTGGAGAAATTTTGGACAGTCACGTAATCTAACCAAAAAACTCATCATAAACTTTGCTAAAAAATACATGTTGTACAGCAAATGAAAGATACACTGGTTCTTAATGCAACCGCTGTGTTAGATTAAAAGAAATAACTTTAGTACAAAGTACAGCATGCAATAATCTGAGACAGCGCCCAGCCATTCTCCGCCATGTTGGAGCCAACATATTCCACAAAAATACGAAATAACATCATAAATATTCTCTTACCTTTGATGATCTTCCATCAGAATGTAGTGCAAGGAGTCCTAGTTCCACAATAAATTGTTGTTTTGTTTTAGAATGTCCATTTCTTCTGTCGAATTAGCAACTTTGGCTAGCATGGTGGAGCGCACATGTCCATGAATTCTTGGCGCATGGAACGAAAAATTCCAAAAGTCACAATAAACGTAGAATAAACTGGTCAAACTCAGTTGAAAATCCATCTTTATGATGTTTTTCTCATATGTATCCAATACCTAACGCATTTCAGAAAATAATATGGTGCTCTCTCGTGCGCAGCAAAATACTGCCAATTAGGCGGACCTGTCACTCCAAAAGCTCTCATTCGGTCTCACGTCAAGCTAGACACCCTATTCAACATTCTACTGCATGTTGACATCTAGTGGAAGGCGTATGAAGTGCATACAGATCCATAAATATAAGGCAATTGAATAGGCAAGGCCTTACACAGACACCCATTTTCAGAATTTTCACATCCTGTTTGGAGGTATGCTGCCAAATGAGTTCTGTTTTACTCACAGATATAATTCAAACAGTTTTAGAAACTTCAGAGTGTTTTCTATCCAATAGTAATAATAATATGCTTATCCTATGATCTAGAACAGAGTACGAGGCCATTTAATTTGGGCACGATTTTTTCCCAAAGTGAAAACAGCGCCCCCTATTAAGAAGAAGTTTTAAGGTGCTAAGTATCTGGTTACTGTGATCGTAGTTTCTAAATGTATGTACAATAAGTTGACTCTCTTTGTCTCTCCCTCTCCTTATCCTTCCCCGTCCCCTTTCCATTATGTAACATATGTAACAAGCCGTCAAGTCGTGTCAGTCCACTAGGGACTTTTATCTCATGTAAGTGCGTATGGGTATTCTGTGTTATTATTTAGTTAGTTAATAAATAAATAAATACCTTTGAGCAGTACAGAATTTATTTTATTTAACCTTTATTTAACTAGGCAAGTCAGTTAAGAACAAATTCTTATTTACAATGATGGTCTACCAAAAGGCAAAAGGCCTCATGCAGGGACGGGGGATTGGATTAAAAATAAATAAATAAAATATAAATATAGAACAAAACACACATCACGACAACACAACACTACATAAAGAGAGACCTAAGACAATAACATAGCAAGGCGGCAACACATGACAACACAGCATGGTAGCAACACAACATCACGCAAAGCAGCCACAACTGTCAGTAAGAGTGCCCATGATTGAGTCTTTGAATGAAGCGATTGAAATAAAACTGTCCAGTTTGAGTGTTTGTTGCAGCTCGTTCCAGTCACTAGCTGCAGCGGACTGAAAAGAGGAAGGCGGCAACACCCAGGGATGTGTGTGCTTTGGGGAACTTTAACAGAACGTGACTGGCAGGACTGGTGTCGTATGTGGAGGATGAGGGCTGCAGTAGATAACTCAGATAGGGGGGAGTGAGGCCTAAGAGTGTTTTATAAATAAGCATTAATCAGTGGGTCTTGCAACGGGTATACAGAGATGACCAGTTTACAGAGGAGTATAGAGTGCAGTGATGTGTCCTATAAGGATCATTGGTGGCAAATCTGATGGCCGAATGGTAAAGAACATCTATCTGCTCGAGAGCACCCTTACCTGCCGATCTATAAATGATGTGTCCATAATCTAGCATGGGTAGGATGGTGATCTGAATCAGGGTTAGTTTGGCACCTATGGGGAGAGGGGCATTCTTCTTACCAAACAACGTGAGCTTTGTTTTGGAGGTGTTCAGAACAAGGTTAAGTATAGAGAAAGCTTGTTGGACACTAAGAAAGCTTTGTTGTAGAGCATTAAACACAACATCCGGGAGAGGCCAGCTGAGTATAAGACTGTATCATCTGCATATAAATGGATGAGAGAGCTTTCTACTGCCTGAGCTATGTTGTTGATGTAAATTGAGAAGAGCGTGGGGCCTAGGATTGAGCCTTGGGGTACTCCCTTGGGGACAGGCAGTGGCTGAGACAGCAGATTGTCTGAATTTATACCATGCACTCGTTGAGAGGTAGTTAGCAAACCAGGCCAAAGACCCGTCAGAGACACCCATACTCCTTAGCTGGCCCACAAGAATGGAATGGTCTACCGTATCAAAAGCCTTGGCCAAGTCAATAAAAATAGCAGCAGAACATTGCTTAGAATCAAGGGAAATGGTGACATCATTGAGGACCTTTAAGGTTGCAGTGATATCAGAGCAGAAGTCAGAATTGGGGCTAGCAACAGTAGATAGGCCAGGGTGTACATGCACATTTCTTGATATCATCAACAGTAATACAATCAAGGCATGGCGTAGGACAGGAAGAGCTCTGCAGTGCTGATTTTTTTTTTTTTTTTTTTTTTTTTAACCTTTATTTAACCAGGTAGGCAAATTGAGAACACGTTCTCATTTACAATTGCGACCTGGCCAAGATAAAGCAAAGCAGTTCGACACATACAACAACACATAGTTACACATGGAGTAAAACAAACATATAGTCAATAATACAGATGAAAAAAAATAAGTCTATATACAATGTGAGCAAGTGAGGTGAGATAAGGGAGGTGAAGGCAAACAAATATATGTATAAATAAATAAAAATATAAAAAGGCCATGGAGGCGAAGTGAGTACAACACAGCAAGTAAAATAAAAACTAAAAAACACTGGAATGGTTGGTTTGCAGTGGAAGAAAGTGCAAAGTAGAGACAGAAATAATGGGGTGCAAAGGAGCAAAATAAATTAATAAATAAATACAGTAGGTAAAGAGGTAGTTGTTTGGGCTAAATTGTAGATGGGTTATGTACAGGTGCAGTAATCTATGAGCTGCTCTGACAGCAGGTGCTTAAAGCTAGTGAGGGAGATAGGTGTTTCCAGTTTCAGAGATTTTTGTAGTTCGTTCCAGTCATTGGCAGCAGAGAACTGGAAGGAGAGGCGTCCAAAGGAAGAATTGGTTTTGGGGGTGACTAGAGAGATATACCTGCTGGAGCGCGTGCTACAGGTAGGTGCTGCTATGGTGACCAGCGAGCTGAGATAAGGGGGGACTTTACCTAGCAGGGTCTTGTAGATGACCTGGAACCAGTGGGTTTGGCGACGAGTATGAAGCGAGGGCCAGCCAACGAGAGTGTACAGGTCGCAGTGGTGGGTAGTATATGGGGCTTTGGTGACAAAACGGATGGCACTGTGATAGACTGCATCCAATTTATTGAGTAGGGTTTTGGAGGCTATTTTGTAAATGACATCACCGAAGTCGAGGATTGGTAGGATGGTCAGTTTTACAAGGGTATGTTTGGCAGCATGAGTAAAGGATGCTTTGTTGCGGAATAGGAAGCCAATTCTAGATTTGACTTTGGATTGGAGATGTTTGATGTGGGTCTGGAAGGAGAGTTTACAGTCTAACCAGACACCTAGGTATTTGTAGTTGTCCACATATTCTAAGTCAGAGCCGTCCAAAGTAGTGATGTTGGACAGGCGGGCAGGAGCAGGCAGCGATCGGTTGAAGAGCATGCATTTGGTTTTACTTGTATTTAAGAGCAGTTGGAGGCCACGGAAGGAGAGTTGTATGGCATTGAAGCTCGCCTGGAGGGTTGTTAACACAGTGTCAAGAGAAGGGCCAGAAGTATACAGAATAGTGTCGTCTGCGTAGAGGTGGATCAGAGAATCACCAGCAGCAAGAGCGACATCATTGATGTAAACAGAGAAGAGAGTCGGTCCAAGAATTGAACCCTGTGGCACCCCCATAGAGACTGCCAGAGGCCCGGACAACAGACCCTCCGATTTGACACACTGAACTCGATCAGAGAAGTAGTTGGTGAACCAGGCGAGGCAATCATTAGAGAAACCAAGGCTGTCGAGTCTGCCAATGAGGATGTGGTGATTGACAGAGTCAAAAGCCTTGGCCAGGTCAATGAATACGGCTGCACAGTATTGTTTCCTATCGATGGCGGTTACGATATCGTTTATGACCTTGAGCGTGGCTGAGGTGCACCCATGACCAGCTCTGAAACCAGATTGCATAGCGGAGAAGGTGTGGTGTGATTCGAAATGGTCGGTAATCTGTTTGTTGACTTGGCTTTCGAAGACCTTAGAAAGGCAGGGTAGGATAGATATAGGTCTGTAGCAGTTAGGGTCAAGGGTGTCCCCCCCTTTGAAGAGGGGGATAACCGCAGCTGCTTTCCAATCTTTGGGGATCTCAGACGACACGAAAGAGAGGTTGAAGAGGCTAGTAATAGGGGTGGCAACAATTTCAGCAGATAGTTTTAGAAAGAAAGGGTCCAGATTATCTAGCCCGGCTGATTTGTAAGGGTCCAGATTTTGCAGCTCATTAAGAACATCAGCTGACTGTATTTGGGAGAAAGAGAAATGGGGAAGGCTTGGGCGAGTAGCAGAGGGGAGGGCAGTGCTGTTGTCCGGGGTAGGGGTAGCCAGGTGGAAAGCATGGCCAGCCGTAGAAAAATGCTTATTGAAATTCTCAATTATAGTGGATTTGTCGGTGGTGACAGTGTTTCCTATCTTCAGAGCGGTTGGAAGCTGGGAGGAGGTGTTCTTATTCTCCATGGACTTTACGGTGTCCCAGAACTTTTTTGAATTTGTGTTGCAGGAAGCAAATTTCTGCTTGAAAAAGCTAGCCTTGGCTGTTCTAACTGCCTGTGTATATTGGTTTCTGGCTTCCCTGAAAAGTTGCATATCACGGGGGCTGTTCGATGCTAATGCAGAACGCCATAGGATGTTTTTCTGTTGGTTAAGGGCAGTCAGGTCAGGAGAGAACCAAGGGCTATATCTGTTCCTGGTTCTAAATTTCTTGAATGGGGCATGCTTATTCAAGATGGTGAGGAAGGCATTTTTAAAAAATGACCAGGCATCCTCTACTGACGGGATGAGATCAATATCCTTCCAGGATACCCCGGCCAGGTCGATTAGAAAGGCCTGCTCGCTGAAGTGTTTCAGGGAGCGTTTGACAGTGATGAGTGGAGGTCGTTTGACCGCTGACCCATTACGGATGCAGGCAATGATGCAGTGATCGCTGAGATCTTGGTTGAAAACAGCAGAGGTGTATTTGGAGGGCAAGTTTGTTAGGATGATATCTATGAGGGTACCCGTGTTTACGGAATTGGGGTGGTACCTGGTAGGTTCATTGATAATTTGTGTGAGATTGAGGGCATCAAGCTTAGATTGTAGGGTGGCTGGGGTGTTGAGCATGTTCAAATTTAGGTCGCCTAGCAGCACGAGCTCTGAAGATAGATGGGGGGCAATCAGTTCACATATAGTGTCCAGAGCACAGCTGGGGGCAGAGGGTGGTCTATAGCAGGCGGCAACGGTGAGAGACTTGTTTTTAGAGAGGTGGATTTTTAAAAGTAGAAGTTCAAATTGTTTGGGAACAGACCTGGATAGTATAACAGAACTCTGCAGGCAGTCTTTGCAGTAGATTGCAACACCGCCCCCTTTGGCCGTTCTATCTTGTCTGAAAATCTTGTAATTGGGGATGAAAATGTCTGAATTTTTGGTGGTCTTTCTAAGCCAGGATTCAGACACGGCTAAAACATCCGGGTTGGTAGAGTGTGCTAAAGCAGTGAACAAAACAAACTTAGGGAGGAGGCTTCTAATGTTAACATGCATGAAGCCAAGGCTATTACGGTTACAGAAGTCATCAAAAGAGAGCGCCTGGGGAATAGGAGTGGAGCCAGGTACTGCAGGGCCTGGATTCACCTCTACATCACCAGAGGAACAGAGGAGGAGTAGGATAAGGGTACGGCTAAAAGCTATGAGAATTGGTCGCCTAGAGCTACTAGAGCAGAGAGTAAAAGGAAGTTTCTGGGGGCGATAAAATAGTTTAAAGGAATAATGTACAGACAAAGGTATGGTAGGATGTGAATACAGTGGAGGTAAACCTAGGTATTGAGTGATGATGAGAGAGATCTTGTCTCTAGAAACATCATTGAAACCAGGTGATGTCATCGCATATGTGGGTGGTGGAACTGAGAGGTTGGATATGGTATAGAGAGCAGGGCTAGAATCTCTACAGTGAAATAAGCCAATAAACACTAACCAGAACAGCAATGGACAAGGCATATTTACATTAAGGAGAGGCATGCTTAATCGAGTGATCAATAAGGGTCCAGTGAGTAGAGGTTGGTTGGGGTCGTGGCGATCCAGACAGCTGGCCGGGTATATGGCTATCGGTAGCAGCATAGGATGGAGGTCTGTTTGTAGATACCTCGTGCGTTTCCGTCGGTAGGTTCCGTGTAGTGGGGTTTTGTTCAGATAGCAGCCGATAAGACAGCTAACGATTAGCGGGCCTCAGATGAGCGTTCAGGTAACGTCGGGACGGAGGTGCCGGTTGGATAAATCCCTCGGGCAGATAACGTCGGCAGTCAGTCGCGGCAGTCAGTCGTGAAGGCCCGGTGGGGTTCCGTATCTGCAGCAGCAACAAAAGAAACGGGTCCGGATGGTGATGGAACTCCTCAGCTGGCTAGCTCCAGCATGATTTGAGTTTGCTCCGGGGTCGACGTAAGCCAATAGTCACACGGTATGCAGCTAGCTAGCTGCGAAATCAAGGTGCAAGTGTCCAGAGCCTGCGGCTGGAATCCGGGGAAACTGAGAGAAAAAAGTCCCGGAATGCTCCGGTCCGAGTCGCGTTGCACAAAAGTGCCGGTAGATTATCGAGCTAAAGGAATAGCTGATGACCACAAAACGTGGGCAGCTGAAACACCAACGCTAGCCAGCAAACCGGCTAATTTCGGGGCAGCTACAGATTAGCTTCTGGCTAGCTATCGGAGTAGCTTCTGGTTAGCTTTCAGGCTAGCTTCTGAATTAGCCCCTGGCTAGCTTCCACGATGGATTTTCAGATTGAGGTAAATAATACTTTTTGTAATTGGTGAAGCGGGTTGCAGGAAAGCTTTTGCAGGAAAGCTTTTGTAGTTGAGTTCTTGGATAATAAAATAAATAAAAGATATGCGAAGAAAAGGTGTAAATATATATATATACAGGACACGACACGACAATACGGAAAAAGACGTCTGAACTGCTAAGCCACCTTGGACCATTTATGACATCTGAATGTGCATCAGATGGCAACAAGATCATGTTGTACTGCAATTTCCTCAGGTAACATGAATACAAAGCTGGCGAGAGGTGTTTAGGATATGATGGGAGGCCAAACGTCAGTGTAACCAATAGAGAATCAGAGTCCCGAGTGTGAGAACAAACATAGTCTGTCCCACAGTTGGGTAAAGAAAGTTCGTAGTCAACAAAGCATACAGGAGTCATGAGGCAAATAGCAAAAGGTAGCAAGAAAAAAATATATAATAAGTTCAGAGTCACTCGCCCCAACAGCAGTGCATGTGTGCTGGAGGCGAGCGAAAACTCGGGAGAGAGAGGGGAGTGTGGTGGGGGTACCTTTACCGGACAGGGTTTGACAGGCCAGGGCAGACGGTGAACAGATCGCAAGGTGGAATCCAAGCAGCAGTGCAGCAGGCAAAGGGAGTAGGTGTCACATCCACTTGGGAGAAGCTTTTATTTCTGGAGGCAGATTTCTTGTAGAAAATGCCAGTGGACGGTCTTTGAACAGCAGGAGGGGGCTTCAAAGACTCCGCCCACATGTTGGGCCCAAAGGCATCGACACCTTTCACTTCACACCTCAGTGCTAATTGAAGTTGTATCTGGTCTGTCCTATCAAGCCTGGAATATTCAAAAGGGATAGGGTTCTTGCTGATCCAAGGAATATGCGACGTTCAGAATGAGACTGATGAGGTAATAATGAATAATTGACTGTCATTGCTGTAAGAGATATCTGTATATCTTTAGAGTTTAAGTCGGGAGATAGTAACTCGTTAAACAACATTTCCCGTGGTGCAGAGTAGGTGAACGGATGATCTCTGCATGTGTGGTTCCCACCGTGAAGCATGAAGGAGGAGGTGTGATGGTGTGGGGGTGATGACGCTGTCTGGGATTTATTTAGAATTCAAGACACACTTAACCAACATGGCTACCACAGCATTCTGAAGCGATACACCATCCCATCTTGTTTGCGCTTAGTGGGACTATCATTTGTTTTTCAACAGGACAATGACCCAACACATCTCCAGGCTGTGTAAGGGTTTTTTGACAAAGAAGGAGAGTGATGGAGTGCTGCATCAGATGACCTGGCCTCCACAATTATCGAATATGGCGTAGCAGACGGACGTGTGTGTGTCTTGTCCCGTGGAAAACATTTTTTTATATATTTGAATCTCACTTTCCATCTAGGGACTGAATATACTCTCCTGCAACCTGCCTCAACCAATGTGGTACGGATCTACTATTTTTATACCTTAGACCCGGAACCCCCATCTGTAGCTAGCAAGCTAACTAGCTACTAGCTAGTAGTCAGTTAGCCGCTGCTAGCGGTCTTCACCATTAACTCGAACATCAGCCAGCCTCAGCTCGGTCAATACCTGCCAGTCTGCACATGATATCAACCCAGAGCATATCGGACTGATTTTTCTCTACCACATCTCCAATTTCCTACCGCAAGCTCTGGACCATTATACCGGATAATCGCAGCTAGCTAGCTGCAATCCGAGTGGCTACTCCTGGCTAACGCCTCTGTCTCAAAGCAAGCACCAGTCAGCCTTGAGCTAGCCTCGAGCTAGGCCCATCTCACGGCTAGCCGAAGAGGTCTACCAGCTAATTCTTGGGCAAGAATACCTCTTTTGCCAATTGGCCTGGACCTTTTATTGCCGACACAGAGCCCCGCTGATTCATCACGACTGGTCTGCCGACGTAATCGTCAGAAGTGGTTTCAAAAGGATTTTCCGTTGCGACGTCGCTTAAGACCCATCTGCTGGCCCTGGCCCGCTATCTTCTTGAATCGCGTGTCTCCAGCTCGCCTAGCATAGTAGTGACTACCGAACGGCTCAGAGATGTGTAACAGAGTTACACATCGGATAAACAAGTGTACAGTCAATAACATAATAGAAAAGTCTATGTACATTGTATGCAAATGTAGTAAGATTAGGGAGGTAAGGCAATAAATAGGCCATAGAGGCGAAATAATTACAATTTAGCATTGATAGATGTGCAGATGATGATGTGCAAGTAGAGATTCTCATAAACATTGACAGTGATGATGGACTAATTTGAAATGATGTATGCCTAACTTGGTGTTTGAGGTTATTAAAATCGAAAATGTTCTTGAGACAATATGTGTGATCATAGGCATACGTGTCAATTGGAGGATGCACTTTATGCATATTCTATAATGAGATTCAATAGGCAAAATATGTCGGTGCTGCCAAAAATGTTTTTCATGTAGGCGACACTGTTCCACTAAATCAACCTGTTGTCCCGAATTTGGGCATTTCAAATGTGGTCACCTTACTAACAGGGGGCACAAATGTAGCCTCTTACAAGTCTCGGTCAAAATATGTTAATGAGCCAGAAACAACAATACCATGCAGCCATGACGCTTCAAAACAGCAATTCTTTCCCTGCCCACAACATTTTCCAACAATGCACCATCATTTACAGTATGTTGCAGTATAATGCTTCACATTCTTTTACTGATGAATGTAAAAATGTACAGTATAAATCACAGCTTTCCATTACAGTGTGATATTCAGTGTAATTAATTTACATTTTGTACACATTTGTTTGTTTGGTTTACTCAAATTATTTGAAAAAGTCGCAAGTTGCCAATCACACAATGATGTGTGGTTACAGTAATGTACTGTTAAACCAAAGTGTTTTCGGAGTGTACGGTATCATTTACTATTTATGCCTAAAATAACCCAGAGTGCATTGCCATTTAATAGGGATGAAACGATTCCTCGATACTCATCGGTCACGATTCAAATGTTTAAGATAGGAGTACATCGATCCGCGGACCCCAAACCGATCCAAATGTAGCATGCATTGGTCAGAAAGTCGATTAGAACGTTACGAATTGCCGGTTCATTAAAATGTTTTGCTCATGTTACATTCTTTTTGCCTTCCAAAAGTATTCAGACACTTTGACTTTTTCCACATTTTGTGACGTTACAGCCTTATTCTAAAATGTATTAAATCGTTTTTTTCCTCATCAATCTACACACAATACCCCAAGATGACAACAGGTTTTTAGAAAAAACAGGTTTTTAGAAGTGTTTCCTAATTTTAAGAATAAAGGGAAAAAACGGAATAATCACATTTACATAAGAATTCAGACCCTTTACTCAGTACTTTGTTGAAGAACCTTTGACAACGATTACAGCCGCGAGTCTTCTTGGGTATGACGCTACAAGCTTGGCACATCTGTGTTTGGGGAGTTTCTCCCATTCTTCTCTGCAGATCCTCTCAAGCTCTGTCAGGTTGGATGGGGAGCGTAGCTGCACAGCTATTTTCAGGTATTTCCAGAGATGCTCGATCGGGTTCAAGTCCAGGCTCTGGCTGGGCAACTCAATGACATTCAGAGACTTGTCTTGGCTGTGTGCTTAGAGTCGTTGTCCTGTTGGAAGGTGAACCTTCGCCCCAGTTTGAGGTCCTGAGCAGGTTTTCATCAAGGATGTCTTTGCTCCATTCATCTTTCCCTCGATTCTGACTAGTCTCCCAGTCGCTGAAAACATCCCCACAGCATGATGCTGCCACCACCATGCTTCACCATAAGGATGGTGCTAGGTTTCCTCTAGGCGTGATCATTGGCGTTCAGGCCAAAGAGTTCAATCTTGGTTTCATCAGACCAGAGAATCTTGTTTCTCATGGTTGAGAGTCTTTAGCTGACTTTTGGCAAACTCCAAGCGGTCTGTCATGTGCCTTTTACTGAGGAGTGGCTTCCATCTGTCCATTACCATAAAGGCCTGATTGGTGGAGTATTGCAGAGATGGTTGTCCTCTGTCAGAGTGACCATCGGGTTCTTGGTCCCCTCTCTGACCAAGGCCCTTCTCCCCCGATTGCTCAGTTTGATGGAGACCACTGTGTTCCCTGGGGACCTTCAATGCTGCAAACATTTTTTGGTACCCTTCCCCAGATCTGTGCCTCAACAGAAGCCTGTCTCGGCGCTCTACGGGCAATTTATTGGACCTCATGGCTTTGTTTTTGCTCTGACATGCACTGTCAACTGTGGGACCTTGTATAGGCAGGCGTGTGCCTTTCCAAATCAGGTCCAATCAATTGAATTTACCACAGGTGGACTCTAATCAAGTTGTAGAAACATCTGAAGGATGATCAATGGAAACAGGATGCACCTGAGGTCAATTTCGAGTCTCAAAGCAAAGGGTCTGAATACTTATGTAAATAAGATATTTCTGTTTTTAATTTATAATAAATGTGAAAAAAAATCGAAAAACCATCACGGGCTATTGTGTCTAAATTGTTTGGAAACGGAAGTGGGCCTCCCAAGCTGGCCATCGTATTTTAGAGAAAGAAGGAGCTGAGTTAACTGTGCTGCATTCATGAACGATTGGCGATGGCACTGATTTACTCCACAGCACTTTAAAGGTGTGGAGTGAGAAAGTTCACTGATAGAGTAGATTAGCTGATTTGTGCGCCAGACGGCAACATTTTGATAAGGCATCTCGCTTATTTGGATTAATTGGAACAATAACAGAGATGTCAGATCTATAAGCCAATCCTTGTGATCACTATGGCTGAATATTTTTATCGAGAAGCATTTTCATGAGGTTTCGCGCAAACACTGGACCTGAAAGAAAGGGTTCCCCTTCTTTTCATCTAAAGTGTGTATCATCATGGTGTGGCAAAAGCAGTGGTGAAAATATACATTTTAGCAGTCTTTCAAAAAATCTGCAAATGTGCAGACAGTGAAATTTTTCTAACCAAACTCGATCTCTTCTCTCCTTAGTGAAAATGACTCGACACATGAGCTCACTTCCAGTTTCGCTCAGCCTCATAAGGCCATAACTTACAAAAGCTATAAATTGCAAGCTACAGTGAGGGAAAAAAGTATTTGATCCCCTGCTGATTTTGTACGTTTGCCCACTGACAAAGAAATGATCAGTCTATCATTTTAATGGTAGGTTTATTTGAACAGTGAGAGACAGAATATCAACAAAAAAATCCAGAAAAACGCATGTCAAAAATGTTATGAATTGATTTGCATTTTAATGAGGGAAATAAGTATTTGACCCCTCTGCAAAACATGACTTAGTACTTGGTGGCAAAACCCTTGTTGGCAATCACAGAGGTCAGACGTTTCTTGTAGTTGGCCACCAGGTTTGCACACATCTCAGGAGGGATTTTTTCCCACTCCTCTTTGCAGATCTTCTTCAAGTCATTAAGGTTTCGAGGCTGACGTTTGGCAACTCGAACCTTCAGCTCCCTCCACAGATTTTCTATGGGATTAAGGTCTGGAGACTGGCTAGGCCACTCCAGGACCTTAATGTGCTTCTTCTTGAGCCACTCCTTTGTTGCCTTGGCCGTGTGTTTTGGGTCATTGTCATGCTGGAATACCCATCCACGACCCATTTTCAATACCCTGGCTGAGGGAAGGAGGTTTTCACCCAAGATTTGACGGTACATGGCCCCGTCCATCGTCCCTTTGATGCGGTGAAGTTGTCCTGTCCCTTTAGCAGAAAAACACCCCCAAAGCATAATGTTTCCACCTCCATGTTTGACGGTGGGGATGGTTTCTTGGGGTCATAGGCAGCATTCCTCCTCCTCCAAACATGGCAAGTTGGGTTGATGCCAAAGAACTCCATTTTGGTCTCATCTGACCACAACACGTTCACCCAGTTGTCCTCTGAATCATTCAGATGTTCATTGGCAAACTTCAGACGGGCATGTATATGTGCTTTCTTGAGCAGGGGGACCTTGCGGGCGCTGCAGGATTTCAGTCCTTCACGGCATAGTGTGTTACCAATTGTTTTCTTGATGACTATGGTCCCAGCTGCCTTGAGATCATTGACAAGATCCTCCTGTGTAGTTCTGGGCTGATTCCTCACCGTTCTCATGATCATTGCAACTCCACGAGGTGAGATCTTGCATGGAGCCCCAGGCTGAGGGAGATTGACAGTTCTTTTGTGTTTCTTCCATCTGCGAATAATCACAGAAACTGTTGTCACCTTCTCACCAAGCTGCTTGGCGATGGTCTTGTAGCCCATTCCAGCCTTGTGTAGGTCTACAATCTTGTCCCTGACATCCTTGGAGAGCTCTTTGGTCTTGGCCATGGTGGAGAGTTTGGAATCTGATTGATTGATTGCTTCTGTGGACAGGTATCTTTTATACAGGTAAGAAACTGAGATTAGGAGCACTCCCTTAAAGAGTGTGCTCCTAATCTCAGCTCGTTACCTGTATGAAAGACACCTGGGAGCCAGAAATCTTTTTGATTGAGAAGGGGTCAAATACTTATTTCCCTCATTAAAATGCAAATCAATTTATAACATTTTTGACATGCATTTTTCTGGATATTTTTGTTGTTATTCTGCCTCTCACTGTTCAAACAAACCTACCATTAAAATTATAGACTGATAATTTATTTGTCAGTGGGCAAACGCACAAATTCAGCAGGGGATCAAATACTTTTTTCCCTCACTGTATCAATCCTGTGCCGAAGTGCCACAGGAGACTGTGCTGGTGGTGCTTTGACCTTCATAAGTTCGTATCACTTGGGGGAGAGGACTGGAGAGTTCTTGGAGAGTTCCCATGCCTTGTACACATCTGGCGCTTCAGCCACGAGACACACGTTTGGCTCCAGACCCCTCTCCCTACCTCCTTCCACTCCTCCCTCCCTTCCACGCTAAAAAGTGTCAGTGTGTTTTTCGTTTGTGATGCTATCGGTTCTGCCTGCTGGCTTGGCACCTGCAAGTTGCAAGCATGTAGCCCCTATCCAACCAGGCAGCAAGGCTGAGCTGAGGAGGAGGAGGAGGTGGAAGTGGTTAGAAACCGTTAAAGCTGTGGTCGAGAAGGTGTAGGCCTCTGTGGGGGATGGTGGGAAACAGTCGTTAGGGAGGGGGGTGGGTGGGAGATTCATCACCCAGCACAGATAGAAGATAGGAGGAAGAGAAAGAGAGAGGTACATAGACACTGTAGATACAGTAAGAGAAAAAAAATAAAAAGAGAGAGAGAAATAGAGATAGTAGACTTATTTGAACCCACTCTCTTTTCTGTCAGCTGTTGTGGAAAAGCAGTTTGAATGCCCCTGACACAGTTCTGTGTACAACGTTTCACTGGAATAAATGTAGTTTACGAATATTCAATCAGGAAGGCTGGTCTGAGTGATCATTTAACTTCATGCAGTAAGCATAAAATAATGTATTTTGTTTCCTATTATACTGGCATAATGGGAATGAATACAAAGGTTTCATCATCAGCATAGGGTCTTGTTTCTTCTCTTTCCTATTAGCCATTGGCTGAATGTCATTCACCTATTTACCTTTTAGCCTACAGATGTAGGATCTTAATTTAATCACCCTGTTGCATGAGAACTTGTAGGACATGTTTTACTTGGTGTATTTGAGGTTTAAAAAGGCTTGTCACGTTCCTGACCTTATTTCCTTTGTTTAGTCTTTGTTTAGTTGGTCAGGACGTGAGCTGGGTGGGTATATTCTAGGTTTTGAGTCTCATTGGTTTAGGTGTGTCTGATTGGCCTGATATGGTTCTCAATCAGAGGCAGGTGTTTTATGTTGTCTCTGATTGGGAACCATATTTAGGTAGGCTGTGTTCACTGTTTGTTTGTGGGTGATTGTTCCTGTTCATTGCGTTCTTTGTTTTCATTAGGTTCACATGTTCAGGTCTGTAGCGTCGATGGTTTCATTTCTGTTTATTGTTTTGTTCGTGTTTAATAAGTGTTCCAATAAATATGGAAACGTACCACGCTGCGATTTGGTCCTCCTTCTCTTCCATCCAACGACGAAAGCCGTTACAAGGCTTCAGAAATGTCCATTAATTATAATCATAATCATAATCATAAGCAATCCTGTTGCTGCAGGATTATTTTCCTGTTGTAGCAAACTGGCTCAAATGAAGCCTACATCTGTATAAGCATGGCACAATAATGCACATTCCTCAGGCTTTCCGTTTAACCTGTGGGCTCACCCTTGCAATTATCACCTTCCTCTCTCTCAACCAATGGGCGTAAATCTTGGGACGTATTTATATGTCAATTTACCCTCGTTCTCTCACCAACTGTTTTTCAGCAACAGTTTTTTAACGATGGTCATTGCCTTCGCTGTTGGTTAGTCATGTCAGACGGCGTAATCTCCACCTGAGGGAGAGGATACTGTAGCGACCCGCAAAGACAGCTGTGTGTTATGAGTTATGCTTTTAGTTTGTTTCGTTGTACTTACCCGTACACAGTGTTCGTGGGGTCCGACATGCCAGTCAACCTGCTATCTGCCAACCACGGGAATGCCTGGAATGTTCCAGTGCCGGGCATTCTTGTGGTTGGTGGAGCGGGGGTGGAGGACCGCAAGTTTAAGACCATGCTTAGCCATTGTTCTCGCTCTTTACGTCTGTTAACAAGAGATGGGTCACCGTTGTTTGATACTGTTTTCCTTGGTTTATTTGGCGTGGGCTACGGCCAAACAGTAGCCTGTGTTGAGTTTGGTTAATAAACCGGGAATTCATAAACACAATCCTCTGTCCGGACGTTTGTTAATTCATGATCTAGCCAGGTCGTTACATTGGTGTCAGAAGTAAAAACTTAGGTAAAAGTTAGCCAGCTAGCTAGCTGACTACTGTGGCTAGCAAACGTTACATGGAGAACGGGAGTTGAAAATGCTTCGAGGGAATCCAAAATTGAAGGAGGAGGCAGGGGACGATTATGGCCAAGGAGGTGCATGTGCATGGCCAAGGGGATCGCCAGGGCATCAGAGCACTGAGGCCGCATGAGGGTGACCGTTAGAAGGATGGCGACTGTGCTTTGCACGGATTCTGGGGGTTGGACCGAAGGGGTGACACCGACGCTGGGTGACGAGGAGGCTGGAGCTCAGGATCTAAACAAACATGGCGGTGCCCAGTCCCCGATGGCATCCGTATCTGTGAAGACCCCGAAGTACTCCGGTAAGGTGGATTGGGAAGCTTTTCATCTTTAGTTTGAACTGTTAGCTCATGCTGGGGGTTGGTCGAATGAAGATATGGCACTGCAGCTGGCTTTTTGCCTCACGGATAATGCTCTGTCCTGTTTGATATTGATTAGCCCCGAGGACAGACGTGATTATGGGGCTTTAGTTGGAGCACTGAGGAGGCGCTTTGGACAGTGTGTAGAGCCCGGGCTGCTGCGCTCTGAACTGATTAATAGACGAAGGCAGCCTGGAGAGCCGCTATGGGTGCTAGCTAATAACATTGAGAGCCTCTCTCAGCAGGCATCTGCTCACATGCCCCACCTCCGTGCAGAGCGAGCTAGCACGAGACCAGTTCATACAGGCGCTCTTTCCTACGGAGCTTTGCAATCAGACCCAGCTGGCATCCATGAAAGGGAATGGGAATAATGATTCTGACAGTAGTGGTAGGACTGTGCGTCATCCTGCATGGAGACACACCCACTGTGCAGGCTGGGGTGCAGAGCAGCCCAGAGCCAGAAAATCCTGCATGGGTGGCTGAAATGACTGAACTCATTCGTGCTGTGTCGCTACAGGTGGCAAGGAACACACGCCTTGGTCCCATGGTCTGCTGGGGGTGTGGCCAGCCAGGCCATCTGCACCACAATTGCCCCATGTTCCCCAGAGCTCAGGGAAAAGGCTTGGGATCCGCATAGATGGGGTAGTGCGGACCCCTGGTTCTCTTTCCCAACCACCACCATCACCAGGAGGAGCCCACCGGCACAGACGAAGGAGCAAGGCGCCTGTTGTTGTGGTGGGCCAGACCTGTGTTGGGGACTTTTGTCATGTCACTGTGAAGGGGGTGGCCTGCTCTGCCTTGGTGGACACTGGGTCCACAGTAACCCAGGTGAGGTCGGATATTGTGCCAGGATGGCCTCAGTTTGAGCCCACAACGGTGCAGCTCTGCACAGTCACAGGTGAGCTGGTACCCATGAAAGGGAATGGGACAGTAGGGGGCGGGACTGTGTGTTATCCTGTGTGGGTGGCAGCTGTTCAAGACCCTTGTATCCTGGGGTTGGACTTTCTTAGGAGCACAGGCTGCCAGTTAGACCTAAATGGGGGCACACTGAGCTTCCAGGGATCGCCGGCAGTCACCATGGCCCCCCCTAATGTCACATTCGCACAACCCCCTTGCTCCAACAGTTAAAGCAGCAGAGACTCATGGCTGCCCCGCCCCCCCCCCCCTCCCCCACATCTGTGTGTGACTTTTCCCCATCCCCTCTGTCACCTACGGCTGTGTGTTACATTCCCCCAGCTACTACCATGGCATATCCCACCGAGATCACTGGCCACACCCCCCCAGTCCAGCTACCCCAGATGGGAAAGGAGGACACTGTCTGCAGTGAGGGAGATATGGGGGAGGAACTGTGTTCGTCTTGACCTCGAGCAGCAGGAACGATTGTGGCAGTTGCCGTTTGAGTTCATAGACAGCTTTGCTCTGAGTGAGGAAGAGGTGGGTCAGACTCATCTGGTGCAGCATGAGATTGACATAGGTGATGCTCGGCCCATCAAGATGTGTCCCCGCCGTATCCCGCTGGCGCGCCAGGAGGTGGCAGACAAGGCTGTGTTAGAGTTGCCGCGGGCAGACTTCATCAAGCCCTCAGACAGCCCCCTGGGCGGCACCAGTCGTAATGGAAGGGGGGCAAGATGAGGTTATGTGGCTGAATGAGGTAACCAGGAAGGACACATACCCCATACCACACGTCGCTGGACCTGGTTAGGGGGTCCTCCTGGTTCTCCTCACAAGACCTCCGCAATGGCTACTGGCAGATGCCAAAACTGCGTTCTTCCACTAACAGAATGCTGGATTGCCATCCCTGACAGGAGTGTCTGGTATATCTTGATGACATCCTGGCCCATGGCACCTCCATCCAGTCAGCCCTGAGGGTGCTACAGCGTGTGCTGGAGAGGGTGCCGCAGGCCTGAAGCTCTACCCCGAGGCGAAGCTGAGACCACAGTGGGAAGAGATGGCAGCGCTCTCACTCGCAACCAAAGGGTTGTGGTCAAAGTTTGACAGACTGCAGTTGGCTGATGGCGTGCTACAGCGGGCATAGAAGGAGCCAGCTACGGGAAAGGAGAGGTGGCAGAGGTGGCAAATTCAAAAATGATTCCCTGATCTACCTCTACGCAGACGACACCATTCTGTATACATCTGGCCCTTCTTTGGACACTGTGTTAACCTCTCTGGGGCACCGCAAACGTCCCACCGGCCAATAGCCAGGGAAAATACAGAGCGACAAATTCAAATAAAATGATATAAAAATCTAACTTTCATTAAATCACACATGTAAGATACCAAATTAAGGCTACACTCGTTGTGAATCCAGCCAACATGTCAGATTTCAAAAAGGCTTTTCGGCGAAAGCATAAGATGCTATTATCTGATGATAGCACAACAGTAAACAAAGAGAGTAGCATAATTCAACACTGCAAGCACGACACAAAACGCAGAAATAAAATATAAATCATGCCTTACCTTTGACAAAATTATTTTCTTGGCACTCCAATATGTCCCATAAACATCACAAATGGTCCTTTTGTTCGATTAATTCCGTCGATATATATCCAAAATGTCAATTTATTTGGACCGTTTCATCCAGAAAAACACAGCATCCAACTTTCGCCATGTCACTACAAAATATATCAAAACTTACATGTAAACTTTACCAAAACATTTCAAACTACTTTTGTAATACAACGTTAGGTATTTTTAAACGTTAATAATCGATCAATTTGAAGACGGGATGATCTGTGTTCAATACAAAAAGAAAAAAAAACTGAAACTTTTTTCATAACGTGCCTCTCTCAAAAAATTTACTTCATGTGACCCTCATTTACGATAGCCCTACTTCTTCATTACACAAAGGAATAACCTCAACCGATTTCCAAGGACTGGTGACATCCAGTGGAAGCGGTAGGAACTGCAAGCAAGTCCATTAGAAATCTGGTGTCTCTAAGAAATTTCATTGAAAAGACAGTGACATCAAAAAAATAAAAATTCTGAATGGTTTGTCCTCAGGGTTTTGCCTGCTACATAAGTTATGTTATTCTCACAGACATGATTCAAACAGTTTTAGAAACTTCAGAGTGTTTTCTATCCAAATATACTAATAATATGCATATCTATGTTCTGGGGATGAGTAGCAAGCAGTTTAATTTTAATAATAATAATAATATGCATATATTAGCATGTGGGACAGAGTAGGAGGCAGTTCACTATGGGCACGCAATTCATCCAAAAGTGAAAATGCTGCCCCCTATACGAAAGAAGTTAAGGTCGCTGCTCAGGGACTGAATGACCTATTGAGCCTAATCTCGGGATTCGGGATCGCCTCAGCTAGACCTACACATAATGTCAGAACTGGACCCGCAGCTAAAACGTAACTACGTGTTTTATGTTTTTTTTATGGTTTAAACAGAAGGCGCTGTGAATTTTGGGCCTGCCCTGAAATATGTGATAGTTGGCTTCTAACCGGGTTAGACAAAGTGGGTTTGGTATCAGTTTGGTGTCAGAATGATATCTTATTGATTAATGGACAATGACTTGCTGGCTGACTTTTGTACATTTGCAATATGTTTAAACAGTGAAAAACAATCACCAAATGGACATGATGAAATCACCACAACGAGCAATGGAGAGAAACCACTATCACTGCCCGGCCATCTTGAGTTCATCGGGCCAAACAATTTCGCATTTCTACAATATTTTTGAGCATGTCAAATTCGTGATGGTAAATACCAATTGAAACAAATTGCAAATGGACAGGAGCACATTTGTAAAATGTTTTTTAACATAGTGATATATATCAATTGGGCCGTAAAAAAGCCATTTGGACATGGTTCACTGACTTTTGACTTCCTATAATAGCATATTGCAAATGGACAAAACATATGCTTTATGGACAACTCAATAAAATATAACAAAGGTATGTTCATACAGTTCTTATTCATGTATAATTGACCCAAAAATTGAAAGAATTTCGAAAAACGGTCCAGAAAGCACTTTTTTAGAGGGTGATATATTTTCAAAAAAACATACACATTTTCAAAATTTGACACTTGGGTATTGACATCATGTCCATTTGCAATATGAAAATTGACGGTGGAGCGCGCTCTTTGGTATTTTTGCTGTATGACACTTGGCATTTGCCATATGCCAGTTGCCATAAGCTTTGGATGAATTGCCATCCAATTGAGTGGTATTTCCCATCGTGTTTATGTTTCGCCCAATGGCAATATGTTCCAAATCATTTTTGTCCAATTCAGGGGGGTATTCCCTTGCCACAATAAGTTGGGTGAATTTTGTCCCATTCCTCCTGACAGAGCTGGTGTAGCTGAGTCCGGTTTGTAGGCCTCCTTGCTCGCATACGCTTTTTCAGTTCTTCCCACAAAGTTTCTACAGAATCCTTAAGCCATTTTGCCACAACTTTGGAAGTATGCTTGGGGTCAATGTCCATTTGGAAGACCCATTTCCGACCAAGCTTTAACTTCCTGACTGATGTCTTGAGATGTTGCTTCAATATATCCACATAATTTTCCTCCCTCATGACGCCATCTATTTTGTGAAGTGTACCAGTCCCTCCTGCAGCAAAGCACCCCCACAACATGATGCTGCCACCCTCGTCTTTCACTGTTGGGATGGTGTTCTTCGGCTTACAAGCCTCCCCCTTTTCCTCAAAACATAATGATGGTCATTATGGCGAAACGGTTCTGTTTTTGTTTCCTCAGACCAGAGGACATTTCTCCAAAAAGTATGATCTTTGTCCCCATGTGCAGTTGCAAACCGTAGTCTGGCTTTTTTATGGCGGTTTTGGAGCAGTGGTTTCTCCCTTGATGAGCGGCCTTTCAGGTTATGTTGATATAGGACTCGTGTATATAGATACTTGTGTACCTGTTTCCTCCAGCATCTTCACAAGGTCCTTTGCTGTTGTTCTGGGATTGATTTGCACTTTTTGAACCAAAGTACGTTCATCTCTAGGAGACAGAATGCGTCTCCTTCCTGATCGGTATGACTGCTGCATGGTCCCATGGTGTTTATACTTGCTTACTATTGTTTGTACAGATGAACGTGGTGTTTGGAAATTCAGGTGTTTGGAAATTGCTCCCAAGGATGAACCAGACTTGTGGAGGTCTTGGCTGATTTCTTTTGATTTTCCCATGATGTCAAGCAAAGAGGCACTGAGTTTGAGGTAGGCCTTGAAATACATCCACAGGAATACCTCCAATTGACTTAAATTATGTCAATTAGCCTATCAGAAGCTTCTACAGCCATGACATCATTTTCTGGAATTATCCAAGCTGTTTAAAGGCACAGTCAACTTAGTGTATGTAAACTTCTGACCCACTGGAATTGTGATACAGTGAATTATAAGTGAAATAATCTGTTTGGAATTTTTTGGGGGAAAAATTACTTGTGTCATGCACAAAGTAGATGTCCTAACTGACTTGCCAAAACTATAGTATGTAACAAGAAATTTGTTGAGTGGTTGAGAAACGAGTTTTAATGACTCCGACCTAAATGTATGTAAACTTCCGACTTCAACTGTATATTCAACAAGCTTTGGACGCACGACCTTTCACAGAGCCGCCTCCTCCAAAGTTCACTAAAAAAGTAAATAGTTCTGAACTGGGTTTGATTTAGTTTTTGTTTTAATTATTAACATTTTGTTAATTGTTGTTTATTAAACTTCCATTGGTTAATTTATTGCTCAGTTATGTAATTGTCCCTTTAAACATCCTAAGGTCAACATCCCCATAATGTTCAGATTTCTCTCATGTAAATGTGGTAGCTACATAAAATGATTAAACAATTAATTTGGCAAATATCCAGTTTTTGCTATTTTCTTCATTACCGTACTGAAGATTTCAAGTTGTATATGATTTATTTTATTTGTTAGACATTGAATACATGTTGTTTAGTATATTTAACACTATTTCGGTGGGTCACATACACACTAAAAAAGTGTTAAGTTTAACCCTGTGGGTGTTAAAATTCTGATCTAAAATGTGCTGTGTAGCGTTGAGGCAGAGGATGCTGGTGGGCGGAGCTTTAGGAGGACGGGCTGGAATGGAATACATAGAACGGAGTCAAACGTGGTTTCCATGTGTTTAATGTGTTTGATACTGTTCCATTGATTACATTCCAGCCATTGCAATGAGCCATAGGAGGGCTTTCAAATGAGCCACTCCTCCCACCAGCCTCCACTGCAGGGCAATCATTAGTGTGCTTGGAAAGCAACACACTACTGTTATTTGTTATTTTTCCCACCACTACTCCTCCTACAGCTTTTATGCAAAACATACCATTTAACTTTATAAAGTTGCTTACATTTACTTGTGTAATAAAAATATAATCACTTAAAAATGCTAATTTTAACATGGAGGTCTATTATGACCAAAATATGACATTTTTGGACCATGCTGTTCATACACACTCCAAACCAACTTTTACTGCAGTGTGCTAAATCAGGGTCACAGAGTGATTAATGGTAGTCTTAAACCTGTTATGGCTATTGGAAAAACTGGAAAATATGTGCCAATTTTCAAACGGCCTCTTAATCAATTTTTGCTCTTACAATATGCATATTAATATTAATATTGGATAGAAAACAATCTCTAGTTTCTAAAACCGTTCTAATTTTTTCTCTGAGTGGTACAGAAGTCATTTGGCAGCACTTTCCCTGACCAAGAAGTAGAATGTCAGAAATCTATGCTCGCTTCAACGTTATGCCTATACATGGTCATTATACGTAAGACCCTACGTACACTCCGTACGCCTTGCTCTGGGTGTCAAGAGGGTATGAGAGAAGAAATTTAGTGAATATCTTGTTCAGAGGTTGAATAAGAGCTATTTCTTTGACGTGACCGACCACTTCCGGAAGTCTGAAGCGCGTGACTTGGGAGTGATATTGCGTTCTGTTTTGCTGCTGTTTTGGACGGGAACAATCTCCGGCTGGGTTTTTATTTGATAAATGAGACCATATCATCGTAATGTATGTTTTTTCAATATAGTTTAATCAGATTATTTGAATTTTTTTCGGGAGTTTTGCCGTGTTCCGTTCTCTGACTTTTTTTACGTTGGACAAATCCGTGCCAGTCGACCAGTGCCAATGCTAAGTGAGAAGGGAAAGTTGCCATCCTGACTCCAAACAACGACTCATCTGGACAAAGGACACCCTGATCAACATTCTGATGAAAGATCAGCCAAAGTAAGACCCAATTTATAATGTTATTTCATATATCTGTTGTGCATGTCAACTGGTCGCGGGCGCCCAAGTGTGTCTGGCTATTGTGGCTATGCTAACATAGCGCTACATTTTGTTTTCGCTGTAAAACATTTAATAAATCGGAAATATTGTCTGGAATCACAAGAATCCTGTCTTTCAATTGCTGCACAGTATGTATTTCTCAGATATGTTTTATGATGAGTAATTAGTTATTTGACGTTGGTGTCTGTAAATGTTATGGCTGCTTTCGGTGCAATTTCTGATTGTAGCTGAAATGTAATTTATGATTTATACCATAAATATGCACATTTTTCAAAAAAAACATATGCTATACAATAAATATGTTATCAGACTGTCATCTTATGAAGTTGTTTCTTGGTTAGTGGCTATATATATCTTTATTTGGTCGAATTAGTGATAGCTAGTGACGGAGTAAAAAACTGATGGAGTTAGAAAAGTGCTCTCTTTTGCTGACGTGGTTAGCTAATAGATTTACATATTTTGTCTTCCCTGTAAAACATTTTAAAAATCGGACATGTTGGCTTGATTCACAAGATGTCTACCTTTCATATGCTGTATTGGACTTGTTAATGTGTGAAAGTTAAATATTTTAACAAACTAGATTTTGAATTTCGCGCCCTGCACTTGAGCTGGATGTTGTCATAAGTGTACCTGTGTCGGGATTGCAGCCCAAACAAGTTAAACAAATCTACTTAAAAAAAAGATGTCAGATATAGAGTTGACATGTATTCAATTTTGAGTTTGCATCCGTATATTACACTTTACACACATCACAGAACACTGAAATATAACTGTTTTTGACATAGAAACACAGGATTTTCGTTGTTTAAAAAAAAAAAAAAATCTTGATTAATTATGAAAAATATAACACTCCAACCATGAGGCCAAAGAGGGCGCTTGTGGTCATTAACTGCAGTAAAGGGCTACAATGTGCAGAAAGAACACTCCAAATTACTAAACCTATAAAACTCATTCTAGCTTCTACAGTATTCAACTTTTTCCTATTCCAAAAACTTCCATTAGTGAACTAAACTTAATTGCCTAACAACCCAGCAACCAGATTCATATGAGCAAGTAACTTGTTTTCAAATCAAATCAAATTTTATTTGTCACATACACATGGTTAGCAGATGTTAATGCGAATGTAGCGAAATGCTTGTGCTTCTAGTTCCGACAATGCAGTAATAACCAACAAGTAATCTAACCTAACAATTCCACAACTACTACCTTATACACACAAGTGTAAAGGGATAAAGAATATGTACATAAAGATATATGAATGAGTGATGGTACAGAACGGCATAGGCAAGATGCAGTAGATGGTATAGAGTACAGTATATACATATGAGATGAGTAATGTAGGGTATGTAAACATTATATTAAGTGGCATTGTTTAAAGTGGCTAGTGGTACATTTTTACATCATTTCCATCAATTCCCATTATTAAAGTGGCTGGAGTTGAGTCAGTATGTTGGCAGCGGCCACTAAATGTTAGTGGTGGCTGTTTAACAGTCTGATGGCCTTGAGATAGAAGCTGTTTTTCAGTCTCTCGGTCCCTGCTTTGATGCACCTGTACTGACCTCGCCTTCTGGATGATAGCGGGGTGAACAGGCAGTGGCTCGGGTGGTTGTTGTCCTTGATGATCTTTATGGCCTTCCTGTGACATCGGGTGGTGTAGGTGTCCTGGAGGGCAGGTAGTTTGCCCCCGGTGATGCGTTGTGCAGACCTCACTACCCTCTGGAGAGCCTTACGGTTGTGGGCGGAGCAGTTGCCGTACCAGGCGGTGATACAGCCCGACAGGATGCTCTCGATTGTGCATCTGTAGAAGATTGTGAGTGCTTTTGGTGACAAATCGAATTTCTTCAGCCTCCTGAGGTTGGGAGCCAGTACGCCTGCACGGTCCGGTATATCCGGCGCCACCTCCCCGCCCCAGCCCAGTACCACCAGTGCCTACACCACGCACCAGGCTTCCTGTGCGTCTCCAGAGCCCTGTTCCTCTTCCACTCACTCTCCCTGTGGTGCGTGTCTCCAGCCCAGTACCTCCAGTTCCGGCACCACGCACTAGGCCTACTGTGCGCCTCAGCCGGCCAGAGTCTGCCGTCTACCCAGTTCCGCCTGCACTGCCCGTCTGCCCAGTGCCGCCTGCACTGCCCGTCTGCCCAGTGCCGCCTGCACTGCCCGTCTGCCCAGAGCCGCCTGCACTGCCCGTCTGCCCAGTGCCGTCTGCACTGTCCGTCTGCCCAGCGCCATCTGAACTGCCCGTCTGTCCGAGCCGCTAGAGCCGTCCGCCAGACAGGAGCCGCTAGAGCCGCCCGCCAGACAGGAGCAGCCAGAGCCGCCCGCCAGACAGGAGCAGCCAGAGCCGCCCACCAGACAGGAGCAGCCAGAGCCGCCCGCCAGACAGGAGCAGCCAGAGCCGCCCGCCAGCCATGACCTGCCAGTGCCGTCAGCCAGCCATGACCTGCCAGTGCCGTCAGCCAGCCATGACCTGCCAGTGCCGTCAGCCAGCCATGACCTGCCAGTGCCGTCACCCAGCCATGACCTGCCAGTGCCGTCAGCCAGCCATGACCTGCCAGTGCCGTCAGCCAGCCATGACCTGCCAGTGCCGTCAGCCAGCCATGACCTGCCAGAGCCGTCACTCAGTCCGGAGCTGCCCCTCAGTCCGGTGCTGCCCCTCAGTCCGGTGCTGCCCCTCAGTCCGGTGTTACCCCTTAGTCCGGTGCTGCCCCTTAATCCAGTGGGGTTAATATGGTGGGTAGCAAATTAGGAGGAGGCCACGGAAGCGGGGATTAACTATGGTGGGGTGGGGACCACGTCCAGAGCCAGAGCCGCCACCGTGGACAGATGCCCACCCAAACCCTCCCCTATAGGTTCAGGTTTTCGCGGCCGGAGTCCGCACCTTGGGGGGGGGTACTGTCACGTTCCTGACCTTATTTCCTTTGTTTTGTCTTTGTTTAGTTGGTCAGGACGTGAGCTGGGTGGGCATTCTATGTTATGTGTTTCTATGTTGGGCTCATTTTCAATTAGCCTGATATGGTTCTCAATCAGGGGCAGGTGTTTTACGTTTGTTTGTGGGTGATTGTTCCTGTGTCAGTGTTTGTGCCACACGGGACTGTTTCGTTCGTTCGTGTGTACGTTCCTGTTCGTTGCGTTCTTGTTTTATGTTCTCAAGTACAGGTCTGTTCACGTCGTTTTGTTATTTTGTATTTTGTCAAGTGTTCTTCGTGTTCGTCTTTCTTTAAATAAATCATTATGTATTCAACCCACGCTGCATATTGGTCCGATCCTTGCTCATCCTCAGACGAGGAGGAGGACGAGCGTTACAAACACCATCCCAGCCGTGAACTACGGGGGGTGGCAGCATCATGTTGTGGGGGTGCTTGCTGCAGGAGGGACTGGTACACTTCACAAAATAGATGGCTTCATGAGGAAGTAAAATGATGTGATTATATTGAAGCAACATCTCAAGACATCAGTCAGGAAGTTAAAGCTTGCTCGCAAATGGGTCTTCCAAAAGGACAATGATCCCAAGCATACTTCCAAAGTTATGGCTTAAGGACAACAAAGTCAAGGTATTGGAGTGGCCATCACAAAGCCCTGACCTCAATCCTATAGAACATTTGTGAGCAGAACTGAAAAAGCCTGTGTGAGCAAGGAGGCCTACAAACCTGCCTCAGTTACATCAGCTCTGTCAGGAGGAATGGTCCAAAATTCACCCAACTTATTGTGGGAAGCTTGTGGAAGGCTACCCGAAACATTTGACTCAGGTTACACAATTTAAAGGCAATGCTACCAAATACTAATTGAGTGTATGTAAACTTCTGACCCACTGGGAATGTGATGATAGAAATAGAGCTGAAATAAATTATTCTCTCAACTATTATTCTGACATTTGACATTCTTAAAATAAAGTGGTCATCCTAACTGACCTAAAACAGGGCATTTTTACTAGGATTGTCAGAAATTGTTTAAAAAAACTGAGTTTAACCATTTCCAGCCATGTAGCCAATGCTCCACGTGGTATAGTCCTGTCCTTTGGTGGAGTTGTAGTTGTAACCACTTCACACACCAGCGTCACCCGGCATGATTTGGTCTCAGAAATTCAAACATTTGCAACCACAGCTCACGCTGGGGGTTTGCTTAGTCCTAACTATTCGCAACCACAGCTCATGCTGGGGGTTTGCTTAGTCTGAAGTGAATTTCATCAGGATTGGGTTTTATACATAATCTTAGAAAATAGGGAGTACGGCAGCCTTCCTCCTCTTCGTCTGAAGGTGTAGCAGGGATCGGACCAAGAGAGGACTGTAGCTCGTGTTCAACATGTTTTAATAAACAAGACGAAAACGTGAACACTTACAAAATACAAAAATAACAAACGTGGCAAACCGAAACAGTCCTCTCTGGTGAAACGAACACAAAGACAGGAAACAAACACCCACAAACCCCAACACAAAACAAGCCACCTAAATATGATTCCCAATCAGAGACAACACAAAACACCTGCCTCTGATTGAGAACCATATTAGGCCAAACATGGAAACAGACAAACTAGACACACAACAGAATGCCCACCCAGCTCACGTCCTGACCAACACTAAAACAAGTAAAACACACAAGAACTATGGTCAGAACGTGATAGTACCCCCCTCCTGAGGTGCGAATTCCGAAAGCACCACCTAAAACTCTAGGGGAGGGTCTGGGTGGGCATCTGTCTGCGGTGGCGGCTCCGGCGCTGGACGAGGATCCCACTCCACCATTGTCTTTGTCCCCCTCCTCAGCATCCTTTGAATGGCGACCCTCGCCGCCGACCTTGGCCTAGGAACCTTCACAAAGGTCCCCACTAGACTGAGGAAACTCCTCCGGACTGAGGGACAGCTCATGACAGAGAGGTAGCTTAAGACAGAGGGGCAGCTCCGGACTGAAGGGCAGCTCCGGACTGAATGGCAGCTCCGGACTGAAGGGCCGCTCCGGACTGAAGGGCAGCTCCGGACTGCAGGGCAGCTCCGGACTGCAGGGCAGCTCCGGACTGCAGGGCAGCTCATGACTGGAGGGCAGCTCATGACTGGAGGGCAGCTCATGACTGGAGGGCAGCTCATGACTGGAGGGCAGCTCATGACTGGAGGGCAACTGGAGACACGCACCACTAGGCGAGTGCGGGGAGCAGGAACAGGGCACACTGGACTCTCAAGGCGCACTATAGGCCTGGTGCGTGGTGCCGGAACTGGTGGTACCGAGCTGTAGCTACGCACCTCAAGGCTAGTGCGGGGAGAAACAACAGTGCGTACAGGGCTCTGGATACGCACAGTAGGCTTGGTGCGTGGTGCCGGAACTGGTGGTACCGGGCTGGAGACACGCACCACAGGGAGAGTGCGTGGAGGAGGAACAGAGTTCTGGAGACGCACAGGAAGCCTGGTGCGTGGTGTTGGCACTGGTGGTACTGGACTGGAGCGAGGAGGTGGCACCGGATATACCGGACCGTGAAGGTGTACTGGCTCCCTTGAGCACCGAGCCTGTCCAACCTTACCTGGTTGAATGCTCCCCGTAGCCCGACCAGTGCGGGGAGGTGGAATAACCCGCACTGGGCTGTGCTGGCGAACCGGGGACACCATGCGTAAGGCTGGTGCCATGTACACCGGCCCGAGGAGACGCACTGGAGACCAGATGCGTTGAGCCGGCTTCATGGCACCTGGCTCAATGCTCAATCTAGCCCGGCCGATACGTGGAGCTGGGATGTACCGCACCGGGCTATGCACCCGTACAGGAGACACCGTGCGCTCTTCCGCATAACACGGTGTCTGCCCGTACTCTCGCTCTCCACGGTAAGCACAGGAAGTGGGCGCAGGTCTCCTACCTGACTTCACCACACTCCCCTTTAGCCCCCCCCAATACATTTTTGGGGTTTCTTCTCGGGCTTCCAGCCACGCTTCCGTGCTGCCTCCTCATACCACCGCTCCTCGGCTTTAGCTGCCTCCAGCTCTTCACGAGAGCGGCGATATTCTCCAATCTTAGCCCAGTGTCCCTTACCCTCCAGAATTTCCTCCCATGTCCAGGAGTCCTGTGTAATGGGCCGCTGTTGCTGCTGTCGCTGCTGCCCGTTACTACGCTGCTTGGTCCGAGTTTGGTGGGTGGTTCTGTAACGGCAGCCTTCCTCCTCTTCGTCTGAAGAGGAGATGTAGCAGGGATCGGACCAAGACGAAAACGTGAACACTTACAAAATACAAAAATAACAAACGCGGCAAACCGAAACAGTCCTCTCTGGTGAAACGAACACAAAGACAGGAAACAACCACCCACAAACCCCAACACAAAACAAGCCACTTAAATATGATTCCCAATCAGAGACAACACAAAACACCTGCCTCTGATTGAGAACCATATTAGGCCAAACATAGAAACAGACAAACTAGACACACAACATAGAATGCCCACCCAGCTCACATCCTGACCAACACTAAAACACACAAGAACTATGGTCAGAACGTGACATAGGGGTCCATGACGCTTAATGTGATGTCTGGGCTCACGGGGGTGTGGCCACTGACTAGTTCATCTTTATATGAAAATCCATACTCTCATTTAGAGCGTTAATATCACATTACATCTTTTCAGAAATACCTGACCTTTGGTCACACCTAGGATAAGAACACTGTGCAGTAACACTATCAAACACTCCAACAATGTTGAATTACAGCCTGTAAATAGTTTTCTTCAATCTAGCTATCTTATTTTTTAGTTTTGATGACTGATGATTGAATGTATGCTACAATAATCAAAATAATTTCTTACAATTCTTTAATTCAAGTCTTGTGAATTTCCCCCATACTAACAGTATATTATTGATGTTTTTTTGTGTTATGTGGAAACTATTTGCTAGTCATGGAAATAATGAACATCTACAGTATGCATTCATTAAGTTCCATTTATGAAAGTAGTAGCTTAATTACTTGTGATTGTGGTGTTAATATATGTGTGAAAATCTAAAGAAAGTAGCGTACACAGAAACTATGATGAAAGTAATAGCAATTTAAATGGTAACAGAGCCTTGCTTCAGAATACAGTGTCAAGGCCCCGTAGGTACACTGAAACTATGGAAAGGGGATACCTAGTCAGTTAACCTTTCTGAATCAGAGAGATGCGTGGAGCTGCCTTAATTGACGTCATCGGCGCCCGGAGACCAGTTGTTGGTGGTTAACTGCCTTGCTCAAGGGCAGAACGGCAGATTTTTTCACCTTCCCAGCACAGGGATTCAAATCAGGGACCCTTTGGTTACTGGCCCAATGCTCTTAACTGCTAGGATACCTGCTGCACACACTACACAAGAAGTAACAGTAAGGTACACAGAAACTATGGTGAAAGTAAAAGTCATTTACACGGTAACGGGAACAGAGCATTGCTGTAGAATACAGTTAAGGTCCAGTAGGTACACTGAAACTATAGTGAAACTACACATGAAGTAAAAGGTAAGGTACATAATATTGACTTAAATACAGTGCCGAAATAACTGGGTAATGACAGGAAAGTAATCGGAAACAAGATGGAAATAAGACAGAAACAAGACGGCAATGACAAGGTTACTACCCAGCTACAAGCAAATCATGCAGCCCATCATGACAGCTAATAAAAACCCAACTGATGGTTAATCTGTTCACGTATAAATTCCAAATATCTCTAACGGTCACCCCCGGGGTGAGTTGTTTATGCTGGGGGCTGCCATCTAATTATCTATAGGCTATGTTTTACCTTGTGAATTTCAAATGATTTTTTAGCAAGTTGTATTTTTTAACAACAGTTTGAATTGAGGTGTGTTCCGCCGCCTCATTAATTCACATAGAAGGGGCCCATTTCACTGTTGCGGACAATTTTTGTTTGAGGCTTTACTGAGCCGGACAAACTTCTCTCTTCACAAAAGCCCAAGCACTTCCGCAGTGTTGACCCAGATCAAGTATGCAGACATTTGCGCAGTCTTGCACAACACTTTTCCCCCTGGAACATTTTCTGGCTGACGCGCGTATTGCCTTCATTGTTGCATAACGCACGTCCAATGAGGAGGCTGCCAAGGACGGAGCCACCAATCGACAGGGACCAGCACCAGGCGCACCACCACCGCCGCTGCCTCCGCCGCCAGAAACCATGACCCGCCTGGAATTCAGCAGGGCAGTTCTCCAGAGAGGTATGGGCTTTGTGCCGTCTGACTTAAACTGCTTGATGAAACACCCAGGGCCACAAGAGTCATTCGAAGCTTTTATCAAGATCCCCCAGTTACTAGAACAGTTTTGGTCAAAAGTCTGAAGTTGCAAAGATTCAGTCCTGTTTAATACATTTAGAGCATATCCCCTTCCAATACAGAATCCAAGATAGTAACGGTACAACTTCAAAATGAATGCATTCAGGACTATGACATACAAGTTTGGTTAAGCAGGTTCGCCACCTTCAAGACAACAGCTGGAAGAGTCCTGGATGAAGACAGCGTCTGGACTGGGGCTCGAAAATGACTGGTTCATTTAAGACCGGACCCATCCGGAGGGGGCGGAGTCCAACACCTTTCCAGCACCATCACGCTGGGGAAAAACAGGGGTTCAGTCCACTACTCTTGAATGCTCAAACTGTGCAGGAGCTGCGGTCAGTTGGGCCATCTGGACGCAGCCTGTACAGTAAGGTCTGTAAAGACCACCATCCCTACGGGGCCAATTTCACACCATAGGTATTGAATTCAAAATAAAATACATTGTATACATGAAAATAAATAAAGTTGGAAATGTAAAAAGAATAGTGAAATAATGCATGTTGAGATAAAAAAAAACTAATGTAGAATTGTAAACAAAAAGAATATCAAAAGCAAAACCAAAAAATTTGAAAATAAATAATTGTAAAGGGAGAGCAAAACTCTATGACAAATGATTGAAAAAATTATTGAAAACGAATTCCAATATTGTTTTCAGTTAATTAAACTTTTCCAACAACCAACCCTATTGAATTAATTTCACCTACACTCTTGCCTGCAGCTAATACCTTTTGTTAAGTTACTCTGATCGTTGCTTTCGATGTCTGTTTCTTTGCTTTCACTGCCAGTTTTTTTTTTGCGAGTTTTGGCATTTTTTTTCTTCCATGAAGGCAGGGTAATTCATATGTTTACCTAATTACACTGAACAAAAATATAAAACGCAACATGCAACAATTTCAAAGATTCTACTGAGTTACAGTTCATATAAGGAAATCAATAGAAATAAATTAGGCCTCAATCTATGGATTTCAAATGACTGGGAATACTGACACGCAGCTGTTGGTCACAGATACCTTTTAATAAAATAAAAAAAGTAGGGCCGTGGAGCAGAAAACCAATCAGTATCTAGTGTGACCACCATTTGCAGCATGACATCTCCTTAGCTGTGGAATGTTGTCCCTCTCCTCTTCAATGGCTATGCGAAGTTGATTGATATTGGTGGGAATTGGAACACGCTGTCGTCCACGTCGATCCAGAGCATCCAAAACATGCTCAATGGGTGACATGTCTGGTAAGCAGGGGTTTACCTGCTTTTTTGTGCATCTAAAGCTCATTTCCTGCATTTTTACATAATCCAATATGTCATCTCTATTCAGAACAAAAAGTCATCGAAAATGCCCACATTAATCAAGCTAGGTAAGAGATCATTATTAAATATGTTGAAGTGATTAATAACACTGAACTAGATCAAAGGTAATTCAATAATAAATATTGTATTGCACCTTTAACCAATAGGCTAACAAAAAAAAACAGACTTTTGATTATCTTAATTAAGACATCCTCTATATCAAATTTCAGCCAGACCAATCATCAAGACTGAGCTACCTGCACACCCGACCCCCCACAAGTCTAGTCAATAACTCAACTCTCTCTCAACTCAATTTCCTTCCCAGTTCCCACCTTAGATGTTTTTAATTCCCAAGGGAGAGTTTTGGGAACCAAAAAACCCCCACATACACCTCAAATAAACAAAATCAAATCCTCCATATACTGTACAGTGCCTTGCAAAATGATTAATCCCCCTTGGCCTTTTTCCCATTTTCCCATCATCCCAGCATCATGTTGGATGTGGCAGCATCATGTTGTTGGGATGTTTTTCAGGGACTGGGAAACTGGACAGAATTTAAGGAATGATGGATGGCGCTAAATACAGGGAAATTCTTGAGGGAAACCTGTTTCAGTCTTCCAGAGATTTGAGATTGGGATGGAGGTTCACCTTCCAGCAGGGCAATGACCCTAAACATACTGCTAAAGCAACTGTCACGGCCGTTGTAAGGAGGAGACCAAGGCGCAGCGTGGTATGCGTACATTCTTATTTATTTTAACGAATGAACACTGAACAAAACAACAAAACGAACCGTGAAGCTATATGGAGAGTGCAGACAGGCAACTAAACATAGAACAAGAACCCACGAACACCAAAGGGAAAATGGCTACCTAAATATGATCCCCAATCAAAGACAACGATAAACAGCTGCCTCTGATTGGGAACCATATCAAGCCACCATAGACATACAAATCACCTAGACCTACCAGCACCCTATACAGTATAAAAACTAAGGTACCCACCCTAGTCAAACCCTGACCGAACCAAAATAAAAAGAGAACAGATATCTCAGGTCAGGGTGTGACAGTACCCCCCCCCCCAAAGGTGCAGACTCCCGGCCGCAAACCTGAAACTATATGGGAGGGTCCGGGTGGGCATCTACCCTCGGTGGCGGCTCCGGTTCTGGACGCAGCCCCCCCTCTTTACGCTGATCCCTCCGCCTTTGTAGAACCGTGACTGTGGCCCGTCGCCGGAAGCTCCGGACTGTGGCCCGTCGCCGGAAGCTCCGGACTGTGGCCCGTCGCCGGAAGCTCCAGACTGGGTACTGTCGCCAGAAGCTCCGGGTCTATGGAAGCGCACTGGAAGCCTGATGCATGGTGCCGGAACTGGTGGTACCGGGCTGAGGACACGCACCTCAGGGCGAGTGCGGAGAGGAGGCACAGGACGTACTGGACTGTGGAGGCGCATTGGAGGTCTGATGCGTGGTGCCGGCACTGGTGGTACCGGGCTGAGGACACACACCTCAGGGCGAGTGTAGAGAGGAGGCACAGGACGTACTGGACGCGCACTGGAGATCTAGAGCGTATAGCTGGCACAATGCGTCCTGGCTGGATGCTCACTTGAGCCCGGCAAGTGCAAAGAGCTGGAATAGAGCGCACCGTGCTATGAATGCGAATTGGAGACACCGTGCGCATCACTGTGTAACACTGTGTCTGACCAGTCACACGCTCCCCAGCACGCAGCGCTCTCCATGCTAGCACCTCTCTCCGGAATCTTGCGTCGAACTCCTCATCCGACTCCCTGACTAGCTCTATGTTCACCCCCCCCCCCCCAATCTCGTTGGTATTTCTGCTCGTAATATCGCAGTTCCGCTTTTGCTGCCTCTATTTCCACCTTCGGAAGGCGATACTCCCCATCCTGCATCATCCTGCGTCCGGAACCTCCTGAGACGGTCTACAGCCTGGAACCTCCTGAGATGGTCTACGGTCCGGAACCTCCAGAGAAGGTCTACGGTCCGGAACCTCCAGAGAAGGTCTACGGTCCGGAACCTCCAGAGAAGGTCTACGGTCCGGAACCTCCAGAGAAGGTCTACGGTCCGGAACCTCCAGAGAAGGTCTACGGTCCGGAACCTCCAGAGAAGGTCTACGGTCCGGAACCTCCAGAGAAGGTCTACGGTCCGGAACCTCCAGAGACGGTCTACGGTCCGGAACCTCCTGAGACGGTCTACGGTCCGGAACCTCCTGAGACGGTCTACGGTCCGGAACCTCCTGAGACGGTCTGTGGTCCGGAGCCTCCAGCGACGGTCGGCGGTCCAGAACCACCTGAGACAGTCTACGGTCCGGAGCCTCCAGCAACGGTCCGGAGCCTCCAGCGACGGTCGGCGGTCCGAAGCCTTCAGTAGGGGTTCTCAGTCCAGAGCCTCCTGCGACGATCCATGGTCCGGTTCCTCCGGCAACGATCCACGATCCGGAGCCTCCGGCGACAACCCACGGTCCGGAGCTTCCAGCGATGCGCCCCGCACAGGAGCCGCCCACGCCCCCGACGCCCTACGTCATCCATCATAGATGCCCACCCGGACCCTCCCCTATTGAGTCAGGTTTTGCGGTCGGAGTCCGCACCTTTTGGGGGGGGGGGGGGGGTACTGTCACGCCCTGACCATAGTAAGCTGATTTTTTCTGTGTTGGTTGGGGCGTGATAGTGACTAGGATGGGTCATCTAGGTGTTTGTATGTTTATGTTGGCCTGATATGGTTCCCAATCAGAGACAGCTGTTTATCGTTGTCTCTGATTGGGGATCATATTTAGGTAGCCATTTCCCCATTGTTAGTTGTGGGATCTTGTCTACATTGAGTTGCCTGAGTGCATAACAGTAGCTTCACGTTTCGTTTGTTCTTTCTTGTTTTGGTGAGTTTCAGTTTATTAAAATATGTGGAACTCTAGTCACGCTGCGCCTTGGTCTCATCCTTATAACGAACGTGTCACCAAACTTATTGTGGGAAGCTTGTGGAAGGCTACCCGAAACTTTTGACCCAAGTTAAACAATTTAAAGTCAATGCTACCAAATACTAATTGGGTTTATGTAAACTTCTGACCCACTGGGAATGTGATGAAAGCTGAAATGAATAATTCTCTCTACTATTATTCTGACATTTCAAATTCTTAAAATAAAGTGGTGACCCTAACTGACCTAAGACCCCTGGATTAAATGTCAGAAATTGTGAGACTGAGTTTAAATGTATTTGGCTAAGGTGTATGTAAACTTCCGACTTCAACTGTATATGTCTTAAACTAAAGTGTGCTGTTAGCTAGCTAACGTTACCTGGCTGGCTCCCTAGCAGACGTTAATTTTCATTTCCCAGAGCTGTTTGCTTTTCTAGTTAGAGCCTAATGTTAGGCATTGTTGGCACTTTGTTCATTGTTGTTTAACTAGCTGACATTAGCTGGCTGGCTCGTTAGCTAACGTTAGGTGACGTGTGTACAACACCTGTTGAATATGGCCAGTGTCAGTAAATGTCTGCAAAAAAGTGTAATGAAATCGTTGCCAGCAGAGCTGGTTAGGCTGTTTTCCAGAGGTAATCAAATCATCAGCCAGAGCGTGTGCTCCAAGAGCAAAACGAGATGGATGGGGCTAAAGCTTAAGAGTGTGTGACCTATGCTGAATTGGTGTAGACAAAGAGGAGCACTTCACTAGATACCAAAATATTCAAAGGTGATTTTCTCAAAAGTGAGTTTACATGTTGATCAACTTTCAAAGCAGAATTACTTTCCCATTGTTCCTCAAATGCAGTGTATGATATACCATTTTGTAGCTCTGAGTCTCTACTTTTATCCAATGTAAAAAACACAATTTCACATTTTGCTACATAAGACCGATTCCAGGTGGCAAGTCAAATTGATCAAATATTTTTATCTGGACACTTTGTTTACCTGGAATTGTTCCTTATTGTAGGCTACTACCACTTTTAGTCTTAATCTTTACTACACTACTCACTGTTTAGCACATTACCTCACATGTGGATCCTTTAAAGACATGGGTGGGGCTGGCTTAAAACCTCTCTGGGATAGGCGGGAGGCTTGCATCCCACTTGGCCAATAGCCAGGGAAAATGCAGAGCGCCAAATTTTTAAAAATGATATAAAATCAAACTTTCATTAAATCACACATGTAAGATACCAAATTAAAGCTACACTCGTTGTGAATCCAGCCAACATGTCAGATTTCAAAAAGGCTTTTCAGCGAAAGCATAAGATGCTATTATCTGATGAGAGTGTGAGAGTGTAGCATATTTCAACCCTGCAGGCGCAACCAAAACGCAGAAATAAAATATAAAATCATGCCTTACCTTTGACGAGATTCTTTTGTAGGCACTCCAATATGTCCCATAAACATCACAAATGGTCCTTTTGTTCGATTAATTCCGTCCATATATATCCAAAATGTCCATTTATTTGGCACGTTTGATCCAGAAAAAAACAGCTTCCAATTAGCGCAACGTCACTACAAAATATCTCAAAAGTTACGTGTAAACTTTTCCAAAACATTTCAAACTACTTTTGTAATACAACTTTCGGTATTTTTAAACGTTAATAATCGATCAAATTGAAGACGGGTCTATCTGTTTTCAATACAGGAGGACAACAAACTAACGCTACTTTTCTAGTCTTGCGCAACTCTCAAACAGTACACATAACGTTACACTGATTCCAGATGGCCATACTTCTTCATTGCACAAAGGAATAACCTCAACCAATTTTCAAAGACTGGTGACATCCAGTGGAAGCGGTAGGAACTGCAAACAGGTTGATTAGAAATCTAGTATCCCAATGAAATATCATTGAACAGACAGTGACCTAAAAATAAAAAAAATCTGAATAGTTAGTCCTTGGGGTTTTGCCTGCTACATAAGTTCTGTTTTACTCACAGACATGATTCAAACAGTTTTAGAAACTTCAGAGTGATTTCTATCCAAATCCACTAATAATATGCATATCTTATATTCTGGGGATGAGTAAAGGAAGTTGAAAATGGGCACGCTATTTATCCAAAAGTGAAAATGCTGCCCCCTATCCTAGAGAAGTTAAGAGGGTGTGAACAATGCTAAATGGATGTAGACAAAGGAAAGCTCTCCAGTACGTACCAAAACATTCAACGGCCCTTTCCTCAAAAGTAATTTTACAAGTTTATCAACTTTTAGGCAGAATTGTTCCTCAAAAATACATGGTATGATATACCATTTTGTAGCTCTGAGTCTCTACTTTTTACCAATGTAAAAAAAACAATTTCAAATGTTGCTACATAAGACCGAATCCAGGTGTTGAGTCACATATGCAAATGCATCTCCTTTTGTGTTTAACTTCTTATGGCTGAAGGGGCAGTACTGAGTAGCTTGGATGAAAGGTGCCCATATCAAACGGCCTGCTCCTCAGTCATAGTTGCTAATATTTGCATATTATTATTAGTATTGGATAGAAAACACTCTAAAGTTTCTTAAACTGTTTGAATTATGTCTGTGAGAATAACAGAACTCATATTGGCAAGCATCATATTGGCAAGGAAGTCAGAAATCTGAGCTTGTATGTATTCACCAGAGGGAATATTGATGATATATTTTGTTGTTTATGTTGATGCCATCTTTGCGGCTGTGGTGTTTTACTTTTGAGCGTCGTCTCAGATTATTGCGTGGTTTTTTTTTCCGTAAAGTTTTTTTGAAATCTGACACAGCGGTTGCATTAAGGAGAGGTATATCTATAATTACATGTGTATAACTTGTATTATCTATATTTATGATGAGTATTTCTGTTGAAACGATGTGGCTATGCAAAGTCTTGATGTTTTTACAACTAGTGAATCTAGTCAAATGTAAACCCAGATTTTTTTATATAAATATGAGTTTAATCAAGCAAAACATGCATGTATTGTGTAACATGAAGTACTATGAGTGTCATCTGATGAAAATAATCGAAGGTTAGTGATACATTTTTATCTCAATACTTGTTTTTGTGAAGCTATCTTTAGCTGGAAAAAATGGCTGTGATTATTGTGGTTTTGTGGTGACCTAACATAATCGTTTGTAGTGCTTTCGCTGAAAGGCCTATTTGAAATCGGACACTTTGGTGGGATTAACAACAAGATTACCTTTAAAATGATATAAGACACATGAATGTCTGAGGAATTTTAATTATGAGATTTCAGTTTTTTGAATTTGGCGCCCTGCACTTCGACTGGCTGTTGTCATATCGATCCCGTTAACGGGACTGCAGCCATAAGAAGTTTTTAACACCTCCAGCAGAGGAATTACATTTCTGAGTGCATGTAATTCAGTTTCACTGGCATATAGTACGTTCTATGGATGGTCTTAAGCTGCAGTAATTTATGTCTGAGAGGATATGAACATGACTGGGCATTCAAACATATCTGTATCTATTCAACATCATCAATAGCTTCTACCAGGTCTTCCTCACGTTTATGTTTTACATGTTTTGTGTCATCGGGAAAAGTCTGTATCAACCCTCAACTTTGGAGGTTTGTCAGACATCCTTAAAATAGCATCTGGCTTGTCCAGTGTTTGCTGCACAGAGATAATAAAGTGTTGCATCTGCAAAATTCACCTCAACTCTGTCACAGACTGGCTTACCCTGGCTGCCTGACCCTGCTGAGACCCCTGTCACCATCTGATCCTCCTAAGCATGACACAGAATTACACTGGTGTACATTTATACATTATATTACCGAAGAATAGAAGCAATGGTTCAATAATTGAAATTACAATTATTCCCAGATCCCAGACTGTAGCTTTACGCTTAAGATGCTGTCCTGTAGCTACTGTAGGTCTACCAATCAATTCAAGATGAAACTTTGTATCATTCACTGACATTGTTAATATACTGCAAAATTCACCTGGACTCTTCCCTGGCTGGGACACCTGTCACCATCTGATCCTGCTAAAACATGATGAGCATAGTGTTGTGTACTGACTGTGCACTAGAGGGCTGCATTCCTGTGGGATGCCTGTGGGAGCTGCGGGTCCTGACAGAGATTATCGTGGGGTGGTCAACATTTTTCAATCTGCGGGTTGGAACGGGCGGTCAGACAGCCAGGGAAGACTATCTTTGGGTTGAAATTAATTTTGCTGTCCCACAGATTATTTGGAAAGGGTCCTCTTTCTGCTTTGTATGCGTTAGCCTACCTATTATATTAAAAGCACATAGTTCTTGCATTATTCATACCCTCAGAATA
Source organism: Salvelinus alpinus (assembly GCF_045679555.1). Taxonomy (NCBI): domain Eukaryota; kingdom Metazoa; phylum Chordata; class Actinopteri; order Salmoniformes; family Salmonidae; genus Salvelinus; species Salvelinus alpinus. Next base: position 5,153,985 of record NC_092101.1, read on the forward strand.
CGCTGCTTCAACTTCAGTAGCCTACCTCTGCTAGTTGGGCGTGAGAGTTTAAGTGAGGCTAGAATGTGTTGTCTTCTTGAAATAGAGTAGGCTGCCTACATGGGCGGAGAATCACGTGGCAGTTAATTTAAATATGAAAAGTTAAATATAATTAGACTGTAGTTTACTACTGTGTCTATAAATAAATATTAATAATGGAAAGAAGTGGAGGGCGCTTAACCAACGTGAGTCAAAGTGCAATCAAAAAATGTAATCATCATATGGTATGCTGCTATGATGAGTGAGCGTTGCGCCTTTTCATTTTCTATAAGTATTGATTAACCATTTATTTGTCTCTTCCTGAAAATCGTCCTCCTAAAAACTAGGCTGTATCCTATGGGCCTAAGCCCAATCCAGCCGACTGCTCTGAGGTGTCCGCATGGTCCTAAAGTACACCGTTGCCACTTTTTGTATCAGATTGCAATGATAAAATGTCCCCCCGGTGAATGTTGCTCCCTTGCTGGTGAGTATGCAGGTCATAGAACTGGGACATTTTCAGCTTCCAGGAATTGTGTACAGATACTTGCAGCATTATCATGCTGAAACATGAGGTGATGGCGGCGGATGAATGGCACGACAATGAGCCTCAGGATCTCGTCATGGTATCTCTGTGCATTGAAATTGCTAGCGATAAAATGCACTTGTGTTCATTGTCCGTAGCTTATGCCTGCCCATACCATAACCCCACGGCCACCATGGGGCACTCTGTTCACAACGTTTACATTAGCAAACCGCTCGCCCACACAACACCATACACGCGGTCTGCCATCTGCCCGGTACAGTTGAAACCAGGATTCATCTGTGAAGAGCACACTTCTCCAGTGTGCCAGTGGCCATCGAAGGTGAACATTTTCCCACTGAATGCGGTTACGACACCGAGCTGCAATCAAGTCATGACCCTAGTAAGGACGACGAGCATGCAGATGAGCTTCCCTGAGACGGTTTCTGACAGTTTGTCTAAAAACAATTAGCTTGTGCAAACCCACAGTTTCATCAGCTGTCCAAGTGGCTGATCTCAGACGATCCCGCAGGTGAAGTAACCAGATGTGGAGGTCCTGGGCTGGCGTGGTTACACGTGGTCTGCTGTTGTGAGGCCGGTTGGACTTACTGCCAAATTCTCTAAAACGATGTTGGAGGCAGCTTATGGTAGAGGAATGGACATTCAATTCTCTGGCAACAGCTCTGTTGGACATTACTGCACATTTTAGAGTGGTCTTATTTTCCCCAGCACAAGGTGCACCTGTGTAATTATCATGCTGTTTAATCAGCTTCTTTATATGCCACACCTGTCGGGTGGATGGACTATCTTGGCAAAAGAGAAATGCTCACAAACAGGGATGTAAACAAAATTGTGCACAACATTTTAGGGAAATAACCTTTTTGTGCAAATGGAACATTTCAGGGGATCATTTATTTTTGTTCGGTGTAGTTACATGGTTTGTCATTACATATATTAGACAGATACACTTCTCATATCTGTTCATTATTGACCTGTGACAATTTTGAAGTACGTTAGCTTAGTTGGCTGTCTTAGTTGCCGGACTAGCTAGCCAAATGGAATGAATCGCAAGACTGCATGCCTTTACAGCTAGCCACTGCCAGCTGTAGTGAAAGGTTTATCCGTATGTTTGCCCAGAGTGTGTGTGTGGGTGGGTGGGTGGGGGGGATGCATGTGTGCGTGAGAGAATGAGAAAAAAAATCAAATTCTGGCTATTCCCATAACAATACCTGAACCCTAGACCCTATATCTTGCCTGATACCAGCTGGTTAGTTGAGATCATTTCAAATGACAATTTTCATATGTCCTCACAGGCGAAGGGGAGGCACATTATGGAGAGGCTCCTGTACAGATTGCAATAGGCCATGCAACACTGGACCAAGTTTGGAAAACCCTGACAAAGTGAGTGTGTAGTCATTACTCAAACCCACGTGTTATAATCATTCCACTGTCTGTGGGTTTTCGCTCCTCCCTTGTAATTGATTGAAGAATTAAGGTCAGTGATTAGTAAGGAACTGGTTGTCACCTGGTTGTCTAGATCTTGATTGAAAGTAGAAACCAAAAACCAGCAGATACTACCGCCTTCATGGAATGAGTCTGACCCCCCTGCTCAAACCAATAGAGTTACTTTGACCCTGTAGGGGTCCAGAAACTTGCAAAATTAGAGTAAATGGAATTTCTGGAAAACCTGGGAAATGTGCAATCCTTTTGCAATCAGTCACATTATGCTATTGACGTTACGTTTGATACCAGAGCTCCAAGGCATGCGTCGAAATCGTTAAGCAGCTAACTTCGAAGCAGTGTGCCGATGTGTGTACCACTTTATCAGAAGTACGTCATTCACATGCTTTTTCGAACCGTGTGTTGCAAAATGCGAGATCACACTAATTTCGGCGTGGTTCTGGTGCTCTCATTGTAACTATTCTGCTACCCAGTGCAATCTGTAATTAGCTAAAACCAATGACAAGAAGTGTATACAATTCATTATCATTAACATACAATAGAATATGTTCAATCTAAAAAGAAAGTTATTACACATTTGGCTCACACAAATGTGTTGTTTCTTCTCCGTCTCATCTTCCCAGCAGATTCATAAATGCAGCTATTCGTGCCGAAATGAGGGCTGTTTTTATTCAGTTGGGTACATTGCAGGCTGACTTGAACTCTCCCAGGCAGAGGCAGTGTCACAAGAATGCAGTGAAGCCTGCTCGATGCGTGTATAGCTCGGCTCTCCTCCCTTCGGGTGTACCGCGCATCCATGGCGTATGGTCGACATGCTCACTCGAGCGTGAGGCAATGCAGCCTCAAACTAGCCACTCTTCAACTTTAGACTTTGTCATTTATCCCCACAGATGTATGCTGCAAAACATCATGTAGTGTTTGTACACTGAAAGATTCAACTGTATAGTGCTTGTGTCTTGTTTATTTTGGATCTCTCATGTCGTACTCATTAGGTATGATTAGCCTAGCAACTGTTGTGCAATGTTTATTTTTATTTTATACAATTAGACATCAATATTATATTCCTTATTTTCTTAAGACATGATGGAGATGGCAACATGTTAAGATACATTGAGAAATCCCTCAGTGATAATGAGTTTCCTTGACTCAAGGATTTTCATACCGTCAACACATTTTTGTGAGAAGAGTGAAACACAAAATCAGACCTGGCAAAAGATCAATAAATTACAAGTATTTTGCATTAAAAAAACGTGATATTGCTCTCCTTTTTTGCTACTGATTAAATACCACAAAATATGTGCAGGATTTCAAATGAATAAACCAATGTGGATCTCACTTTTTTTGTTAAATATATAAATATCTGCATTTAATGATCACACATACACAATATTGTCTATGCACTGTGTTTGGATTAAATGTATATATTTGTATCACATATACAACAACAAATATTACACGTCTCTCTTTGGTAAATGGCATTATAAAGTAGGCAAAGAAAACCACACTGTATTGCCAGGCTGATGCCAGATCCAATCACATCCAACCATTGACAGACAGCATTGACATTTCCTCTATCAAAAGTCATTCTGCTTGACTGCACGGACCTTTCAAAATGCCCTTTCCTTTAAGTATGTGTAATGGAGGTAGTTCGAAACCACGCTCACCTGATGAATAACCTTGTCTGATGAGTAACCTAGAGGCTTGCATAGTTAGGCTAAATGCCTAGGCTTTAGCTCAGAGAACTAATACAGTCTTGTGACATGCAGGAAACGCTGATTTGAACCCTGGTCAATCATACACATTCTCAGTACTTAGAGCATTGTTATAGTGCCAGTGGTATTGAATATCAAAAGTCACCTCAGCACAGGGCAGAAATGGACATGGTATTTTATGCCTTGTGTAGGTGGCACAGCCTCATTTGATCTGAGTTGTGTTTTGCCCTGACAGTGACAAGCCACTGATTTAATACATCTTAATGGAGGTTTACTCATTCCTTTCAGCTGACTTGCTAGGTTTCAAATGCATGATTCATAGAATAATTGCCACAGCCAATTATGTTCATGTATCACAAATGATGAGCTCTGGTAACGGCAAGAATAAGAACAAAAAGTTATGCGGTCATGATTATACAAAAGAGTACACGTTTGCGTCAATGCTCTACATACCAATAATCTCAAATAACTCTAAAATACAACCTAATTTAGGTTAAATATCACTTTTTTATTCATTTATTTTTGATAAAAAACATGTTTTCATACATTTTAGTTGATAGATATTTAATGCATGTTAACTGAAAACCCGACACTAAAAAATGCTGGGTTAAAACAACCCAATTTGAGTTAATTGGGATTACCAAAATTGGGTTGTTGAGAGAATGTTCTATCAAATATTTACTGTAAATATTTGACAGAACACACACTGAGCTATTTTGACACAGCAAGTTGAGTTGTTGGGATTACCAAAACATGGGTCAATTTAACCATTGATGGGGTTTTATTCTTTTTCATGCTGGGTTGATAGAGCAGCTGGATATTTTTTTAATGTAATCCATTGGTTATTTTGAGAAGGCGTGGCTTGGTAGGGGCGTGGCTTTATGGAATTTATTTTTGGCCACCCATGAGTGTCACGTTCTGACCTTTATTTCCTTTGTTTTGTCTTTATTTAGTATAGTCAGGGCGTGAGTTTGGGTGGGTTATCTATGTTTTGTGTTTCTATGTTGGGTTTGTCGTTTGGCCTGGTATGGTTCTCAATCAGAGGCAGGTGTTTGTCATTTTCTCTGATTGGGAACCATATTTAGGTAGCCTGTTTTGTCTTTTGGTTTGTGGGTGTTTCTCTTCCGTGTCAGTGTTTGTCGCCACACGGTACTGTTTCGTTTGTTCATCGTTTATTGTTTTGTTTAGTGTTCTGAGTTTGTATTAAACGTCATCATGAACACTTACCACGCTGCGCTTTGGTCCGATCCTTCTACCACCACAGACGATCGTTACAATGAGATTAAGTGTCATTATACATTACGCTTTTCACTTATTCTTGATTTTTTTCTTTGCACATGACATTCTATGGTATGTACTGCCTGACGGGGCAGAGGCTCCTAAATGGCATAAACTGCTCATCGACAATAACATTGGACCCAGGGTTGTAATACAGGGGAAGGTGGTCGACCCACTGATTGCAGCTAGCTTGTCTCCCGAGTGGGTCTGGTGTCTCGGTTATCGAAGAGGATAATCCTGGAAATAATGTGGAAGTTTTCCATAGACGTTGTTGCACGGAAAAGTTCTCTGCCATTTTCTGCATCCCACAGGGATTCTGTGGACTCCCCATTGGATCTGAAAACACCAGCAAGGATAAGAACCCCAAAGTATGCATGTAAATGAGTTTGGTCCATCTCCTTCTATCTCTCTCTAGAAACACACCAAATTAGTGCAGTGCAGAATGATTTTCTGGATGGTGTCAGGAATAAACAGTTCAAAAGAAGACTTTATGTCCTGAACATGAGTAACCACCATCCGCGTCGACCCTGGATGCATCCTCATCACATTGGCAGCCATGCGGGGTGGTTCATTCCTTGGGCAAGAAAGACCATTCAATTTCACAATTTTTTGACATCCATATTTCTCCTCCTGCAGGCTGCTGATGAGCTGGTTGCTGACGGGCTGGTCCAGAGGCTGGTTGCTGACGGGCAGGTCCAGAGGCTGGCTGCTGACGGGCTGGTCCTGGGTCTGGCTGAGGGTCAATCTCATCCTTTTCTTCCAACTCACTGTCAAACTCCGAATTGACAGAGACATGATCTTCATATTCGTAAAATTCTTAGACGCTCCTTCCACACTAGATTCTCTCTCTGCAAAAATTATTTCTAAGGCCCTCTGAGCAGAGATGATTTTTCCATACTGATTGATTGTGGTAAGGAGCCACACAAGCAAAGCTGTTTATTTGTTGTGTCCCCCTCCCAATTTGCACCTGGCTGGGTGGGAAAATACAGATTTTTTTTTACAATGTATCGAAATAATGTATTGTAATAACATTGCGCAGCTTCCCGCAAGACATTGTGTAGTTTCACACACTACAAAGGGTAAAGATTGCAAGAAAAGTGGGAGACAGGCAGACAGGTTCTTGGTGCTATGTTGAAACAGCAGGCCCAGGGAGGAAGAAGCCAGAGTGAAGGCAAACAGCTAACCTTTTTGTTTAATTTTTACTTCTTTTCACCTACACACACACTTTTCCACACTTTTATTACCCTCGGGTCCAGTGGACCCGAACACCACATATGTAATATAAGGGGGTTCACAGTGTGCACGAAATGAAAATGTGTAATTTTACATGTTCTTCACAGAAAATGAGTCCAGGCCAATGAGTCTCAGGTTGAATTTATTTTAGTAAACATTAAAAATGGGTCCCATAGACCCGAACACCACAGAAGGGTTACTCCATTACAGTTTAAACCCTGTCTATGCTTGGGGGGAGGGGTTCTACTGAACTATATGGAATTGTTTTAAGGTCGTAGCAAGGATTATTTTGCTACTTTATTTTGAATTTTAAGACCCCTTGAAGTATCCCCCAAAAAATGTTGATAAAAAATTGTATTTGGCCTTACTGCTATTACCGCATACAAATACATTGAATAACCAATTCACTACATGGAACAACAGATAGTCCCCCCCATGTAGATTGGTGAGGGAAAAAAACTATTTAATCCATTTAAAAATAAGGCTGTATAGCGTAACTAAACGTGGAAAGAGTCAAGGGGTCTGAATACATTCCAAATGCACTGTATTTGATATCATTCCATTTATTCCACTCCAGCCATTACCACGAGCCCATCCTCCCCAATTAAAGTGCCACCAATCTTGTGCTTGTCTACAGAGCAGCAAGGGGAACTGTCCCTCCCTACCTTCAGGCTATGCTCAAATTCTACATCTCAACCCGAGCACTCCATTCTGCCACATCTGGTCTCTTGGCCATCCCACATCTACACGAGGTCATCTCCCGCTCAGCCCAGTCAGTGTTTAACTGTCCAGGTAACCCAATGGTGGAGCCAGCTTCCCCCTGATACTAGGACAACAGAGTCCCTGCCCATCTTCTGAAATTGAGTACTCTTCAAATAGTATCTTAAAGAAGACATTTCAGTCTTAACCCCCCCAAAAATACCTATGCACTTGTCTTTTCCTACTAGCACTGACTTTGCCGATAACTTCTTTATTGAAGAAAATGTACTTACTGTGATATGTGGTTGTCTCTCCTAGCTATCTTAAGATGAATGCACTAACTTTAAGTCGCTCTGGATAAGAGCATCTGCTAAATGGCTCAAATGGTAAATGTAATTCCTTACCTTACTAGTCTGGGTTGAGATCACTCCTTGTCCATAGACTGCTTCCAAGAAATTGAAACAAATATTTATTGTAAAATCACCGAACTAGCCCTTTAAACTTAGGTCATATTACATGAAAGGGTGTATTCATTGTTTAGGTGTCACGATCATTATAAGGAGTGGACCAAGATGCAGCGTGGTATGTTTCCATCCTTTTATTTGTAAGAGAAACTTAAAGAACAAAAACGCGAACAAATGAAACGTGAAGCTCAGAGTAGTGCTCACAGGCAACTATACCTAGACAAGATCCCACAAAGCACAATGGGGAAATGGCTACCTAAATATGATCCCCAATCAGAGACAATGATAAACAGCTGCCTCTGCTTGGGAAGCACACCAGGCCAACATAGACATACAATTCCCCTAGATAACCCACCCTTAATCACACCCCGACCTAACCAACATAGAGAATAAACAGCTCTCTGGTCAGGTCGTGACATTAGGAGTGTATTCTTTTTTTAAATTACTACTTTTTTAATTTGACCTTCATTTCACTAGGCAAGTCAGTTAAGAACAAATTCTTATTTTCAATGACAGCCTAGGAACAGTGGGTTAACTGCCTTTTTCAGGGGTAGAACGACAGAATTGTACCTTGTCAACTCAGGGATTTGATCTTGCAACCTTCCGGTTACTAGTCCAACGCTCTAACCACTAGGCTACCTGCCGCCCCGAAATGCTGAAAAGATTGGACTGGACGTAACAAATAAGATATTCAGTTTTAACAAATATTTTCAAATAGGTGAAAACATAGGGTAGTTGAAGAATATTCTATTTTCCTCAAGAGGGGTTACAAATTCAGGCTGCTATATCAAAATTAATTGTCAGACAACTCTCTCCGAAGAATAAGAATACAAATGATCAGATAAAATATCCTTCTACATAACGTGTGACTAATTCCTGCGGTCCAAATGGGGTCCTCTTCACTGTGGAATATCGATCTCCTTCAGTGTTCAAACCAGGCCCTACCTCTTCCTCCCACCACCGGCCCCCACATTCCCCTGTGGTGAAAGTAAATGACATTGAGAACCAAGTGAGAAGGCTTCCTTACACCTCTTTTTGTCTCAGGCTAATTCCATTGTCTCGTCCGGAGAAAAGGAGCCCTCTGAAGCATGACCCCTCATTATGTCCGGGCCTTCCCCTTACACCAGCAAGGGCCCCTAAAAGCAGCTAGCATCCCACCAGAGAAAAACAACACATAAATGGGAAATTATTTGGAGCATGTTATTCTCCCTCTCTCAATATATAATACATATAGAAATCTGGGTGTTCTTGTTTATATACAGTTGAAGTCGGAAGTTTACACACAACTTAGACAAATACATTTAAACTCAGTTTTTCACAATTCCTGACATTTAATCCTAGTCAAAATTCCCTGTCTTAGGTCAGTTAGGATGACCACTTTATTTTAAGAATGTGAAATGTCAGAATAATAGTAGAGAGATGTATTTCTTTCATCTTTTTATTTCTTTCATCACAATCCCAGTGGGTCAGAAGTTTACATACACTCAATTAGTATTTGGTAGCATTGCCTTTAAATTGTTTAACTTGGGTCAAACGTTTTGGGTAGCCTTCCACAAGCTTCCCACAATAAGTTGGGTGAATTTTGGCCCATTCCTTCTGACAGAGCTGGTGTAACTGAGTCAGGTTTGTAGGCCTCCGTGCTCGCACACGATTTTCAGTTCTGCCCACAAATTTTCTATAGGATTGAGGTCAGGGCTTTGTGATGGCCACTCCAATACTTTGACTTTGTTGTCCTTAAGCCATTTTGCCACAACTTTGGAAGTATGCTTGGGGTCATTGTCCATTTGGAAGACCCATTTGCGACCAGGCTTCAATTTCCTGACTGATGTCTTGAGATGTTGCTTCAATATATCCACATAATTTTCCTTTCTCATGAAGCCATCAATTTTGTGAAGTGCACCAGTCCCTCCTGCAGCAAAGCACCCCCACAACATGATGCTGCCACCCCCGTGCTTCACGGTTGGGATGGTGTTCTTTGGCTTGCAAGCCTCCCCCTTTTTCCTCCAAACATAACGATGATCATTATGGCCAAACAGTTTTATTTTTGTTTCATCAGACCAGAGGACATTTCTCCAAAAAATACGATCTTTGTCCCCATGTGCAGTTGCAAACCGCAGTCTGTCTTCTTTATTGCGGTTTTGGAGCAGTGGCTTCTTCCTTGCTGAGGGACCTTTCAGGTTATGTCGATATAGGACTCGTTTTACTGTGGATATAGATACTTTCATACCTGTTTCCTCCAGCATCTTCACAAGGTCCTTTGCTGTTGTTCTGAGATTGATTTAATTTTTTCTCACCAAAGTACATTTAGCTCTAGGAGACAACGCCTCTCCTTCCTGAGCGGTATGACGGCTGCGTGGTCCCATGGTGTTTATACATGTGTACAATTGTTTGTACAGATGAACGTGGTACCTTCAGGCGTTTGGAGATGGCTCCCAAGGATGAACCAGACTTGTGGACGTCTACCAGGTCTTGGCTGATTTCTTTTGATTTTCCCATGATGTCAAGCAACGATGCACTGAGTTTGAAGGTAGGCCTTGAAATACGTCCACAGGTACACCTCCAATTGACTCAAATGATGTCAATTAGCCTATCAGAAGCTTCTAAATCCCTGACATCATTTTCTGGAATTTTCCAAGCTGTTTAAAGGCAACCTCTCTACGGTATGTGGGACGGTAGCATCAACAGCCAGTGAAACTGCAGGGCGCCAAATTCAAAACAGAAATCCCATAATTTAAATTCCTCAAGCATACGAGTATTTTACACCATTTTAAAGCTACACTTGTTGTAAATCCAGCCAAAGTGTCCGATTTCAAAAAGGTTTTACGACGAAAGCACACCAAACGATTATGTTAGGTATGAGCCAAGTCACAGAAAAAGACAGCCATTTTTCCAGCTAAAGAGAGCATTACCAAAAAGCAGAAATAGAGATAAAATGAATCACTATCCTTTGATAATCTTCAACAGATGACACTCACAGGACTTCATGTTACACAATACATGTATTTTTTGTTCGGTAAAGTTCATATTTATATACAAAAATCTGAGTTTAGGCAAGACGCTACTGTATCACTTGGCAAAAAGCCTGAGAAAATGCAGAGCGCCAAAATAAAATTATTTACTATGAAAATTACTATAAAATCAAACTTTCATTAAATCACACATGAAAGATACCAAATTAAAGCTACACTGGTTGTGAATCCAGCCAACATAAACATCACAAATGGTCCTTTTGTTCGATTAATTCCGTCGATATATCCAAAATGTCCATTTATTTGGCACGTTTGATCCAGAAAAACACCGGTTCCAACTTGCTCAAACATGACGACAAAATATCTCAAAGGTTACCTGTAAACTTTGCCAAAAAATGTCAAACTACTTTTGTAATATAACTTTAGGTATTTTTTAACGTTAATAATCGATAAAATTGAAGACGTGATGATCTGTGTTCAATACAGGACTAAAACGAAATGTTGCATGCCTTCTGTTTGATTGAAGCGCATGTACAGGACACCCGACTTCAAGATGGCCGTATTTCTTCATTACACAAAGGAATAATCTCAACCTGTTTCTCATAACTGTTGACATCTAGTGGAAGGCGTAGGAACATGCATATCTTATCTCCTGGGGATGAGTAATTGGCAGTTGAATTTGGGTATGCTTTTCATCCAAACGTGAAAATGCTGCCTCCTACCCTAGAGTAGTTAAAGGCACAGTCAACTTAGTGTATGTAAACTTCTGACCCACTGGAATTGTGATACAGTGAATTATAAGTGAAATAATTTGTCTGTAAACAATTGTTGGAAAAAGTACTTGTGTCATGTACGAAGTAGATGTCCTAACCGACTTATCAAAACTATAGTTTGTTAACAAGAAATTTGTGGAGTGGTTAAAAGACAAGTTTTAATTAATGACTCCAACCTAAGTGTATATAAACTTCCGACTTCAACTGTATCTCAGGTGAATTTAATTTGTGCTAATTAGAAAGAAATGTGGCAGTTCGAGGGGGGGTGAATGTTTATCCCATTGTCATCCTGAAAACTTCATCATGGTGAGACAAAGTGAAAATGTAGAGTTTCTATCAACCTCGCGCGCAATGTAGATATCAAAGAACACTTTAGTTCGTGGGAAGAGTAGTGGGTGAAACCATTCACTTCAGGAAAAGGTGTGATACAAATAATTTTTCCTTTCATTATGTGTTGTCGAATTCATCAAAATATTTGCTGCCATTGTAGGAAGGTTGGCAATACGAGAGGTCCATTGTATTATTTTCCTTGAAAGAACAACTAGTGGGTTTCGAGTGCTTCTCCCCCATTTGGAAAGTTGGTCTGCCTGCTCTTCTGTCTGAGAGAGATATTCTGAGAGCGGGTTCGTGTCTCATTCCTTTGTACATAAAAAACTGTTTAAAACGGTTCACCACATTAGTGTCTTTGGAAAACGGGTTAATATTCAATAGTGAATGTGACTATGTATATATTTATCTTACCGTTAATGTATTTAAGGCCTATTTCGGCAAGTTAACCGAGTTTTTGCTGGCTTAGCTAGCCATGTTAATGACGAACTGACTAGCACCGTCAGTCAATGCAATGTAATGTCACGCTAGCTATTGCTAGCATGTGATTTGCTAGCAGATGATTTATCGAAATATTAAGTGAATGTTTATTTTCTTACTACCTTTAAAAAGTTTATATGAAAAGGGTGGTACTTGTGCTCTGTATTTATGGATTAATATCACATGACATTGAGGGCATGTATCATTACAGTTGCTCCTGTCTAAAATATATATTGTGTCCTACCTAACCAGTGAACGTGTGGCTGTGACCATCTTGTCAATGCCTGTCATCACTGTTTGATATCTTTTACTGCAGATAAAAACCAAGTCAACCTGAAGTGTGGGTGTCCGGGTGCCTTTCTTCTGGGGGGCTATGTGAAGTTGGTTACACTGGCACGTTTTTGCAAAAAGGTCAAATGTAGCTGATGTTTTTGTCAATATATTGCAGTCACTAGGAAAAGATGAGTGTCACAGGGTTGTCAAGCATCCTGTAGCTCTAACTCCAAAAAGTTCTGGGATACTGTAAAGTCCATGGAAAACAAGAGCACCTCCTCCCAGCTGCCCACTGCACTGAGGCTAGGTAACACGGTCACCACTGATAAGTCCGTGATAATCGAAAACTTCAACAAACATTTCTCAATGGCTGGCCATGCCTTCCTCCTGGCGACTCCAACCTTGGCCAACAGCCCCGCCCCCCCCCCCGCTGCTACTCGCCCAAGCCTCCCCAGCTTCTCCTTTACCCATATCCAGATAGCAGATGTTCTGAAAGAGCTGGAAAACCTGGACCCATACAAA